>NW_027480459.1:0-1488318 GCF_051401765.1 Calliopsis andreniformis | reverse complement strand
TTGATAATTGATGATTGAGGATTGAGAATTGAGAATTGAGGATGAGGACTGAGGGTTGAGGATTGAGGTTTGAGGAACGAGGATTGAGGATTGAGGATTGAGGACTAAGGATTGACGATTGAGTATTGAAGATTGAGGATTGATGACTGAGGATTGAGGACTGAGGATTGAGGATTGAGGATTGAGGATTGAGTATTGAGAATTGAGGATTGAGTATTGAAGATTGAGTATTGATGCCTGAGGATCGAGGACTGAGGATTGAGGATTGAGGATTGAGGATTGAGGATTGAAGATTGAGTATTGGGGATTGAGGGTTGAGGATTGAGGACGAGGACTGACGGTTGAGGATTGAGGATGAGGGCTGAGGGTTGAGGATTGAGGATTGAAGAATGAGGATTGAGGATTGAGGTTTGAGGACTGAGGATTGCAGATTGAGTATTGAGGATTGAAGATTGAGTATTGAGGATTGAAGATTGACGATTGAGGATTGAGGATTGAGGATTGAGGATTGAACGTTGAGGACAGGGTGTTGAGGGTTGAGTGATGAGAATTGATGTTTGTGGATAGAGGTTTGAAGATTGCAGTTTGAGTATTGAGTATTGAAAGCTGTGAATTGAGGATATTCTATTGAGGATTGAGGATTGACAATTGATTGTTGAGGACTGAGGGCCGAAGATTGAGGAATCAGGATTGAGGTTTCAGAATTGAGGTTTGAGGACTGAGGATTGAGGATTGAGGATTGAGTGTTGAGTATTGAAGATTGAGTATTGAGGGTTGAAGACTGACGATTGAGGATTCAGGATTGAGGATTGAGGATTGAGGATTGAGGATTGAGGTTTGAAGATTGAGTATTGAGGATTGAAGATTGAGTATTGAGGGTTGAAGACTGACGATTGAGGATTGAGGATTGAGGATTGAGGATTGAGGATTGAGGATTGAAGATTGAGTATTGAGGATTGAAGATTGAGGATTGAGGATTGAGGATTCAGGATTGAGGATTGAACATTGAGGATTGGGGACTGAGTGTTGAGGGTTGAGAGGTGAGAATTGATGTTTGTGGATAGAGATTTGAAGATTGCAGATTGAGTATTGAGCATTGAAATCTGTAAATTGATGATATTCTATTGAGAACTGAGGATTGATGGTTGAGTATTGAGGATTGAGGATTGAGGATTGAGGATTGGGGATTGAGGATTGAGGATTGAGGATTGAGGATTGAGGATTGAACGTTGAGGACTGAGTGTTGAGGGTTGAGTGATGAGTATTGATGTTTGTGGATAGAGGTTTGAAGGTTGCAGTTTGAGTATTGAGTATTGAAAGCTGTGAATTGAGGATATTCTATTGTGGATTGAGGATTGAGGATTGAAGATTCAGTATTGAGGATTGAAGATTGGGAATTGAGGATTGAGGATTGAGGATTGAAGATTGAGTATTGACGATTGAGGATGGGGGATGACGGTTCAGGATTGAGGTTTGAGGACTGAGGACTGGGGATAGAGCATTGAGAAATGAGGATTGAGGATTGATGATTGAAGATTGAGTATTGGGTATTGAGGATTGAAGAATGAGGATTGAGGATTGAGGTTTGAGGATTGAGGATTGAAGATTGAGTATTGAGGATTGAAGACTGACGATTGAGGATTGAGGATTGAGGACTGAGGATTGAGGATTGAAGATTGATGATTGAGGATTGGGCATTGAGGATTGAAGAATGAGGATTGAGGACTGAGGATTGAGGATTGAGTGTTGAGGATTGAAGATTGAGTATTGAGGATAGAAGACTGACGATTGAGGATTGAGGATTGAGGATTGAGGATTGAAGATTGAGGATTGAGGGTTGAGGATTGAGGATTGAGGATTGAGGATTGAGGATTGAAGATTGAAAATTGATGATTGAATATTGAGGACTGAGGATTGAGTGTTGTGAATTGAGGACGAGGACTGAGGGTTGAATATTGATGTTTGATGTCGGAGGATTGAGGATTGAGGATTGAGAATTGAGGATTGAGGATTGAGGATTGAAGATTGAGGATTGGGTATTGAGGATTGAAGAATAAGAATTGAGGATTGTGGTTTGAGGATTGAGGATTGCAGATTGAGTATTGAGGATTGAAGATTGAGGATTGAGGATTGAGGACTGAAGATTGAGGATTGAGGATTGAGGATTGAGGATTGAGAATTGAAGATTGAGTATTGAGGATTGAAGATTGAGGATTGAGGATTGAGTACTGAGGCCTGAGGATTGAGGATTGAGCATTGAGGATTGAAGATTGAGGACTGGCGATTGAGGATTGAAGATTGAGGATTAAGGATGGAGGATTGGGGATTGAGGATGTAGGATTGGAGATTGATTATTGATGATTGAAGATTGAGAATTGATGATTGAGGATTGAGAATTGAGAATTGAGGATGAGGACTGAGGGTTGAGGATTGAGGTTTGAGGAACGAGGATTGAGGATTGAGGATTGAGGACTAAGGATTGACGATTGAGTATTGAAGATTGAGGATTGATGACTGAGGATTGAGGACTGAGGATTGAGGATTGAGGATTGAGGATTGAGTATTGAGAATTGAGGATTGAGTATTGAAGATTGAGTTTTGATGCCTGAGGATTGAGGACTGAGGATTGAGGATTGAGGATTGAGGATTGAGGATTGAAGATTGAGTATTGGGGATTGAGGGTTGAGGATTGAGGACGAGGACTGACGGTTGAGGATTGAGGATGAGGGCTGAGGGTTGAGGATTGAGGATTGAAGAATGAGGATTGAGGATTGAGGTTTGAGGACTGAGGATTGCAGATTGAGTATTGAGGATTGAAGATTGAGTATTGAGGATTGAAGATTGACGATTGAGGATTGAGGATTGAGGATTGAGGATTGAACGTTGAGGACAGGGTGTTGAGGGTTGAGTGATGAGAATTGATGTTTGTGGATAGAGGTTTGAAGATTGCAGTTTGAGTATTGAGTATTGAAAGCTGTGAATTGAGGATATTCTATTGAGGATTGAGGATTGACAATTGATTGTTGAGAACTGACGGCCGAAGATTGAGGAATCAGGATTGAGGTTTCAGAATTGAGGTTTGAGGACTGAGGATTGAGGATTGAGGATTGAGTGTTGAGTATTGAAGATTGAGTATTGAGGGTTGAAGACTGACGATTGAGGATTCAGGATTGAGGATTGAGGATTGAGGATTGAGGATTGAGGTTTGAAGATTGAGTATTGAGGATTGAAGATTGAGTATTGAGGGTTGAAGACTGACGATTGAGGATTGAGGATTGAGGATTGAGGATTGAGGATTGAGGATTGAAGATTGAGTATTGAGGATTGAAGATTGAGGATTGAGGATTGAGGATTCAGGATTGAGGATTGAACATTGAGGATTGGGGACTGAGTGTTGAGGGTTGAGAGGTGAGAATTGATGTTTGTGGATAGAGATTTGAAGATTGCAGATTGAGTATTGAGCATTGAAATCTGTGAATTGATGATATTCTATTGAGAACTGAGGATTGATGGTTGAGTATTGAGGATTGAGGATTGAGGATTGAGGATTGAGGATTGAAGATTGAGGAATGAAGATTGAGGATTGGGTATTGAGGAGTGACGATTGAGTATTTAGGATTGAGGATTGAGAATTGAGGATTGATGTTTCAAGATTGAGTATTGAGGATTGTAGGATGAGGATTGAGGATTGAGGATTGAGGATCGAGGATTGAAGATTTAGTATTGAGGATTGAAGATAGGGGATTGAGAATTGAGTATTGAGGATTGAGGATTGAAGATTGCGGATTGGGTATTGAGGACTGAAGAATGAGGGTTGAGGATTGAGGATTGAGGATTGAGGATTGAGTGTTGTGGATTGAAGATTGAGTATTGAGGATAGAATACTGACGATTGAGGATTGAGAATTGAGGATCGAGGATTGAGGATTGAAGATTTAGTATTGAGGATTGAAGATAGAGGGTTGAGAATTGAGGATTGAGGATTGAGGATTGAAGATTGAGGATTGGGTACTGAGGATTGAAGAATGAGGATTGAGGATTGAGGATTGAGGATTGAGTGTTGAGGATTGAAGATTGAGTATTGAGGATAGAAGACTGACGATTGAGGAATGTGGATTGAGGATTGAGGATTGAAGATTCAGTATTGAGGATTGAAGATTGGGAATTGAGGATTGAGGATTGAACATTGACGACTGAGTGTTGAGTGTTGAGTTATGAGAATTGATGTTTGTGGGTAGAGGTTTGAAGATTGCAGATTGAGTATTGAGTATTGAAAACTTTGAATTGAGGATATTCTATTAAGGATTGAGGATTGACAACAGATTGATTAGGACTGAGGTCTGAACATTGAGGATTCATGATTGAGGTTTCAGAATTGAGGTTTGAGGGCTAAGGATTGAGGATTGAAGATTGAGTATTGAGGATTGAGGATTGAGGATTGAAGATCGAGGATTGAGGATCGAGCCTGGGGGCTGACGGTTGAGGATTGAGGTTTGAGAACTGAGGACTGAGGATAGAGCATTGAGAAATGAGGATTGAGGATTGAAGATTGAAGATTGAGTATTGGGTATTGAGGATTGAAGAATGAGGATTGAGGATTGACGCTTGAGGATTGAGGGTTGAGGATGCAGGATTGAAGAGAGAGGACTGAGTGTTGAGAATTGAGTGTTGAGAATTGATGCTTGAGGTTTGAGATTTGATTATTGAATATTCTGGATTGAGTATTGAACCATAAGAGTTCAGGATGTACTATTGAGTATTGAGAATTGAGGATTGATGGTTGAGTATTGAGCATTGATGGTTGAGGGTTGAGTGTTGAATATTGAGGATTGAGGATTGAGGATTGAGGATTGATGATTGAGGATTGAAGATTGATTAGTGATGATTGAAGATTGAGGACTGAGGATTGAGGGTTGAGGATTGAGGACGGGGACTGACGGTTGAGGATTGAGGTTTGAGGATTGAGGATTGAGGATTGAGGACTGAGGCTTGAGGATTGAGGATTGAGCATTGAGGATTGAAGATTGAGGATTGGGTATTGAGGTTTGAAGAATGATAATTGATGGTTGAGGGTTGAGGATTGAGGATTGAGGATCTAGGATTGCAGATTGATTATTGAGGATTGAAGATTGGGGATTGAGGATTGAGGATTGAGGATTGAGGATTGAAGATTGAATATTGATGATTGAATATTGAGGACTGAGGATTCAGGTTTGAGGACTGAGGATTGCAGATTGAGTATTGAGGATTGAAGATTGAGTATTGAGGATTGAAGATTGAGGATTGAGGATTGAGGATTGAGGATTGAGTATTGATCAGTGAGGATTGAGGATTGTGGATTGAGGATTGAGGATTGAGGATTGAAGATTGAATATTGAGGATTGAAGATTCAGGATTGAGGATTGAGGATTGAGGATGGAGGATGAGGGCTGAGGGTTGAGGATTGAGGTTTGAGGACTGAGGAATGAGGATTGAGGGTTGAGAATTGAGGATTGAGGATTGAGGATTGAAGATCGAGGATTGGGTATTGAGGATTGAAGAATGAGGATTGAGGATTGAGGAGTGAGGATTGAGGATTGCAGATTGAGTATTGAGGATTGAAGATTGAGGATTGAGGTTTGAGGATTGAAGATTGAGGATTGAGGATTGAGGATTGAACGTTGAGGACTGAGTGATGAGGGTTGAGTGATGAGAATTGATGTTTGTGGATAGAGGTTTGAAGATTGCAGTTTGAGTATTGAGTATTGAAAGCTGTGAATTGTGGATATTCTATTGAGGATTGAGGATTGACAATTGATTGTTGAGGACTGAGGGCCGAAGATTGAGGACTGAGGATTGAGGATTGAGGATTGAGGATTGAAGATTGAGTATTGAGGATTGAAGATTGACGATTGAGGATTGAGAATTGAGGATTGATGATTCAAGATTGAGTATTGAGGATTGTAGAATGAGGATTGAGGATTGAGGATTGAGGATCGAGGATTGAAGATTTAGTATTGAGGATTGAACATAGAGGATTGAGAATTGAGAATTGAGGATTGAGGATTGAAGATTGAGGATTGGGTATTGAGGATTGAAGAATGAGGATTGAGGATTGAGGATTGAGGGTTGAGTGTTGTGGACTGAAGATTGAGTATTGAGGATGGAAGACTGACGATTGAGGATTCAGACTTGAGGATTGAGGATCGAGGATTGAGGATTGAAGATTTAGTATTGAGGATTGAAGATAGAGGATTGAGAATTGAGGATTGAGGATTGAGGATTGAAGATTGAGGATTGGGTACTGAGGATTGGAGAATGAGGATTGAGGATTGAGGATTGAGGATTGAGAAATGAGGATTGAGGATTGAGGATTGAGGATTGAGGATTGAGGATTGAGGATTGAGGATTCAGTATTGACGATTGAGTATTGATCACTGAGGATTGAGGATTGAGTATTGAGGATTGAAGATTGAATATAGAGGATTGAAGATTCAGGATTGAGGATTGAGTATTGAGGATGGAGGATGAGGGCTGAGGGCTGAGGATTGAGGTTTGAGGATTGCAGGTTGAGTATTGAGGATTGAAGATTGAGGATTGAGGACTGAGGATTGAGGATTGAGCATTGAAGATTGAGGATTGGGGATTGAGGATTGGCGATTGAGGATTGAGTATTGAGGATTGAAGATTGAGTATTGAGGATTGAGTATTGAGGACTTAAGATTGAGGATTGAGAATTGAGGATGGGGGCTGACGGTTGAGGATTGAGGTTTGAGGACTGAGGACTGAGGATAGAGCATTGAGAAATGAGGATTGCGAATTGAGGATTGAAGATTGAGTATTGGGTATTGAGGATTCAAGAATGAGGATTGAGGATTGAGGATTGAGGATTGAGGATAGAAGATTGAGTATTGAGGATTGAAGACTGACGATTGAGGATTGAGAATTGAGGACTGAGGATTGAGGATTGAGGATTGAGGGTTGAGAATTGATGATTGAGGATTGAAGATTGAGTATTGAGGATTGAAGGTTGAGGATTGAGGATTGACGATTGAGGATTGACGATGAGGGCTGAGGGTTGAGGATTGAGGTTTGAGGACTTAGGACTGAGGATTGAGGATTGAGGATTGAGAATTGGGGATTGAGGATTGAGGATTGAAGATTGAGGATTGGGTATTGAGGATTGAAGAATGAGGGTTGAGGATTGAGGATTGAGGATTGAGTGTTGTGGATTCAAGATTGAGTATTGAGGATAGAAGACTGACGATTGAGGATTGAGAATTGAGGATTGAGGATTCAGGACTGAAGATTGAGGATTGGGTATTGAGGATTGAAGGATGAGGATTGAGGATTGAGGATTGAGGATTGAGTGTTGTGGATTCAAGATTGAGGATTGAGGATTGAAGATTGAGGATTGGGTACTGAGGATTGAAGAATGAGGATTGAGGTTTGAGGACTGAGGACTGAGGATAGAGCATTGAGAAATGAGGATTGAGGATTGAGGACTGAAGATTGAGTATTGGGTATTGAGGATTGAAGAATGAGGATTGAGGATTGAGGATTGAGGATTGAGGATTAGGGCTGAGGGTTGAGGATTGAGGTTTGAGGACTGAGGACTGAGGATTGAGGATTGAGAATTGAGGATTTAGGATTGCGGATTGAAGATTGAGAATTGGGTATTGAGGATTGAAGAATGAGGATTGAGGATTGAGGATTGTGGATTGAAGGTTGAGGATTGGGTATTGAGGATTGAAGACTGAGGATTGAGGATTGAGGATTGAGGATTGAGGATTGAAGATCGAGTATTGAGGATTGAAGATTGAGGATTGAGGATTCAGGATTGAGGATTGAGGATTGAAGATTGAGTATTGACGATTGATGATTGAGGATTGAGTATTGAGGATTGAGGATTGAGGATTGAGGATTGAGGATTGAGTATTGAAGATTGAGGATTGATGATTGAGGATTGAGGATTGAGGATTGAAGATTGAATATTGATGATTGATTATTGAGGACTGAGGATTGAGGGTTGTGTATTGACGACGAGGACTGAGGGTTGAATATTGATGTTTGATGTCTGAGGGTTAAGGATTGAGGATTGAGAATTGAGGATTGAGGATTGAGGATTGAAGACTGAGGATTGGGTATTGAGGATTGAAGAATGAGGATTGAAGATTGAGGTTTGAGGATTGAGGATTGCAGATTGAGTATTGAGGATTGAAGATTGAGGATTGAGGATTGAGGATTGAGCACTGAGGATTGACGCTTGAGGATTGAGTGTTGAGGATGTATGATTGAAGAGAGAGGACTGAGTGTTGAGGATTGAGTGTTGAGAATTGATGCTTGAGGTTTGTGATTTGATTATTGAATATTCTGGATTGAGTACTGAACCATAAGAATTCAGGATGTTCTATTGAGTATTGAGAATTGATGATTGATGGTTGAGTATTGACGATTGATGGTTGAGGGTTGAGTGTTGAATATTGAGGATTGAGGATTGAGGATTGAGGATTGATGATTGAGTATTGAAGATTGATTATTGATGATTGAATATTGAGAACTGAGGATTGAGGGTTGAGGATTGAGGAAGAGGACTGACGGTTGAGGATTGAGGTTTGAGGATTGAGGATTGAGGATTGAAGACTGAGGCTTGAGGATTGAGGATTGAGCATTAAGGATTGAAGATTGAGGATTGGGTATTGAGGTTTGAAGAATGAGGATTGAGGATTGAGGATTGAGGATTAAGGATTGAGGATCTAGGATTGGAGATTGATTATTGAGGATTGAAGATTGGGGATTGAGGATTGAGGATTGAGGATCTAGCATTGGAGATTGATTATTGAGGATGAAGATTGAGAATTGGGTATTGAGGTTTGAAGAATGAGGATTGAGGATTGAGGATTGAGGATTGAGGATTGAGGATCTAGGATAGGAGATTGAATATTGAGGATTCAAGATTGGGGATTGAGGATTGAGGATTGAGTATCTAGGATTGGAGATTGATTATTGAGGATGAAGATTGAGAATTGAGGATTGAGGATTGAGAATTGAGAATTGAGGATGAGGACTAAGGGTTGAGAATTGAGGGTTGAGAAATAAGAATTGGGCATTGAGGATTGAGGATTGAGGATTGAGGATTGAGGATTGAGGATTGAGTATTGAAGATTGAGTATTGATCACTGAGGATTGAGGATTGAGGATTGAGGTTTGAGGATTGAGGATAGAAGATTGAATGTTGAGGATTGAAGATTCAGGATTGAGGATTGGCGCTTGAGGATGGATGATGAGGGCTGAGGGTTGAGGATTGAGGTATCAGTATTGAATCCTGAGAATTCAGGATATTCTATTGAGTATCGAGAATTGAGGATTGATGGTTAGTATTGAGGATTGAGGATTGAGGATTGAGTGCTGAAGATTGAGGATTGATGATTGAAGATTGAGGATTGGGTATTGAGGATTGAGGAATGAGTATTGAAGATTGAGGATTGGTGATTGATGATTGAGGATTGAGGATTGGGGATTGAGGATTGAGCATTGAGGTTTGAGGACTGAGTGCTGAGGATTGAGGATTGAGGATTGAGGATGAGGGCTGAGGGTTGAGGATTGAGGTTTGAGGACTGAGGACTGAGGATTGATGATTGAGAATTGAGGATTGAGGATTGAGGATTGAAGATTGAGGATTGGGTATTGAGGATTGAAGAATGAGGATTGAGGATTGAGGATTGAGATTTGAGGATTGAGGATTGAGTATTGAAGATTGAGTATTGATCAGTGAGGATTGACGATTGTGGATTGAGGATTGAGGATTGAGGATTGAAGATTGAATATTGAGGATTGAAGATTCAGGATTGAGGATTGAGGATTGAGGATGGAGGATGAGGGTTGAGGGTTGAGGATTGAGGTTTGAAGACTGAGGAATGAGGATTGAGGGTTGAGAATTGAGGATTGAGGATTGATGATTGAAGATCGAGGATTGGGTATTGAGGATTGAAGAATGAGGATTGAGGATTCAGGAGTGAGGATTGAGGATTGAGGATTGAAGGTTGAGGATTGGGTATTGAGGATTGACGACTGAGAATTGAGGATAGAGGATTGAGGATTGAGGACTGAAGATTGGGTATTGAGGATTGAAGGTTGAGGATTGAGGATTGAGGGTTGAGGATTGAAGATTGAAGATTGAATATTGAGGATTGAAGATTGAGGATTGAGTATTGAGGATTGAGGATTGAGGATTGAGGATTGAGGATTGAGGATTGAGTATTGAAGATTGAATATTGATGATTGAATATTGAGGACTGAGGATTGAGTGTTGTGGATTGAGGACGAGGACTGAGGGTTGAATACTGATGTTTGAGGTCTGAGGATTAAGGATTGCGGATTGGGAATTGAGGATTGAGGAATGAGGATCGAAGATTGAGGATTGGGTATTGAGGATTGAAGAATGAGGATTGAGGATTGAGGTTTGAGGACTGAGGATTGCAGACTGAGCATTGAGGATTGAGGATTGAGGATTGTGGATTGAGGATTGACTATTGAAGACTGAGGATTGATGATTGAGGATTGAGGATTGAGGATTGAGTATTGAAGATTGAATATTGATGATTGAATATTGAGGACTGAGGATTGAGTGTTGTGGATTGAGGACGAGGAATGAGGGTTTAATGCTGATGTTTGAGGTCTGAGGATTAAGGATTGCGGATTGGGAATTGAGGATTGAGGAATGAGGATCGAAGATTGAGGATTGGGTATTGAGGATTGAAGAATGAGGATTGAGGATTGAGGTTTGAGGACTGAGGATTGCAGATTGAGTATTGAGGATTGAAGATTGAGTATTGAGGATTGAAGATTGACGATTGAGGATTGAGGATTGAGGATTGAGGATTGAACGTTGAGGACTGAGTGTTGAGGGTTGAGTGATGAGAATTGATGTTTGTGGATAGAGGTTTGAAGATTGCAGTTTGAGTATTGAGTATTGAAAGCTGTGAATTGCGGATATTCTATTGAGGATTGAGGATTGACAATTGATAGTTGAGGACTGAGGGCCGAAGATTGAGGACTCAGGATTGAGGATTCAGAATTGAGGTTTGAGGACTGAGGATTGAGTACTGAGGATTGAGGATTGAGGATTGAGGATTGAAGATTGAGAATTGAAGATTGAGTATTGAGGACTGAAGATTGACGATTGAGGATTAAGGATTGAGGATTGAGGATTGAGGATTGAAGATTCAGTATTGAGGATTGATGGTTGAGTATTGTGGATTGAGGATCTAGGATTGGAGGTTGATTATTGAGGATTGAAGATTGAGAATTCAGGATTGAGGATTGAGAATTGAGAATTGAGGATGAGGACTGAGGGTTGAGGATTGAGGATTGAGAAATGAGGATTGAGGGTTGAGGATTGAGGATTGAGGATTGAGGATTGAGGATTCAGTATTGACGATTGTGTATTGATCACTGAGGATTGAGGATTCAGTATTGAGGATTGAAGGTTGAATATAGAGGATTGAAGATTCAGGATTGAGGATTGAGTATTGAGAATGGAGGATGAGGGCTGAGGGCTGAGGATTGAGGTTTGAGGATTGCAGATTGAGTATTGAGGATTGAAGATTGAGGATTGAGGATTGGGGATTGAGGATTGAGGATTTAGGATTGAAGATTGAGTATTGAGGATTGAAGATTGAGGATTGAGTATTAAGTATTGAAGATTGAGGATTGATGATTGAGCATTGAGGATTGAGGATTGAGGATTGAGGATTGAGGATTGAAGATAGAGGATTGAAGATTGAGGATTGGGGATTGAGGATTGAGGATTGAGTATTGAATATTGAGGATTGATAATTGAAAATTGAGGATTGAGGATTGGGGATTGAGGATTGAGGATTGAGGTTTGAGGACTGAGGACTGAGGATTGTGGATTGAGGATTGAGGATTGAAGATTCAGTATTGAGGATTGAAGATTGGGAATTGAGGATTGAGGATTGAACATTGAGGACTGAGTGTTGAGTGTTGAGTGATGAGAATTGATGTTTGTGGATAGAGGTTTGAAGATTGCAGATTGAGTATTGAGTATTCAAAACTTTGAATTGAGGATATTCTATTGAGGATTGAGAATTGACGACAGAATGATTAGGACTGAGGTCTGAAGATTGAGGATTCAGGACTGAGGATTCAGAGTTGAGGTTTGAGGACTAAGGATTGAGGATTGAAGATTGAGTATTGAGGATTGAGGATTGAGGATTGAAGATCGAGGATTGAGGATTGAGGATGAGGGCTGACGGTTGAGGATTTATGTTTGAGGACTGAGGACTGTGGATAGAGTATTGAGAAATGAGGATTGAGGATTGAGGATTGAAGATTGAGTATTGGGTATTGAGGATTGAAGAATGAGGATTGAGGATTGAGGTTTGAGGATTGAGGATTGAAGATTGAGTATTGAGGATTGAAGACTGACGATTGAGGATTGAGGATTGAGGACTGAGGATTGACGCTTGAGGATTGAGGGTTCAGGATGTAGGATTGAAGAGAGAGGACTGAGTGTTGAGGATTGAGTGTTGAGAATTGATGCTTGAGGTTTGAGGTTTGATTATTGAATATTCTGGATTGAGTATTGAACCGTAAGAATTCAGGATGTTCTATTGAGTATTGAGAATTGAGGATTGATGGTTGAGTATTGAGGATTGATGGCTGAGTATTGAGGATTGATGGCTGAGGGTTGAGTGTTGAATATTGAGGATTGAGGATTGATGATTGAGGATTGATTATTGAGGACTGAAGATTGATTATTGATGATTGAAGATTGAGGACTGAGGATTGAGGGTTGAGGATTGAGGACGGGGACTGACGGTTGAGGATTGAGGTTTGAGCATTGAGGATTGAGGATTGAGGACTGAGGATTGACGATTGAGTATTGAAGATTGAGGATTTATGACTGAGGATTGAGGATTGAGGATTGAGGATTGAGGATAGAGGATTGAAGATTGAGTATTGGGGATTGAATATTGAGGATTGAGGATTGAGGATTGAGAATGAGGGCTGAGCGTTGAGGATTGAGGTTTGAGTATAGAATCCTGAAAATTCAGGATATTCTATTGAATATCGAGAATTGAGGATTGATGGTTAGTATTGAGGATTGAGGATTGAGGATTGAGTGTTGAAGATTGAGGATTGATGATTGAAGATTGAGGATTGGGGATTGAGGATTGAGGAATGAGTATTGAAGATTGAGGATTGATGATTGAGGATTGAGGATTGAGGATTGGGGATTGAGGATTGAGCATTGAGGTTGGAGGACAGAGGGCTGAGGATTGAGGATTGAGGATTGAGTATTCAGGATTAGGGCTGAGGGTTGAGGATTGAGGTTTGAGGACTGAGGACTGAGGATTGAGGATTGAGAATTGAGGATTTAGGATTGAGGATTGAGGACTGGCGATTGAGGATTGAAGATTGAGGATTAAGGACTGAGGATTGGGGATTGAAGATCTAGGATTGGAGATTGATTTTTGGGGATTGAAGGTTGAGGATTGAGGATTGAGGATTGAGAATTGAGAATTGAGGATGTGGACTGTGGGTTGAGGATTGAGGCTTGAGGAACGAGGATTGAGGATTGAGGATTGACGATTGAGGATTGAGTATTGAAGATTGAGGATTGATGAGTGAAAGTTGAGGATTGAGGATTGGGGATTGAGGATGGAGGATTGAGGTTTGAGGACTGAGGACGGAGGATTGTGGATTGAGGATTGAGGATTGAAGATTCAGTATTGAGGATTGATGATTGGGACTTGAGGATTGAGGATTGAACATTGAGGACTGAGTTTTGAGTGTTGAGTGATGAGACTTGATGTTTGTGGATAGAGGTTTAAAGATTGCAGATTGACTATTGAGTATTGAAAACTTTGAATTGAGGATATTCTATTGAGGATTGAGGATTGACAACAGATTGATTAGGACTCAGGTCTGAAGATTGAGGATTCAGGATTGAGGATTCAGAATTGAGGTTTGAGGACTAAGGATTGAGGATTGAAGATTGAGTATTGAGGATTGAGGATTGAGGATTGAAGATCGAGGATTGAAGATTTAGTATTGAGGATTGAAGATAGAGGATTGAGAATTGAGGATTGAGGATTGAGGATTGAAGATTGAGGATTGGGTATTGAGGATTGAAGAATGAGGATTGAGGATTGAGGATTGAGGATTGAGTGTTGAGGATTGAAGATTGAGTATTGAGGATAGAAGACTGACGATTGAGGATTGAGAATTGAGGATTGAGGATCGACGATTGAGGATTGAAGGTTTAGTATTGATAATTGAAGATAGAGGATTGAGAATTGAGGATTGAGGATTGAGGATTGAAGATTGAGCATTGGGTACTGAGGATTGAAGAATGAGGATTGAGGATTGAGGATTGAGGATTGAGTGTTGTGGATTGAAGATTGAGTATTGACGATAGAAGACTGACGATTGAGGATTGAGAATTGAGTATTGAAGATTGAGGATTGATGATTGAGGAATGAGGATTGAGGATTGAGGACTGAGGATTGAGGATTGAAGATTGAGGATTGGGTACTGAGGATTGAAGAATGAGGATTGAGGATTGAGGATTGAGAATTGAGTGTTGAGGATTGAAGATTGAGTATTGAGGATAGAAAACTGACGATTGAGGATTGAGAATTGAGTATTGAAGATTGAGGATTGATGATTGAGGAATGAGGATTGAAGATTGAGGATAGAAGATTGAGTATTGAAGATTCAGTATTGAAGATTGAAGATTGGGAATTGAGGATTGAGGATTGAACATTGAGGACAGAGTGTTGAGTGTTGAGTGATGAGAATTGATATTTGTGTATAGAGGTTTGAAGATTGCAGATTGAGTATTGAGTATTGAAAACTTTGAATTGAGGATATTCTATTGAGGATTGAGGTTTGACAACAGATTGTTGAGGACTGAGGTCTGAAGATTGAGGATTCAGTATTGAGGATTCAGAATTGAGGTTTGAGGACCTAGGATTGAGGATCGAAGATTGAGTATTGAGGATTGGGGATTGAGGATTGAAGATCGAGGATTGAGGATTGAGGATGGGGGCTGACGGTTGAGGATTGAGGTTTGAGGACTGAGGACTGAGGATAGAGCATTGAGAAATGAGGATTGAGGATTGAGGATTGAAGATTGAGTTTTGGGTATTGAGGATTGAAGAATGAGGATTGAGGACTGAGGTTTGAGGATTGAGGATTGCAGATTGAGTATTGAGGATTGAAGATTGAGGATTGAGGATTGAGGATTGAAGATTGAGGATTGAGGATTGAGGATTGAGGGTTGAAGATTGAGTATTGAGGATTGAAGATTGAGGATTCAGGATTGAGTACTGAGGATTGAGGATTGAGGATTGAGGATTGAAGATTGAGAATTGAAGATTGAGTATTGAGGACTGAAGATTGACGATTGAGGATTAAGGATTGAGGATTGAGGATTGAGGATTGAAGATTCAGTATTGAGGATTGATGGTTGAGTATTGTGGATTGAGGATCTAGGATTGGAGGTTGATTATTGAGGATTGAAGATTGAGAATTCAGGATTGAGGGTTGAGAATTGAGAATTGAGGATGAGGACTGAGGGTTGAGGATTGAGGATTGAGAAATGAGGATTGAGGATTGAGGATTGAGGATCTAGGATTGGAGACTGATTATTGAGGATGAAGATTGAGAATTGGGTATTGAGGTTTGAAGAATGAGGATTGAGGATTGAGGATTGAGGATTGAGGATTGAAGATTGAGTATAGAGGATTGAAGATTGAGGATTGTGGATTGAGGATTGAGGATTGAGGATTGAAGATTGAGTATTGAGGGTTGAAGATTGAGGATTGAGGATTGAGGATTGAGGATTGAGGATTGAAGATTGAATATTGATGATTGAAGATTGAGGATTGAAGAATGAGCATTGAGGTTTGGGGATTGAGTATTGAGGATTGCAGATTGAGTATTGAGGATTGAGGATTGAGGATTGAGGATTGAGGATTGTGGATTGATGATTGAGGATTGAGGATTGAGGATTGAATATTGAGTATTGAGGATTGAAGATTGAGGATTGAGGATTGAGGACTGATAATTGAGGATTGAGGATTGAAGATTGAGGATTGAGGATTGAAATTGAGTATTGAGGATTGAAGATTGAGGATTGAGATTTGATTATTGAATATTGTGGTTTGAGTACCGAAACATGCGGATTCAGGATATTCTATTGAGTATTGAGTATTGAGGATTGATGGTTGAGTATTGAGGAATGTTGGCTGAGGGTTGTGTGTTGAATATTGAGGATTGGGGATTGAGGATTGAGGATTGAGGATTGAGGATTGAAGATTGAGTATTTATGATTGAATATTCAGGATTGAGGATTGAGGTTTGAGGATTGAGGACGAGGACTGACGGTAGAGGATTGATGTTTGAGGATTGAGGATTGAGGACCGAGGATTGAGGATGAGGGCTGAGGGTCGGGGACTGAGGTTTGACGACTGAGGACTGAGGATTGAGAATTGAGAATTGAGGACTGATGATTGAGGATTGAAGATTGAGGATTGGGTATTGAGGATTGAAGGATGAGGATTGAGGATTGAGGATTGAGGGTTGCGGATTGAGGACCTAGGATTGGAGATTGATTATTGACGATTGATGATTGGGGATTGAGGATTGAGGATTGAGGATCTAGGATTGGTAATCGATTATTGAGGATTGAGGTTTGAGGTCTGAGGACTGAGGATTGAGTATTGAGAATTGAGGATTGATGATTGAGGATTGAAGATTGAGGATGGGGGACTGAGTGTTGAGGGTAGAGTGATGAGAATTGAAGTTTGTGGATAGAGATTTTAAGATTGCAGACTGAGTATTGAGTATTGAAAGGTGTGAATTGAAGATATTCTATTGAGGATTGAGAACTGACGAATGATTGTTGAGGACTGACGACTGAAGGTTGAGGACTCAGGATTGTGGATTCAGGATTGAGGTTTGAGGACTGAGAATTGAGGATTGAGTATTGAGGATTGAGGATTGAGGATTGAGGATTGAGGATTGAGGATTGAAGATTGAGGATTGGGTATTGTGGATTGAACATTCAGGTTTGAGGATTGAGGATTGAGGATTGAGGATTGAGGACTGAAGATTGAATATTGATGATTGATGATTGAGGATTGAGGATTGAGGGTTGTGAATTGAGGACGAGGACTGAGGGTTGAGTATTGATGTGTGAGGTCTGAGGATTGAGGATTGAGGATTGAGAGTTGAGGATTGAGGATTGAAGATTGAGGATTGTGCGTTGAGGATTGACGAATGAGGATTGAGGATAGAGGATTGACGATTGAGTATTGAGGATTGAAGATTGAGTATTGAGGATTGAACATTGAGGCATCAGGATTGAGAATTGAGGATTTAGGATTGAGGATTGAAGATTGAGGATTGGGTATTGAGGATTGAAGAATGAGGATTGAGGATTGAGGATTGAGGATTGAGGATTGAGGCTTGAAGGTTGAGGATTGGGTATTGAGGATTGAAGACTGAGGATTGAGGATTGAGGATTGAGGATTGAGGATTGAAGATTGAGTATAGAGGATTGAAGATTGAGGATTGTGGATTGAGGATTGAGGATTGAGGATTGAAGATTGAGTATTGAGGATTGAAGATTGAGGATTGAGTATTGAGGATTGTGGATTGAGGATTGAGGATTGAGTGTTGAAGATTGATGATTGATGATTGAGGATTGAGCATTGAAGATTGAGGATTGGGGATTGAGGATTGACGATTGAGGATTGATTATTGAGGATTGAAGATTGAGTATTGATGATTGAAGATTGAGGATTGAGGATTGAGGGTTGAGGATTGAGGACGAGGACTGACGGTTGAGGATTGAGGTTTGAGGATTGAGGATTGAGGATTGAGGACTGAGGCTTGAGGATTGAGGATTGAGCATTGAGGATTGAAGATTGAATGTTGAGGATTGAACATTCAGGATTGAGGATTGGCGGTTGAGAATGGAGGATGAGGGCTGAGGGTTGAGGATTGAGGTTTCAGTATTGAATCCTGAGAATTCAGGATATTCTATTGAGTATCGAGAATTGAGGATTGATGGTTAGTATTGAGGATTGAGGATTGAGGATTGAGTGTTGAAGATAGAGGATTGATGATTGAAGATTGAGGATTGAGGTTTGAGGATTGAGGATTGAGGATTGAGGACTGAGGCTTGAGGATTGAGGATTGAGCATTGAGGATTGAAGATTGAGGATTGGGTATTGAGGTTTGAAGAATGAGGATTGAGGATTGAGGATTGAGGATTGAGGTTTGAGGATCTAGGATTGGAGATTGATTATTGAGGATTGAAGATTGGGGATTGAGGATTGAGGATTGAGGATCTAGGATTGGAGACTGATTATTGAGGATGAAGATTGAGAATTGGGTATTGAGGTTTGAAGAATGAGGATTGAGGATTGAGGATTGAGGATTGAGGATTGAAGATTGAGTATAGAGGATTGAAGATTGAGGATTGTGGATTGAGGATTGAGGATTGAGGATTGAAGATTGAGTATTGAGGATTGAAGATTGAGGATTGAGGATTGAGGATTGAGGATTGAGGATTGAAGATTGAATATTGATGATTGAAGATTGAGGATTGAAGAATGAGCATTGAGGTTTGGGGATTGAGTATTGAGGATTGCAGATTGAGTATTGAGGATTGAGGATTGAGGATTGAGGATTGAGGATTGTGGATTGATGATTGAGGATTGAGGATTGAGGATTGAATATTGAGTATTGAGGATTGAAGATTGAGGATTGAGGATTGAGGACTGATAATTGAGGATTGAGGATTGAAGATTGAGGATTGAGGATTGAAATTGAGTATTGAGGATTGAAGATTGAGGATTGAGATTTGATTATTGAATATTGTGGTTTGAGTACCGAAACATGCGGATTCAGGATATTCTATTGAGTATTGAGTATTGAGGATTGATGGTTGAGTATTGAGGAATGTTGGCTGAGGGTTGTGTGTTGAATATTGAGGATTGGGGATTGAGGATTGAGGATTGAGGATTGAGGATTGAAGATTGAGTATTTATGATTGAATATTCAGGATTGAGGATTGAGGTTTGAGGATTGAGGACGAGGACTGACGGTAGAGGATTGATGTTTGAGGATTGAGGATTGAGGACCGAGGATTGAGGATGAGGGCTGAGGGTCGGGGACTGAGGTTTGACGACTGAGGACTGAGGATTGAGAATTGAGAATTGAGGACTGATGATTGAGGATTGAGGATTGAGGATTGGGTATTGAGGATTGAAGGATGAGGATTGAGGATTGAGGATTGAGGGTTGCGGATTGAGGACCTAGGATTGGAGATTGATTATTGACGATTGATGATTGGGGATTGAGGATTGAGGATTGAGGATCTAGGATTGGTAATCGATTATTGAGGATTGAGGTTTGAGGTCTGAGGACTGAGGATTGAGTATTGAGAATTGAGGATTGATGATTGAGGATTGAAGATTGAGGATGGGGGACTGAGTGTTGAGGGTAGAGTGATGAGAATTGAAGTTTGTGGATAGAGATTTTAAGATTGCAGACTGAGTATTGAGTATTGAAAGGTGTGAATTGAAGATATTCTATTGAGGATTGAGAACTGACGAATGATTGTTATGGACTGACGACTGAAGGTTGAGGACTCAGGATTGTGGATTCAGGATTGAGGTTTGAGGACTGAGAATTGAGGATTGAGTATTGAGGATTGAGGATTGAGGATTGAGGATTGAGGATTGAGGATTGAAGATTGAGGATTGGGTATTGTGGATTGAACATTCAGGTTTGAGGATTGAGGATTGAGGATTGAGGATTGAGGACTGAAGATTGAATATTGATGATTGATGATTGAGGATTGAGGATTGAGGGTTGTGAATTGAGGACGAGGACTGAGGGTTGAGTATTGATGTGTGAGGTCTGAGGATTGAGGATTGAGGATTGAGAGTTGAGGATTGAGGATTGAAGATTGAGGATTGTGCGTTGAGGATTGACGAATGAGGATTGAGGATAGAGGATTGACGATTGAGTATTGAGGATTGAAGATTGAGTATTGAGGATTGAACATTGAGGCTTCAGGATTGAGAATTGAGGATTGGGGATTGAAGATTGAGTATTGAGGATTGAGGATTGAGGATAGAAGATTGAGTATTGAGGATTGAATGTTGAGGATTGAGGATTGAGGATTGAGGATTGAGGATTGAGGATTGAGGACTGAAGATTGAATATTGATGATTGATTATTGAGGATTGAGGATTGAGTGTTGTGGATTGAGGACGAGGGCTGAGGGTTGAGTATTGATGTGTGAGGTCTGAGGATAGAGGATTGAGGATTGAGAGTTGAGGATTGAGGATGGAAGATTGAGGATTGGGTATTGAGGATTGAAGAATGAGGATTGAGGATTGAGGATTGAGGATTGAAGATTGAGTATTGAGGATTGAACATTGAGGATTGAGGATTGAGAATTGAGGATTGGGGATTGAAGATTGAGTATTGATGATTGAAGATTGAGGATTGAGGATTGAGGATTGAGGATTGAGGATTGAGGATTGAGGATTTAGGATTGAGGATTGAAGATTGAATGTTGATGATTGAAGATTGAGGATTGAGGATTGATTGTTGTGGATAGAGGACGAGGACTGAGGGTTGAATATTGATGTTTGAGGTCTGAGGATTGAGGATTGGGGATTGAGAATTGAGGATTGAGGATTGAGGATTGAGGATTGAGAATTGAGAATTGAGGATGAGGACTGAGGGTTGAGGATTGAGGTTTGAGGAATGAGGATTGAGGGTTGAGGATTGAGGATTGAGGATTGAGGATTGAGGATTGAGCGTTGAGGGTTGAGTGATGAGAATTGATGTTTGAGAATAGAGACTTGAAGAATGCAGATTGAGTATTGAGCATTGAAATCTGTAAATTGATGATATTCCATTGAGGATTGAGGATTGACAACTGATTGTTGAGGACTGAGTGCTGAAGATTGAGGATTCAGGATTGAGGATTCAGGATTGATGTTTGAGGACTGAGGATTGAGGATTGAGGATTGAAGATTGAAGATTGAGGATTGGGTATTGAGGATTGAGGATTGAAGATTGAGGATTGAGGATAGAGCATTGAGGATTGAAGATTGAGTATTGATGATTGAATATTGAGGATCGAGGATTGAGGTTTGAGGATTGAGGACGAGGACTGACGGTTGAGGATTGAGGTTTGAGGATTGAGGATTGTGGATTGAGGACTGAGGATTGAGGATTGAGGATTGAGCATTGAGGATTGAAGATTGATGACTGGGGATTGAGGATTGAAGATTGAGTATTAAGGTTTGAAGATTGGGGATTGAGGATCTAGGATTGGAGATTGATTATTGAGGATTGAAGATTGAGGATTGAGGATAGAGGATTGAGAATTGAGAATTGAGGATGAGGACTGATGATTGAGGATTGAGAATTGAGGACTGATGATTCAGGATTGAAGATTGAGGATTGTGGATTCAGGATTGAGGTTTCAGGACTGAGAATTGAGGATTGAGTATTGAGGGATGAGGATTGAGGATTGAGGATTGAAGATTGAGGATTGGGTATTTCGGATTGAACATTGAGGATTGAGGATTGAGGATTGAGGATTGAGGATTGAGGACTGAAGATTGAATATTGATGATTGATTATTGAGGATTGGGGATTGAGGATTGAGGGTTGTGGATTGAGGACGAGGGCTGAGTGTTGAGTATTGATGTGTGAGGTCTGAGGATAGAGGATTGAGGATTGAGAGTTGAGGATTGAGGATTGAAGATTGAGGATTGGGTATTGAGGATTGAAGATTGGGTATTGAGGATTGAAGAATGAGGATTGAGGATTGAGGTTTGAGGATTGACGATTGAAGATTGAGTATTGAGGATTGAAGACTGACGATTGAGGATTGAGGATTGAGGACTGAGGATTGACGCTTGAGGATTGAGGATTGAAGATTGAGGATTGTGGATTGAGGATTGAGGATTGAGGATTGAGGATTGAGGATTGAATATTGAATATTGATGATTGAAGGTTGAGGATTGAGGATTGATGGTTGTGGATAGAGGACGAGGACTGAGGGTTGAATATTGATGCTTGAGGTCTGAGGATTGAGGATTGAGGATTGAGAATTGAGGATTGAGGATTGAGGATTGAAGATTGTGGATTGGGTGTTGAGGATTGAAGAATGAGGATTGAGGATTGAGGATTGAGAATTGATGATTGAAGATTGAGTATTGAGGATTGAACATTGAGGATTGAGGATTGAGAATTGAGGATTGGGGATTGAAGATTGAGTATTGAGGATTGAAGATTGAGGATTGAGAATTGAGGATTGAGGATTGAGGATTGAGGACTGAAGATTGAATATTGATGATTGATGATTGAGGATTGAGGATTGAGGGTTGTGGATTGAGGACGAGGACTGAGGGTTGAGTATTTATGTGTGAGGTCTGAGGATTGAGGATTGAGGATTGAGAGTTGAGGATTGAGGATTGAAGATTGAGGATTGGGTATTGAGGATTGAAGAATGAGGATTGAGGATTGAGGTTTGAGGATTGAGGATTGAAGATTGAGTATTGAGGATTGAACATTGAGGCTTGAGGAATGAGAATTGAGGATTGGGGTTAGAAGATTGAGTATTGAGGATTGAAGATTGAGGATTGAGGATTGAGAATTGAGGATTGGGGATTGAAGATTGAGTATTGAGGATTGAAGATTGAGGATTGAGGATTGAGGATTGAGGATTGAGGATTGAAGATTGAGGATTGTGGATTGAGGATTGAGGATTGAGGATTGAGGATTGAAGTTTGAATATTGATGATTGAAGGTTGAGGATTGAGGATTGATGGTTGTGGATAGAGGTCGAGGACTGAGGGTTGAATATTGATGTTTGAGGTCTGAGGATTGAGGATTGAGGATTGAGAATTGAGGATTGAGGATTGAGGATTGAAGATTGAAGATTGGGTATTGAGGATTGAAGAATGAGGATTGAGGATTGAGGATTGAGGATTGACGATTGCAGATTGAGTATTGAGGATTGAGGATTGAGGATTGAGGATTGAGGATTGAGGATTGAGGATTGAGGATTGAGGACTGAGGATTGAGGATTGAGGATTGAGGATAGAAGATTGAGTATTGAGGATTGAATGTTGAGGATTGAAGATTGAGGATTGAGGATTGAGGATTGAGGATTGAGGATTGAGCATTGAAGATTAAGGATTGGGGATTGAGGATTGACGATTGAGGATTGAGTATTGAGGATTGAAGAATGAGTATTGAGGATTGAGGATTGAGGATTTAAGATTGAAGATTGAGGATTGAGGATGGGGGCTGACGGTTGAGAATTGAGGTTTGAGGACTGAGGACTGAGGATAGAGGATTGAGAAATGAGGAATGAGAATTGAGGATTGAAGATTGAATATTGGGTATTGAGTATTCAAGAATGAGGATTGAGGATTGAGGATTGAGGATTGAGGATAGAAGATTGAGTATTGAGGATTGAAGACTGACGATTGAGGATTGAGAATTGAGGACTGAGGTTTGAGGATTGAGGATTGAGGGTTGAGAATTGATGATTGAGAATTGAAGATTGAGTATTGAGGATTGAATGTTGAGGATTGAGGATTGAGGATTGAGGATTGACGATGAGGGCTGAGGGTTGAGGATTGAGGTTTGAGGACTGAGGACTGACGATTGAGGATTGAGAATTGAGGATTGAGGATTGAGGATTGAAGATTGAGGTTTGGGTACTGAGGATTGAAGAATGAGGATTGAGGATTGAGGATTGAGGATTGAGGATTGAAGATTGAGTATTGAGGATTGAAGATTGACGATTGAGGATTGAGGATTGAGGATTGAGGATTGAACGTTGAGGACTGAGTGTTGAGGGTTGAGTGATGAGAATTGATGTTTGTGGATAGAGGTTTGAAGATTGCAGTTTGAGTATTGAGTATTGAAAGCTGTGAATTGAGGATATTCTATTGAGGATTGAGGATTGACAATTGATAGTTGAGGACTGAGGGCCGAAGATTGAGGACACAGGATTGAGGATTCAGAATTGGGGTTTGAGGACTGAGGATTGAGGATTGAGGATTGAGTGTTGAGTATTGAAGACTGAGTATTGAGGGTTGAAGACTGACGATTGAGGATTGAGGATTGAGGATTGAGGATTGAGGATTGAGGATTGAAGATTGAGTATTGAGGATTGAAGATTGAGGACTGAGGTTTGAGGATTGAGGATTGCAGATTGAATATTGAGGATTGAAGATTGAGGATTGAGGATTGAGGATTGAAGATTGAGGATTGAGGATTGAGGATTGAGGATTGAGGGTTGAAGATTGAGTATTGAGGATTGAAGATTGAGGATTCAGGATTGAGCACTGAGGATTGAGGATTGAGGATTGAGGATTGAAGATTGAGAATTTTAGATTGAGTATTGAGGACTGAAGGTTGACGATTGAGGATTGAGGATTGAGGATTGAGGATTGAGGATCTAGGATTGGAGATTGATTATTGAGGATTGAAGATTGGGGATTGAGGATTGAGGATTGAGGATTTAGGATTGAAGATTGAGGATTGGGTACTGAGGATTGAAGAATGAGGATTGAGGATTGAGGATTGAGGATTGAGTGTTGAGGATTGAAGATTGAGTATTAAGGATAGAAGACTGACGATTGAGGATTGAGAATTGAGTATTGAAGATTGAGGATTGATGATTGAGGAATGAGGATTGAGGACTGAGGATTGAGGATTGAGGATTGAGGATTGAGGATTGAGTATTCAGGATTAGGGCTGAGGGTTGAGGATTGAGGTTTGAGGACTGAGTATTGAAGATTCAGTATTGAGGATTGAAGATTGGGAATTGAGGATTGAGGATTGAACATTGAGGACTGAGTGTTGAGTGTTGAGTGATGAGAATTGATTTTTGTGCATAGAGGTTTGAAGATTGCAGATTGAGTATTGAGTATTGAAAACTTTGAATTGAGGATATTCTATTGAGGATTGATGATTGACAACAGATTGTTGAGGACTGAGGTCTGAAGAGTGAGGATTCAGTATTGAGGATTCAGAATTGAGGTTTGAGGACTAAGGATTGAGGATCGAAGATTGAGTATTGAGGATTGAGGATTGAGGATTGAGGATTGAGGATTGAGGATCTAGGATTGGAGATTGATTATTGAGGATTGAAGATTGGGGATTGAGGATTGAGGATTGAGGATCTAGGATTGGAGATTGATTATTGAGTATGAAGATTGAGAATTGTGTATTGAGGTTTGAAGAATGAGGATTGAGGATTGAGGATTGAGGATCTAGGATTGGAGACTGATTATTGAGGATGAAGATTGAGAATTGGGTATTGAGGTTTGAAGAATGAGGATTGAGGATTGAGGATTGAGGATTGAGGATTGAAGATTGAGTATAGAGGATTGAAGATTGAGGATTGTGGATTGAGGATTGAGGATTGAGGATTGAAGATTGAGTATTGAGGGTTGAAGATTGAGGATTGAGGATTGAGGATTGAGGATTGAGGATTGAAGATTGAATATTGATGATTGAAGATTGAGGATTGAAGAATGAGCATTGAGGTTTGGGGATTGAGTATTGAGGATTGCAGATTGAGTATTGAGGATTGAGGATTGAGGATTGAGGATTGAGGATTGTGGATTGATGATTGAGGATTGAGGATTGAGGATTGAATATTGAGTATTGAGGATTGAAGATTGAGGATTGAGGATTGAGGACTGATAATTGAGGATTGAGGATTGAAGATTGAGGATTGAGGATTGAAATTGAGTATTGAGGATTGAAGATTGAGGATTGAGATTTGATTATTGAATATTGTGGTTTGAGTACCGAAACATGCGGATTCAGGATATTCTATTGAGTATTGAGTATTGAGGATTGATGGTTGAGTATTGAGGAATGTTGGCTGAGGGTTGTGTGTTGAATATTGAGGATTGGGGATTGAGGATTGAGGATTGAGGATTGAGGATTGAAGATTGAGTATTTATGATTGAATATTCAGGATTGAGGATTGAGGTTTGAGGATTGAGGACGAGGACTGACGGTAGAGGATTGATGTTTGAGGATTGAGGATTGAGGACCGAGGATTGAGGATGAGGGCTGAGGGTCGGGGACTGAGGTTTGACGACTGAGGACTGAGGATTGAGAATTGAGAATTGAGGACTGATGATTGAGGATTGAAGATTGAGGATTGGGTATTGAGGATTGAAGGATGAGGATTGAGGATTGAGGATTGAGGGTTGCGGATTGAGGACCTAGGATTGGAGATTGATTATTGACGATTGATGATTGGGGATTGAGGATTGAGGATTGAGGATCTAGGATTGGTAATCGATTATTGAGGATTGAGGTTTGAGGTCTGAGGACTGAGGATTGAGTATTGAGAATTGAGGATTGATGATTGAGGATTGAAGATTGAGGATGGGGGACTGAGTGTTGAGGGTAGAGTGATGAGAATTGAAGTTTGTGGATAGAGATTTTAAGATTGCAGACTGAGTATTGAGTATTGAAAGGTGTGAATTGAAGATATTCTATTGAGGATTGAGAACTGACGAATGATTGTTGAGGACTGACGACTGAAGGTTGAGGACTCAGGATTGTGGATTCAGGATTGAGGTTTGAGGACTGAGAATTGAGGATTGAGTATTGAGGATTGAGGATTGAGGATTGAGGATTGAGGATTGAGGATTGAAGATTGAGGATTGGGTATTGTGGATTGAACATTCAGGTTTGAGGATTGAGGATTGAGGATTGAGGATTGAGGACTGAAGATTGAATATTGATGATTGATGATTGAGGATTGAGGATTGAGGGTTGTGAATTGAGGACGAGGACTGAGGGTTGAGTATTGATGTGTGAGGTCTGAGGATTGAGGATTGAGGATTGAGAGTTGAGGATTGAGGATTGAAGATTGAGGATTGTGCGTTGAGGATTGACGAATGAGGATTGAGGATAGAGGATTGACGATTGAGTATTGAGGATTGAAGATTGAGTATTGAGGATTGAACATTGAGGCTTCAGGATTGAGAATTGAGGATTTAGGATTGAGGATTGAAGATTGAGGATTGGGTATTGAGGATTGAAGAATGAGGATTGAGGATTGAGGATTGAGGATTGAGGATTGAGGCTTGAAGGTTGAGGATTGGGTATTGAGGATTGAAGACTGAGGATTGAGGATTGAGAATTGAGGATTGAGGATTGAAGATTGAGTATAGAGGATTGAAGATTGAGGATTGTGGATTGAGGATTGAGGATTGAGGATTGAAGATTGAGTATTGAGGATTGAAGATTGAGGATTGAGTATTGAGGATTGTGGATTGAGGATTGAGGATTGAGTGTTGAAGATTGATGATTGATGATTGAGGATTGAGCATTGAAGATTGAGGATTGGGGATTGAGGATTGACGATTGAGGATTGATTATTGAGGATTGAAGATTGAGTATTGATGATTGAAGATTGAGGATTGAGGATTGAGGGTTGAGGATTGAGGACGAGGACTGACGGTTGAGGATTGAGGTTTGAGGATTGAGGATTGAGGATTGAGGACTGAGGCTTGAGGATTGAGGATTGAGCATTGAGGATTGAAGATTGAATGTTGAGGATTGAACATTCAGGATTGAGGATTGGCGGTTGAGAATGGAGGATGAGGGCTGAGGGTTGAGGATTGAGGTTTCAGTATTGAATCCTGAGAATTCAGGATATTCTATTGAGTATCGAGAATTGAGGATTGATGGTTAGTATTGAGGATTGAGGATTGAGGATTGAGTGTTGAAGATAGAGGATTGATGATTGAAGATTGAGGATTGAGGTTTGAGGATTGAGGATTGAGGATTGAGGACTGAGGCTTGAGGATTGAGGATTGAGCATTGAGGATTGAAGATTGAGGATTGGGTATTGAGGTTTGAAGAATGAGGATTGAGGATTGAGGATTGAGGATTGAGGTTTGAGGATCTAGGATTGGAGATTGATTATTGAGGATTGAAGATTGGGGATTGAGGATTGAGGATTGAGGATCTAGGATTGGAGACTGATTATTGAGGATGAAGATTGAGAATTGGGTATTGAGGTTTGAAGAATGAGGATTGAGGATTGAGGATTGAGGATTGAGGATTGAAGATTGAGTATAGAGGATTGAAGATTGAGGATTGTGGATTGAGGATTGAGGATTGAGGATTGAAGATTGAGTATTGAGGATTGAAGATTGAGGATTGAGGATTGAGGATTGAGGATTGAGGATTGAAGATTGAATATTGATGATTGAAGATTGAGGATTGAAGAATGAGCATTGAGGTTTGGGGATTGAGTATTGAGGATTGCAGATTGAGTATTGAGGATTGAGGATTGAGGATTGAGGATTGAGGATTGTGGATTGATGATTGAGGATTGAGGATTGAGGATTGAATATTGAGTATTGAGGATTGAAGATTGAGGATTGAGGATTGAGGACTGATAATTGAGGATTGAGGATTGAAGATTGAGGATTGAGGATTGAAATTGAGTATTGAGGATTGAAGATTGAGGATTGAGATTTGATTATTGAATATTGTGGTTTGAGTACCGAAACATGCGGATTCAGGATATTCTATTGAGTATTGAGTATTGAGGATTGATGGTTGAGTATTGAGGAATGTTGGCTGAGGGTTGTGTGTTGAATATTGAGGATTGGGGATTGAGGATTGAGGATTGAGGATTGAGGATTGAAGATTGAGTATTTATGATTGAATATTCAGGATTGAGGATTGAGGTTTGAGGATTGAGGACGAGGACTGACGGTAGAGGATTGATGTTTGAGGATTGAGGATTGAGGACCGAGGATTGAGGATGAGGGCTGAGGGTCGGGGACTGAGGTTTGACGACTGAGGACTGAGGATTGAGAATTGAGAATTGAGGACTGATGATTGAGGATTGAAGATTGAGGATTGGGTATTGAGGATTGAAGGATGAGGATTGAGGATTGAGGATTGAGGGTTGCGGATTGAGGACCTAGGATTGGAGATTGATTATTGACGATTGATGATTGGGGATTGAGGATTGAGGATTGAGGATCTAGGATTGGTAATCGATTATTGAGGATTGAGGTTTGAGGTCTGAGGACTGAGGATTGAGTATTGAGAATTGAGGATTGATGATTGAGGATTGAAGATTGAGGATGGGGGACTGAGTGTTGAGGGTAGAGTGATGAGAATTGAAGTTTGTGGATAGAGATTTTAAGATTGCAGACTGAGTATTGAGTATTGAAAGGTGTGAATTGAAGATATTCTATTGAGGATTGAGAACTGACGAATGATTGTTGAGGACTGACGACTGAAGGTTGAGGACTCAGGATTGTGGATTCAGGATTGAGGTTTGAGGACTGAGAATTGAGGATTGAGTATTGAGGATTGAGGATTGAGGATTGAGGATTGAGGATTGAGGATTGAAGATTGAGGATTGGGTATTGTGGATTGAACATTCAGGTTTGAGGATTGAGGATTGAGGATTGAGGACTGAAGATTGAATATTGATGATTGATGATTGAGGATTGAGGATTGAGGGTTGTGAATTGAGGACGAGGACTGAGGGTTGAGTATTGATGTGTGAGGTCTGAGGATTGAGGATTGAGGATTGAGAGTTGAGGATTGAGGATTGAAGATTGAGGATTGTGCGTTGAGGATTGACGAATGAGGATTGAGGATAGAGGATTGACGATTGAGTATTGAGGATTGAAGATTGAGTATTGAGGATTGAACATTGAGGCTTCAGGATTGAGAATTGAGGATTGGGGATTGAAGATTGAGTATTGAGGATTGAGGATTGAGGATAGAAGATTGAGTATTGAGGATTGAATGTTGAGGATTGAGGATTGAGGATTGAGGATTGAGGATTGAGGATTGAGGACTGAAGATTGAATATTGATGATTGATTATTGAGGATTGAGGATTGAGTGTTGTGGATTGAGGACGAGGGCTGAGGGTTGAGTATTGATGTGTGAGGTCTGAGGATAGAGGATTGAGGATTGAGAGTTGAGGATTGAGGATGGAAGATTGAGGATTGGGTATTGAGGATTGAAGAATGAGGATTGAGGATTGAGGATTGAGGATTGAAGATTGAGTATTGAGGATTGAACATTGAGGATTGAGGATTGAGAATTGAGGATTGGGGATTGAAGATTGAGTATTGATGATTGAAGATTGAGGATTGAGGATTGAGGATTGAGGATTGAGGATTGAGGATTGAGGATTTAGGATTGAGGATTGAAGATTGAATGTTGATGATTGAAGATTGAGGATTGAGGATTGATTGTTGTGGATAGAGGACGAGGACTGAGGGTTGAATATTGATGTTTGAGGTCTGAGGATTGAGGATTGGGGATTGAGAATTGAGGATTGAGGATTGAGGATTGAGGATTGAGAATTGAGAATTGAGGATGAGGACTGAGGGTTGAGGATTGAGGTTTGAGGAATGAGGATTGAGGGTTGAGGATTGAGGATTGAGGATTGAGGATTGAGGATTGAGCGTTGAGGGTTGAGTGATGAGAATTGATGTTTGAGAATAGAGACTTGAAGACTGCAGATTGAGTATTGAGCATTGAAATCTGTAAATTGATGATATTCCATTGAGGATTGAGGATTGACAACTGATTGTTGAGGACTGAGTGCTGAAGATTGAGGATTCAGGATTGAGGATTCAGGATTGATGTTTGAGGACTGAGGATTGAGGATTGAGGATTGAAGATTGAAGATTGAGGATTGGGTATTGAGGATTGAGGATTGAAGATTGAGGATTGAGGATAGAGCATTGAGGATTGAAGATTGAGTATTGATGATTGAATATTGAGGATCGAGGATTGAGGTTTGAGGATTGAGGACGAGGACTGACGGTTGAGGATTGAGGTTTGAGGATTGAGGATTGTGGATTGAGGACTGAGGATTGAGGATTGAGGATTGAGCATTGAGGATTGAAGATTGATGACTGGGGATTGAGGATTGAAGATTGAGTATTAAGGTTTGAAGATTGGGGATTGAGGATCTAGGATTGGAGATTGATTATTGAGGATTGAAGATTGAGGATTGAGGATAGAGGATTGAGAATTGAGAATTGAGGATGAGGACTGATGATTGAGGATTGAGAATTGAGGACTGATGATTCAGGATTGAAGATTGAGGATTGTGGATTCAGGATTGAGGTTTCAGGACTGAGAATTGAGGATTGAGTATTGAGGGATGAGGATTGAGGATTGAGGATTGAAGATTGAGGATTGGGTATTTCGGATTGAACATTGAGGATTGAGGATTGAGGATTGAGGATTGAGGATTGAGGACTGAAGATTGAATATTGATGATTGATTATTGAGGATTGGGGATTGAGGATTGAGGGTTGTGGATTGAGGACGAGGGCTGAGTGTTGAGTATTGATGTGTGAGGTCTGAGGATAGAGGATTGAGGATTGAGAGTTGAGGATTGAGGATTGAAGATTGAGGATTGGGTATTGAGGATTGAAGGTTGGGTATTGAGGATTGAAGAATGAGGATTGAGGATTGAGGTTTGAGGATTGACGATTGAAGATTGAGTATTGAGGATTGAAGACTGACGATTGAGGATTGAGGATTGAGGACTGAGGATTGACGCTTGAGGATTGAGGATTGAAGATTGAGGATTGTGGATTGAGGATTGAGGATTGAGGATTGAGGATTGAGGATTGAATATTGAATATTGATGATTGAAGGTTGAGGATTGAGGATTGATGGTTGTGGATAGAGGACGAGGACTGAGGGTTGAATATTGATGCTTGAGGTCTGAGGATTGAGGATTGAGGATTGAGAATTGAGGATTGAGGATTGAGGATTGAAGATTGTGGATTGGGTGTTGAGGATTGAAGAATGAGGATTGAGGATTGAGGATTGAGAATTGATGATTGAAGATTGAGTATTGAGGATTGAACATTGAGGATTGAGGATTGAGAATTGAGGATTGGGGATTGAAGATTGAGTATTGAGGATTGAAGATTGAGGATTGAGAATTGAGGATTGAGGATTGAGGATTGAGGACTGAAGATTGAATATTGATGATTGATGATTGAGGATTGAGGATTGAGGGTTGTGGATTGAGGACGAGGACTGAGGGTTGAGTATTTATGTGTGAGGTCTGAGGATTGAGGATTGAGGATTGAGAGTTGAGGATTGAGGATTGAAGATTGAGGATTGGGTATTGAGGATTGAAGAATGAGGATTGAGGATTGAGGTTTGAGGATTGAGGATTGAAGATTGAGTATTGAGGATTGAACATTGAGGCTTGAGGAATGAGAATTGAGGATTGGGGTTAGAAGATTGAGTATTGAGGATTGAAGATTGAGGATTGAGGATTGAGAATTGAGGATTGGGGATTGAAGATTGAGTATTGAGGATTGAAGATTGAGGATTGAGGATTGAGGATTGAGGATTGAGGATTGAAGATTGAGGATTGTGGATTGAGGATTGAGGATTGAGGATTGAGGATTGAAGTTTGAATATTGATGATTGAAGGTTGAGGATTGAGGATTGATGGTTGTGGATAGAGGTCGAGGACTGAGGGTTGAATATTGATGTTTGAGGTCTGAGGATTGAGGATTGAGGATTGAGAATTGAGGATTGAGGATTGAGGATTGAAGATTGAAGATTGGGTATTGAGGATTGAAGAATGAGGATTGAGGATTGAGGATTGAGGATTGACGATTGCAGATTGAGTATTGAGGATTGAGGATTGAGGATTGAGGATTGAGGATTGAGGATTGAGGATTGAAGATTGATGACTGGGGATTGAGGATTGAAGATTGAGTATTAAGGTTTGAAGATTGGGGATTGAGGATCTAGGATTGGAGATTGATTATTGAGGATTGAAGATTGAGGATTGAGGATAGAGGATTGAGAATTGAGAATTGAGGATGAGGACTGATGATTGAGGATTGAGAATTGAGGACTGATGATTCAGGATTGAAGATTGAGGATTGTGGATTCAGGATTGAGGTTTCAGGACTGAGAATTGAGGATTGAGTATTGAGGGATGAGGATTGAGGATTGAGGATTGAAGATTGAGGATTGGGTATTTCGGATTGAACATTGAGGATTGAGGATTGAGGATTGAGGATTGAGGATTGAGGACTGAAGATTGAATATTGATGATTGATTATTGAGGATTGGGGATTGAGGATTGAGGGTTGTGGATTGAGGACGAGGGCTGAGTGTTGAGTATTGATGTGTGAGGTCTGAGGATAGAGGATTGAGGATTGAGAGTTGAGGATTGAGGATTGAAGATTGAGGATTGGGTATTGAGGATTGAAGATTGGGTATTGAGGATTGAAGAATGAGGATTGAGGATTGAGGTTTGAGGATTGACGATTGAAGATTGAGTATTGAGGATTGAAGACTGACGATTGAGGATTGAGGATTGAGGACTGAGGATTGACGCTTGAGGATTGAGGATTGAAGATTGAGGATTGTGGATTGAGGATTGAGGATTGAGGATTGAGGATTGAGGATTGAATATTGAATATTGATGATTGAAGGTTGAGGATTGAGGATTGATGGTTGTGGATAGAGGACGAGGACTGAGGGTTGAATATTGATGCTTGAGGTCTGAGGATTGAGGATTGAGGATTGAGAATTGAGGATTGAGGATTGAGGATTGAAGATTGTGGATTGGGTGTTGAGGATTGAAGAATGAGGATTGAGGATTGAGGATTGAGAATTGATGATTGAAGATTAAGTATTGAGGATTGAACATTGAGGATTGAGGATTGAGAATTGAGGATTGGGGATTGAAGATTGAGTATTGAGGATTGAAGATTGAGGATTGAGAATTGAGGATTGAGGATTGAGGATTGAGGACTGAAGATTGAATATTGATGATTGATGATTGAGGATTGAGGATTGAGGGTTGTGGATTGAGGACGAGGACTGAGGGTTGAGTATTTATGTGTGAGGTCTGAGGATTGAGGATTGAGGATTGAGAGTTGAGGATTGAGGATTGAAGATTGAGGATTGGGTATTGAGGATTGAAGAATGAGGATTGAGGATTGAGGTTTGAGGATTGAGGATTGAAGATTGAGTATTGAGGATTGAACATTGAGGCTTGAGGAATGAGAATTGAGGATTGGGGTTAGAAGATTGAGTATTGAGGATTGAAGATTGAGGATTGAGGATTGAGAATTGAGGATTGGGGATTGAAGATTGAGTATTGAGGATTGAAGATTGAGGATTGAGGATTGAGGATTGAGGATTGAGGATTGAAGATTGAAGATTGGGTATTGAGGATTGAAGAATGAGGATTGAGGATTGAGGATTGAGGATTGACGATTGCAGATTGAGTATTGAGGATTGAGGATTGAGGATTGAGGATTGAGGATTGAGGATTGAGGATTGAGGATTGAGGACTGAGGATTGAGGATTGAGGATTGAGGATAGAAGATTGAGTATTGAGGATTGAATGTTGAGGATTGAGGATTGAGGATTGAGGATTGAGGTTGAGGATTGAAGATTGAGGATTGGGGATTGAGGATTAACGATTGAGGATTGAGTATTGGGGATTGAGAATTGAGGATTGAGGATTGAAGTTGAGTATTGAGGACTGAAGATTGAGGATTGAGGTTTGATTATTGAATATTGTGAATTGAGTATTGAAACATGAGTATTCAGAATATTCTATTGAGTATTGGGAATTGAGGATTGATGGTTGAGTCTTGAGGATTGGTGGCTGAGGGTTGTGTCTTGAATATTGAGGATTGAGGATTGAGGATTGAGGATAGAGCACTGAGGATTGAAGATTGAGTATTGATGATTGAATATTGAGGATTGAGGATTGAGGTTTGAGGATTGAGGACGAGGACTGACGGTTGAGGATTGAGCTTTGAGGATTGGGGATTGAGGATTGAGGACTGAGGACTGAGGATTGAAGATTGAGGATTTGGTATTGAGGATTGAAGAATGAGGATTGAGGATTGAGGATTGAGGATTGAGTATTGAAGATTGAGTATTGAGGATGGAGGATTGAGTATTGAGGATTGAGGATTGAGGATTGAGTATTGAGGATTGAGGTTCGAGGATTGAAGATTGAGGATTGAGGATTGAGGATTGAGGATTGAGGATTGAGGATTGAAGATTGAATATTGATGATTGAATATTGAGGACTGAGGATTGAGGGTTGTGGATTGAGGACGAGGACTGAGGGTTGAATATTGATGTTTGTGGTCTGAGGATTAAAGATTGAGGATTGAGAATTGAGGATTGAGGATTGACGATTGAAGATTGAGGATTGAGTATTGAGGATTGAGAATTGAGAATTGAGGATGAGGACTGAGGGTTGAGGATTGAGGTTTGAGGAATGAGGATTGAGGATTGAGGATTGAGGATTGAGTGTTGAGGGTTGAGTGATGAGAATTGATGTTTGAGAATAGAGACTTGAAGACTGCAGATTGCGTATTGAGCATTCAAATCTGTAAATTGATGATATTCCATTGAGGATTGAGGATTGACAACTGATTGTTGAGGACTGAGTGCTGAGGATTGAGGATTCAGGATTGAGGATTCAGGATTGATGTTTGAGGACTGAGGATTGAGGATTGAGGATTGAAGATTGAAGATTGAGGATTGGGTATTGAGGATTGAGGATTGAGGATTGAGGATTGAGGATAGAGCATTGAGGATTGAAGATTGAGTATTGATGATTGAATATTGAGGATCGAGGATTGAGGTTTGAGGATTGAGGACGAGGACTGACGGTTGAGGATTGAGGTTTGAGGATTGAGGATTGTGGATTGAGGACTGAGGATTGAGGATTGAGGATTGAGCATTGAGGATTGAAGATTGATGACTGGGGATTAAGGTTGAAGATTGAGTATTAAGGTTTGAAAATTGGGGATTGAGGATCTAGGATTGGAGATTGATTATTGAGGATTGAAGATTGAGGATTGAGGATAGAGGATTGAGAATTGAGAATTGAGGATGAGGACTGATGATTGAGGATTGAGAATTGAGGACTGATGATTGAGGATTGAAGATTGAGGATTGCGGATTCAGGATTGAGGTTTCAGGACTGAGAATTGAGGATTGAGTATTGAGGGTTGAGGATTGAGTATTGAGGATTGAGGATTGAAGATTGAGGATTGGGTATTTCGGATTGAACATTGAGGATTGAGGATTGAGGATTGAGGATTGAGGATTGAGGACTGAAGATTGAATATTGATGATTGATTATTGAGGATTGAGGATTGAGGGTTGTGGATTGAGGACGAGGGCTGAGGGTTGAGTATTGATGTGTGAGGTCTGAGGATAGAGGATTGAGGATTGAGAGTTGAGGATTGAGGATGGAAGATTGAGGATTGGGTATTGAGGATTGAAGAATGAGGATTGAGGATTGAGGATTGAGGATTGAGGATTGAAGATTGAGTATTGAGGATTGAACATTGAGGATTGAGGATTGAGAATTGAGGATTGGGGATTGAAGATTGAGTATTGAGGATTGAAGATTGAGGATTGAGGATTGAGGATTGAGGATTGAGGATTGAGGATTGAGGATTTAGGATTGAGGATTGAAGATTGAATGTTGATGATTGAAGATTGAGGATTGAGGATTGATTGTTGTGGATAGAGGACGAGGACTGAGGGTTGAATATTGATGTTTGAGGTCTGAGGATTGAGGATTGAGGATTGAGAATTGAGGATTGAGGATTGAGGATTGAAGATTGAGGATTGGGTATTGAGGATTGAAGAATGAGAATTGAGGATTGAGGATTGAGGATTGAGGATTGCAGATTGAGTATTGAGGATTGAGGATTGAGGGTTGAGGATTGAGGATTGAGTATTGGGGATTGAGAATTAAGGATTGAGGATTGAAATTGAGTATTGAGGATTGAAGATTGAGGATTGAGACTTGATTATTGAATATTGTGTATTGAGTATTGAACCATGAGTATTCAGAATATTGTATTGAGTATTGAGAATTGAGGATTAATGGTTGAGTATTGAGGATTGATGGCTGAGGGTTGTGTCTTGAATATTGAGGATTGAGGATTGAGGATTGAGGATAGAGCATTGAGGATTGAAGATTGAGTATTGATGATTGAAGATTGAGGATTGAGGATTGAGGATTGAGGATTGAGGTTGAGGATTGAAGATTGAGTATTGATGATTGAAGATTGAGGATTGAGGATTGAGGATTGAGGATTGAGGTTGAGGATTGAAGATTGAGGATTGAGGATTGAGGATTGACGATTGAGGATTGAGTATTGGGGATTGAGAATTGAGGATTGAGGATTGAAATTGAGTATTGAGGATTGATGATTGAGGATTGAGACTTGATTATTGAATATTGTGGTTTGAGTATTGAACCATGAGTATTCAGAATATTGTATCGAGTATTGAGACTTGAGGATTGATGGTTGAGTATTGAGGATTGATGGCTGAGGGTTGTGTCTTGAATATTGAGGATTGAGGATTGAGGATTGAGGATAGAGCATTGAGGATTGAATATTGAGTATTGATGATTGAATATTGAGGATTGAGGATTGAGGTTTGAGGATTGAGGACGAGGACTGACGGTTGATGATTGAGGTTTGAGGATTGAGGATTGTGGATTGAGGACTGAGGATTGAGGATTGAGGATTGAGCATTGAGGATTGAAGATTGATGACTGGGGATTGAGGATTGAAGATTGAGTATTAAGGATTGAAGATTGGGGATTGAGGATCTAGGATTGGAGATTGAGTATTGAGGATTGAACATTGAGGCTTGAGGATTGAGAATTGAGGATTGGGGATTGAAGATTGAGGATTGAGGATTGAAGATTGAGGATTGAGGAATGAGGATTGAGGATTGAGGATTGAGGATTGAGGATTGAGGATTGAGGATTCAAGATTGAATATTGATGATTGAAGATTGAGGATTGAGGATTGAAGGTTGTGGATAGAGGACGAGGACTGAGGGTTGAATATTGATGTTTGAGGTCTGAGGATTGAGGATTGAGGATTGAGAATTGAGGATTGAGGATTGAGGATTGAAGATTGAGGATTGGGTATTGAGGATTGAAGAATGAGAATTGAGGATTGAGGATTGAGGATTGAGGATTGCAGATTGAGTATTGAGGATTGAGGATTGAGGATTGAGGATTGAGGATTGAGGATTGAGGATTGAGGATTGTGGATTGAGGATTGAAGATTGAGTATTGAGGATTGAAGATGGAGGATTGAGGATTGAGGATTGAGGATTGAGGATTGAGGTTGAGGATTGAAGATTGAGGATTGGGGATTGAGGATTGACGATTGAGGATTGAGTATTGGGGATTGAGAATTGAGGATTGAGGATTGAAATTGAGTATTGAGGAATGAAGATTGAGGATTGAGACTTGATTATTGAATATTGTGGATTGAGTATTGAACCATGAGTATTCAGAATATTGTATTGAGTATTGAGAATTGAGGATTGATGGTTGAGTATTGAGGATTGATGGCTGAGTGTTGTATCTTGAGTATTGAGGATTCAGGATTGAGGATTGAGGATAGAGCATTGAGGATTGAAGATTGAGTATTGATGATTGAAGATTGAGGATTGAGGATTGAGGATTGAGGATTGAGGTTGAGGATTGAAGATTGACGATTGGGGATTGAGGATTGACGATTGAGGATTGAGTATTGGGGATTGAGTATTGAGGATTGAGGATTGAAATTGAGTATTGAGGATTGAAGATTGAGGATTGAGACTTGATTATTGAATATTGTGGATTGAGTATTGAACCATGAGTATTCAGAATATTGTATTGACTATTGAGAGTTGAGGATTGATGGTTGAGTATTGAGGATTGATGGCTGAGGGTTGTGTCTTGAATATTGAGGATTGAGGATTGAGGATAGAGCATTGAGGATTGAAGATTGAGTATTGATGATTGAATATTGAGGATTGAGGATTGAGGTTTGAGGATTGAGGACGAGGACTGACGGTTGAAGATTGAGGTTTGAGGATTGAGGATTGTGGATTGAAGACTGAGGATTGAAGATTGAGGATTGAGCATTGAGGTTTGAAGATTGATGACTGGGGATTGAGGATTGAAGATTGAGTATTAAGGATTGAAGATTGGGGATTGAGGATCTAGGATTGGAGATTGATTATTGAGGATTGAAGATTGAGGATTGAGGATTGAGGATTGAGAATTGAGAATTGAGGATGAGGACTGAGGGTTGAGGACTGAGGTTTGAGGAATGAGGATTGAGGGTTGAGGATTGAGGATTGAGGATTGAAGATTGAGGATTGAGGATTGAGGATTGAGGATTGAGGGTTGGGGATTGAAGATTGAATATTGATGATTGAAGATTGAGGATTGAGGATTGAGTATTGAGGATTGCAGATTGAGTATTGAGGATTGAGGATTGAGGATTGAGGATTGAGGATTGTGGATTGAGGATTGAGGATTGAGGATTGAGGATTGAATATTGAGTATTGAGGATTGAAGGTTGAGGATTGAGGATTGAGGATTGAGGATTGAGTGTTGGGGATTGAAGATTGAATATTGATGATTGAAGATTGAGGATTGAGGATTGAGTATTGAGGATTGCAGATTGAGTATTGAGGATTGAAGATTGAGGATTGGGTATTGAGGATTGAAGAATGAGGATTGAGGATTGAGGATTGAGAATTGAGGATTGCAGATTGAGTATTGAGGATTGAGGATTGAGGATTGAGGATTGAGGATTGAAGATTGAGGATTGGGTATTGAGGATTGAAGAATGAGGATTGAGGATTGAGGATTGAGGATTGCAAATTGAGTAATGAGGATTGAGGACTGAGGATTGAGGATTGTGGATTGAGGATTGAGAATTGAGGATTGAGGATTGACGATTGAAGATTGAGGATTGGGTATTGAGGATTGAGAAATGAGGATTGAGGATTGAGGTTTGAGGATTGAGGATTGAAGATTGAGGATTGAGTATTGAGGATTGAGAATTGAGAATTGAGGATGAGGACTGAGGGTTGAGGATTGAGGTTTGAGGAATGAGGATTGAGGGTTGAGGATTGAGGATTGAGGATTGAAGATTGAGGATTGAGTGTTGAGGGTTGAGTGATGAGAATTGATGTTTGAGAATAGAGACTTGAAGACTGCAGATTGAGTATTGAGCATTGAAATCTGTAAATTGATGATATTCCATTGAGGATTGAGGATTGACAACTGATTGTTGAGGACTGAGTGCTGAGGATTGAGGATTCAGGATTGAGGATTCAGGATTGACGTTTGAGGACTGAGGATTGAGGATTGAGGATTGAAGATTGAAGATTGAGGATTGGGTATTGAGGATTGAGGATTGAGGATTGAGGATTGAGGATAGAGCATTGAGGATTGAAGATTGAGTATTGATGATTGAATATTGAGGATCGAGGATTGAGGTTTGAGGATTGAGGACGAGGACTGACGGTTGAGGATTGAGGTTTGTGGATTGAGGATTGTGGATTGAGGACTGAGGATTGAGGATTGAGGATTGAGCATTGAGGATTGAAGATTGATGACTGGGGATTGAGGATTGAAGATTGAGTATTAAGGTTTGAAGATTGGGGATTGAGGATCTAGGATTGGAGATTGATTATTGAGGATTGAAGATTGAGGATTGAGGATAGAGGATTGAGAATTGAGAATTGAGGATGAGGACTGATGATTGAGGATTGAGAATTGAGGACTGATGATTGAGGATTGAAGATTGAGGATTGTGGATTCAGGATTGAGGTTTCAGGACTGAGAATTGAGGATTGAGTATTGAGGGTTGAGGATTGAGGATTGAGGATTGAGGATTGAAGATTGAGGATTGGGTATTTCGGATTGAACATTGAGGATTGAGGATTGAGGATTGAGGATTGAGGGCTGAAGATTGAATATTGATGAATGATTATTGAGGATTGAGGATTGAGGGTTGTGGATTGAGGACGAGGGCTGAGGGTTGAGTATTGATGTGTGAGGTTTGAGGATAGAGTATTGAGGATTGAGGATTGAGAGTTGAGGATTGAGGATTGAAGATTGAGGATTGGGTATTGAGGATTGAAGAATGAGGATTGAGGATTGAGGATTGAGGATTGAGGATTGAAGATTGAGCATTGAGGATTGAACATTGAGGATTGAGGATTGAGAATTGAGGATTGGGGATTGAAGATTGAGTATTGAGGATTGAAGATTGAGGATTGAGGACTGAGGATTGAGGATTGAGGTTTGAGGACTGAGGACTGAGGATTGATGATTGAGAATTGAGGATTGAGTATTGAGGATTGAAGACTGAGGATTGGGTATTGAGGATTGAAGAATGAGGATTGAGGATTGAGGTTTGAGGATTGACGATTGAAGATTGAGTATTGAGGATTGAAGACTGACGATTGAGGATTGAGGATTGAGGACTGAGGATTGACGCTTGAGGATTGAGGGTTGAGAATGTAGGATTGAAGAGAGAGGACTGAGTGTTGAGGATTGAGTGTTGAGAATTGATGCTTGAGGTTTGAGATTTGATTATTGAATATTCTGGATTGAGTATTGAACCATAAGGATTCAGGATGTTCTATTGAGTATTGAGAATTGAGGATTGATGGTTGAGTATTGAGGATTGATGGTTGAGGGTTGAGTGATGTATATTGAGGATTGAGGATTAAGGATTGAGGATTGATGATTGAGGATTGAAGATTGATTATTGATGATTGAAGATTGAGGACTGAGGATTGAGTGTTGTGGATTGAGGACGAGGACTAAGGGTTGAATATTGATGTTTGAGGTCTGAGGATTAAGGATTGAGCGTTGAGAATTGAGTATTGAGGATTGAGGATTGAAGATTGAGGATTGTGTATTGAGGATTGAAGTATGAGGATTGAGGATTGAGGTTTGAGGATTGAGGATTGCAGATTGAGTATTGAGGATTGAAGATTGAGGCTTGAGGATTGAGGATTGAAGATTGAGGATAGAGGATTGAGGATTGAGGATTGAGGATTGAAGATTGAGGAATGAGGATTGAGGATTGAGGATTGAGGATTGAGGATTGAGGATTGAGGATTGAAGATTTAATATTGATGATTGAAGATTGAGGATTGAGCATTGAAGGTTGTGGATAGAGGACGAGGACTGAGGGTTGAATATTGATGTTTGAGGTCTGAGGATTGAGGATTGAGGATTGAGAATTGAGGATTGAGGATTGAGGATTGAAGATTGAGGATTGGGTATTGAGGATTGAAGAATGAGAATTGAGGATTGAGGATTGAGGATTGAGGATTGCAGATTGAGTATTGAGGATTGAGGATTGAGGATTGAGGATTGAGGATTGAGTATTGGGGATTGAGAATTGAGGATTGAGGATTGAAATTGAGTATTGAGGATTGAAGGTTGAGGATTGAGACTTGATTATTGAATATTGTGGATTGAGTATTGAACCATGAGTATTCAGAATATTGTATTGAGTATTGAGAATTGAGGATTGATGGTTGAGTATTGCGGATTGATGGCTGAGGGTTGTGTCTTGAATATTGAGGATTGAGGATTGAGGATTGAGGATAGAGCATTGAGGATTGAAGATTGAGTATTGATGATTGAAGATTGAAAATTGAGGATTGAGGATTGAGGATTGAGGTAGAGGATTGAAGATTGAGGATTGGGGATTGAGGATTGACGATTGAGGATTGAGTATTGGGGATTGAGAATTGAGGGTTGAGGATTGAAATTGAGTATTGAGGATTGATGATTGAGGATTGAGACTTGATTATTGAATATTGTGGTTTGAGTATTGAACCATGAGTATTCAGAATATTGTATCGAGTATTGAGACTTGAGGATTGATGGTTGAGTATTGAGGATTGATGGCTGAGGGTTGTGTCTTGAATATTGAGGATTGAGGATTGAGGATTGAGGATAGAGCATTGAGGATTGAATATTGAGTATTGATGATTGAATATTGAGGATTGAGGATTGAGGTTTGAGGATTGAGGACGAGGACTGACGGTTGAAGATTGAGGTTTGAGGATTGAGGAGTGTGGATTGAGGACTGAGGATTGAGGATTGAGGATTGAGCATTGAGGATTGGAGATTGATGACTGGGGATTGAGGATTGAAGATCGAGTATTAAGGATTGAAGATTGGGGATTGAGGATCTAGGATTGGAGATTGAGTATTGAGGATTGAACATTGAGGGTTGAGGATTGAAGATTGAGGATTGGGTATTGAGGATTGAAGAATGAGGATTGAGGATTGAGGATTGAGGATTGAGGATTGAAGATTGAGTATTGAGGATTGAACATTGAGGCTTGAGGATTGAGAATTGAGGATTGGGGATTGAAGATTGAGTATTGAGGATTGAAGATTGAGGATTGAGGAATGAGGATTGAGGATTGAGGATTGAGGATTGCAGATTGAGTATTGAGGATTGAGGATTGAGGATTGAGGATTGAGGATTGAGGATTGAGGATTGAGGATTGTGGATTGAGGATTGAAGATTGAGTATTGAGGATTGAAGATGGAGGATTGAGGATTGAGGATTGAGGATTGAGGATTGAGGTTGAGGATTGAAGATTGAGGATTGGGGATTGAGGATTGACGATTGAGGATTGAGTATTGGGGATTGAGAATTGAGGATTGAGGATTGAAATTGAGTATTGAGGAATGAAGATTGAGGATTGAGACTTGATTATTGAATATTGTGGATTGAGTATTGAACCATGAGTATTCAGAATATTGTATTGAGTATTGAGAATTGAGGATTGATGGTTGAGTATTGAGGATTGATGGCTGAGTGTTGTATCTTGAGTATTGAGGATTCAGGATTGAGGATTGAGGATAGAGCATTGAGGATTGAAGATTGAGTATTGATGATTGAAGATTGAGGATTGAGGATTGAGGATTGAGGATTGAGGTTGAGGATTGAAGATTGACGATTGGGGATTGAGGATTGACGATTGAGGATTGAGTATTGGGGATTGAGTATTGAGGATTGAGGATTGAAGTTGAGTATTGAGGATTGAAGATTGAGGATTGAGACTTGATTATTGAATATTGTGGATTGAGTATTGAACCATGAGTATTCAGAATATTGTATTGACTATTGAGAGTTGAGGATTGATGGTTGAGTATTGAGGATTGATGGCTGAGGGTTGTGTCTTGAATATTGAGGATTGAGGATTGAGGATAGAGCATTGAGGATTGAAGATTGAGTATTGATGATTGAATATTGAGGATTGAGGATTGAGGTTTGAGGATTGAGGACGAGGACTGACGGTTGAAGATTGAGGTTTGAGGATTGAGGATTGTGAATTGAAGACTGAGGATTGAAGATTGAGGATTGAGCATTGAGGTTTGAAGATTGATGACTGGGGATTGAGGATTGAAGATTGAGTATTAAGGATTGAAGATTGGGGATTGAGGATCTAGGATTGGAGATTGATTATTGAGGATTGAAGATTGAGGATTGAGGATTGAGGATTGAGAATTGAGAATTGAGGATGAGGACTGAGGGTTGAGGACTGAGGTTTGAGGAATGAGGATTGAGGGTTGAGGATTGAGGATTGAGGATTGAAGATTGAGGATTGAGGATTGAGGATTGAGGATTGAGGGTTGGGGATTGAAGATTGAATATTGATGATTGAAGATTGAGGATTGAGGATTGAGTATTGAGGATTGCAGATTGAGTATTGAGGATTGAGGATTGAGGATTGAGGATTGAGGATTGTGGATTGAGGATTGAGGATTGAGGATTGAGGATTGAATATTGAGTATTGAGGATTGAAGGTTGAGGATTGAGGATTGAGGATTGAGGATTGAGTGTTGGGGATTGAAGATTGAATATTGATGATTGAAGATTGAGGATTGAGGATTGAGTATTGAGGATTGCAGATTGAGTATTGAGGATTGAAGATTGAGGATTGGGTATTGAGGATTGAAGAATGAGGATTGAGGATTGAGGATTGAGAATTGAGGATTGCAGATTGAGTATTGAGGATTGAGGATTGAGGATTGAGGATTGAGGATTGAAGATTGAGGATTGGGTATTGAGGATTGAAGAATGAGGATTGAGGATTGAGGATTGAGGATTGCAAATTGAGTAATGAGGATTGAGGACTGAGGATTGAGGATTGTGGATTGAGGATTGAGAATTGAGGATTGAGGATTGACGATTGAAGATTGAGGATTGGGTATTGAGGATTGAGAAATGAGGATTGAGGATTGAGGTTTGAGGATTGAGGATTGAAGATTGAGGATTGAGTATTGAGGATTGAGAATTGAGAATTGAGGATGAGGACTGAGGGTTGAGGATTGAGGTTTGAGGAATGAGGATTGAGGGTTGAGGATTGAGGATTGAGGATTGAAGATTGAGGATTGAGTGTTGAGGGTTGAGTGATGAGAATTGATGTTTGAGAATAGAGACTTGAAGACTGCAGATTGAGTATTGAGCATTGAAATCTGTAAATTGATGATATTCCATTGAGGATTGAGGATTGACAACTGATTGTTGAGGACTGAGTGCTGAGGATTGAGGATTCAGGATTGAGGATTCAGGATTGACGTTTGAGGACTGAGGATTGAGGATTGAGGATTGAAGATTGAAGATTGAGGATTGGGTATTGAGGATTGAGGATTGAGGATTGAGGATTGAGGATAGAGCATTGAGGATTGAAGATTGAGTATTGATGATTGAATATTGAGGATCGAGGATTGAGGTTTGAGGATTGAGGACGAGGACTGACGGTTGAGGATTGAGGTTTGTGGATTGAGGATTGTGGATTGAGGACTGAGGATTGAGGATTGAGGATTGAGCATTGAGGATTGAAGATTGATGACTGGGGATTGAGGATTGAAGATTGAGTATTAAGGTTTGAAGATTGGGGATTGAGGATCTAGGATTGGAGATTGATTATTGAGGATTGAAGATTGAGGATTGAGGATAGAGGATTGAGAATTGAGAATTGAGGATGAGGACTGATGATTGAGGATTGAGAATTGAGGACTGATGATTGAGGATTGAAGATTGAGGATTGTGGATTCAGGATTGAGGTTTCAGGACTGAGAATTGAGGATTGAGTATTGAGGGTTGAGGATTGAGGATTGAGGATTGAGGATTGAAGATTGAGGATTGGGTATTTCGGATTGAACATTGAGGATTGAGGATTGAGGATTGAGGATTGAGGGCTGAAGATTGAATATTGATGAATGATTATTGAGGATTGAGGATTGAGGGTTGTGGATTGAGGACGAGGGCTGAGGGTTGAGTATTGATGTGTGAGGTTTGAGGATAGAGTATTGAGGATTGAGGATTGAGAGTTGAGGATTGAGGATTGAAGATTGAGGATTGGGTATTGAGGATTGAAGAATGAGGATTGAGGATTGAGGATTGAGGATTGAGGATTGAAGATTGAGCATTGAGGATTGAACATTGAGGATTGAGGATTGAGAATTGAGGATTGGGGATTGAAGATTGAGTATTGAGGATTGAAGATTGAGGATTGAGGACTGAGGATTGAGGATTGAGGTTTGAGGACTGAGGACTGAGGATTGATGATTGAGAATTGAGGATTGAGTATTGAGGATTGAAGACTGAGGATTGGGTATTGAGGATTGAAGAATGAGGATTGAGGATTGAGGTTTGAGGATTGACGATTGAAGATTGAGTATTGAGGATTGAAGACTGACGATTGAGGATTGAGGATTGAGGACTGAGGATTGACGCTTGAGGATTGAGGGTTGAGAATGTAGGATTGAAGAGAGAGGACTGAGTGTTGAGGATTGAGTGTTGAGAATTGATGCTTGAGGTTTGAGATTTGATTATTGAATATTCTGGATTGAGTATTGAACCATAAGGATTCAGGATGTTCTATTGAGTATTGAGAATTGAGGATTGATGGTTGAGTATTGAGGATTGATGGTTGAGGGTTGAGTGATGTATATTGAGGATTGAGGATTAAGGATTGAGGATTGATGATTGAGGATTGAAGATTGATTATTGATGATTGAAGATTGAGGACTGAGGATTGAGTGTTGTGGATTGAGGACGAGGACTGAGGGTTGAATATTGATGTTTGAGGTCTGAGGATTAAGGATTGAGCGTTGAGAATTGAGTATTGAGGATTGAGGATTGAAGATTGAGGATTGTGTATTGAGGATTGAAGTATGAGGATTGAGGATTGAGGTTTGAGGATTGAGGATTGCAGATTGAGTATTGAGGATTGAAGATTGAGGCTTGAGGATTGAGGATTGAAGATTGAGGATAGAGGATTGAGGATTGAGGATTGAGGATTGAAGATTGAGGAATGATGATTGAGGATTGAGGATTGAGGATTGAGGATTGAGGATTGAGGATTGAAGATTTAATATTGATGATTGAAGATTGAGGATTGAGCATTGAAGGTTGTGGATAGAGGACGAGGACTGAGGGTTGAATATTGATGTTTGAGGTCTGAGGATTGAGGATTGAGGATTGAGAATTGAGGATTGAGGATTGAGGATTGAAGATTGAGGATTGGGTATTGAGGATTGAAGAATGAGAATTGAGGATTGAGGATTGAGGATTGAGGATTGCAGATTGAGTATTGAGGATTGAGGATTGAGGATTGAGGATTGAGGATTGAGTATTGGGGATTGAGAATTGAGGATTGAGGATTGAAATTGAGTATTGAGGATTGAAGGTTGAGGATTGAGACTTGATTATTGAATATTGTGGATTGAGTATTGAACCATGAGTATTCAGAATATTGTATTGAGTATTGAGAATTGAGGATTGATGGTTGAGTATTGCGGATTGATGGCTGAGGGTTGTGTCTTGAATATTGAGGATTGAGGATTGAGGATTGAGGATAGAGCATTGAGGATTGAAGATTGAGTATTGATGATTGAAGATTGAAAATTGAGGATTGAGGATTGAGGATTGAGGTAGAGGATTGAAGATTGAGGATTGGGGATTGAGGATTGACGATTGAGGATTGAGTATTGGGGATTGAGAATTGAGGGTTGAGGATTGAAATTGAGTATTGAGGATTGATGATTGAGGATTGAGACTTGATTATTGAATATTGTGGTTTGAGTATTGAACCATGAGTATTCAGAATATTGTATCGAGTATTGAGACTTGAGGATTGATGGTTGAGTATTGAGGATTGATGGCTGAGGGTTGTGTCTTGAATATTGAGGATTGAGGATTGAGGATTGAGGATAGAGCATTGAGGATTGAATATTGAGTATTGATGATTGAATATTGAGGATTGAGGATTGAGGTTTGAGGATTGAGGACGAGGACTGACGGTTGAAGATTGAGGTTTGAGGATTGAGGAGTATGGATTGAGGACTGAGGATTGAGGATTGAGGATTGAGCATTGAGGATTGGAGATTGATGACTGGGGATTGAGGATTGAAGATCGAGTATTAAGGATTGAAGATTGGGGATTGAGGATCTAGGATTGGAGATTGAGTATTGAGGATTGAACATTGAGGGTTGAGGATTGAAGATTGAGGATTGGGTATTGAGGATTGAAGAATGAGGATTGAGGATTGAGGATTGAGGATTGAGGATTGAAGATTGAGTATTGAGGATTGAACATTGAGGCTTGAGGATTGAGAATTGAGGATTGGGGATTGAAGATTGAGTATTGAGGATTGAAGATTGAGGATTGAGGAATGAGGATTGAGGATTGAGGATTGAGGATTGAGGATTGAGGATTGAGGATTGAAGATTGAATATTGATGATTGAAGATTGAGGATTGAGCATTGAAGGTTGTGGATAGAGCACGAGGACTGAGGGTTGAATATTGATGTTTGAGGTCTGAGGATTGAGGATTGAGGATTGAGAATTGAGGATTGAGGATTGAGGATTGAAGATTGAGGATTGGGTATTGAGGATTGAAGAATGAGAATTGAGGATTGAGGATTGAGGATTGAGGATTGCAGATTGAGTATTGAGGATTGAGGATTGAGGGCTGAGGATTGAGGATTGAGTATTGGGGATTGAGAATTGAGGATTGAGGATTGAAATTGAGTATTGAGGATTGAAGATTGAGGATTGAGACTTGATTATTAAATATTGTGTATTGAGTATTGAACCATGGGTATTCAGAATATTGTATTGAGTATTGAGAATTGAGGATTGATGGTTGAGTATTGAGGATTGATGGCTGAGGGTTGTGTCTTGAATATTGAGGATTGAGGATTGAGGATTGAGGATAGAGCATTGAGGATTGAAGATTGAGTATTGATGATTGAAGATTGAGGATTGAGGATTGAGCATTGAGGATTGAGGTTGAGGATTGAAGATTGAGGATTGAGGATTGAGGATTGACGATTGAAGATTGAGGAATGAGGATTGAGGATTGAGGATTGAGGATTCAAGATTGAATATTGATGATTGAGGATAGAGCATTGAGGATTGAAGATTGAGTATTGATGATTGAAGATTGAAAATTGAGGATTGAGGATTGAGGATTGAGGTTGAGGATTGAAGATTGATGACTGGGGATTGAGGACTGAAGATTGAGTATTAAGGATTGAAGATTGGGGATTGAGGATCTAGGATTGGAGATTGAGTATTGAGGATTGAACATTGAGGCTTGAGGATTGAGAATTGAGGATTGGGGATTGAAGATTGAGTATTGAGGATTGAAGATTGAGGATTGAGGAATGAGGATTGAGGATTGAGGATTGAGGATTCAAGATTGAATATTGATGATTGAAGATTGAGGATTGAGCATTGAAGGTTGTGGATAGAGGACGAGGACTGAGGGTTGAATATTGATGTTTGAGGTCTGAGGATTGAGGATTGACGATTGAGAATTGAGGATTGAGGATTGAGGATTGAAGATTGAGGATTGGGTATTGAGGATTGAAGAATGAGAATTGAGGATTGAGGATTGAGGATTGAGGATTGCAGATTGAGTATTGAGGATTGAGGATTGAGGATTAAGCATTGAGGATTGTAGATTGATGACTGGGGATTGAGGATTGAAGATTGAGTATTAAGGATTGAAGATTGGGGATTGAGGATCTAGGATTGGAGATTGATTATTGAGGATTGAAGATTGAGGATTGAGGATTGAGGATTGAGAATTGAGAATTGAGGATGAGGACTGAGGGTTGAGGACTGAGGTTTGAGGAATGAGGATTGAGGGTTGAGGATTGAGGATTGAGGATTGAGGATTGAGGATTGAGTATTGAAGATTGAGTATTGATGCCTGCGGACTGAGGATCGAGGATTGAGGATTGAGGATTGGAGATTGATTATTGAGGATTGAAGATTGAGGATTGAGGATTGAGGATTGAGAATTGAGAATTGAGTATGAGGACTGAGGGTTGAGGATTGAGGTTTGAGGGATGAGGATTGAGGGTTGGGGAATGAGGATTGAAGATTGAGGATTGAGGATTGAGCATTGAAGATTGAGTATTGATGACTGAGGATTGAGGATTGAGGATTGATGATTGAGGATCGAGGATTGGGGATTGAGAATTGAGGATTGAGGATTGAAATTGAGTATTGAGGATTGATGATTGAGGATTGAGACTTGATTATTGAATATTGTGGTTTGAGTATTGAACCATGAGTATTCAGAATATTGTATTGAGTATTGAGAATTGAGGATTGATGGTTGAGTATTGAGGATTGACGGCTGAGGGTTGTGTCTTGAATATTGAGGATTGAGGATTGAGGATTGAAGATAGAGCATTGAGGATTGAATATTGTGTACTGATGATTGAATATTGAGGATTGAGGATTGAGGTTTGAGGATTGAGGACGAGGACTGACGGTTGAAGTATGAGGTTTGAGGATTGAGGATTGTGAATTGAGGACTGAGGATTGAGGATTGAGGATTGAGCATTGAGGATTGAAGATTGATGACTGGGGATTGAGGACTGAAGATTGTGTATTAAGGATTGAAGATTGGGGATTGAGGATCTAGGATTGGAGATTGAGTATTGAGGATTGAACGTTGAGGCTTGAGGATTGAGAATTGGGGATTGGGGATTGAAGATTGAGTATTGAGGATTGAAGATTGAGGATTGAGGAATGAGGATTGAGCATTGAGGATTGAGGATTGAGGATTGAGGATTGAGGATTGAAGATTGAATATTGATGATTGAAGATTGAGGATTGAGGATTGAAGGTTGTGGATAGAGGACGAGGACTGAGGGTTGAATATTGATGTTTGACGTCTGAGGATTGAGGATTGAGGATTGAGAATTTAGGATTGAGGATTGGGGATTGAAGATTGAGGATTGGGTATTGAGGATTGAAGAATGAGGATTGAGGATTGAGGATTGAGGATTGAGGATTGCAGATTGAGTATTGAGTATTGAGGATTGAGGATTGAAGATTGAGGATTGAGGATTGAGGATTGAGGATTGAGGATTGAGGATTGAAGATTGAGTATTGAGGATTGTAGATTGAGGATTGAGGATTGAGGATTGAGGATTGAGGTTGAGGATTGAAGATTGAGGATTGGTGATTGAGGATTGACGATTGAGGATTGAGTATTGGGGTTTGAGAATTGAGGATTGAGGATTGAGATTGAGTATTGAGGATTGAAGATTGAGGATTGAGACTTGATTATTGAATATTGTGGATTGAGTATTGAACCATGAGTATTCAGAATATTGTATTGAGTATTGAGAATTGAGGATTGATGGTTGAGTATTGAGGATTGATGGCTGAGGGTTGTGTCTTGAATATTGAGGATTCAGGATTGAGGATTGAGGATAGAGCATTGAGGATTGAAGATTGAGTATTGATGATTGAATATTGAGGATCGAGGATTGAGGTTTGAGGATTGAGGACGAGGACTGACGGTTGAGGATTGAGGTTTGTGGATTGAGGATTGTGGATTGAGGACTGAGGATTGAGGATTGAGGATTGAGCATTGAGGATTGAAGATTGATGACTGGGGATTGAGGATTGAAGATTGAGTATTAAGGTTTGAAGATTGGGGATTGAGGATCTAGGATTGGAGATTGATTATTGAGGATTGAAGATTGAGGATTGAGGATAGAGGATTGAGAATTGAGAATTGAGGACGAGGACTGATGATTGAGGATTGAGAATTGAGGACTGATGATTGAGGATTGAAGATTGAGGATTGTGGATTCAGGATTGAGGTTTCAGGACTGAGAATTGAGGATTGAGTATTGAGGGTTGAGGATTGAGGATTGAGGATTGAGGATTGAAGATTGAGGATTGGGTATTTCGGATTGAACATTGAGGATTGAGGATTGAGGATTGAGGATTGAGGGCTGAAGATTGAATATTGATGAATGATTATTGAGGATTGAGGATTGAGGGTTGTGGATTGAGGACGAGGGCTGAGGGTTGAGTATTGATGTGTGAGGTTTGAGGATAGAGTATTGAGGATTGAGGATTGAGAGTTGAGGATTGAGGATTGAAGATTGAGGATTGGGTATTGAGGATTGAAGAATGAGGATTGAGGATTGAGGATTGAGGATTGAGGATTGAAGATTGAGCATTGAGGATTGAACATTGAGGATTGAGGATTGAGAATTGAGGATTGGGGATTGAAGATTGAGTATTGAGGATTGAAGATTGAGGATTGAGGACTGAGGATTGAGGATTGAGGTTTGAGGACTGAGGACTGAGGATTGATGATTGAGAATTGAGGATTGAGTATTGAGGATTGAAGATTGAGGATTGGGTATTGAGGATTGAAGAATGAGGATTGAGGATTGAGGTTTGAGGATTGACGATTGAAGATTGAGTATTGAGGATTGAAGACTGACGATTGAGGATTGAGGATTGAGGACTGAGGATTGACGCTTGAGGATTGAGGGTTGAGAATGTAGGATTGAAGAGAGAGGACTGAGTGTTGAGGATTGAGTGTTGAGAATTGATGCTTGAGGTTTGAGATTTGATTATTGAATATTCTGGATTGAGTATTGAACCATAAGGATTCAGGATGTTCTATTGAGTATTGAGAATTGAGGATTGATGGTTGAGTATTGAGGATTGATGGTTGAGGGTTGAGTGATGTATATTGAGGATTGAGGATTAAGGATTGAGGATTGATGATTGAGGATTGAAGATTGATTATTGATGATTGAAGATTGAGGACTGAGGATTGAGTGTTGTGGATTGAGGACGAGGACTGAGGGTTGAATATTGATGTTTGAGGTCTGAGGATTAAGGATTGAGCGTTGAGAATTGAGTATTGAGGATTGAGGATTGAAGATTGAGGATTGTGTATTGAGGATTGAAGTATGAGGATTGAGGATTGAGGTTTGAGGATTGAGGATTGCAGATTGAGTATTGAGGATTGAAGATTGAGGCTTGAGGATTGAGGATTGAAGATTGAGGATAGAGGATTGAGGATTGAGGATTGAGGATTGAAGATTGAGGAATGAGGATTGAGGATTGAGGATTGAGGATTGAGGATTGAGGATTGAGGATTGAAGATTTAATATTGATGATTGAAGATTGAGGATTGAGCATTGAAGGTTGTGGATAGAGGACGAGGACTGAGGGTTGAATATTGATGTTTGAGGTCTGAGGATTGAGGATTGAGGATTGAGAATTGAGGATTGAGGATTGAGGATTGAAGATTGAGGATTGGGTATTGAGGATTGAAGAATGAGAATTGAGGATTGAGGATTGAGGATTGAGGATTGCAGATTGAGTATTGAGGATTGAGGATTGAGGATTGAGGATTGAGGATTGAGTATTGGGGATTGAGAATTGAGGATTGAGGATTGAAATTGAGTATTGAGGATTGAAGGTTGAGGATTGAGACTTGATTATTGAATATTGTGGATTGAGTATTGAACCATGAGTATTCAGAATATTGTATTGAGTATTGAGAATTGAGGATTGATGGTTGAGTATTGCGGATTGATGGCTGAGGGTTGTGTCTTGAATATTGAGGATTGAGGATTGAGGATTGAGGATAGAGCATTGAGGATTGAAGATTGAGTATTGATGATTGAAGATTGAAAATTGAGGATTGAGGATTGAGGATTGAGGTTGAGGATTGAAGATTGAGGATTGGGGATTGAGGATTGACGATTGAGGATTGAGTATTGGGGATTGAGAATTGAGGGTTGAGGATTGAAATTGAGTATTGAGGATTGATGATTGAGGATTGAGACTTGATTATTGAATATTGTGGTTTGAGTATTGAACCATGAGTATTCAGAATATTGTATCGAGTATTGAGACTTGAGGATTGATGGTTGAGTATTGAGGATTGATGGCTGAGGGTTGTGTCTTGAATATTGAGGATTGAGGATTGAGGATTGAGGATAGAGCATTGAGGATTGAATATTGAGTATTGATGATTGAATATTGAGGATTGAGGATTGAGGTTTGAGGATTGAGGACGAGGACTGACGGTTGAAGATTGAGGTTTGAGGATTGAGGAGTGTGGATTGAGGACTGAGGATTGAGGATTGAGGATTGAGCATTGAGGATTGGAGATTGATGACTGGGGATTGAGGATTGAAGATCGAGTATTAAGGATTGAAGATTGGGGATTGAGGATCTAGGATTGGAGATTGAGTATTGAGGATTGAACATTGAGGGCTGAGGATTGAAGATTGAGGATTGGGTATTGAGGATTGAAGAATGAGGATTGAGGATTGAGGATTGAGGATTGAGGATTGAAGATTGAGTATTGAGGATTGAACATTGAGGCTTGAGGATTGAGAATTGAGGATTGGGGATTGAAGATTGAGTATTGAGGATTGAAGATTGAGGATTGAGGAATGAGGATTGAGGATTGAGGATTGAGGATTGAGGATTGAGGATTGAGGATTGAAGATTGAATATTGATGATTGAAGATTGAGGATTGAGCATTGAAGGTTGTGGATAGAGCACGAGGACTGAGGGTTGAATATTGATGTTTGAGGTCTGAGGATTGAGGATTGAGGATTGAGAATTGAGGATTGAGGATTGAGGATTGAAGATTGAGGATTGGGTATTGAGGATTGAAGAATGAGAATTGAGGATTGAGGATTGAGGATTGAGGATTGCAGATTGAGTATTGAGGATTGAGGATTGAGGGTTGAGGATTGAGGATTGAGTATTGGGGATTGAGAATTGAGGATTGAGGATTGAAATTGAGTATTGAGGATTGAAGATTGAGGATTGAGACTTGATTATTGAATATTGTGTATTGAGTATTGAACCATGAGTATTCAGAATATTGTATTGAGTATTGAGAATTGAGGATTGATGGTTGAGTATTGAGGATTGATGGCTGAGGGTTGTGTCTTGAATATTGAGGATTGAGGATTGAGGATTGAGGATAGAGCATTGAGGATTGAAGATTGAGTATTGATGATTGAAGATTGAGGATTGAGGATTGAGCATTGAGGATTGAGGTTGAGGATTGAAGATTGAGGATTGAGGATTGAGGATTGACGATTGAGGATTGAGTATTGGGGATTGAGAATTGAGGATTGAGGATTGAAATTGAGTATTGAGGATTGATGATTGAGGATTGAGACTTGATTATTGAATATTGTGGTTTGAGTATTGAACCATGAGTATTCAGAATATTGTATCGAGTATTGAGACTTGAGGATTGATGGTTGAGTATTGAGGATTGATGGCTGAGGGTTGTGTCTTGAATATTGAGGATTGAGGATTGAGGATTGAGGATAGAGCATTGAGGATTGAATATTGAGTATTGATGATTGAATATTGAGGATTGAGGATTGAGGTTTGAGGATTGAGGACGAGGACTGACGGTTGAAGATTGAGGTTTGAGGATTGAGGATTGTGGATTGAGGCCTGAGGATTGAGGGTTGTGGATTGAGGACGAGGACTGAGGGTTGAATATTGATGTTTGTGGTCTGAGGATTAAAGATTGAGGATTGAGAATTGAGGATTGAGGATTGACGATTGAAGATTGAGGATTGAGTATTGAGGATTGAGAATTGAGAATTGAGGATGAGGACTGAGGGTTGAGGATTGAGGTTTGAGGAATGAGGATTGAGGATTGAGGATTGAGGATTGAGTGTTGAGGGTTGAGTGATGAGAATTGATGTTTGAGAATAGAGACTTGAAGACTGCAGATTGCGTATTGAGCATTCAAATCTGTAAATTGATGATATTCCATTGAGGATTGAGGATTGACAACTGATTGTTGAGGACTGAGTGCTGAGGATTGAGGATTCAGGATTGAGGATTCAGGATTGATGTTTGAGGACTGAGGATTGAGGATTGAGGATTGAAGATTGAAGATTGAGGATTGGGTATTGAGGATTGAGGATTGAGGATTGAGGATTGAGGATAGAGCATTGAGGATTGAAGATTGAGTATTGATGATTGAATATTGAGGATCGAGGATTGAGGTTTGAGGATTGAGGACGAGGACTGACGGTTGAGGATTGAGGTTTGAGGATTGAGGATTGTGGATTGAGGACTGAGGATTGAGGATTGAGGATTGAGCATTGAGGATTGAAGATTGATGACTGGGGATTAAGGTTGAAGATTGAGTATTAAGGTTTGAAAATTGGGGATTGAGGATCTAGGATTGGAGATTGATTATTGAGGATTGAAGATTGAGGATTGAGGATAGAGGATTGAGAATTGAGAATTGAGGATGAGGACTGATGATTGAGGATTGAGAATTGAGGACTGATGATTGAGGATTGAAGATTGAGGATTGCGGATTCAGGATTGAGGTTTCAGGACTGAGAATTGAGGATTGAGTATTGAGGGTTGAGGATTGAGTATTGAGGATTGAGGATTGAAGATTGAGGATTGGGTATTTCGGATTGAACATTGAGGATTGAGGATTGAGGATTGAGGATTGAGGATTGAGGACTGAAGATTGAATATTGATGATTGATTATTGAGGATTGAGGATTGAGGGTTGTGGATTGAGGACGAGGGCTGAGGGTTGAGTATTGATGTGTGAGGTCTGAGGATAGAGGATTGAGGATTGAGAGTTGAGGATTGAGGATGGAAGATTGAGGATTGGGTATTGAGGATTGAAGAATGAGGATTGAGGATTGAGGATTGAGGATTGAGGATTGAAGATTGAGTATTGAGGATTGAACATTGAGGATTGAGGATTGAGAATTGAGGATTGGGGATTGAAGATTGAGTATTGAGGATTGAAGATTGAGGATTGAGGATTGAGGATTGAGGATTGAGGATTGAGGATTGAGGATTTAGGATTGAGGATTGAAGATTGAATGTTGATGATTGAAGATTGAGGATTGAGGATTGATTGTTGTGGATAGAGGACGAGGACTGAGGGTTGAATATTGATGTTTGAGGTCTGAGGATTGAGGATTGAGGATTGAGAATTGAGGATTGAGGATTGAGGATTGAAGATTGAGGATTGGGTATTGAGGATTGAAGAATGAGAATTGAGGATTGAGGATTGAGGATTGAGGATTGCAGATTGAGTATTGAGGATTGAGGATTGAGGGTTGAGGATTGAGGATTGAGTATTGGGGATTGAGAATTAAGGATTGAGGATTGAAATTGAGTATTGAGGATTGAAGATTGAGGATTGAGACTTGATTATTGAATATTGTGTATTGAGTATTGAACCATGAGTATTCAGAATATTGTATTGAGTATTGAGAATTGAGGATTAATGGTTGAGTATTGAGGATTGATGGCTGAGGGTTGTGTCTTGAATATTGAGGATTGAGGATTGAGGATTGAGGATAGAGCATTGAGGATTGAAGATTGAGTATTGATGATTGAAGATTGAGGATTGAGGATTGAGGATTGAGGATTGAGGTTGAGGATTGAAGATTGAGGATTGAGGATTGAGGATTGACGATTGAGGATTGAGTATTGGGGATTGAGAATTGAGGATTGAGGATTGAAATTGAGTATTGAGGATTGATGATTGAGGATTGAGACTTGATTATTGAATATTGTGGTTTGAGTATTGAACCATGAGTATTCAGAATATTGTATCGAGTATTGAGACTTGAGGATTGATGGTTGAGTATTGAGGATTGATGGCTGAGGGTTGTGTCTTGAATATTGAGGATTGAGGATTGAGGATTGAGGATAGAGCATTGAGGATTGAATATTGAGTATTGATGATTGAATATTGAGGATTGAGGATTGAGGTTTGAGGATTGAGGACGAGGACTGACGGTTGATGATTGAGGTTTGAGGATTGAGGATTGTGGATTGAGGACTGAGGATTGAGGATTGAGGATTGAGCATTGAGGATTGAAGATTGATGACTGGGGATTGAGGATTGAAGATTGAGTATTAAGGATTGAAGATTGGGGATTGAGGATCTAGGATTGGAGATTGAGTATTGAGGATTGAACATTGAGGCTTGAGGATTGAGAATTGAGGATTGGGGATTGAAGATTGAGGATTGAGGATTGAAGATTGAGGATTGAGGAATGAGGATTGAGGATTGAGGATTGAGGATTGAGGATTGAGGATTGAGGATTCAAGATTGAATATTGATGATTGAAGATTGAGGATTGAGGATTGAAGGTTGTGGATAGAGGACGAGGACTGAGGGTTGAATATTGATGTTTGAGGTCTGAGGATTGAGGATTGAGGATTGAGAATTGAGGATTGAGGATTGAGGATTGAAGATTGAGGATTGGGTATTGAGGATTGAAGAATGAGAATTGAGGATTGAGGATTGAGGATTGAGGATTGCAGATTGAGTATTGAGGATTGAGGATTGAGGATTGAGGATTGAGGATTGAGGATTGAGGATTGAGGATTGTGGATTGAGGATTGAAGATTGAGTATTGAGGATTGAAGATGGAGGATTGAGGATTGAGGATTGAGGATTGAGGATTGAGGTTGAGGATTGAAGATTGAGGATTGGGGATTGAGGATTGACGATTGAGGATTGAGTATTGGGGATTGAGAATTGAGGATTGAGGATTGAAATTGAGTATTGAGGATTGAAGATTGAGGATTGAGACTTGATTATTGAATATTGTGGATTGAGTATTGAACCATGAGTATTCAGAATATTGTATTGAGTATTGAGAATTGAGGATTGATGGTTGAGTATTGAGGATTGATGGCTGAGTGTTGTATCTTGAGTATTGAGGATTCAGGATTGAGGATTGAGGATAGAGCATTGAGGATTGAAGATTGAGTATTGATGATTGAAGATTGAGGATTGAGGATTGAGGATTGAGGATTGAGGTTGAGGATTGAAGATTGACGATTGGGGATTGAGGATTGACGATTGAGGATTGAGTATTGGGGATTGAGTATTGAGGATTGAGGATTGAAATTGAGTATTGAGGATTGAAGATTGAGGATTGAGACTTGATTATTGAATATTGTGGATTGAGTATTGAACCATGAGTATTCAGAATATTGTATTGACTATTGAGAGTTGAGGATTGATGGTTGAGTATTGAGGATTGATGGCTGAGGGTTGTGTCTTGAATATTGAGGATTGAGGATTGAGGATAGAGCATTGAGGATTGAAGATTGAGTATTGATGATTGAATATTGAGGATTGAGGATTGAGGTTTGAGGATTGAGGACGAGGACTGACGGTTGAAGATTGAGGTTTGAGGATTGAGGATTGTGGATTGAAGACTGAGGATTGAAGATTGAGTATTGAGCATTGAGGTTTGAAGATTGATGACTGGGGATTGAGGATTGAAGATTGAGTATTAAGGATTGAAGATTGGGGATTGAGGATCTAGGATTGGAGATTGATTATTGAGGATTGAAGATTGAGGATTGAGGATTGAGGATTGAGAATTGAGAATTGAGGATGAGGACTGAGGGTTGAGGACTGAGGTTTGAGGAATGAGGATTGAGGGTTGAGGATTGAGGATTGAGGATTGAAGATTGAGGATTGAGGATTGAGGATTGAGGATTGAGGGTTGGGGATTGAAGATTGAATATTGATGATTGAAGATTGAGGATTGAGGATTGAGTATTGAGGATTGCAGATTGAGTATTGAGGATTGAGGATTGAGGATTGAGGATTGAGGATTGTGGATTGAGGATTGAGGATTGAGGATTGAGGATTGAATATTGAGTATTGAGGATTGAAGGTTGAGGATTGAGGATTGTGGATTGAGGATTGAGTGTTGGGGATTGAAGATTGAATATTGATGATTGAAGATTGAGGATTGAGGATTGAGTATTGAGGATTGCAGATTGAGTATTGAGGATTGAAGATTGAGGATTGGGTATTGAGGATTGAAGAATGAGGATTGAGGATTGAGGATTGAGAATTGAGGATTGCAGATTGAGTATTGAGGATTGAGGATTGAGGATTGAGGATTGAGGATTGAAGATTGAGGATTGGGTATTGAGGATTGAAGAATGAGGATTGAGGATTGAGGATTGAGGATTGCAAATTGAGTAATGAGGATTGAGGACTGAGGATTGAGGATTGTGGATTGAGGATTGAGAATTGAGGATTGAGGATTGACGATTGAAGATTGAGGATTGGGTATTGAGGATTGAGAAATGAGGATTGAGGATTGAGGTTTGAGGATTGAGGATTGAAGATTGAGGATTGAGTATTGAGGATTGAGAATTGAGAATTGAGGATGAGGACTGAGGGTTGAGGATTGAGGTTTGAGGAATGAGGATTGAGGGTTGAGGATTGAGGATTGAGGATTGAAGATTGAGGATTGAGTGTTGAGGGTTGAGTGATGAGAATTGATGTTTGAGAATAGAGACTTGAAGACTGCAGATTGAGTATTGAGCATTGAAATCTGTAAATTGATGATATTCCATTGAGGATTGAGGATTGACAACTGATTGTTGAGGACTGAGTGCTGAGGATTGAGGATTCAGGATTGAGGATTCAGGATTGACGTTTGAGGACTGAGGATTGAGGATTGAGGATTGAAGATTGAAGATTGAGGATTGGGTATTGAGGATTGAGGATTGAGGATTGAGGATTGAGGATAGAGCATTGAGGATTGAAGATTGAGTATTGATGATTGAATATTGAGGATCGAGGATTGAGGTTTGAGGATTGAGGACGAGGACTGACGGTTGAGGATTGAGGTTTGTGGATTGAGGATTGTGGATTGAGGACTGAGGATTGAGGATTGAGGATTGAGCATTGAGGATTGAAGATTGATGACTGGGGATTGAGGATTGAAGATTGAGTATTAAGGTTTGAAGATTGGGGATTGAGGATCTAGGATTGGAGATTGATTATTGAGGATTGAAGATTGAGGATTGAGGATAGAGGATTGAGAATTGAGAATTGAGGATGAGGACTGATGATTGAGGATTGAGAATTGAGGACTGATGATTGAGGATTGAAGATTGAGGATTGTGGATTCAGGATTGAGGTTTCAGGACTGAGAATTGAGGATTGAGTATTGAGTGTTGAGGATTGAGGATTGAGGATTGAGGATTGAAGATTGAGGATTGGGTATTTCGGATTGAACATTGAGGATTGAGGATTGAGGATTGAGGATTGAGGGCTGAAGATTGAATATTGATGAATGATTATTGAGGATTGAGGATTGAGGGTTGTGGATTGAGGACGAGGGCTGAGGGTTGAGTATTGATGTGTGAGGTTTGAGGATAGAGTATTGAGGATTGAGGATTGAGAGTTGAGGATTGAGGATTGAAGATTGAGGATTGGGTATTGAGGATTGAAGAATGAGGATTGAGGATTGAGGATTGAGGATTGAGGATTGAAGATTGAGCATTGAGGATTGAACATTGAGGATTGAGGATTGAGAATTGAGGATTGGGGATTGAAGATTGAGTATTGAGGATTGAAGATTGAGGATTGAGGACTGAGGATTGAGGATTGAGGTTTGAGGACTGAGGACTGAGGATTGATGATTGAGAATTGAGGATTGAGTATTGAGGATTGAAGATTGAGGATTGGGTATTGAGGATTGAAGAATGAGGATTGAGGATTGAGGATTGAGGTTTGAGGATTGACGATTGAAGATTGAGTATTGAGGATTGAAGGCTGACGATTGAGGATTGAGGATTGAGGACTGAGGATTGACGCTTGAGGATTGAGGGTTGAGAATGTAGGATTGAAGAGAGAGGACTGAGTGTTGAGGATTGAGTGTTGAGAATTGATGCTTGAGGTTTGAGATTTGATTATTGAATATTCTGGATTGAGTATTGAACCATAAGGATTCAGGATGTTCTATTGAGTATTGAGAATTGAGGATTGATGGTTGAGTATTGAGGATTGATGGTTGAGGGTTGAGTGATGTATATTGAGGATTGAGGATTAAGGATTGAGGATTGATGATTGAGGATTGAAGATTGATTATTGATGATTGAAGATTGAGGACTGAGGATTGAGTGTTGTGGATTGAGGACGAGGACTGAGGGTTGAATATTGATGTTTGAGGTCTGAGGATTAAGGATTGAGCGTTGAGAATTGAGTATTGAGGATTGAGGATTGAAGATTGAGGATTGTGTATTGAGGATTGAAGTATGAGGATTGAGGATTGAGGTTTGAGGATTGAGGATTGCAGATTGAGTATTGAGGATTGAAGATTGAGGCTTGAGGATTGAGGATTGAAGATTGAGGATAGAGGATTGAGGATTGAGGATTGAGGATTGAAGATTGAGGAATGAGGATTGAGGATTGAGGATTGAGGATTGAGGATTGAGGATTGAGGATTGAAGATTTAATATTGATGATTGAAGATTGAGGATTGAGCATTGAAGGTTGTGGATAGAGGACGAGGACTGAGGGTTGAATATTGATGTTTGAGGTCTGAGGATTGAGGATTGAGGATTGAGAATTGAGGATTGAGGATTGAGGATTGAAGATTGAGGATTGGGTATTGAGGATTGAAGAATGAGAATTGAGGATTGAGGATTGAGGATTGAGGATTGCAGATTGAGTATTGAGGATTGAGGATTGAGGATTGAGGATTGAGGATTGAGTATTGGGGATTGAGAATTGAGGATTGAGGATTGAAATTGAGTATTGAGGATTGAAGGTTGAGGATTGAGACTTGATTATTGAATATTGTGGATTGAGTATTGAACCATGAGTATTCAGAATATTGTATTGAGTATTGAGAATTGAGGATTGATGGTTGAGTATTGCGGATTGATGGCTGAGGGTTGTGTCTTGAATATTGAGGATTGAGGATTGAGGATTGAGGATAGAGCATTGAGGATTGAAGATTGAGTATTGATGATTGAAGATTGAAAATTGAGGATTGAGGATTGAGGATTGAGGTTGAGGATTGAAGATTGAGGATTGGGGATTGAGGATTGACGATTGAGGATTGAGTATTGGGGATTGAGAATTGAGGGTTGAGGATTGAAATTGAGTATTGAGGATTGATGATTGAGGATTGAGACTTGATTATTGAATATTGTGGTTTGAGTATTGAACCATGAGTATTCAGAATATTGTATCGAGTATTGAGACTTGAGGATTGATGGTTGAGTATTGAGGATTGATGGCTGAGGGTTGTGTCTTGAATATTGAGGATTGAGGATTGAGGATTGAGGATAGAGCATTGAGGATTGAATATTGAGTATTGATGATTGAATATTGAGGATTGAGGATTGAGGTTTGAGGATTGAGGACGAGGACTGACGGTTGAAGATTGAGGTTTGAGGATTGAGGAGTGTGGATTGAGGACTGAGGATTGAGGATTGAGGATTGAGCATTGAGGATTGGAGATTGATGACTGGGGATTGAGGATTGAAGATCGAGTATTAAGGATTGAAGATTGGGGATTGAGGATCTAGGATTGGAGATTGAGTATTGAGGATTGAACATTGAGGGTTGAGGATTGAAGATTGAGGATTGGGTATTGAGGATTGAAGAATGAGGATTGAGGATTGAGGATTGAGGATTGAGGATTGAAGATTGAGTATTGAGGATTGAACATTGAGGCTTGAGGATTGAGAATTGAGGATTGGGGATTGAAGATTGAGTATTGAGGATTGAAGATTGAGGATTGAGGAATGAGGATTGAGGATTGAGGATTGAGGATTGAGGATTATGGATTGAGGATTGAAGATTGAATATTGATGATTGAAGATTGAGGATTGAGCATTGAAGGTTGTGGATAGAGCACGAGGACTGAGGGTTGAATATTGATGTTTGAGGTCTGAGGATTGAGGATTGAGGATTGAGAATTGAGGATTGAGGATTGAGGATTGAAGATTGAGGATTGGGTATTGAGGATTGAAGAATGAGAATTGAGGATTGAGGATTGAGGATTGAGGATTGCAGATTGAGTATTGAGGATTGAGGATTGAGGGCTGAGGATTGAGGATTGAGTATTGGGGATTGAGAATTGAGGATTGAGGATTGAAATTGAGTATTGAGGATTGAAGGTTGAGGATTGAGACTTGATTATTGAATATTGTGTATTGAGTATTGAACCATGAGTATTCAGAATATTGTATTGAGTATTGAGAATTGAGGATTGATGGTTGAGTATTGAGGATTGATGGCTGAGGGTTGTGTCTTGAATATTGAGGATTGAGGATTGAGGATTGAGGATAGAGCATTGAGGATTGAAGATTGAGTATTGATGATTGAAGATTGAGGATTGAGGATTGAGCATTGAGGATTGAGGTTGAGGATTGAAGATTGAGGATTGAGGATTGAGGATTGACGATTGAGGATTGAGGAATGAGGATTGAGGATTGAGGATTGAGGATTCAAGATTGAATATTGATGATTGAGGATAGAGCATTGAGGATTGAAGATTGAGTATTGATGATTGAAGATTGAAAATTGAGGATTGAGGATTGAGGATTGAGGTTGAGGATTGAAGATTGATGACTGGGGATTGAGGACTGAAGATTGAGTATTAAGGATTGAAGATTGGGGATTGAGGATCTAGGATTGGAGATTGAGTATTGAGGATTGAACATTGAGGCTTGAGGATTGAGAATTGAGGATTGGGGATTGAAGATTGAGTATTGAGGATTGAAGATTGAGGATTGAGGAATGAGGATTGAGGATTGAGGATTGAGGATTCAAGATTGAATATTGATGATTGAAGATTGAGGATTGAGGATTGAAGGTTGTGGATAGAGGACGAGGACTGAGGGTTGAATATTGATGTTTGAGGTCTGAGGATTGAGGATTGACGATTGAGAATTGAGGATTGAGGATTGAGGATTGAAGATTGAGGATTGGGTATTGAGGATTGAAGAATGAGAATTGAGGATTGAGGATTGAGGATTGAGGATTGCAGATTGAGTATTGAGGATTGAGGATTGAGGATTAAGCATTGAGGATTGTAGATTGATGACTGGGGATTGAGGATTGAAGATTGAGTATTAAGGATTGAAGATTGGGGATTGAGGATCTAGGATTGGAGATTGATTATTGAGGATTGAAGATTGAGGATTGAGGATTGAGGATTGAGAATTGAGAATTGAGGATGAGGACTGAGGGTTGAGGACTGAGGTTTGAGGAATGAGGATTGAGGGTTGAGGATTGAGGATTGAGGATTGAGGATTGAGGATTGAGTATTGAAGATTGAGTATTGATGCCTGCGGACTGAGGATCGAGGATTGAGGATTGAGGATTGGAGATTGATTATTGAGGATTGAAGATTGAGGATTGAGGATTGAGGATTGAGAATTGAGAATTGAGTATGAGGACTGAGGGTTGAGGATTGAGGTTTGAGGGATGAGGATTGAGGGTTGGGGAATGAGGATTGAAGATTGAGGATTGAGGATTGAGCATTGAAGATTGAGTATTGACGACTGAGGATTGAGGATTGAGGATTGATGATTGAGGATCGAGGATTGGGGATTGAGAATTGAGGATTGAGGATTGAAATTGAGTATTGAGGATCGAAGGTTGAGGATTGAGACTTGATTATTGAATATTGTGTATTGAGTATTGAACCATGAGTATTCAGAATATTGTATTGAGTATTGAGAATTGAGGATTGATGGTTGAGTATTGAGGATTGATGGCTGAGGGTTGTGTCTTGAATATTGAGGATTGAGGATTGAGGATTGAGGATAGAGCATTGAGGATTGAAGATTGAGTATTGATGATTGAAGATTGAGGATTGAGGATTGAGCATTGAGGATTGAGGTTGAGGATTGAAGATTGAGGATTGAGGATTGAGCCTTGATTATTGAATATTGTGGTTTGAGTATTGAACCATGAGTATTCAGAATATTGTATTGAGTATTGAGAATTGAGGATTGATGGTTGAGTATTGAGGATTGACGGCTGAGGGTTGTGTCTTGAATATTGAGGATTGAGGATTGAGGATTGAAGATAGAGCATTGAGGATTGAATATTGTGTACTGATGATTGAATATTGAGGATTGAGGATTGAGGTTTGAGGATTGAGGACGAGAACTGACGGTTGAAGTATGAGGTTTGAGGATTGAGGATTGTGAATTGAGGACTGAGGATTGAGGATTGAGGATTGAGCATTGAGGATTGAAGATTGATGACTGGGGATTGAGGACTGAAAATTGTGTATTAAGGATTGAAGATTGGGGATTGAGGATCTAGGATTGGAGATTGAGTATTGAGGATTGAACGTTGAGGCTTGAGGATTGAGAATTGGGGATTGGGGATTGAAGATTGAGTATTGAGGATTGAAGATTGAGGATTGAGGAATGAGGATTGAGCATTGAGGATTGAGGATTGAGGATTGAGGATTGAGGATTGAAGATTGAATATTGATGATTGAAGATTGAGGATTGAGGATTGAAGGTTGTGGATAGAGGACGAGGACTGAGGGTTGAATATTGATGTTTGACGTCTGAGGATTGAGGATTGAGGATTGAGAATTGAGGATTGAGGATTGGGGATTGAAGATTGAGGATTGGGTATTGAGGATTGAAGAATGAGGATTGAGGATTGAGGATTGAGGATTGAGGATTGCAGATTGAGTATTGAGTATTGAGGATTGAGGATTGAAGATTGAGGATTGAGGATTGAGGATTGAGGATTGAGGATTGAGGATTGAAGATTGAGTATTGAGGATTGTAGATTGAGGATTGAGGATTGAGGATTGAGGATTGAGGTTGAGGATTGAAGATTGAGGATTGGTGATTGAGGATTGACGATTGAGGATTGAGTATTGGGGTTTGAGAATTGAGGATTGAGGATTGAGATTGAGTATTGAGGATTGAAGATTCAGGATTGAGACTTGATTATTGAATATTGTGGATTGAGTATTGAACCATGAGTATTCAGAATATTGTATTGAGTATTGAGAATTGAGGATTGATGGTTGAGTATTGAGGATTGATGGCTGAGGGTTGTGTCTTGAATATTGAGGATTCAGGATTGAGGATTGAGGATAGAGCATTGAGGATTGAAGATTGAGTATTGATGATTGAATATTGAGGATCGAGGATTGAGGTTTGAGGATTGAGGACGAGGACTGACGGTTGAGGATTGAGGTTTGTGGATTGAGGATTGTGGATTGAGGACTGAGGATTGAGGATTGAGGATTGAGCATTGAGGATTGAAGATTGATGACTGGGGATTGAGGATTGAAGATTGAGTATTAAGGTTTGAAGATTGGGGATTGAGGATCTAGGATTGGAGATTGATTATTGAGGATTGAAGATTGAGGATTGAGGATAGAGGATTGAGAATTGAGAATTGAGGACGAGGACTGATGATTGAGGATTGAGAATTGAGGACTGATGATTGAGGATTGAAGATTGAGGATTGTGGATTCAGGATTGAGGTTTCAGGACTGAGAATTGAGGATTGAGTATTGAGGGTTGAGGATTGAGGATTGAGGATTGAGGATTGAAGATTGAGGATTGGGTATTTCGGATTGAACATTGAGGATTGAGGATTGAGGATTGAGGATTGAGGGCTGAAGATTGAATATTGATGAATGATTATTGAGGATTGAGGATTGAGGGTTGTGGATTGAGGACGAGGGCTGAGGGTTGAGTATTGATGTGTGAGGTTTGAGGATAGAGTATTGAGGATTGAGGATTGAGAGTTGAGGATTGAGGATTGAAGATTGAGGATTGGGTATTGAGGATTGAAGAATGAGGATTGAGGATTGAGGATTGAGGATTGAGGATTGAAGATTGAGCATTGAGGATTGAACATTGAGGATTGAGGATTGAGAATTGAGGATTGGGGATTGAAGATTGAGTATTGAGGATTGAAGATTGAGGATTGAGGACTGAGGATTGAGGATTGAGGTTTGAGGACTGAGGACTGAGGATTGATGATTGAGAATTGAGGATTGAGTATTGAGGATTGAAGATTGAGGATTGGGTATTGAGGATTGAAGAATGAGGATTGAGGATTGAGGTTTGAGGATTGACGATTGAAGATTGAGTATTGAGGATTGAAGACTGACGATTGAGGATTGAGGATTGAGGACTGAGGATTGACGCTTGAGGATTGAGGGTTGAGAATGTAGGATTGAAGAGAGAGGACTGAGTGTTGAGGATTGAGTGTTGAGAATTGATGCTTGAGGTTTGAGATTTGATTATTGAATATTCTGGATTGAGTATTGAACCATAAGGATTCAGGATGTTCTATTGAGTATTGAGAATTGAGGATTGATGGTTGAGTATTGAGGATTGATGGTTGAGGGTTGAGTGATGTATATTGAGGATTGAGGATTAAGGATTGAGGATTGATGATTGAGGATTGAAGATTGATTATTGATGATTGAAGATTGAGGACTGAGGATTGAGTGTTGTGGATTGAGGACGAGGACTGAGGGTTGAATATTGATGTTTGAGGTCTGAGGATTAAGGATTGAGCGTTGAGAATTGAGTATTGAGGATTGAGGATTGAAGATTGAGGATTGTGTATTGAGGATTGAAGTATGAGGATTGAGGATTGAGGTTTGAGGATTGAGGATTGCAGATTGAGTATTGAGGATTGAAGATTGAGGCTTGAGGATTGAGGATTGAAGATTGAGGATAGAGGATTGAGGATTGAGGATTGAGGATTGAAGATTGAGGAATGAGGATTGAGGATTGAGGATTGAGGATTGAGGATTGAGGATTGAGGATTGAAGATTTAATATTGATGATTGAAGATTGAGGATTGAGCATTGAAGGTTGTGGATAGAGGACGAGGACTGAGGGTTGAATATTGATGTTTGAGGTCTGAGGATTGAGGATTGAGGATTGAGAATTGAGGATTGAGGATTGAGGATTGAAGATTGAGGATTGGGTATTGAGGATTGAAGAATGAGAATTGAGGATTGAGGATTGAGGATTGAGGATTGCAGATTGAGTATTGAGGATTGAGGATTGAGGATTGAGGATTGAGGATTGAGTATTGGGGATTGAGAATTGAGGATTGAGGATTGAAATTGAGTATTGAGGATTGAAGGTTGAGGATTGAGACTTGATTATTGAATATTGTGGATTGAGTATTGAACCATGAGTATTCAGAATATTGTATTGAGTATTGAGAATTGAGGATTGATGGTTGAGTATTGCGGATTGATGGCTGAGGGTTGTGTCTTGAATATTGAGGATTGAGGATTGAGGATTGAGGATAGAGCATTGAGGATTGAAGATTGAGTATTGATGATTGAAGATTGAAAATTGAGGATTGAGGATTGAGGATTGAGGTTGAGGATTGAAGATTGAGGATTGGGGATTGAGGATTGACGATTGAGGATTGAGTATTGGGGATTGAGAATTGAGGGTTGAGGATTGAAATTGAGTATTGAGGATTGATGATTGAGGATTGAGACTTGATTATTGAATATTGTGGTTTGAGTATTGAACCATGAGTATTCAGAATATTGTATCGAGTATTGAGACTTGAGGATTGATGGTTGAGTATTGAGGATTGATGGCTGAGGGTTGTGTCTTGAATATTGAGGATTGAGGATTGAGGATTGAGGATAGAGCATTGAGGATTGAATATTGAGTATTGATGATTGAATATTGAGGATTGAGGATTGAGGTTTGAGGATTGAGGACGAGGACTGACGGTTGAAGATTGAGGTTTGAGGATTGAGGAGTGTGGATTGAGGACTGAGGATTGAGGATTGAGGATTGAGCATTGAGGATTGGAGATTGATGACTGGGGATTGAGGATTGAAGATCGAGTATTAAGGATTGAAGATTGGGGATTGAGGATCTAGGATTGGAGATTGAGTATTGAGGATTGAACATTGAGGGCTGAGGATTGAAGATTGAGGATTGGGTATTGAGGATTGAAGAATGAGGATTGAGGATTGAGGATTGAGGATTGAGGATTGAAGATTGAGTATTGCGGATTGAACATTGAGGCTTGAGGATTGAGAATTGAGGATTGGGGATTGAAGATTGAGTATTGAGGATTGAAGATTGAGGATTGAGGAATGAGGATTGAGGATTGAGGATTGAGGATTGAGGATTGAGGATTGAGGATTGAAGATTGAATATTGATGATTGAAGATTGAGGATTGAGCATTGAAGGTTGTGGATAGAGCACGAGGACTGAGGGTTGAATATTGATGTTTGAGGTCTGAGGATTGAGGATTGAGGATTGAGAATTGAGGATTGAGGATTGAGGATTGAAGATTGAGGATTGGGTATTGAGGATTGAAGAATGAGAATTGAGGATTGAGGATTGAGGATTGAGGATTGCAGATTGAGTATTGAGGATTGAGGATTGAGGGTTGAGGATTGAGGATTGAGTATTGGGGATTGAGAATTGAGGATTGAGGATTGAAATTGAGTATTGAGGATTGAAGATTGAGGATTGAGACTTGATTATTGAATATTGTGTATTGAGTATTGAACCATGAGTATTCAGAATATTGTATTGAGTATTGAGAATTGAGGATTGATGGTTGAGTATTGAGGATTGATGGCTGAGGGTTGTGTCTTGAATATTGAGGATTGAGGATTGAGGATTGAGGATAGAGCATTGAGGATTGAAGATTGAGTATTGATGATTGAAGATTGAGGATTGAGGATTGAGCATTGAGGATTGAGGTTGAGGATTGAAGATTGAGGATTGAGGATTGAGGATTGACGATTGAGGATTGAGTATTGGGGATTGAGAATTGAGGATTGAGGATTGAAATTGAGTATTGAGGATTGATGATTGAGGATTGAGACTTGATTATTGAATATTGTGGTTTGAGTATTGAACCATGAGTATTCAGAATATTGTATCGAGTATTGAGACTTGAGGATTGATGGTTGAGTATTGAGGATTGATGGCTGAGGGTTGTGTCTTGAATATTGAGGATTGAGGATTGAGGATTGAGGATAGAGCATTGAGGATTGAATATTGAGTATTGATGATTGAATATTGAGGATTGAGGATTGAGGTTTGAGGATTGAGGACGAGGACTGACGGTTGAAGATTGAGGTTTGAGGATTGAGGATTGTGGATTGAGGCCTGAGGATTGAGGATTGAGGATTGAGCATTGAGGATTGAAGATTGATGACTGGGGATTGAGGACTGAAGATTGAGTATTAAGGACTGAAGATTGGGGATTGAGGATCTAGGATTGGAGATTGAGTATTGAGGATTGAACATTGAGGCTTGAGGATTGAGAATTGAGGATTGGGGATTGAAGATTGAGTATTGAGGATTGAAGATTGAGGATTGAGGAATGAGGATTGAGGATTGAGGATTGAGGATTGAGGATTGAGGATTGAGGATTCAAGATTGAATATTGATGATTGAAGATTGAGGATTGAGGATTGAAGGTTGTGGATAGAGGACGAGGACTGAGGGTTGAATATTGATGTTTGAGGTCTGAGGATTGAGGATTGACGATTGAGAATTGAGGATTGAGGATTGAGGATTGAAGATTGAGGATTGGGTATTGAGGATTGAAGAATGAGAATTGAGGATTGAGGATTGAGGATTGAGGATTGCAGATTGAGTATTGAGGATTGAGGATTGAGGATTGAGGATTGAGGATTGAGGATTGAGGATTGAGGATTGTGGATTGAGGATTGAAGATTGAGTATTGAGGATTGAAGATGGAGGATTGAGGATTGAGGATTGAGGATTGAGGATTGAGGTTGAGGATTGAAGATTGAGGATTGGGGATTGAGGATTGACGATTGAGGATTGAGTATTGGGGATTGAGAATTGAGGATTGAGGATTGAAATTGAGTATTGAGGATTGAAGATTGAGGATTGAGACTTGATTATTGAATATTGTGGATTGAGTATTGAACCATGAGTATTCAGAATATTGTATTGAGTATTGAGAATTGAGGATTGATGGGTGAGTATTGAGGATTGATGGCTGAGGGTTGTTTCTTGAATATTGAGGATTGAGGATTGAGGATTGAGGATAGAGCATTGAGGATTGAAGATTGAGTATTGATGATTGAATATTGAGGATTGAGGATTGAGGTTTGAGGATTGAGGACGAGGACTGACGGTTGAAGATTGAGGTTTGAGGATTGAGGATTGTGGATTGAAGACTGAGGATTGAGGATTGAGGATTAAGCATTGAGGATTGTAGATTGATGACTGGGGATTGAGGATTGAAGATTGAGTATTAAGGATTGAAGATTGGGGATTGAGGATCTAGGATTGGAGATTGATTATTGAGGATTGAAGATTGAGGATTGAGGATTGAGGATTGAGAATTGAGAATTGAGGATGAGGACTGAGGGTTGAGGACTGAGGTTTGAGGAATGAGGATTGAGGGTTGAGGATTGAGGATTGAGGATTGAGGATTGAGGATTGAGTATTGAAGATTGAGTATTGATGCCTGCGGACTGAGGATCGAGGATTGAGGATTGAGGATTGGAGATTGATTATTGAGGATTGAAGATTGAGGATTGAGGATTGAGGATTGAGAATTGAGAATTGAGTATGAGGACTGAGGGTTGAGGATTGAGGTTTGAGGGATGAGGATTGAGGGTTGGGGAATGAGGATTGAAGATTGAGGATTGAGGATTGAGCATTGAAGATTGAGTATTGATGACTGAGGATTGAGGATTGAGGATTGATGATTGAGGATCGAGGATTGGGGATTGAGAATTGAGGATTGAGGATTGAAATTGAGTATTGAGGATTAATGATTGAGGATTGAGACTTGATTATTGAATATTGTGGTTTGAGTATTGAACCATGAGTATTCAGAATATTGTATTGAGTATTGAGAATTGAGGATTGATGGTTGAGTATTGAGGATTGATGGCTGAGGGTTGTGTCTTGAATATTGAGGATTGAGGATTGAGGATTGAAGATAGAGCATTGAGGATTGAATATTGTGTACTGATGATTGAATATTGAGGATTGAGGATTGAGGTTTGAGGATTGAGGACGAGGACTGACGGTTGAAGTATGAGGTTTGAGGATTGAGGATTGTGAATTGAGGACTGAGGATTGAGGATTGAGGATTGAGCATTGAGGATTGAAGATTGATGACTGGGGATTGAGGACTGAAGATTGTGTATTAAGGATTGAAGATTGGGGATTGAGGATCTAGGATTGGAGATTGAGTATTGAGGATTGAACGTTGAGGCTTGAGGATTGAGAATTGAGGATTGGGGATTGAAGATTGAGTATTGAGGATTGAAGATTGAGGATTGAGGAATGAGGATTGAGCATTGAGGATTGAGGATTGAGGATTGAGGATTGAGGATTGAAGATTGAATATTGATGATTGAAGATTGAGGATTGAGGATTGAAGGTTGTGGATAGAGGACGAGGACTGAGGGTTGAATATTGATGTTTGACGTCTGAGGATTGAGGATTGAGGATTGAGAATTGAGGATTGAGGATTGGGGATTGAAGATTGAGGATTGGGTATTGAGGATTGAAGAATGAGGATTGAGGATTGAGGATTGAGGATTGAGGATTGCAGATTGAGTATTGAGTATTGAGGATTGAGGATTGAAGATTGAGGATTGAGGATTGAGGATTGAGGATTGAGGATTGAGGATTGAAGATTGAGTATTGAGGATTGTAGATTGAGGATTGAGGATTGAGGATTGAGGATTGAGGTTGAGGATTGAAGATTGAGGATTGGTGATTGAGGATTGACGATTGAGGATTGAGTATTGGGGTTTGAGAATTGAGGATTGAGGATTGAGATTGAGTATTGAGGATTGAAGATTGAGGATTGAGACTTGATTATTGAATATTGTGGATTGAGTATTGAACCATGAGTATTCAGAATATTGTATTGAGTATTGAGAATTGAGGATTGATGGTTGAGTATTGAGGATTGATGGCTGAGGGTTGTGTCTTGAATATTGAGGATTCAGGATTGAGGATTGAGGATAGAGCATTGAGGATTGAAGATTGAGTATTGATGATTGAAGATTGAGGATTGAGGATTGAGGATTGAGGATTGAGGCTGAGGATTGAAGATTGACGATTGGGGATTGAGGATTGACGACTGAGGATTGAGTATTGGGGATTGAGTATTGAGGATTGAGGATTGAAATTGAGTATTGAGGATTGAAGATTGAGGATTGAGACTTGATTATTGAATATTGTGGATTGAGTGTTGAACCATGAGTATTCAGAATATTGTATTGACTATTGAGAGTTGAGGATTGATGGTTGAGTATTGAGGATTGATGGCTGAGGGTTGTGTCTTGAATATTGAGGATTGAGGATTGAGGATTGAGGATAGAGCATTGCGGATTGAAGATTCAGTATTGATGATTGAATATTGAGGATTGAGGATTGAGGTTTGAGGATTGAGGACGAGGACTGACGGTTGAAGATTGAGGTTTGAGGATTGAGGATTGTGGATTGAAGACTGAGGATTGAAGATTGAGGATTGAGCATTGAGGTTTGAAGATTGATGACTGGGGATTGAGGATTGAAGATTGAGTATTAAGGATTGAAGATTGGGGATTGAGGATCTAGGATTGGAGATTGATTATTGAGGATTGAAGATTGAGGATTGAGGATTGAGGATTGAGAATTGAGAATTGAGGATGAGGACTGAGGGTTGAGGACTGAGGTTTGAGGAATGAGGGTTGAGGGTTGAGGATTGAGGATTGAGGATTGAAGATTGAGGATTGAGGATTGAGGATTGAGGATTGAGGGTTGGGGATTGAAGATTGAATATTGATGATTGAAGATTGAGGATTGAGGATTGAGTATTGAGGATTGCAGATTGAGTATTGAGGATTGAGGATTGAGGATTGAGGATTGAGGATTGTCGATTGAGGATTGAGGATTGAGGATTGAGGATTGAATATTGAGTATTGAGGATTGAAGGTTGAGGATTGAGGATCGAGGATTGAGGATTGAGTGTTGGGGATTGAAGATTGAATATTGATGATTGAAGATTGAGGATTGAGGATTGAGTATTGAGGATTGCAGATTGAGTATTGAGGATTGAAGATTGAGGATTGGGTATTGAGGATTGAAGAATGAGGATTGAGGATTGAGGATTGAGAATTGAGGATTGCAGATTGAGTATTGAGGATTGAGGATTGAGGATTGAGGATTGAGGATTGAAGATTGAGGACTGGGTATTGAGGATTGAAGAATGAGGATTGAGGATTGAGGATTGAGGATTGCAGATTGAGTAATGAGGATTGAGGATTGAGGATTGAGGATTGAGGATTGAGGATTGAGGATTGAAGATTGAGGATTGGGGATTGAGGATTGACGATTGAGGATTGAGTGTAGGGGATTGAGAATTGAGGATTGAGTATTGAAATTGAGTATTGACGATTGAATATTCAGGATTGAGACTTGATTATTGAATATTGTGGATTGAGTATTGAACCATGTGTATTCAGAACATTCTATTGAGTATTGAGAATTGAGGATTGATGGTTGAGTATTGAGGATTGATGGCTGAGGGTTGTGTCTTGAATATTGAGGATTGAGGATTGAGGATTGAGGATAGAGCATTGAGGATTGAAGATTGGGTATTGGTGACTGAATATTGAGGATTGAGGATTGAGGTTTGAGGATTGAGGACGAGGACTGACGGTTGAGGATTGAGGTTTGAGGATTGAGAATTGTGGATTGAGGATTGAGAGTTGAGGATTGAGGATTGACGATTGAAGATTGAGGATTGGGTATTGAGGATTGAGAAATGAGGATTGAGGATTGAGGTTTGAGGATTGAGGATTGAAGATTGAGGATTGAGTATTGAGGATTGAGAATTGAGAATTGAGGATGAGGACTGAGGGTTGAGGATTGATGTTTGAGGACTGAGGATTGAGGATTGAGGATTGAAGATTGAAGATTGAGGATTGGGTATTGAGGATTGAGGATTGAGGATTGAGGATTGAGGATAGAGCATTGAGGATTGAAGATTGAGTATTGATGATTGAATATTGAGGATCGAGGATTGAGGTTTGAGGATTGAGGACGAGGACTGACGGTTGAGGATTGAGGTTTGAGGATTGAGGATTGTGGATTGAGGACTGAGGATTGAGGATTGAGGATTGAGCATTGAGGATTGAAGATTGATGACTGGGGATTGAGGATTGAAGATTGAGTATTAAGGTTTGAAGATTGGGGATTGAGGATCTAGGATTGGAGATTGATTATTGAGGATTGAAGATAGAGGATTGAGGATAGAGGATTGAGAATTGAGAATTGAGGATGAGGACTGATGATTGAGGATTGAGAATTGAGGACTGATGATTGAGGATTGAAGATTGAGGATTGTGGATTCAGGATTGAGGTTTCAGGACTGAGAATTGAGGATTGAGTATTGAGGGTTGAGGATTGAGGATTGAGGATTGAGGATTGAAGATTAAGGATTGGGTATTTCGGAAAGAACATTGAGGATTGAGGATTGATGACTGGGGATTGAGGATTGAAGATTGAGTATTAAGGTTTGACGATTGGGGATTGAGGATCTAGGATTGGAGATTGATTATTGAGGATTGAAGATTGAGGATTGAGGATAGAGGATTGAGAATTGAGAATTGAGGATGAGGACTGATGATTGAGGATTGAGAATTGAGGACTGATGATTGAGGATTGAAGATTGAGGATTGTGGATTCAGGATTGAGGTTTCAGGACTGAGAATTGAGGATTGAGTATTGAGGGTTGAGGATTGAGGATTGAGGATTGAGGATTGAGGATTGAGTGTTGAAGATTGATGATTGAGGATTGAGGATTGAGGATTGAGGATTGAGTATTGAAGGTTGAGGATTGATGATTGAGGATTGAGGATTGGGGATTGAGGATTCAGGAATGAGTATTGAAGATTGAGGATTGATGATTGAGGATTGAGGATTGAGGAATGGGGTTGAGGATTGAGCATTGAGGTTTGAGGACTGAGGGCTGAGGATTGAGGATTGACGATTGAGGATTGAGGATGAGGGCTGAGGGTTGAGTATTGATGTTTGAGGGCAGAGGACTGAGGATTGACGATTGAGAAATGAGGATTGAGGAATGACAATTGAAGATTGAGGACTGGGTATTGAGGATTGAAGAATGAGGATTGAGGATTGAGGATTGAGGACTGAGGATTGAGGATTGAAGATTGAGGATTTGGTATTGAGGATTGAAGAATGAGGATTGAGGATTGAGGATTGAGGATTGAGTATTGAAGATTGAGTATTGAGGATCGAGGATTGAGAATTGAGAATTGAGGATTGAGGATTGAGTATTGAGGATTGAGGTTCGAGGATTGAAGATTGAGTATTGAGGATTGAGGATTGAGGATTGAGGATTGAGGATTGAGGATTGAAGATTGAATATTGATGATTGAATATTTAGGACTGAGGATTGAGGGTTGTGGATTGAGGACGAGGACTGAGGGTTGAATATTGATGTTTGTGGTCTGAGGGTTAAGGATTGAGTATTGAGGATTGAGGATTGAGGATTGAGGACTGAGGATTGAAGATTGAGGATTGGGGACTGAGGATTGAATATTCAGGATTGAGGATTGAGGATTGAGGATTGGGGATTGATGATTGAAGATTCATTATTGAGGATTGAAGGTTGAGGATTGAGGATTGAGGATTGAAGATTGAGGACTGAGTGTTGATGGTTTAGTGATGAGAATTGATATTTGTGGATTGAGATTTGAAGAGTGAAGGATGGGGATTGAGTATTGAAAACTGTGAATTGAGGATATTCTATTGAGGGCTGAGGATTGACAATTGATTTAAGAGGACTAAGGGCTGAAGATTGAGGATTCAGGATTGAGGATTAGGGATTGAGGTTTGAGGACTGAGAATTGAGGGTTGAGGATTCAGGATTGAGGATTGACGCTTGAGGATTGAGGATTGAAGATTGATGATTGGGTATTGAGGATTGAACGTTGAGGATTGAGGATTGAGGATAGAAGGTTGAATATTGATGAATGAAGATTCAGGATTGATCATTGAGGGTTGTGTATTGAGGACGAGGACTGAGGGTTGAGTATTGATACTTGAGGTCTGAGGATTGAGGATTGAGGATTGAGGATTGAGGATTGAGTATTGAAGGTTGAGGATTGATGATTGAGGATTGAGGATTGGGGATTGAGTATTGAGAATTGAGGATTGAGGATTGAGTATTGAGGATTGAGGTTCGAGGATTGAAGATTGAGGATTGAGGATTGAGGACTGAGGATTGAGGACTGAGGATTGAAGATTGAATATTGATGATTGAATATTGAGGACTGAGGATTGAGGGTTGTGGATTGAGGACGAGGACTGAGGGTTGAATATTGATGTTTGTGGTCTGAGGATTAAGGATTGAGTATTGAGGATTGAGGATTGAGGATTGAGGACTGAGGATTGAAGATTGAGGTTTGGGGACTGAGGATTGAATATTCAGGATTGAGGATTGAGGATTGAGGATTGGGGATTGATGATTGAAGATTCATTATTTAGGATTGAAGGTTGAGGATTGAGGATTGAGGATTGAAGATTGAGGACTGAGTGTTGATGGTTTAGTGATGAGAATTGATATTTGTGGATTGAGATTTGAAGAGTGAAGGATGGGGATTGAGTATTGAAAACTGTGAATTGAGGATATTCTATTGAGGGCTGAGGATTGACAATTGATTTAAGAGGACTAAGGGCTGAAGATTGAGGATTCAGGATTGAGGATTAGGGATTGAGGTTTGAGGACTGAGAATTGAGGGTTGAGGATTCAGGATTGAGGATTGACGCTTGAGGATTGAGGATTGAAGATTGATGATTGGGTATTGAGGATTGAACGTTGAGGATTGAGGATTGAGGATTGAAGGTTGAATATTGATGAATGCAGATTCAGGATTGATGATTGAGGGTTGCGTATTGAGGACGAGGACTGAGGGTTGAGTATTGATACTTGAGGTCTGAGGATTGAGGATTGAGGATTGAGGATTGAGGATTGAGTATTGAAGGTTGAGGATTGATGATTGAGGATTGAGGATTGGGGATTGAGGATTCAGGAATGAGTATTGAAGATTGAGGATTGATGATTGAGGATTGAGGATTGAGGAATGGGGTTGAGGATTGAGCATTGAGGTTTGAGGACTGAGGGCTGAGGATTGAGGATTGACGATTGAGGATTGAGGATGAGGGCTGAGGGTTGAGTATTGATGTTTGAGGGCAGAGGACTGAGGATTGACGATTGAGAAATGAGGATTGAGGATTGAGGATTGAAGATTGAGGACTGGGTATTGAGGATTGAAGAATGAGGATTGAGGATTGAGGATTGAGGACTGAGGATTGAGGATTGAAGATTGAGGATTTGGTATTGAGGATTGAAGAATGAGGATTCAGGATTGAGGATTGAGGATTGAGTATTGAAGATTGAGTATTGAGGATCGAGGATTGAGTATTGAGGATTGAGGATTGAGGATTGAGGATTGAGTATTGAGGATTGAGGTTCGAGGATTGAAGATTGAGGATTGAGGATTGGGGATTGAGGATTGAGGATTGAGGATTGAAGATTGAATATTGATGATTGAATATTGAGGACTGAGGATTGAGGGTTGTGGATTGAGGACGAGGACTGAGGGTTGAATATTGATGTTTGTGGTCTGAGGATTAAGGATTGAGGATTGAGAATTGAGGATTGAGGATTGACGATTGAAGATTGAGGATTGGGTATTGAGGATTGAGAAATGAGGATTGAGGATTGAGGTTTGAGGATTGAGGATTGAAGATTGAGGATTGAGTATTGAGGATTGAGAATTGAGAATTGAGGATGAGGACTGAGGGTTGAGGATTGAGGTTTGAGGAATGAGGATTGAGGGTTGAGGATTGAGGATTGAGGATTGAAGATTGAGGATTGAGTGTTGAGGGTTGAGTGATGAGAATTGATGTTTGAGAATAGAGACTTGAAGACTGCGGATTGAGTATTGAGCATTGAAATCTGTAAATTGATGATATTCCATTGAGGATTGAGGATTGACAACTGATTGTTGAGGACTGAGTACTGAGGATTGAGGATTCAGGATTGAGGATTCAGGGTTGATGTTTGAGGACTGAGGATTGAGGATTGAGGATTGAAGATTGAAGATTGAGGATTGGGTATTGAGGATTGAGGATTGAGGATTGAGGATTGAGGATAGAGCATTGAGGATTGAAGATTGAGTATTGATGATTGAACATTAGGGATCGAGGATTGAGGTTTGAGGATTGAGGACGAGGACTGACGGTTGAGGATTGAGGTTTGAGGATTGAGGATTGTGGATTGAGGACTGAGGATTGAGGATTGAGGATTGAGCATTGAGGATTGAAGATTGATGACTGGGGATTGAGGATTGAAGATTGAGTATTAAGGTTTGAAGATTGGGGATTGAGGATCTAGGATTGGAGATTGATTATTGAGGATTGAAGATTGAGGATTGAGGATAGAGGATTGAGAATTGAGAATTGAGGATGAGGACTGATGATTGAGGATTGAGAATTGAGGACTGATGATTGAGGATTGAAGATTGAGGATTGTGGATTCAGGATTGAGGTTTCAGGACTGAGAATTGAGGATTGAGTATTGAGGGTTGAGGATTGAGGATTGAGGATTGAGGATTGAAGATTGAGGATTGGGTATTTCGGATTGAACATTGAGGACTCAGGATTGAGGATTGAGGATTGAGGATTGAGGACTGAAGATTGAATATTGATGATTGATTATTGAGGATTGAGGATTGAGGGTTGTGGATTGAGGACGAGGGCTGAGGGTTGAGTATTGATGTGTGAGGTCTGAGGATAGAGGATTGAGGATTGAGAGTTGAGGATTGAGGATTGAAGATTGAGGATTGGGTATTGAGGATTGAAGAATGAGGATTGAGGATTGAGGATTGAGGATTGAGGATTGAAGATTGAGTATTGAGGATTGAACATTGAGGATTGAGGATTGAGAATTGAGGATTGGGGATTGAAGATTGAGTATTGAGCATTGAAGATTGAGGATTGAGGATTGAGGATTGAGGATTGAGGATTGAGGATTGAGGATTTAGGATTGAGGATTGAAGATTGAATGTTGATGATTGAAGATTGAGGATTGAGGATTGATTGTTGTGGATAGAGGACGAGGACTGAGGGTTGAATATTGATGTTTGAGGTCTGAGGATTGAGGATTGAGGATTGAGAATTGAGGATTGAGGATTGAGGATTGAGGATTGAGAATTGAGAATTGAGGATGAGGACTGAGGGTTGAGGATTGAGGGTTGTGGATTGAGGACGAGGGCTGAGGGTTGAGTATTGATGTTTGAGGTCTGAGGATAGAGGATTGAGGATTGAGAGTTGAGGATTGAGGACTGAAGATTGAGGATTGGGTATTGAGGATTGAAGATTGAGGATTGAGGATTGAGGATTGAGGATTGAGGATTGAGGTTTGAGGTTGAGTATTGAAGATTGAGGATTGGGGATTGAGGATTGACGATTGAGGATTGAGTATTGGGTATTGAGAATTGAGGATTGAGGATTGAAATTGAGTATTGATGATTGAATATTGAGGATCGAGGATTGAGGTTTGAGGATTGAGGACGAGGACTGACGGTTGAGGATTGAGGTTTGAGGATTGAGGATTGTGGATTGAGGACTGAGGGTTGAGGATTGAGGATTGAGCATTGAGGATTGAAGATTGATGACTGGGGATTGAGCATTGAAGATTGAGTATTAAGGTTTGAAGATTGGGGATTGAGGATCTAGGATTGGAGATTGATTATTGAGGATTGAAGATTGAGGATTGAGGATAGAGGATTGAGAATTGAGAATTCAGGATGAGGACTGATGATTGAGGATTGAGAATTGAGGACTGATGATTGAGGATTGAAGATTGAGGATTGTGGATTCAGGATTGAGGTTTCAGGACTGAGAATTGAGGATTGAGTATTGAGGGTTGAGGATTGAGGATTGAGGATTGAGGATTGAGGACTGAAGATTGAGTATTGATGATTGGAAATTGAGGATTGAGGATTGAGTGTTATGGATTGAAGATTGAGTATTGAGGATTGAAGATTGAGGATTGAGGATAGAGGATTGAAGATGGAGGATGAGGGCTGAGGATTGAGGTTTGAGGATTGAGGATTGTGGATTGAGGACTGAGCATTGAGGATTGAGGATTGAGCATTGAGGATTGAAGATTGATGACTGGGGATTGAGGATTGAAGATTGAGTATTAAGGATTGAAGATTGGGGATTGACGATCTAGGATTGGAGATTGATTATTGAGGATTGAAGATTGAGGATTGAGGATTGAGGATTGAGAGTTGATAATTGAGGATGAGGACTGAGGTTTGAGGATTGAGGTTTGAGGAATGAGGACTGAGGATTGAGGATTGAGAATTGAGGCCTGATGATTGAGGATTGAAGATTGAGAATTGGGTATTGAGGATTGAAGAATGAGGATTGAGGATTGAGGATTGAGGATTGAGGATTGCAGATTGAGTATTGAGGATTGAGGATTGAAGATTGAGTATAGAGGATTGAAGATTGAGGATTGTGGATTGAGGATTGAGGATTGAGGATTGAAGGTTGAGTATTGAGGATTGAAGATTGAGGATTGAGTATTGAGGATTGAGGATTGAGGATTGAGGATTGAGGATTGAGTGTTGAAGATTGATGATTGATGATTGAGGATTGAGCATTGAAGATTGAGGATTGGGGATTGAGGATTGACGATTGAGGATTGATTATTGAGGATTGATGATTGAGTATTGATGATTGAAGATTGAGGATTGAGTACTGAGGATTGATGATAGAGGATTGAGGATTGAGGTTTGAGGATTGAGTATTGCAGATTGAGTATTGAGGAGTGAAGATTGAGGATTGAGGATTGCGGATTGAACATTGAGGATTGAGGATTGAGGATTGAGGATTGAGGATTGAGGACTGAAGATTGAGTATTGATGATTGGAAATTGAGGATTGAGGATTGAGGGTTATGGATTGAGGACGAGGACTGAGGGTTGAGTATTGATGTTTGAGGTCTGGGGATTGAGGATTGAGGATTGAGAATTGAGGATTGAGGATTGGGGATTGAAGATTGAGGATTGGGTATTGAGGATTGAAGAATGAGGATTGAGGATTGAGGATTGAGGATTGAAGATTGAGTATTGAGGATTGAAGATTGAGGATTGAGGATTGGGGATTGAGGATTGAGGATTGAAGATTGAGGATTGTGGATTGAGGATTGAGGATTGAGGATTGAGGATTGAGGATTGAGGATTGAAGATTGAATATTGATGATTGAAGTTTGAGGATTGAGGACTGATGGTTGTGGATAGAGGACGAGGACTGAGGGTTGAATATTGATGCTTGAGGTCTGAGGATTGAGGATTGAGGATTGAGAATTGAGGATTGAGGATTGAGGATTGAAGATTGAGGATTGGGTGTTGAGGATTGAAGAATGAGGATTGAGGATTGAGGATTGAGAATTGAGGATTGAAGATTGAGTATTGAGGATTGAACATTGAGGATTGAGGATTGAGAATTGAGGATTGAAGATTGAGGATTGAGTATTGAGGATTGAGGATTGAGGATTGAGTGTTGAAGATTGATGATTGATGATTGAGTATTGAGCATTGAAGATTGAGGATTGGGGATTGAGGATTGACGATTGAGGATTGATTATTGAGGATTGAAGATTGAGTATTGATGATTGAAGGTTGAGGATTGAGGATTGAGGGTTGAGGATTGAGGACGAGGACTGACGGTTGAGGATTGAGGTTTGAGGATTGAGGATTGAGGATTGAGGACTGAGGCTTGAGGATTGACGATTGAGCATAGACGATTGAAGATTGAGGACTGGCGATTGAGGATTGAAGATTGAGGATTAAGTACTGAGGATTGGGGATTGAGGATCTAAGATTGGAGATTGATTTTTGGAGATTGAAGGTTGAGGATTGAGGATTGAGGATTGAGAATTGAGAATTGAGGATGTGGACTGAGGGTTGAGGATTGAGGTTTGAGGACCTAGGATTGAGGATTGAGGATTGAGGACTGAGGATTGACGATTGAGTATTGAAGATTGAGGATTTATGACTGAGGATTGAGGATTGAGGATTGAGGATTGAGGATTGAGAACTGAGGATTGAAGATTGAGTATTGGGGATTGAATATTGAGGACTGAGGATTGAGGATTGAGAATGAGGGCTGAGGGTTGAGGATTGAGGTTAGAGGATTGAGGATGGAGGACTGAGGCTTGAGGATTGAGGATTGAGCATTGAGGATTGAAGATTGATGATTGGGTATTGAGGTTTGAAGAATGAGGATTGAGGGTTGAGGATTGAGGATTGAGGATTGAGGATCTAGGATTGGAGATTGATTCTTGAGGATTGAAGATTGGGGATTGAGGATTGAGGATTGAGGATCTAGGATTGGAGATTGATTATTGGTCACTGAGGATTGAGGATTGAGGATTGAGGTTTGAGGATTGAGGATTGAAGATTGAATGTTGAGGATTGAACATTCAGGATTCAGGATTGGCGATTGAGAATGGAGGATGAGGGCTGAGGGTTGAGGATTGAGGTTTCAGTATTGAATCCTGAGAATTCAGGATATTCTATTGAGTATCGAGAATTGAGGATTGATGGTTAGTATTGAGGATTGAGGATTGAGGATTGAGTGTTGAAGATAGAGGATTGATGATTGAAGATTGAGGATTGAGGTTTGAGGATTGAGGATTGAGGATTGAGGACTGAGGCTTGACGATTGAGGATTGAGCATTGAGGATTGAGTATTGAAGATTGAGTATTGATCACTGAGGATTGAGGATTGAGGATTGCAGATTGAGTATTGTGGATTGAAGATTGAGGATTCAGGATTGAGCATTGAGGATTGAGGATTGAGGATTGAGGATTGAGGATTGAAGATTGAGTATTGAGGATTGAAGATTGAGGATTGAGGATTGAGGATTGAGGATTGAGGATTGAGCATTGAGGATTGAGGATTGGGGATTGAGGATTGACGATTGAGGATTGAGTATTGAGGATTGAAGATTGGGTATTGATGATTGAAGATTGAGGATTGAGGATTGAGGATTGAGGATTGAGGATTGAGCATTGAAGATTGAGGATTGGGGATTGAGGATTGACGATTGAGGATTGAGTATTGAGGATTGAAGGTTGAGTATTGATGATTGAAGGTTGAGGATTGATGATTGAGGGTTGAGGATTGAGGACGAGGACTGACGGTTGAGGATTGAGGTTTGAGGATTGAGGATTGAGGATTGAGGATTGAGGACTGAGGCTTGAGGATTGACGATTGAGCATAGAGGATTGAAGATTGAAGACTGGCGATTGAGGATTGAAGATTGAGGATTAAGGACTGAGGATTGGGGATTGAGGATCTAGGATTCGAGATTGATTTTTGGGGATTGAAAATTGAGGATTGAGGATTGAGGATTGAGAATTGAGAATTGAGGATGTGGACTGAGGGATGAGGATTGAGGTTTGAGGAACGAGGATTGAGGATTGAGGATTGAGGACTGAGGATTGACGATTGAGTGTTGAAGATTGAGGATTTATGACTGAGGATTGAGGATTGAGGATTGAGGATTGAGGATTGAGGATTGAAGATTGAGTATTGGGGATTGAATATTGAGGATTGAGGATTGAGGATTGAGAATGAGGGCTGAGGTTTGAGGATTGAGGTATGAGTATAGAATCCTGAGAATTCAGGATATTCTATTGAGCATTGAGAATTTAGGATTGATGGTTGAGTATTGAGGATTGAGAATTGAGGATTGAGGATTGAGTATTGAAGATTGGGGATTGATGATTGAGGATTGAGGATTGAGTATTGAGGATTGACGCTTGAGGATTGAGGGTTGAGGATGTAGTATTGAAGAGAGAGGACTGAGTGTTGAGGATTGAGTGTTGAGAATTGATGCTTGAGGTTTGAGGTTTGATTATTGAATATTCTGGATTGAGTATTGAACCATCAGAATTCAGGATGTTCTATTGAGTATTGACAATTGAGGATTGATGGTTGAGGGTTGAGTGTTGAATATAGAGGACTGAGGATTGAGGAATGAGGATTGAGTATTGAAGATTGAGGATTGATGATTGAGGATTGAGGATTGAGGATTGGGGATTGAGGATTGAGCATTGAGGCTTGAGGACTGAGGGCTGAGTATTGAGGATTGAGGATTGAGGATTGAGGATGAGGGCTGAGGGTTGAGGATTGAGGTTTGAGGACTGAGGACTGAGGATTGATGATTGAGAATTGAGGATTGAGTACTGAGGATTGAAGATTGAGGATTGGGTATTGAGGATTGAAGAATGAGGATTGAGGATTGAGGTTTGAGGATTGAGGATTGAAGATTGAGTATTGAGGATTGAAGACTGACGATTGAGGATTGAGGATTGAGGACTGAGGATTGACGCTTGAGGATTGAGCGTTGAGGATGTAGGATTGAAGAGAGAGGACTGAGTGTTGAGGATTGAGTGTTGAGAATTGATGCTTGAGGTTTGAGATTTGATTATTAAATATTCTGGATTGAGTATTGAACCATAAGGATTCAGGATGTTCTATTGAGTATTGAGAATTGAGGATTGATGGTTGAGTATTGAGGATTGATGGTTGAGGGTTGAGTGATGAATATTGAGGATTGAGGATTAAGGATTGAGGATTGATGATTGAGGATTGAAGATTGATTATTGATGATTGAAGGTTGAGGACTGAGGATTGAGTGTTGTGGATTGAGGACGAGGACTGAGGGCAGAATATTGATGTTTGAGGTCTGAGGATTAAGGATTGAGGGTTGAGAATTGAGGATTGAGGATTGAGGATTGAAGATTGAGGATTGTGTATTGAGGATTGAAGTATGAGGATCGAGGATTGAGGTTTGAGGATTGAGGATTGCAGATTGAGTATTGAGGATTGAAGATTGAGGTTTGAGGATTGAGGATTGAAGATTGAGGATTGAGGATTGAGGATTGAGGATTGAGGATTGAAGATTGAGTATTGAGCATTGAATGTTGAGGATTGAGGATTGAGGATTGAGGATTGAAGATTGAGAATTGAAGATTGAGTATTGAGGGTTGAAGATTGAGGATTGCGAATTGAGGATTGAGGATTGAGGATTGAGGATTGAAGATTGAATATTGATGATTGAATATTGAGGACTGAGGATTGAGTGTTGTGGATTGAGGACGAGGACTGAGGGTTGAATATTGATGTTTGAGGTCTGAGGATTAAGGATTGATTGTTGAGAATTGAGGATTGAGGATTGAGGATTGAGGATTGAAGATTCAGTATTGAGGATTGAAGGTTGAGGATCGTGGATTGAGAACGGAGGATTGAGGATTGAATATTGAGGATTGGGGACTGAGTGTTGAGGGTTGAGTGATGAGAATTGACGTTTGAGGATAGAGACTTGAAGATTGGAGATTGAGTATTGAGTATTGAAATCTGTGAATTGATGATATTCTATTGGGGATTGAGGATTGACAACCGATTGTTGAGTACTGAGGGCTGAAGATTGAGGATTCAGGATTGAGGATTCAGGACTGATGTTTGAGGACTGAGGATTGAGGATTGAGGATTGAGGATTGAGGATTGAGGATTTAAGATTGAGGATTGGGTATTGAGGATTGAGGAATGAGGATTGACGATTGAGGATTGAGGATTGAGGATTGAAGACTGAGTTTTGAGGATTGAAGATTGACGATTGAGGATTAAGGATTAAAGATTGAGGATTAAGTATTGAAGATTGGGGATTGAGGATCTAGGATTGGAGATTGATTATTGGGGATTGATGATTGAGAATTGAGGATTGAGGATTGAGGGTTGAGGATTGAGGATTGAGGATTGAAGACTGAGTATTGAAGATTGAGGATTTATGACTGAGGATTGAGGATTGAGGATTGAGGATTGACGACTGAGGAATGAGGATCGAGGATTGAGGATTGAATATTGAGGATTGCGGATTGAGGATTGAGGATTGAGGACTAAGGATTGAAGATTGGGGATTGAGGATCTATGATTGGAGATCGATTATTGAGTATTGAATATTGAGGATAGAGGATTGAGGATTGAGGATTGAGAATTGAGGATGAGGACTGATGGTTGAGGATTGAGGTTTGATGAATGAGGATTGAGGGTTGAGGATTGAGGATTGGGGATTGAAGATTGAGTATTGAGGATTGAAGATTGAAAATTCAGGATTGAGGATTGAGGATTGAGGATTGAAGATTGAGGATTGAGGATTGAGGATTGAGGATTGAGGATTGAGGATTGAGGATTGAGGATTGAAGATTGAGGATTGAGGATTGAGGATTGAGGATTGAGGATTGAGGATTGAGGATTGAAGATTGAATATTGATGATTGAAGATTGAGGATTGAGGATTGAGTGTTGTGGATTGAGGACGAGAGCTGAGGGTTGAATATTGATGTTTGAGGTCTGAGGATTGATAATTGAGGATTGAGAATTGAGGATTGAGGGTTGAGGTTTGAATATTGAGGATTGGGTATTGAGGATTGAAGAATGAGCATTGAGGATTGAGGATTGAGGATTGAGGATTGCAGATTGAGTATTGAGGATTGAGGATTGAGGATTGAGGATTGAGGATTGAGGATTGAGGATTGAGGATTGAGGATTGAGGATTGAGGATTGAGGATTGAGGATTGAGGATTGAGGATTGAAGACTGAGTATTGAGGATTGAAGATTGACGATTGAGGATTAAGGATTAAAGATTGAGGATTAAGGATTGAATATTGGGGATTGAGGATCTAGGATTGGAGATTGATTATTGAGGATTGAAGATTGAGAATTGATGATTGAAGATTGAGGATTGGGTATTTCTTATAGAACATTGAGGATTGAGGATTGAGGATTGAGGATTGAGGATTGAGGACTGAAGATTGAATATTGATGATTGATTATTGAGGATTGAGGATTGAGGGTTGTGGATTGAGGACGAGGGCTGAGGGTTGAGTATTGATGTGTGAGGTCTGAGGATAGAGGATTGAGGATTGAGAGTTGAGGATTGAGGATTGAAGATTGAGGATTGGGTATTGAGGATTGAAGAATGAGGATTGAGGATTGAGGATTGAGGATTGAGGATTGAGGATTGAAGATTGAGTATTGAGGATTGAACATTGAGGATTGAGGATTGAGAATTGAGGATTGGGGATTGAAGATTGAGTATTGAGGATTGAAGATTGAGGATTGAGGATTGAGGATTGAGGATTGAGGATTGAGGATTGAGGATTGAGGATTTAGGATTGAGGATTGAAGATTGAATGTTGATGATTGAAGATTGAGGATTGAGGATAGATTGTTGTGGATAGAGGACGAGGACTGAGGGCTGAATATTGATGTTTGAGGTCTGAGGATTGAGGATTGAGGATTGAGAATTGAGGATTGAGGATTGAGGATTGAGGTTTGAGAATTGAGAATTGAGGATGAGGACTGAGGGTTGAGGATTGAGGTTTGAGGAATGAGGATTGAGGGTTGAGGATTGAGGATTGAGGATTGAGGATTGAGGATTGAGTGTTGAGGGTTGAGTGATGAGAATTGATGTTTGAGAATAGAGACTTGAAGACTGCAGATTGAGTATTGAGCATTGAAATCTGTAAATTGATGATATTCCATTGAGGATTGAGGATTGACAACTGATTGTTGAGGACTGAGTGCTGAAGATTGAGGTTTCAGGACTGAGAATTGAGGATTGAGTATTGAGGGTTGAGGATTGAGGATTGAGGATTGAAGATTGAGGATTGGGTATTTCGGATTGAACATTGAGGATTGAGGATTGAGGATTGAGGATTGAGGATTGAGGACTGAAGATTGAATATTGATGATTGATTATTGAGGATTGAGGATTGAGGGTTGTGGATTGAGGACGAGGGCTGAGGGTTGAGTATTGATGTTTGAGGTCTGAGGATAGAGGATTGAGGATTGAGAGTTGAGGATTGAGGATTGAAGATTGAGGATTGGGTATTGAGGATTGAAGATTGAGGATTGAGGATTGAGGATTGAGGATTGAGGATTGAGGATTGAGGATTGAGGATTGAGGATTGAGGATTGAGGATTGAGGATTGAGGATTGATGATTGAGGATTGAGGATTGAGGATTGAGGATTGAGTTTGAGGATTGAAGATTGAGGATTGGGGATTGAGGATTGACGATTGAGGATTGAGTATTGGGGATTGAGGATTGAGGATTGAGGACTGAAGATTGAATATTGATGATTGATGATTGAGTATTGAGGATTGAGGGTTGTGGATTGAGGACGAGGACTGAGAGTTGAGTATTGATGTGTGAGGTCTCAGGATTGAGGATTGAGGATTGAGAGTTGAGGATTGAGGATTGAAGATTGAGGATTGGGTATTGAGGATTGAAGAATGAGTATTGAGGATTGAGGTTTGAGGATTGAGGATTGAAGATTGAGTATTGAGGATTGAACATTGAGGCTTGAGGAATGAGAATTGAGGATTCGGTATAGAAGATTGAGTATTGAGGATTGAAGATTGAGGATTGAGGATTGAGAATTGAGGATTGGGGATTGAAGATTGAGTATTGAGGATTGAAGATTGAGGATTGAGGATTGAGGATTGAGGATTGAGAATTGAAGATTGAGGATTGTGGATTGAGGATTGAGGATTGAGGATTGAGGATTGAAGTTTGAATATTGATGATTGAAGGTTGAGGATTGAGGATTGATGGTTGTGGATAGAGGTCGAGGACTGAGGGTTGAATATTGATGTTTGAGGTCTGAGGATTGAGGATTGAGGATTGAGAATTGAGGATTGAGGATTGAGGATTGAAGATTGAAGACTGGGTATTGAGGATTGAAGAATGAGGATTGAGGATTGAGGATTGAGAATTGACGATTGCAGTTTGAGTATTGAGGATTGAGGATTGAGGATTGAGGATTGAGGATTGAGGATTGAGGATTGAGCATTGAGGACTGAGGATTGAGGATTGAGGATTGAGGATAGAAGATTGAGTATTGAGGATTGAATGTTGAGGATTGAGGATTGAGGATTGAGGATTGAGGTTGAGGATTGAAGATTGAGGATTGGGGATTGAGGATTGACGATTGAGGATTGAGTATTGGGGATTGAGAATTGAGGATTGAGGATTGATGGTTGAGTCTTGAGGATTGGTGGCTGAGGGTTGTGTCTTGAATATTGAGGATTGAGGATTGAGGATTGAGGATAGAGCACTGAGGATTGAAGATTGAGTATTGATGAATGAATATTGAGGATTGAGGATTGAGGTTTGAGGATTGAGGACGAGGACTGACGGTTGAGGATTGAGCTTTGAGGATTGAGGATTGTGGATTGAGGACTGAGGATTGAGGATTGATGATTGAGCATTGAGGATTGAAGATTGATGACTGGGGATTGAGGATTGAAGATTGAGTATTAAGGATTGAAGATTGGGGATTGAGGATCTAGGATTGGAGATTGATTATTGAGGATTGAAGATTGAGTACTGAGGATTGAGGATTGAGAATTGAGAATTGAGGATGAGGACTGAGGGTTGTGGATTGAGGTTTGAGGAATGAGGACTGAGGATTGAGGATTGAGAATTGAGGACTGATGATTGAGGATTGAAGATTGAGGATTGTGGATTCAGGATTGAGGTTTGAGGACTGAGAATTGAGGATCGAGTATTGAGGGTTGAGGATTGAGGATTGAGGATTGAGGATTGAAGATTGAGGATTGGATATTTCGGATTGAACATTGAGGATTGAGGATTGAGGGTTGAGGATTGAGGATTGAGGATTGAGGATTGAGGATTGAGTGTTGAGGGTTGAGTGATGAGAATTGATGTTTGAGAATAGAGACTTGAAGACTGCAGATTGAGTATTGAGCATTGAAATCTGTAAATTGATGATATTCCATTGAGGATTGAGGATTGACAACTGATTGTTGAGGACTGAGTGCTGAGGATTGAGGATTCAGGATTGAGGACTGAGGATTGAGTATTGAGGATTGAGCATTGAGGATTGATGATTGATGACTGGGGATTGAGGATTGAAGATTGAGTATTAAGGTTTGAAAATTGGGGATTGAGGATCTAGGATTGGAGATTGATTATTGAGGATTGAAGATTGAGGATTGAGGATAGAGGATTGAGAATTGAGAATTGAGGATGAGGACTGATGATTGAGGATTGAGAATTGAGGACTGATGATTGAGGATTGAAGATTGAGGATTGTGGATTCAGGATTGAGGTTTCAGGACTGAGAATTGAGGATTGAGTATTGAGGGTTGAGGATTGAGGATTGAGGATTGAGGATTGAAGATTGAGGATTGGGTATTTCGGATTGAACATTGAGGATTGAGGATTGAGGATTGAGGATTGAGGATTGAGGACTGAAGATTGAATATTGATGATTGATTATTGAGGATTGAGGATTGAGGGTTGTGGATTGAGGACGAGGGCTGAGGGTTGAGTATTGATGTGTGAGGTCTGAGGATAGAGGATTGAGGATTGAGAGTTGAGGATTGGGGATTGAAGATTGAGGATTGGGTATTGAGGATTGAAGAATGAGGATTGAGGATTGAGGATTGAGGATTGAGGATTGAAGATTGAGTATTGAGGATTGAACATTGAGGATTGAGGATTGAGAATTGAGGATTGGGGATTGAAGATTGAGTATTGAGGATTGAAGATTGAGGATTGAGGATTGAGGATTGAGGATTGAGGATTGAGGATTGAGGATTTAGGATTGAGGATTGAAGATTGAATGTTGATGATTGAAGATTGAGGATTGAGGATTGATTGTTGTGGATAGAGGACGAGGACTGAGGGTTGAATATTGATGTTTGAGGTCTGAGGATTGAGGATTGAGGATTGAGAATTGAGGATTGAGGATTGAGGATTGAGGATTGAGAATTGAGAATTGAGGATGAGGACTGAGGGTTGAGGATTGAGGATTCAGGATTGAGGATTCAGGATTGATGTTTGAGGACTGAGGATTGAGGATTGTGGATTGAGGACTGAGGATTGAGGATTGAGGATTGAGCATTGAGGATTGAAGATTGATGATTGGGGATTGAGGATTGAAGATTGAGTATTAAGGTTTGAAGATTGGGGATTGAGGATCTAGGATTGGAGATTGATTATTGAGGATTGAAGATTGAGGATTGAGGATAGAGGATTGAGAATTGAGAATTGAGGATGAGGACTGATGATTGAGGATTGAGAATTGAGGACTGATGATTGAGGATTGAAGATTGAGGATTGTGGATACAGGATTGAGGTTTCAGGACTGAGAATTGAGGATTGAGTATTGAGGGTTGAGGATTGGGGATTGAGGATTGAGGATTGAAGATTGAGGATTGGGTATTTCGGATTGATCATTGAGGATTGAGGATTGAGGATTGAGGATTGAGGATTGAGGACTGAAGATTGAATATTGATGATTGATTGTTGAGGATTGAGGATTGAGGGTTGTGGATTGACGACGAGGGCTGAGGGTTGAGTATTGATGTGTGAGGTCTGAGGATAGAGGATTGAGGATTGAGAGTTGAGGATTGAGGATTGAAGATTGAGGATTGGGTATTGAGGATTGAAGATTGAGGATTGAGGATTGAGGATTGAGGATTGAGGTTTGAGGTTGAGGATTGAAGATTGAGGATTGAGGATTGAGGATTGAAGATTGAGGATTGTGGATTGAGGATTGAGGATTGAGGATTTAGGATTGAGGATTGAGGATTGAACATTGAGGATTGAGGATTGAGAATTGAGGATTGGGGATTGAGGATTGAGGATTGAGGATTGAGGATTGAGGTTTGAGGTTGAGGATTGAAGATTGAGGATTGAGGATTGAGGATTGAAGATTGAGGATTGTGGATTGAGGATTGAGGATTGAGGATTTAGGATTGAGGATTGAGGATTGAACATTGAGGATTGAGGATTGAGAATTGAGGATTGGGGATTGAAGATTGAGTATTGAGGATTGAAGATTGATGATTGAGAATTGAGGATTGAGGATTGAGGATTGAGGACTGAAGATTGAATATTGATGATTGATTGTTGAGGATTGAGGATTGAGGGTTGTGGATTGACGACGAGGGCTGAGGATTGAGTATTGATGTGTGAGGTGTGAGGATAGAGGATTGAGGATTGAGAGTTGAGGATTGAGGATTGAAGATTGAGGATTGGGTATTGAGGATTGAAGATTGAGGATTGAGGATTGAAGATTGAGGATTGAGGAATGAGGATTGAGGATTGAGGATTGAGGATTGAGGATTGAGGATTGAGTGTTGAAGATTGAATATTGATGATTCAAGATTGAGGATTGAGGATTGAAGGTTGTGGATAGAGGACGAGGACTGAGGGCTGAATATTGATGTTTGAGGTCTGAGGATTGAGGATTGAGGATTGAGAATTGAGGATTGAGGATAGAGGATTCAAGATTGAGGATTGGGTATTGAGGATTGAAGAATGAGGATTGAGGATTGAGGATTGAGGATTGAGGATAGCAGATTGAGTATTGAGGTTCGAGGATTGAGGATTGAGGATTGAGGATTGAAGATTGAGGGTTGGGTATTGAGGATTGAAGAATGAGGATTGAGGATTGAGGATTGAGGATTGCAGATTGAGTAATGAGGATTGAGGATTGAGGATTGAGGATTGAGGATTCAGGATTGAGGATTGAGGATTGAGGATTGAGGATTGAAGATTGAGTATTGAGGATTGAAGATTGAGGATGAGATCTGAGGGTTGAGGATTGAGGTTTGGGAAATGGGGATTGAGGATTGAGGATTGAGGATTGAGGATTGAGGATTGAGGATTGAGGATTGAGGATTGAGTATTGAAGATTGAGTATTGATCACTGAGGATTGAGGATTGAGGATTGAGGATTGAGGATTGAGGATTGAAGATTGAATATTGAGGATATAAGATTGAGGATTGATGACTGAGGATTGACGATGGAGGATGAGGGCTGAGGGTCGAGGATTGAGGTTTGAGGACAGAGGACTGAGGATTGAGGATTGAGAATTGAGGATTGAGGATTGAGGATTGAAGATTGAGTGTTGGGTATTGAGTATTGAAGAATGAGGATTGAGGATTGAGGATTGAACATTGAGGATTGAGGATTGAGGATTGAGGATTGAGGATTGAGGACTGAAGATTGAATATTGATGATTGATGATTGAGGATTGAGGATTGAGGGTTGTGGATTGAGGACGAAGACTGAGGGTTGAGTATTGATGTGTGAGGTCTGAGGATTGAGGATTGAGGATTGAGAGTTGAGGATTGAGGATTGAAGATTGAGGATTGGGTATTGAGGATTGAAGAATGAGGATTGAGGATTGAGGATTGAGTATTGAGGATTGAAGATTGAGTATTGAGGATTGAACATTGAGGCTTGAGGATTGAGAATTGAGGATTGGGGATTGAAGATTGAGTATTGAGGATTGAAGATTGAGGATTGAGGATTGAGGATTGAGGATTGAGGATTGAGGACTGAAGATTGAGTATTGATGATTGAAGATTGAGGATTGAGGATTGAGGGTTATGGATTTTGGACGAGGACTCAGGGTTGAGTATTGATGATTGAGGTCTGGGGATTGAGGATTGAGGATTGAGAATTGAGGATTGAGGATTGGGGATTGAAGATTGAGGATTGGGTATTGAGGATTGAAGATTGAGTATTGAGGATTGAAGATTGAGGATTGAGGATTGAGGATTGAGGATTGAGGATTGAGGATTGAGGATTTAGGATTGAGGATTGAAGATTGAATATTGATGATTGAAGATTGAGGATTGAGGATTGATTGTTGTGGATAGAGGACGAGGACTGAGGGTTGAATATTGATGTTTGAGGTCTGAGGATTGAGGATTGAGGATTGAGAATTGAGGATTGAGGATTGAGGATTGAGGATTGAGAATTGAGAATTGAGGATGAGGACTGAGGGTTGAGGATTGAGGATTCAGGATTGAGGATTCAGGATTGATGTTTGAGGACTGAGGATTGAGGACTGAGGATTGAGGACTGAGGATTGAGGATTGAGGATTGAGCATTGAGGATTGAAGATTGATGACTGGGGATTGAGGATTGAAGATTGAGTATTAAGGTTTGAAGATTGGGGATTGAGGATCTAGGATTGGAGATTGATTATTGAGGATTGAAGATTGAGGATTGAGGATAGAGGATTGAGAATTGAGAATTGAGGATGAGGACTGATGATTGAGGATTGAGAATTGAGGACTGATGATTGAGGATTGAAGATTGAGGATTGTGGATACAGGATTGAGGTTTCAGGACTGAGAATTGAGGATTGAGTATTGAGGGTTGAGGATTGAGGATTGAGGATTGAGGATTGAAGATTGAGGATTGGGTATTTCGGATTGATCATTGAGGATTGAGGATTGAGGATTGAGGATTGAGGATTGAGGACTGAAGATTGAATATTGATGATTGATTGTTGAGGATTGAGGATTGAGGGTTGTGGATTGACGACGAGGGCTGAGGGTTGAGTATTGATGTGTGAGGTCTGAGGATAGAGGATTGAGGATTGAGAGTTGAGGATTGAGGATTGAAGATTGAGGATTGGGTATTGAGGATTGAAGATTGAGGATTGAGGATTGAGGATTGAGGATTGAGGTTTGAGGTTGAGGATTGAAGATTGAGGATTGAGGATTGAGGATTGAAGATTGAGGATTGTGGATTGAGGATTGAGGATTGAGGATTTAGGATTGAGGATTGAAGATTGAATATTGATGATTGAAGGTTGAGGATTGAGGATTGATGGTTGTGGATAGAGGACGAGGACTGAGGGTTGGATATTGATGCTTGAGGTCTGAGGATTGAGGATTGAGGATTGAGAATTGAGGATTGAGGATTGAGGATTGAAGATTGTGGATTGGGTGTTGAGGATTGAAGAATGAGGATTGAGGATTGAGGATTGAGAATTGAGGATTGAAGATTGAGTATTGAGGATTGAACATTGAGGATTGAGGATTGAGAATTGAGGATTGGGGATTGAAGATTGAGTATTGAGGATTGAAGATTGATGATTGAGAATTGAGGATTGAGGATTGAGGATTGAGGACTGAAGATTGAATATTGATGATTGATTGTTGAGGATTGAGGATTGAGGGTTGTGGATTGACGACGAGGGCTGAGGATTGAGTATTGATGTGTGAGGTCTGAGGATAGAGGATTGAGGATTGAGAGTTGAGGATTGAGGATTGAAGATTGAGGATTGGGTATTGAGGATTGAAGATTGAGGATTGAGGATTGAAGATTGAGGATTGAGGAATGAGGATTGAGGATTGAGGATTGAGGATTGAGGATTGAGGATTGAGTGTTGAAGATTGAATATTGATGATTCAAGATTGAGGATTGAGGATTGAAGGTTGTGGATAGAGGACGAGGACTGAGGGCTGAATATTGATGTTTGAGGTCTGAGGATTGAGGATTGAGGATTGAGAATTGAGGATTGAGGATAGAGGATTCCAGATTGAGGATTGGGTATTGAGGATTGAAGAATGAGGATTGAGGATTGAGGATTGAGGATTGAGGATAGCAGATTGAGTATTGAGGTTTGAGGATTGAGGATTGAGGATTGAGGATTGAAGATTGAGGGTTGGGTATTGAGGATTGAAGAATGAGGATTGAGGATTGAGGATTGAGGATTGCAGATTGAGTAATGAGGATTGAGGATTGAGGATTGAGGATTGAGGATCCAGGATTGAGGATTGAGGATTGAGGATTGAGGATTGAAGATTGAGTATTGAGGATTGAAGATTGAGGATGAGATCTGAGGGTTGAGGATTGAGGTTTGGGAAATGGGGATTGAGGATTGAGGATTGAGGATTGAGGATTGAGGATTGAGGATTGAGGATTGAGGATTGAGTATTGAAGATTGAGTATTGATCACTGAGGATTGAGGATTGAGGATTGAGGATTGAGGATTGAGGATTGAAGATTGAATATTGAGGATATAAGATTGAGGATTGATGACTGAGGATTGACGATGGAGGATGAGGGCTGAGGGTCGAGGATTGAGGTTTGAGGACAGAGGACTGAGGATTGAGGATTGAGAATTGAGGATTGAGGATTGAGGATTGAAGATTGAGTGTTGGGTATTGAGTATTGAAGAACGAGGATTGAGGATTGAGGATTGAACATTGAGGATTGAGGATTGAGGAATGAGGATTGAGGATTGAGGATTGAGGACTGAAGATTGAATATTGATGATTGATGATTGAGGATTGAGGATTGAGGGTTGTGGATTGAGGACGAAGACTGAGGGTTGAGTATTGATGTGTGAGGTCTGAGGATTGAGGATTGAGGATTGAGAGTTGAGGATTGAGGATTGAAGATTGAGGATTGGGTATTGAGGATTGAAGAATGAGGATTGAGGATTGAGGATTGAGTATTGAGGATTGAAGATTGAGTATTGAGGATTGAACATTGAGGCTTGAGGATTGAGAATTGAGGATTGGGGATTGAAGATTGAGTATTGAGGATTGAAGATTGAGGATTGAGGATTGAGGATTGAGGATTGAGGATTGAGGACTGAAGATTGAGTATTGATGATTGAAGATTGAGGATTGAGGATTGAGGGTTATGGATTTTGGACGAGGACTCAGGGTTGAGTATTGATGATTGAGGTCTGGGGATTGAGGATTGAGGATTGAGAATTGAGGATTGAGGATTGGGGATTGAAGATTGAGGATTGGGTATTGAGGATTGAAGAATGAGGATTGAGGATAGAGGATTGAGGATTGAAGATTGAGGATTGAGGATTGAGGATTGAGGATTGAGGATTGAGGATTGAAGATTGAATATTGATGATTGAATATTGAGGACTGAGGATTGAGGGTTGTGGATTGAGGACGAGGACTGAGGGTTGAATATTGATGTTTGTGGTCTGAGGATTAAGGATTGAGGATTGAGAATTGAGGATTGAGGATTGACGATTGAGGATTGAGGATTGGGTATTGAGGATTGAGAAATGAGGATTGAGGATTGAGGTTTGAGGATTGAGGATTGAAGATTGAGGATTGAGTATTGAGGATTGAGAATTGAGAATTGAGGATGAGGACTGAGGGTTGAGGATTGAGGTTTGAGGAATGAGGATTGAGGGTTGAGGATTGAGGATTGAGGATTGAGGATTGAGGATTGAGTGTTGAGGGTTGAGTGATGAGAATTGATGTTTGAGAATAGAGACTTGAAGACTGCAGATTGAGTATTGAGCATTGAAATCTGTAAATTGATGATATTCCATTGAGGATTGAGGATTGACAACTGATTGTTGAGGACTGAGTGCTGAGGATTGAGGATTCAGGATTGAGGACTGAGGATTGAGTATTGAGGATTGAGCATTGAGAATTGATGATTGATGACTGGGGATTGAGGATTGAAGATTGAGTATTAAGGTTTGAAAATTGGGGATTGAGGATCTAGGATTGGAGATTGATTATTGAGGATTGAAGATTGAGGATTGAGGATAGAGGATTGAGAATTGAGAATTGAGGATGAGGACTGATGATTGAGGATTGAGAATTGAGGACTGATGATTGAGGATTGAAGATTGAGGATTGTGGATTCAGGATTGAGGTTTCAGTACTGAGAATTGAGGATTGAGTATTGAGGGTTGAGGATTGAGGATTGAGGATTGAGGATTGAAGATTGAGGATTGGGTATTTCGGATTGAACATTGAGGATTGAGGATTGAGGATTGAGGATTGAGGATTGAGGACTGAAGATTGAATATTGATGATTGATTATTGAGGATTGAGGATTGAGGGTTGTGGATTGAGGACGAGGGCTGAGGGTTGAGTATTGATGTGTGAGGTCTGAGGATAGAGGATTGAGGATTGAGAGTTGAGGATTGGGGATTGAAGATTGAGGATTGGGTATTGAGGATTGAAGAATGAGGATTGAGGATTGAGGATTGAGGATTGAGGATTGAAGATTGAGTATTGAGGATTGAACATTGAGGATTGAGGATTGAGAATTGAGGATTGGGGATTGAAGATTGAGTATTGAGGATTGAAGATTGAGGATTGAGGATTGAGGATTGAGGATTGAGGATTGAGGATTGAGGATTTAGGATTGAGGATTGAAGATTGAATGTTGATGATTGAAGATTGAGGATTGAGGATTGATTGTTGTGGATAGAGGACGAGGACTGAGGGTTGAATATTGATGTTTGAGGTCTGAGGATTGAGGATTGAGGATTGAGAATTGAGGATTGAGGATTGAGGATTGAGGATTGAGAATTGAGAATTGAGGATGAGGACTGAGGGTTGAGGATTGAGGATTCAGGATTGAGGATTCAGGATTGATGTTTGAGGACTGAGGATTGAGGATTGTGGATTGAGGACTGAGGATTGAGGATTGAGGATTGAGCATTGAGGATTGAAGATTGATGACTGGGGATTGAGGATTGAAGATTGAGTATTAAGGTTTGAAGATTGGGGATTGAGGATCTAGGATTGGAGATTGATTATTGAGGATTGAAGATTGAGGATTGAGGATAGAGGATTGAGAATTGAGAATTGAGGATGAGGACTGATGATTGAGGATTGAGAATTGAGGACTGATGATTGAGGATTGAAGATTGAGGATTGTGGATACAGGATTGAGGTTTCAGGACTGAGAATTGAGGATTGAGTATTGAGGGTTGAGGATTGAGGATTGAGGATTGAGGATTGAAGATTGAGGATTGGGTATTTCGGATTGATCATTGAGGATTGAGGATTGAGGATTGAGGATTGAGGATTGAGGACTGAAGATTGAATATCGATGATTGATTGTTGAGGATTGAGGATTGAGCGTTGTGGATTGACGACGAGGGCTGAGGGTTGAGTATTGATGTGTGAGGTCTGAGGATAGAGGATTGAGGATTGAGAGTTGAGGATTGAGGATTGAAGATTGAGGATTGGGTATTGAGGATTGAAGATTGAGGATTGAGGATTGAGGATTGAGGATTGAGGTTTGAGGTTGAGGATTCAAGATTGAGGATTGAGGATTGAGGATTGAAGATTGAGGATTGTGGATTGAGGATTGAGGATTGAGGATTTAGGATTGAGGATTGAAGATTGAATATTGATGATTGAAGGTTGAGGATTGAGGATTGATGGTTGTGGATAGAGGACGAGGACTGAGGGTTGGATATTTATGCTTGAGGTCTGAGGATTGAGGATTGAGGATTGAGAATTGAGGATTGAGGATTGAGGATTGAAGATTGTGGATTGGGTGTTGAGGATTGAAGAATGAGGATTGAGGATTGAGGATTGAGAATTGAGGATTGAAGATTGAGTATTGAGGATTGAACATTGAGGATTGAGGATTGAGAATTGAGGATTGGGGATTGAAGATTGAGTATTGAGGATTGAAGATTGATGATTGACAATTGAGGATTGAGGATTGAGGATTGAATGTTGAGGATTGTGGATTGAGGATTGAGGATTGAAGATTGAAGATTGGGTATTGAGGATTGAAGAATGAGGATTGAGGATTGAGGGTTATGGATTTTGGACGAGGACTCAGGGTTGAGTATTGATGATTGAGGTCTGGGGATTGAGGATTGAGGATTGAGAATTGAGGATTGAGGATTGGGGATTGAAGATTGAGGATTGGGTATTGAGGATTGAAGAATGAGGATTGAGGATAGAGGATTGAGGATTGAAGATTGAGGATTGAGGATTGAGGATTGAGGATTGAGGATTGAGGATTGAGGGTTATGGATTTTGGACGAGGACTCAGGGTTGAGTATTGATGATTGAGGTCTGGGGATTGAGGATTGAGGATTGAGAATTGAGGATTGAGGATTGGGGATTGAAGATTGAGGATTGGGTATTGAGGATTGAAGAATGAGGATTGAGGATAGAGGATTGAGGATTGAAGATTGAGGATTGAGGATTGAGGATTGAGGATTGAGGATTGAGGATTGAAGATTGAATATTGATGATTGAATATTGAGGACTGAGGATTGAGGGTTGTGGATTGAGGACGAGGACTGAGGGTTGAATATTGATGTTTGTGGTCTGAGGATTAAGGATTGAGGATTGAGAATTGAGGATTGAGGATTGACGATTGAAGATTGAGGATTGGGTATTGAGGATTGAGAAATGAGGATTGAGGATTGAGGTTTGAGGATTGAGGATTGAAGATTGAGGATTGAGTATTGAGGATTGAGAATTGAGAATTGAGGATGAGGACTGAGGGTTGAGGATTGAGGTTTGAGGAATGAGGATTGAGGGTTGAGGATTGAGGATTGAGGATTGAGGATTGAGGATTGAGTGTTGAGGGTTGAGTGATGAGAATTGATGTTTGAGAATAGAGACTTGAAGACTGCAGATTGAGTATTGAGCATTGAAATCTGTAAATTGATGATATTCCATTGAGGATTGAGGATTGACAACTGATTGTTGAGGACTGAGTGCTGAGGATTGAGGATTCAGGATTGAGGACTGAGGATTGAGTATTGAGGATTGAGCATTGAGGATTGATGATTGATGACTGGGGATTGAGGATTGAAGATTGAGTATTAAGGTTTGAAAATTGGGGATTGAGGATCTAGGATTGGAGATTGATTATTGAGGATTGAAGATTGAGGATTGAGGATAGAGGATTGAGAATTGAGAATTGAGGATGAGGACTGATGATTGAGGATTGAGAATTGAGGACTGATGATTGAGGATTGAAGATTGAGGATTGTGGATTCAGGATTGAGGTTTCAGTACTGAGAATTGAGGATTGAGTATTGAGGGTTGAGGATTGAGGATTGAGGATTGAGGATTGAAGATTGAGGATTGGGTATTTCGGATTGAACATTGAGGATTGAGGATTGAGGATTGAGGATTGAGGATTGAGGACTGAAGATTGAATATTGATGATTGATTATTGAGGATTGAGGATTGAGGGTTGTGGATTGAGGACGAGGGCTGAGGGTTGAGTATTGATGTGTGAGGTCTGAGGATAGAGGATTGAGGATTGAGAGTTGAGGATTGGGGATTGAAGATTGAGGATTGGGTATTGAGGATTGAAGAATGAGGATTGAGGATTGAGGATTGAGGATTGAGGATTGAAGATTGAGTATTGAGGATTGAGGATTGAGGATTGAGGTTGAGGATTGAAGATTGAGGATTGGGGATTGAGGATTGACGGTTGAGGATTGAGTATTGGGGATTGAGAATTGAGGATTGAGGATTGAAATTGAGTATTGAGGATTGAAGATTGAGGATTGAGATTTGATTATTGAATATTGTGGATTGAGTATTGAACCATGAGTATTCAGAATATTCTATTGAGTATTGAGAATTGAGGATTGATGGTTGAGTATTGAGGACTGATGGCTGAGGGTTGTGTCTTGAATATTGAGGATTGAGGATTGAGGATTGAGGATAGAGCATCGAGGATTGAAGATTGAGTATTGATGATTGAATATTGAGGATTGAGGATTGAGGTTTGAGGATTGAGGACGAGGACTGACGGTTGAGGGTTGAGGTTTGAGGATTGAGGATTGCGGATTGAGGACTGAGGATTGAGGATTGAGGTTTGAGGGCTGAGGACTGAGGATTGATGATTGAGAATTGAGGATTGAGTATTGAGGATTGAAGATTGAGGATTGGGTATTGAGGATTGAAGAATGAGGATTGAGGATTGAGGTTTGAGGATTGACGATTGAAGATTGAGTATTGAGGATTGAAGCCTGACGATTGAGGATTGAGGATTGAGGACTGAGGATTGACGCTTGAGGATTGAGGGTTGAGGATGTAGGATTGAAGAGAGAGGACTGAGTGTTGAGGATTGAGTGTTGAGAATTGATGCTTGAGGTTTGAGATTTGATTATTGAATATTCTGGATTGAGTATTGATCCATAAGGATTCAGGATGTTCTATTGAGTATTGAGAATTGAGGATTGATGGTTGAGTATTGAGGATTGATGGTTGAGGGTTGAGTCATGAATATTGAGGATTGAGGATTAAGGATTGAGGATTGATGATTGAGGATTGAAGATTGATTATTGATGATTGAAGATTGAGGACTGAGGATTGAGTGTTGTGGATTGAGGACGAGGACTGAGGGTTGAATATTGATGTTTGAGGTCTGAGGATTAAGGATTGAGGGTTGAGAATTGAGTATTGAGGATTGAGGATTGAAGATTGAGGATTGTGTATTGAGGATTGAAGTATGAGGATTGAGGGTTAATGTTTGATGATTGAGGATTGCAGATTGAGTATTGAGGATTGAAGATTGAGGTTTGAGGATTGAGGATTGAAGATTGAGGATAGAGGATTGATGATTGAGGATTGAGGATTGAAGATTGAGGAATGAGGATTGAGGATTGAGGATTGAGGATTGAGGATTGAGGATTGAGGATTGAGCATTGAGGTTTGAGGATTGATGACTGGGGATTGAGGATTGAAGATTGAGTATTAAGGATTGAAGATTGGGGATTGAGGATCTAGTATTGGAGATTGATTATTGAGGATCGAAGATTGAGGATTGAGGATTGAGGATTGAGAATTGAGAATTGAGGATGAGGGCTGAGGGTTGAGGACTGAGGTTTGAGGAATGAGGATTGAGGGTTGAGGATTGAGGATTGAGGATTGAGGATTGAGGATTGAGGGTTGGGGATTGAAGATTGAATATTGATGATTGAAGATTGAGGATTGAGGATTGAGTATTGAGGATTGCAGATTGAGTATTGAGGATTGAGGATTGAGGATTGAGGATTGAGGATTGTGGATTGAGGATTGAGGATTGAGGATTGAGGATTGAATATTGAGTATTGAGGATTGAAGGTTGAGGATTGAGGATTGAGGATTGAGGATTGAGTGTTGGGGATTGAAGATTGAATATTGATGATTGAAGATTGAGGATTGAGGATTGAGGATTGAGTATTGAGGATTGCAGATTGAGTATTGAGGATTGAAGATTGAGGATTGGGTATTGAGGATTGAAGAATGAGGATTGAGGATTGAGGATTGAGAATTGAGGATTGCAGATTGAGTATTGAGGATTGAGGATTGAGGATTGAGGATTGAGGATTGAAGATTGAGGATTGGGTATTGAGGATTGAAGAATGAGGATTGAGGATTGAGGATTGAGGATTGCAGATTGAGTAATGAGGATTGAGGATTGAGGATTGAGGATTGAGGGTTGAGGATTGAGGATTGAGGATTGAGGATTGAGGATTGAAGATTGAGTATTGAGGATTGAAGATTGAGGATTGAGGATTGAGGATTGAGGATTGAGGTTGAGGATTGAAGATTGAGGATTGGGGATTGAGGATTGACGATTGAGGATTCAGTGTTGGGGATTGAGAATTGAGGATTGAGGATTGAAATTGAGTATTGACGATTGAATATTCAGGATTGAGACTTGATTATTGAATATTGTGGATTGAGTATTGAACCATGTGTATTCAGAACATTCTATTGAGTATTGAGAATTGAGGATTGATGGTTGAGTATTGAGGATTGATGGCTGAGGGTTGTGTCTTGAATATTGAGGATTGAGGATTGAGGATTGAGGATAGAGCATTGAGGATTGAAGATTGAGTATTGATGACTGAATATTGAGGATTGAGGATTGAGGTTTGAGGATTGAGGACGAGGACTGACGGTTGAGGATTGAGGTTTGAGGATAGAGCATTGAGGATTGAAGATTCAGTATTGATGATTGAATATTGAGGATCGAGGATTGAGGTTTGAGGATTGAGGACGAGGACTGACGGTTGAGGATTGAGGTTTGAGGATTGAGGATTGTGGATTGAGGACTGATGATTGAGGATTGAGGATTGAGCATTGAGGATTGAAGATTGATGACTGGGTATTGAGGATTGAAGATTGAGTATTAAGGTTTGAAGACTGGGGATTGAGGATCTAGGATTGGAGATTGATTATTGAGGATTGAAGATTGAGGATTGAGGATAGAGGATTGAGAATTGAGAATTGAGGATGAGGACTGATGATTGAGGATTGAGAATTGAGGACTGATGATTGAGGATTGAAGATTGAGGATTGTGGATTCAGGATTGAGGTTTCAGGACTGAGAATTGAGGATTGAGTATTGAGGGTTGAGGATTGAGGATTGAGGATTGAGGATTGAAGATTGAGGATTGGGTATTTCGGATTGAACATTGAGGATTGAGGATTGAGGATTGAGGATTGAGGATTGAGGATTGACGATTGAGGATTGAGTATTGGGGATTGAGGATTGAGAATTGAGGATTGAAATTGAGTATTGAGGATTGAAGATTGAGGATTGAGATTTGATTATTGAATATTGTGGACTGAGTATTGAAACGGGAGTATTCAGAATATTCTATTGAGTGTTGAGAATTGAGGATTGAAGATTGAGGATTGAGTATTGAGGGTTGAGGATTGAGGATTGAAGATTGAGGATTGAGAATTGAGGATTGAGGATTGAGGATTGACGATTGAAGATTGTATATTGATGTTTCAATATTGAGGACTGAGGATTGAGGGTTGTGGATTGAGGACGAGGACTGAGGGTTGAATATTGATGTTTGAGGTCTGAGGATTAAGGATTGAGGGTTGAGAATTGAGGATTGAGGATTGAGGATTGAAGATTGAGGATTGGGTATTGAGGATTGAAGAATGAGGATTGAGGATTGAGGTTTGAGGATTGAGGATTGCAGATTGAGTATTGAGGATTGAAGATTGATGATTGAGGATTGAGGATTGAAGATTGAGGATTGAGGATTGAGGATTGAGGATTGAGGATTGAAGATTGAGTATTGAGGATTGAAGGTTGAGGATTGAGGATTGAGTACTGAGGATTGATGATAGAGGATTGAGGATTGAGGTTTGAGGATTGAGGATTGCAGCTTGAGTATTGAGGAGTGAAGATTGAGGATTGAGGATTGCGGATTGAACATTGAGGTTTGAGGATTGAGGACGAGGACTGACGGTTGAGGATTGAGGTTTGAGGATTGAGGATTGTGGATTGAGGACTGATGATTGAGGATTGAGGATTGAGCATTGAGGATTGAAGATTGATGACTGGGTATTGAGGATTGAAGATTGAGTATTAAGGTTTGAAGACTGGGGATTGAGGATCTAGGATTGGAGATTGATTATTGAGGATTGAAGATTGAGGATTGAGGATAGAGGATTGAGAATTGAGAATTGAGGATGAGGACTGATGATTGAGGATTGAGAATTGAGGACTGATGATTGAGGATTGAAGATTGAGGATTGTGGATTCAGGATTGAGGTTTCAGGACTGAGAATTGAGGATTGAGTATTGAGGGTTGAGGATTGAGGATTGAGGATTGAGGATTGAAGATTGAGGATTGGGTATTTCGGATTGAACATTGAGGATTGAGGATTGAGGATTGAGGATTGAGGATTGAGGACTGAAGATTGAATATTGATGATTGATTATTGAGGATTGAGGTTTGAGGGTTGTGGACTGAGGACGAGGGCTGAGGGTTGAGTATTGATGTGTGAGGTCTGAGGATAGAGGATTGAGGATTGAGAGTTGAGGATTGAGGATTGAAGATTGAACATTGAGGATTGAGGATTGAGAATTGAGGATTGGGGATTGAAGATTGAGTATTGAGGATTGAAGATTGAGGATTGAGGATTGAGGATTGAGGATTGAGGATTGAGGATTGAGGATTGAAGATTGAATGTTGATGATTGAAGATTGAGGATTGAGGATTGATTGTTGTGGATAGAGGACGAGGACTGAGGGTTGAATATTGATGTTTGAGGTCTGAGGATTGAGGATTGAGGATTGTGGATTGAGGATTGAGGATTGAGGATTGAGGATTGAGAATTGAGAATTGAGGATGAGGACTGAGGGTTGAGGATTGAGGTTTGAGGAATGAGGATTGAGGGTTGAGGATTGAGGATTGAGGATTGAGGATTGAGGATTGAGTGTTGAGGGTTGAGTGATGAGAATTGATGTTTGAGAATAGAGACTTGAAGACTGCAGATTGAGTATTGAGCATTGAAATCTGTAAATTGATGATATTCCATTGAGGATTGAGGATTGACAACTGACAGTTGAGGACTGAGTGCTGAAGATTGAGGTTTCAGGACTGAGAATTGAGGATTGAGTATTGAGGGTTGAGGATTGAGGATTGAGGATTGAGGATTGAAGATTGAGTATTGGGTATTTCGGATTGAACATTGAGGATTGAGGATTGAGGATTGAGGATTGAAGACTGAGTATTGAGGATTGAAGATTGACGATTGAGGATTAAGCATTAAAGATTGAGGATTAAGGATTGAAGATTGGGGATTGAGGATCTAGGATTGGAGATTGATTATTGAGGATTGAAGATTGGGAATTGAGGATTGAAGATTGAGGGTTGGGTATTTCGGATTGAACATTGAGGATTGAGGATTGAGGATTGAGGATTGCGGATTGAGGACTGAAGATTGAATATTGATGATTGATTATTGAGGATTGAGGATTGAGGGTTGTGGATTGACGACGAGGGCTGAGGGTTGAGTATTGATGTGTGAGGTCTGAGGATAGAGGATTGAGGATTGAGAGTTGAGGATTGAGGATTGAAGATTGAGGATTGAGTATTGAGGATTGAAGAATGAGGATTGAGGATTGAGGATTGAGGATTGAGGATTGAGGATTGAAGATTGAGTATTGAGGATTGAACATTGAGGATTGGGGATTGACGATTGAAGATTGAGTATTAAGGATTGAAGATTGGGGTTGACGATCTAGGATTGGAGATTGATTATTGAGGATTGAAGATTGAGGATTGAGGATTGCAGATTGAGTATTGAGGATTGAGGATTGAGGATTGAGGATTGAGGATTGAGGATTGAGGATTGAGGATTGAGGATTGAAGATTGAGGATTGAGGATTGAGGATTGAGGATTGAGGTTGAGGATTGAAGATTGAGGATTGGGGATTGAGGATTGACGATTGAGGATTGAGTATTGGGGATTGAGGATTGAGAATTGAGGATTGAAATTGAGTATTGAGGATTGAAGATTGAGGATTGAGATTTGATTATTGAATATTGTGGACTGAGTATTGAAACGGGAGTATTCAGAATATTCTATTGAGTGTTGAGAATTGAGGATTGAAGATTGAGGATTGAGTATTGAGGGTTGAGGATTGAGGATTGAAGATTGAGGATTGAGAATTGAGGATTGAGGATTGAGGATTGACGATTGAAGATTGTATATTGATGTTTCAATATTGAGGACTGAGGATTGAGGCTTGTGGATTGAGGACGAGGACTGAGGGTTGAATATTGATGTTTGAGGTCTGAGGATTAAGGATTGAGGGTTGAGAATTGAGGATTGAGGATTGAGGATTGAAGATTGAGGATTGGGTATTGAGGATTGAAGAATGAGGATTGAGGATTGAGGTTTGAGGATTGAGGATTGCAGATTGAGTATTGAGGATTGAAGATTGATGATTGAGGATTGAGGATTGAAGATTGAGGATTGAGGATTGAGGATTGAGGATTGAGGATTGAAGATTGAGTATTGAGGATTGAAGGTTGAGGATTGAGGATTGAGTACTGAGGATTGATGATAGAGGATTGAGGATTGAGGTTTGAGGATTGAGGATTGCAGCTTGAGTATTGAGGAGTGAAGATTGAGGATTGAGGATTGCGGATTGAACATTGAGGATTGAGGATTGAGGATTGAGGATTGAGGATTGAGGACTGAAGGTTGAGTATTGATCATTGGAAATTGGGGATTGAGGATTGAGGGTTATGGATTGAAGATTGAGTATTGAGGATTGAAGATTGAGGATTGAGGATAGAGGATTGAAGATGGAGGATGAGGGCTGAGGGTTGAGGTTTGAGGTTTGAGTATTGAATCCTGAGAATTCAGGATATTCTATTGAGTATTGAGAATTGAGAGTTGATGGTTGAGTATTGAGCATTGGGGTTGAGGATCGAGTATTGAAGATTGAGGGTTGATGATTGAGTATTGAGGATTGAGGATTGAGGATTCAGTATTGAGTATTGAAGATTGAGGATTGATGATAGAGGATTGAGGATTGAGCATTGAGGTTTGAGGACTGAGGACTGAGTATTGAGGATTGAGGATTGAGGATTGAGGACGAGGACTGACGGTTGAGGATTGAGGATTGAGGATTGAGGATTGAGGTTGAGGATTGAAGATTGAGGATTGGGGATTGAGGATTGACGATTGACGATTGAGTATTCGGGATTGAGAATTGAGGATTGAGGATTGAAATTGAGTATTGAGGACTGAAGATTGAGGATTGAGATTTGATTATTGAATACTGTGGATTGAGTATTGAACCATGAGTATTCAGAATATTCTATTGAGTATTGAGAATTGAGGATTGATGGTTGAGTATTGAGGATTGATGGCTGAGGGTTGTGTCTTCAATATTGAGGATTGAGGATTGAGGATTGAGGATAGAGCATTGAGGATTGAAGATTGAGTATTGATGATTGAATATAGAGTATCGAGGATTGAGGTTTGAGGATTGAGGACGAGGACTGACGGTTAAGGATTGAGGTTTGAGGATTGAGGATTGTGGATTGAGGACTGAGGATTGAGGATTGAGGATTTAGCATTGAGGATTGAAGATTGATGACTGGGGATTGAGGATTGAAGATTGAGTATTAAGGTTTGAAGATTGGGGATTGAGGATCTAGGATTGGAGATTGATTATTGAGGATTGAAGATTGAGGGTTGGGGATTGAGGATTGAGAATTGAGAATTGAGGATGAGGACTGATGATTGAGGATTGAGAATTGAGGACTGATGATTGAGGATTGAAGATTGAGGATTGAGGATTCAGGGTTGAAGATTGAGGATTGAGGATTGAGGATTGAGGATTGAGGATTGAGCACTGAAGATTGAATATTGATGATTGAATATTGAGGACTGAGGATTGAGGGTTGTGGATTGAGGACGAGGACTGAGTGTTGAATATTGATGTTTGAGGTCTGAGGATTAAGGATTGAGGATTGAGAACTGACGAATGATTGTTCAGGACTGAGGACTGAAGGTTGAGTATTCAGGATTGTGGATACAGGATTGAGGTTTGAGGACTGAGAATTGAGGATTGAGTATTGAGGATTGAGGATTGAGGATTGAGGATTGAGGATTGAGGATTGAGGATTGGGTATTGTGGATTGAGGATTGAGGATTGAGTGTTGAGGGTTGAGTGATGAGAATTGATGTTTGAGAATAGAGACTTGAAGACTGCAGATTGAGTATTGAGCATTGAAATCTGTAAATTGATGATATTCCATTGAGGATTGAGGATTGACAACTGACAGTTGAGGACTGAGTGCTGAAGATTGAGGTTTCAGGACTGAGAATTGAGGATTGAGTATTGAGGGTTGAGGATTGAGGATTGAGGATTGAGGATTGAAGATTGAGTATTGGGTATTTCGGATTGAACATTGAGGATTGAGGATTGAGGATTGAGGATTGAAGACTGAGTATTGAGGATTGAAGATTGACGATTGAGGATTAAGCATTAAAGATTGAGGATTAAGGATTGAAGATTGGGGATTGAGGATCTAGGATTGGAGATTGATTATTGAGGATTGAAGATTGGGAATTGAGGATTGAAGATTGAGGGTTGGGTATTTCGGATTGAACATTGAGGATTGAGGATTGAGGATTGAGGATTGCGGATTGAGGACTGAAGATTGAATATTGATGATCGATTATTGAGGATTGAGGATTGAGGGTTGTGGATTGACGACGAGGGCTGAGGGTTGAGTATTGATGTGTGAGGTCTGAGGATAGAGGATTGAGGATTGAGAGTTGAGGATTGAGGATTGTAGATTGAGGATTGAGTATTGAGGATTGAAGAATGAGGATTGAGGATTGAGGATTGAGGATTGAGGATTGAGGATTGAAGATTGAGTATTGAGGATTGAACATTGAGGATTGGGGATTGAGGATTGAAGATTGAGTATTAAGGATTGAAGATTGGGGTTGACGATCTAGGATTGGAGATTGATTATTGAGGATTGAAGATTGAGGATTGAGGATTGCAGATTGAGTATTGAGGATTGAGGATTGAGGATTGAGGATTGAGGATTGAGGATTGAGGATTGAGGATTGAGGATTGAGGATTGAAGATTGAGGATTGAGGATTGAGGATTGAGGATTGAGGTTGAGGATTGAAGATTGAGGATTGGGGATTGAGGATTGACGATTGAGGATTGAGTATTGGGGATTGAGGATTGAGAATTGAGGATTGAAATTGAGTATTGAGGATTGAAGATTGAGGATTGAGATTTGATTATTGAATATTGTGGACTGAGTATTGAAACGGGAGTATTCAGAATATTCTATTGAGTGTTGAGAATTGAGGATTGAAGATTGAGGATTGAGTATTGAGGGTTGAGGATTGAGGATTGAAGATTGAGGATTGAGAATTGAGGATTGAGGATTGAGGATTGACGATTGAAGATTGTATATTGATGTTTCAATATTGAGGACTGAGGATTGAGGGTTGTGGATTGAGGACGAGGACTGAGGGTTGAATATTGATGTTTGAGGTCTGAGGATTAAGGATTGAGGGTTGAGAATTGAGGATTGAGGATTGAGGATTGAAGATTGAGGATTGGGTATTGAGGATTGAAGAATGAGGATTGAGGATTGAGGTTTGAGGATTGAGGATTGCAGATTGAGTATTGAGGATTGAAGATTGATGATTGAGGATTGAGGATTGAAGATTGAGGATTGAGGATTGAGGATTGAGGATTGAGGATTGAAGATTGAGTATTGAGGATTGAAGGTTGAGGATTGAGGATTGAGTACTGAGGATTGATGATAGAGGATTGAGGATTGAGGTTTGAGGATTGAGGATTGCAGCTTGAGTATTGAGGAGTGAAGATTGAGGATTGAGGATTGCGGATTGAACATTGAGGTTTGAGGATTGAGGACGAGGACTGACGGTTGAGGATTGAGGTTTGAGGATTGAGGATTGTGGATTGAGGACTGATGATTGAGGATTGAGGATTGAGCATTGAGGATTGAAGATTGATGACTGGGTATTGAGGATTGAAGATTGAGTATTAAGGTTTGAAGACTGGGGATTGAGGATCTAGGATTGGAGATTGATTATTGAGGATTGAAGATTGAGGATTGAGGATAGAGGATTGAGAATTGAGAATTGAGGATGAGGACTGATGATTGAGGATTGAGAATTGAGGACTGATGATTGAGGATTGAAGATTGAGGATTGTGGATTCAGGATTGAGGTTTCAGGACTGAGAATTGAGGATTGAGTATTGAGGATTGAGGATTGAAGATTGAGGATTGGGTATTGAGGATTGAAGAATGAGGATTGAGGATTGAGGTTTGAGGATTGAGGATTGCAGATTGAGTATTGAGGATTGAAGATTGATGATTGAGGATTGAGGATTGAAGATTGAGGATTGAGGATTGAGGATTGAGGATTGAGGATTGAAGATTGAGTATTGAGGATTGAAGGTTGAGGATTGAGGATTGAGTACTGAGGATTGATGATAGAGGATTGAGGATTGAGGTTTGAGGATTGAGGATTGCAGCTTGAGTATTGAGGAGTGAAGATTGAGGATTGAGGATTGCGGATTGAACATTGAGGATTGAGGATTGAGGATTGAGGATTGAGGATTGAGGACTGAAGGTTGAGTATTGATCATTGGAAATTGGGGATTGAGGATTGAGGGTTATGGATTGAAGATTGAGTATTGAGGATTGAAGATTGAGGATTGAGGATAGAGGATTGAAGATGGAGGATGAGGGCTGAGGGTTGAGGTTTGAGGTTTGAGTATTGAATCCTGAGAATTCAGGATATTCTATTGAGTATTGAGAATTGAGAGTTGATGGTTGAGTATTGAGCATTGGGGTTGAGGATCGAGTATTGAAGATTGAGGATTGATGATTGAGTATTGAGGATTGAGGATTGAGGATTCAGTATTGAGTATTGAAGATTGAGGATTGATGATAGAGGATTGAGGATTGAGCATTGAGGTTTGAGGACTGAGGACTGAGTATTGAGGATTGAGGATTGAGGATTGAGGACGAGGACTGACGGTTGAGGATTGAGGATTGAGGATTGAGGATTGAGGTTGAGGATTGAAGATTGAGGATTGGGGATTGAGGATTGACGATTGACGATTGAGTATTCGGGATTGAGAATTGAGGATTGAGGATTGAAATTGAGTATTGAGGACTGAAGATTGAGGATTGAGATTTGATTATTGAATACTGTGGATTGAGTATTGAACCATGAGTATTCAGAATATTCTATTGAGTATTGAGAATTGAGGATTGATGGTTGAGTATTGAGGATTGATGGCTGAGGGTTGTGTCTTCAATATTGAGTATTGAGGATTGAGGATTGAGGATTGAGTGTTGAAGATTGATGATTGATGATTGAGGATTGAGCATTGAAGATTGAGGATTGGGGATTGAGGATTGACGATTGAGGATTGATTATTGAGGATTGAAGATTGAGTATTGATGATTGAAGATTGAGGATTGAGGATTGAGAGTTGAGGATTGAGGACGAGGACTGACGGTTGAGGATTGAGGTTTGAGGATTGAGGATTGAGGATTGAGGACTGAGGCTTGAGGATTGACGATTGAGCATGGAGGATTGAAGATTGAGGACTGGCGATTGAGGATTGAAGATTGAGGATTAAGGACTGAGGATTGGGGATTGAGGATCTAAGATTGGAGATTGACTTTTGGAGATTGAAGGTTGAGGATTGAGGATTGAGGATTGAGAATTGAGAATTGAGGATGTGGACTGAGGGTTGAGGATTGAGGTTTGAGGACCGAGGATTGAGGATTGAGGATTGAGGACTGAGGATTGACGATTGAGTATTGAAGATTGAGGATTTATGACTGAGGATTGAGGATTGAGGATTGAGGATTGAGGATTGAGAACTGAGGATTGAAGATTGAGTATTGGGGATTGAATATTGAGGACTGAGGATTGAGGATTGAGAATGAGGGCTGAGGGTTGAGGATTGAGGTTAGAGGATTGAGGATTGAGGATTGAGGACTGAGGCTTGAGGATTGAGGATTGAGCATTGAGGATTGAAGATTGATGATTGGGTATTGAGGTTTGAAGAATGAGGATTGAGGGTTGAGGATTGAGGATTGAGGATTGAGGATCTAGGATTGGAGATTGATTATTGAGGATTGAAGATTGGGGATTGAGGATTGAGGATTGAGGATCTAGGATTGGAGATTGATTATTGATCACTGAGGATTGAGGATTGAGGATTGAGGTTTGAGGATTGAGGATTGAAGATTGAATGTTGAGGATTGAACATTCAGGATTGAGGATTGGCGATTGAGAATGGAGGATGAGGGCTGAGGGTTGAGGATTGAGGTTTCAGTATTGAATCCTGAGAATTCAGGATATTCTATTGAGTATCGAGAATTGAGGATTGATGGTTAGTATTGAGGATTGAGGATTGAGGATTGAGTGTTGAAGATAGAGGATTGATGATTGAGTATTGAGGATTGAAGACTGACGATTGAGGATTGAGGATTGAGGATAGAGGATTGAAGATGGAGGATGAGGGCTGAGGGTTGAGGTTTGAGGTTTGAGTATTGAATCCTGAGAATTCAGGATATTCTATTGAGTATTGAGAATTGAGAGTTGATGGTTGAGTATTGAGCATTGGGGTTGAGGATCGAGTATTGAAGATTGAGGATTGATGATTGAGTATTGAGGATTGAGGATTGAGGATTCAGTATTGAGTATTGAAGATTGAGGATTGATGATAGAGGATTGAGGATTGAGCATTGAGGTTTGAAGATTGAGGATTGAGTATTGAGGATTGAGGATTGAGGATTGAGGATTGAGGATTGAGTGTTGAAGATTGATGATTGATGATTGAGGATTGAGCATTGAAGATTGAGGATTGGGGATTGAGGATTGACGATTGAGGATTGATTATTGAGGATTGAAGATTGAGTATTGATGATTGAAGATTGAGGATTGAGTACTGAGGATTGATGATAGAGGATTGAGGATTGAGGTATGAGGATTGAGGATTGCAGATTGAGTATTGAGGAGTGAAGATTGAGGATTGAGGATTGCGGATTGAACATTGAGGATTGAGGATTGAGGATTGAGGATTGAGGATTGAGGACTGAAGATTGAGTACTGATGATTGGAAATTGAGGATTGAAGAATGAGGATTGAGGATTGAGGATTGAGGATTGAAGATTGAGTATTGAGGATTGAAGATTGAGGATTGAGGATAGAGGATTGAAGATGGAGGATGAGGGCTGAGGGTTGAGGTTTGAGGTTTGAGTATTGAATCCTGAGAATTCAGGATATTCTATTGAGTATTGAGAATTGAGAGTTGATGGTTGAGTATTGAGCATTGGGGTTGAGGATCGAGTATTGAAGATTGAGGATTGATGATTGAGAATTGAGGATTGAGGATTGAGGATTGAGTATTGAGTATTGAAGATTGAGGGTTGTTGATAGAGGATTGAGGATTGAGCATTGAGGTTTGAGGACTGAGGACTGAGTATTGAGGATTGAGGATTGAGGATTGAGGACGAGGACTGACGGTTGAGGATTGAGGATTGAGGATTGAGGATTGAGGTTGAGGATTGAAGATTGAGGATTGGGGATTGAGGATTGACGATTGCGGATTGAGGATTGAGGATTGAGGATTGAGGATTGAGGATTGAGGACTGAATATTGAATATTGATGATTGATGATTGAGGATTGAGGATTGAGGGTTGTGAATTGAGGACGAGGACTGAGGGTTGAGTATTGATGTGTGAGGTCTGAGGATTGAGGATTGAGGATTGAGAGTTGAGGATTGAGGATTGAAGATTGAGTATTGGGTGTTGAGGATTGAAGAATGAGGATTGAGGATTGAGGATTGAGAATTGAGGATTGAAGATTGAGTATTGAGGATTGAACATTGAGGATTGAGGATTGAGAATTGAGGATTGGGGATTGAAGATTGAGTATTGAGGATTGAGGATTGAAGATTGAGTATAGAGGATTGAAGATTGAGGATTGTGGATTGAGGATTGAGGATTGAGGATTGAAGATTGAGTATTGAGGATTGAGGATTGAGGATTGAGTGTTGAAGATTGATGATTGATGATTGAGGATTGAGCATTGAAGATTGAGGATTGGGGATTGAGGATTGACGATTGAGGATTGATTATTGAGGATTGAAGATTGAGTATTGATGATTGAAGATTGAGGATTGAGGATTGAGAGTTGAGGATTGAGGACGAGGACTGACGGTTGAGGATTGAGGTTTGAGGATTGAGGATTGAGGATTGAGGACTGAGTCTTGAGGATTGACGATTGAGCATGGAGGATTGAAGATTGAGGACTGGCGATTGAGGATTGAAGATTGAGGATTAAGGACTGAGGATTGGGGATTGAGGATCTAAGATTGGAGATTGACTTTTGGAGATTGAAGGTTGAGGATTGAGGATTGAGGATTGAGAATTGAGAATTGAGGATGTGGACTGAGGGTTGAGGATTGAGGTTTGAGGACCGAGGATTGAGGATTGAGGATTGAGGACTGAGGATTGACGATTGAGTATTGAAGATTGAGGATTTATGACTGAGGATTGAGGATTGAGGATTGAGGATTGAGGATTGAGAACTGAGGATTGAAGATTGAGTATTGGGGATTGAATATTGAGGACTGAGGATTGAGGATTGAGAATGAGGGCTGAGGGTTGAGGATTGAGGTTAGAGGATTGAGGATTGAGGATTGAGGACTGAGGCTTGAGGATTGAGGATTGAGCATTGAGGATTGAAGATTGATGATTGGGTATTGAGGTTTGAAGAATGAGGATTGAGGGTTGAGGATTGAGGATTGAGGATTGAGGATCTAGGATTGGAGATTGATTATTGAGGATTGAAGATTGGGGATTGAGGATTGAGGATTGAGGATCTAGGATTGCAGATTGATTATTGATCACTGAGGATTGAGGATTGAGGATTGAGGTTTGAGGATTGAGGATTGAAGATTGAATGTTGAGGATTGAACATTCAGGATTGAGGATTGGCGATTGAGAATGGAGGATGAGGGCTGAGGGTTGAGGATTGAGGTTTCAGTATTGAATCCTGAGAATTCAGGATATTCTATTGAGTATCGAGAATTGAGGATTGATGGTTAGTATTGTGGATTGAGGATTGAGGATTGAGTGTTGAAGATAGAGGATTGATGATTGAAGATTGAGGATTGAGGTTTGAGGATTGAGGATTGAGGATTGAGGACCGAGGCTTGAGGATTGAGGATTGAGCATTGAGGATTGAATATTGAGGATTGGGTATTGAGGTTTGAAGAATGAGGATTGAGGATTGAGGATTGAGGATTGAGGATTGAGGATCTAGGATTGGAGATTGATTATTGAGAATTGAAGATTGGGGATTGAGGATTGAGGATTGAGGATATAGGGTTGCAGATTGATTATTGAGGATGAAGATTGAGAATTGGGTATTGAGGTTTGAAGTATGAGGATTGAGGATTGAGGATTGAGGATTGAGGATTGAGGATCTAGGATTGGAGATTGAATATTGAGGATTGAAGATTGGGGATTGAGGATTGAGGATTGAGTATCTAGGATTGGAGATTGATTATTGAGGATGAAGATTGAGAATTGAGGATTGAGGATTGAGAATTGAGAATTGAGGATGAGGACTAAGGGTTGAGGATTGAGGGTTGAGAAATGAAGATTGGGGATTGAGGACTGAGGATTGAGGATTGAGGATTGAGGATTGAGGATTGAGTATTGAAGATTGAGTATTGATCACTGAGGATTGAGGATTGAGGATTGCAGATTGAGTATTGTGGATTGAAGATTGAGGATTCAGGATTGAGGATTGAGGATTGAGGATTGAGGATTGAGGATTGAGGATCGAAGATTGGGTATTGATTATTGAAGATTGAGGATTGAGGATTGAGGATTGAGGATTGAGGATTGAGCATTGAAGATTGAGGATTGGGGATTGAGGATTGACGATTGAGGATTGAGTATTGAGGATTGAAGGTTGAGTATTGATGATTGAAGGTTGAGGATTGATGATTGAGGGTTGAGGATTGAGGACGAGGACTGACGGTTGAGGATTGAGGTTTGAGGATTGAGGATTGAGGATTGAGGATTGAGGACTGAGGCTTGAGGATTGACGATTGAGCATAGAGGATTGAAGATTGAGGACTGGAGATTGAGGATTGAAGATTGAGGATTAAGGACTGAGGATTGGGGATTGAGGATCTAGGATTCGAGATTGATTTTTGGGGATTGAAAATTGAGGATTGAGGATTGAGGATTGAGAATTGAGAATTGAGGATGTGGACTGAGGGATGAGGATTGAGGTTTGAGGAACGAGGATTGAGGATTGAGGATTGAGGTCTGAGGATTGACGATTGAGTGTTGAAGATTGAGGATTTATGACTGAGGATTGAGGATTGAGGATTGAGGATTGAGGATTGAGGATTGAAGATTGAGTATTGGGGATTGAATTTTGAGGATTGAGGATTGAGGATTGAGAATGAGGATTGAGGATTGAGGTTTGAGGATTGAGGATTGAAGATTGAGTATTGAGGATTGAAGACTGACGATTGAGGATTGAGGATTGAGGACAGAGGATTGACGCTTGAGGATTGAGGGTTGAGGATGTAGGATTGAAGAGAGAGGACCGAGTGTTGAGGATTGAGTGTTGAGAATTGATGCTTGAGGTTTGAGATTTGTATATTGAATATTCTGGATTGAGTATTGAACCATAAGGATTCAGGATGTTCTATTGAGTATTGAGAATTGAGGATTGATGGTTGAGTATTGAGGATTGATGGTTGAGGGTTGAGTGATGAATATTGAGGATTGAGGATTAAGGATTGAGGATTGATGATTGAGGATTGAAGATTGATTATTGATGATTGAAGGTTGAGGACTGAGGATTGAGTGTTGTGGATTGAGGACGAGGACTGAGGGTTGAATATTGACGTTTGAGGTCTGAGGATTAAGGATTGAGTGTTGAGAATTGAGGATTGAGGATTGAGGATTGAGGATTGAGGATTGAAGATTCAGTATTGAGGATTGAAGAATGAGCATTGAGGATTGAGGATTGAGGATTGAGGATTGCAGATTGAGTATTGAGGATTGAGGATTGAGGATTGAGGATTGAGGATTGAGTATTGAGGATTGAGGATTGAGGATTGAGGATTGAAGGTTGAGTATTGAGGATTGAAGGTTGAGGATTGAGGATTGAGGATTGACAATTGAGGATTGAGGATTGAAGATTGAGGATTGAGGGTTGAAATTGAGTATTGAGGATTGAAGATTGAGGATTGAGATTTGATTATTGAATATTGTGGATTGAGTATCGAACCATGCGAATTCAGGATATTCTATTGAGTATTGAGAATTGAGGATTGATGGTTGAGTATTGAGGATTGTTGGCTGAGGGTTGTGTGTTGAATATTGAGGATTGGGGATTGAGGATTGAGGATTAAGTATTGAGGATTGAAGATTGAGTATTGATGATAGAATATTGAGGATTGAGGATTGAGGTTTGAGGATTGAGGATCGAGGATTGAGGATTGAGGATTGAGGATTGAAGATTGAGTATTGAAGGTTGAGGATTGAGTATTGAGGGTTGAGGGTTGGGAATTGAGGATTGAAGATTGAATATTGATGATTGAAGGTTGAGGATTGAGGATTGATGGTTGAGTATTGAGGACTGATGGCTGAGGGTTGTGTCTTGAATATTGAGGATTGAGGATTGAGGATTGAGGATAGAGCATTGAGGATTGAAGATTGAGTATTGATGATTGAATATTGAGGATTGAGGATTGAGGTTTGAGGATTGAGGAAGAGGACTGACGGTTGAGGATTGAGGTTTGAGGATTGAGGATTGCGGATTGAGGACTGAGGATTGAGGATTGAGGTTTGAGGACTGAGGACTGAGGATTGATGATTGAGAATTGAGGATTGAGTATTGAGGATTGAAGATTGAGGATTGGGTATTGAGGATTGAAGAATGAGGATTGAGGATTGAGGTTTGAGGATTGAGGATTGAAGATTGAGTATTGAGGATTGAAGACTGACGATTGAGGATTGAGGATTGTGGACTGAGGATTGACGCTTGAGGATTGAGGGTTGAGGATGTAGGATTGAAGAGAGAGGACTGAGTGTTGAGGATTGAGTGTTGAGAATTGATGCTTGAGGTTTGAGATTTGATTATTGAATATTCTGGATTGAGTATTGAACCATAAGGATTCAGGATGTTCTATTGAGTATTGAGAATTGAGGATTGATGGTTGAGTATTGAGGACTGATGGTTGAGGGTTGAGTGATGAATATTGAGGATTGAGAATTAAGGATTGAGGATTGATGATTGAGGATTGAAGATTGATTATTGATGATTGAAGATTGAGGACTGAGGATTGAGTGTTGTGGATTGAGGACGAGGACTGAGGGTTGAATATTGATGTTCGAGGTCTGAGGATTGAGGATTGAGGGTTGAGAATTGAGGATTGAGGATTGAGGATTGAAGATTGAGGATTGTGTATTGAGGATTGAAGTATGAGGACTGAGGATTGAGGTTTGAGGATTGAGGATTGCAGATTGAGTATTGTGGATTGAAGATTGAGGTTTGAGGATTGAGGATAGAAGATTGAGGATAGAGGATTGAGGATTGAGGATTGAGGATTGAAGATTGAGTACTGAGCATTGAAGGTTGAGTATTGAGGATTGAAGGTTGAGGATTGAGGATTGAGGATTGACAATTGAGGATTGAGGATTGAAGATTGAGGATTGAGGATTGAAATTGAGTATTGAGGATTGAAGATTGAGGATTGAGATTTGATTATTGAATATTGTGGATTGAGTATCGAACCATGCGAATTCAGGATATTCTATTGAGTATTGAGAATTGAGGATTGATGGTTGAGTATTGAGGATTGTTGGTTGAGGGTTGTGTGCTGAATATTGAGGATTGAGGATTGAGGATTGAAGATTGAGTATTGATGATTGAATATTGAGGATTGAAGATTGAGGTTTGAGGATTGAGGATCGAGGATTGAGGATTGAGGATTGAGGATTGAAGATTGAGTATTGAGGATTGAAGATTGAGGATTGAGGATTGAGGATTGAGGATTGAGGTTGATTATTGATGATTGAGGATTGGGGATTGAGAATTGACGATTGAGAATTGAGTATTGGGGATTGAGAATTGAGGATTGAGGATTGAAATTTAGTATTGAGGATTGAAGATTGAGGATTGAGATTTGATTATTCAAAATTGTGGATTGAGTATTGAACCATGAGTATTCAGAACATTCTATTGAGTATTGAGAATTGAGGATTGATGGTTGAGTATTGAGGATTGATGGCTGCGGTTTGTGTCTTGAATATTGAGGATTGAGAATTGAGGATTGAGGATAGAGCATTGAGGATTGAAGATAAAGTATTGATGATTGAATATTGAGGATTGAGGATTGAGGTTTGAGGATTGAGGACGAGGACTGACGGTAGAGGATTGAGGTTTGAGGATTGAGGATTGAGGACAGAGGATTGAGGATGAGGGCCGAGGGTCGGGGACTGAGGTTTGACGACCGAGCACTGAGGATTGAGGATTGAGAATTGAGGACTGATGATTGAGGATTGAAGATTGAGGATTGGGTATTGAGGATTGAAGAATGAGGACTGAGGATTGAGGATTGAGGATTGTGGATTGAGAACCTAGGATTGGAGATTGATTATTGAGGATTGATGATTGGGGATTGAGGATTGAGGATTGAGGATTGAGGATCTAGGATTGGTAATCGATTATTGAGGATTGAGGTTTGAGGTCTGAGGACTGAGGATTGAGGATTGAGAATTGAGGATTGAGGATTGAGGATTGAAGATTGAGGATGGGGGACTGAATGTTGAGGGTTGAGTGATGAGAATTGAAGTTTGTGGATAGAGATTTTAAGATTGCAGACTGAGTATTGAGTATTGAAAGGTGTGAATTGACGACATTCTATTGAGGATTGATAACTGACGAATGATTGTTGAGGACTGAGGTCTGAAGATTGAGGATTCAGGATTGTGGATTCAGGATTGAAGTTTGAGGATTGAGAATTGTGGATTGAGTATTGAGAATTGAGTATTGAGGATTGAGGATTGAGGATTGAGGATTGAGGATTGAGGATTGAGTATTGGGGATTGAGAATTGAGGATTGAGGGTTGAAATTGAGTATTGAGGATTGAGGATTGAGGATTGAGACTTGATTATTGAATATTGTGGATTGAGTATTGAACTATGAGTATTCAGAATATTGTATTGAGTATTGAGAATTGAGGATTGATGGTTGAGTATTGAGGATTGATGGCTGAGGGTTGTGTCTTGAATATTGAGGATTGAGGATTGAGGATTGAGGATAGAGCATTGAGGATTGAAGATTGAGTATTGATGATTGAAGATTGAGGATTGGGGATTGAGGATTGAGGATTGAGGTTGAGGATTGAAGATTGAGGATTGGGGATTGAGGATTGACGATTGAGGATTGAGTATTGGGGATTGAGAATTGAGGATTGAGGATTGAAATTGAGTATTGAGGATTGATGATTGAGGATTGAGACTTGGTTATTGAATATTGTGGTTTGAGTATTGAACCATGAGTATTCAGAATATTGTATCGAGTATTGAGACTTGAGGATTGATGGTTGAGTATTGAGGATTGATGGCTGAGGGTTGTGTCTTGAATATTGAGGATTGAGGTTTGAGGATTGAGGATAGAGCATTGAGGATTGAATATTGAGTATTGATGATTGAATATTGAGGATTGAGGATTGAGGTTTGAGGATTGAGGACGAGGACTGGCGGTTGAAGATTGAGGTTTGAGGATTGAGGATTGTGGATTGCGGACTGAGGATTGAGGATTGAGGATTGAGCATTGAGGATTGAAGATTGATGACTGGGGATTGAGGATTGAAGATTGAGTATTAAGGATTGAAGATTGGGGATTGAGGATCTAGGATTGGAGATTGATTATTGAGGATTGAAGATTGAGGATTGAGGATTGAGGATTGAGAATTGAGAATTGAGGATGAGGACTGAGGGTTGAGGACTGAGGTTTGAGGAATGAGGATTGAGGGTTCAGGATTGAGGATTGAGGATTGAGGATTGAGGATTGAGTATTGAAGATTGACTATTGATGCCTGAGGACTGAGTATCGAGGATTGAGGATTGAGGATTGGAGATTGATTATTGAGGATTGAAGATTGAGGATTGAGGATTGAGGATTGAGAATTGAGAATTGAGTATGAGGACTGAGGGTTGAGGATTGAGGTTTGAGGGATGAGGATTGAGGGTTGGGGAATGAGGATTGAAGATTGAGGATTGAGGATTGAGCATTGAAGATTGAGTATTGATGCCTGAGGATTGAGGATTGAGGATTGATGATTGAGGATCGAGGATTGGGGATTGAGAATTGAGGATTGAGGATTGAAATTGAGTATTGAGGATTGATGATTGAGGATTGAGACTTGATTATTGAATATTGTGGTTTGAGTATTGAACCATGAGTATTCAGAATATTGTATTGAGTATTGAGAATTGAGGATTGATGGTTGAGTATTGAGGATTGATGGCTGAGGGTTGTGTCTTGAATATTGAGGATTGAGGATTGAGGATTGAAGATAGAGCATTGAGGATTGAATATTGAGTATTGATGATTGAATATTGAGGATTGAGGATTGAGGTTTGAGGATTGAGGACGAGGACTGACGGTTGAAGAATGAGGTTTGAGGATTGAGGATTGTGAATTGAGGACTGAGGATTGAGGATTGAGGATTGAGCATTGAGGATTGAAGATTGATGACTGGGGATTGACGATTGAAGATTGAGTATTAAGGATTGAAGATTGGGGATTGAGGATCTAGGATTGGAGATTGAGTATTGAGGATTGAACATTGAGGCTTGAGGATTGAGAATTGACGATTGGGGATTGAAGATTGAGTATTGAGGATTGAAGATTGAGGATTGAGGAATGAGGATTGAGGATTGAGGATTGAGGATTGAGGATTGAGGATTGAGGATTGAGGATTGAAGATTGAATATTGATGATTGAAGATTGAGGGTTGAGGATTGAAGGTTGTGTATAGAGGACGAGGACTGAGGGTTGAATATTGATGTTTGAGGTCTGAGGATTGAGGATTGAGGATTGAGAATTGAGAATTGAGGATTGAGGATTGGGTATTGAGGATTGAAGAATGAGGATTGAGGATTGAGGATTGAGGATTGAGGATTGAAGATTGAGTATTGAGGATTGATCATTGAGGCTTGAGGATTGAGAATTGAGGATTGGGGATTGAAGATTGAGTATTGAGGATTGAAGATTGAGGATTGAGGAATGAGGGTCGTGGATTGAGGATTGAGGATTGAGGATTGAGGATTGAGGATTGAAGATTGAATATTGATGATTGAAGATTGAGGATTGAGCATTGAAGGTTGTGGATAGAGGACGAGGACTGAGGGTTGAATATTGATGTTTGAGGTCTGAGGATTGAGGATTGAGTATTGAGAATTGAGGATTGAGGATTGAGGATTGAAGATTGAGGATTGGGTATTGAGGATTGAAGAATGAGAATTGAGGGTTGAGGATTGAGTATTGAGGATTGCAGATTGAGTATTGAGGATTGAGGATTGAGGATTGAGGATTGAGTATTGGGGATTGAGAATTGAGGATTGAGGATTGAAGTTGAGTATTGAGGATTGAAGATTGAGGATTGAGACTTGATTATTGAATATTGTGGATTGAGTATTGAACCATGAGTATTCAGAATATTGTATTGAGTATTGAGAATTGAGGATTGATGGTTGAGTATTGAGGATTGATGGCTGAGGGTTGTGTCTTGAATATTGAGGATTGAGGATTGAGGATTGAGGATAGAGCATTGAGGATGTGGACTGAGGGATGAGGATTGAGGTTTGAGGAACGAGGATTGAGGATTGAGGATTGAGGTCTGAGGATTGACGATTGAGTGTTGAAGATTGAGGATTTATGACTGAGGATTGAGGATTGAGGATTGAGGATTGAGGATTGAGGATTGAAGATTGAGTATTGGGGATTGAATTTTGAGGATTGAGGATTGAGGATTGAGAATGAGGATTGAGGATTGAGGTTTGAGGATTGAGGATTGAAGATTGAGTATTGAGGATTGAAGACTGACGATTGAGGATTGAGGATTGAGGATAGAGGATTGAAGATGGAGGATGAGGGCTGAGGGTTGAGGTTTGAGGTTTGAGTATTGAATCCTGAGAATTCAGGATATTCTATTGAGTATTGAGAATTGAGAGTTGATGGTTGAGTATTGAGCATTGGGGTTGAGGATCGAGTATTGAAGATTGAGGATTGATGATTGAGTATTGAGGATTGAGGATTGAGGATTCAGTATTGAGTATTGAAGATTGAGGATTGATGATAGAGGATTGAAGATTGAGCATTGAGGTTTGAGGACTGAGGACTGAGTATTGAGGATTGAGGATTGAGGATTGAGGACGAGGACTGACGGTTGAGGATTGAGGATTGAGGATTGAGGATTGAGGTTGAGGATTGAAGATTGAGGATTGGGGATTGAGGATTGACGATTGACGATTGAGTATTCGGGATTGAGAATTGAGGATTGAGGATTGAAATTGAGTATTGAGGACTGAAGATTGAGGATTGAGATTTGATTATTGAATACTGTGGATTGAGTATTGAACCATGAGTATTCAGAATATTCTATTGAGTATTGAGAATTGAGGATTGATGGTTGAGTATTGAGGATTGATGGCTGAGGGTTGTGTCTTCAATATTGAGGATTGAGGATTGAGGATTGAGGATAGAGCATTGAGGATTGAAGATTGAGTATTGATGATTGAATATAGAGTATCGAGGATTGAGGTTTGAGGATTGAGGACGAGGACTGACGGTTAAGGATTGAGGTTTGAGGATTGAGGATTGTGGATTGAGGACTGAGGATTGAGGATTGAGGATTTAGCATTGAGGATTGAAGATTGATGACTGGGGATTGAGGATTGAAGATTGAGTATTAAGGTTTGAAGATTGGGGATTGAGGATCTAGGATTGGAGATTGATTATTGAGGATTGAAGATTGAGGGTTGGGGATTGAGGATTGAGAATTGAGAATTGAGGATGAGGACTGATGATTGAGGATTGAGAATTGAGGACTGATGATTGAGGATTGAAGATTGAGGATTGAGGATTCAGGGTTGAAGATTGAGGATTGAGGATTGAGGATTGAGGATTGAGGATTGAGCCATGAAGATTGAATATTGATGATTGAATATTGAGGACTGAGGATTGAGGGTTGTGGATTGAGGACGAGGACTGAGTGTTGAATATTGATGTTTGAGGTCTGAGGATTAAGGATTGAGGATTGAGAACTGACGAATGATTGTTGAGGACTGAGGACTGAAGGTTGAGTATTCAGGATTGTGGATACAGGATTGAGGTTTGAGGACTGAGAATTGAGGATTGAGGATTGAAGATTGAGGATTGGGTATTGTGGATTGAACGTTGCGGATTGAGGATTGAGGATTGAGGATTGAGGATTGAGGATTGAGGACTGAATATTGAATATTGATGATTGATGATTGAGGATTGAGGATTGAGGGTTGTGAATTGAGGACGAGGACTGAGGGTTGAGTATTGATGTGTGAGGTCTCAGGATTGAGGATTGAGGATTGAGAGTTGAGGATTGAGGATTGAAGATTGAGTATTGGGTGTTGAGGATTGAAGAATGAGGATTGAGGATTGAGGATTGAGGATTGAGGAGTGAAGATTGAGTATTGAGGATTGAACATTGAGGATTGAGGATTGAGAATTGAGTATTGGGGATTGAAGATTGAGTATTGAGGATTGAAGATTGAGGATTGAGGATTGAGGATTGAGGTTTGAGGATTGAAGATTGAGGATTGTGGATTGAGGATTGATGATTGAGGATTGAGGATTGAGGATTGAAGATAGAATATTGATGATTGAAGGTTGAGGATTGAGGATTGATGGTTGTGGATAGAGGACGAGGACTGAGGGTTGAATATTGATGCTTGAGGTCTGAGGATTGAGGATTGAGGATTGAGAATTGAGGATTGAGGATTGAGGATTGAAGATTGAGGATTGGGTGTTGAGGATTGAAGAATGAGGATTGAGGATTGAGGATTGAGAATTGAGGATTGAAGATTGAGTATTGAGGATTGAACATTGAGGATTGAGGATTGAGAATTGAGGATTGGGGATTGAAGAGTGAGTATTGAGGATTGAGGATTGAAGATTGAGTATAGAGGATTGAAGATTGAGGATTGTGGATTGAGGATTGAGGATTGAGGATTGAAGATTGAGTATTGAGGCTTGAAGATTGAGGATTGAGTATTGAGGATTGAGGATTGAGGATTGAGGATTGAGGATTGAGTGTTGAAGATTGATGATTGATGATTGAGGATTGAGCATTGAAGATTGAGGATTGGGGATTGAGGATTGACGATTGAGGATTGATTATTGAGGATTGAAGATTGAGTATTGATGATTGAAGATTGAGGATTGAGTACTGAGGATTGATGATAGAGGATTGAGGATTGAGGTATGAGGATTGAGGATTGCAGATTGAGTATTGAGGAGTGAAGATTGAGGATTGAGGATTGCGGATTGAACATTGAGGATTGAGGATTGAGGATTGAGGATTGAGGATTGAGGACTGAAGATTGAGTATTGATGATTGGAAATTGAGGATTGAAGAATGAGGATTGAGGATTGAGGATTGAGGATTGAAGATTGAGTATTGAGGATTGAAGATTGAGGATTGAGGATAGAGGATTGAAGATGGAGGATGAGGGCTGAGGGTTGAGGTTTGAGGTTTGAGTATTGAATCCTGAGAATTCAGGATATTCTATTGAGTATTGAGAATTGAGAGTTGATGGTTGAGTATTGAGCATTGGGGTTGAGGATCGAGTATTGAAGATTGAGGATTGATGATTGAGAATTGAGGATTGAGGATTGAGGATTGAGTATTGAGTATTGAAGATTGAGGGTTGTTGATAGAGGATTGAGGATTGAGCATTGAGGTTTGAGGACTGAGGACTGAGTATTGAGGATTGAGGATTGAGGATTGAGGACGAGGACTGACGGTTGAGGATTGAGGATTGAGGATTGAGGATTGAGGTTGAGGATTGAAGATTGAGGATTGGGGATTGAGGATTGACGATTGCGGATTGAGGATTGAGGATTGAGGATTGAGGATTGAGGATTGAGGACTGAATATTGAATATTGATGATTGATGATTGAGGATTGAGGATTGAGGGTTGTGAATTGAGGACGAGGACTGAGGGTTGAGTATTGATGTGTGAGGTCTGAGGATTGAGGATTGAGGATTGAGAGTTGAGGATTGAGGATTGAAGATTGAGTATTGGGTGTTGAGGATTGAAGAATGAGGATTGAGGATTGAGGATTGAGAATTGAGGATTGAAGATTGAGTATTGAGGATTGAACATTGAGGATTGAGGATTGAGAATTGAGGATTGGGGATTGAAGATTGAGTATTGAGGATTGAGGATTGAAGATTGAGTATAGAGGATTGAAGATTGAGGATTGTGGATTGAGGATTGAGGATTGAGGATTGAAGATTGAGTATTGAGGATTGAGGATTGAGGATTGAGTGTTGAAGATTGATGATTGATGATTGAGGATTGAGCATTGAAGATTGAGGATTGGGGATTGAGGATTGACGATTGAGGATTGATTATTGAGGATTGAAGATTGAGTATTGATGATTGAAGATTGAGGATTGAGGATTGAGAGTTGAGGATTGAGGACGAGGACTGACGGTTGAGGATTGAGGTTTGAGGATTGAGGATTGAGGATTGAGGACTGAGTCTTGAGGATTGACGATTGAGCATGGAGGATTGAAGATTGAGGACTGGCGATTGAGGATTGAAGATTGAGGATTAAGGACTGAGGATTGGGGATTGAGGATCTAAGATTGGAGATTGACTTTTGGAGATTGAAGGTTGAGGATTGAGGATTGAGGATTGAGAATTGAGAATTGAGGATGTGGACTGAGGGTTGAGGATTGAGGTTTGAGGACCGAGGATTGAGGATTGAGGATTGAGGACTGAGGATTGACGATTGAGTATTGAAGATTGAGGATTTATGACTGAGGATTGAGGATTGAGGATTGAGGATTGAGGATTGAGAACTGAGGATTGAAGATTGAGTATTGGGGATTGAATATTGAGGACTGAGGATTGAGGATTGAGAATGAGGGCTGAGGGTTGAGGATTGAGGTTAGAGGATTGAGGATTGAGGATTGAGGACTGAGGCTTGAGGATTGAGGATTGAGCATTGAGGATTGAAGATTGATGATTGGGTATTGAGGTGTGAAGAATGAGGATTGAGGGTTGAGGATTGAGGATTGAGGATTGAGGATCTAGGATTGGAGATTGATTATTGAGGATTGAAGATTGGGGATTGAGGATTGAGGATTGAGGATCTAGGATTGGAGATTGATTATTGATCACTGAGGATTGAGGATTGAGGATTGAGGTTTGAGGATTGAGGATTGAAGATTGAATGTTGAGGATTGAACATTCAGGATTGAGGATTGGCGATTGAGAATGGAGGATGAGGGCTGAGGGTTGAGGACTGAGGTTTCAGTATTGAATCCTGAGAATTCAGGATATTCTATTGAGTATCGAGAATTGAGGATTGATGGTTAGTATTGAGGATTGAGGATTGAGGATTGAGTGTTGAAGATAGAGGATTGATGATTGAAGATTGAGGATTGAGGTTTGAGGATTGAGGATTGAGGATTGAGGACCGAGGCTTGAGGATTGAGGATTGAGCATTGAGGATTGAATATTGAGGATTGGGTATTGAGGTTTGAAGAATGAGGATTGAGGATTGAGGATTGAGGATTGAGGATTGAGGATCTAGGATTGGAGATTGATTATTGAGAATTGAAGATTGGGGATTGAGGATTGAGGATTGAGGATATAGGGTTGCAGATTGATTATTGAGGATGAAGATTGAGAATTGGGTATTGAGGTTTGAAGTATGAGGATTGAGGATTGAGGATTGAGGATTGAGGATTGAGGATCTAGGATTGGAGATTGAATATTGAGGATTGAAGATTGGGGATTGAGGATTGAGGATTGAGTATCTAGGATTGGAGATTGATTATTGAGGATGAAGATTGAGAATTGAGGATTGAGGATTGAGAATTGAGAATTGAGGATGAGGACTAAGGGTTGAGGATTGAGGGTTGAGAAATGAAGATTGGGGATTGAGGACTGAGGATTGAGGATTGAGGATTGAGGATTGAGGATTGAGTATTGAAGATTGAGTATTGATCACTGAGGATTGAGGATTGAGGATTGCAGATTGAGTATTGTGGATTGAAGATTGAGGATTCAGGATTGAGGATTGAGGATTGAGGATTGAGGATTGAGGATTGAGGATCGAAGATTGGGTATTGATTATTGAAGATTGAGGATTGAGGATTGAGGATTGAGGATTGAGGATTGAGCATTGAAGATTGAGGATTGGGGATTGAGGATTGACGATTGAGGATTGAGTATTGAGGATTGAAGGTTGAGTATTGATGATTGAAGGTTGAGGATTGATGATTGAGGGTTGAGGATTGAGGACGAGGACTGACGGTTGAGGACTGAGGTTTGAGGATTGAGGATTGAGGATTGAGGATTGAGGACTGAGGCTTGAGGATTGACGATTGAGCATAGAGGATTGAAGATTGAGGACTGGAGATTGAGGATTGAAGATTGAGGATTAACGACTGAGGATTGGGGATTGAGGATCTAGGATTCGAGATTGATTTTTGGGGATTGAAAATTGAGGATTGAGGATTGAGGATTGAGAATTGAGAATTGAGGATGTGGACTGAGGGATGAGGATTGAGGTTTGAGGAACGAGGATTGAGGATTGAGGATTGAGGTCTGAGGATTGACGATTGAGTGTTGAAGATTGAGGATTTATGACTGAGGATTGAGGATTGAGGATTGAGGATTTAGGATTGAGGATTGAAGATTGAGTATTGGGGATTGAATTTTGAGGATTGAGGATTGAGGATTGAGAATGAGGATTGAGGATTGAGGTTTGAGGATTGAGGATTGAAGATTGAGTATTGAGGATTGAAGACTGACGATTGAGGATTGAGGATTGAGGACAGAGGATTGACGCTTGAGGATTGAGGGTTGAGGATGTAGGATTGAAGAGAGAGGACCGAGTGTTGAGGATTGAGTGTTGAGAATTGATGCTTGAGGTTTGAGATTTGTATATTGAATATTCTGGATTGAGTATTGAACCATAAGGATTCAGGATGTTCTATTGAGTATTGAGAATTGAGGATTGATGGTTGAGTATTGAGGATTGATGGTTGAGGGTTGAGTGATGAATATTGAGGATTAAGGATTAAGGATTGAGGATTGATGATTGAGGATTGAAGATTGATTATTGATGATTGAAGGTTGAGGACTGAGGATTGAGTGTTGTGGATTGAGGACGAGGACTGAGGGTTGAATATTGACGTTTGAGGTCTGAGGATTAAGGATTGAGTGTTGAGAATTGAGGATTGAGGATTGAGGATTGAGGATTGAGGATTGAAGATTCAGTATTGAGGATTGAAGAATGAGCATTGAGGATTGAGGATTGAGGATTGAGGATTGCAGATTGAGTATTGAGGATTGAGGATTGAGGATTGAGGATTGAGGATTGAGTATTGAGGATTGAGGATTGAGGATTGAGGATTGAGTGTTGTGGATTGAGGACGAGGACTGAGGGTTGAATATTGATGTTCGAGGTCTGAGGATTGAGGATTGAGGGTTGAGAATTGAGGATTGAGGATTGAGGATTGAAGATTGAGGATTGTGTATTGAGGATTGAAGTATGAGGACTGAGGATTGAGGTTTGAGGATTGAGGATTGCAGATTGAGTATTGTGGATTGAAGATTGAGGTTTGAGGATTGAGGATAGAAGATTGAGGATAGAGGATTGAGGATTGAGGATTGAGGATTGAAGATTGAGTACTGAGCATTGAAGGTTGAGTATTGAGGATTGAAGGTTGAGGATTGAGGATTGAGGATTGACAATTGAGGATTGAGGATTGAAGATTGAGGATTGAGGATTGAAATTGAGTATTGAGGATTGAAGATTGAGGATTGAGATTTGATTATTGAATATTGTGGATTGAGTATCGAACCATGCGAATTCAGGATATTCTATTGAGTATTGAGAATTGAGGATTGATGGTTGAGTATTGAGGATTGTTGGTTGAGGGTTGTGTGCTGAATATTGAGGATTGAGGATTGAGGATTGAGGATTGAAGATTGAGTATTGATGATTGAATATTGAGGATTGAAGATTGAGGTTTGAGGATTGAGGATCGAGGATTGAGGATTGAGGATTGAGGATTGAAGATTGAGTATTGAGGATTGAAGATTGAGGATTGAGGATTGAGGATTGAGGATTGAGGTTGATTATTGATGATTGAGGATTGGGGATTGAGAATTGACGATTGAGAATTGAGTATTGGGGATTGAGAATTGAGGATTGAGGATTGAAATTTAGTATTGAGGATTGAAGATTGAGGATTGAGATTTGATTATTCAAAATTGTGGATTGAGTATTGAACCATGAGTATTCAGAACATTCTATTGAGTATTGAGAATTGAGGATTGATGGTTGAGTATTGAGGATTGATGGCTGCGGTTTGTGTCTTGAATATTGAGGATTGAGAATTGAGGATTGAGGATAGAGCATTGAGGATTGAAGATAAAGTATTGATGATTGAATATTGAGGATTGAGGATTGAGGTTTGAGGATTGAGGACGAGGACTGACGGTAGAGGATTGAGGTTTGAGGATTGAGGATTGAGGACAGAGGATTGAGGATGAGGGCCGAGGGTCGGGGACTGAGGTTTGACGACCGAGCACTGAGGATTGAGGATTGAGAATTGAGGACTGATGATTGAGGATTGAAGATTGAGGATTGGGTATTGAGGATTGAAGAATGAGGACTGAGGATTGAGGATTGAGGATTGTGGATTGAGAACCTAGGATTGGAGATTGATTATTGAGGATTGATGATTGGGGATTGAGGATTGAGGATTGAGGATTGAGGATCTAGGATTGGTAATCGATTATTGAGGATTGAGGTTTGAGGTCTGAGGACTGAGGATTGAGGATTGAGAATTGAGGATTGAGGATTGAGGATTGAAGATTGAGGATGGGGGACTGAATGTTGAGGGTTGAGTGATGAGAATTGAAGTTTGTGGATAGAGATTTTAAGATTGCAGACTGAGTATTGAGTATTGAAAGGTGTGAATTGACGACATTCTATTGAGGATTGATAACTGACGAATGATTGTTGAGGACTGAGGTCTGAAGATTGAGGATTCAGGATTGTGGATTCAGGATTGAAGTTTGAGGATTGAGAATTGTGGATTGAGTATTGAGAATTGAGTATTGAGGATTGAGGATTGAGGATTGAGGATTGAGGATTGAGGATTGAGTATTGGGGATTGAGAATTGAGGATTGAGGATTGAAATTGAGTATTGAGGATTGAGGATTGAGGATTGAGACTTGATTATTGAATATTGTGGATTGAGTATTGAACTATGAGTATTCAGAATATTGTATTGAGTATTGAGAATTGAGGATTGATGGTTGAGTATTGAGGATTGATGGCTGAGGGTTGTGTCTTGAATATTGAGGATTGAGGATTGAGGATTGAGGATAGAGCATTGAGGATTGAAGATTGAGTATTGATGATTGAAGATTGAGGATTGGGGATTGAGGATTGAGGATTGAGGTTGAGGATTGAAGATTGAGGATTGGGGATTGAGGATTGACGATTGAGGATTGAGTATTGGGGATTGAGAATTGAGGATTGAGGATTGAAATTGAGTATTGAGGATTGATGATTGAGGATTGAGACTTGGTTATTGAATATTGTGGTTTGAGTATTGAACCATGAGTATTCAGAATATTGTATCGAGTATTGAGACTTGAGGATTGATGGTTGAGTATTGAGGATTGATGGCTGAGGGTTGTGTCTTGAATATTGAGGATTGAGGATTGAGGATTGAGGATAGAGCATTGAGGATTGAATATTGAGTATTGATGATTGAATATTGAGGATTGAGGATTGAGGTTTGAGGATTGAGGACGAGGACTGGCGGTTGAAGATTGAGGTTTGAGGATTGAGGATTGTGGATTGCGGACTGAGGATTGAGGATTGAGGATTGAGCATTGAGGATTGAAGATTGATGACTGGGGATTGAGGATTGAAGATTGAGTATTAAGGATTGAAGATTGGGGATTGAGGATCTAGGATTGGAGATTGATTATTGAGGATTGAAGATTGAGGATTGAGGATTGAGGATTGAGAATTGAGAATTGAGGATGAGGACTGAGGGTTGAGGACTGAGGTTTGAGGAATGAGGATTGAGGGTTCAGGATTGAGGATTGAGGATTGAGGATTGAGGATTGAGTATTGAAGATTGACTATTGATGCCTGAGGACTGAGGATCGAGGATTGAGGATTGAGGATTGGAGATTGATTATTGAGGATTGAAGATTGAGGATTGAGGATTGAGGATTGAGAATTGAGAATTGAGTATGAGGACTGAGGGTTGAGGATTGAGGTTTGAGGGATGAGGATTGAGGGTTGGGGAATGAGGATTGAAGATTGAGGATTGAGGATTGAGCATTGAAGATTGAGTATTGATGCCTGAGGATTGAGGATTGAGGATTGATGATTGAGGATCGAGGATTGGGGATTGAGAATTGAGGATTGAGGATTGAAATTGAGTATTGAGGATTGATGATTGAGGATTGAGACTTGATTATTGAATATTGTGGTTTGAGTATTGAACCATGAGTATTCAGAATATTGTATTGAGTATTGAGAATTGAGGATTGATGGTTGAGTATTGAGGATTGATGGCTGAGGGTTGTGTCTTGAATATTGAGGATTGAGGATTGAGGATTGAAGATAGAGCATTGAGGATTGAATATTGAGTATTGATGATTGAATATTGAGGATTGAGGATTGAGGTTTGAGGATTGAGGACGAGGACTGACGGTTGAAGAATGAGGTTTGAGGATTGAGGATTGTGAATTGAGGACTGAGGATTGAGGATTGAGGATTGAGCATTGAGGATTGAAGATTGATGACTGGGGATTGACGATTGAAGATTGAGTATTAAGGATTGAAGATTGGGGATTGAGGATCTAGGATTGGAGATTGAGTATTGAGGATTGAACATTGAGGCTTGAGGATTGAGAATTGACGATTGGGGATTGAAGATTGAGTATTGAGGATTGAAGATTGAGGATTGAGGAATGAGGATTGAGGATTGAGGATTGAGGATTGAGGATTGAGGATTGAGGATTGAGGATTGAAGATTGAATATTGATGATTGAAGATTGAGGGTTGAGGATTGAAGGTTGTGTATAGAGGACGAGGACTGAGGGTTGAATATTGATGTTTGAGGTCTGAGGATTGAGGATTGAGGATTGAGAATTGAGAATTGAGGATTGAGGATTGGGTATTGAGGATTGAAGAATGAGGATTGAGGATTGAGGATTGAGGATTGAGGATTGAAGATTGAGTATTGAGGATTGATCATTGAGGCTTGAGGATTGAGAATTGAGGATTGGGGATTGAAGATTGAGTATTGAGGATTGAAGATTGAGGATTGAGGAATGAGGGTCGTGGATTGAGGATTGAGGATTGAGGATTGAGGATTGAGGATTGAAGATTGAATATTGATGATTGAAGATTGAGGATTGAGCATTGAAGGTTGTGGATAGAGGACGAGGACTGAGGGTTGAATATTGATGTTTGAGGTCTGAGGATTGAGGATTGAGTATTGAGAATTGAGGATTGAGGATTGAGGATTGAAGATTGAGGATTGGGTATTGAGGATTGAAGAATGAGAATTGAGGGTTGAGGATTGAGTATTGAGGATTGCAGATTGAGTATTGAGGATTGAGGATTGAGGATTGAGGATTGAGTATTGGGGATTGAGAATTGAGGATTGAGGATTGAAGTTGAGTATTGAGGATTGAAGATTGAGGATTGAGACTTGATTATTGAATATTGTGGATTGAGTATTGAACCATGAGTATTCAGAATATTGTATTGAGTATTGAGAATTGAGGATTGATGGTTGAGTATTGAGGATTGATGGCTGAGGGTTGTGTCTTGAATATTGAGGATTGAGGATTGAGGATTGAGGATAGAGCATTGAGGATTGAATATTGAGTATTGATGATTGAATATTGAGGATTGAGGATTGAGGTTTGAGGATTGAGGACGAGGACTGACGGTTGATGATTGAGGTTTGAGGATTGAGGATTGTGGATTGAGGACTGAGGATTGAGGATTGAGGATTGAGCATTGAGGATTGAAGATTGATGACTGGGGATTGAGGATTGAAGATGGAGTATTAAGGATTGAAGATTGGGGATTGAGGATCTAGGATTGGAGATTGAGTATTGAGGATTGAACATTGAGGATTGAGGATTGAAGATTGAGGATTGGGTATTGAGGATTGAAGAATGAGGATTGAGGATTGAGGATTGAGGATTGAGGATTGAAGATTGAGTATTGAGGATTGAACATTGAGGCTTGAGGATTGAGAATTGAGGATTGGGGATTGAAGATTGAGTATTGAGGATGGAAGATTGAGGATTGAGGAATGAGGATTGAGGATTGAGGATTGAGGATTGAGGATTGAGGATTGAGGATTGAAGATTGAATATTGATGATTGAAGATTGAGGATTGAGCATTGAAGGTTGTGGATAGAGGACGAGGACTGAGGGTTGAATATTGATGTTTGAGGTCTGAGGATTGAGGATTGAGGATTGAGAATTGAGGATTGAGGATTGAGGATTGAAGATTGAGGATTGGGTATTGAGGATTGAAGAATGAGAATTGAGGGTTGAGGATTGAGGACTGACGGTTGAAGATTGAGGTTTGAGGATTGAGGATTGTGGATTGAGGACTGAGGATTGAGGATTGAGGATTGAGCTTTGAGGATTGAAGATTGATGACTGGGGATTGAGGATTGAATATTGAGTATTAAGGATTGAAGATTGGGGATTGAGGATCTAGGATTGGAGATTGAGTATTGAGGATTGAACATTGAGGATTGAGGATTGAAGATTGAGGATTGGGTATTGAGGATTGAAGAATGAGGATTGAGGATTGAGGATTGAGGATTGAGGATTGAAGATTGAGTATTGAGCATTGAACATTGAGGCTTGAGGATTGAGAATTGAGGATTGGGGATTGAAGATTGAGTATTGAGGATTGAAGATTGAGGATTGAGGAATGAGGATTGAGGATTGAGGATTGAGGATTGAGGATTGAGGATTGAGGATTGAAGATTGAATATTGATGATTGAAGATTGAGGATTGAGCATTGAAGGTTGTGGATAGAGGACGAGGACTGAGGGTTGAATATTGATTTTTGAGGTCTGAGGATTGAGGATTGAGGATTGAGAATTGAGGATTGAGGATTGAGGATTGAAGATTGAGGATTGGGTATTGAGGATTGAAGAATGAGAATTGAGGATTGAGGATTGAGGATTGAGGATTGCAGATTGAGTATTGAGGATTGAGGATTGAGGATTGAGGATTGAGGATTGAGTATTGGGGATTGAGAATTGAGGATTGAGGATTGAAATTGAGTATTGAGGATTGAAGATTGAGGATTGAGACTTGATTATTGAATATTGTGGATTGAGTATTGAACTATGAGTATTCAGAATATTGTATTGAGTATTGAGAATTGAGGATTGATGGTTGAGTATTGAGGATTGATGGCTGAGGGTTGTGTCTTGAATATTGAGGATTGAGGATTGAGGATTGAGGATAGAGCATTGAGGATTGAAGGTTGAGTATTGATGATTGAAGATTGAGGATTGGGGATTGAGGATTGAGGATTGAGGTTGAGGATTGAAGATTGAGGATTGGGGATTGAGGATTGAAGATTGAGGATTGAGTATTGGGGATTGAGAATTGAGGATTGAGGATTGAAATTGAGTATTGAGGATTGATGATTGAGGATTGAGACTTGGTTATTGAATATTGTGGTTTGAGTATTGAACCATGAGTATTCAGAATATTGTATTGAGTATTGAGAATTGAGGATTGATGGTTGAGTATTGAGGATTGATGGCTGAGGGTTGTGTCTTGAATATTGAGGATTGAGGATTGAGGATTGAAGATAGAGCATTGAGGATTGAATATTGAGTATTGATGATTGAATATTGAGGATTGAGGATTGAGGTTTGAGGATTGAGGACGTGGACTGACGGTTGAAGAATGAGGTTTGAGGATTGAGGATTGTGAATTGAGGACTGAGGATTGAGGATTGAGGATTGAGCATTGAGGATTGAAGATTGATGACTGGGGATTGAGGATTGAAGATTGAGTATTAAGGATTGAAGATTGGGGATTGAGGATCTAGGATTGGAGATTGAGTATTGAGGATTGAACATTGAGGCTTGAGGATTGAGAATTGAGGATTGGGAATTGAAGATTGAGTATTGAGGATTGAAGATTGAGGATTGAGGAATGAGGATTGAGGATTGAGGATTGAGGATTGAGGATTGAGGATTGAGGATTGAAGATTGAATATTGATGATTGAAGATTGAGGGTTGAGGATTGAAGGTTGTGGATAGAGGACGAGGACTGAGGGTTGAATATTGATGTTTGAGGTCTGAGGATTGAGGATTGAGGATTGAGAATTGAGGATTGAGGATAGAGCATTGAGGATTGAAGATTGAGTATTGATGATTGAAGATTGAGGATTGGGGATTGAGGATTGAGGATTGAGGTTGAGGATTGAAGATTGAGGATTGGGGATTGAGGATTGAAGATTGAGGATTGAGTATTGGGGATTGAGAATTGAGGATTGAGGATTGAAATTGAGTATTGAGGATTGATGATTGAGGATTGAGACTTGGTTATTGAATATTGTGGTTTGAGTATTGAACCATGAGTATTCAGAATATTGTATTGAGTATTGAGAATTGAGGATTGATGGTTGAGTATTGAGGATTGATGGCTGAGGGTTGTGTCTTGAATATTGAGGATTGAGGATTGAGGATTGAAGATATAGCATTGAGGATTGAATATTGAGTATTGATGATGGAATACTGAGGATTGAGGATTGAGAATTGTGGATTGAGTATTGAGAATTGAGTATTGAGGATTGAGGATTGAGGATTGAGGATTGAGGATTGAGGATTGAGTATTGGGGATTGAGAATTGAGGATTGAGGATTGAAATTGAGTATTGAGGATTGAGGATTGAGGATTGAGACTTGATTATTGAATATTGTGGATTGAGTATTGAACTATGAGTATTCAGAATATTGTATTGAGTATTGAGAATTGAGGATTGATGGTTGAGTATTGAGGATTGATGGCTGAGGGTTGTGTCTTGAATATTGAGGATTGAGGATTGAGGATTGAGGATAGAGCATTGAGGATTGAAGATTGAGTATTGATGATTGAAGATTGAGGATTGGGGATTGAGGATTGAGGATTGAGGTTGAGGATTGAAGATTGAGGATTGGGGATTGAGGATTGACGATTGAGGATTGAGTATTGGGGATTGAGAATTGAGGATTGAGGATTGAAATTGAGTATTGAGGATTGATGATTGAGGATTGAGACTTGGTTATTGAATATTGTGGTTTGAGTATTGAACCATGAGTATTCAGAATATTGTATCGAGTATTGAGACTTGAGGATTGATGGTTGAGTATTGAGGATTGATGGCTGAGGGTTGTGTCTTGAATATTGAGGATTGAGGATTGAGGATTGAGGATAGAGCATTGAGGATTGAATATTGAGTATTGATGATTGAATATTGAGGATTGAGGATTGAGGTTTGAGGATTGAGGACGAGGACTGGCGGTTGAAGATTGAGGTTTGAGGATTGAGGATTGTGGATTGCGGACTGAGGATTGAGGATTGAGGATTGAGCATTGAGGATTGAAGATTGATGACTGGGGATTGAGGATTGAAGATTGAGTATTAAGGATTGAAGATTGGGGATTGAGGATCTAGGATTGGAGATTGATTATTGAGGATTGAAGATTGAGGATTGAGGATTGAGGATTGAGAATTGAGAATTGAGGATGAGGACTGAGGGTTGAGGACTGAGGTTTGAGGAATGAGGATTGAGGGTTCAGGATTGAGGATTGAGGATTGAGGATTGAGGATTGAGTATTGAAGATTGACTATTGATGCCTGAGGACTGAGGATCGAGGATTGAGGATTGAGGATTGGAGATTGATTATTGAGGATTGAAGATTGAGGATTGAGGATTGAGGATTGAGAATTGAGAATTGAGTATGAGGACTGAGGGTTGAGGATTGAGGTTTGAGGGATGAGGATTGAGGGTTGGGGAATGAGGATTGAAGATTGAGGATTGAGGATTGAGCATTGAAGATTGAGTATTGATGCCTGAGGATTGAGGATTGAGGATTGATGATTGAGGATCGAGGATTGGGGATTGAGAATTGAGGATTGAGGATTGAAATTGAGTATTGAGGATTGATGATTGAGGATTGAGACTTGATTATTGAATATTGTGGTTTGAGTATTGAACCATGAGTATTCAGAATATTGTATTGAGTATTGAGAATTGAGGATTGATGGTTGAGTATTGAGGATTGATGGCTGAGGGTTGTGTCTTGAATATTGAGGATTGAGGATTGAGGATTGAAGATAGAGCATTGAGGATTGAATATTGAGTATTGATGATTGAATATTGAGGATTGAGGATTGAGGTTTGAGGATTGAGGACGAGGACTGACGGTTGAAGAATGAGGTTTGAGGATTGAGGATTGTGAATTGAGGACTGAGGATTGAGGATTGAGGATTGAGCATTGAGGATTGAAGATTGATGACTGGGGATTGACGATTGAAGATTGAGTATTAAGGATTGAAGATTGGGGATTGAGGATCTAGGATTGGAGATTGAGTATTGAGGATTGAACATTGAGGCTTGAGGATTGAGAATTGACGATTGGGGATTGAAGATTGAGTATTGAGGATTGAAGATTGAGGATTGAGGAATGAGGATTGAGGATTGAGGATTGAGGATTGAGGATTGAGGATTGAGGATTGAGGATTGAAGATTGAATATTGATGATTGAAGATTGAGGGTTGAGGATTGAAGGTTGTGTATAGAGGACGAGGACTGAGGGTTGAATATTGATGTTTGAGGTCTGAGGATTGAGGATTGAGGATTGAGAATTGAGAATTGAGGATTGAGGATTGGGTATTGAGGATTGAAGAATGAGGATTGAGGATTGAGGATTGAGGATTGAGGATTGAAGATTGAGTATTGAGGATTGATCATTGAGGCTTGAGGATTGAGAATTGAGGATTGGGGATTGAAGATTGAGTATTGAGGATTGAAGATTGAGGATTGAGGAATGAGGGTCGTGGATTGAGGATTGAGGATTGAGGATTGAGGATTGAGGATTGAAGATTGAATATTGATGATTGAAGATTGAGGATTGAGCATTGAAGGTTGTGGATAGAGGACGAGGACTGAGGGTTGAATATTGATGTTTGAGGTCTGAGGATTGAGGATTGAGTATTGAGAATTGAGGATTGAGGATTGAGGATTGAGGATTGAAGATTGAGGATTGTGGATTGATGATTGAGGATTGAGAATTGAGGACTGATGGTTGAGGATTGAAGATTGAGGATTGTGGATTCAGGATTGAGGTTTGAGGACTGAGAATTGAGGATTGAGTATTGAGGGTTGAGGATTGAGGATTGAGGATTGAGGATTGAAGGTTGAGGATTGGGTATTTCGGATTGAACATTGAGGATTGAGGATTGAGGATGAGGATTGAGGATTGAGGACTGAAGATTGAATATTGATGATTGATGATTGAGGATTGAGGATTGAGGGTTGTGGATTGAGGACGAGGACTGGGGGTTGAGTATTGATGTGTGAGGTCTGAGGATTGAGGATTGAGTATTGAGAGTTGAGGATTGAGGATTGAAGATTGAGGATTGGGTATTGAGGATTGAAGAATGAGGATTGAGGATTGAGGTTTGAGGATTGAGGATTGAAGGTTGAGTATTGAGGATTGAACATTGAGGCTTGAGGATTGAGAATTGAGGATTGGGGATAGAAGATTGAGTATTGAGGATTGAAGATTGAGGATTGAGGATTGAGAATTGAGGATTGGGGATTGAAGATTGAGCATTGAGGATTGAAGATTGAGGATTGAGGATTGAGGATTGAGGATTGAGGATTGAAGATTGAGGATTGTGGATTGAGGATTGAGGATTGAGGATTGAGGATTGAAGTTTGAATATTGATGATTGAAGGTTGAGGATTGAGGATTGATGGTTGTGGATAGAGGACGAGGACTGAGGGTTGAATATTGATGTTTGAGGTCTGAGGATTGAGGATTGAGGATTGAGTATTGAGAGTTGAGGATTGAGGATTGAAGATTGAGGATTGTGTATTGAGGATTGAAGAATGAGGATTGACGATTGAGGATTGGGAATTGGGGACTGAAGATTGAGTATTGAGGATTGAAGGTTGATGATTGAGTATTGAGGATTGTGGATTGAGGGTTGAGCGTTGAGGATTGAAGGTTGAGTATTGAGGATTGAACATTGAGTATCGATGATTGAGGATTGAGGACTGAGGATTGAAGGTTGAGGATTGAAGGTTGAGGATTGGGGATTGAGGATTGGCGATTGAGGATTGAGGACTGAGGATTGAGAATAGAGGATGGAGGATTGAAGATTGAGTATTGTGGATTAAAGATTGAGGATTGAGGATTGAGGACTGAAGATTGAGGACGGAGTGCTGAGTGTTGAGTGATGCGAATTGATGTTTGTAGACTGAGATTTGAAGATTGAAGATTGGGGATTGAGTACTGAAAACTGTGAATTGAGGATATTCTAATGAGGACTGAGGATTTACAATTGATTGTTGAGGACTGAGTGCTGAAGATTGAGGATTCAGGACTGAGGATTCAGGATTGAGGTTTGAGGACGAGGACCGACGGTTGAGGATTGAGGTTTGAGGATTGAGGATTGAGGACTGATGACTGAGGATTGAGGATTGAGGATTGAGCATTGAGGATTGAAGATTGAGGACTGGGTATTAAGGATTGAAGATTGAGTATTAAGGATGGGGGATTGGGGATTGAGGATCTAGGATTGGAGATTGATTATTGAGGATTGAAGATTGACGCTTGAGGATTGAGGATTGAGAATTGAGAATTGAGGATTGAGGGTTGAGGATTGAGGACGAGGACTGACAGTTGAGGATTGAGGTTTGAGGTTTGATGATTGATGATTGAGGACTGAGGATTGAGGATTGAGGATTGAGGATTGAGCATTGGGGATTGAAGATTGAGGACTGGGGATTGAGGATTGAAGATTGAGGATTAAGGATTGAGGATTGGGGATTGAGGATCTAGGATTGGAGATTGATTATTCAGGATTGAAGATTGAGGATTGAGGATTGAGGATTGATAATTGTGAATTGAGGATGAGGACTGAGGCTTGAGGATTGAGGTTTGAGGAATTAGGATTGAGGATTGAGGATTGAGGATTGAGGATTGAGGATTGAGTTATGAAGATTGAGTATTCATGACTGATGATTGAGGATTGAGGATTGAGGATTGAGGATTGAGGATTGAAGATTGAGTATTGCTGATTGAGGATTGAGTATTGAGGATTGAGGATTGAAGATTGAGGTTTGAGGATTGAGGATTGAGAATTGAGGATGAGGACTGAGGGTTGAGGATTGAGGTTTGAGGAACGAGGATTGAAGATTGAGAATTGAGGACTGAGGATTGACGATTGAGTATTGAGGATTGAGGATTGATGACTGAGGATTGAGGATTGAGGATTGAGGATTGAGGACTGAAGATTGAGGATTGAGGACTGTGGGCTGAGGGTTGAGGATTGAGGTTTGAGAAATGAGGATTGAGGATTGCGGATTGAGGATTAAGAATTGAGAATTGAGGGTCGAGGGTTGAAGATAGAAGATTGAGGTTTGAGGATTGTAGATTGAAGATTGAGGACAGAGTGTTGAGGGTAGAGTATTGCGAACTGATGTTTGGGACGTGAGATTTGAAGATTGAAGGTTGAGGATTGTGTATAGAATACTGAGAACTGAGGATTTTCTATTGAGGGCTGAGAATTGAGGATTGAGGATTGAGGATTGAGGATTGAGGATTGAGGATTGAGGATTGAAGGATGAGGATTAAGGATTGAAGATTGAGGACTCAGGATTGAGCATTGAGCATTGTGTACTGATAGTTGAGGGTTGAGTGTTGTGAGTTGAGGATTGAGCATTGAATATTGAGAATTGAAGTTTGAGGAATGAGGATTGAGGATTGAGGATTGAGGATTGAGGACTGCGGGTTGAGGATTGAGGTTTGAGAATTGAGGATAGACAATTGAATATTGAGGATTGAGGCTTGAGGACTGAGGATTGAGGCTTGTGGATTGAGGATTGAGGATTGAGGATAGATGGTTGAGGATTGCGGAATGAGGATTGAGGATTGAGTATTGAGGGCCGAGGATTGAAGACTGAAGATCGAGGACTGAGTATTGAGGATAGAGTGTTGCGAATTGATGTTTGGGAACTGAGATTTGAAGATTGTAGATTGAGGATTGAGTATTGAAAACTGAGAATTGAGGATTTTCTATTGAGGGCTGAGAATTGAGGATTGAGTATTGAGGATTGAGGATTGATGGTTGTGGATTCAGGATTGACGATTGAGGTTTGAAGATTGAGGATTGAGGACTGACGATTGAAGATTGAGGACTGAGTACTAAAAACTGAGAATTGAGGATATTATATTGAGGATTGAAAATTGAGGACTGAGGATTGAGGATTGAGGATCAAGGGTTGAGGATTGAAGGTTGATGTTTGAGGATTGGCGATTGAGTATTGAGGATTGGGGATTGAGGATTGTGGATTGATGGTTGAAGATTGAGGATTGACGATTGAGGATTTAGGATTGAGGATTGAGGATCGATTATTGAATATTGATGGTTGAGACTTGAGGACTGAGGATTGAGGATTGAGGATTGAGGATTGAGGATTGATGGTTGAGACTGTGGGTTGAGGATTGAGCGTTGAGGATTGAGGATTGAATATTGAGGATTGAGGATTGAAGATTGAGGATTGAGGATTGATGTTGAAGGTTGAGTATTGAGGATTGAGGATTGATGACTGAGGATTGAGGATTGAGGATTGAAGATTGAGTATTCAGGATTGAGGATTGAGGCTTGAGGATTGAGGATTGAGGATTGAAGGTTGAGGATTGGGTAATGAGGATTGAGGATTGAGGATTGCGTATTGAGGATTGAGGATTGAGGATTGTGGATTGTGGATTGAGTGTTGAGGATTGAAGATTGAGTATTGAGTATTGAAGGTTGAGTATTCAGGATTGAAGATTGACGATTGAGTATTGAAGATTGAGGATTGATGACTGAGGATTGAGGATTGAGGATTGAGGATTGAGTATTGAGGATTGAAGATTGAAGATTGAGGATTGAGGATTGAGGATTGAGGACTGAGAATTGAGGGTCGAGGGTTGAAGATTGAAGATTGAGGTTTGAGGGTTGTTAATTGAATGTTGAGGACTGAGTGTTGAGGATAGAGTGTTGAGAATTTATGTTCGAGAACTGAGATTTGAAGATTGTAGGTTGAGGATTGAGTATTGAAAACTGGGAATTGAGGATTATCTACTGAGGGCTGAGAATTGAGGATTGAGGATTGAGGATTGAGGATTCAGGATTGATGGTTGAGGATTGAGGATTGACGATTGAGGATTGAGGTTTGAAGATTGAGTGACGTGGACTGAGGATTGAGGATTGAGGGTTGAAGATTGAGAATTGAGGACTGACGATTGATGATTGTGGACTGAGTATTGAAAACTGAGAATTGGGGATATCCTATTGAGGATTGAAAATTGAGGATTGAGGATTGAGGATTGAGGATTAAGGGTTGAGGATTGAAGGTTCAGATTTGAGGATTGACGATTGAGGATTGAGGATTGGGTATTGAGGATTGAGGATTGAGGATTGACGATTGAGGATTGAGGATAGAAGATTGAATATCGTGGTCTGAGGATTGAGGATTGAGGGTTGAAGATTGAGAATTGAGGACTGACGATTGAAAATTGAGGACTGAGTATTGAAAACAGAGGATTGAGGATATTCTATTGAGGATTGAAAACTGAGGATTGAGGATTGAGGATTAAGGGTTAGGGATTGAAGGTTGAGGTTTGAGGATTGACGATTGAGGATTGAGGATTGGGGATTGATGGTTGAGGATTGATGATTGATGATTGAAGATTGAGGATTGAGGATTGAGGATTGGGTATGAAGATTGCAGAATGAGGATTCACGAATCAGGAGTGAGGATTGGGGATTGAAGATTGAGTATTGAGGATTGAAGGTTGATGATTGAGGATTGAGGATTGTGGATTGTGGATTGAGGGTTGAGGATTGAAGATTGAGTATTGAGGATTGAAGATTGAGTATTCAGGATTGAAGATTGAGGATTGAGGATTGAGGCTTGAGGATTGAGGATTGAGGTTTGAGGATTGAGGAACGAGGATTGAGGATTGAGGGTGATGGCTGAGGGATGAGGGTTGATGTATGAGGAACGAGGATTGAGGATTGAGGATTGTGGACTGCGGATTGACGATTGAGTATTGAAGATTGATGATTGATGACTGAGGATTGAGGATTGAGGATTGAGGATTGAGGATTGAGGATTGAAGATAGAAGATTGAGTATTGAGGATTGAAGATTGAGGTTTGAGGATTGAGGATTGAGAATTGAGGATGGAGGATAGAGGATTGAGGATTGAGGATTGGGTATTGAGGATTGAAGAATGAGGATTGAGGGTTGAGTGTTGAGGGCTGAGGAATGCAGACTGGGTATTGAGGATTGAGGATTGAAGATTGAGGATTAAGGATTGAGGATTGAGGATTGAGTATTGAGGATTGAGGATTCAAGATTGAGGATTGGGGATTGAGGATTGAGGATTGAGAATTGAGAATCGAAGATTGTGTATTGAGGATTGAAGATTGAGACTTGAGGATTGAGGATTGAGGATGGAGGATGAAGGCTGAGGGTTGAGGATTGAGGATGGAGGATGAGGGCTGAGGGTTGAGGATTGAGGTTTGAGTATTGAATACTGAGAATTCAGGATATTCTATTGAGTATTGAGAATTGAGGATTGATTGTTGAGTATTGAGAATTGAGTATTGAGTATTGAGGATTGAAGATTGAGGTTTGAGGATTGATTATTGAGTATTGAGGATTGAAGATTGAGGATTGAGGATTGAGAATTGAGAATTGAGGATGAGGACTGAGGGTTGAGGATTGAGGTTTGAAGAATGAGGATTGAGGGTTGAGGATTGAGGATTGAGTTATGAAGATTGAGTATTCATGACTTATGATTGAGGATTGAGGATTGAGGATTGAGGACTGATGATTGAAGATTGAGTATTGATGATTGTGTATTGAGGATTGAGGATTGAGGATTGAGGATTGAGGATTGAAGATTGAGGATTGGGGACTGAGGATTGAGGATTGAGGATTGAGGATTGAGGCTGGAGGATGAGGGCTGAGGGTTGAGGATTGAGGTTTGAGTATTGAATACTGAGAATTCAGGATATTCTATTGAGTATTGAGAATTGAGGATTGATGGTTGCGTATTGAGCTCTGAGGATTGAGTATTGAGTATTGAGGTTTGGGGTTCGATGATTGAGGATTGAGGACTGAGGATTGAGGATTGAGGATTGAGGATTGAGAATTGAGAATTGAGGATGAGGACTGAGGGTTGAGGATTGAGGTTTGAAGAATGAGGATTGAGGGTTGAGGATTGAGGTTTGAGTTATGAAGATTGAGTATTCATGACTTATGATTGAGGATTGAGGATTGAGGATTGAGAACTGATGATTGAAGATTGAGTATTGATGATTGTGGATTGAGGATTGAGGATTGAGGATTGAGGATTGAGGATTGAAGATTGAGGATTGGGGACTGAGGATTGAGGATTGAGGATTGAGAATCGAAGATTGAGTATTGAGGATTGAAGATTGAGGTTTGAGGATTGAGGATTGAGGCTGGAGGATGAGGGCTGAGGGTTGAGGATTGAGGTTTGAGTATTGAATACTGAGAATTCAGGATATTCTATTGAGTATTGAGAATTGAGGATTGATGGTTGCGTATTGTGCTCTGAGGATTGAGTATTGAGTATTGAGGTTTGAGGTTCGATGATTGAGGATTGAGGACTGAGGATTGAGGATTGAGGATTGAGGATTGAGGATTGAGCATTGAGGATTGAAGATTGAGGAGTGGGGATGAGGATTGAAGATTGAGGATTAAGGATTTAGGATTGGGGATTGAGTATCTAGGATTGGAGATTGATTATTCAGGATTGAAGATTGAGGATTGAGGATTGAGGATTGAGAATTGAGAATTGAGGATGAGGACTGAGGGTTGAGGATTGAGGTTTGAAGAATGAGGATTGAGGATTGAGTAGTGAGCATTGAGGATTGAGGATTGAGGATTGAGGATTGAGTTATGAAGATTGAGTATTCATGACTCATGATTGAGGATTGAGGATTGAGAATTGCGAATCGAAGATTGAGTATTGAGGATTGAAGGTTGAGGTTTGAGGATTGAGGATTGAGGCTGGAGGATGAGGGCTTAGGGTTGAGGATTGAGGTTTGAGTATTGAATACTGAGAATTCAGGATATTCTATTGAGTATTGAGAATTGAGGATTGATGGTTGTGTATTGAGCTCTGAGGATTGAGTTTTGAGTATTGAGGTTTGAGGTTCGATGATTGAGGATTGAGGACTGAGGATTGAGGATTGAGGATTGAGGATTGAGCATTGAGGATTGAAGATTGAGGAGTGGGGATTGTGGATTGAAGATTGAGGATTAAGGATTTAGGATTGGGGATTGAGTATCTAGGATTGGAGATTGATTATTCAGGATTGAAGATTTAGGATTGAGGATTGAGGATTGAGAATTGAGAATTGAGGATGAGGACTGAGGGTTGAGGATTGAGGTTTGAAGAATGAGGATTGAGGATTGAGGATTGAGGATTGAGGATTGAGGATTGAGGATTGAGTTATGAAGATTGAGTATTCATGACTCATGATTGAGGATTGAGGATTGAGGATTGAGGATTGAAGATTGAGGATTGGGGACTGAGGATTGAGGATTGAGAATTGCGAATCGAAGATTGAGTATTGAGGATTGAAGATTGAGGTTTGAGGATTGAGGATTGGGCATGGAGGATGAGGGCTGAGTGTTGAGGATTGAGGTTTGAGTATTGAATACTGAGAATTCAGGATATTCTATTGAGTATTGAGAGTTGAGGATTGATGGTTGAGTATTGAGGATTGAGGGTTGAGTATTGAGGATTGAAGAGTGAGGTTTGAGGATTGTGGATTGAGAATTGAGGATGAGGACTGAGGGTTGAGGATTGAGGTTAGAGGAACGATGATTGAGGATTGAGAATTGAGGACTGGGGATTGACGATTGAGTATCGAGGATTGAGGAACGAGGATTGAGGATTGAGAATTGAGGACTGAGGATTGACGATTGAGTATTGAGGATTGAGGATTGATGACTGATGATTGAGGATTGAGTATTGAAGATTGGGAATTGAGGATTGAAGAATGAGGATTGACGATTCAGGATTGAGGATTGAGGATTGAAGATTGAGTATTGAGGATTGAAGGTTGATGATTGAGGATTGAGGATTGTGGATTGAGGATTGAGGGTTGAGGATTGAAGATTGAGTATTGAGGATTGAAGATTGAGTATTCAGGATTGAAGATTGAGGATTGAGGATTGAGGCTTGAGGATTGAGGATTGAGGATTGAAGGTTGAGGATTGGGGATTGAGGATTGAGGATTGAGGATTGAGTATTGAGGATTGAGAATTGAGGATTGAGGATTGAAGATTGAGGATTAAGGATTGAGGATTGGGGATTGAGGACCTAGGGTTGGAGATTGACTATTGAGGATTGAGGATTGAGTATTGAGGATTAAGGAACGAGGATTGAGGATTGAGGATGATGGCTGAGGGTTACGGATTGATGTTTGAGGAACGAGGATTGAGGATTGAGGATTGAGGACTGCGGATTGACGATTGAGTATTGAAGTTTGAGGATTGATGACTGAGGATTGAGGATTGAGGATTGAGGATTGAGGATTGAAGATTGAAGATTGAAGATTGAGTATTGAGGATTGAAGATTGAGGATTGAGGATTGAGGATTGAGGATGGAGGATGAGGGCTGAGGGTTTATGATTGAGGTTTGAGGAACGAGGATTGAGGATTGAGAATTGAGGACTGAGGATTGACGATTGAGTATTGACGATTGAGTATTGAGTATTGAAGATTGATGACTGAGGATTGAGGATTGAGGATTGAGGATTGAGGATTGAGGATGATGGCTGAGTGTTGAGGATTGAGGTTTGAGGACTGAGGACTGAGGATTGAGGATTGAGAATTGAGGATTGAGGATTGAGAGTTGAAGATTGAGGATTGGGTATTGAGGATTGAAGAATGAGGATTGAGGGTTGAGGATTGAGGTTTGAGGAACGAGGATTGAGGATTGAGGATTGAGGATTGAGGATTGAGCATTGAGGATTGAGTTATGAAGATTGAGTATTCATCACTGATGATTGAGGATTGAGGATTGAGGATTGAGGATTGAGGATTGAGGATTGAAGATAGAGTATTGATGATTGAGGATTGAGGATTGAGGATTGAGGATTGAGGATTGAGGATTGAAGATTGAGGATTGGGGATTGAGGATTAAGGATTGAGAATTGAGAATCGAAGATTGAGTATTGAGGATTGAAGATTGAGGTTTGAGGATTGAGGATTGAGCATGGAGGATGAGGGCTGAGGGTTGAGGATTGAGGTTTGAGTATTGAATACTGAGAGTTCATGATATTCTATGGAGTATTGAGAATTGAGTATTGTTGGTTGCGTATTGAGGACTGAGGATTGAGTATTGAGTATTGAGGTTTGAGGTTCGATGATTGAGGATTGAGGACTGAGGAGTGAGGATTGAGGATTGAGGATAGAGCATTGAGGATTGAATATTGAGTATTGATGATTGAATATTGAGGATTGAGGATTGAGGTTTGAGGATTGAGGACGAGGACTGAGGGTTGAAGATTGAGGTTTGAGGATTGAGGATTGTGGATTGAGGACTGAGGATTGAGGATTGAGGATTGAGCATTGAGGATTGAAGATTGATGACTGGGGATTGAGGATTGAAGATTGAGTATTAAGTATTGAAGATTGTGGATTGAGGATCTAGGATTGGAGATTGAGTATTGAGGATTGAACATTGAGGATTGAGGATTGAAGATTGAGGATTGGGTATTGAGGATTGAAGAATGAGGACTGAGGATTGAGGATTGAGGATTGAGGATTGAAGATTGAGTATTGAGGATTGAACATTGAGGCTTGAGGATTGAGAATTGAGGATTGGGGATTGAAGATTGAGTATTGAGGATTGAAGATTGAGGATTGAGGAATGAGGATTGAGGATTGAGGATTGAGGATTGAGAATTGAGAATTGAGTATGAGGACTGAGGGTTGAGGACTGAGGTTTGAGGAATGAGGATTGAGGGTTGAGGATTGAGGATTGAGGATTGAGGATTGAGGATTGAGTATTGAAGATTGAGTATTGATGCCTGGGGACTGAGGATTGAGGATTGAGGATTGAGGATTGAGGATTGAAGATAGAAGATTGAGTATTGAGGATTGAAGATTGAGGTTTGAGGATTGAGGATTGAGAATTGAGGATGGAGGATAGAGGATTGAGGATTGAGGATTGGGTATTGAGGATTGAAGAATGAGGATTGAGGGTTGAGTGTTGAGGGCTGAGGAATGCAGACTGGGTATTGAGGATTGAGGATTGAAGATTGAGGATTAAGGATTGAGGATTGAGGATTGAGTATTGAGGATTGAGGATTCAAGATTGAGGATTGGGGATTGAGGATTGAGGATTGAGAATTGAGAATCGAAGATTGTGTATTGAGGATTGAAGATTGAGACTTGAGGATTGAGGATTGAGGATGGAGGATGAAGGCTGAGGGTTGAGGATTGAGGATGGAGGATGAGGGCTGAGGGTTGAGGATTGAGGTTTGAGTATTGAATACTGAGAATTCAGGATATTCTATTGAGTATTGAGAATTGAGGATTGATTGTTGAGTATTGAGAATTGAGTATTGAGTATTGAGGATTGAAGATTGAGGTTTGAGGATTGATTATTGAGTATTGAGGATTGAAGATTGAGGATTGAGGATTGAGAATTGAGAATTGAGGATGAGGACTGAGGGTTGAGGATTGAGGTTTGAAGAATGAGGATTGAGGGTTGAGGATTGAGGATTGAGTTATGAAGATTGAGTATTCATGACTTATGATTGAGGATTGAGGATTGAGGATTGAGGACTGATGATTGAAGATTGAGTATTGATGATTGTGTATTGAGGATTGAGGATTGAGGATTGAGGATTGAGGATTGAAGATTGAGGATTGGGGACTGAGGATTGAGGATTGAGGATTGAGGATTGAGGCTGGAGGATGAGGGCTGAGGGTTGAGGATTGAGGTTTGAGTATTGAATACTGAGAATTCAGGATATTCTATTGAGTATTGAGAATTGAGGATTGATGGTTGCGTATTGAGCTCTGAGGATTGAGTATTGAGTATTGAGGTTTGGGGTTCGATGATTGAGGATTGAGGACTGAGGATTGAGGATTGAGGATTGAGGATTGAGAATTGAGAATTGAGGATGAGGACTGAGGGTTGAGGATTGAGGTTTGAAGAATGAGGATTGAGGGTTGAGGATTGAGGTTTGAGTTATGAAGATTGAGTATTCATGACTTATGATTGAGGATTGAGGATTGAGGATTGAGGACTGATGATTGAAGATTGAGTATTGATGATTGTGGATTGAGGATTGAGGATTGAGGATTGAGGATTGAGGATTGAAGATTGAGGATTGGGGACTGAGGATTGAGGATTGAGGATTGAGAATCGAAGATTGAGTATTGAGGATTGAAGATTGAGGTTTGAGGATTGAGGATTGAGGCTGGAGGATGAGGGCTGAGGGTTGAGGATTGAGGTTTGAGTATTGAATACTGAGAATTCAGGATATTCTATTGAGTATTGAGAATTGAGGATTGATGGTTGCGTATTGTGCTCTGAGGATTGAGTATTGAGTATTGAGGTTTGAGGTTCGATGATTGAGGATTGAGGACTGAGGATTGAGGATTGAGGATTGAGGATTGAGGATTGAGCATTGAGGATTGAAGATTGAGGAGTGGGGATGAGGATTGAAGATTGAGGATTAAGGATTTAGGATTGGGGATTGAGTATCTAGGATTGGAGATTGATTATTCAGGATTGAAGATTGAGGATTGAGGATTGAGGATTGAGAATTGAGAATTGAGGATGAGGACTGAGGGTTGAGGATTGAGGTTTGAAGAATGAGGATTGAGGATTGAGTAGTGAGCATTGAGGATTGAGGATTGAGGATTGAGGATTGAGTTATGAAGATTGAGTATTCATGACTCATGATTGAGGATTGAGGATTGAGAATTGCGAATCGAAGATTGAGTATTGAGGATTGAAGGTTGAGGTTTGAGGATTGAGGATTGAGGCTGGAGGATGAGGGCTTAGGGTTGAGGATTGAGGTTTGAGTATTGAATACTGAGAATTCAGGATATTCTATTGAGTATTGAGAATTGAGGATTGATGGTTGTGTATTGAGCTCTGAGGATTGAGTTTTGAGTATTGAGGTTTGAGGTTCGATGATTGAGGATTGAGGACTGAGGATTGAGGATTGAGGATTGAGGATTGAGCATTGAGGATTGAAGATTGAGGAGTGGGGATTGTGGATTGAAGATTGAGGATTAAGGATTTAGGATTGGGGATTGAGTATCTAGGATTGGAGATTGATTATTCAGGATTGAAGATTTAGGATTGAGGATTGAGGATTGAGAATTGAGAATTGAGGATGAGGACTGAGGGTTGAGGATTGAGGTTTGAAGAATGAGGATTGAGGATTGAGGATTGAGGATTGAGGATTGAGGATTGAGGATTGAGGATTGAGTTATGAAGATTGAGTATTCATGACTCATGATTGAGGATTGAGGATTGAGGATTGAGGATTGAAGATTGAGGATTGGGGACTGAGGATTGAGGATTGAGAATTGCGAATCGAAGATTGAGTATTGAGGATTGAAGATTGAGGTTTGAGGATTGAGGATTGGGCATGGAGGATGAGGGCTGAGTGTTGAGGATTGAGGTTTGAGTATTGAATACTGAGAATTCAGGATATTCTATTGAGTATTGAGAGTTGAGGATTGATGGTTGAGTATTGAGGATTGAGGGTTGAGTATTGAGGATTGAAGAGTGAGGTTTGAGGATTGTGGATTGAGAATTGAGGATGAGGACTGAGGGTTGAGGATTGAGGTTAGAGGAACGATGATTGAGGATTGAGAATTGAGGACTGGGGATTGACGATTGAGTATCGAGGATTGAGGAACGAGGATTGAGGATTGAGAATTGAGGACTGAGGATTGACGATTGAGTATTGAGGATTGAGGATTGATGACTGATGATTGAGGATTGAGTATTGAAGATTGGGAATTGAGGATTGAAGAATGAGGATTGACGATTCAGGATTGAGGATTGAGGATTGAAGATTGAGTATTGAGGATTGAAGGTTGATGATTGAGGATTGAGGATTGTGGATTGAGGATTGAGGGTTGAGGATTGAAGATTGAGTATTGAGGATTGAAGATTGAGTATTCAGGATTGAAGATTGAGGATTGAGGATTGAGGCTTGAGGATTGAGGATTGAGGATTGAAGGTTGAGGATTGGGGATTGAGGATTGAGGATTGAGGATTGAGTATTGAGGATTGAGAATTGAGGATTGAGGATTGAAGATTGAGGATTAAGGATTGAGGATTGGGGATTGAGGACCTAGGGTTGGAGATTGACTATTGAGGATTGAGGATTGAGTATTGAGGATTAAGGAACGAGGATTGAGGATTGAGGATGATGGCTGAGGGTTACGGATTGATGTTTGAGGAACGAGGATTGAGGATTGAGGATTGAGGACTGCGGATTGACGATTGAGTATTGAAGTTTGAGGATTGATGACTGAGGATTGAGGATTGAGGATTGAGGATTGAGGATTGAAGATTGAAGATTGAAGATTGAGTATTGAGGATTGAAGATTGAGGATTGAGGATTGAGGATTGAGGATGGAGGATGAGGGCTGAGGGTTTATGATTGAGGTTTGAGGAACGAGGATTGAGGATTGAGAATTGAGGACTGAGGATTGACGATTGAGTATTGACGATTGAGTATTGAGTATTGAAGATTGATGACTGAGGATTGAGGATTGAGGATTGAGGATTGAGGATTGAGGATGATGGCTGAGTGTTGAGGATTGAGGTTTGAGGACTGAGGACTGAGGATTGAGGATTGAGAATTGAGGATTGAGGATTGAGAGTTGAAGATTGAGGATTGATGACTGAGGATTGAGGATTGAGGATTGAGGATTGAGGATTGAAGATTGAAGATTGAAGATTGAGTATTGAGGATTGAAGATTGAGGATTGAGGATTGAGGATTGAGGATGGAGGATGAGGGCTGAGGGTTTATGATTGAGGTTTGAGGAACGAGGATTGAGGATTGAGGATTGAGGGTTGAGGATTGAAGATTGAGTATTGAGGATTGAAGATTGAGTATTCAGGATTGAAGATTGAGGATTGAGGATTGAGGCTTGAGGATTGAGGATTGAGGATTGAAGATAGAGTATTGATGATTGAGGATTGAGGATTGAGGATTGAGGATTGAGGATTGAGGATTGAAGATTGAGGATTGGGGATTGAGGATTAAGGATTGAGAATTGAGAATCGAAGATTGAGTATTGAGGATTGAAGATTGAGGTTTGAGGATTGAGGATTGAGCATGGAGGATGAGGGCTGAGGGTTGAGGATTGAGGTTTGAGTATTGAATACTGAGAGTTCATGATATTCTATGGAGTATTGAGAATTGAGTATTGTTGGTTGCGTATTGAGGACTGAGGATTGAGTATTGAGTATTGAGGTTTGAGGTTCGATGATTGAGGATTGAGGACTGAGGAGTGAGGATTGAGGATTGAGGATAGAGCATTGAGGATTGAATATTGAGTATTGATGATTGAATATTGAGGATTGAGGATTGAGGTTTGAGGATTGAGGACGAGGACTGAGGGTTGAAGATTGAGGTTTGAGGATTGAGGATTGTGGATTGAGGACTGAGGATTGAGGATTGAGGATTGAGCATTGAGGATTGAAGATTGATGACTGGGGATTGAGGATTGAAGATTGAGTATTAAGTATTGAAGATTGTGGATTGAGGATCTAGGATTGGAGATTGAGTATTGAGGATTGAACATTGAGGATTGAGGATTGAAGATTGAGGATTGGGTATTGAGGATTGAAGAATGAGGACTGAGGATTGAGGATTGAGGATTGAGGATTGAAGATTGAGTATTGAGGATTGAACATTGAGGCTTGAGGATTGAGAATTGAGGATTGGGGATTGAAGATTGAGTATTGAGGATTGAAGATTGAGGATTGAGGAATGAGGATTGAGGATTGAGGATTGAGGATTGAGAATTGAGAATTGAGTATGAGGACTGAGGGTTGAGGACTGAGGTTTGAGGAATGAGGATTGAGGGTTGAGGATTGAGGATTGAGGATTGAGGATTGAGGATTGAGTATTGAAGATTGAGTATTGATGCCTGGGGACTGAGGATCGAGGATTGAGGATTGAGGATTGGAGATTGATTATTGAGGATTGAAGATTGAGGATTGAGGATTGAGGATTGAGGATTGAGAATTGAGTATGAGGACTGAGGGTTGAGGATTGAGGTTTGAGGGATGAGGATTGAGGGTTGGGGAATGAGGATTGAAGATTGAGGATTGAGGACTGAGCATTGAAGATTGAGTATTGATGCCTGAGGATTGAGGATTGGGGATTGATGATTGAGGATCGAGGATTGGGGATTGAGAATTGAGGATTGAGGATTGAAATTGAGTATTGAGGATTGATGATTGAGGATTGAGACTTGATTATTGAATATTGTGGTTTGAGTATTGAACCATGAGTATTCAGAATATTGTATTGAGTATTGAGAATTGAGGATTGATGGTTGAGTATTGAGGATTGATGGCTGAGGGTTGTGTCTTGAATATTGAGGATTGAGGATTGAGGATTGAAGATAGAGCATTGAGGATTGAATATTGAGTATTGATGATTGAATATTGAGGATTGAGGATTGAGGTTTGAGGATTGAGGACGAGGACTGACGGTTGAAGAATGAGGTTTGAGGATTGAGGATTGTGAATTGAGGACTGAGGATTGAGGATTGAGGATTGAGCATTGAGGATTGAAGATTGATGACTGGGGATTGAGGACTAAAGATTGAGTATTAAGGATTGAAGATTGTGGATTGAGGATCTAGGATTGGAGATTGAGTATTGAGGATTGAACATTGAGGCTTGAGGATTGAGAATTGAGGATTGGGGATTGAAGATTGAGTATTGAGGATTGAAGATTGAGGATTGAGGAATCAGGATTGAGGATTGAGGATTGAGGATTGAGGATTGAGGATTGAGGATTGAGGATTGAAGATTGAATATTGATGATTGAAGATTGAGGGTTGAGGATTGAAGGTTGTGGATAGAGGACGAGGACTGAGGGTTGAATATTGATGTTTGAGGTCTGAGGATTGAGGATTGAGGATTGAGAATTGAGGATTGAGGATTGGGGATTGAAGATTGAGGATTGGGTATTGAGGATAGAAGAATGAGGATTGAGGATTGAGGATTGAGGATTGAGGATTGCAGATTGAGTATTGAGGATTGAGGATTGAGGATTGAAGATTGAGGATTGAGGATTGAGGATTGAGGATTGAGGATTGAGGATTGAGGATTGAGGGTTGAGAAATGAGGATTGGGGATTGAGGATTGAGGATTGAGGATTGAGGATTGAGGATTGAGGATTGAGGATTGAGTATTGAAGATTGAGTATTGATCACTGAGGATTGAGGATTGAGGATTGCAGATTGAGTATTGTGGATTGAAGATTGAGGATTCAGGATTGAGGATTGAGGATTGAGGATTGAGGATTGAGGATTGAGGATTGAAGACTGGGTATTGATTATTGAAGATTGAGGATTGAGGATTGAGGATTGAGGATTGAGGATTGAGCATTGAAGATTGAGGATTGGGGATTGAGGATTGACGATTGAGGATAGAGCATTGAGGATTGAAGATTGAGTATTGATGATTGAATATTGAGGATTGAGGATTGAGGTTTGAGGATTGAGGAAGAGGACTGACGGTACAGGATTGAGGTTTGAGGATTGAGGATTGCGGATTGAGGACTGAGGATTGAGGATTGAGGTTTGAGGACTGAGGACTGAGGATTGATGATTGAGAATTGAGGATTGAGTATTGAGGATTGAAGATTGAGGATTGGGTATTGAGGATTGAAGAATGAGGATTGAGGATTGAGGTTTGAGGATTGAGGATTGAAGATTGAGTATTGAGGATTGAAGACTGACGATTGAGGATTGAGGATTGAGGACTGAGGATTGACGCTCGAGGATTGAGTGTTGAGGATGTAGGATTGAAGAGAGAGGACTGAGTGTTGAGGATTGAGTGTTGAGAATTGATGCTTGAGGTTTGAGATTTGATTATTGAATATTCTGGATTGAGTATTGAACCATAAGGATTCAGGATGTTCTATTGAGTATTGAGAATTGAGGATTGATGGTTGAGTATTGAGGATTGATGGTTGAGGGTTGAGTGATGAATATTGAGGATTGAGGATTAAGGATTGAGGATTGATGATTGAGGATTGAAGATTGATTATTGATGATTGAAGATTGAGGACTGAGGATTGAGTGTTGTGGATTGAGGACGAGGACTGAGGGTTGAATATTGATGTTTGAGGTCTGGGGATTAAGGGTTGAGGGTTGAGAATTGAGGATTGAGGATTGAGGATTGAAGATTGTGGATTGTGTATTGAGGATTGAAGTATGAGGACTGAGGATTGAGGTTTGAGGATTGAGGATTGCAGATTGAGTATTGAGGATTGAAGATTGAGGTTTGAGGATTGAGGATAGAAGGTTGAGGATAGAGGATTGAGGATTGAGGATTGAGGATTGAAGATTGAGTACTGAGCATTGAAGGTTGAGGATTGAGGATTGAGTATTGAGGATTGAAGATTGAGAATTGAAGATTGAGTATTGAGGGTTGAAGATTGAGGATTGCGAATTGAGGATTGAGGATTGAGGATTGAGGATTGAAATTGAGTATTGAGGATTGAAGGTTGAGGATTGAGACTTGATTATTGAATATTGTGGATTGAGTATTGAACCATGAGTATTCAGAATATTGTATTGAGTATTGAGAATTGAGGATTGATGGTTGAGCATTGAGGATTGATGGCTGAGGGTTGTGTCTTGAATAGTGAGGATTGAGGGTTGAGGATTGAGGATAGAGCATTGAGGATTGAAGATTGAGTATTGATGATTGAATATTGAGGATTGAGGATTGAGGTTTGAGGATTGAGGACGAGGACTGACGGTTGAAGATTGAGGTTTGAGGATTGAGGATTGTGGATTGAGGACTGAGGATTGAGGATTGAGGATTGAGCATTGAGGATTGAAGATTGATGACTGGGGATTGAGGATTGAAGATTGAGTATTAAGGATTGAAGATTGGGGATTGAGGATCTAGGATGGGAGATTGATTATTGAGGATTGAAGATTGAGTATTGAGGATTGAGGATTGAGAATTGAGAATTGAGGATGAGGACTGAGGGTTGAGGATTGAGGTTTGAGGAATGAGGAATGAGGACTGAGGATTGAGGATTGAGAATTGAGGACTGATGATTGAGGATTGAAGATTGAGGATTGTGGATTCAGGATTGAGGTTTGAGGACTGAGAATTGAGGATTGAGTATTGAGGGTTGAGGATTGAGGATTGAGGATTGAGGACTGAATATTGAATATTGATGATTGATGATTGAGGATTGAGGATTGAGGGTTGTGGATTGAGGACGAGGACTGAGGGTTGAGTATTGATGTGTGAGGTCTGACGATTGAGGATTGAGTATTGAGAGTTGAGGATTGAGGATTGAAGATTGAGGATTGGGTATTGAGGATTGAAGAATGGGGATTGAGGATTGAGGTTTGAGGATTGGGGATTGAAGGTTGAGTATTGAGGATTGAACATTGAGGCTTGAGGATTGAGAATTGAGGATTGGGGATAGAAGATTGAGTATTGAGGATTGAAGATTGAGGATTGAGGATTGAGAATTGAGGATTGAGAATTGAGGATTGGGGATTGAAGATTGAGTATTGAGGACAGAAGATTGAATATTGATGATTGATGATTGAGGATTGAGGATTGAGGGTTGTGGATTGAGGACGAGGACTGAGGGTTGAGTATTGATGTGTGAGGTCTGAGGATTGAGGATTGAGTATTGAGAGTTGAGGATTGAGGATTGAAGATTGAGGATTGGGTATTGAGGATTGAAGAATGAGGATTGAGGATTGAGGTTTGAGGATTGAGGATTGAAGATTGAGTATTGAGGATTGAACATTGAGGCTTGAGGATTGAGAATTGAGGATTGGGGATAGAAGATTGAGTATTGAGGATTGAAGATTGAGGATTGAGGATTGAGAATTGAGGATTGGGGATTGAAGATTGAGTATTGAGGATTGAAGATTGAGGATTGAGGATTGAGGATTGAGGATTGAGGATTGAAGATTGAGGATTGTGGATTGAGGATTGAGGATTGAGGATTGAGGATTGAAGTTTGAATATTGATGATTGAAGGTTGAGGATTGAGGATTGATGGTTGTGGATAGAGGACGAGGACTGAGGGTTGAATATTGATGCTTGAGGTCTGAGGATTGAGGATTGAGGATTGAGTATTGAGAGTTGAGGATTGAGGATTGAAGATTGAGGATTGTGTATTGAGGATTGAAGAATGAGGATTGACGATTGAGGATTGGGAATTGGGGACTGAAGATTGAGTATTGAGGATTGAAGGTTGATGATTGAGTATTGAGGATTGTGGATTGAGGGTTGAGCGTTGAGGATTGAAGGTTGAGTATTGAGGATTGAACATTGAGTATCGATGATTGAGGATTGAGGACTGAGGATTGAAGGTTGAGGATTGAAGGTTGAGGATTGGGGATTGAGGATTGGCGATTGAGGATTGAGGACTGAGGATTGAGAATAGAGGATTGAGGATTGAAGATTGAGTATTGTGGATTAAAGATTGAGGATTGAGGATTGAGGACTGAAGATTGAGGACGGAGTGTTGAGTGTTGAGTGATGCGAATTGATGTTTGTAGACTGAGATTTGAAGATTGAAGATTGGGGATTGAGTACTGAAAACTGTGAATTGAGGATATTCTAATGAGGACTGAGGATTTACAATTGATTGTTGAGGACTGAGTGCTGAAGATTGAGGATTCAGGACTGAGGATTCAGGATTGAGGTTTGAGGACGAGGACCGACGGGTGAGGATTGAGGTTTGAGGATTGAGGATTGAGGACTGATGACTGAGGATTGAGGATTGAGGATTGAGCATTGAGGATTGAAGATTGAGGACTGGGTATTAAGGATTGAAGATTGAGTATTAAGGATGGGGGATTGGGGATTGAGGATCTAGGATTGGAGATTGATTATTGAGGATTGAAGATTGACGATTGAGGATTGAGGATTGAGGATTGAGGATTGAAGATTGAGTATTGATGATTGAGGATTGAGTATTGAGGATTGAGGATTGAAGATTGAGGTTTGAGGATTGAGGATTGAGAATTGAGGATGAGGACTGAGGGTTGAGGATTGAGGTTTGAGGAACGAGGATTGAAGATTGAGAATTGAGGACTGAGGATTGACGATTGTGTATTGAGGATTGAGGATTGATGACTGAGGATTGAGGATTGAGGATTGAGGATTGAGGACTGAAGATTGAGGATTGAGGACTGTGGGCTGAGGGTTGAGGATTGAGGTTTGAGAAATGAGGATTGAGGATTGCGGATTGAGGATTAAGAATTGAGAATTGATGGTCGAGGGTTGAAGATAGAAGATTGAGGTTTGAGGATTGTAGATTGAAGATTGAGGACAGAGTGTTGAGGGTAGAGTATTGCGAACTGATGTTTGGGACGTGAGATTTGAAGATTGAAGGTTGAGGATTGTGTATAGAATACTGAGAACTGAGGATTTTCTATTGAGGGCTGAGAATTGAGGATTGAGGTTTGAGGATTGAGGATTGAGGATTGAGGATTGAGGATTGAAGGATGAGGATTAAGGATTGAAGATTGAGGATTCAGGATTGAGAATTGAGCATTGTGTACTGATAGTTGAGGGTTGAGTGTTGTGAGCTGAGGATTGAGCATTGAATATTGAGAATTGAAGTTTGAGGAATGAGGATTGAGGATTGAGGATTGAGGATTGAGGACTGCGGGTTGAGGATTGAGGTTTGAGAATTGAGGATAGACAATTGAATATTGAGGATTGAGGCTTGAGGACTGAGGATTGAGGCTTGAGGATTGAGGATTGAGGATTGAGGATAGATGGTTGAGGATTGCGGAATGAGGATTGAGGATTGAGTATTGAGGGCCGAGGATTGAAGATTGAAGATCGAGGATTGAGGATTGAGGATTGGGTATGAAGACTGCAGAATGAGGATTCACGAATCAGGATTGAGGATTGAGGATTGAAGATTGAGTATTGAGGATTGAAGGTTGATGATTGAGGATTGAGGATTGTGGATTGTGGATTGAGGGTTGAGGATTGAAGATTGAGTATTGAGGATTGAAGATTGAGTATTCAGGATTGAAGATTGAGGATTGAGGATTGAGGCTTGAGGATTGAGGATTGAGGTTTGAGGATTGAGGAACGAGGATTGAGGATTGAGGATGATGGCTGAGGGATGAGGGTTGATGTATGAGGAACGAGGATTGAGGATTGAGGATTGTGGACTGCGGATTGACGATTGAGTATTGAAGATTGATGATTGATGACTGAGGATTGAGGATTGAGGATTGAGGATTGAGGATTGAGGATTGAAGATAGAAGATTGAGTATTGAGGATTGAAGATTGAGGTTTGAGGATTGAGGATTGAGAATTGAGGATGGAGGATAGAGGATTGAGGATTGAGGATTGGGTATTGAGGATTGAAGAATGAGGATTGAGGGTTGAGTGTTGAGGGCTGAGGAATGCAGACTGGGTATTGAGGATTGAGTATTGAAGATTGAGGATTAAGGATTGAGGATTGGGGATTGAGGATTGAGGATTGACCATTGAGGATTGAAGATTGAAGATTGAGGACTGGGGATTGAGGATTGAAGATTGAGGATTAAGGATTGAGGATTGGGGATTGAGTATCTAGGATTGGAGATTGATTATTCAGGATTGAAGATTGAGGATTGAGGATTGAGGATTGAGTATTGAGGATTGAGGATTCAAGATTGAGGATTGGGGATTGAGGATTGAGGATTGAGAATTGAGAATCGAAGATTGTGTATTGAGGATTGAAGATTGAGACTTGAGGATTGAGGATTGAGGATGGAGGATGAAGGCTGAGGGTTGAGGATTGAGGATGGAGGATGAGGGCTGAGGGTTGAGGATTGAGGTTTGAGTAATGAATACTGAGAATTCAGGATATTCTATTGAGTATTGAGAATTGAGGATTGATTGTTGAGTATTGAGAATTGAGGATTGAGTATTGAGGATTGAAGATTGAGGTTTGAGGATTGATTATTGAGTATTGAGGATTGAAGATTGAGGATTGAGGATTGAGAACTGAGAATTGAGGATGAGGACTGAGGGTTGAGGATTGAGGTTTGAAGAATGAGGATTGAGGGTTGAGGATTGAGGATTGAGTTATGAAGATTGAGTATTCATGACTTATGATTGAGGATTGAGGATTGAGGATTGAGGACTGATGATTGAAGATTGATTATTGATGATTGTGGATTGAGGATTGTGGATTGAGGATTGAGGCTTGAGGATTGAAGATTGAGGATTGGGGACTGAGGATTGAGGATTGAGGATTGAGGATTGAGGCTGGAGGATGAGGGCTGAGGGTTGAGGATTGAGGTTTGAGTATTGAATACTGAGAATTCAGGATATTCTATTGAGTATTGAGAATTGAGGATTGATGGTTGCGTATTGAGCTCTGAGGATTGAGTATTGAGTATTGAGGTTTGAGGTTCGATGATTGAGGATTGAGGACTGAGGATTGAGGATTGAGGATTGAGGATTGAGAATTGAGAATTGAGGATGAGGACTGAGGGTTGAGGATTGAGGTTTGAAGAATGAGGATTGAGGGTTGAGGATTGAGGTTTGAGTTATGAAGATTGAGTATTCATGACTTATGATTGAGGATTGAGGATTGAGGATTGAGGACTGATGATTGAAGATTGAGTATTGATGATTGTGGATTGAGGATTGAGGATTGAGGATTGAGGATTGAGGATTGAGGATTGCAGATTGAGGATTGGGGACTGAGGATTGAGGATTGAGGATTGAGAATCGAAGATTGAGTATTGAGGATTGAAGATTGAGGTTTGAGGATTGAGGATTGAGGCTGGAGGATGAGGGCTGAGGGTTGAGGATTGAGGTTTGAGTATTGAATACTGAGAATTCAGGATATTCTATTGAGTATTGAGAATTGAGGATTGATGGTTGCGTATTGAGCTCTGAGGATTGAGTATTAAGTATTGAGGTTTGAGGTTCGATGATTGAGGATTGAGGACTGAGGATTGAGGGTTGAGGATTGAGGATTGAGCATTGAGGATTGAAGATTGAGGAGTGGGGATTGAGGATTGAAGATTGAGGATTAAGGATTTAGGATTGGGGATTGAGTATCTAGGATTGGAGACTGATTATTCAGGATTGAAGATTGAGGATTGAGGATTGAGGATTGAGAATTGAGAATTGAGGATGAGGACTGAGGGTTGAGGATTGAGGTTTGAAGAATGAGGATTGAGGATTGAGTATTGAGGATTGAGGATTGAGGATTGAGGATTGAGGATTGAGTTATGAAGATTGAGTATTCATGACTCATGATTGAGGATTGAGGATTGAGGATTGAGGATTGAGGATTGAGGATTGAAGATTGAGTATTGATGATTGAGGATTGGGGATTGAGGATTGAGGATTGACGATTGAGGATTGAAGATTGAGGATTGGGGATTGAGGATTGAGGATTGAGAATTGAGAATCGAAGATTGAGTATTGAGGATTGAAGATTGAGGTTTGAGGATTGAGGATTGAGCATGGAGGATGAGGGCTGAGTGTTGAGGATTGAGGTTTGAGTATTGAATACTGAGAATTCAGGATATTCTATTGAGTATTGAGAGTTGCGGATTGATGGTTGCGTATTGAGGATTGAGAATTGAGGATTGAGGATTGAAGATTGAGGATGAAGGATTGAGGATTGGGGATTGAGGATCTAGGATTGGAGATTGACTATTGAGGATTGAGGATTGAGTATTGAGGATTGAGGAACGAGTATTGAGGATTGAGGATGATGGCTGAGGGTTGAGGATTGATGTTTGACGAACGAGGATTGAGGATTGAGGATTGAGGACTGCGGATTGACGATTGAGTATTGAAGATTGAGGATTGATGACTGAGGATTGAGGATTGAGGATTGAGGATTGAAGATTGAAGATTGAAGATTGAGTATTGAGGATTGAAGATTGAGGATTGAGGATTGACGATTGAGTATTGAGGATTGAGGAACTAGTATTGAGGGTTGAGGATGATGGCTGAGGGTTGAGGATTGATGTTTGAGGAACGAGGATTGAGGATTGAGGATTGAGGACTGCGGATTGACGATTGAGTATTGAAGATTGAGTATTGATGACTGAGGATTGAGGATTGAGGATTGAGGATTGAGGATTGAAGATTGAAGATTGAAGATTGAGTATTGAGGATTGAAGATTGAGGATTGAGGATTGACGATTGAGTATTGAGTATTGAAGATTGATGACTGAGGATTGAGGATTGAGGATTGAGGATTGAGGATTGAGGATTGAGGACTGAAGATTGAGGATTGAGGACTGTGGGCTGAGGGTTGAGGATTGAGGTTTGAGAAATGAGGATTGAGGATTGCGGATTGAGGATTAAGAATTGAGAATTGAGGGTCGAGGGTTGAAGATAGAAGATTGAGGTTTGAGGATTGTAGATTGAAGATTGAGGACAGAGTGTTGAGGGTAGAGTATTGCGAACTGATGTTTGGGACGTGAGATTTGAAGATTGAAGGTTGAGGATTGTGTATAGAATACTGAGAACTGAGGATTTTCTATTGAGGGCTGAGAATTGAGGATTGAGGTTTGAGGATTGAGGATTGAGAATTGAGGACTGAGGATTGACGATTGAGTATTGACGATTGAGTAATGAGTATTGAAAATTGATGACTGAGGATTGAGGATTGAGGATAGAGGATTGAGGATTGAGGATGATGGCTGAGTGTTGAGGATTGAGGTTTGAGGTCTGAGGACTGAGGATTGAGGATTGAGAATTGAGGATTGAGGACTGAGGGTTGAAGATTGAGGATTGGGTATTGAGGATTGAAGAATGAGGATTGAGGGTTGAGGGTTGAGGTCTGAGGATTGCAGATTGGGTAGTGAGGATTGAGGATTGAAGATTGAGGATTGAGGATTGAGGATTGAGAATTGAGAATTGAGGATGAGGACTGATGTTTGAGGATTGAGGATTGAGGATTGAGGATTGAGGATTGAGGATTGAAGATTGAGGATTGGGGATTGAGGATTGGGGATTGAGAATTGAGGATTGAGGATTGAAATTGAGTATTGAGGATTGATGATTGAGGATTGAGACTTGATTATTGAATATTGTGGTTTGAGTATTGAACCATGAGTATTCAGAATATTTTATTGAGTATTGAGAATTGAGGAGTGATGGTTGAGTATTGAGGATTGATGGCTGAGTGTTGTGTCTTGAATATTGAGGATTGAGGATTGAGGATTGAAGATAGAGCATTGAGGATTGAATATTGAGTATTGATGATTGAATATTGAGGAATGAGGATTGAGGTTTGAGGATTGAGGACGAGGACTGACGGTTGAAGAATGAGGTTTGAGGATTGAGGATTGTGAATTGAGGACTGAGGATTGAGGATTGAGGATTGAGCATTGAGGATTGAAGATTGATGACTGGGGATTGAGGATTGAAGATTGAGTATTAAGGATTGAAGATTGGGGATTGAGGATCTAGGATTGGAGATTGAGTATTGAGGATTGAACATTGAGGCTTGAGGATTGAGAATTGAGTATTGGGGATTGAAGATTGAGTATTGAGGATTGAAGGTTGATGATTGAGGATTGAGGACTGTGGATTGTGGATTGAGGGTTGAGGATTGAAGATTGAGTATTGAGGATTGAAGATTGAGTATTCAGGATTGAAGATTGAGGATTGAGGATTGAGACTTGAGGATTGCGGATTGAGGATTGAAGATTGAGGATTGGGGATTGAGGATTGAGGATTGAGGACTGAGTATCGAGGATTAAGGAACGAGGATTGAGGATTGAGGATGATGGCTGAGGGTTGAGGATTGATGTTTGGGGAACGAGGACTGAGGATTGAGGATTGAGGACTGCGGATTGACGATTGAGTATTGAAGATTGAGGATTGATGACTGAGGATTGAGGATTGAGGATTGAGGATTGAGGATTGAAGATTGAAGATTGAAGATTGAGTATTGAGGATTGAAGATTGAGGATTGAGGATTGAGGATTGAGGATTGAGGATTGAAGATTGAGAATTGATGATTGAGGATTGAGGATTGAGGATTGAGGATTGAAAATTGAGGATTAAGGATTGAGGATTGTGGATTGAGGATCTAGGATTGGAGATTGACCATTGAGGATTGAGGATTCAGGTTTGAGGATTGAGGAACGAGGATTGAGGATTGAGGATGATGGCTGAGGGATGAGGATTGATGTTTGAGGAACGAGGATTGAGGATTGAGGATTGAGGACTGCGGATTGACGATTGAGTACTGAAGATTGAGGATTGATGACTGAGGATTGAGGATTGAGTATTGAGGATTGAGGGTTGAGGATTGAAGATTGATGATTGAGTATTGAGGATTGAAGATTGAGGATTGAGGATTCAGGATTGAGGATGGAGGATGAGGGCTGAGGGTTGAGGATTGAGGTTTGAGTATTGAATACTGAGAACTCAGGATATTCGATTGAGTATTGAGAATTGAGGATTGATGGTTGAGTTTTGAGGATTGAGGATTGAGTATTGAAGATTGAAGATTGAGGTTTGAGGATTGAGGATTGAGAATTGAGGATGAGGACTGAGGGTTGAGGATTGAGGTTTGAGGAACGAGGATTGAGGATTGAGAATTGAGGACTGAGGATTGACGATTGAGTATTGGCGATTGAGTATTGAGTATTGAGGATTGATGACTGATGATTGAGGATTGAGTATTGAAGGTTGGGTATTGAGGATTGAAGAATGAGGATTGACGATTCAGGATTGAGGATTGAGGATTGAAGATTGAGTATTGAGGATTGAAGGTTGATGATTGAGGATTGAGGATTGTGGATTGAGGATTGAGGGTTGAGGATTGAAGATTGAGTATTGAGGATTGAAGATTGAGTATTCAGGATTGAAGATTGAGGATTGAGGATTGAGGCTTGAGGATTGAGGATTGAGGATTGAAGGTTGAGGATTGGGGATTGAGGATTGAGGATTGAGGATTGAGTATTGAGGATTGAGAATTGAGGATTGAGGATTGAAGATTGAGGATTAAGGATTGAGGATTGGGGATTGAGGACCTAGGGTTGGAGATTGACTATTGAGGATTGAGGATTGAGTATTGAGGATTAAGGAACGAGGATTGAGGATTGAGGATGATGGCTGAGGGTTAAGGATTGATGTTTGAGGAACGAGGATTGAGGATTGAGGATTGAGGACTGCGGATTGACGATTGAGTATTGAAGTTTGAGGATTGATGACTGAGGAATGAGGATTGAGGATTGAGGATTGAGGATTGAAGATTGAAGATTGAAGATTGAGTATTGAGGATTGAAGATTGAGGATTGAGGATTGAGGATTGAGGATGGAGGATGAGGGCTGAGGGTTTATGATTGAGGTTTGAGTATTGAATACTGAGAATTCAGGATATTCTATTGAGTATTGAGAATTGAGGATTGATGGTTGAGTATTGACGATTGAGGATTGAGTATTGAGGATTGAGGATTGAGGTTTGAGGATTGAGGATTGAGAATTGATGATGAGGACTGAGGGTTGAGGATTGAGGTTTGAGGAACGAGGATTGAGGATTGAGAATTGAGGACTGAGGATTGACGATTGAGTATTGACGACTGAGTATTGAGTATTGAAGATTGATGACTGAGGATTGAGGATTGAGGATTGAGGATTGAGGATTGAGGATGATGGCTGAGTGTTGAGGATTGAGGTTTGAGGACTGAGGACTGAGGATTGAGGATTGAGAATTGAGGATTGAGGATTGAGAGTTGAAGATTGAGGATTGGGTATTGAGGATTGAAGAATGAGGATTGAGGGTTGAGGGTTGAGGACTGAGGATTGCAGATTGGGTAGTGAGGATTGAGGATTGAAGATTGAGGATTGAGGATTGAGGATTGAGAATTGAGAATTGAGGATGAGGACTGAGGGCTGAGGATTGAGGTTTGAGGAACGAGGATTGAGGATTGAGGATTGAGGATTGAGGATTGAGCATTGAGGATTGAGTTATGAAGATTGAGTATTCATCACTGATGATTGAGGATTGAGGATTGAGGATTGAGGATTGAGGATTGAAGATTGAGTATTGATGATTGAGGATTGAGGATTGAGGATTGAGGATTGAGGATTGAGGATTGAGGATTGAAGATTGAGGATTGGGGATTGAGGATTGAGGATTGAGAATTGAGAATCGAAGATTGAGTGTTGAGGATTGAAGATTGAGGTTTGAGGATTGAGGATTGAGCATGGAGGATGAGGGCTGAGGGTTGAGGATTGAGGTTTGAGTATTGAATACTGAGAATTCAGGATATTCTATTGAGTATTGAGAATTGAGTATTGTTGGTTGCGTATTGAGGACTGAGGATTGAGTATTGAGTATTGAGGTTTGAGGTTCGATGATTGAGGATTGAGGACTGAGGATTGAGGATTGAGGATTGAGGACTGAGCATTGAGGATTGAAGATTGAGGACTGGGGATTGAGGATTGAAGATTGAGGATTAAGGACTGAGGATTGGGGATTGAGTATCTAGGATTGGAGATTGATTATTCAGGATTGAAGATTGAGGATTGAGGATTGAGGATTGAGAATTGAGAATTGAGGATGAGGACTGAGGGTTGAGGATTGAGGTTTGAAGAATGAGGATTGAGGATTGAGTATTGAGGATTGAGGATTGAGGATTGAGTATTGAGGATTGAGTTATGAAGATTGAGTATCCATGACTGATGATTGAGGATTGAGGATTGAGGATTGAGGATTGTGGATTGAAGAATGAGAATTGATGATTGAGGAATGAGGATTGAGGATTGAGGATTGAGGATTGAGGATTGAGGATTGAGGATTGAAGATTGAGGATTGGGGATTGAGGATTGAGGATTGAGAATTGAGAATCGAAGATTGAGTATTGAGGATTGAAGATTGAGGTTTGAGGATTGAGGATTGAGGATGGTGGATGAGGGCTGAGGTTTGAGGATTGAGGTTTGAGCATTGAATACTGAGAATTCAGGATATTCTGTTGAGTATTGAGAATTGAGGATTGATGGTTGCGTATTGAGGATTGAGGATTGAGTATTGAGTATTGAGGGTTGAAGATTGAGGATTGGGGATTGAGGATTGAGGATTGAGAATTGAGAATCGAAGATTGAGTATTGAGGATTGAAGATTGAGGTTTGAGGATTGAGGATTGAGGATGGAGTATGAGGGCTGAGGGTTGAGGATTGAGGTTTGAGTATTGAATACTGAGAATTCAGGATATTCTATTGAGTATTGAGAATTGAGGATTGATGGTTGCGTATTGAGGATTGAGGCATGAGTATTGAGTATTGAGGGTTGAAGATTGAGGTTTGAGGATTGAGGATTGAGGATTGAGGATTGAGGATTGAGGATTGAAGATTGAGGATTGGGGATTGAGGATTGAGGATTGAGAATTGAGAATCGAAGATTGAGTATTGAGGATTGAAGATTGAGGTTTGAGGATTGAGGATTGAGCATGGAGGATGAGGGCTGAGGGTTGAGGATTGAGGTTTGAGTATTGAATACTGAGAATTCAGGATATTCTATTGAGTATTGAGCATTGAGGACTGTTGGTTGCGTATTGAGGACTGAGGATTGCGTATTGAGTATTGAGGTTTAAGGTTCGATGATTGAGGATTGAGGACTGAGGTTTGAGGATTGAGGATTGAGGATTGAGCATTGAGGATTGAAGATTGAGGACTGGGGATTGAGGATTGAAGATTGAGGATTAAGGATTGAGGATTGGGGATTGAGTATCTAGGATTGGAGATTGATTATTCAGGATTGAAGATTGAGGATTGAAGATTGAGGATTGAGAATTGAGAATTGAGGATGAGGACTGAGGGTTGAGGATTGAGGTTTGAAGAATGAGGATTGAGGATTGAGTATTGAGGATTGAGGATTGAGGATTGAGTATTGAGGATTGAGTTATGAAGATTGAGTATCCATGACTGATGATTGAGGATTGAGGATTGAGGATTGAGGATTGAGGATTGAGGATTGAAGAATGAGAATTGATGATTGAGGATTGAGGATTGTGGATTGAGGATTGAGGATTGAGGATTGAGGATTGAGGATTGAAGATTGAGGATTGGGGATTGAGGATTGAGGATTGAGAATTGAGAATCGAAGATTGAGTATTGAGGATTGAAGATTGAGGTTTGAGGATTGAGGATTGAGGATGGAGGACTGTGTATTGAGGTTTGAAGATTGAGGATTAAGGATTGAGGATTGGGGATTGAGGATCTAGGATTGGAGATTGATTATTCACGATTGAAGATTGAGGATTGAGGATTGAGGATTGAGAATTGAGAATTGAGGATGAGGACAGAGGGTTGAGGATTGAGGTTTGAAGAATGAGGATTGAGGATTGAGGATTGAGGATTGAGGATTGAGGATTGAGGATTGAAGATTGAGTTATGAAGATTGAGTATTCATGACTGATGATTGAGGATTGAGGATTGAGGATTGAGGATTCAGGATTGAGGATTGAAGATTGAGTATTGATGACTGAGGATTGAGGATTGAGGATTGAGGATTGAGGATTGAGGATTGAAGATTGAGGATTGGGGATTGAGGATTCAGGATTGATAATTGAGAATCGAAGATTCAGTATTGAGGATTGAAGATTGAGGTTTGAGGATTGAGGATTGAGGATGGAGGATGAGGGCTGAGGGTTGAGGATTGAGGTTTGAGTATTGAATACTGAGAATTCAGGATATTCTATTGAGTATTGTGAATTGAGGATTGATGGTCGAGTATTGAGGATTGAGGATTGAGTATTGAGGATTGAAGATTGAGGTTTGAGGATTGAGGATTGAGAATTGAGGATGAGGACCGAGGGTTGAGGATTGAGGTTTGAGGAACGAGGATTGAGGATTGAGAATTGAGGATTGAAAATTGAGGATTAAGGATTGAGGATTGGGGATTGAGGATCTAGGATTGGAGATTGACCATTGAGGATTGAGGATTGAGGTTTGAGGATTGAGGAACGAGGATTGAGGATTGAGGATGATGGCTGAGGAATGAGGATTGATGTTTGAGGAACGAGGATTGAGGATTGAGGATTGAGGATTGCGGATTGACGATTGAGTACTGAAGATTGAGGATTGATGACTGAGGATTGAGGATTGAGTATTGAGGATTGAGGATTGAGGATTGAAGATTGATGATTGAGTATTGAGGATTGAAGATTGAGGATTGAGGATTCAGGATTGAGGATGGAGGATGAGGGCTGAGGGTTGAGGATTGAGGTTTGAGTATTGAATACTGAGAATTCAGGATATTCGATTGAGTATTGAGAATTGAGGATTGATGGTTGAGTATTGAGGATTGAGGATTGAGTATTGAAGATTGAAGATTGAGGTTTGAGGATTGAGGATTGAGAATTGAGGATGAGGACTGAGGGTCGAGGATTGAGGTTTGGGGAACGAGGATTGAGGATTGAGAATTGAGGACTGAGGATTGACGATTGAGTATTGACGATTGAGTATTGAGTATTGAGGATTGATGACTGAGGATTCAGGATTGAGGATGGAGGATGAGGGCTGAGGGTTGAGGATTGAGGTTTGAGGAACGAGGATTGAGGATTGAGAATTGAGGATTGAAAATTGAGGATTAAGGATTGAGGATTGGGGATTGAGGATCTAGGATTGGAGATTGACCATTGAGGATTGAGGATTGAGGTTTGAGGATTGAGGAACGAGGATTGAGGATTGAGGATGATGGCTGAGGGATGAGGATTGATGTTTGAGGAACGAGGATTGAGGATTGAGGATTGAGGACTGCGGATTGACGATTGAGTACTGAAGATTGAGGATTGATGACTGAGGATTGAGGATTGAGTATTGAGGATTGAGGATTGAGGATTGAAGATTGATGATTGAGTATTGAGGATTGAGGATTGAGAATTGAGGATGAGGACTGAGGGTCGAGGATTGAGGATTGAGGAACGAGGATTGAGGATTGAGAATTGAGGACTGAGGATTGACGATTGAGTATTGACGATTGAGTATTGAGTATTGAGGATTGATGACTGAGGATTGAGGATTGAGGATTGAGGACTGAGGATTGAGGATTGAGTATTGAGGATTGAAGATTGAGGATTGAGGACTGAGGATTGAGGATGGAGGATGAGGGCTGAGGGTTGAGGATTGAGATTTGAGTATTGAATACTGAGAATTCAGGATATTCTATTGAGCATTGAGAATTGAGGATTGACGGTTGAGTATTGAGAATTGAGGATTAAGTATTGAGGATTGAAGATTGAGGTTTGAGGATTGATTATTGAGTATTGAGGATTGAAGATTGAGGATTGAGGATTGAGAATTGAGAATTGAGGATGAGGACTGAGGGTTGAGGATTGAGGTTTGAAGAATGAGGATTGAGGGTTGAGGATTGAGGATTGAGTTATGAAGATTGAGTATTCATGACTTATGATTGAGGATTGAGGATTGAGGATTGAGGACTGATGATTGAAGATTGAGTATTGATGATTGTGGATTGAGGATTGAGGATTGAGGATTGAGGATTGAGGATTGAAGATTGAGGATTGTGGACTGAGGATTGAGGATTGAGAATTGCGAATCGAAGACTGAGTATTGAGCATTGAAGATTGAGGTTTGAGGATTGAGGATTGAGGCTGGAGGATGAGGGCTGAGGGTTGAGGATTGAGGTTTGAGTATTGAATACTGAGAATTCAGGATATTCTATTGAGTATTGAGAATTGAGGATTGATGGTTGTGTATTGAGCTCTGAGGATTGAGTATTGAATATTGAGGTTTGAGGTTCGATGATTGAGGATTGAGGACTGAGGATTGAGGATTGAGGATTGAGGATTGAGCATTGAGGATTGAAGATTGAGGAGTGGGGATTGAGGATTGAAGGTTGAGGATTAAGGATTTAGGATTGGGGATTGAGTACCTAGGATTGGAGATTGATTATTCAGGATTGAAGATTTAGGATTGAGGATTGAGGATTGAGAATTGAGAATTGAGGATTAGGACTGAGGGTTGAGGATTGAGGTTTGAAGAATGAGGATTGAGGATTGAGGATTGAGGATTGAGGATTGAGGATTGAGGATTGAGTTATGAAGATTGAGTATTCATGACTCATGATTGAGGATTGAGGATTGAGGATTGAGGATTGAGGATTGAGGATTGAAGATTGAGTATTGATGATTGAGGATTGAGGATTGAGGATTGAGGATTGACGATTGAGGATTGAAGATTGAGGATTGGGGATTGAGGATTGAGGATTGAGAATTGAGAATCGAAGATTGAGTATTGAGGATTGAAGATTGAGGTTTGAGGATTGAGGATTGAGCATGGATGATGAGGGCTGATTGTTGAGGATTGAGGTTTGAGTATTGAATACTGAGAATTCAGGATATTCTGTTGAGTATTGAGAGTTGAGGATTGATGGTTGAGTATTGAGGATTGAGGGTTGAGTATTGAGGATTGAAGAGTGAGGTTTGAGGATTGTGGATTGAGGATGGAGGATGAGGGCTGAGGGTTGAGGATTGAGGTTTGAGTATTGAATACTGAGAATTCAGGATATTCTATTGAGTATTGAGAATTGAGGATTGATGGTTGCGTATTGAGGATTGAGGATTGAGTATTGAGTATTGAGGATTGAAGATTGAGGTTTGAGGATTGAGGATTGAGAATTGAGGATGAGGGCTGAGGGTTGAGGATTGAGGTTTGAGGAACGAGGATTCAGGATTGAGAATCGAGGTCTGAGGATTGAGGATTGAGGATTGAGGATTGAGGATTGAGGATGATGGCTGAGTGTTGAGGATTGAGGTTTGAGGACTGAGGATTGAGGATTGAGAATTGAGTATTGAGGATTGAAGATTGACGATTGAGTATTGAGTATTGAGGATTGAGGACTGTGTATTGAGGTTTGAAGATTGAGGATTAAGGATTGAGGATTGGGGATTGAGGATCTAGGATTGGAGATTGATTATTCACGATTGAAGATTGAGGATTGAGGATTGAGGATTGAGAATTGAGAATTGAGGATGAGGACAGAGGGTTGAGGATTGAGGTTTGAAGAATGAGGATTGAGGATTGAGGATTGAGGATTGAGGATTGAGGATTGAGGATTGAAGATTGAGTTATGAAGATTGAGTATTCATGACTGATGATTGAGGATTGAGGATTGAGGATTGAGGATTCAGGATTGAGGATTGAAGATTGAGTATTGATGACTGAGGATTGAGGATTGAGGATTGAGGATTGAGGATTGAGGATTGAAGATTGAGGATTGGGGATTGAGGATTCAGGATTGAGAATTGAGAATCGAAGATTGAGTATTGAGGATTGAAGATTGAGGTTTGAGGATTGAGGATTGAGCATTGAGGGTGAGGGCTGAGGGTTGAGGATTGAGGTTTGAGGAACGAGGATTGAGGATTGAGAATTGAGGATTGAGGATTGAAGATTGAGGATTAAGGATTGAGGATTGGCGATTGAGGATCTAGGATTGGAGATTGACTATTGAGGATTGAGGATTGAGTATTGAGGATTAAGGAACGAGGATTGAGGATTGAGGATGATGGCTGAGTGTTGAGGATTGATGTTTGGGGAACGAGGATTGAGGATTGAGGATTGAGGACTGCGGATTGACGATTGAGTATTGAAGATTGAGGATTGATGACTGAGGATTGAGGATTGAGGATTGAGGATTGAGGATTGAAGATTGAAGATTGAAGATTGAGTATTGAGGATTGAAGATTGAGGATTGAGGATTGAGGATTGAGGATTGAGGATTGAAGATTGAGAATTGATGATTGAGGATTGAGGATTGAGGATTGAGGATGGAGGATGAAGGCTGAGGGTTGAGGATTGAGGATGGAGGATGAGGGCTGAGGGTTGAGGATTGAGGTTTGAGTATTGAATACTGAGAATTCAGGATATTCTATTGATTATTGTGAATTGAGGATTGATGGTCGAGTATTGAGGATTGAGGATTGAGTATTGAGGGTTGAAGATTGAGGCTTCAGGATTGAGGATTGAGAATTGAGGATGAGGACCGAGGGTTGAGGATTGAGGTTTGAGGAACGAGGATTGAGGATTGAGAATTGAGGATTGAAAATTGAGGATTAAGGATTGAGGATTGGGGATTGAGGATCTAGGATTGGAGATTGACCATTGAGGATTGAGGATTGAGGTTTGAGGATTGAGGAACGAGGATTGAGGATTGAGGATGATGGCTGAGGGATGAGGATTGATGTTTGAGGAACGAGGATTGAGGATTGAGGATTGAGGTCTGCGGATTGACGATTGAGTACTGAAGATTGAGGATTGATGACTGAGGATTGAGGATTGAGTATTGAGGATTGAGGATTGAGGATTGAAGATTGATGATTGAGTATTGAGGATTGAGGATTGAGAATTGAGGATGAGGACTGAGGGTCGAGGATTGAGGTTTGAGGAACGAGGATTGAGGATTGAGAATTGAGGACTGAGGATTGACGATTGAGTATTGACGATTGAGTATTGAGTATTGAGGATTGATGACTGAGGATTGAGGATTGAGGATTGAGGACTGAGGATTGAGGATTGAGTATTGAGGATTGAAGATTGAGGAGTGGGGATTGAGGATTGAAGGTTGAGGATTAAGGATTTAGGATTGGGGATTGAGTATCTAGGATTGGAGATTGATTATTCAGGATTGAAGATTTAGGATTGAGGATTGAGGATTGAGAATTGAGAATTGAGGATTAGGACTGAGGGTTGAGGATTGAGGTTTGAAGAATGAGGATTGAGGATTGAGGATTGAGGATTGAGGATTGAGGATTGAGGATTGAAGGTTGAGGATTGAGAGTTGAGGACTGAGAATTGAGAATCGAAGATTGAGTATTGAGGATTGAAGATTGAGGTTTGAGGATTGAGGATTGAGGATGGAGGATGAGGGCTGAGGGTTGAGGATTGATGTTTGAGTATTGAATACTGAGAATTCAGGATATTCTATTGAGTATTGAGAACTGAGGATTGATGGTTGCGTATTGAGGACTGAGGATTGAGTATTCAGTATTGAGGTTTGAGGTTCGATGGTTGAGGATTGAGGACTGAGGATTGAGGATTGAGTATTGAGGATTGAGCATTGAGGATTGAAGATTGAGGACTGGGGATTGAGGATTGAAGATTGAGGATTAAGGATTGAGGATTTGGGATTGAGTATCTAGGATTGGAGACTGATTATTCAGGATTGAAGATTGAGGATTGAGGATTGAGGATTGAGAATTGAGAACTGAGGATGAGGACTGAGGGTTGAGGATTGAGGTTTGAAGAATGAGGATTGAGGATTGAGGATTGAGGATTGAGGATTGAGGATTGAGTATTGAGGATTGAGTTATGAAGATTGAGTATTCATGACTGATGATTGAGGTTTGAGGTTCGATGATTGAGGATTGAGGACTGAGGATTGAGGATTGAGTATTGAGGATTGAGCATTGAGGATTGAAGATTGAGGACTGGGGATTGAGGATTGAAGATTGAGGATTAAGGATTGAGGATTGGGGATTGAGTATCTAGGATTGGAGATTGATTATTCAGGATGGAAGATTGAGGATTGAGGATTGAGGATTGAGAATTGAGAATTGAGGATGAGGACTGAGGGTTGAGGATTGAGGTTTGAAGAATGAGGATTGAGGATTGAGGATTGAGGATTGAGGATTGAGGATTGAGTATTGAGGATTGAGTTATGAAGATTGAGTATTCATGACTGATGATTGAGGATTGAGGATTGAGGATTGACGATTGAGGATTGAAGATTGAGAATTGATGATTGAGGATTGAGGATTGAGGATTGAGCATTGAGAATTGAGAATCGAAGATTGAGTATTGAGGATTGAAGATAGAGGTTTGAGGATTGAGGATTGAGGATGGAGGATGAGGGCTGATGGTTGAGGATTGAGGTTTGAGAATTGAATACTGAGAATTCAGGATATTCTATTGAGTATTGAGAATTGAGGATTGATGGTTGCCTATTGAGGATTGAGGATTGAGTATTGAGTATTGAGAGTTGAAGATTGAGGATTGGGGATTGAGGATTGAGGATTGAGAATTGAGAATCGAAGATTGAGTATTGGGGATTGAAGATTGAGGTTTGAGGATTGAGGATTGAGGATGGAGGATGAGGGCTGAGGGTCGAGGATTGAGGTTTGAGTATTGAATACTGAGAATTCAGGATATTCTATTGAGTATTGAGAATTGAGTATTGATGGTTGCGTTTTGAGGATTGAGGATTGAGTATTGAGTATTGAGGATTGAAGATTGAGGTTTGAGGATTGAGGATTGAGAATTGAGGATGAGGACTGAGGGTTGAGGATTGAGGTTTGAGGAACGAGGATTGAGGATTGAGAATCGAGGACTGAGGATTGAGGATTGAGGATTGAGGATTGAGGATTGAGGATGATGGCTGAGTGTTGAGGAATGAGGTTTGAGGACTGAGGGATGAGGATTGAGAATTGAGTATTGAGGATTGAAGATTGACGATTGAGTATTGAGTATTGAGGATTGAGGACTGTGTATTGAGGTTTGAAGATTGAGGATTAAGGATTGAGGATTGGGGATTGAGGATCTAGGATTGGAGATTGATTATTCACGATTGAAGATTGAGGATTGTGGATTGAGGATTGAGAATTGAGAATTGAGGATGAGGACAGAGGGTTGAGGATTGAGGTTTGAAGAATGAGGATTGAGGATTGAGGATTGAGGATTGAGGATTGAGGATTGAGGATTGAAGATTGAGTTATGAAGATTGAGTATTCATGACTGATGATTGAGGATTGAGGATTGAGGATTGAGGATTGAGGATTGAGGATTGAAGATTGAGTATTGATGATTGAGGATTGAGGATTGAGGATTGAGGATTGAGGATTGAGGATTGAAGATTGAGGATTGGGGATTGAGGATTGAGGATTGAGAATTGAGAATCGAAGATTGAGTATTGAGGATTGAAGATTGATGTTTGAGGATTGAGGATTGAGCATGGAGGATGAGGGCTGAGGGTTGAGGACTGAGGTTTGAGTATTGAATACTGAGAATTCAGGATATTCTATTGAGTATTGAGAGTTGAGGATTGATGGTTGAGTATTGAGGACTGAGGGTTGAGTATTGAGGATTGAAGAGTGAGGTTTGAGGATTGAGGATTGAGAATTGAGGATGAGGACTGAGCGTTGAGGATTGAGGTTTGAGGAACGAGGATTGAGGATTGAGAATTGAGGACTGGGGATTGACGATTGAGTATCTAGGATTGAGGAACGAGGATTGAGGATTGAGAATTGAGGACTGAGGATTGACGATTGAGTATTGAGGATTGAGGATTGATGACTGAGGATTGAGGATTGAGTATTGAGGATTGGGTATTGAGGATTGAAGATTGAGTATTGAGGATTGAAGGTTGATGACTGAGGATTGAGGATTGTGGATTGTGGATTGAGGGTTGAGGATTGAAGATTGAGTATTGAGGATTGAAGATTGAGTATTCAGGATTGAAGATTGAAGATTGAGGATTGAGACTTGAGGATTGAGGATTGAGGATTGAAGATTGAGGATTGGGTATTGAGGATTGAAGAGTGAGGTTTGAGGATTGAGGATTGAGAATTGAGGATGAGGACTGAGGATTGAGGGTCGAGGATTGAGGACGAGGACTGACGGTTGAGGATTGAGGTTTGAGGTTTGATGATTGAGGATTGAGGACTGAGGATTGAGGATTGTCGATTGAGGATTGAGCATTGAGGATTGAAGATTGAGGACAGGGGATTGAGGTTTGAAGATTGAGGATTAAGGATTGAGGATTGGGGATTGAGTATCTAGGATTGGAGATTGATTATTCAGGATTGAAAATTGAGGATTGAGGATTGAGTATTGAGAATTGAGAATTGAGGATGAGGACTGAGGGTTGAGGATTGAGGTTTGAAGAATGAGGATTGAGGATTGAGGATTGAGGATTGAGTATTGAGGATTGAGGATTGAGGATTGAGGTATGAAGGTTGAGTATTCATGACTGATGATTGAGGATTGAGGATTGAGGATTGAGGATTGAGGATTGAAGATTGAGAATTGATGATTGAGGTTTGAGGATTGAGGATTGAGGATGGAGGATGAAGGCTGAGGGTTGAGGATTGAGTATGGAGGATGAGGGCTGAGGGTTGAGGATTGAGGTTTGAGTATTGAATACTGAGAATTCAGGATATTCTATTGAGTATTGTGAATTGAGGATTGATGGTCGAGTATTGAGGATTGAGGATTGAGTATTGAGGATTGAAAATTGAGGTTTGAGGATTGAGGATTGAGAATTGAGGATGAGGACTGAGGGTTGAGGATTGAGGTTTGAGGAACGAGGATTGAGGATTGAGAATTGAGGACTGAGGATTGACGATTGAGTATTGAGGATTGAGGATTGATGACTGAGGATAGAGGATTGAGGATTGAGGATTGGGTATTGAGGATTGAAGAATGAGGATTGACGATTCAGGATTGAGGATTGAGGAATGAAGATTGAGGCTTGAGGATTGAGGATTGAGGATTGAAGATTGAGGATTGAGGATTGAGAATTGAGGATTGAGGATTGAAAATTGAGGATTAAGGATTGACGATTGGCGATTGAGGATCTAGGATTGGAGATTGACCATTGAGGATTGAGGATTGAGGTTTGAGGATTGATGAACGAGGATTGAGGATTGAGGATGATGGCTGAGGGATGAGGATTGATGTTTGAGGAACGAGGATTGAGGATTGAGGATTGAGGACTGCGGATTGACGATTGAGTACTGAAGATTGAGGATTGATGACTGAGGATTGAGGATTGAGTATTGAGGATTGAGGATTGAGGATTGAAGATTGATGATTGAGTATTGAGGATTGAAGATTGAGGATCGAGGATTCAGGATTGAGGATGGAGGATGAGGGCTGAGGGTTGAGGATTGAGGTTTGAGTATTGAATACTGAGAATTCAGGATATTCTATTGAGTATTGAGAGTTGAGGATTGATGGTTGAGTATTGAAGATTGAGGGTTGAGTATTGAGGATTGAAGAGTGAGGTTTGAGGATTGTGGATTGAGAATTGAGGATGAGGACTGAGGGTTGAGGATTGAGGTTAGAGGAACGAGGATTGAGGATTGAGAATTGAGGACTGGGGATTGACGATTGAGTATCGAGGATTGAGGAACGAGGATTGAGGATTGAGAATTGAGGACTGAGGATTGACGATTGAGTATTGAGGATTGAGGATTGATGACTGAGGATTGAGGATTCAGTATTGAAGATTGGGTATTCAGGATTGAAGAATGAGGATTGACGATTCAGGATTGAGGATTGAGGATTGAAGATTGAGTATTGAGGATTGAAGGTTGATGATTGAGGATTGAGGATTGTGGATTGAGGATTGAGGGTTGAGGATTGAAGATTGAGTATTGAGGATTGAAGATTGAGTATTCAGGATTGAAGATTGAGGATTGAGGATTGAGGCTTGAGGATTGAGGATTGAGGATTGAAGGTTGAGGATTGAGAATTGAGGACTGAGAATTGAGAATCGAAGGTTGAGTATTGAGGATTGAAGATTGAGGTTTGAGGATTGAGGATTGAGGATGGAGGATGAGGGCTGAGGGTTGAGGATTGATGGTTGCGTATTGAGGACTGAGGATTGAGTATTCAGTATTGAGGTTTGAGGTTCGATGATTGATGATTGAGGACTGAGGATTGAGGATTGAGTATTGAGGATTGAGCATTGAGGATTGAAGATTGAGGACTGGGGATTGAGGATTGAAGATTGAGGATTAAGGATTGAGGATTGGGGATTGAGTATCTAGGAGTGGAGATTGATTATTCAGGATTGAAGATTGAGGATTGAGGATTGAGGATTGAGAATTGAGAATTGAGGATGAGGACTGAGGGTTGAGGATTGAGGTTTGAAGAATGAGGATTGAGGATTGAGGATTGAGGATTGAGGATTGAGGATTGAGGATTGAGTATTGAGGATTGAGTTATGAAGATTGAGTATTCATGACTGATGATTGAGGTTTGAGGTTCGATGATTGAGGATTGAGGACTGAGGATTGAGGATTGAGTATTGAGGATTGAGCATTGAGGATTGAAGATTGAGGACTGGGGATTGAGGATTGAAGATTGAGGATTAAGGATTGAGGATTGGGGATTGAGTATCTAGGATTGGAGATTGATTATTCAGGATTGAAGATTGAGGATTGAGGATTGAGGATTGAGAATTGAGAATTGAGGATGAGGACTGAGGGTTGAGGATTGAGGTTTGAAGAATGAGGATTGAGGATTGAGGATTGAGGATTGAGGATTGAGGATTGAGTATTGAGGATTGAGTTATGAAGATTGAGTATTCATGACTGATGATTGAGGATTGAGGATTGAGGATTGACGATTGAGGATTGAAGATTGAGAATTGATGATTGAGGATTGAGGATTGAGGATTGAGCATTGAGAATTGAGAATCGAAAATTGAGTATTGAGGATTGAAGATAGAGGTTTGAGGATTGAGGATTGAGGATGGAGGATGAGGGCTGAGGGTTGAGGATTGAGGTTTGAGAATTGAATACTGAGAATTCAGGATATTCTATTGAGTATTGAGAATTGAGGATTGATGGTTGCCTATTGAGGATTGAGGATTGAGTATTGAGTATTGAGAGTTGAAGATTGAGGATTGGGGATTGAGGATTGAGGATTGAGAATTGAGAATCGAAGATTGAGTATTGGGGATTGAAGATTGAGGTTTGAGGATTGAGGATTGAGGATGGAGGATGAGGGCTGAGGGTCGAGGATTGAGGTTTGAGTATTGAATACTGAGAAATCAGGATATTCTATTGAGTATTGAGAATTGAGTATTGATGGTTGCGTTTTGAGGATTGAGGATTGAGTATTGAGTATTGAGGATTGAAGATTGAGGTTTGAGGATTGAGGATTGAGAATTGAGGATGAGGACTGAGGGTTGAGGATTGAGGTTTGAGGAACGAGGATTGAGGATTGAGAATCGAGGACTGAGGATTGAGGATTGAGGATTGAGGATTGAGGATTGAGGATGATGGCTGAGTGTTGAGGAATGAGGTTTGAGGACTGAGGGATGAGGATTGAGAATTGAGTATTGAGGATTGAAGATTGACGATTGAGTATTGAGTATTGAGGATTGAGGACTGTGTATTGAGGTTTGAAGATTGAGGATTAAGGATTGAGGATTGGGGATTGAGGATCTAGGATTGGAGATTGATTATTCACGATTGAAGATTGAGGATTGTGGATTGAGGATTGAGAATTGAGAATTGAGGATGAGGACAGAGGGTTGAGGATTGAGGTTTGAAGAATGAGGATTGAGGATTGAGGATTGAGGATTGAGGATTGAGGATTGAGGATTGAAGATTGAGTTATGAAGATTGAGTATTCATGACTGATGATTGAGGATGGAGGATTGAGGATTGAGGATTGAGGATTGAGGATTGAAGATTGAGTATTGATGATTGAGGATTGAGGATTGAGGATTGAGGATTGAGGATTGAGGATTGAAGATTGAGGATTGGGGATTGAGGATTGAGGATTGAGAATTGAGAATCGAAGATTGAGTATTGAGGATTGAAGATTGATGTTTGAGGATTGAGGATTGAGCATGGAGGATGAGGGCTGAGGGTTGAGGACTGAGGTTTGAGTATTGAATACTGAGAATTCAGGATATTCTATTGAGTATTGAGAGTTGAGGATTGATGGTTGAGTATTGAGGACTGAGGGTTGAGTATTGAGGATTGAAGAGTGAGGTTTGAGGATTGAGGATTGAGAATTGAGGATGAGGACTGAGCGTTGAGGATTGAGGTTTGAGGAACGAGGATTGAGGATTGAGAATTGAGGACTGGGGATTGACGATTGAGTATCTAGGATTGAGGAACGAGGATTGAGGATTGAGAATTGAGGACTGAGGATTGACGATTGAGTATTGAGGATTGAGGATTGATGACTGAGGATTGAGGATTGAGTATTGAGGATTGGGTATTGAGGATTGAAGATTGAGTATTGAGGATTGAAGGTTGATGACTGAGGATTGAGGATTGTGGATTGTGGATTGAGGGTTGAGGATTGAAGATTGAAGTATTGAGGATTGAAGATTGAGTATTCAGGATTGAAGATTGAAGATTGAGGATTGAGACTTGAGGATTGAGGATTGAGGATTGAAGATTGAGGATTGGGGATTGAGGATTGAAGAGTGAGGTTTGAGGATTGAGGATTGAGAATTGAGGATGAGGACTGAGGATTGAGGGTCGAGGATTGAGGACGAGGACTGACGGTTGAGGATTGAGGTTTGAGGTTTGATGATTGAGGATTGAGGACAGAGGATTGAGGATTGTCGATTGAGGATTGAGCATTGAGGATTGAAGATTGAGGTCAGGGGATTGAGGTTTGAAGATTGAGGATTAAGGATTGAGGATTGGGGATTGAGTATCTAGGATTGGAGATTGATTATTCAGGATTGAAGATTGAGGATTGAGGATTGAGGATTGAGAATTGAGAATTGAGGATGAGGACTGAGGGTTGAGGATTGAGGTTTGAAGAATGAGGATTGAGGATTGAGGATTGAGGATTGAGGATTGAGGATTGAGTATTGAGGATTGAGTTATGAAGATTGAGTATTCATGACTGATGATTGAGGATTGAGGATTGAGGATTGACGATTGAGGATTGAAGATTGAGAATTGATGATTGAGGATTGAGGATTGAGGATTGAGCATTGAGAATTGAGAATCGAAAATTGAGTATTGAGGATTGAAGATAGAGGTTTGAGGATTGAGGATTGAGGATGGAGGATGAGGGCTGAGGGTTGAGGATTGAGGTTTGAGAATTGAATACTGAGAATTCAGGATATTCTATTGAGTATTGAGAATTGAGGATTGATGGTTGCCTATTGAGGATTGAGGATTGAGTATTGAGTATTGAGAGTTGAAGATTGAGGATTGGGGATTGAGGATTGAGGATTGAGAATTGAGAATCGAAGATTGAGTATTGGGGATTGAAGATTGAGGTTTGAGGATTGAGGATTGAGGATGGAGGATGAGGGCTGAGGGTCGAGGATTGAGGTTTGAGTATTGAATACTGAGAATTCAGGATATTCTATTGAGTATTGAGAATTGAGTATTGATGGTTGCGTTTTGAGGATTGAGGATTGAGTATTGAGTATTGAGGATTGAAGATTGAGGTTTGAGGATTGAGGATTGAGAATTGAGGATGAGGACTGAGGGTTGAGGATTGAGGTTTGAGGAACGAGGATTGAGGATTGAGAATCGAGGACTGAGGATTGAGGATTGAGGATTGAGGATTGAGGATTGAGGATGATGGCTGAGTGTTGAGGAATGAGGTTTGAGGACTGAGGGATGAGGATTGAGAATTGAGTATTGAGGATTGAAGATTGACGATTGAGTATTGAGTATTGAGGATTGAGGACTGTGTATTGAGGTTTGAAGATTGAGGATTAAGGATTGAGGATTGGGGATTGAGGATCTAGGATTGGAGATTGATTATTCACGATTGAAGATTGAGGATTGTGGATTGAGGATTGAGAATTGAGAATTGAGGATGAGGACAGAGGGTTGAGGATTGAGGTTTGAAGAATGAGGATTGAGGATTGAGGATTGAGGATTGAGGATTGAGGATTGAGGATTGAAGATTGAGTTATGAAGATTGAGTATTCATGACTGATGATTGAGGATGGAGGATTGAGGATTGAGGATTGAGGATTGAGGATTGAAGATTGAGTATTGATGATTGAGGATTGAGGATTGAGGATTGAGGATTGAGGATTGAGGATTGAAGATTGAGGATTGGGGATTGAGGATTGAGGATTGAGAATTGAGAATCGAAGATTGAGTATTGAGGATTGAAGATTGATGTTTGAGGATTGAGGATTGAGCATGGAGGATGAGGGCTGAGGGTTGAGGACTGAGGTTTGAGTATTGAATACTGAGAATTCAGGATATTCTATTGAGTATTGAGAGTTGAGGATTGATGGTTGAGTATTGAGGACTGAGGGTTGAGTATTGAGGATTGAAGAGTGAGGTTTGAGGATTGAGGATTGAGAATTGAGGATGAGGACTGAGCGTTGAGGATTGAGGTTTGAGGAACGAGGATTGAGGATTGAGAATTGAGGACTGGGGATTGACGATTGAGTATCTAGGATTGAGGAACGAGGATTGAGGATTGAGAATTGAGGACTGAGGATTGACGATTGAGTATTGAGGATTGAGGATTGATGACTGAGGATTGAGGATTGAGTATTGAGGATTGGGTATTGAGGATTGAAGATTGAGTATTGAGGATTGAAGGTTGATGACTGAGGATTGAGGATTGTGGATTGTGGATTGAGGGTTGAGGATTGAAGATTGAAGTATTGAGGATTGAAGATTGAGTATTCAGGATTGAAGATTGAAGATTGAGGATTGAGACTTGAGGATTGAGGATTGAGGATTGAAGATTGAGGATTGGGGATTGAGGATTGAAGAGTGAGGTTTGAGGATTGAGGATTGAGAATTGAGGATGAGGACTGAGGATTGAGGGTCGAGGATTGAGGACGAGGACTGACGGTTGAGGATTGAGGTTTGAGGTTTGATGATTGAGGATTGAGGACAGAGGATTGAGGATTGTCGATTGAGGATTGAGCATTGAGGATTGAAGATTGAGGTCAGGGGATTGAGGTTTGAAGATTGAGGATTAAGGATTGAGGATTGGGGATTGAGTATCTAGGATTGGAGATTGATTATTCAGGATTGAAGATTGAGGATTGAGGATTGAGTATTGAGAATTGAGAATTGAGGATGAGGACTGAGGGTTGAGGATTGAGGTTTGAAGAATGAGGATTGAGGATTGAGGATTGAGGATTGAGTATTGAGGATTGAGGATTGAGGATTGAGGTATGAAGGTTGAGTATTCATGACTGATGATTGAGGATTGAGGATTGAGGATTGAGGATTGAGGATTGAAGATTGAGAATTGATGATTGAGGATTGAGGATTGAGGATTGAGGATGGAGGATGAAGGCTGAGGGTTGAGGATTGAGTATGGAGGATGAGGGCTGAGGGTTGAGGATTGAGGTTTGAGTATTGAATACTGAGAATTCAGGATATTCTATTGAGTATTGTGAATTGAGGATTGATGGTCGAGTATTGAGGATTGAGGATTGAGTATTGAGGATTGAAAATTGAGGTTTGAGGATTGAGGATTGAGAATTGAGGATGAGGACTGAGGGTTGAGGATTGAGGTTTGAGGAACGAGGATTGAGGATTGAGAATTGAGGACTGAGGATTGACGATTGAGTATTGAGGATTGAGGATTGATGACTGAGGATAGAGGATTGAGGATTGAGGATTGGGTATTGAGGATTGAAGAATGAGGATTGACGATTCAGGATTGAGGATTGAGGAATGAAGATTGAGGCTTGAGGATTGAGAATTGAGGATTGAAGATTGAGGATTGAGGATTGAGAATTGAGGATTGAGGATTGAAAATTGAGGATTAAGGATTGACGATTGGCGATTGAGGATCTAGGATTGGAGATTGACCATTGAGGATTGAGGATTGAGGTTTGAGGATTGAGGAACGAGGATTGAGGATTGAGGATGATGGCTGAGGGATGAGGATTGATGTTTGAGGAACGAGGATTGAGGATTGAGGATTGAGGACTGCGGATTGACGATTGAGTACTGAAGATTGAGGATTGATGACTGAGGATTGAGGATTGAGTATTGAGGATTGAGGATTGAGGATTGAAGATTGATGATTGAGTATTGAGGATTGAAGATTGAGGATCGAGGATTCAGGATTGAGGATGGAGGATGAGGGCTGAGGGTTGAGGATTGAGGTTTGAGTATTGAATACTGAGAATTCAGGATATTCTATTGAGTATTGAGAGTTGAGGATTGATGGTTGAGTATTGAGGATTGAGGGTTGAGTATTGAGGATTGAAGAGTGAGGTTTGAGGATTGTGGATTGAGAATTGAGGATGAGGACTGAGGGTTGAGGATTGAGGTTAGAGGAACGAGGATTGAGGATTGAGAATTGAGGACTGGGGATTGACGATTGAGTATCGAGGATTGAGGAACGAGGATTGAGGATTGAGAATTGAGGACTGAGGATTGACGATTGAGTATTGAGGATTGAGGATTGATGACTGAGGATTGAGGATTCAGTATTGAAGATTGGGTATTCAGGATTGAAGAATGAGGATTGACGATTCAGGATTGAGGATTGAGGATTGAAGATTGAGTATTGAGGATTGAAGGTTGATGATTGAGGATTGAGGATTGTGGATTGAGGATTGAGGGTTGAGGATTGAAGATTGAGTATTGAGGATTGAAGATTGAGTATTCAGGATTGAAGATTGAGGATTGAGGATTGAGGCTTGAGGATTGAGGATTGAGGATTGAAGGTTGAGGATTGAGAATTGAGGACTGAGAATTGAGAATCGAAGATTGAGTATTGAGGATTGAAGATTGAGGTTTGAGGATTGAGGATTGAGGATGGAGGATGAGGGCTGAGGGTTAAGGATTGATGTTTGAGTATTGAATACTGAGAATTCAGGATATTCAATTGAGTATTGAGAACTGAGGATTGATGGTTGCGTATTGAGGACTGAGGATTGAGTATTCAGTATTGAGGTTTGAGGTTCGATGATTGATGATTGAGGACTGAGGATTGAGGATTGAGTATTGAGGATTGAGCATTGAGGATTGAAGATTGAGGACTGGGGATTGAGGATTGAAGATTGAGGATTAAGGATTGAGGATTGGGGATTGAGTATCTAGGAGTGGAGATTGATTATTCAGGATTGAAGATTGAGGATTGAGGATTGAGGATTGAGAATTGAGAATTGAGGATGAGGACTGAGGGTTGAGGATTGAGGTTTGAAGAATGAGGATTGAGGATTGAGGATTGAGGATTGAGGATTGAGGATTGAGTATTGAGGATTGAGTTATGAAGATTGAGTATTCATGACTGATGATTGAGGATTGAGGATTGAGGATTGACGATTGAGGATTGAAGATTGAGAATTGATGATTGAGGATTGAGGATTGAGGATTGAGGATTGAGGATTGAGGATTGAGGATTGAAGATTGAGGATTGGGGATTGAGGATTGAGCATTGAGAATTGAGAATCGAAGATTGAGTATTGAGGATTGAAGATAGAGGTTTGAGGATTGAGGATTGAGGATGGAGGATGAGGGCTGAGGGTCGAGGATTGAGGTTTGAGTATTGAATACTGAGAATTCAGGATATTCTATTGAGTATTGAGAATTGAGTATTGATGGTTGCGTTTTGAGGATTGAGGATTGAGTATTGAGTATTGAGGATTGAAGATTGAGGTTTGAGCATTGAGGATTGAGAATTGAGGATGAGGACTGAGGGTTGAGGATTGAGGTTTGAGGAACGAGGATTGAGGATTGAGAATCGAGGACTGAGGATTGAGGATTGAGGATTGAGGATTGAGGATTGAGGATGATGGCTGAGTGTTGAGGAATGAGGTTTGAGGACTGAGGGATGAGGATTGAGAATTGAGTATTGAGGATTGAAGATTGACGATTGAGTATTGAGTATTGAGGATTGAGGACTGTGTATTGAGGTTTGAAGATTGAGGATTAAGGATTGAGGATTGGGGATTGAGGATCTAGGATTGGAGATTGATTATTCACGATTGAAGATTGAGGATTGTGGATTGAGGATTGAGAATTGAGAATTGAGGATGAGGACAGAGGGTTGAGGATTGAGGTTTGAAGAATGAGGATTGAGGATTGAGGATTGAGGATTGAGGATTGAGGATTGAGGATTGAAGATTGAGTTATGAAGATTGAGTATTCATGACTGATGATTGAGGATGGAGGATTGAGGATTGAGGATTGAGGATTGAGGATTGAAGATTGAGTATTGATGATTGAGGATTGAGGATTGAGGATTGAGGATTGAGGATTGAGGATTGAAGATTGAGGATTGGGGATTGAGGATTGAGGATTGAGAATTGAGAATCGAAGATTGAGTATTGAGGATTGAAGATTGATGTTTGAGGATTGAGGATTGAGCATGGAGGATGAGGGCTGAGGGTTGAGGACTGAGGTTTGAGTATTGAATACTGAGAATTCAGGATATTCTATTGAGTATTGAGAGTTGAGGATTGATGGTTGAGTATTGAGGACTGAGGGTTGAGTATTGAGGATTGAAGAGTGAGGTTTGAGGATTGAGGATTGAGAATTGAGGATGAGGACTGAGCGTTGAGGATTGAGGTTTGAGGAACGAGGATTGAGGATTGAGAATTGAGGACTGGGGATTGACGATTGAGTATCTAGGATTGAGGAACGAGGATTGAGGATTGAGAATTGAGGACTGAGGATTGACGATTGAGTATTGAGGATTGAGGATTGATGACTGAGGATTGAGGATTGAGTATTGAGGATTGGGTATTGAGGATTGAAGATTGAGTATTGAGGATTGAAGGTTGATGACTGAGGATTGAGGATTGTGGATTGTGGATTGAGGGTTGAGGATTGAAGATTGAGTATTGAGGATTGAAGATTGAGTATTCAGGATTGAAGATTGAAGATTGAGGATTGAGACTTGAGGATTGAGGATTGAGGATTGAAGATTGAGGATTGGGGATTGAGGATTGAAGAGTGAGGTTTGAGGATTGAGGATTGAGAATTGAGGATGAGGACTGAGGATTGAGGGTCGAGGATTGAGGACGAGGACTGACGGTTGAGGATTGAGGTTTGAGGTTTGATGATTGAGGATTGAGGACTGAGGATTGAGGATTGTCGATTGAGGATTGAGCATTGAGGATTGAAGATTGAGGACAGGGGATTGAGGTTTGAAGATTGAGGATTAAGGATTGAGGATTGGGGATTGAGTATCTAGGATTGGAGATTGATTATTCAGGATTGAAGATTGAGGATTGAGGATTGAGTATTGAGAATTGAGAATTGAGGATGAGGACTGAGGGTTGAGGATTGAGGTTTGAAGAATGAGGATTGAGGATTGAGGATTGAGGATTGAGTATTGAGGATTGAGGATTGAGGATTGAGGTATGAAGGTTGAGTATTCATGACTGATGATTGAGGATTGAGGATTGAGGATTGAGGATTGAGGATTGAAGATTGAGAATTGATGATTGAGGATTGAGGATTGAGGATTGAGGATGGAGGATGAAGGCTGAGGGTTGAGGATTGAGTATGGAGGATGAGGGCTGAGGGTTGAGGATTGAGGTTTGAGTATTGAATACTGAGAATTCAGGATATTCTATTGAGTATTGTGAATTGAGGATTGATGGTCGAGTATTGAGGATTGAGGATTGAGTATTGAGGATTGAAAATTGAGGTTTGAGGATTGAGGATTGAGAATTGAGGATGAGGACTGAGGGTTGAGGATTGAGGTTTGAGGAACGAGGATTGAGGATTGAGAATTGAGGACTGAGGATTGACGATTGAGTATTGAGGATTGAGGATTGATGACTGAGGATAGAGGATTGAGGATTGAGGATTGGGTATTGAGGATTGAAGAATGAGGATTGACGATTCAGGATTGAGGATTGAGGAATGAAGATTGAGGCTTGAGGATTGAGAATTGAGGATTGAAGATTGAGGATTGAGGATTGAGAATTGAGGATTGAGGATTGAAAATTGAGGATTAAGGATTGACGATTGGCGATTGAGGATCTAGGATTGGAGATTGACCATTGAGGATTGAGGATTGAGGTTTGAGGATTGAGGAACGAGGATTGAGGATTGAGGATGATGGCTGAGGGATGAGGATTGATGTTTGAGGAACGAGGATTGAGGATTGAGGATTGAGGACTGCGGATTGACGATTGAGTACTGAAGATTGAGGATTGATGACTGAGGATTGAGGATTGAGTATTGAGGATTGAGGATTGAGGATTGAAGATTGATGATTGAGTATTGAGGATTGAAGATTGAGGATCGAGGATTCAGGATTGAGGATGGAGGATGAGGGCTGAGGGTTGAGGATTGAGGTTTGAGTATTGAATACTGAGAATTCAGGATATTCTATTGAGTATTGAGAGTTGAGTATTGATGGTTGAGTATTGAGGATTGAGGGTTGAGTATTGAGGATTGAAGAGTGAGGTTTGAGGATTGTGGATTGAGAATTGAGGACTGAGGATTGACGATTGAGTATTGAGGATTGAGGATTGATGACTGAGGATTGAGGATTCAGTATTGAAGATTGGGTATTCAGGATTGAAGAATGAGGATTGACGATTCAGGATTGAGGATTGAGGATTGAAGATTGAGTATTGAGGATTGAAGGTTGATGATTGAGGATTGAGGATTGTGGATTGAGGATTGAGGGTTGAGGATTGAAGATTGAGTATTGAGGATTGAAGATTGAGTATTCAGGATTGAAGATTGAGGATTGAGGATTGAGGCTTGAGGATTGAGGATTGAGGATTGAAGGTTGAGGATTGAGAATTGAGGACTGAGAATTGAGAATCGAAGATTGAGTATTGAGGATTGAAGATTGAGGTTTGAGGATTGAGGATTGAGGATGGAGGATGAGGGCTGAGGGTTGAGGATTGATGTTTGAGTATTGAATACTGAGAATTCAGGATATTCTATTGAGTATTGAGAACTGAGGATTGATGGTTGCGTATTGAGGACTGAGGATTGAGTATTCAGTATTGAGGTTTGAGGTTCGATGATTGATGATTGAGGACTGAGGATTGAGGATTGAGTATTGAGGATTGAGCATTGAGGATTGAAGATTGAGGACTGGGGATTGAGGATTGAAGATTGAGGATTAAGGATTGAGGATTGGGGATTGAGTATCTAGGAGTGGAGATTGATTATTCAGGATTGAAGATTGAGGATTGAGGATTGAGGATTGAGAATTGAGAATTGAGGATGAGGACTGAGGGTTGAAGATTGAGGTTTGAAGAATGAGGATTGAGGATTGAGGATTGAGGATTGAGGATTGAGGATTGAGTATTGAGGATTGAGTTATGAAGATTGAGTATTCATGACTGATGATTGAGGATTGAGGATTGAGGATTGACGATTTAGGATTGAAGATTGAGAATTGATGATTGAGGATTGAGGATTGAGGATTGAGGATTGAGGATTGAGGATTTGAGGATTGAAGATTGAGGATTGGGGATTGAGGATTGAGCATTGAGAATTGAGAATCGAAGATTGAGTATTGAGGATTGAAGATAGAGGTTTGAGGATTGAGGATTGAGGATGGAGGATGAGGGCTGAGGGTTGAGGATTGAGGTTTGAGAATTGAATACTGAGAATCCAGGATATTCTATTGAGTATTGAGAATTGAGGATTGATGGTTGCCTATTGAGGATTGAGGATTGAGTATTGAGTATTGAGAGTTGAAGATTGAGGATTGGGGATTGAGGATTGAGGATTGAGAATTGAGAATCGAAGATTGAGTATTGGGGATTGAAGATTGAGGTTTGAGGATTGAGGATTGAGGATGGAGGATGAGGGCTGAGCGTCGAGGATTGAGGTTTGAGTATTGAATACTGAGAATTCAGGATATTCTATTGAGTATTGAGAATTGAGTATTGATGGTTGCGTTTTGAGGATTGAGGATTGAGTATTGAGTATTGAGGATTGAAGATTGAGGTTTGAGGATTGAGGATTGAGAATTGAGGATGAGGACTGAGGGTTGAGGATTGAGGTTTGAGGAACGAGGATTGAGGGTTGAGAATCGAGGACTGAGGATTGAGGATTGAGGATTGAGGATTGAGGATTGAGGATGATGGCTGAGTGTTGAGGAATGAGGTTTGAGGACTGAGGGATGAGGATTGAGAATTGAGTATTGAGGATTGAAGATTGACGATTGAGTATTGAGTATTGAGGTTTGAGGACTGTGTATTGAGGTTTGAAGATTGAGGATTAAGGATTGAGGATTGGGGATTGAGGATCTAGGATTGGAGATTGATTATTCACGATTGAAGATTGAGGATTGAGGATTTAGGATTGAGAATTGAGAATTGAGGATGAGGACAGAGGGTTGAGGATTGAGGTTTGAAGAATGAGGATTGAGGATTGAGGATTGAGGATTGAGGATTGAGGATTGAGGATTGAAGATTGAGTTATGAAGATTGAGTATTCATGACTGATGATTGAGGATTGAGGATTGAGGATTGAGGATTGAGGATTGAGGATTGAAGATTGAGTATTGATGATTGAGGATTGAGGATTGAGGATTGAGGATTGAGGATTGAGGATTGAAGATTGAGGATTGGGGATTGAGGATTGAGGATTGAGAATTGAGAATCGAAGATTGAGTATTGAGGATTGAAGATTGATGTTTGAGGATTGAGGATTGAGCATGGAGGATGAGGGCTGAGGGTTGAGGACTGAGGTTTGAGTATTGAATACTGAGAATTCAGGATATTCTATTGAGTATTGAGAGTTGAGGATTGATGGTTGAGTATTGAGGACTGAGGGTTGAGTATTGAGGATTGAAGAGTGAGGTTTGAGGATTGAGGATTGAGAATTGAGGATGAGGACTGAGCGTTGAGGATTGAGGTTTGAGGAACGAGGATTGAGGATTGAGAATTGAGGACTGGGGATTGACGATTGAGTATCTAGGGTTGAGGAACGAGGATTGAGGATTGAGAATTGAGGACTGAGGATTGACGATTGAGTATTGAGGATTGAGGATTGATGACTGAGGATTGAGGATTGAGTATTGAGGATTGGGTATTGAGGATTGAAGATTGAGTATTGAGGATTGAAGGTTGATGACTGAGGATTGAGGATTGTGGAATGTGGATTGAGGGTTGAGGATTGAAGATTGAGTATTGAGGATTGAAGATTGAGTATTCAGGATTGAAGATTGAGGATTGAGGATTGAGACTTGAGGATTGAGGATTGAGGATTGAAGATTGAGGATTGGGGATTGAGGATTGAAGAGTGAGGTTTGAGGATTGAGGATTGAGAATTGAGGATGAGGACTGAGGATTGAGGGTCGAGGATTGAGGACGAGGACTGACGGTTGAGGATTGAGGTTTGAGGTTTGATGATTGAGGATTGAGGACTGAGGATTGAGGATTGTCGATTGAGGATTGAGCATTGAGGATTGAAGATTGAGGACAGGGGATTGAGGTTTGAAGATTGAGGATTAAGGATTGAGGATTGGGGATTGAGGATCTAGGATTGGATATTGATTATTCAGGATTGAAGATTGAGGATTGAGGATTGAGTATTGAGAATTGAGAATTGAGGATGAGGACTGAGGGTTGAGGATTGAGGTTTGAAGAATGAGGATTGAGGATTGAGGATTGAGGATTGAGTATTGAGGATTGAGGATTGAGGATTGAGGTATGAAGGTTGAGTATTCATGACTGATGATTGAGGATTGAGGATTGAGGATTGAGGATTGAGGATTGAGGATTGAGGATTGAAGATTGAGAATTGATGATTGAGGATTGAGGATTCAGGATTGAGGATGGAGGATGAGGGCTGAGGGTTGAGGATTGAGGTTTGAGTATTGAATACTGAGAATTCAGCATATTCGATTGAGTATTGAGAATTGAGGATTGATGGTTGAGTATTGAGGATTGAGGATTGAGTATTGAAGATTGAAGATTGAGGTTTGAGGATTGAGGATTGAGAATTGAGGATGAGGACTGATGGTTGAGGATTGAGGTTTGAGGAACGAGGATTGAGGATTGAGAATTGAGGACTGAGGATTGACGATTGAGTATTGACGATTGAGTATTGAGTATTGAGGATTGATGACTGAGGATTGAGGATTGAGGATTGAAGATTGAGGATTGAGGATTGAGAATTGAGGATGAGGACTGAGGGTTGAGGATTGAGGTTTGAAGAATGCGGATTGAGGGTTGAGAATTGAGGATTGAGGATTGAAGATTGAGGATTAAGGATTGAGGATTGGGGATTGAGGATCTAGGATTGGAGATTGACTATTGAGGATTGAGGATTGAGTATTGAGGATTGAGGAACGAGTATTGAGGATTGAGGATGATGGCTGAGGGTTGATGATTGATGTTTGAGGAACGAGGATTGAGGATTGAGGATTGAGGACTGCGGATTGACGATTGAGTATTGAAGATTGAGGAATGATGACTGAGGATTGAGGATTGAGGATTGAGGATTGAGGATTGAAGATTGAAGATTGAAGATTGAGTATTGAGGATTGAAGATTGAGGATTGAGGATTGAGGATTGAGGATGGAGGATGAGGGCTGAGGGTTTATGATTGAGGTTTGAGTATAGAATACTGAGAATTCAGGATATTCTATTGAGTATTGAGAATTGAGGATTGATGGTTGAGTATTGAGGATTGAGGATTGAGTATTGAGGATTGAGAATTGAGGATTGAGGATTGAGGATTGAGGATTGAAGATTGAGGATTGGGGATTGAGGATTGAGGATTGAGGATTGAGAATCGAAGATTGAGTATTGAGGATTGAAGATTGAGGTTTGAGGATTGAGGATTGAGCATGGAGGATGAGGGCTGAGGGTTGAGGATTGAGGTTTGAGTATTGAATACTGAGAATTCAGGATATTCTATTGAGTATTGAGAATTGAGGATTGATGGTTGAGTATTGGGAATTGAGGATTGAGTATTGAGGATTGAAGATTGAGGTTTGAGGATTGATTATTGAGTATTGAGGATTGAAGATTGAGGATTGAGGATTGAGAATTGAGAATTGAGGATGAGGACTGAGGGTTGAGGATTGAGGTTTGAAGAATGCGGATTGAGGGTTGAGGATTGAGGATTGAGTTATGACGATTGAGTATTCATGACTTATGATTGAGGATTGAGGATGGAGGATTGAGGACTGATGATTGAAGATTGTGTATTGATGATTGTGGATTGAGGATTGAGGATTGAGGATTGAGGATTGAGGATTGAAGATTGAGGATTGGGGACTGAGGATTGAGGATTGAGAATTGAGAATCGAAGATTGAGTATTGAGGATTGAAGATTGAGGTTTGAGGATTGAGGATTGAGGCTGGAGGATGAGGGCTGAGGGTTGAGGGTTGAGGTTTGAGTATTGAATACTGAGAATTCAGGATATTCTATTGAGTATTGAGAATTGAGGATTGATGGTTGCGTATTGAGCTCTGAGGATTGAGTATTGAGTATTGAGGTTTGAGGTTCGATGATTGAGGATTGAGGACTGAGGATTGAGGATTGAGGATTGAGGATTGAGCATTGAGGATTGAAGATTGAGCAGTGGGGATTGAGGATTGAAGAGTGAGGATTAAGGATTTAGGATTGGGGATTGAGTATCTAGGATTGGAGATTGATTATTCAGGATTGAAGATTGAGTATTGAGGATTGAGGATTGAGAATTGAGAATTGAGGATGAGGACTGAGGGTTGAGGATTGAGGTTTGAAGAATGAGGATTTAGGATTGAGGATTGAGGATTGAGGATTGAGGATTGAGGATTGAGATATGAAGATTGAGTATTCATGACTCATGATTGAGGATTGAGGATTGAGGATTGAGGATTGAGGATTGAGGATTGAAGATTGGGTATTGATGATTGAGGATTGAGGATTGAGGATTGAGGATTGACGATTGAGGATTGAAGATTGAGGATTGGGGATTGAGGATTGAGGATTGAGAATTGAGAATCGAAGATTGAGTATTGAGGATTGAAGATTGAGGTTTGAGGATTGAGGATTGAGCATGGAGGATGAGGGCTGAGTGTTGAGGATTGAGGTTTGAGTATTGAATACTGAGAATTCAGGATATTCTATTGAGTATTGAGAGTTGAGGATTGATGGTTGAGTATTGAGGATTGAGGGTTGAGTATTGAGGATTGAAGAGTGAGGTTTGAGGATTGAGGATTGAGAATTGAGGATGAGGACTGAGGGTTGAGGATTGAGGTTAGAGGAACGAGGATTGAGGATTGAGAATTGAGGACTGGGGATTGACGATTGAGTATCGAGGATTGAGGAACGAGGATTGAGGATTGAGAATTGAGGACTGAGGATTGACGATTGAGTATTGAGGATTGAGGATTGATGACTGAGGATTGAGGATTGAGTATTGAAGATTGGGTATTGAGGATTGAAGAATGAGGATTGACGATTCAGGATTGAGGATTGAGGATTGAAGATTGAGTATTGAGGATTGAAAGTTGATTGCTGAGGATTGAGGATTGTGGATTGTGGGTTGAGGGTTGAGGATTGAAGATTGAGTATTGAGGATTGAAGATTGAGTATTCAGGATTGAAGATTGAGGATTGAGGATTGAGGCTTGAGGATTGAGGATTGAGGATTGAAGGTTGAGGATTGGGGATTGAGGATTGAGGATTGAGGATTGAGTATTGAGGATTGAGAATTGAGGATTGAGGATTGAAGATTGAGGATTAAGGATTGAGGATTGGGGATTGAGGATCTAGGATTGGAGATTGACTATTGAGGATTGAGGATTGAGTATTGAGGATTGAGGAACGAGTATTGAGGATTGAGGATGATGGCTGAGGGTTGATGATTGATGTTTGAGGAACGAGGATTGAGGATTGAGGATTGAGGACTGCGGATTGACGATTGAGTATTGAAGATTGAGGATTGATGACTGAGGATTGAGGATTGAGGATTGAGGATTGAGGATTGAAGATTGAAGATTGAAGATTGAGTATTGAGGATTGAAGATTGAGGATTGAGGATTGAGGATTGAGGATGGAGGATGAGGGCTGAGGGTTTATGATTGACGTTTGAGTATTGAATACTGAGAATTCAGGATATTCTATTGAGTATTGAGAATTGAGGATTGATGGTTGAGTATTGAGGATTGAGGATTGAGTATTGAGGATTGAGGATTGAGGTTTGAGGATTGAGGATTGAGAATTGAGGATGAGGACTGAGGGTTGAGGATAGAGGTTTGAGGAACGAGGATTGAGGATTGAGAATTGAGGACTGAGGATTGACGATTGAGTATTGACGATTGAGTATTGAGTATTGAAGATTGATAACTGAGGATTGAGGATTGAGGATTGAGGATTGAGGATTGAGGATGATGGCTGAGTGTTGAGGATTGAGGTTTGAGGACTGAGGACTGAGGATTGAGGATTGAGAATTGAGGATTGAGGATTGAGGGTTGAAGATTGAGGATTGGGTACTGAGGATTGAAGAATGAGGATTGAGGGTTGAGGGTTGAGGACTGAGGATTGCAGATTGGGTAGTGAGGATTGAGGATTGAAGATTGAGGATTGAGGATTGAGGATTGAGAATTGAGAATTGAGGATGAGGACTGAGGGTTGAGGATTGAGGTTTGAAGAATGAGGATTGAGGATTGAGGATTGAGGATTGAGGATTGAGCATTGAGGATTGAGTTATGAAGATTGAGTATTCATGACTGATGATTGAGGATTGAGGATTGAGGATTGAGGATTGAGGATTGAGGATTGAAGATTGAGTATTGATGATTGAGGGTTGAGGATTGAGGATTGAGGATTGAGGATTGAGGATTGAAGATTGAGAATTGAGAATCGAAGATTGAGTATTGAGGATTGAAGATTGAGGTTTGAGGATTGAGGATTGAGCATGGAGGATGAGGGCTGAGTGTTGAGGATTGAGGTTTGAGTATTGAATACTGAGAATTCAGGATATTCTATTGAGTATTGAGAGTTGAGGATTGATGGTTGAGTATTGAGGATTGAGGGTTGAGTATTGAGGATTGAAGAGTGAGGTTTGAGGATTGAGGATTGAAAATTGAGGATGAGGACTGAGGGTTGAGGATTGAGGTTAGAGGAACGAGGATTGAGGATTGAGAATTGAGGACTGGGGATTGACGATTGAGTATCGAGGATTGAGGAACGAGGATTGAGGATTGAGAATTGAGGACTGAGGATTGACGATTGAGTATTGAGGATTGAGGATTGACGACTGAGGATTGAGGATTGAGTATTGAAGATTGGGTATTGAGGATTGAAGAATGAGGATTGACGATTCAGGATTGAGGATTGAGGATTGAAGATTGAGTATTGAGGATTGAAGGTTGATTGTTGAGGATTGAGGATTGTGGATTGTGGGTTGAGGGTTGAGGACTGAAGATTGAGTATTGAGGATTGAAGATTGAGTATTCAGGATTGAAGATTGAGGATTGAGGATTGAGGCTTGAGGATTGAGGATTGAGGATTGAAGGTTGAGGATTGGGGATTGAGGATTGAGGATTGAGGATTCAGTATTGAGGATTGAGAATTGAGGATTGAGGATTGAAGATTGAGGATTAAGGATTGAGGATTGGGGATTGAGGATCTAGGATTGGAGATTGACTATTGAGGATTGAGGATTGAGTATTGAGGATTGAGGAACGAGTATTGAGGATTGAGGATGATGGCTGAGGGTTGATGATTGATGTTTGAGGAACGAGGATTGAGGATTGAGGATTGAGGACTGCGGATTGACGATTGAGTATTGAAGATTGAGGATTGATGACTGAGGATTGAGGATTGAGGATTGAGGATTGAGGATTGAAGATTGAAGATTGAAGATTGAGTATTGAGGATTGAAGATTGAGGATTGAGGATTGAGGATTGAGGATGGAGGATGAGGGCTGAGGGTTTATGATTGACGTTTGAGTATTGAATACTGAGAATTCAGGATATTCTATTGAGTATTGAGAATTGAGGATTGATGGTTGAGTATTGAGGATTGAGGATTGAGTATTGAGGATTGAGGATTGAGGATTGAGGATTGAGGATTGAGAATTGAGGATGAGGACTGAGGGTTGAGGATAGAGGTTTGAGGAACAAGGATTGAGGATTGAGAATTGAGGACTGAGGATTGACGATTGAGTATTGACGATTGAGTATTGAGTATTGAAGATTGATAACTGAGGATTGAGGATTGAGGATTGAGGATTGAGGATTGATGATGATGGCTGAGTGTTGAGGATTGAGGTTTGAGGACTGAGGACTGAGGATTGAGGATTGAGAATTGAGGATTGAGGATTGATGGTTGAAGATTGAGGATTGGGTACTGAGGATTGAAGAATGAGGATTGAGGGTTGAGGGTTGAGGACTGAGGATTGCAGATTGGGTAGTGAGGATTGAGGATTGAAGATTGAGGATTGAGGATTGAGGATTGAGAGTTGAGAATTGAGGATGAGGACTGAGGGTTGAGGATTGAGGTTTGAAGAATGAGGATTGAGGATTGAGGATTGAGGATTGAGGATTGAGCATTGAGGATAGAGTTATGAAGATTGAGTATCCATGACTGATGATTGAGGATTGAGGATTGAGGATTGAGGATTGAGGATTGAGGATTGAAGATTGAGTATTGATGATTGAGGATTGAGGATTGAGGATTGAGGATTGAGGATTGAGGATTGAAGATTGAGGATTGGGGATTGAGGATTGAGGATTGAGAATTGAGAATCGAAGATTGAGTATTGAGGATTGAAGATTGAGGTTTGAGGATTGAGGATTGAGGATGGAGGATGAGGGCTGAGGGTTGAGGATTGAGGTTTGAGCATTGAATACTGAGGATTCAGGATATTCTATTGAGTATTGAGAATTGAGGATTGATGGTTGCGTATTGAGGACTGAGGATTGAGTATTCAGTATTGAGGTTTGAGGTTCGATGATTGAGGATTGAGGACTGAGGATTGAGGATTGAGGATTGAGGATTGAGCATTGAGGATTGAAGATTGAGGACTGGGGATTGAGGATTGAAGATTGAGGATTAAGGATTGAGGATTGGGGATTGAGTATCTGTGATTGGAGATTGATTATTCAGGATTGAAGATTGAGTATTGAGGATTGAGGATTGATGACTGAGGATAGAGGATTGAGGATTGAGGATTGGGTATTGAGGATTGAAGAATGAGGATTGACGATTCAGGATTGAGGATTGAGGAATGAAGATTGAGGCTTGAGGATTGAGGATTGTGGATTGAAGATTGAGGATTGAGGGTTGAGAATTGAGGATTGAGGATTGAAAATTGAGGATTAAGGATTGAGGATTGGCGATTGAGTATCTAGGATTGGAGATTGACCATTGAGGATTGAGGATTGAGGTTTGAGGATTGAGGAACGAGGATTGAGGATTGAGGATGATGGCTGAGGGATGAGGATTGATGTTTGAGGAACGAGGATTGAGGATTGAGGATTGAGGACTGCGGATTGACGATTGAGTACTGAAGATTGAGGATTGATGACTGAGGATTGAGGATTGAGTATTGAGGATTGAGGATTGAGGATTGAAGATTGATGATTGAGTATTGAGGATTGAAGATTGAGGATCGAGGATTCAGGATTGAGGATGGAGGATGAGTGCTGAGGGTTGAGGATTGAGGTTTGAGTATTGAATACTGAGAATTCAGGATATTCTATTGAGTATTGAGAATTGAGGATTGATGGTTGAGTATTGAGAATTGAGTATTGATGGTTGAGTATTGAGAATTGAGGATTGAGTATTGAGGATTGAAGATTGAGGTTTGAGGATTGATTATTGAGTATTGAGGATTGAAGATAGAGGATTGAGGATTGAGAATTGAGAATTGAGGATGAGGACTGAGGGTTGAGGATTGAGGTTTGAAGAATGCGGATTGAGGGTTGAGGATTGAGGATTGAGTTATGAAGATTGAGTATTCATGACTTATGATTGAGGATTGAGGATGGAGGATTGAGGACTGATGATTGAAGATTGAGTATTGATGATTGTGGATTGAGGATTGAGGATTGAGGATTGAGGGTTGAGGATTGAAGATTGAGGATTGGGGACTGAGGATTGAGGATTGAGAATTGAGAATCGAAGATTGAGTATTGAGGATTGAAGATTGAGGTTTGAGGATTGAGGATTGAGGCTGGAGGATGAGGGCTGAGGGTTGAGGATTGAGGTTTGAGTATTGAATACTGAGAATTCAGGATATTCTATTGAGTATTGAGAATTGAGGATTGATGGTTGCGTATTGAGCTCTGAGGATTGAGTATTGAGTATTGAGGTTTGAGGTTCGACGATTGAGGATTGAGGACTGAGGATTGAGGATTGAGGATTGAGGATTGAGCATTGAGGATTGAAGATTGAGGAGTGGGGATTGAGGATTGAAGAGTGAGGATTAAGGATTTAGGATTGGGGATTGAGTATCTAGGATTGGAGATTGATTATTCAGGATTGAAGATTGAGTATTGAGGATTGAGGATTGAGAATTGAGAATTGAGGATGAGGACTGAGGGTTGAGGATTGAGGTTTGAAGAATGAGGATTTAGGATTGAGGATTGAGGATTGAGGAATGAGGATTGAGGATTGAGGATTGAGTTATGAAGATTGAGTACTCATGACTCATGATTGAGGATTGAGGATTGAGGATTGAGGATTGAGGATTGAGGATTGAAGATTGAGTATTGATGATTGAGGATTGAGGATTGAGGATTGGCGATTGAGGATTGAAGATTGAGGATTGGGGATTGAGGATTGAGGATTGAGAATTGAGAATCGAAGATTGAGTATTGAGGATTGAAGATTGAGGTTTGAGGATTGAGGATTGAGCATGGAGGATGAGGGCTGAGTGTTGAGGATTGAGGTTTGAGTGTTGAATACTGAGAATTCAGGATATTCTATTGAGTATTGAGAGTTGAGGATTGATGGTTGAGTATTGAGGATTGAGGGTTGAGTATTGAGGATTGAAGAGTGAGGTTTGAGGATTGAGGATTGAGAATTGAGGATGAGGACTGAGGGTTGAGGATTGAGGTTTGAGGAACGAGGATTGAGGATTGAGGATTGAGAATTGAGGATTGAGGATTGAGGATTGAAGATTGAGGATTGGGGATTGAGGATTGAGGATTGAGTATTGAGAATCGAAGATTGAGTATTGAGGATTGAAGATTGAGGTTTGAGGATTGAGGATTGAGGATGGAGGATTTGGGCTGAGGGTTTTGGATTGAGGTTTGAGCATTGAATACTGAGGATTCAGGATATTCTATTGAGTATTGAGAATTGAGGATTGATGGTTGCGTATTGAGGACTGAGGATTGAGTATTCAGTATTGAGGTTTGAGGTTCGATGATTGGGGATTGAGGACTGAGGATTGAGGATTGAGGATTGAGGATTGAGCATTGAGGATTGAAGATTGAGGACTGGGGATTGAGGATTGAAGATTGAGGATTAAGGATTGAGGATTGGGGATTGAGTATCTGGGATTGGAGATTGATTATTCAGGATTGAAGATTGAGGATTGAGGATTGAGGATTGAGAATTGAGAATTGGGGATGAGGACTGAGGGTTGAGGATTGAGGTTTGAAGAATGAGGATTGAGGATTGAGGATTGAGGATTGAGGATTGAGTATTGAGGATTGAGTTATGAAGATTGAGTATTCATGACTGATGATTGAGGATGGAGGATTGAGGATTGAGGATTGAGGATGGAGGATGAGTGCTGAGGGTTGAGGATTGAGGATTGAGTATTGAATACTGAGAATTCAGGATATTCTATTGAGTATTGAGAATTGAGGATTGATGGTTGAGTATTGAGAATTGAGTATTGATGGTTGAGTATTGAGAATTGAGGATTGAGTATTGAGGATTGAAGATTGAGGTTTGAGGATTGATTATTGAGTATTGAGGATTGAAGATAGAGGATTGAGGATTGAGAATTGAGAATTGAGGATGAGGACTGAGGGTTGAGGATTGAGGTTTGAAGAATGCGGATTGAGGGTTGAGGATTGAGGATTGAGTTATGAAGATTGAGTATTCATGACTTATGATTGAGGATTGAGGATGGAGGATTGAGGACTGATGATTGAAGATTGAGTATTGATGATTGTGGATTGAGGATTGAGGATTGAGGATTGAGGGTTGAGGATTGAAGATTGAGGATTGGGGACTGAGGATTGAGGATTGAGAATTGAGAATCGAAGATTGAGTATTGAGGATTGAAGATTGAGGTTTGAGGATTGAGGATTGAGGCTGGAGGATGAGGGCTGAGGGTTGAGGATTGAGGTTTGAGTATTGAATACTGAGAATTCAGGATATTCTATTGAGTATTGAGAATTGAGGATTGATGGTTGCGTATTGAGCTCTGAGGATTGAGTATTGAGTATTGAGGTTTGAGGTTCGACGATTGAGGATTGAGGACTGAGGATTGAGGATTGAGGATTGAGGATTGAGCATTGAGGATTGAAGATTGAGGAGTGGGGATTGAGGATTGAAGAGTGAGGATTAAGGATTTAGGATTGGGGATTGAGTATCTAGGATTGGAGATTGATTATTCAGGATTGAAGATTGAGTATTGAGGATTGAGGATTGAGAATTGAGAATTGAGGATGAGGACTGAGGGTTGAGGATTGAGGTTTGAAGAATGAGGATTTAGGATTGAGGATTGAGGATTGAGGAATGAGGATTGAGGATTGAGGATTGAGTTATGAAGATTGAGTATTCATGACTCATGATTGAGGATTGAGGATTGAGGATTGAGGATTGAAGATTGAGGATTGAAGATTGAGTATTGATGATTGAGGATTGGGGATTGAGGATTGGCGATTGAGGATTGAAGATTGAGGATTGGGGATTGAGGATTGAGGATTGAGAATTGAGAATCGAAGATTGAGTATTGAGGATTGAAGATTGAGGTTTGAGGATTGAGGATTGAGCATGGAGGATGAGGGCTGAGTGTTGAGGATTGAGGTTTGAGTGTTGAATACTGAGAATTCAGGATATTCTATTGAGTATTGAGAGTTGAGGATTGATGGTTGAGTATTGAGGATTGAGGGTTGAGTATTGAGGATTGAAGAGTGAGGTTTGAGGATTGAGGATTGAGAATTGAGGATGAGGACTGAGGGTTGAGGATTGAGGTTTGAGGAACGAGGATTGAGGATTGAGGATTGAGGATTGAGGATTGAGGATTGAGGATTGAAGATTGAGGATTGGGGATTGAGGATTGAGGATTGAGTATTGAGAATCGAAGATTGAGTATTGAGGATTGAAGATTGAGGTTTGAGGATTGAGGATTGAGGATGGAGGATGAGGGCTGAGGGTTTTGGATTGAGGTTTGAGCATTGAATACTGAGGATTCAGGATATTCTATTGAGTATTGAGAATTGAGGATTGATGGTTGCGTATTGAGGACTGAGGATTGAGTATTCAGTATTGAGGTTTGAGGTTCGATGATTGGGGATTGAGGACTGAGGATTGAGGATTGAGGATTGAGGATTGAGCATTGAGGATTGAAGATTGAGGACTGGGGATTGAGGATTGAAGATTGAGGATTAAGGATTGAGGATTGGGGATTGAGTATCTGGGATTGGAGATTGATTATTCAAGATTGAAGATTGAGGATTGAGGATTGAGGATTGAGAATTGAGAATTGGGGATGAGGACTGAGGGTTGAGGATTGAGGTTTGAAGAATGAGGATTGAGGATTGAGGATTGAGGATTGAGGATTGAGTATTGAGGATTGAGTTATGAAGATTGAGTATTCATGACTGATGATTGAGGATGGAGGATTGAGGATTGAGGATTGAGGATTGAGCATTGAAGATTGAGTATTGATGATTGAGGATTGAGGATTGAGGATTGAGGATTGAGGATTGAGGATTGAAGATTGAGGATTGGGGATTGAGGATTGAGTATTGAGAATTGAGAATCGAAGATTGAGTATTGAGGATTGAAGATTGAGGTTTGAGGATTGAGGATTGAGCATGGAGGATGAGGGCTGAGGGTTGAGGACTGAGGTTTGAGTATTGAATACTGAGAATTCAGGACATTCTATTGAGTATTGAGAGTTGAGGATTGATGGTTGAGTATTGAGGACTGAGGGTTGAGTATTGAGGATTGAAGAGTGAGGTTTGAGGATTGAGGATTGAGAATTGAGGATGAGGACTGAGTGTTGAGGATTGAGGTTTGAGGAACGAGGATTGAGGATTGAGAATTGAGGACTGGGGATTGACGATTGAGTATCTAGGATTGAGGAACGAGGATTGAGGATTGAGAATTGAGGACTGAGGATTGACGATTGAGTATTGAGGATTGAGGATTGATGACTGAGGATTGAGGATTGAGTATTGAGGATTGGGTATTGAGGATTGAAGATTGAGTATTGAGGATTGAAGGTTGATGATTGAGGATTGAGGATTGTGGATTGTGGATTGAGGGTTGAGGATTGAAGATTGAGTATTGAGGATTGAAGGTTGAGTATTCAGGATTGAAGATTGAGGATTGAGGATTGAGACTTGAGGATTGAGGATTGAGGATTGAAGATTGAGGATTGGGGATTGAGGATTGAAGAGTGAGGTTTGAGGATTGAGGATTGAGAATTGAGGATGAGGACTGAGGATTGAGGGTTGAGGATTGAGGACGAGGACTGACGGTTGAGGATTGAGGTTTGAGGTTTGATGATTGAGGATTGAGGACTGAGGATTGAGGATTGTCGATTGAGGATTGAGCATTGAGGATTGAAGATTGAGGACTGGGGATTGAGGTTTGAAGATTGAGGATTAAGGATTGAGGATTGGGGATTGAGGATCTAGGATTGGAGATTGTTTATTCAGGATTGAAGATTGAGGATTGAGGATTGAGTATTGAGAGTTGAGAATTGAGGATGAGGACTGAGGGTTGAGGATTGAGGTTTGAAGAATGAGGATTGAGGATTGAGGATTGAGGATTGAGTATTGAGGATTGAGGATTGAGGATTGAGGTATGAAGGTTGAGTATTCATGACTGATGATTGAGGATTGAGGATTGGGGATTGAGGATTGAGGATTGAAGATTGAGAATTGATAATTGAGGATTGAGGATTGAGGATTGAGGATGGAGGATGAAGGCTGAGGGTTGAGGATTGAGGATGGAGGATGAGGGCTGAGGGTTGAGGATTGAGGTTTGAGTATTGAATACTGAGAATTCAGGATATTCTATTGTGTATTGTGAATTGAGGATTGATGGTCGAGTATTGAGGATTGAGGATTGAGTATTGAGGATTGAAGATTGAGGTTTGAGGATTGAGGATTGAGAATTGAGGATGAGGACTGAGGGTTGAGGATTGAGGTTTGAGGAACGAGGATTGAGGATTGAGAATTGAGGACTGAGGATTGACGATTGAGTATTGAGGATTGAGGATTGATGACTGAGGATAGAGGATTGAGGATTGAGGATTGGGTATTGAGGATAGAAGAATGAGGATTGACCATTCAGGATTGAGGATTGAGGAATGAAGATTGAGGCTTGAGAATTGAGGATTGAGGATTGAAGATTGAGGATTGAGGATTGAGAATTGAGGATTGAGGATTGAAAATTGAGGATTAAGGATTGAGGATTGGCGATTGAGGATCTAGGATTGGAGATTGACCATTGAGGATTGAGGATTGAGGTTTGAGGATTGAGGAACGAGGATTGAGGATTGAGGATGATGGCTGAGGTATGAGGATTGATGTTTGAGGAACGAGGATTGAGGATTGAGGATTGAGGACTGCGGATTGACGATTGAGTACTGAAGATTGAGGATTGATGACTGAGGATTGAGGATTGAGTATTGAGGATTGAGGATTGAGGATTGAAGATTGATGATTGAGTATTGAGGATTGAAGATTGAGGATCGAGGATTCAGGATTGAGGATGGAGGATGAGGGCTGAGGGTTGAGGATTGAGGTTTGAGTATTGAATACTGAGAATTCAGGATATTCGATTGAGTATTGAGAATTGAGGATTGATGGTTGAGTATTGAGGATTGAGGATTGAGTATTGAAGATTGAAGATTGAGGTTTGAGGATTGAGGATTGAGAATTGAGGATGAGGGCTGATGGTTGAGGATTGAGGTTTGAGGAACGAGGATTGAGGATTGAGAATTGAGGACTGAGGATTGACGATTGAGTATTGACGATTGAGCATTGAGTATTGAGGATTGATGACTGAGGATTGAGGATTGAGGATTGAGGATTGAGGATTGAGGATTGAGTATTGAGGATTGAAGATTGAGGATTGAGGACTGAGGATTGAGGATGGAGGATGAGGGCTGATGGTTGAGGATTGAGGTTTGAGTATTGAATACTGAGAATTCAGGATATTCTATTGAGTATTGAGAATTGAGGATTGATGGTTGAGTATTGAGAATTGAGGATTGAGTATTGAGGATTGAAGTTTGAGGTTTGAGGATTGATTATTGAGTATTGAGGATTGAAGGTAGAGGATTGAGGATTGAGAATTGAGAATTGAGGATGAGGACTGAGGGTTGAGGATTGAGGTTTGAAGAATGCGGATTGAGGGTTGAGGATTGAGGATTGAGTTATCAAGATTGAGTATTCATGACTCATGATTGAGGATTGAGGATTGAGGATTGAGGATTGAGGATTGAGGATTGAAGATTGAGTATTGATGATTGAGGATTGAGGATTGAGGATTGAGGATTGACGTTTGAGGATTGAAGATTGAGGATTGGGGATTGAGGATTGAGGATTGAGAATTGAGAATCGAAGATTGAGTATTGAGGATTGAAGATTGAGGTTTGAGGATTGAGGATTGAGCATGGAGGATGAGGGCTGAGTGTTGAGGATTGAGGTTTGAGTGTTGAATACTGAGAATTCAGGATATTCTATTGAGTATTGAGAGTTGAGGATTGATGGTTGAGTATTGAGGATTGAGGGTTGAGTATTGAGGATTGAAGAGTGAGGTTTGAGGATTGAGGATTTAGAATTGAGGATGAGGACTGAGGGTTGAGGATTGAGGTTAGAGGAACGAGGATTGAGGATTGAGAATTGAGGACTGGGGATTGACGATTGAGTATCGAGGATTGAGGAACGAGGATTGAGGATTGAGAATTGAGGACTGAGGATTGTCGATTGAGTATTGAGGATTGAGGATTGATGACTGAGGATTGAGGATTGAGTATTGAAGATTGGGTATTGAGGATTGAAGAATGAGGATTGACGATTCAGGATTGAGGATTGAGGATTGAAGATTGAGTATTGAGGATTGAAGGTTGATGACTGAGGATTGAGGATTGTGGATTGTGGATTGAGGGTTGATGATTGAAGATTGAGTATTGAGGATTGAAGATTGAGTATTCAGGATTGAAGATTGAGGATTGAGGATTGAGACTTGAGGATTGAGGATTGAGGATTGAAGGTTGAGGAGTGGGGATTGAGGATTGAAGATTGAGGATTGATGACTGAGGATTGAGGATTGAGGATTGAGGATTGAGGATTGAAGATTGAAGATTGAAGATTGAGTATTGAGGATTGAAGATTGAGGATTGAGGATTGAGGATTGAGGATGGAGGATGAGGGCTGAGGGTTTATGATTGAGGTTTGAGTATTGAATACTGAGAATTCAGGATATTCTATTGAGTATTGAGAATTGAGGATTGATGGTTGAGTATTGAGGATTGAGGATTGAGTATTGAGGATTGAGGATTGAGGATTGAGGATTGAGGATTGAGAATTGAGGATGAGGACTGAGGGTTGAGGATTGAGGTTTGAGGAACGAGGATTGAGGATTGAGAATTGAAGACTGAGGATTGACGATTGAGTATTGACGATTGAGTATTGAGTATTGAAGATTGATGACTGAGGATTGAGGATTGAGGATTGAGGATTGAGGATTGAGGGTGATGGCTGAGTGTTGAGGATTGAGGTTTGAGGATTGAGGACTGAGGATTGAGGATTGAGGATTGAGGATTGAGCATTGAGGATTGAAGATTGAGGACTGGGGATTGAGGATTGAAGATTGAGGATTAAGGATTGAGGATTGGGGATTGAGTATCTAGGATTGGAGATTGATTATTCAGGATTGAAGATTGAGGATTGAGGATTGAGGATTGAGAATTGAGAATTGAGGATGAGGACTGAGGGTTGAGGATTGAGGTTTGTAGAATGAGGATTGAGGATTGAGTATTGCGGATTGAGGATTGAGGATTGAGTATTGAGGATTGAGTTATGAAGATTGAGTATCCATGACTGATGATTGAGGATTGAGGATTGAGGATTGAGGATTGAGGATTGAGGATTGAGGATTGAGGATTGAAGAATGAGAATTGATGATTGAGTATTGAGGATTGAGGATTGAGGATTGAGGATTGAGGATTGAGGATTGAGGATTGAAGATTGAGGATTGGGGATTGAGGATTGAGGATTGAGTATTGGGAATCGAAGATTGAGTATTGAGGATTGAAGATTGAGGTTTGAGGATTGAGGATTGAGGATGGAGGATGAGGGCTGAGGGTTGAGGATTGAGGTTTGAGCATCGAATACTGAGAATTCAGGATATTCTATTGAGTATTGAGAATTGAGGATTGATGGTTGCGTATTGAGGATTGAGGATTGAGTATCGAGTATTGAGGGTTGAAGATTGAGGATTGGGTATTGAGGATTGAGGATTGAGAATTGAGAATCGAAGATTGAGTATTGAGGATTGAAGATTGAGGTTTGAGGATTGAGGATTGAGGATGGAGGATGAGGGCTGAGGGTTGAGGATTGAGGTTTGAGTATTGAATACTGAGAATTCAGGATATTCTATTGAGTATTGAGAATTGAGGATTGATGGTTGCGTATTGAGGATTGAGTCATGAGTATTGAGTATTGAGGGTTGAAGATTGAGGTTTGAGGATTGAGGATTGAGAATTGAGGATGAGGACTGAGGGTTGAGGATTGAGGTTTGAGGAACGAGGATTGAGGATTGAGAATTGAGGACTGAGAATTGAGAATCGAAGATTGAGTATTGAGGATTGAAGATTGAGGTTTGAGGATTGAGGATTGAGGATGGAGGATGAGGGCTGAGGGTTGAGGATTGAGGTTTGAGTATTGAATACTGAGAATTCAGGATATTCTATTGAGTATTGAGAATTGAGGATTGATGATTGCGTATTGAGGACTGAGGATTGAGTATTCAGTATTGAGGTTTGAGGTTCGATGATTGAGGATTGAGGACTGAGGATTGAGGATTGAGGATTGAGGATTGAGCATTGAGGATTGAAGATTGAGGACTGGGGATTGAGGATTGAAGATTGAGGATTAAGGATAGAGGATTGGGGATTGAGTATCTAGGATTGGAGATTGATTATTCAGGATTGAAGATTGAGGATTGAGGATTGAGGATTGAGAATTGAGAATTGAGGATGAGGACTGAGGGTTGAGGATTGAGGTTTGAAGAATGAGGATTGAGGATTGAGGATTGAGGATTGAGGATTGAGGATTGAGTATTGAGGATTGAGTTATGAAGATTGAGTATTCATGACTGATGATTGAGGATTGAGGATTGAGGATTGACGATTGAGGATTGAAGATTGAGAATTGATGATTGAGGATTGAGGATTGAGGATTGAGGATTGAGGATTGAGGATTGAGTATTGAGTATTGAGGATTGAAGATTGAGGTTTGAGGGTTGAGGATTGAGAATTGAGGATGAGGACTGAGGGTTGAGGATTGAGGTTTGAGGAACGAGGATTGAGGATTGAGAATCGAGGACTGAGGATTAAGGATTGAGGATTGAGGATTGAGGATTGAGGATGATGGCTGAGTTTTGAGGATTGAGGTTTGAGGACTGAGGATTGAGGATTGAGAATTGAGTATTGAGGATTGAAGATTGACGATTGAGTATTGAGTATTGAGGATTGAGGACTGTGTATTCAGGTTTGAAGATTGAGGATTAAGGATTGAGGATTGGGGATTGAGGATCTAGGATTGGAGATTGATTATTCACGATTGAAGATTGAGGATTGAGGATTGAGGATTGAGGATTGAGAATTGAGAATTGAGGATGAGGACAGAGGGTTGAGGATTGAGGTTTGAAGAATGAGGATTGAGGATTGAGGATTGAGGATTGAGGATTGAGGATTGAGGATTGAAGATTGAGTTATGAAGATTGAGTATTCATGACTGATGATTGAGGATTGAGGATTGAGGATTGAGGATTTAGGATTGAGGATTGAAGATTGAGTATTGATGATTGAGGATTGAGGATTGAGGATTGAGGGTTGAGGATTGAGGATTGAAGATTGAGGATTGGGGATTGAGGATTCAGGATTGAGAATTGAGAATCGAAGATTGAGTATTGAGGATTGAAGGTTGAGGTTTGAGGATTGAGGATTGAGCATTGAGGATGAGGGCTGAGGGTTGAGGACTGAGGTTTGAGTATTGAATACTGAGCATTCAGGATATTCTATTGAGTATTGAGAGTTGTGGATTGATGGTTAAGTATTGAGGACTGAGGGTTGAGTATTGAGGATTGAAGAGTGAGGTTTGAGGATTGAGGATTGAGAATTGAGGATGAGGACTGAGCGTTGAGAATTGAGTTTTGAGGAACGAGGATTGAGGATTGAGAATTGAGGACTGGGGATTGACGATTGAGTATCTAGGATTGAGGAACGAGGATTGAGGATTGAGAATTGAGGACTGAGGATTGACGATTGAGTATTGAGGATTGAGGATTGATGACTGAGGATTGAGGATTGAGTATTGAGGATTGGGTATTGAGGATTGAAGATTGAGTATTGAGGATTGAAGGTTGATGATTGAGGATTGAGGATTGTGGATTGTGGATTGAGGGTTGAGGATTGAAGATTGAGTATTGAGGATTGAAGATTGAGTATTCAGGATTGAAGATTGAGGATTTAGAATTGAGACTTGAGGATTGCAGATTGAGGATTGAAGATTGAGGATTGGGGATTGAGGATTGAGGATTGAGGATTGAGTATTGAGGATTGAGAATTGAGGATTGAGGATTGAAGATTGAGGATTAAGGATTGAGGATTGGGGATTGAGGATCTAGGATTGGAGATTGACTATTGAGGATTGAGGATTGTGTATTGAGGATTAAGGAACGAGGATTGAGGATTGAGGATGATGGCTGAGGGTTGAGGATTGATGTTTGGGGAACGAGGATTGAGGATTGAGGATTGAGGACTGCGGATTGACGATTGAGTATTGAAGATTGAGGATTGATGACTGAGGATTGAGGATTGAGGATTGAGGATTGAGGATTGAAGATTGAAGATTGAAGATTGAGTATTGAGGATTGAAGATTGAGGATTGAGGATTGAGGATTGAGGATTGAGCATTGAAGATTGAGAATTGATGATTGAGGATTGAGGATTGAGGATTGAGGATGGAGGATGAAGGCTGAGGGTTGAGGATTGAGGATGGAGGATGAGGGCTGAGGGTTGAGGATTGAGGTTTGAGTATTGAATACTGAGAATTCAGGATATTCTATTGAGTATTGTGAATTGAGGATTGATGGTCGAGTATTGAGGATTGAGGATTGAGTATTGACGATTGAAGATTGAGGTTTGAGGATTGAGGATTGAGAATTGAGGATGAGGACTGAGGGTTGAGGATTGAGGTTTGAGGAACGAGGATTGAGGATTGAGAATTGAGGATTGAAAATTGAGGATTACGGATTGAGGATTGGGGATTGAGGATCTAGGATTGGAGATTGACCATTGAGGATTGAGGATTGAGGTTTGAGGATTGAGGAACGAGGATTGAGGATTGAGGATGATGGCTGAGGTATGAGGATTGATGTTTGAGGAACGAGGATTGAGGATTGAGGATTGAGGACTGCGGATTGACGATTGAGTACTGAAGATTGAGGATTGATGACTGAGGATTGAGGATTGAGTATTGAGGATTGAGGATTGAGGATTGAAGATTGATGATTGAGTATTGAGGATTGAAGATTGAGGATTGAGGATTCAGGATTGAGGATGGAGGATGAGGGCTGAGGGTTGAGGATTGAGGTTTGAGTATTGAATACTGAGAATTCAGGATATTCGATTGAGTATTGAGAATTGAGGATTGATGGTTGAGTATTGAGGATTGAGGATTGAGTATTGAAGATTGAAGATTGAGGTTTGAGAATTGAGGATTGAGAATTGAGGATGAGGACTGAGGGTTGAGGATTGAGGTTTGAAGAACGAGGATTGAGGATTGAGAATTGAGGTCTGAGGATTGACGATTGAGTATTGACGATTGAGTATTGAGTATTGAGGATTGATGACTGAGGATTGAGGATTGAGGATTGAGGACTGAGGATTGAGGATTGAGTATTGAGGATTGAAGATTGAGGATTGAGGACTGAGGATTGAGGATGGAGGATGAGGGCTGAGGGTTGAGGATTGAGATTTGAGTATTGAATACTGAGAATTCAGGATATTCTATTGAGTATTGAGAATTGTGGATTGATGGTTGAGTATTGAGAATTGAGGATTGAGTATTGAGGATTGAAGATTGAGGTTTGAGGATTGATTATTGAGTATTGAGGAGTGAAGATTGAGGATTGAGGATTGAGAATTGAGAATTGAGGATGAGGACTGAGGGTTGAGGATTGAGGTTTGGAGAATGAGGATTGAGGGTTGAGGATTGAGGATTGAGTTATGAAGATTGAGTATTCATGACTTATGATTGAGGATTGAGGATTGAGGATTGAGGACTGATGATTGAAGATTGAGTATTGATGATTGTGGATTGAGGATTGAGGATTGAGGATTGAGGATTGAGGATTGAAGATTGAGGATTGGGGACTGAGGATTGAGGATTGAGAATTGCGAAACGAAGATTGAGTATTGAGGATTGAAGATTGAGGTTTGAGGATTGAGGATTGAGGCTGGAGGATGAGGGCTGAGGGTTGAGGATTGAGGTTTGAGTATTGAATACTGAGAATTCAGGATATTCTATTGAGTATTGAGAATTGAGGATTGATGGTTGTGTATTGAGCTCTGAGGATTGAGTATTGAGTATTGAGGTTTGAGGCTCGATGATTGAGGATTAAGGACTGAGGATTGAGGATTGAGGATTGAGGATTGAGTATTGAGGATTGAGGATTGACGATTGAGAATTGAAGATTGAGGATTGGGGATTGAGGATTGAGGATTGAGAATTGAGAATCGAAGATTGAGTATTGAGGATTGAAGATTGAGGTTTGAGGACTGAGTATTGAGCATGGAGGATGAGGGCTGAGTGTTGAGGATTGAGGTTTGAGTATTGAATACTGAGAATTCAGGATATTCTATTGAGTATTGAGAGTTGAGGATTGATGGTTGAGTATTGAGGATTGAGGGTTGAGTATTGAGGATTGAAGAGTGAGGTTTGAGGATTGTGGATTGAGAATTGAGGATGAGGACTGAGGGTTGAGGATTGAGGTTAGGGGAACGAGGATTGAGGATTGAGAATTGAGGACTGGGGATTGACGATTGAGTATCGAGGATTGAGGAACGAGGATTGAGGATTGAGAATTGAGGACTGAGGATTGACGATTGAGTATTGAGGATTGAGGATTGATGACTGAGGATTGAGGATTGAGTATTGAAGATTGGGTATTGAGAATTGGAGAATGAGGATTGACGATTCAGGATTGAGGATTGAGGATTGAAGATTGAGTATTGAGGATTGAAGGTTGATGATTGAGGATTGAGGATTGTGGATTGTGGATTGAGGGTTGAGGATTGAAGATTGTGTATTGAGGATTGAAGATTGAGTATTCAGGATTGAAGATTGAGGATTGAGGATTGAGGCTTGAGGATTGAGGATTGAGGATTGAAGGTTGATGATTGAGGATTGAGGATTGTGGATTGTGGATTGAGGGTTGAGGATTGAAGATTGAGTATTGAGGATTGAAGATTGAGTATTCAGGATTGAAGATTGAGGATTGAGGATTGAGGATTGAGGATTGAGGATTGAGGATGATGGCTGAGTGTTGAGGATTCAGGTTTGAGGACTGAGGACTGAGGATTGAGGATTGAGAATTGAGGATTGAGGATTGAGAGTTGAAGATTGAGGATTGGGTACTGAGGATTGAAGAATGAGGATTGAGGGTTGAGGGTTGAGGACTGGGGATTGCAGATTGGGTAGTGAGGATTGAGGATTGAAGATTGAGGATTGAGGAGTGAGGATTGAGAATTGAGAATTGAGGATGAGGACTGAGGGTTGAGGATTGAGGTTTGAGGAACGAGGATTGAGGATTGAGAATTGAGGACTGAGGATTGACGATTGAGTATTGACGATTGAGCATTGAGTATTGAGGATTGATGACTGAGGATTGAGGATTGAGGATTGAGTATTGAGGATTGAAGATTGAGGATTGAGGATGAGGACCGAGGGTTGAGGATTGAGGTTTGAAGAATGAGGATTGAGGGTTGAGCATTGAGGATTGAGTTATGAAGATTGAGTATTCATGACTTATGATTGAGGATTGAGGATTGAGGATTGAGGACTGGGGATTGACGATTGAGTATCTAGGATTGAGGAACGAGGATTGAGGATTGAGAATTGAGGACTGAGGATTGACGATTGAGTATTGAGGATTGAGGATTGATGACTGAGGATTGAGGATTGAGTATTGAGGATTGGGTATTGAGGATTGAAGATTGAGTATTGAGGATTGTAGGTTGATGATTGAGGATTGAGGATTGTGGATTGTGGATTGAGGGTTGAGGATTGAAGATTGAGTATTGAGGATTGAAGATTGAGTATTCAGGATTGAAGATTGAGGATTGAGGATTGAGACTTGAGGATTGCAGATTGAGGATTGAAGATTGAGGATTGGGGATTGAGGATTGAGGATTGAGGATTGAGTATTGAGGATTGTGAATTGAGGATTGAGGATTGAAGATTGAGGATTAAGGATTGAGGATTGGGTATTGAGGATATAGGATTGGAGATTGACTATTGAGGATTGAGGAATGAGTATTGAGGATTAAGGAACGAGGATTGAGGATTGAGGATGATGGCTGAGGGTTGAGGATTGATGTTTGGGGAACGAGGATTGAGGATTGAGGATTGAGGACTGCGGATTGACGATTGAGTATTGAAGATTGAGGATTGATGACTGAGGATTGAGGATTGAGGACTGAGGATTGAGGATTGAAGATTGAAGATTGAAGATTGAGTATTGAGGATTGAAGATTGAGGATTGAGGATTGAGGATTGAGGATTGAGGATTGAAGATTGAGAATTGATGATTGAGGATTGAGGATTGAGGATTGAGGATGGAGGATGATGGCTGAGGGTTGAGGATTGAGGATGGAGGATGAGGGCTGAGGGTTGAGGATTGAGGTTTGAGTATTGAATACTGAGAATTCAGGATATTCTATTGAGTATTGTGAATTGAGGATTGATGGTCGAGTATTGAGGATTGAGGATTGAGTATTGAGGATTGAAGATTGAGGATTGAGGATTGAGGATTGAGAATTGAGGATGAGGACTGAGGGTTGAGGATTGATGTTTGAGGAACGAGGATTGAGGATTGAGAATTGAGGATTGAAAATTGAGGATTAAGGATTGAGGATTGGGGATTGAGGATCTAGGATTGGAGATTCACCATTGAGGATTGAGGATTGAGGTTTGAGGATTGAGGAACAAGGATTGAGGATTGAGGATGATGGCTGAGGGATGAGGATTGATGTTTGAGGAACGAGGATTGAGGATTGAGGATTGAGGACTGCGGATTGACGATTGAGTACTGAAGATTTAGGATTGATGACTGAGGATTGAGGATTGAGTATTGAGGATTGAGGATTGAGGATTGAAGATTGATGATTGAGTATTGAGGATTGAAGATTGAGGATTGAGGATTCAGGATTGAGGATGGAGGATGAGGGCTGAGGGTTTATGAATGAGGTTTGAGTATTGAATACTGAGAATTCAGGATATTCTATTGAGTATTGAGAATTGAGGATTGATGGTTGAGTATTGAGGATTGAGTATTGAGAATTGAGGATTGATGGTTGAGTATTGAGGATTGAGGATTGAGTATTGAGGATTGAGGATTGAGGATTGAGGATTGAGGATTGAGAATTGAGGATGAGGACTGAGGGTTGAGGATAGAGGTTTGAGGAACAAGGATTGAGGATTGAGAATTGAGGACTGAGGATTGACGATTGAGTATTGACGATTGAGTATTGAGTATTGAAGATTGATAACTGAGGATTGAGGATTGAGGATTGAGGATTGAGGATTGATGATGATGGCTGAGTGTTGAGGATTGAGGTTTGAGGACTGAGGACTGAGGATTGAGGATTGAGAATTGAGGATTGAGGATTGATGGTTGAAGATTGAGGATTGGGTACTGAGGATTGAAGAATGAGGATTGAGGGTTGAGGGTTGAGGACTGAGGATTGCAGATTGGGTAGTGAGGATTGAGGATTGAAGATTGAGGATTGAGGATTGAGGATTGAGAGTTGAGAATTGAGGATGAGGACTGAGGGTTGAGGATTGAGGTTTGAAGAATGAGGATTGAGGATTGAGGATTGAGGATTGAGGATTGAGCATTGAGGATAGAGTTATGAAGATTGAGTATCCATGACTGATGATTGAGGATTGAGGATTGAGGATTGAGGATTGAGAATTGAGGATTGAAGATTGAGTATTGATGATTGAGGATTGAGGATTGAGGATTGAGGATTGAGGATTGAGGATTGAAGATTGAGGATTGGGGATTGAGGATTGAGGATTGAGAATTGAGAATCGCAGATTGAGTATTGAGGATTGAAGATTGAGGTTTGAGGATTGAGGATTGAGGATGGAGGATGAGGGCTGAGGGTTGAGGATTGAGGTTTGAGCATTGAATACTGAGGATTCAGGATATTCTATTGAGTATTGAGAATTGAGGATTGATGGTTACGTATTGAGGACTGAGGATTGAGTATTCAGTATTGAGGTTTGAGGTTCGATGATTGAGGATTGAGGACTGAGGATTGAGGATTGAGGATTGAGGATTGAGCATTGAGGATTGAAGATTGAGGACTGGGGATTGAGGATTGAAGATTGAGGATTAAGGATTGAGGATTGGGGATTGAGTATCTGTGATTGGAGATTGATTATTCAGGATTGAAGATTGAGTATTGAGGATTGAGGATTGATGACTGAGGATAGAGGATTGAGGATTGAGGATTGGGTATTGAGGATTGAAGAATGAGGATTGACGATTCAGGATTGAGGATTGAGGAATGAAGATTGAGGCTTGAGGATTGAGGATTGTGGATTGAAGATTGAGGATTGAGGATTGAGAATTGAGGATTGAGGATTGAAAATTGAGGATTAAGGATTGAGGATTGGCGATTGAGTATCTAGGATTGGAGATTGACCATTGAGGATTGAGGATTGAGGTTTGAGGATTGAGGAACGAGGATTGAGGATTGAGGATGATGGCTGAGGGATGAGGATTGATGTTTGAGGAACGAGGATTGAGGATTGAGGATTGAGGACTGCGGATTGACGATTGAGTACTGAAGATTGAGGATTGATGACTGAGGATTGAGGATTGAGTATTGAGGATTGAGGATTGAGGATTGAAGATTGATGATTGAGTATTGAGGATTGAAGATTGAGGATCGAGGATTCAGGATTGAGGATGGAGGATGAGTGCTGAGGGTTGAGGATTGAGGTTTGAGTATTGAATACTGAGAATTCAGGATATTCTATTGAGTATTGAGAATTGAGGATTGATGGTTGAGTATTGAGAATTGAGTATTGATGGTTGAGTATTGAGAATTGAGGATTGAGTATTGAGGATTGAAGATTGAGGTTTGAGGATTGATTATTGAGTATTGAGGATTGAAGTTAGAGGATTGAGGATTGAGAATTGAGAATTGAGGATGAGGACTGAGGGTTGAGGATTGAGGTTTGAAGAATGCGGATTGAGGGTTGAGGATTGAGGATTGAGTTATGAAGATTGAGTATTCATGACTTATGATTGAGGATTGAGGATGGAGGATTGAGGACTGATGATTGAAGATTGAGTATTGATGATTGTGGATTGAGGATTGAGGATTGAGGATTGAGGGTTGAGGATTGAAGATTGAGGATTGGGGACTGAGGATTGAGGATTGAGAATTGAGAATCGAAGATTGAGTATTGAGGATTGAAGATTGAGGTTTGAGGATTGAGGATTGAGGCTGGAGGATGAGGGCTGAGGGTTGAGGATTGAGGTTTGAGTATTGAATACTGAGAATTCAGGATATTCTATTGAGTATTGAGAATTGAGGATTGATGGTTGCGTATTGAGCTCTGAGGATCGAGTATTGAGTATTGAGGTTTGAGGTTCGACGATTGAGTATTGAGGACTGAGGATTGAGGATTGAGGATTGAGGATTGAGCATTGAGGATTGAAGATTGAGGAGTGGGGATTGAGGATTGAAGAGTGAGGATTAAGGATTTAGGATTGGGGATTGAGTATCTAGGATTGGAGATTGATTATTCAGGATTGAAGATTGAGTATTGAGGATTGAGGATTGAGAATTGAGAATTGAGGATGAGGACTGAGGGTTGAGGATTGAGGTTTGAAGAATGAGGATTTAGGATTGAGGATTGAGGATTGAGGAATGAGGATTGAGGATTGAGGATTGAGTTATGAAGATTGAGTATTCATGACTCATGATTGAGGATTGAGGATTGAGGATTGAGGATTGAGGATTGAGGATTGAAGATTGAGTATTGATGATTGAGGATTGAGGATTGAGGATTGGCGATTGAGGATTGAGGATTGAAGATTGAGGATTGGGGATTGAGGATTGAGGATTGAGAATTGAGAATCGAAGATTGAGTATTGAGGATTGAAGATTGAGGTTTGAGGATTGAGGATTGAGCATGGAGGATGAGGGCTGAGTGTTGAGGATTGAGGTTTGAGTGTTGAATACTGAGAATTCAGGATATTCTATTGAGTATTGAGAGTTGAGGATTGATGGTTGAGTATTGAGGATTGAGGGTTGAGTATTGAGGATTGAAGAGTGAGGTTTGAGGATTGAGGATTGAGAATTGAGGATGAGGACTGAGGGTTGAGGATTGAGGTTTGAGGAACGAGGATTGAGGATTGAGGATTGAGGATTGAGGATTGAGGATTGAGGATTGAAGATTGAGGATTGGGGATTGAGGATTGAGGATTGAGTATTGAGAATCGAAGATTGAGTATTGAGGATTGAAGATTGAGGTTTGAGGATTGAGGATTGAGGATGGAGGATGAGGGCTGAGGGTTTTGGATTGAGGTTTGAGCATTGAATACTGAGGATTCAGGATATTCTATTGAGTATTGAGAATTGAGGATTGATGGTTGCGTATTGAGGACTGAGGATTGAGTATTCAGTATTGAGGTTTGAGGTTCGATGATTGGGGATTGAGGACTGAGGATTGAGGATTGAGGATTGAGGATTGAGCATTGAGGATTGAAGATTGAGGACTGGGGATTGAGGATTGAAGATTGAGGATTAAGGATTGAGGATTGGGGATTGAGTATCTGGGATTGGAGATTGATTATTCAGGATTGAAGATTGAGGATTGAGGATTGAGGATTGAGAATTGAGAATTGGGGATGAGGACTGAGGGTTGAGGATTGAGGTTTGAAGAATGAGGATTGAGGATTGAGGATTGAGGATTGAGGATTGAGTATTGAGGATTGAGTTATGAAGATTGAGTATTCATGACTGATGATTGAGGATGGAGGATTGAGGATTGAGGATTGAGGATGGAGGATGAGTGCTGAGGGTTGAGGATTGAGGTTTGAGTATTGAATACTGAGAATTCAGGATATTCTATTGAGTATTGAGAATTGAGGATTGATGGTTGAGTATTGAGAATTGAGTATTGATGGTTGAGTATTGAGAATTGAGGATTGAGTATTGAGGATTGAAGATTGAGGTTTGAGGATTGATTATTGAGTATTGAGGATTGAAGATAGAGGATTGAGGATTGAGAATTGAGAATTGAGGATGAGGACTGAGGGTTGAGGATTGAGGTTTGAAGAATGCGGATTGAGGGTTGAGGATTGAGGATTGAGTTATGAAGATTGAGTATTCATGACTTATGATTGAGGATTGAGGATGGAGGATTGAGGACTGATGATTGAAGATTGAGTATTGATGATTGTGGATTGAGGATTGAGGATTGAGGATTGAGGGTTGAGGATTGAAGATTGAGGATTGGGGACTGAGGATTGAGGATTGAGAATTGAGAATCGAAGATTGAGTATTGAGGATTGAAGATTGAGGTTTGAGGATTGAGGATTGAGGCTGGAGGATGAGGGCTGAGGGTTGAGGATTGAGGTTTGAGTATTGAATACTGAGAATTCAGGATATTCTATTGAGTATTGAGAATTGAGGATTGATGGTTGCGTATTGAGCTCTGAGGATTGAGTATTGAGTATTGAGGTTTGAGGTTCGACGATTGAGGATTGAGGACTGAGGATTGAGGATTGAGGATTGAGGATTGAGCATTGAGGATTGAAGATTGAGGAGTGGGGATTGAGGATTGAAGAGTGAGGATTAAGGATTTAGGATTGGGGATTGAGTATCTAGGATTGGAGATTGATTATTCAGGATTGAAGATTGAGTATTGAGGATTGAGGATTGAGAATTGAGAATTGAGGATGAGGACTGAGGGTTGAGGATTGAGGTTTGAAGAATGAGGATTTAGGATTGAGGATTGAGGATTGAGGAATGAGGATTGAGGATTGAGGATTGAGTTATGAAGATTGAGTATTCATGACTCATGATTGAGGATTGAGGATTGAGGATTGAGGATTGAAGATTGAGGATTGAAGATTGAGTATTGATGATTGAGGATTGAGGATTGAGGATTGGCGATTGAGGATTGAAGATTGAGGATTGGGGATTGAGGATTGAGGATTGAGAATTGAGAATCGAAGATTGAGTATTGAGGATTGAAGATTGAGGTTTGAGGATTGAGGATTGAGCATGGAGGATGAGGGCTGAGTGTTGAGGATTGAGGTTTGAGTGTTGAATACTGAGAATTCAGGATATTCTATTGAGTATTGAGAGTTGAGGATTGATGGTTGAGTATTGAGGATTGAGGGTTGAGTATTGAGGATTGAAGAGTGAGGTTTGAGGATTGAGGATTGAGAATTGAGGATGAGGACTGAGGGTTGAGGATTGAGGTTTGAGGAACGAGGATTGAGGATTGAGGATTGAGGATTGAGGATTGAGGATTGAGGATTGAAGATTGAGGATTGGGGATTGAGGATTGAGGATTGAGTATTGAGAATCGAAGATTGAGTATTGAGGATTGAAGATTGAGGTTTGAGGATTGAGGATTGAGGATGGAGGATGAGGGCTGAGGGTTTTGGATTGAGGTTTGAGCATTGAATACTGAGGATTCAGGATATTCTATTGAGTATTGAGAATTGAGGATTGATGGTTGCGTATTGAGGACTGAGGATTGAGTATTCAGTATTGAGGTTTGAGGTTCGATGATTGGGGATTGAGGACTGAGGATTGAGGATTGAGCATTGAGGATTGAGCATTGAGGATTGAAGATTGAGGACTGGGGATTGAGGATTGAAGATTGAGGATTAAGGATTGAGGATTGGGGATTGAGTATCTGGGATTGGAGATTGATTATTCAAGATTGAAGATTGAGGATTGAGGATTGAGGATTGAGAATTGAGAATTGGGGATGAGGACTGAGGGTTGAGGATTGAGGTTTGAAGAATGAGGATTGAGGATTGAGGATTGAGGATTGAGGATTGAGTATTGAGGATTGAGTTATGAAGATTGAGTATTCATGACTGATGATTGAGGATGGAGGATTGAGGATTGAGGATTGAGGATTGAGCATTGAAGATTGAGTATTGATGATTGAGGATTGAGGATTGAGGATTGAGGATTGAGGATTGAGGATTGAAGATTGAGGATTGGGGATTGAGGATTGAGTATTGAGAATTGAGAATCGAAGATTGAGTATTGAGGATTGAAGATTGAGGTTTGAGGATTGAGGATTGAGCATGGAGGATGAGGGCTGAGGGTTGAGGACTGAGGTTTGAGTATTGAATACTGAGAATTCAGGATATTCTATTGAGTATTGAGAGTTGAGGATTGATGGTTGAGTATTGAGGACTGAGGGTTGAGTATTGAGGATTGAAGAGTGAGGTTTGAGGATTGAGGATTGAGAATTGAGGATGAGGACTGAGTGTTGAGGATTGAGGTTTGAGGAACGAGGATTGAGGATCGAGAATTGAGGACTGGGGATTGACGATTGAGTATCTAGGATTGAGGAACGAGGATTGAGGATTGAGAATTGAGGACTGAGGATTGACGATTGAGTATTGAGGATTGAGGATTGATGACTGAGGATTGAGGATTGAGTATTGAGGATTGGGTATTGAGGATTGAAGATTGAGTATTGAGGATTGAAGGTTGATGATTGAGGATTGAGGATTGTGGATTGTGGATTGAGGGTTGAGGATTGAAGATTGAGTATTGAGGATTGAAGGTTGAGTATTCAGGATTGAAGATTGAGGATTGAGGATTGAGACTTGAGGATTGAGGATTGAGGATTGAAGATTGAGGATTGGGGATTGAGGATTGAAGAGTGAGGTTTGAGGATTGAGGATTGAGAATTGAGGATGAGGACTGAGGATTGAGGGTTGAGGATTGAGGACGAGGACTGACGGTTGAGGATTGAGGTTTGAGGTTTGATGATTGAGGATTGAGGACTGAGGATTGAGGATTGTCGATTGAGGATTGAGCATTGAGGATTGAAGATTGAGGACTGGGGATTGAGGTTTCAAGATTGAGGATTAAGGATTGAGGATTGGGGATTGAGGATCTAGGATTGGAGATTGTTTATTCAGGATTGAAGATTGAGGATTGAGGATTGAGTATTGAGAGTTGAGAATTGAGGATGAGGACTGAGGGTTGAGGATTGAGGTTTGAAGAATGAGGATTGAGGGTTGAGGATTGAGGATTGAGTATTGAGGATTGAGGATTGAGGATTGAGGTATGAAGGTTGAGTATTCATGACTGATGATTGAGGATTGAGGATTGGGGATTGAGGATTGAGGATTGAAGATTGAGAATTGATAATTGAGGATTGAGGATTGAGGATTGAGGATGGAGGATGAAGGCTGAGGGTTGAGGATTGAGGATGGAGGATGAGGGCTGAGGGTTGAGGATTGAGGTTTGAGTATTGAATACTGAGAATTCAGGATATTCTATTGAGTATTGTGAATTGAGGATTGATGGTCGAGTATTGAGGATTGAGGATTGAGTATTGAGGATTGAAGATTGAGGTTTGAGGATTGAGGATTGAGAATTGAGGATGAGGACTGAGGGTTGAGGATTGAGGTTTGAGGAACGAGGATTGAGGATTGAGAATTGAGGACTGAGGATTGACGATTGAGTATTGAGGATTGAGGATTGATGACTGAGGATAGATAATTGAGGATTGAGGATTGGGTATTGAGGATAGAAGAATGAGGATTGACCATTCAGGATTGAGGATTGAGGAATGAAGATTGAGGCTTGAGAATTGAGGATTGAGGATTGAAGATTGAGGATTGAGGATTGAGAATTGAGGATTGAGGATTGAAAATTGAGGATTAAGGATTGAGGATTGGCGATTGAGGATCTAGGATTGGAGATTGACCATTGAGGATTGAGGATTGAGGTTTGAGGATTGAGGAACGAGGATTGAGGATTGAGGATGATGGCTGAGGTATGAGGATTGATGTTTGAGGAACGAGGATTGAGGATTGAGGATTGAGGACTGCGGATTGACGATTGAGTACTGAAGATTGAGGATTGATGACTGAGGATTGAGGATTGAGTATTGAGGATTGAGGATTGAGGATTGAAGATTGATGATTGAGTATTGAGGATTGAAGATTGAGGATCGAGGATTCAGGATTGAGGATGGAGGATGAGGGCTGAGGGTTGAGGATTGAGGTTTGAGTATTGAATACTGAGAATTCAGGATATTCGATTGAGTATTGAGAATTGAGGATTGATGGTTGAGTATTGAGGATTGAGGATTGAGTATTGAAGATTGAAGATTGAGGTTTGAGGATTGAGGATTGAGAATTGAGGATGAGGGCTGATGGTTGAGGATTGAGGTTTGAGGAACGAGGATTGAGGATTGAGAATTGAGGACTGAGGATTGACGATTGAGTATTGACGATTGAGCATTGAGTATTGAGGATTGATGACTGAGGATTGAGGATTGAGGATTGAGGATTGAGGATTGAGGATTGAGTATTGAGGATTGAAGATTGAGGATTGAGGACTGAGGATTGAGGATGGAGGATGAGGGCTGATGGTTGAGGATTGAGGTTTGAGTATTGAATACTGAGAATTCAGGATATTCTATTGAGTATTGAGAATTGAGGATTGATGGTTGAGTATTGAGAATTGAGGATTGAGTATTGAGGATTGAAGTTTGAGGTTTGAGGATTGATTATTGAGTATTGAGGATTGAAGATAGAGGATTGAGGATTGAGAATTGAGAATTGAGGATGAGGACTGAGGGTTGAGGATTGAGGTTTGAAGAATGCGGATTGAGGGTTGAGGATTGAGGATTGAGTTATGAAGATTGAGTATTCATGACTTATGATTGAGGATTGAGGATGGAGGATTGAGGACTGATGATTGAAGATTGAGTATTGATGATAGTGGATTGAGGATTGAGGATTGAGGATTGAGGATTGAGGATTGAAGATTGAGGATTGGGGACTGAGGATTGAGGATTGAGAATTGAGAATCGAAGATTGAGTATTGAGGATTGAATATTGAGGTTTGAGGATTGAGGATTGAGGCTGGAGGATGAGGGCTGAGGGTTGAGGATTGAGGTTTGAGTATTGAATACTGAGAATTCAGGACATTCTATTGAGTATTGAGAATTGAGGATTGATGGTTGCGTATTGAGCTCTGAGGATTGAGTATTGAGTATTGAGGTTTGAGGTTCGATGATTGAGGATTGAGGACTGAGGATTGAGGATTGAGGATTGAGGATTGAGCATTGAGGATTGAAGATTGAGGAGTGGGGATTGAGGATTGAAGAGTGAGGATTAAGGATTTAGGATTGGGGATTGAGTATCTAGGATTGGAGATTGATTATTCAGGATTGAAGATTGAGTATTGAGGATTGAGGATTGAGAATTGAGAATTGAGGATGAGGACTGAGGGTTGAGGATTGAGGTTTGAAGAATGAGGATTTAGGATTGAGGATTGAGGATTGAGGTTTGAGGATTGAGGATTGAGTTATCAAGATTGAGTATTCATGACTCATGATTGAGGATTGAGGATTGAGGATTGAGGATTGAGGATTGAGGATTGAAGATTGAGTATTGATGATTGAGGATTGAGGATTGAGGATTGAGGATTGACGATTGAGGATTGAAGATTGAGGATTGGGGATTGAGGATTGAGGATTGAGAATTGAGAATCGAAGATTGAGTATTGAGGATTGAAGATTGAGGTTTGAGGATTGAGGATTGAGCATGGAGGATGAGGGCTGAGTGTTGAGGATTGAGGTTTGAGTGTTGAATACTGAGAATTCAGGATATTCTATTGAGTATTGAGAGTTGAGGATTGATGGTTGAGTATTGAGGATTGAGGGTTGAGTATTGAGGATTGAAGAGTGAGGTTTGAGGATTGAGGATTTAGAATTGAGGATGAGGACTGAGGGTTGAGGATTGAGGTTAGAGGAACGAGGATTGAGGATTGAGAATTGAGGACTGGGGATTGATGATTGAGTATCGAGGATTGAGGAACGAGGATTGAGGATTGAGAATTGAGGACTGAGGATTGTCGATTGAGTATTGAGGATTGAGGATTGATGACTGAGGATTGAGGATTGAGTATTGAAGATTGGGTATTGAGGATTGAAGAATGAGGATTGACGATTCAGGATTGAGGATTGAGGATTGAAGATTGAGTATTGAGGATTGAAGGTTGATGATTGAGGATTGAGGATTGTGGATTGTGGATTGAGGGTTGATGATTGAAGATTGAGTATTGAGGATTGAAGATTGAGTATTCAGGATTGAAGATTGAGGATTGAGGATTGAGGCTTGAGGATTGAGGATTGAGGATTGAAGGTTGAGGAGTGGGGATTGAGGATTGAAGATTGAGGATTGATGACTGAGGATTGAGGATTGAGGATTGAGGATTGAGGATTGAAGATTGAAGATTGAAGATTGAGTATTGAGGATTGAAGATTGAGGATTGAGGATTGAGGATTGAGGATGGAGGATGAGGGCTGAGGGTTTATGATTGAGGTTTGAGTATTGAATACTGAGAATTCAGGATATTCTATTGAGTATTGAGAATTGAGGATTGATGGTTGAGTATTGAGGATTGAGGATTGAGTATTGAGGATTGAGGATTGAGGATTGAGGATTGAGGATTGAGAATTGAGGATGAGGACTGAGGGTTGAGGATTGAGGTTTGAGGAACGAGGATTGAGGATTGAGAATTGAAGAATGAGGATTGACGATTGAGTATTGACGATTGAGTATTGAGTATTGAAGATTGATGACTGAGGATTGAGGATTGAGGATTGAGGATTGAGGATTGAGGGTGATGGCTGAGTGTTGAGGATTGAGGTTTGAGGATTGAGGACTGAGGATTGAGGATTGAGGATTGAGGATTGAGCATTGAGGATTGAAGATTGAGGACTGGGGATTGAGGATTGAAGATTGAGGATTAAGGATTGAGGATTGGGGATTGAGTATCTAGGATTGGAGATTGATTATTCAGGATTGAAGATTGAGGATTGAGGATTGAGGATTGAGAATTGAGAATTGAGGATGAGGACTGAGGGTTGAGGATTGAGGTTTGTAGAATGAGGATTGAGGATTGAGTATTGCGGATTGAGGATTGAGGATTGAGTATTGAGGATTGAGTTATGAAGATTGAGTATCCATGACTGATGATTGAGGATTGAGGATTGAGGATTGAGGATTGAGGATTGAGGATTGAGGATTGAAGAATGAGAATTGATGATTGAGTATTGAGGATTGAGGATTGAGGATTGAGGATTGAGGATTGAGGATTGAGGATTGAAGATTGAGGATTGGGGATTGAGGATTGAGGATTGAGTATTGGGAATCGAAGATTGAGTATTGAGGATTGAAGATTGAGGTTTGAGGATTGAGGATTGAGGATGGAGGATGAGGGCTGAGGGTTGAGGATTGAGGTTTGAGCATCGAATACTGAGAATTCAGGATATTCTATTGAGTATTGAGAATTGAGGATTGATGGTTGCGTATTGAGGATTGAGGATTGAGTATCGAGTATTGAGGGTTGAAGATTGAGGATTGGGGATTGAGGATTGAGGATTGAGAATTGAGAATCGAAGATTGAGTATTGAGGATTGAAGATTGAGGTTTGAGGATTGAGGATTGAGGATGGAGGATGAGGGCTGAGGGTTGAGGATTGAGGTTTGAGTATTGAATACTGAGAATTCAGGATATTCTATTGAGTATTGAGAATTGAGGATTGATGGTTGCGTATTGAGGATTGAGTCATGAGTATTGAGTATTGAGGGTTGAAGATTGAGGTTTGAGGATTGAGGATTGAGAATTGAGGATGAGGACTGAGGGTTGAGGATTGAGGTTTGAGGAACGAGGATTGAGGATTGAGAATTGAGGACTGAGAATTGAGAATCGAAGATTGAGTATTGAGGATTGAAGATTGAGGTTTGAGGATTGAGGATTGAGGATGGAGGATGAGGGCTGAGGGTTGAGGATTGAGGTTTGAGTATTGAATACTGAGAATTCAGGATATTCTATTGAGTATTGAGAATTGAGGATTGATGATTGCGTATTGAGGACTGAGGATTGAGTATTCAGTATTGAGGTTTGAGGTTCGATGATTGAGGATTGAGGACTGAGGATTGAGGATTGAGGATTGAGGATTGAGCATTGAGGATTGAAGATTGAGGACTGGGGATTGAGGATTGAAGATTGAGGATTAAGGATAGAGGATTGGGGATTGAGTATCTAGGATTGGAGATTGATTATTCAGGATTGAAGATTGAGGATTGAGGATTGAGGATTGAGAATTGAGAATTGAGGATGAGGACTGAGGGTTGAGGATTGAGGTTTGAAGAATGAGGATTGAGGATTGAGGATTGAGGATTGAGGATTGAGGATTGAGTATTGAGGATTGAGTTATGAAGATTGAGTATTCATGACTGATGATTGAGGATTGAGGATTGAGGATTGACGATTGAGGATTGAAGATTGAGAATTGATGATTGAGGATTGAGGATTGAGGATTGAGGATTGAGGATTGAGGATTGAGTATTGAGTATTGAGGATTGAAGATTGAGGTTTGAGGGTTGAGGATTGAGAATTGAGGATGAGGACTGAGGGTTGAGGATTGAGGTTTGAGGAACGAGGATTGAGGATTGAGAATCGAGGACTGAGGATTAAGGATTGAGGATTGAGGATTGAGGATTGAGGATGATGGCTGAGTTTTGAGGATTGAGGTTTGAGGACTGAGTATTGAGGATTGAGAATTGAGTATTGAGGATTGAAGATTGACGATTGAGTATTGAGTATTGAGGATTGAGGACTGTGTATTCAGGTTTGAAGATTGAGGATTAAGGATTGAGGATTGGGGATTGAGGATCTAGGATTGGAGATTGATTATTCACGATTGAAGATTGAGGATTGAGGATTGAGGATTGAGGATTGAGAATTGAGAATTGAGGATGAGGACAGAGGGTTGAGGATTGAGGTTTGAAGAATGAGGATTGAGGATTGAGGATTGAGGATTGAGGATTGAGGATTGAGGATTGAAGATTGAGTTATGAAGATTGAGTATTCATGACTGATGATTGAGGATTGAGGATTGAGGATTGAGGATTTAGGATTGAGGATTGAAGATTGAGTATTGATGATTGAGGATTGAGGATTGAGGATTGAGGGTTGAGGATTGAGGATTGAAGATTGAGGATTGGGGATTGAGGATTCAGGATTGAGAATTGAGAATCGAAGATTGAGTATTGAGGATTGAAGGTTGAGGTTTGAGGATTGAGGATTGAGCATTGAGGATGAGGGCTGAGGGTTGAGGACTGAGGTTTGAGTATTGAATACTGAGCATTCAGGATATTCTATTGAGTATTGAGAGTTGAGGATTGATGGTTAAGTATTGAGGACTGAGGGTTGAGTATTGAGGATTGAAGAGTGAGGTTTGAGGATTGAGGATTGAGAATTGAGGATGAGGACTGAGCGTTGAGAATTGAGTTTTGAGGAACGAGGATTGAGGATTGAGAATTGAGGACTGGGGATTGACGATTGAGTATCTAGGATTGAGGAACGAGGATTGAGGATTGAGAATTGAGGACTGAGGATTGACGATTGAGTATTGAGGATTGAGGATTGATGACTGAGGATTGAGGATTGAGTATTGAGGATTGGGTATTGAGGATTGAAGATTGAGTATTGAGGATTGAAGGTTGATGATTGAGGATTGAGGATTGTGGATTGTGGATTGAGGGTTGAGGATTGAAGATTGAGTATTGAGGATTGAAGATTGAGTATTCAGGATTGAAGATTGAGGATTTAGAATTGAGACTTGAGGATTGCAGATTGAGGATTGAAGATTGAGGATTGGGGATTGAGGATTGAGGATTGAGGATTGAGTATTGAGGATTGAGAATTGAGGATTGAGGATTGAAGATTGAGGATTAAGGATTGAGGATTGGGGATTGAGGATCTAGGATTGGAGATTGACTATTGAGGATTGAGGATTGTGTATTGAGGATTAAGGAACGAGGATTGAGGATTGAGGATGATGGCTGAGGGTTGAGGATTGATGTTTGGGGAACGAGGATTGAGGATTGAGGATTGAGGACTGCGGATTGACGATTGAGTATTGAAGATTGAGGATTGATGACTGAGGATTGAGGATTGAGGATTGAGGATTGAGGATTGAAGATTGAAGATTGAAGATTGAGTATTGAGGATTGAAGATTGAGGATTGAGGATTGAGGATTGAGGATTGAGGATTGAAGATTGAGAATTGATGATTGAGGATTGAGGATTGAGGATTGAGGATGGAGGATGAAGGCTGAGGGTTGAGGATTGAGGATGGAGGATGGGGGCTGAGGGTTGAGGATTGAGGTTTGAGTATTGAATACTGAGAATTCAGGATATTCTATTGAGTATTGTGAATTGAGGATTGATGGTCGAGTATTGAGGATTGAGGATTGAGTATTGACGATTGAAGATTGAGGTTTGAGGATTGAGGATTGAGAATTGAGGATGAGGACTGAGGGTTGAGGATTGAGGTTTGAGGAACGAGGATTGAGGATTGAGAATTGAGGATTGAAAATTGAGGATTACGGATTGAGGATTGGGGATTGAGGATCTAGGATTGGAGATTGACCATTGAGGATTGAGGATTGAGGTTTGAGGATTGAGGAACGAGGATTGAGGATTGAGGATGATGGCTGAGGGATGAGGATTGATGTTTGAGGAACGAGGATTGAGGATTGAGGATTGAGGACTGCGGATTGACGATTGAGTACTGAAGATTGAGGATTGATGACTGAGGATTGAGGATTGAGTATTGAGGATTGAGGATTGAGGATTGAAGATTGATGATTGAGTATTGAGGATTGAAGATTGAGGATTGAGGATTCAGGATTGAGGATGGAGGATGAGGGCTGAGGGTTGAGGATTGAGGTTTGAGTATTGAATACTGAGAATTCAGGATATTCGATTGAGTATTGAGAATTGAGGATTGATGGTTGAGTATTGAGGATTGAGGATTGAGTATTGAAGATTGAGGTTTGAGAATTGAGGATTGAGAATTGAGGATGAGGACTGAGGGTTGAGGATTGAGGTTTGAAGAATGAGGATTGAGGATTGAGGATTGAGGATTGAGGATTGAGGATTGAGGATTGAAGATTGAGTTATGAAGATTGAGTATTCATGACTGATGATTGAGGTTTGAGGATTGAGGATTGAGGATTTAGGATTGAGGATTGAGCATTGAGGATGAGGGCTGAGGGTTGAGGACTGAGGTTTGAGTATTGAATACTGAGCATTCAGGATATTCTATTGAGTATTGAGAGTTGAGGATTGATGGTTAAGTATTGAGGACTGAGGGTTGAGTATTGAGGATTGAAGAGTGAGGTTTGAGGATTGAGGATTGAGAATTGAGGATGAGGACTGAGCGTTGAGAATTGAGTTTTGAGGAACGAGGATTGAGGATTGAGAATTGAGGACTGGGGATTGACGATTGAGTATCTAGGATTGAGGAACGAGGATTGAGGATTGAGAATTGAGGACTGAGGATTGACGATTGAGTATTGAGGATTGAGGATTGATGACTGAGGATTGAGGATTGAGTATTGAGGATTGGGTATTGAGGATTGAAGATTGAGTATTGAGGATTGAAGGTTGATGATTGAGGATTGAGGATTGTGGATTGTGGATTGAGGGTTGAGGATTGAAGATTGAGTATTGAGGATTGAAGATTGAGTATTCAGGATTGAAGATTGAGGATTTAGAATTGAGACTTGAGGATTGCAGATTGAGGATTGAAGATTGAGGATTGGGGATTGAGTATTGAGGATTGAGGATTGAGTATTGAGGATTGAGAATTGAGGATTGAGGATTGAAGATTGAGGATTAAGGATTGAGGATTGGGGATTGAGGATCTAGGATTGGAGATTGACTATTGAGGATTGAGGATTGTGTATTGAGGATTAAGGAACGAGGATTGAGGATTGAGGATGATGGCTGAGGGTTGAGGATTGATGTTTGGGGAACGAGGATTGAGGATTGAGGATTGAGGACTGCGGATTGACGATTGAGTATTGAAGATTGAGGATTGATGACTGAGGATTGAGGATTGAGGATTGAGGATTGAGGATTGAAGATTGAAGATTGAAGATTGAGTATTGAGGATTGAAGATTGAGGATTGAGGATTGAGGATTGAGGATTGAGGATTGAAGATTGAGAATTGATGATTGAGGATTGAGGATTGAGGATTGAGGATGGAGGATGAAGGCTGAGGGTTGAGGATTGAGGATGGAGGATGAGGGCTGAGGGTTGAGGATTGAGGTTTGAGTATTGAATACTGAGAATTCAGGACATTCTATTGAGTATTGTGAATTGAGGATTGATGGTCGAGTATTGAGGATTGAGGATTGAGTATTGACGATTGAAGATTGAGGTTTGAGGATTGAGGATTGAGAATTGAGGATGAGGACTGAGGGTTGAGGATTGAGGTTTGAGGAACGAGGATTGAGGATTGAGAATTGAGGATTGAAAATTGAGGATTACGGATTGAGGATTGGGGATTGAGGATCTAGGATTGGAGATTGACCATTGAGGATTGAGGATTGAGGTTTGAGGATTGAGGAACGAGGATTGAGGATTGAGGATGATGGCTGAGGGATGAGGATTGATGTTTGAGGAACGAGGATTGAGGATTGAGGATTGAGGACTGCGGATTGACGATTGAGTACTGAAGATTGAGGATTGATGACTGAGGATTGAGGATTGAGTATTGAGGATTGAGGATTGAGGATTGAAGATTGATGATTGAGTATTGAGGATTGAAGATTGAGGATTGAGGATTCAGGATTGAGGATGGAGGATGAGGGCTGAGGGTTGAGGATTGAGGTTTGAGTATTGAATACTGAGAATTCAGGATATTCGATTGAGTATTGAGAATTGAGGATTGATGGTTGAGTATTGAGGATTGAGGATTGAGTATTGAAGATTGAGGTTTGAGAATTGAGGATTGAGAATTGAGGATGAGGACTGAGGGTTGAGGATTGAGGTTTGAAGAACGAGGATTGAGGATTGAGAATTGAGGACTGAGGATTGACGATTGAGTATTGACGATTGAGTATTGAGTATTGAGGATTGATGACTGAGGATTGAGGATTGAGGATTGAGGACTGAGGATTGAGGATTGAGTATTGAGGATTGAAGATTGAGGATTGAGGACTGAGGATTGAGGATGGAGGATGAGGGCTGAGGGTTGAGGATTGAGATTTGAGTATTGAATACTGAGAATTCAGGATATTCTATTGAGTATTGAGAATTGTGGATTGATGGTTGAGTATTGAGAATTGAGGATTGAGTATTGAGGATTGAAGATTGAGGTTTGAGGATTGATTATTGAGTATTGAGGAGTGAAGATTGAGGATTGAGGATTGAGAATTGAGAATTGAGGATGAGGACTGAGGGTTGAGGATTGAGGTTTGGAGAATGAGGATTGAGGGTTGAGGATTGAGGATTGAGTTATGAAGATTGAGTATTCATGACTTATGATTGAGGATTGAGGATTGAGGATTGAGGACTGATGATTGAAGATTGAGTATTGATGATTGTGGATTGAGGATTGAGGATTGAGGATTGAGGATTGAGGATTGAAGATTGAGGATTGGGGACTGAGGATTGAGGATTGAGAATTGCGAAACGAAGATTGAGTATTGAGGATTGAAGATTGAGGTTTGAGGATTGAGGATTGAGGCTGGAGGATGAGGGCTGAGGGTTGAGGATTGAGGTTTGAGTATTGAATACTGAGAATTCAGGATATTCTATTGAGTATTGAGAATTGAGGATTGATGGTTGTGTATTGAGCTCTGAGGATTGAGTATTGAGTATTGAGGTTTGAGGCTCGATGATTGAGGATTAAGGACTGAGGATTGAGGATTGAGGATTGAGGATTGAGTATTGAGGATTGAGGATTGACGATTGAGAATTGAAGATTGAGGATTGGGGATTGAGGATTGAGGATTGAGAATTGAGAATCGACGATTGAGTATTGAGGATTGAAGATTGAGGTTTGAGGACTGAGTATTGAGCATGGAGGATGAGGGCTGAGTGTTGAGGATTGAGGTTTGAGTATTGAATACTGAGAATTCAGGATATTCTATTGAGTATTGAGAGTTGAGGATTGATGGTTGAGTATTGAGGATTGAGGGTTGAGTATTGAGGATTGAAGAGTGAGGTTTGAGGATTGTGGATTGAGAATTGAGGATGAGGACTGAGGGTTGAGGATTGAGGTTAGGGGAACGAGGATTGAGGATTGAGAATTGAGGACTGGGGATTGACGATTGAGTATCGAGGATTGAGGAACGAGGATTGAGGATTGAGAATTGAGGACTGAGGATTGACGATTGAGTATTGAGGATTGAGGATTGATGACTGAGGATTGAGGATTGAGTATTGAAGATTGGGTATTGAGGATTGAAGAATGAGGATTGACGATTCAGGATTGAGGATTGAGGATTGAAGATTGAGTATTGAGGATTGAAGGTTGATGATTGAGGATTGAGGATTGTGGATTGTGGATTGAGGGTTGAGGATTGAAGATTGTGTATTGAGGATTGAAGATTGAGTATTCAGGATTGAAGATTGAGGATTGAGGATTGAGGCTTGAGGATTGAGGATTGAGGATTGAAGGTTGATGATTGAGGATTGAGGATTGTGGATTGTGGATTGAGGGTTGAGGATTGAAGATTGAGTATTGAGGATTGAAGATTGAGTATTCAGGATTGAAGATTGAGGATTGAGGATTGAGGCTTGAGGATTGAGGATTGAGGATGATGGCTGAGTGTTGAGGATTCAGGTTTGAGGACTGAGGACTGAGGATTGAGGATTGAGAATTGAGGATTGAGGATTGAGAGTTGAAGATTGAAGATTGGGTACTGAGGATTGAAGAATGAGGATTGAGGGTTGAGGGTTGAGGACTGGGGATTGCAGATTGGGTAGTGAGGATTGAGGATTGAAGATTGAGGATTGAGGAGTGAGGATTGAGAATTGAGAATTGAGGATGAGGACTGAGGGTTGAGGATTGAGGTTTGAGGAACGAGGATTGAGGATTGAGAATTGAGGACTGAGGATTGACGATTGAGTATTGACGATTGAGCATTGAGTATTGAGGATTGATGACTGAGGATTGAGGATTGAGGATTGAGTATTGAGGATTGAAGATTGAGGATTGAGGATGAGGACCGAGGGTTGAGGATTGAGGTTTGAAGAATGAGGATTGAGGGTTGAGCATTGAGGATTGAGTTATGAAGATTGAGTATTCATGACTTATGATTGAGGATTGAGGATTGAGGATTGAGGACTGGGGATTGACGATTGAGTATCTAGGATTGAGGAACGAGGATTGAGGATTGAGAATTGAGGACTGAGGATTGACGATTGAGTATTGAGGATTGAGGATTGATGACTGAGGATTGAGGATTGAGTATTGAGGATTGGGTATTGAGGATTGAAGATTGAGTATTGAGGATTGTAGGTTGATGATTGAGGATTGAGGATTGTGGATTGTGGATTGAGGGTTGAGGATTGAAGATTGAGTATTGAGGATTGAAGATTGAGTATTCAGGATTGAAGATTGAGGATTGAGGATTGAGACTTGAGGATTGCAGATTGAGGATTGAAGATTGAGGATTGGGGATTGAGGATTGAGGATTGAGGATTGAGTATTGAGGATTGAGAATTGAGGATTGAGGATTGAAGATTGAGGATTAAGGATTGAGGATTGGGTATTGAGGATCTAGGATTGGAGATTGACTATTGAGGATTGAGGAATGAGTATTGAGGATTAAGGAACGAGGATTGAGGATTGAGGATGATGGCTGAGGGTTGAGGATTGATGTTTGGGGAACGAGGATTGAGGATTGAGGATTGAGGACTGCGGATTGACGATTGAGTATTGAAGATTGAGGATTGATGACTGAGGATTGAGGATTGAGGACTGAGGATTGAGGATTGAAGATTGAAGATTGAAGATTGAGTATTGAGGATTGAAGATTGAGGATTGAGGATTGAGGATTGAGGATTGAGGATTGAAGATTGAGAATTGATGATTGAGGATTGAGGATTGAGGATTGAGGATGGAGGATGATGGCTGAGGGTTGAGGATTGAGGATGGAGGATGAGGGCTGAGGGTTGAGGATTGAGGTTTGAGTATTGAATACTGAGAATTCAGGATATTCTATTGAGTATTGAGAATTGAGGATTGATGGTTGAGTATTGAGGATTGAGGATTGAGTATTGAGGATTGAGGATTGAGGATTGAGGATTGAGGATTGAGAATTGAGGATGAGGACTGAGGGTTGAGGATTGAGGTTTGAGGAACGAGGATTGAGGATTGAGAATTGAAGACTGAGGATTGACGATTGAGTATTGACGATTGAGTATTGAGTATTGAAGATTGATGACTGAGGATTGAGGATTGAGGATTGAGGATTGAGGATTGAGGGTGATGGCTGAGTGTTGAGGATTGAGGTTTGAGGACTGAGGACTGAGGATTGAGGATTGAGAATTGAGGATTGAGGATTGAGGGTTGAAGATTGAGGACTGGGTACTGAGGATTGAAGAATGAGGATTGAGGGTTGAGGGTTGAGGACTGAGGATTGCAGATTGGGTAGTGAGGATTGAGGATTGAAGATTGAGGATTGAGGATTGAGGATTGAGAATTGAGAATTGAGGATGAGGACTGAGGGTTGAGGATTGAGGTTTGAAGAATGAGGATTGAGGATTGAGGATTGAGGATTGAGGATTGAGCATTGAGGATTGAGTTATGAAGATTGAGTATTCATGACTGATGATTGAGGATTGAGAATTGAGGTTTGAGGATTGAGGATTGAGGATTGAAGATTGAGTATTGATGATTGAGGATTGAGGATTGAGGATTGAGGATTGAGAATTGAGGATTGAAGATATGAGGATTGGGGATTGAGGATTGAGGATTGAGAATTGAGAATCGAAGATTGAGTATTGAGGATTGAAGATTGAGGTTTGAGGATTGAGGATTGTGCATGGAGGATGAGGGCTGAGGGCTGAGGATTGAGGTTTGAGTATTGAATGCTGAGAATTCAGGATATTCTATTGAGTATTGAGAATTGAGGATTGTTGGTTGCGTATTGAGGACTGAGGGTTGAGTATTGAGTATTGAGGTTTGATGTTCGATGATTGAGGATTGAGGACTGAGGATTGAGGATTGAGGATTGAGGATTGAGCATTGAGGATTGAAGATTGAGGACTGGGGATTGAGGATTGAAGATTGAGGATTAAGGATTGAGGATTGGGGATTGAGTATCTAGGATTGGAGATTGATTATTCAGGATTGAAGATTGAGGATTGAGGATTGAGGATTGAGAATTGAGAATTGAGGATGAGGACTGAGGGTTGAGGATTGAGGTTTGTAGAATGAGGATTGAGGATTGAGGATTGAGTATTGAGGATTGAGTTATGAAGATTGAGTATCCATGACTGATGATTGAGGATTGAGGATTGAGGATTGAGGATTGAGGATTGAGGATTGAGGATTGAGGATTGAAGAATGAGAATTGATGATTGAGTATTGAGGATTGAGGATTGAGGATTGAGGATTGAGGATTGAGGATTGAGGATTGAAGATTGAGGATTGGGGATTGAGGATTGAGGATTGAGTATTGGGAATCGAAGATTGAGTATTGAGGATTGAAGATTGAGGTTTGAGGATTGAGGATTGAGGATGGAGGATGAGGGCTGAGGGTTGAGGATTGAGGTTTGAGCATCGAATACTGAGAATTCAGGATATTCTATTGAGTATTGAGAATTGAGGATTGATGGTTGCGTATTGAGGATTGAGGATTGAGTATCGAGTATTGAGGGTTGAAGATTGAGGATTGGGGATTGAGGATTGAGGATTGAGAATTGAGAATCGAAGATTGAGTATTGAGGATTGAAGATTGAGGTTTGAGGATTGAGGATTGTGGATGGAGGATGAGGGCTGAGGGTTGAGGATTGAGGTTTGAGTATTGAATACTGAGAATTCAGGATATTCTATTGAGTATTGAGAATTGAGGATTGATGGTTGCGTATTGAGGATTGAGTCATGAGTATTGAGTATTGAGGGTTGAAGATTGAGGTTTGAGGATTGAGGATTGAGAATTGAGGATGAGGACTGAGGGTTGAGGATTGAGGTTTGAGGAACGAGGATTGAGGATTGAGAATTGAGGACTGAGAATTGAGAATCGAAGATTGAGTATTGAGGATTGAAGATTGAGGTTTGAGGATTGAGGATTGAGGATGGAGGATGAGGGCTGAGGGTTGAGGATTGAGGTTTGAGTATTGAATACTGAGAATTCAGGATATTCTATTGAGTATTGAGAATTGAGGATTGATGATTGCGTATTGAGGACTGAGGATTGAGTATTCAGTATTGAGGTTTGAGGTTCGATGATTGAGGATTGAGGACTGAGGATTGAGGATTGAGGATTGAGGATTGAGCATTGAGGATTGAAGATTGAGGACTGGGGATTGAGGATTGAAGATTGAGGATTAAGGATAGAGGATTGGGGATTGAGTATCTAGGATTGGAGATTGATTATTCAGGATTGAAGATTGAGGATTGAGGATTGAGGATTGAGAATTGAGAATTGAGGATGAGGACTGAGGGTTGAGGATTGAGGTTTGAAGAATGAGGATTGAGGATTGAAGATTGAGGATTGAGGATTGAGGATTGAGTATTGAGGATTGAGTTATGAAGATTGAGTATTCATGACTGATGATTGAGGATTGAGGATTGAGGATTGACGATTGAGGATTGAAGATTGAGAATTGATGATTGAGGATTGAGGATTGAGGATTGAGGATTGAGGATTGAGGATTGAGTATTGAGTATTGAGGATTGAAGATTGAGGTTTGAGGGTTGAGGATTGAGAATTGAGGATGAGGACTGAGGGTTGAGGATTGAGGTTTGAGGAACGAGGATTGAGGATTGAGAATCGAGGACTGAGGATTAAGGATTGAGGATTGAGGATTGAGGATTGAGGATGATGGCTGAGTTTTGAGGATTGAGGTTTGAGGACTGAGGATTGAGGATTGAGAATTGAGTATTGAGGATTGAAGATTGACGATTGAGTATTGAGTATTGAGGATTGAGGACTGTGTATTCAGGTTTGAAGATTGAGGATTAAGGATTGAGGATTGGGGATTGAGGATCTAGGATTGGAGATTGATTATTCACGATTGAAGATTGAGGATTGAGGATTGAGGATTGAGGATTGAGAATTGAGAATTGAGGATGAGGACAGAGGGTTGAGGATTGAGGTTTGAAGAATGAGGATTGAGGATTGAGGATTGAGGATTGAGGATTGAGGATTGAGGATTGAAGATTGAGTTATGAAGATTGAGTATTCATGACTGATGATTGAGGATTGAGGATTGAGGATTGAAGATTGAGGATTAAGGATTGAGGATTGGGGATTGAGTATCTAGGATTGGAGATTGATTATTCAGGATCGAAGATTGAGGATTGAGGATTGAGGATTGAGAATTGAGAATTGAGGATGAGGACTGAGGGTTGAGGATTGAGGTTTGTAGAATGAGGATTGAGGATTGAGGATTGAGTATTGAGGATTGAGTTATGAAGATTGAGTATCCATGACTGATGATTGAGGATTGAGGATTGAGGATTGAGGATTGAGGATTGAGGATTGAGGATTGAGGATTGAAGAATGAGAATTGATGATTGAGTATTGAGGATTGAGGATTGAGGATTGAGGATTGAGGATTGAGGATTGAGGATTGAAGATTGAGGATTGGGGATTGAGGATTGAGGATTGAGTATTGGGAATCGAAGATTGAGTATTGAGGATTGAAGATTGAGGTTTGAGGATTGAGGATTGAGGATGGAGGATGAGGGCTGAGGGTTGAGGATTGAGGTTTGAGCATCGAATACTGAGAATTCAGGATATTCTATTGAGTATTGAGAATTGAGGATTGATGGTTGCGTATTGAGGATTGAGGATTGAGTATCGAGTATTGAGGGTTGAAGATTGAGGATTGGGGATTGAGGATTGAGGATTGAGAATTGAGAATCGAAGATTGAGTATTGAGGATTGAAGATTGAGGTTTGAGGATTGAGGATTGTGGATGGAGGATGAGGGCTGAGGGTTGAGGATTGAGGTTTGAGTATTGAATACTGAGAATTCAGGATATTCTATTGAGTATTGAGAATTGAGGATTGATGGTTGCGTATTGAGGTTTGAGTCATGAGTATTGAGTATTGAGGGTTGAAGATTGAGGTTTGAGGATTGAGGATTGAGAATTGAGGATGAGGACTGAGGGTTGAGGATTGAGGTTTGAGGAACGAGGATTGAGGATTGAGAATTGAGGACTGAGAATTGAGAATCGAAGATTGAGTATTGAGGATTGAAGATTGAGGTTTGAGGATTGAGGATTGAGGATGGAGGATGAGGGCTGAGGGTTGAGGATTGAGGTTTGAGTATTGAATACTGAGAATTCAGGATATTCTATTGAGTATTGAGAATTGAGGATTGATGATTGCGTATTGAGGACTGAGGATTGAGTATTCAGTATTGAGGTTTGAGGTTCGATGATTGAGGATTGAGGACTGAGGATTGAGGATTGAGGATTGAGGATTGAGCATTGAGGATTGAAGATTGAGGACTGGGGATTGAGGATTGAAGATTGAGGATTAAGGATAGAGGATTGGGGATTGAGTATCTAGGATTGGAGATTGATTATTCAGGATTGAAGATTGAGGATTGAGGATTGAGGATTGAGAATTGAGAATTGAGGATGAGGACTGAGGGTTGAGGATTGAGGTTTGAAGAATGAGGATTGAGGATTGAGGATTGAGGATTGAGGATTGAGGATTGAGTATTGAGGATTGAGTTATGAAGATTGAGTATTCATGACTGATGATTGAGGATTGAGGATTGAGGATTGACGATTGAGGATTGAAGATTGAGAATTGATGATTGAGGATTGAGGATTGAGGATTGAGGATTGAGGATTGAGGATTGAGTATTGAGTATTGAGGATTGAAGATTGAGGTTTGAGGGTTGAGGATTGAGAATTGAGGATGAGGACTGAGGGTTGAGGATTGAGGTTTGAGGAACGAGGATTGAGGATTGAGAATCGAGGATTGAGGATTGAGAACCGAGGACTGAGGATTAAGGATTGAGGATTGAGGATTGAGGATTGAGGATGATGGCTGAGTTTTGAGGATTGAGGTTTGAGGACTGAGGATTGAGGATTGAGAATTGAGTATTGAGGATTGAAGATTGACGATTGAGTATTGAGTATTGAGGATTGAGGACTGTGTATTCAGGTTTGAAGATTGAGGATTAAGGATTGAGGATTGGGGATTGAGGATCTAGGATTGGAGATTGATTATTCACGATTGAAGATTGAGGATTGAGGATTGAGGATTGAGGATTGAGAATTGAGAATTGAGGATGAGGACAGAGGGTTGAGGATTGAGGTTTGAAGAATGAGGATTGAGGATTGAGGATTGAGGATTGAGGATTGAGGATTGAGGATTGAAGATTGAGTTATGAAGATTGAGTATTCATGACTGATGATTGAGGATTGAGGATTGAGGATTGAGGATTTAGGATTGAGGATTGAAGATTGAGTATTGATGATTGAGGATTGAGGATTGAGGATTGAGGGTTGAGGATTGAGGATTGAAGATTGAGGATTGGGGATTGAGGATTCAGGATTGAGAATTGAGAATCGAAGATTGAGTATTGAGGATTGAAGGTTGAGGTTTGAGGATTGAGGATTGAGCATTGAGGATGAGGGCTGAGGGTTGAGGACTGAGGTTTGAGTATTGAATACTGAGCATTCAGGATATTCTATTGAGTATTGAGAGTTGAGGATTGATGGTTAAGTATTGAGGACTGAGGGTTGAGTATTGAGGATTGAAGAGTGAGGTTTGAGGATTGAGGATTGAGAATTGAGGATGAGGACTGAGGATTGACGATTGAGTATTGAGGATTGAGGATTGATGACTGAGGATTGAGGATTGAGTATTGCGGATTGGGTATTGATGATTGAAGATTGAGTATTGAGGATTGAAGGTTGATGATTGAGGATTGAGGATTGTGGATTGTGGATTGAGGGTTGAGGATTGAAGATTGAGTATTGAGGATTGAAGATTGAGTATTCAGGATTGAAGATTGAGGATTTAGAATTGAGACTTGAGGATTGCAGATTGAGGATTGAAGATTGAGGATTGGGGATTGAGGATTGAGGATTGAGGATTGAGTATTGAGGATTGAGAATTGAGGATTGAGGATTGAAGATTGAGGATTAAGGATTGAGGATTGGGGATTGAGGATCTAGGATTGGAGATTGACTATTGAGGATTGAGGATTGAGTATTGAGGATTAAGGAACGAGGATTGAGGATTGAGGATGATGGCTGAGGGTTGAGGATTGATGTTTGGGGAACGAGGATTGAGGATTGAGGATTGAGGACTGCGGATTGACGATTGAGTATTGAAGATTGAGGATTGATGACTGAGGATTGAGGATTGAGGATTGAGGATTGAGGATTGAAGATTGAAGATTGAAGATTGAGTATTGAGGATTGAAGATTGAGGATTGAGGATTGAGGATTGAGGATTGAGGATTGAAGGTTGAGAATTGATGATTGAGGATTGAGGATTGAGGATTGAGGATGGAGGATGAAGGCTGAGGGTTGAGGATTGAGGATGGAGGATGAGGGCTGAGGGTTGAGGATTGAGGTTTGAGTATTGAATACTGAGAATTCAGGATATTCTATTGAGTATTGTGAATTGAGGATTGATGGTCGAGTATTGAGGATTGAGGATTGAGTATTGAGGATTGAAGATTGAGGTTTGAGGATTGAGGATTGAGAATTGAGGATGAGGACTGAGGGTTGAGGATTGAGGTTTGAGGAACGAGGATTGAGGATTGAGAATTGAGGATTGAAAATTGAGGATTACGGATTGAGGATTGGGGATTGAGGATCTAGGATTGGAGATTGACCATTGAGGATTGAGGATTGAGGTTTGAGGATTGAGGAACGAGGATTGAGGATTGAGGATGATGGCTGAGGGATGAGGATTGATGTTTGAGGAACGAGGATTGAGGATTGAGGATTGAGGACTGCGGATTGACGATTGAGTACTGAAGATTGAGGATTGATGACTGAGGATTGAGGATTGAGTATTGAGGATTGAGGATTGAGGATTGAAGATTGATGATTGAGTATTGAGGATTGAAGATTGAGGATTGAGGATTCAGGATTGAGGATGGAGGATGAGGGCTGAGGGTTGAGGATTGAGGTTTGAGTATTGAATACTGAGAATTCAGGATATTCGATTGAGTATTGAGAATTGAGGATTGATGGTTGAGTATTGAGGATTGAGGATTGAGTATTGAAGATTGAAGATTGAGGTTTGAGAATTGAGGATTGAGAATTGAGGATGAGGACTGAGGGTTGAGGATTGAGGTTTGAAGAACGAGGATTGAGGATTGAGAATTGAGGACTGAGGATTGACGATTGAGTATTGACGATTGAGTATTGAGTATTGAGGATTGATGACTGAGGATTGAGGATTGAGGATTGAGGACTGAGGATTGAGGATTGAGTATTGAGGATTGAAGATTGAGGATTGAGGACTGAGGATTGAGGATGGAGGATGAGGGCTGAGGGTTGAGGATTGAGATTTGAGTATTGAATACTGAGAATTCAGGATATTCTATTGAGTATTGAGAATTGTGGATTGATGGTTGAGTATTGAGAATTGAGGATTGAGTATTGAGGATTGAAGATTGAGGTTTGAGGATTGATTATTGAGTATTGAGGAGTGAAGATTGAGGATTGAGGATTGAGAATTGAGAATTGAGGATGAGGACTGAGGGTTGAGGATTGAGGTTTGGAGAATGAGGATTGAGGGTTGAGGATTGAGGATTGAGTTATGAAGATTGAGTATTCATGACTTATGATTGAGGATTGAGGATTGAGGATTGAGGACTGATGATTGAAGATTGAGTATTGATGATTGTGGATTGAGGATTGAGGATTGAGGATTGAGGATTGAGGATTGAAGATTGAGGATTGGGGACTGAGGATTGAGGATTGAGAATTGCGAAACGAAGATTGAGTATTGAGGATTGAAGATTGAGGTTTGAGGATTGAGGATTGAGGCTGGAGGATGAGGGCTGAGGGTTGAGGATTGAGGTTTGAGTATTGAATACTGAGAATTCAGGATATTCTATTGAGTATTGAGAATTGAGGATTGATGGTTGTGTATTGAGCTCTGAGGATTGAGTATTGAGTATTGAGGTTTGAGGCTCGATGATTGAGGATTAAGGACTGAGGATTGAGGATTGAGGATTGAGGATTGAGTATTGAGGATTGAGGATTGACGATTGAGAATTGAAGATTGAGGATTGGGGATTGAGGATTGAGGATTGAGAATTGAGAATCGAAGATTGAGTATTGAGGATTGAAGATTGAGGTTTGAGGACTGAGTATTGAGCATGGAGGATGAGGGCTGAGTGTTGAGGATTGAGGTTTGAGTATTGAATACTGAGAATTCAGGATATTCTATTGAGTATTGAGAGTTGAGGATTGATGGTTGAGTATTGAGGATTGAGGGTTGAGTATTGAGGATTGAAGAGTGAGGTTTGAGGATTGTGGATTGAGAATTGAGGATGAGGACTGAGGGTTGAGGATTGAGGTTAGGGGAACGAGGATTGAGGATTGAGAATTGAGGACTGGGGATTGACGATTGAGTATCGAGGATTGAGGAACGAGGATTGAGGATTGAGAATTGAGGACTGAGGATTGACGATTGAGTATTGAGGATTGAGGATTGATGACTGAGGATTGAGGATTGAGTATTGAAGATTGGGTATTGAGGATTGAAGAATGAGGATTGACGATTCAGGATTGAGGATTGAGGATTGAAGATTGAGTATTGAGGATTGAAGGTTGATGATTGAGGATTGAGGATTGTGGATTGTGGATTGAGGGTTGAGGATTGAAGATTGTGTATTGAGGATTGAAGATTGAGTATTCAGGATTGAAGATTGAGGATTGAGGATTGAGGCTTGAGGATTGAGGATTGAGGATTGAAGGTTGATGATTGAGGATTGAGGATTGTGGATTGTGGATTGAGGGTTGAGGATTGAAGATTGAGTATTGAGGATTGAAGATTGAGTATTCAGGATTGAAGATTGAGGATTGAGGATTGAGGCTTGAGGATTGAGGATTGAGGATGATGGCTGAGTGTTGAGGATTCAGGTTTGAGGACTGAGGACTGAGGATTGAGGATTGAGAATTGAGGATTGAGGATTGAGAGTTGAAGATTGAGGATTGGTTACTGAGGATTGAAGAATGAGGATTGAGGGTTGAGGGTTGAGGACTGGGGATTGCAGATTGGGTAGTGAGGATTGAGGATTGAAGATTGAGGATTGAGGAGTGAGGATTGAGAATTGAGAATTGAGGATGAGGACTGAGGGTTGAGGATTGAGGTTTGAGGAACGAGGATTGAGGATTGAGAATTGAGGACTGAGGATTGACGATTGAGTATTGACGATTGAGCATTGAGTATTGAGGATTGATGACTGAGGATTGAGGATTGAGGATTGAGTATTGAGGATTGAAGATTGAGGATTGAGGATGAGGACCGAGGGTTGAGGATTGAGGTTTGAAGAATGAGGATTGAGGGTTGAGCATTGAGGATTGAGTTATGAAGATTGAGTATTCATGACTTATGATTGAGGATTGAGGATTGAGGATTGAGGACTGGGGATTGACGATTGAGTATCTAGGATTGAGGAACGAGGATTGAGGATTGAGAATTGAGGACTGAGGATTGACGATTGAGTATTGAGGATTGAGGATTGATGACTGAGGATTGAGGATTGAGTATTGAGGATTGGGTATTGAGGATTGAAGATTGAGTATTGAGGATTGTAGGTTGATGATTGAGGATTGAGGATTGTGGATTGTGGATTGAGGGTTGAGGATTGAAGATTGAGTATTGAGGATTGAAGATTGAGTATTCAGGATTGAAGATTGAGGATTGAGGATTGAGACTTGAGGATTGCAGATTGAGGATTGAAGATTGAGGATTGGGGATTGAGGATTGAGGATTGAGGATTGAGTATTGAGGATTGAGAATTGAGGATTGAGGATTGAAGATTGAGGATTAAGGATTGAGGATTGGGTATTGAGGATCTAGGATTGGAGATTGACTATTGAGGATTGAGGAATGAGTATTGAGGATTAAGGAACGAGGATTGAGGATTGAGGATGATGGCTGAGGGTTGAGGATTGATGTTTGGGGAACGAGGATTGAGGATTGAGGATTGAGGACTGCGGATTGACGATTGAGTATTGAAGATTGAGGATTGATGACTGAGGATTGAGGATTGAGGACTGAGGATTGAGGATTGAAGATTGAAGATTGAAGATTGAGTATTGAGGATTGAAGATTGAGGATTGAGGATTGAGGATTGAGGATTGAGGATTGAAGATTGAGAATTGATGATTGAGGATTGAGGATTGAGGATTGAGGATGGAGGATGATGGCTGAGGGTTGAGGATTGAGGATGGAGGATGAGGGCTGAGGGTTGAGGATTGAGGTTTGAGTATTGAATACTGAGAATTCAGGATATTCTATTGAGTATTGTGAATTGAGGATTGATGGTCGAGTATTGAGGATTGAGGATTGAGTATTGAGGATTGAAGATTGAGGATTGAGGATTGAGGATTGAGAATTGAGGATGAGGACTGAGGGTTGAGGATTGATGTTTGAGGAACGAGGATTGAGGATTGAGAATTGAGGATTGAAAATTGAGGATTAAGGATTGAGGATTGGGGATTGAGGATCTAGGATTGGAGATTCACCATTGAGGATTGAGGATTGAGGTTTGAGGATTGAGGAACGAGGATTGAGGATTGAGGATGATGGCTGAGGGATGAGGATTGATGTTTGAGGAACGAGGATTGAGGATTGAGGATTGAGGACTGCGGATTGACGATTGAGTACTGAAGATTTAGGATTGATGACTGAGGATTGAGGATTGAGTATTGAGGATTGAGGATTGAGGATTGAAGATTGATGGTTGAGTATTGAGGATTGAAGATTGAGGATTGAGGATTCAGGATTGAGGATGGAGGATGAGGGCTGAGGGTTTATGAATGAGGTTTGAGTATTGAATACTGAGAATTCAGGATATTCTATTGAGTATTGAGAATTGAGGATTGATGGTTGAGTATTGAGGATTGAGGATTGAGTATTGAGGATTGAGGATTGAGGATTGAGGATTGAGGATTGAGAATTGAGGATGAGGACTGAGGGTTGAGGATTGAGGTTTGAGGAACGAGGATTGAGGATTGAGAATTGAAGGCTGAGGATTGACGATTGAGTATTGACGATTGAGTATTGAGTATTGAAGATTGATGACTGAGGATTGAGGATTGAGGATTGAGGATTGAGGATTGAGGGTGATGGCTGAGTGTTGAGGATTGAGGTTTGAGGACTGAGGACTGAGGATTGAGGATTGAGAATTGAGGATTGAGGATTGAGGGTTGAAGATTGAGGACTGGGTACTGAGGATTGAAGAATGAGGATTGAGGGTTGAGGGTTGAGGACTGAGGATTGCAGATTGGGTAGTGAGGATTGAGGATTGAAGATTGAGGATTGAGGATTGAGGATTGAGAATTGAGAATTGAGGATGAGGACTGAGGGTTGAGGATTGAGGTTTGAAGAATGAGGATTGAGGATTGAGGATTGAGGATTGAGGATTGAGCATTGAGGATTGAGTTATGAAGATTGAGTATTCATGACTGATGATTGAGGATTGAGAATTGAGGTTTGAGGATTGAGGATTGAGGATTGAAGATTGAGTATTGATGATTGAGGATTGAGGATTGAGGATTGAGGATTGAGAATTGAGGATTGAAGATTGAGGATTGGGGATTGAGGATTGAGGATTGAGAATTGAGAATCGAAGATTGAGTATTGAGGATTGAAGATTGAGGTTTGAGGATTGAGGATTGTGCATGGAGGATGAGGGCTGAGGGCTGAGGATTGAGGTTTGAGTATTGAATGCTGAGAATTCAGGATATTCTATTGAGTATTGAGAATTGAGGATTGTTGGTTGCGTATTGAGGACTGAGGGTTGAGTATTGAGTATTGAGGTTTGATGTTCGATGATTGAGGATTGAGGACTGAGGATTGAGGATTGAGGATTGAGGATTGAGCATTGAGGATTGAAGATTGAGGACTGGGGATTGAGGATTGAAGATTGAGGATTAAGGATTGAGGATTGGGGATTGAGTATCTAGGATTGGAGATTGATTATTCAGGATTGAAGATTGAGGATTGAGGATTGAGGATTGAGAATTGAGAATTGAGGATGAGGACTGAGGGTTGAGGATTGAGGTTTGTAGAATGAGGATTGAGGATTGAGGATTGAGTATTGAGGATTGAGTTATGAAGATTGAGTATCCATGACTGATGATTGAGGATTGAGGATTGAGGATTGAGGATTGAGGATTGAGGATTGAGGATTGAGGATTGAAGAATGAGAATTGATGATTGAGTATTGAGGATTGAGGATTGAGGATTGAGGATTGAGGATTGAGGATTGAGGATTGAAGATTGAGGATTGGGGATTGAGGATTGAGGATTGAGTATTGGGAATCGAAGATTGAGTATTGAGGATTGAAGATTGAGGTTTGAGGATTGAGGATTGAGGATGGAGGATGAGGGCTGAGGGTTGAGGATTGAGGTTTGAGCATCGAATACTGAGAATTCAGGATATTCTATTGAGTATTGAGAATTGAGGATTGATGGTTGCGTATTGAGGATTGAGGATTGAGTATCGAGTATTGAGGGTTGAAGATTGAGGATTGGGGATTGAGGATTGAGGATTGAGAATTGAGAATCGAAGATTGAGTATTGAGGATTGAAGATTGAGGTTTGAGGATTGAGGATTGTGGATGGAGGATGAGGGCTGAGGGTTGAGGATTGAGGTTTGAGTATTGAATACTGAGAATTCAGGATATTCTATTGAGTATTGAGAATTGAGGATTGATGGTTGCGTATTGAGGATTGAGTCATGAGTATTGAGTATTGAGGGTTGAAGATTGAGGTTTGAGGATTGAGGATTGAGAATTGAGGATGAGGACTGAGGGTTGAGGATTGAGGTTTGAGGAACGAGGATTGAGGATTGAGAATTGAGGACTGAGAATTGAGAATCGAAGATTGAGTATTGAGGATTGAAGATTGAGGTTTGAGGATTGAGGATTGAGGATGGAGGATGAGGGCTGAGGGTTGAGGATTGAGGTTTGAGTATTGAATACTGAGAATTCAGGATATTCTATTGAGTATTGAGAATTGAGGATTGATGATTGCGTATTGAGGACTGAGGATTGAGTATTCAGTATTGAGGTTTGAGGTTCGATGATTGAGGATTGAGGACTGAGGATTGAGGATTGAGGATTGAGGATTGAGCATTGAGGATTGAAGATTGAGGACTGGGGATTGAGGATTGAAGATTGAGGATTAAGGATAGAGGATTGGGGATTGAGTATCTAGGATTGGAGATTGATTATTCAGGATTGAAGATTGAGGATTGAGGATTGAGGATTGAGAATTGAGAATTGAGGATGAGGACTGAGGGTTGAGGATTGAGGTTTGAAGAATGAGGATTGAGGATTGAGGATTGAGGATTGAGGATTGAGGATTGAGTATTGAGGATTGAGTTATGAAGATTGAGTATTCATGAGTGATGATTGAGGATTGAGGATTGAGGATTGACGATTGAGGATTGAAGATTGAGAATTGATGATTGAGGATTGAGGATTGAGGATTGAGGATTGAGGATTGAGGATTGAGTATTGAGTATTGAGGATTGAAGATTGAGGTTTGAGGGTTGAGGATTGAGAATTGAGGATGAGGACTGAGGGTTGAGGATTGAGGTTTGAGGAACGAGGATTGAGGATTGAGAATCGAGGACTGAGGATTAAGGATTGAGGATTGAGGATTGAGGATTGAGGATGATGGCTGAGTTTTGAGGATTGAGGTTTGAGGACTGAGGATTGAGGATTGAGAATTGAGTATTGAGGATTGAAGATTGACGATTGAGTATTGAGTATTGAGGATTGAGGACTGTGTATTCAGGTTTGAAGATTGAGGATTAAGGATTGAGGATTGGGGATTGAGGATCTAGGATTGGAGATTGATTATTCACGATTGAAGATTGAGGATTGAGGATTGAGGATTGAGGATTGAGAATTGAGAATTGAGGATGAGGACAGAGGGTTGAGGATTGAGGTTTGAAGAATGAGGATTGAGGATTGAGGATTGAGGATTGAGGATTGAGGATTGAGGATTGAAGATTGAGTTATGAAGATTGAGTATTCATGACTGATGATTGAGGATTGAGGATTGAGGATTGAGGATTTAGGATTGAGGATTGAAGATTGAGTATTGATGATTGAGGATTGAGGATTGAGGATTGAGGGTTGAGGATTGAGGATTGAAGATTGAGGATTGGGGATTGAGGATTCAGGATTGAGAATTGAGAATCGAAGATTGAGTATTGAGGATTGAAGGTTGAGGTTTGAGGATTGAGGATTGAGCATTGAGGATGAGGGCTGAGGGTTGAGGACTGAGGTTTGAGTATTGAATACTGAGCATTCAGGATATTCTATTGAGTATTGAGGGTTGAGGATTGATGGTTAAGTATTGAGGACTGAGGGTTGAGTATTGAGGATTGAAGAGTGAGGTTTGAGGATTGAGGATTGAGAATTGAGGATGAGGACTGAGCGTTGAGGATTGAGTTTTGAGGAACGAGGATTGAGGATTGAGAATTGAGGACTGGGGATTGACGATTGAGTATCTAGGATTGAGGAACGAGGATTGAGGATTGAGAATTGAGGACTGAGGATTGAGGATTGAGTATTGAGGATTGAGGATTGATGACTGAGGATTGAGGATTGAGTATTGAGGATTGGGTATTGAGGATTGAAGATTGAGTATTGAGGATTGAAGGTTGATGATTGAGGATTGAGGATTGTGGATTGTGGATTGAGGGTTGAGGATTGAAGATTGAGTATTGAGGATTGAAGATTGAGTATTCAGGATTGAAGATTGAGGATTTAGGATTGAGACTTGAGGATTGCAGATTGAGGATTGAAGTTTGAGGATTGGGGATTGAGGATTGAGGATTGAGGATTGAGTATTGAGGATTGAGAATTGAGGATTGAGGATTGAGGATTGGGGATTGAGGATCTAGGATTGGAGATTGACTATTGAGGATTGAGGATTGAGTATTGAGGATTAAGGAACGAGGATTGAGGATTGAGGATGATGGCTGAGGGTTGAGGATTGATGTTTGGGGAACGAGGATTGAGGATTGAGGATTGAGGACTGCGGATTGACGATTGAGTATTGAAGATTGAGGATTGATGACTGAGGATTGAGGATTGAGGATTGAGGATTGAGGATTGAAGATTGAAGATTGAAGATTGAAGATTGAGTATTGAGGATTGAAGATTGAGGATTGAGGATTGAGGATTGAGGATTGAGGATTGAGGATTGAAGATTGATAATTGATGATTGAGGATTGAGGATTGAGGATTGAGGATGGAGGATGAAGGCTGAGGGTTGAGGATTGAGGATGGAGGATGAGGGCTGAGGGTTGAGGATTGAGGTTTGAGTATTGAATACTGAGAATTCAGGATATTCTATTGAGTATTGTGAATTGAGGATTGAGGATTGAAGATTGAAGATTGAAGATTGAAGATTGAGTATTGAGGATTGAAGATTGAGGACTGGGGATTGAGGATTGAAGATTGAGGATTAAGGATAGAGGATTGGGGATTGAGTATCTAGGATTGGAGATTGATTATTCAGGATTGAAGATTGAGGATTGAGGATTGAGGATTGAGAATTGAGAATTGAGGATTGAGGCTGGAGGATGAGGGCTGAGTGTTGAGGATTGAGGTTTGAGTATTGAATACTGAGAATTCAGGATATTCTATTGAGTATTGAGAATTGAGGATTGATGGTTGTGTATTGAGCTCTGAGGATTGAGTATTGAGTATTGAGGTTTGAGGCTCGATGATTGAGGATTAAGGACTGAGGATTGAGGATTGAGGATTGAGGATTGAGTATTGAGGATTGAGGATTGACGATTGAGAATTGAAGATTGAGGATTGGGGATTAAGGATTGAGGATTGAGAATTGAGAATCGAAGATTGAGTATTGAGGATTGAAGATTGAGGTTTGAGGACTGAGTATTGAGCATGGAGGATGAGGGCTGAGTGTTGAGGATTGAGGTTTGAGTATTGAATACTGAGAATTCAGGATATTCTATTGAGTATTGAGAGTTGAGGATTGATGGTTGAGTATTGAGGATTGAGGGTTGAGTATTGAGGATTGAAGAGTGAGGTTTGAGGATTGTGGATTGAGAATTGAGGATGAGGACTGAGGGTTGAGGATTGAGGATGGAGGATGAGGGCTGAGGGTTGAGGATTGAGGTTTGAGTATTGAATACTGAGAATTCAGGATATTCGACTGAGTATTGAGAATTGAGGATTGATGGTTGAGTATTGAGGATTGAGGATTGAGTATTGAAGATTGAAGATTGAGGTTTGAGGATTGAGGATTGAGAATTGAGGATGAGGACTGAGGGTTGAGGATTGAGGTTTGAGGAACGAGGATTGAGGATTGAGAATTGAGGACTGAGGAATGACGATTGATTATTGACGATTGAGTATTGAGTATTGAGGATTGATGACTGAGGATTGAGGATTGAGGATTGAGGACTGAGGATTGAGGATTGAGTATTGAGGATTGAAGATTGAGGATTGAGGACTGAGGATTGAGGATGGAGGATGAGGGCTGAGGGTTGAGGATTGAGATTTGAGTATTGAATACTGAGAATTCAGGATATTCTATTGAGTATTGAGAATTGAGGATTGATGGTTGAGTATTGAGAATTGAGGATTGAGTATTGAGGGTTGAAGATTGAGGTTTGAGGATTAATTATTGAGTATTGAGGATTGAAGATTGAGGATTGAGGATTGAGAATTGAGAATTGAGGATGAGGACTGAGGGTTGAGGATTGAGGTTTGAAGAATGAGGATTGAGGGTTGAGGATTGAGGATTGAGTTATGAAGATTGAGTATTCATGACTTGTGATTGAGGATTGAGGATTGAGGATTGAGGACTGATGATTGAAGATTGAGTATTGATGATTGTGGATTGAGGACTGACGATTGAGGATTGAGGATTGACGATTGAAGATTGAGGTTTGGGGACAGAGGATTGAGGATTGAGAATTGCGAATCGAAGATTGAGTATTGAGGATTGAAGATTGAGGTTTGAGGATTGAGGGTTGAGGCTGGAGGATGAGGGCTGAGGGTTGAGGATTGAGGTTTGAGTATTGAATACTGAGAATTCAGGATATTCTATTGAGTATTGAGAATTGAGGATTGATGGTTGTGTATTGAGCTCTGAGGATTGAGTATTGAGTATTGAGGTTTGAGGTTCGGTGATTGACGATTAAGGACTGAGGATTGAGGATTGAGGATTGAGGATTGAGTATTGAGGATTGAGGATTGACGATTGAGAATTGAAGATTGAGGATTGGGGATTGAGGATTGAGGATTGAGAATTGAGAATCGAAGATTGAGTATTGAGGATTGAAGATTGAGGTTTGAGGACTGAGGATTGAGCATGGAGGATGAGGGCTGAGTGTTGAGGATTGAGGTTTGAGTATTGAATACTGAGAATTCAGGATATTCTATTGAGTATTGAGAGTTGAGGATTGATGGTTGAGTTTTGAGGATTGAGGGTTGAGTATTGAGGATTGAAGATTGAGGTTTGAGGATTGAGGATTGAGAATTGAGGATGAGGACTGAGGGTTGAGGATTGAGGTTTGAGGAACGAGGATTGAGGATTGAGAATTGAGGATTGAAAATTGAGGATTAAGGATTGAGGATTGGGGATTGAGGATCTAGGATTGGAGATTCACCATTGAGGATTGAGGATTGAGGTTTGAGGATTGAGGAACGAGGATTGAGGATTGAGGATGATGGCTGAGGGATGAGGATTGATGTTTGAGGAACGAGGATTGAGGATTGAGGATTGAGGACTGCGGATTGACGATTGAGTACTGAAGATTGAGGATTGATGACTGAGGATTGAGGATTGAGTATTGAGGATTGAGGATTGAGGATTGAAGATTGATGATTGAGTATTGAGGATTGAAGATTGAGGATTGAGTATTCAGGATTGAGGATGGAGGATGAGGGCTGAGGGTTGAGGATTGAGGCTTGAGTATTGAATACTGAGAATTCAGGATATTCGATTGAGTATTGAGAATTGAGGATTGAAGGTTGAGTATTGAGGATTGAGGATTGAGTATTGAAGATTGAAGATTGAGGTTTGAGGATTGAGGATTGAGAATTGAGGATGAGGACTGAGGGTTGAGGATTGAGGTTTGAGGAACGAGGATTGAGGATTGAGAATTGAGGACTGAGGATTGACGATTGAGTATTGACGATTGAGTATTGAGTATTGAGGATTGATGACTGAGGATTGAGGATTGAGGATTGAGGACTGAGGATTGAGGATTGAGTATTGAGGATTGAAGATTGAGGATTGAGGACTGAGGATTGAGGATGGAGGATGAGGGCTGAGGGTTGAGGATTGAGATTTGAGTATTGAATACTGAGAATTCAGGATATTCTATTGAGTATTGAGAATTGAGGATTGATGGTTGAGTATTGAGAATTGAGGATTGAGTATTGAGGATTGAAGATTGAGGTTTGAGGATTGATTATTGAGTATTGAGGATTGAAGATTGAGGATTGAGGATTGAGAATTGAGAATTGAGGATGAGGACTGAGGGTTGAGGATTGAGGTTTGAAGAATGAGGACTGAGGGTTGAGGATTGAGGATTGAGTTATGAAGATTGAGTATTCATGACTTATGATTGAGGATTGAGGATTGAGGATTGAGGACTGATGATTGAAGATTGAGTATTGATGATTGTGGATTGAGGATTGAGGATTGAGGATTGAGGATTGAGGATTGAAGATTGAGGATTGGGGACTGAGGATTGAGGATTGAGAATTGCGAATCGAAGATTAAGTATTGAGGATTGAAGATTCAGGTTTGAGGATTGATGATTGAGGCTGGAGGATGAGGGCTGAGGGTTGAGCATGGAGGATGAGGGCTGAGTGTTGAGGATTGAGGTTTGAGTATTGAATACTGAGAATTCAGGATATTCTATTGAGTATTGAGAGTTGAGGATTGATGGTTGAGTATTGAGGATTGAGGGTTGAGTATTGAGGATTGAAGAGTGAGGTTTGAGGATTGTGGATTGATAATTGAGGATGAGGACTGAGGGTTGAGGATTGAGGACTGAGGATTGAGGATTGAGTATTGAGGATTGAAGATTGAGGATTGAGGATTGAGGATTGAGGATTGAGGATTGAAGATTGAGAATTGATGATTGAGGATTGAGGATTGAGGATTGAGGATGGAGGATGATGCCTGAGAGTTGAGGATTGAGGATGGAGGATGAGGGCTGAGGGTTGAGGATTGAGGTTTGAGTATTGAATACTGAGAATTCAGGATATTCTATTGAGTATTGTGAATTGAGGATTGATGGTCGAGTATTGAGGATTGAGGATTGAGTATTGAGGATTGAAGATTGAGGATTGAGGATTGAGGATTGAGAATTGAGGATGAGGACTGAGGGTTGAGGATTGAGGTTTGAGGAACGAGGATTGAGGATTGAGAATTGAGGATTGAAAATTGAGGATTAAGGATTGAGGATTGGGGATTGAGGATCTAGGATTGGAGATTCACCATTGAGGATTGAGGATTGAGGTTTGAGGATTGAGGAACGAGGATTGAGGATTGAGGATGATGGCTGAGGGATGAGGATTGATGTTTGAGGAACGAGGATTGAGGATTGAGGATTGAGGACTGCGGATTGACGATTGAGTACTGAAGATTGAGGATTGATGACTGAGGATTGAGGATTGAGTATTGAGGATTGAGGATCGAGGATTGAAGATTGATGATTGAGTATTGAGGATTGAAGATTGAGGATTGAGGATTCAGGATTGAGGATGGAGGATGAGGGCTGAGGGTTGAGGATTGAGGCTTGAGTATTGAATACTGAGAATTCAGGATATTCGATTGAGTATTGAGAATTGAGGATTGATGGTTGAGTATTGAGGATTCAGGATTGAGTATTGAAGATTGAAGATTGAGGTTTGAGGATTGAGGATTGAGAATTGAGGATGAGGACTGAGGGTTGAGGATTGAGGTTTGAGGAACGAGGATTGAGGATTGAGAATTGAGGACTGAGGATTGACGATTGAGTATTGACGATTGAGTATTGAGTATTGAGGATTGATGACTGAGGATTGAGGATTGAGGATTGAGGACTGAGGATTGAGGATTGAGTATTGAGGATTGAAGATTGAGGATTGAGGACTGAGGATTGAGGATGGAGGATGAGGGCTGAGGGTTGAGGATTGAGATTTGAGTATTGAATACTGAGAATTCAGGATATTCTATTGAGTATTGAGAATTGAGGATTGATGGTTGAGTATTGAGAATTGAGGATTGAGTATTGAGGATTGAAGATTGAGGTTTGAGGATTGATTATTGAGTATTGAGGATTGAAGATTGAGGATTGAGGATTGAGAATTGAGAATTGAGGATGAGGACTGAGGGTTGAGGATTGAGGTTTGAAGAATGAGGATTGAGGGTTGAGGATTGAGGATTGAGTTATGAAGATTGAGCATCCATGACTTATGATTGAGGATTGAGGATTGAGGATTGAGGACTGATGATTGAAGATTGAGTATTGATGATTGTGGATTGAGGATTGAGGATTGAGGATTGAGGATTGAGGATTGAAGATTGAGGATTGGGGACTGAGGATTGAGGACTGAGCATTGACGATTGATTATTGAGCTTTGGGGATTGAAGATAGTGGACTGGGGATAGAGGATTGAATATTGAGGATTAAGGACAGAGTATTGGGGATTGAGGATCTAGGATACGAGATTGGTAATTGAGGATTGAAGATTGAGGATTGAGGTTTGATAATTGAGAATTGAGAATTGAGGATGAGGACTGAGGGCTGAGGACGGAGGTTTGAGGCATGAGGAATGAGGATTGAGGATTGAGGATTGAGGATTGAGGATTGAGTATTGAAGATTGAGGCCTGAGGACAGAGGATTGGGGATTGAGAGTTGAGGATGGAGGATTGAGGGTTGACGTTTGAGGATTGAGTACTGAAGATTGAGGATTGATGATTGAGGATTGCGGATTGAGGATTGAGGATTGAGGATTGAGGATTGAGTACTGAAGATTGTGGATTGATGATTGACGATTGAGGACTGAGGATTGAGGATTGATTATTGAGCTTTGGGCATTGAAGAATGTGGACTGGGGATAGAGGACTGAAATTGAGGATTAAGGACAGAGTATTGGAGATTGAGGATCTAGGACAGGAGATTGATTATTGAGGATTGAAGAGTGAGGATTGAGGATTGAGGATTGATGATTGAGGATTGAGGATTGAAGATTGAGTATGGAGGATTGAAGATTGAGGGTTGAGGATTGAGGATTGAGGATTGAGGATTGAGGATTTAGGATTGAGTATTGAAGATTGAGTATTCATGAGTGAGGATTGAGGATTGAGGGTTGAGGGCTGAGGATTGTGGATCGAAGATTGAGTATTGAGGATTGAAGGTTGAGGTTTGAGGATTGAGGATTGAGGGTGGAGGATGAGGGCTGAGGGTTGAGGATTGAGGTTTGAGTATTGAATACTGAGAATTCAGGATATTCTATTGAGTATTGAGAATTGAGGATTGATGGTTGAGTATTGAGGATTGAGGATTGAGGATTGAGGATTGAGTATTGAAGATTGAGGATTGATGATTGAGGATTGAGGATTGAGGACTGAGGATTGGGGATTGAGTGTTGAAGATTGAGGATTGATGATTGAGGATTGAGGATTGAGGATTGAGGATTGAGGATTGAGGATTGAAGATTGAGGATTGAGGATTGAGGATTGAGTGTTGTGGGTTGAGTAATGAGAATTGATGTTTGTTAGATGGAGACTTGAAGATTGAATATTGAGGATTGAGTATTGAAAACTGAGAATTCAGGATATTCTATTGAGAATTGAGAATTGAGGATTGATGATTGAGTTTTGAGGATTGATGTTTGAGGGTTGTGTATTGAATATTGAGGATTGAGGATTGAGGATTGAGGATTGAGGATTGACGATTGAGAATTGAAGATTGAGGATTGGGGATTGAGGATTGAGGATTGAGAATTGAGAATCGAAGATTGAGTATTGAGGATTGAAGATTGATGTTTGAGGACTGAGGATTGAGCATGGAGGATGAGGGCTGAGTGTTGAGGATTGAGGTTTGAGTATTGAATACTGAGAATTCAGGATATTCTATTGAGTATTGAGAGTTGAGGATTGATGGTTGAGTATTGAGTATTGAGGGTTGAGTATTGAGGATTGAAGAGTGAGGTTTGAGGATTGTGGATTGAGAATTGAGGATGAGGACTGAGGGTTGAGGATTGAGGTTAGAGGAACGAGGATTGAGGATTGAGAATTGAGGACTGGGGATTGACGGTTGAGTATCGAGGATTGAGGAACGAGGATTGAGGATTGAGAATTGTGGACTGAGGATTGACGATTGAGTATTGAGGATTGAGGATTGATGACTGAGGATTGAGGATTGAGTATTGAAGATTGGGTATTGAGGATTGAAGAATGAGGATTGACGATTCAGGATTGAGGATTGAGGATTGAAGATTGAGTATTGAGGATTGAAGGTTGATGATTGAGGATTGAGGATTGTGGATTGTGGATTGAGGGTTGAGAATTGAAGATTGTGTATTGAGGATTGAAGATTGAGTATTCAGGATTGAAGATTGAGGATTGAGGATTGAGGCTTGAGGATTGAGGATTGAGGATTGAAGGTTGATGATTGAGGATTGAGGATTGTGGATTGTGGATTGAGGGTTGAGGATTGAAGATTGAGTATTGAGGATTGAAGATTGAGTATTCAGGATTGAAGATTGAGGATTGAGGATTGAGGCTTGAGGATTGAGGATTGAGGATGATGGCTGAGTGTTGAGGATTCAGGTTTGAGGACTGAGGACTGAGGATTGAGGATTGAGGATTGAGGGTTGAGGGTTGAGGACTGGGGATTGCAGATTGGGTAGTGAGGATTGAGGATTGAAGATTGAGGATTGAGGAGTGAGGATTGAGAATTGAGAATTGAGGATGAGGACTGAGGGTTGAGGATTGAGGTTTGAGGAACGAGGATTGAGGATTGAGAATTGAGCACTGAGGATTGACGATTGAGTATTGACGATTGAGTATTGAGTATTGAGGATTGATGACTGACGATTGAGGATTGAGGATTGAGTATTGAGGATTGAAGATTGAGGATTGAGGATGAGGACCGAGGGTTGAGGATTGAGGTTTGAAGAATGAGGATTGAGGGTTGAGCATTGAGGATTGAGTTATGAAGATTGAGTATTCATGACTTATGATTGAGGATTGAGGATTGAGGATTGAGGACTGGGGATTGACGATTGAGTATCTAGGATTGAGGAACGAGGATTGAGGATTGAGAATTGAGGACTCAGGATTGACGATTGAGTATTGAGGATTGAGGATTGATGACTGAGGATTGAGGATTGAGTATTGAGGATTGGGTATTGAGGATTGAAGATTGAGTATTGAGGATTGAAGGTTGATGATTGAGGATTGAGGATTGTGGATTGTGGATTGAGGGTTGAGGATTGAAGATTGAGTATTGAGGATTGAAGATTGAGTACTCAGGATTGAAGATTGAGGATTGAGGATTGAGACTTGAGGATTGCAGATTGAGGATTGAAGATTGAGGATTGGGGATTGAGGATTGAGGATTGAGGATTGAGTATTGAGGATTGAGAATTGAGGATTGAGGATTGAAGATTGAGGATTAAGGATTGAGGATTGGATATTGAGGATCTAGGATTGGAGATTGACTATTTAGGATTGAGGAATGAGTATTGAGGATTAAGGAACGAGGATTGAGGATTGAGGATGATGGCTGAGGGTTGAGGATTGATGTTTGGGGAACGAGGATTGAGGATTGAGGATTGAGGACTGCGGATTGACGATTGAGTATTGAAGATTGAGGATTGATGACTGAGGATTGAGGATTGAGGATTGAGGATTGAGGATTGAAGATTGAGTATTGATGATTGAAGATTGAGGATTGAGGACTGTGGGTTGCGGATTGAGGACGAGGACTGACGGTTGAGGATTGAGGATTGAGTATTGAGGATTGAGGATTGAGGACTGAGGATTGGGGATTGAGGACTGAGCATTGACGATTGATTATTGAGCTTTGGGGATTGAAGATAGTGGACTGGGGATAGAGGATTGAATATTGAGGATTAAGGACAGAGTATTGGGGATTGAGGATCTAGGATACGAGATTGGTAATTGAGGATTGAAGATTGAGGATTGAGGTTTGATAATTGAGAATTGAGAATTGAGGATGAGGACTGAGGGCTGAGGACGGAGGTTTGAGGCATGAGGAATGAGGATTGAGGATTGAGGATTGAGGATTGAGGATTGAGTATTGAAGATTGAGGCCTGAGGACAGAGGATTGGGGATTGAGAGTTGAGGATGGAGGATTGAGGGTTGACGTTTGAGGATTGAGTACTGAAGATTGAGGATTGATGATTGAGGATTGCGGATTGAGGATTGAGGATTGAGGATTGAGGATTGAGTACTGAAGATTGTGGATTGATGATTGACGATTGAGGACTGAGGATTGAGGATTGATTATTGAGCTTTGGGCATTGAAGAATGTGGACTGGGGATAGAGGACTGAAATTGAGGATTAAGGACAGAGTATTGGAGATTGAGGATCTAGGACAGGAGATTGATTATTGAGGATTGAAGAGTGAGGATTGAGGATTGAGGATTGATGATTGAGGATTGAGGATTGAAGATTGAGTATGGAGGATTGAAGATTGAGGGTTGAGGATTGAGGATTGAGGATTGAGGATTGAGGATTTAGGATTGAGTATTGAAGATTGAGTATTCATGAGTGAGGATTGAGGATTGAGGGTTGAGGGCTGAGGATTGTGGATCGAAGATTGAGTATTGAGGATTGAATGTTGAGGTTTGAGGATTGAGGATTGAGGGTGGAGGATGAGGGCTGAGGGTTGAGGATTGAGGTTTGAGTATTGAATACTGAGAATTCAGGATATTCTATTGAGTATTGAGAATTGAGGATTGATGGTTGAGTATTGAGGATTGAGGATTGAGGATTGAGGATTGAGTATTGAAGATTGAGGATTGATGATTGAGGATTGAGGATTGAGGACTGAGGATTGGGGATTGAGTGTTGAAGATTGAGGATTGATGATTGAGGATTGAGGATTGAGGATTGAGGATTGAGGATTGAGGATTGAAGATTGAGGATTGAGGATTGAGGATTGAGTGTTGTGGGTTGAGTAATGAGAATTGATGTTTGTTAGATGGAGACTTGAAGATTGAATATTGAGGATTGAGTATTGAAAACTGAGAATTGAGGATATTCTATTGAGAATTGAGAATTGAGGATTGATGATTGAGTTTTGAGGATTGATGTTTGAGGGTTGTGTATTGAATATTGAGGATTGAGGATTGAGGATTGAGGATTGAGGATTGAGGATTGAGGATTGAGGATTGACGATTGAGAATTGAAGATTGAGGATTGGGGATTGAGGATTGAGGATTGAGAATTGAGAATCGAAGATTGAGTATTGAGGATTGAAGATTGATGTTTGAGGACTGAGGATTGAGCATGGAGGATGAGGGCTGAGTGTTGAGGATTGAGGTTTGAGTATTGAATACTGAGAATTCAGGATATTCTATTGAGTATTGAGAGTTGAGGATTGATGGTTGAGTATTGAGTATTGAGGGTTGAGTATTGAGGATTGAAGAGTGAGGTTTGAGGATTGTGGATTGAGAATTGAGGATGAGGACTGAGGGTTGAGGATTGAGGTTAGAGGAACGAGGATTGAGGATTGAGAATTGAGGACTGGGGATTGACGGTTGAGTATCGAGGATTGAGGAACGAGGATTGAGGATTGAGAATTGTGGACTGAGGATTGACGATTGAGTATTGAGGATTGAGGATTGATGACTGAGGATTGAGGATTGAGTATTGAAGATTGGGTATTGAGGATTGAAGAATGAGGATTGACGATTCAGGATTGAGGATTGAGGATTGAAGATTGAGTATTGAGGATTGAAGGTTGATGATTGAGGATTGAGGATTGTGGATTGTGGATTGAGGGTTGAGGATTGAAGATTGTGTATTGAGGATTGAAGATTGAGTATTCAGGATTGAAGATTGAGGATTGAGGATTGAGGCTTGAGGATTGAGGATTGAGGATTGAAGGTTGATGATTGAGGATTGAGGATTGTGGATTGTGGATTGAGGGTTGAGGATTGAAGAATGAGGATTGAGGGTTGAGGGTTGAGGACTGGGGATTGCAGATTGGGTAGTGAGGATTGAGGATTGAAGATTGAGGATTGAGGAGTGAGGATTGAGAATTGAGAATTGAGGATGAGGACTGAGGGTTGAGGATTGAGGTTTGAGGAACGAGGATTGAGGATTGAGAATTGAGGACTGAGGATTGACGATTGAGTATTGACGATTGAGTATTGAGTATTGAGGATTGATGACTGAGGATTGAGGATTGAGGATTGAGTATTGAGGATTGAAGATTGAGGATTGAGGATGAGGACCGAGGGTTGAGGATTGAGGTTTGAAGAATGAGGATTGAGGGTTGAGCATTGAGGATTGAGTTATGAAGATTGAGTATTCATGACTTATGATTGAGGATTGAGGATTGAGGATTGAGGACTGGGGATTGACGATTGAGTATCTAGGATTGAGGAACGAGGATTGAGGATTGAGAATTGAGGACTCAGGATTGACGATTGAGTATTGAGGATTGAGGATTGATGACTGAGGATTGAGGATTGAGTATTGAGGATTGGGTATTGAGGATTGAAGATTGAGTATTGAGGATTGAAGGTTGATGATTGAGGATTGAGGATTGTGGATTGTGGATTGAGGGTTGAGGATTGAAGATTGAGTATTGAGGATTGAAGATTGAGTACTCAGGATTGAAGATTGAGGATTGAGGATTGAGACTTGAGGATTGCAGATTGAGGATTGAAGATTGAGGATTGGGGATTGAGGATTGAGGATTGAGGATTGAGTATTGAGGATTGAGAATTGAGGATTGAGGATTGAAGATTGAGGATTAAGGATTGAGGATTGGATATTGAGGATCTAGGATTGGAGATTGACTATTGAGGATTGAGGAATGAGTATTGAGGATTAAGGAACGAGGATTGAGGATTGAGGATGATGGCTGAGGGTTGAGGATTGATGTTTGGGGAACGAGGATTGAGGATTGAGGATTGAGGACTGCGGATTGACGATTGAGTATTGAAGATTGAGGATTGATGACTGAGGATTGAGGATTGAGGATTGAGGATTGAGGATTGAAGATTGAGTATTGATGATTGAAGATTGAGGATTGAGGATTGTGGGTTGCGGATTGAGGACGAGGACTGACGGTTGAGGATTGAGGATTGAGTATTGAGGATTGAGGATTGAGGACTGAGGATTGGGGATTGAGGACTGAGCATTGACGATTGATTATTGAGCTTTGGGGATTGAAGATAGTGGACTGGGGATAGAGGATTGAATATTGAGGATTAAGGACAGAGTATTGGGGATTGAGGATCTAGGATACGAGATTGGTAATTGAGGATTGAAGATTGAGGATTGAGGTTTGATAATTGAGAATTGAGAATTGAGGATGAGGACTGAGGGCTGAGGACGGAGGTTTGAGGCATGAGGAATGAGGATTGAGGATTGAGGATTGAGGATTGAGGATTGAGTATTGAAGATTGAGGCCTGAGGACAGAGGATTGGGGATTGAGAGTTGAGGATGGAGGATTGAGGGTTGACGTTTGAGGATTGAGTACTGAAGATTGAGGATTGATGATTGAGGATTGCGGATTGAGGATTGAGGATTGAGGATTGAGGATTGAGTACTGAAGATTGTGGATTGATGATTGACGATTGAGGACTGAGGATTGAGGATTGATTATTGAGCTTTGGGCATTGAAGAATGTGGACTGGGGATAGAGGACTGAAATTGAGGATTAAGGACAGAGTATTGGAGATTGAGGATCTAGGACAGGAGATTGATTATTGAGGATTGAAGAGTGAGGATTGAGGATTGAGGATTGATGATTGAGGATTGAGGATTGAAGATTGAGTATGGAGGATTGAAGATTGAGGGTTGAGGATTGAGGATTGAGGATTGAGGATTGAGGATTTAGGATTGAGTATTGAAGATTGAGTATTCATGAGTGAGGATTGAGGATTGAGGGTTGAGGGCTGAGGATTGTGGATCGAAGATTGAGTATTGAGGATTGAATGTTGAGGTTTGAGGATTGAGGATTGAGGGTGGAGGATGAGGGCTGAGGGTTGAGGATTGAGGTTTGAGTATTGAATACTGAGAATTCAGGATATTCTATTGAGTATTGAGAATTGAGGATTGATGGTTGAGTATTGAGGATTGAGGATTGAGGATTGAGGATTGAGTATTGAAGATTGAGGATTGATGATTGAGGATTGAGGATTGAGGACTGAGGATTGGGGATTGAGTGTTGAAGATTGAGGATTGATGATTGAGGATTGAGGATTGAGGATTGAGGATTGAGGATTGAGGATTGAAGATTGAGGATTGAGGATTGAGGATTGAGTGTTGTGGGTTGAGTAATGAGAATTGATGTTTGTTAGATGGAGACTTGAAGATTGAATATTGAGGATTGAGTATTGAAAACTGAGAATTCAGGATATTCTATTGAGAATTGAGAATTGAGGATTGATGATTGAGTTTTGAGGATTGATGTTTGAGGGTTGTGTATTGAATATTGAGGATTGAGGATTGAGGATTGAGGATTGAGGATTGAGGATTGAGGATTGAGGATTGACGATTGAGAATTGAAGATTGAGGATTGGGGATTGAGGATTGAGGATTGAGAATTGAGAATCGAAGATTGAGTATTGAGGATTGAAGATTGATGTTTGAGGACTGAGGATTGAGCATGGAGGATGAGGGCTGAGTGTTGAGGATTGAGGTTTGAGTATTGAATACTGAGAATTCAGGATATTCTATTGAGTATTGAGAGTTGAGGATTGATGGTTGAGTATTGAGTATTGAGGGTTGAGTATTGAGGATTGAAGAGTGAGGTTTGAGGATTGTGGATTGAGAATTGAGGATGAGGACTGAGGGTTGAGGATTGAGGTTAGAGGAACGAGGATTGAGGATTGAGAATTGAGGACTGGGGATTGACGGTTGAGTATCGAGGATTGAGGAACGAGGATTGAGGATTGAGAATTGTGGACTGAGGATTGACGATTGAGTATTGAGGATTGAGGATTGATGACTGAGGATTGAGGATTGAGTATTGAAGATTGGGTATTGAGGATTGAAGAATGAGGATTGACGATTCAGGATTGAGGATTGAGGATTGAAGATTGAGTATTGAGGATTGAAGGTTGATGATTGAGGATTGAGGATTGTGGATTGTGGATTGAGGGTTGAGGATTGAAGATTGTGTATTGAGGATTGAAGATTGAGTATTCAGGATTGAAGATTGAGGATTGAGGATTGAGGCTTGAGGATTGAGGATTGAGGATTGAAGGTTGATGATTGAGGATTGAGGATTGTGGATTGTGGATTGAGGGTTGAGGATTGAAGAATGAGGATTGAGGGTTGAGGGTTGAGGACTGGGGATTGCAGATTGGGTAGTGAGGATTGAGGATTGAAGATTGAGGATTGAGGAGTGAGGATTGAGAATTGAGAATTGAGGATGAGGACTGAGGGTTGAGGATTGAGGTTTGAGGAACGAGGATTGAGGATTGAGAATTGAGGACTGAGGATTGACGATTGAGTATTGACGATTGAGTATTGAGTATTGAGGATTGATGACTGAGGATTGAGGATTGAGGATTGAGTATTGAGGATTGAAGATTGAGGATTGAGGATGAGGACCGAGGGTTGAGGATTGAGGTTTGAAGAATGAGGATTGAGGGTTGAGCATTGAGGATTGAGTTATGAAGATTGAGTATTCATGACTTATGATTGAGGATTGAGGATTGAGGATTGAGGACTGGGGATTGACGATTGAGTATCTAGGATTGAGGAACGAGGATTGAGGATTGAGAATTGAGGACTCAGGATTGACGATTGAGTATTGAGGATTGAGGATTGATGACTGAGGATTGAGGATTGAGTATTGAGGATTGGGTATTGAGGATTGAAGATTGAGTATTGAGGATTGAAGGTTGATGATTGAGGATTGAGGATTGTGGATTGTGGATTGAGGGTTGAGGATTGAAGATTGAGTATTGAGGATTGAAGATTGAGTACTCAGGATTGAAGATTGAGGATTGAGGATTGAGACTTGAGGATTGCAGATTGAGGATTGAAGATTGAGGATTGGGGATTGAGGATTGAGGATTGAGGATTGAGTATTGAGGATTGAGAATTGAGGATTGAGGATTGAAGATTGAGGATTAAGGATTGAGGATTGGATATTGAGGATCTAGGATTGGAGATTGACTATTGAGGATTGAGGAATGAGTATTGAGGATTAAGGAACGAGGATTGAGGATTGAGGATGATGGCTGAGGGTTGAGGATTGAGGTTTGAGTATTGAATACTGAGAATTCAGGATATTCTATTGAGTATTGTGAATTGAGGATTGATGGTCGAGTATTGAGGATTGAGGATTGAGTATTGAGGATTGAAGATTGAGGATTGAGGAGTGAGGATTGAGAATTGAGAATTGAGGATGAGGACTGAGGGTTGAGGATTGAGGTTTGAGGAACGAGGATTGAGGATTGAGAATTGAGGACTGAGGATTGACGATTGAGTATTGAAGATTGAGGATTGATGACTGAGGATTGAGGATTGAGGATTGAGGATTGAGGATTGAAGATTGAAGATTGAAGATTGAGTATTGAGGATTGAAGATTGAGGATTGACGATTGAGGATTGAGGATTGAGGATTGAAGATTGAGAATTGATGATTGAGGATTGAGGATTGAGGATTGAGGATGGAGGATGATGGCTGAGGGTTGAGGATTGAGGATGGAGGATGAGGGCTGAGGGTTGAGGATTGAGGTTTGAGTATTGAATACTGAGAATTCAGGATATTCTATTGAGTATTGTGAATTGAGGATTGATGGTCGAGTATTGAGGATTGAGGATTGAGTATTGAGGATTGAAGATTGAGGATTGAGGATTGAGGATTGAGAATTGAGGATGAGGACTGAGGGTTGAGGATTGAGGTTTGAGGAACGAGGATTGAGGATTGAGAATTGAGGATTGAAAATTGAGGATTAAGGATTGAGGATTGGGGATTGAGGATCTAGGATTGGAGATTCACCATTGAGGATTGAGGATTGAGGTTTGAGGATTGAGGAACGAGGATTGAGGATTGAGGATGATGGCTGAGGGATGAGGATTGATGTTTGAGGAACGAGGATTGAGGATTGAGGATTGAGGACTGCGGATTGACGATTGAGTACTGAAGATTTAGGATTGATGACTGAGGATTGAGGATTGAGTATTGAGGATTGAGGATTGAGGATTGAAGATTGATGATTGAGTATTGAGGATTGAAGATTGAGGATTGAGGATTCAGGATTGAGGATGGAGGATGAGGGCTGAGGGTTGAGGATCGAGGCTTGAGTATTGAATACTGAGAATTCAGGATATTCGATTGAGTATTGAGAATTGAGGATTGATGGTTGAGTATTGAGGATTGAGGATTGAGGATTGAGGATTGAGTATTGAGGATTAAGGAACGAGGATTGAGGATTGAGGATTATGGCTGAGGGTTGAGGATTGATGTTTGGGGAACGAGGATTGAGGATTGAGGATTGAGGACTGCGGATTGACGATTGAGTATTGAAGATTGAGGATTGATGACTGAGGATTGAGGATTGAGGATTGAGGATTGAGGATTGAGGATTGAAGATTGAAGATTGAAGATTGAGTATTGAGGATTGAAGATTGAGGATTGAGGATTGAGGATTGAGGATTGAGGATTGAAGATTGAGAATTGATGATTGAGGATTGAGGATTGAGGATTGAGGATGGAGGATGATGGCTGAGGGTTGAGGATTGAGGATGGAGGATGAGGGCTGAGGGTTGAGGATTGAGGTTTGAGTATTGAATACTGAGAATTCAGGATATTCTATTGAGTATTGTGAATTGAAGATTGATGGTCGAGTATTGAGGATTGAGGATTGAGTATTGAGGATTGAAGATTGAGGATTGAGGATTGAGGATTGAGAATTGAGGATGAGGACTGAGGGTTGAGGATTGAGGTTTGAGGAACGAGGATTGAGGATTGAGACTTGAGGATTGAAAATTGAGGATTAAGGATTGAGGATTGGGGATTGAGGATCTAGGATTGGAGATTCACCATTGAGGATTGAGGATTGAGGTTTGAGGATTGAGGAACGAGGATTGAGGATTGAGGATGATGGCTGAGGGATGAGGATTGATGTTTGAGGAACGAGGATTGAGGATTGAGGATTGAGGACTGCGGATTGACGATTGAGTACTGAAGATTGAGGATTGATGACTGAGGATTGAGGATTGAGTATTGAGGATTGAGGATTGAGGATTGAAGATTGATGATTGAGTATTGAGGATTGAAGATTGAGGATTGAGGATTCAGGATTGAGGATGGAGGATGAGGGCTGAGGGTTGAGGATTGAGGCTTGAGTATTGAATACTGAGAATTCAGGATATTCGATTGAGTATTGAGAATTGAGGATTGATGGTTGAGTATTGAGGATTCAGGATTGAGTATTGAAGATTGAAGATTGAGGTTTGAGGATTGAGGATTGAGAATTGAGGATGAGGACTGAGGGTTGAGGATTGAGGTTTGAGGAACGAGGATTGAGGATTGAGAATTGAGGACTGAGGATTGACGATTGAGTATTGACGATTGAGTATTGAGTATTGAGGATTGATGACTGAGGATTGAGGATTGAGGATTGAGGACTGAGGATTGAGGATTGAGTATTGAGGATTGAAGATTGAGGATTGAGGACTGAGGATTGAGGATGGAGGATGAGGGCTGAGGGTTGAGGATTGAGATTTGAGTATTGAATACTGAGAATTCAGGATATTCTATTGAGTATTGAGAATTGAGGATTGATGGTTGAGTATTGAGAATTGAGGATTGAGTATTGAGGATTGAAGATTGAGGTTTGAGGATTGATTATTGAGTATTGAGGATTGAAGATTGAGGATTGAGGATTGAGAATTGAGAATTGAGGATGAGGACTGAGGGTTGAGGATTGAGGTTTGAAGAATGAGGATTGAGGGTTGAGGATTGAGGATTGAGTTATGAAGATTGAGCATTCATGACTTATGATTGAGGATTGAGGATTGAGGATTGAGGACTGATGATTGAAGATTGAGTATTGATGATTGTGGATTGAGGATTGAGGATTGAGGATTGAGGATTGAGGATTGAAGATTGAGGATTGGGGACTGAGGATTGAGGATTGAGAATTGCGAATCGAAGATTAAATATTGAGGATTGAAGATTGAGGTTTGAGGATTGATGATTGAGGCTGGAGGATGAGGGCTGAGGGTTGAGGATTGAGGTTTGAGTATTGAATACTGAGATTTCAGGATATTCTATTGAGTATTGAGAATTGAGGATGGATGGTTGTGTATTGAGCTCTGAGGATTGAGTATTGAGTATTGAGGTTTGAGGTTCGATGATTGACGATTAAGGACTGAGGATTGAGGATTGAGGATTGAGGATTGAGTATTGATGATTGAGGATTGACGATTGAGAATTGAAGATTGAGGATTGGGGATTGAGGATTGAGGATTGAGAATTGAGAATCGAAGATTGAGTATTGAGGATTGAAGATTGAGGTTTGAGGACTGAGGATTGAGCATGGAGGATGAGGGCTGAGTGTTGAGGATTGAGGTTTGAGTATTGAATACTGAGAATTCAGGATATTCTATTGAGTATTGAGAGTTGAGGATTGATGGTTGAGTATTGAGGATTGAGGGTTGAGTATTGAGGATTGAAGAGTGAGGTTTGAGGATTGTGGATTGATAATTGAGGATGAGGACTGAGGGTTGAGGATTGAGGACTGAGGATTGAGGATTGAGTATTGAGGATTGAAGATTGAGGATTGAGGACTGAGGATTGAGGATGGAGGATGAGGGCTGAGGGTTGAGGATTGAGATTTGAGTATTGAATACTGAGAATTCAGGATATTCTATTGAGTATTGAGAATTGAGGATTGATGGTTGAGTATTGAGAATTGAGGATTGAGTATTGAGGATTGAAGATTGAGGTTTGAGGATTGATTATTGAGTATTGAGGATTGAAGAATGAGGATTGAGGATTGAGTATTGAGAATTGAGGATGAGGACTGAGGGTTGAGGATTGAGGTTTGGAGAATGAGGATTGAGGGTTGAGGATTGAGGATTGAGTTATGAAGATTGAGTATTCATGACTTATGATTGAGGATTGAGGATTGAGGATTGAGGACTGACGATTGAAGATTGAGTATTGATGATTGTGGATTGAGGATTGAGGATTGAGGATTGAGGATTGAAGATTGAGGATTGGGGACTGAGGATTGAGGATTGAGTATTGCGAATCGAAGATTGAGTATTGAGGATTGAAGATTGAGGTTTGAGGATTGAGGATTGAGAATTGAGGACTGGGGATTGACGGTTGAGTATCGAGGATTGAGGAACGAGGATTGAGGATTGAGAATTGTGGACTGAGGATTGACGATTGAGTATTGAGGATTGAGGATTGATGACTGAGGATTGAGGATTGAGTATTGAAGATTGGGTATTGAGGATTGAAGAATGAGGATTGACGATTCAGGATTGAGGATTGAGGATTGAAGATTGAGTATTGAGGATTGAAGGTTGATGATTGAGGATTGAGGATTGTGGATTGTGGATTGAGGGTTGAGGATTGAAGATTGTGTATTGAGGATTGAAGATTGAGTATTCAGGATTGAAGATTGAGGATTGAGGATTGAGGCTTGAGGATTGAGGATTGAGGATTGAAGGTTGATGATTGAGGATTGAGGATTGTGGATTGTGGATTGAGGGTTGAGGATTGAAGAATGAGGATTGAGGGTTGAGGGTTGAGGACTGGGGATTGCAGATTGGGTAGTGAGGATTGAGGATTGAAGATTGAGGATTGAGGAGTGAGGATTGAGAATTGAGAATTGAGGATGAGGACTGAGGGTTGAGGATTGAGGTTTGAGGAACGAGGGTTGAGGATTGAGAATTGAGGACTGAGGATTGACGATTGAGTATTGACGATTGAGTATTGAGTATTGAGGATTGATGACTGAGGATTGAGGATTGAGGATTGAGTATTGAGGATTGAAGATTGAGGATTGAGGATGAGGACCGAGGGTTGAGGATTGAGGTTTGAAGAATGAGGATTGAGGGTTGAGCATTGAGGATTGAGTTATGAAGATTGAGTATTCATGACTTATGATTGAGGATTGAGGATTGAGGATTGAGGACTGGGGATTGACGATTGAGTATCTAGGATTGAGGAACGAGGATTGAGGATTGAGAATTGAGGACTCAGGATTGACGATTGAGTATTGAGGATTGAGGATTGATGACTGAGGATTGAGGATTGAGTATTGAGGATTGGGTATTGAGGATTGAAGATTGAGTATTGAGGATTGAAGGTTGATGATTGAGGATTGAGGATTGTGGATTGTGGATTGAGGGTTGAGGATTGAAGATTGAGTATTGAGGATTGAAGATTGAGTACTCAGGATTGAAGATTGAGGATTGAGGATTGAGACTTGAGGATTGCAGATTGAGGATTGAAGATTGAGGATTGGGGATTGAGGATTGAGGATTGAGGATTGAGTATTGAGGATTGAGAATTGAGGATTGAGGATTGAAGATTGAGGATTAAGGATTGAGGATTGGATATTGAGGATCTAGGATTGGAGATTGACTATTGAGGATTGAGGAATGAGTATTGAGGATTAAGGAACGAGGATTGAGGATTGAGGATGATGGCTGAGGGTTGAGGATTGAGGTTTGAGTATTGAATACTGAGAATTCAGGATATTCTATTGAGTATTGTGAATTGAGGATTGATGGTCGAGTATTGAGGATTGAGGATTGAGTATTGAGGATTGAAGATTGAGGATTGAGGAGTGAGGATTGAGAATTGAGAATTGAGGATGAGGACTGAGGGTTGAGGATTGAGGTTTGAGGAACGAGGATTGAGGATTGAGAATTGAGGACTGAGGATTGACGATTGAGTATTGAAGATTGAGGATTGATGACTGAGGATTGAGGATTGAGGATTGAGGATTGAGGATTGAAGATTGAAGATTGAAGATTGTGTATTGAGGATTGAAGATTGAGGATTGAGGATTGAGGATTGAGGATTGAGGATTGAAGATTGAGAATTGATGATTGAGGATTGAGGATTGAGGATTGAGGATGGAGGATGATGGCTGAGGGTTGAGGATTGAGGATGGAGGATGAGGGCTGAGGGTTGAGGATTGAGGTTTGAGTATTGAATACTGAGAATTCAGGATATTCTATTGAGTATTGTGAATTGAGGATTGATGGTCGAGTATTGAGGATTGAGGATTGAGTATTGAGGATTGAAGATTGAGGATTGAGGATTGAGGATTGAGAATTGAGGATGAGGACTGAGGGTTGAGGATTGAGGTTTGAGGAACGAGGATTGAGGATTGAGAATTGAGGATTGAAAATTGAGGATTAAGGATTGAGGATTGGGGATTGAGGATCTAGGATTGGAGATTCACCATTGAGGATTGAGGATTGAGGTTTGAGGATTGAGGAACGAGGATTGAGGATTGAGGATGATGGCTGAGGGATGAGGATTGATGTTTGAGGAACGAGGATTGAGGATTGAGGATTGAGGACTGCGGATTGACGATTGAGTACTGAAGATTTAGGATTGATGACTGAGGATTGAGGATTGAGTATTGAGGATTGAGGATTGAGGATTGAAGATTGATGATTGAGTATTGAGGATTGAAGATTGAGGATTGAGGATTCAGGATTGAGGATGGAGGATGAGGGCTGAGGGTTGAGGATTGAGGCTTGAGTATTGAATACTGAGAATTCAGGATATTCGATTGAGTATTGAGAATTGAGGATTGATGGTTGAGTATTGAGGATTGAGGATTGAGGATTGAGGATTGAGTATTGAGGATTAAGGAACGAGGATTGAGGATTGAGGATGATGGCTGAGGGTTGAGGATTGATGTTTGGGGAACGAGGATTGAGGATTGAGGATTGAGGACTGCGGATTGACGATTGAGTATTGAAGATTGAGGATTGATGACTGAGGATTGAGGATTGAGGATTGAGGATTGAGGATTGAGGATTGAAGATTGAAGATTGAAGATTGAGTATTGAGGATTGAAGATTGAGGATTGAGGATTGAGGATTGAGGATTGAGGATTGAAGATTGAGAATTGATGATTGAGGATTGAGGATTGAGGATTGAGGATGGAGGATGATGGCTGAGGGTTGAGGATTGAGGATGGAGGATGAGGGCTGAGGGTTGAGGATTGAGGTTTGAGTATTGAATACTGAGAATTCAGGATATTCTATTGAGTATTGTGAATTGAAGATTGATGGTCGAGTATTGAGGATTGAGGATTGAGTATTGAGGATTGAAGATTGAGGATTGAGGATTGAGGATTGAGAATTGAGGATGAGGACTGAGGGTTGAGGATTGAGGTTTGAGGAACGAGGATTGAGGATTGAGAATTGAGGATTGAAAATTGAGGATTAAGGATTGAGGATTGGGGATTGAGGATCTAGGATTGGAGATTCACCATTGAGGATTGAGGATTGAGGTTTGAGGATTGAGGAACGAGGATTGAGGATTGAGGATGATGGCTGAGGGATGAGGATTGATGTTTGAGGAACGAGGATTGAGGATTGAGGATTGAGGACTGCGGATTGACGATTGAGTACTGAAGATTGAGGATTGATGACTGAGGATTGAGGATTGAGTATTGAGGATTGAGGATTGAGGATTGAAGATTGATGATTGAGTATTGAGGATTGAAGATTGAGGATTGAGGATTCAGGATTGAGGATGGAGGATGAGGGCTGAGGGTTGAGGATTGAGGCTTGAGTATTGAATACTGAGAATTCAGGATATTCGATTGAGTATTGAGAATTGAGGATTGATGGTTGAGTATTGAGGATTCAGGATTGAGTATTGAAGATTGAAGATTGAGGTTTGAGGATTGAGGATTGAGAATTGAGGATGAGGACTGAGGGTTGAGGATTGAGGTTTGAGGAACGAGGATTGAGGATTGAGAATTGAGGACTGAGGATTGACGATTGAGTATTGACGATTGAGTATTGAGTATTGAGGATTGATGACTGAGGATTGAGGATTGAGGATTGAGGACTGAGGATTGAGGATTGAGTATTGAGGATTGAAGATTGAGGATTGAGGACTGAGGATTGAGGATGGAGGATGAGGGCTGAGGGTTGAGGATTGAGATTTGAGTATTGAATACTGAGAATTCAGGATATTCTATTGAGTATTGAGAATTGAGGATTGATGGTTGAGTATTGAGAATTGAGGATTGAGTATTGAGGATTGAAGATTGAGGTTTGAGGATTGATTATTGAGTATTGAGGATTGAAGATTGAGGATTGAGGATTGAGAATTGAGAATTGAGGATGAGGACTGAGGGTTGAGGATTGAGGTTTGAAGAATGAGGATTGAGGGTTGAGGATTGAGGATTGAGTTATGAAGATTGAGCATTCATGACTTATGATTGAGGATTGAGGATTGAGGATTGAGGACTGATGATTGAAGATTGAGTATTGATGATTGTGGATTGAGGATTGAGGATTGAGGATTGAGGATTGAGGATTGAAGATTGAGGATTGGGGACTGAGGATTGAGGATTGAGAATTGCGAATCGAAGATTAAATATTGAGGATTGAAGATTGAGGTTTGAGGATTGATGATTGAGGCTGGAGGATGAGGGCTGAGGGTTGAGGATTGAGGTTTGAGTATTGAATACTGAGATTTCAGGATATTCTATTGAGTATTGAGAATTGAGGATGGATGGTTGTGTATTGAGCTCTGAGGATTGAGTATTGAGTATTGAGGTTTGAGGTTCGATGATTGACGATTAAGGACTGAGGATTGAGGATTGAGGATTGAGGATTGAGTATTGAGGATTGAGGATTGACGATTGAGAATTGAAGATTGAGGATTGGGGATTGAGGATTGAGGATTGAGAATTGAGAATCGAAGATTGAGTATTGAGGATTGAAGATTGAGGTTTGAGGACTGAGGATTGAGCATGGAGGATGAGGGCTGAGTGTTGAGGATTGAGGTTTGAGTATTGAATACTGAGAATTCAGGATATTCTATTGAGTATTGAGAGTTGAGGATTGATGGTTGAGTATTGAGGATTGAGGGTTGAGTATTGAGGATTGAAGAGTGAGGTTTGAGGATTGTGGATTGATAATTGAGGATGAGGACTGAGGGTTGAGGATTGAGGACTGAGGATTGAGGATTGAGTATTGAGGATTGAAGATTGAGGATTGAGGACTGAGGATTGAGGATGGAGGATGAGGGCTGAGGGTTGAGGATTGAGATTTGAGTATTGAATACTGAGAATTCAGGATATTCTATTGAGTATTGAGAATTGAGGATTGATGGTTGAGTATTGAGAATTGAGGATTGAGTATTGAGGATTGAAGATTGAGGTTTGAGGATTGATTATTGAGTATTGAGGATTGAAGAATGAGGATTGAGGATTGAGTATTGAGAATTGAGGATGAGGACTGAGGGTTGAGGATTGAGGTTTGGAGAATGAGGATTGAGGGTTGAGGATTGAGGATTGAGTTATGAAGATTGAGTATTCATGACTTATGATTGAGGATTGAGGATTGAGGATTGAGGACTGACGATTGAAGATTGAGTATTGATGATTGTGGATTGAGGATTGAGGATTGAGGATTGAGGATTGAAGATTGAGGATTGGGGACTGAGGATTGAGGATTGAGTATTGCGAATCGAAGATTGAGTATTGAGGATTGAAGATTGAGGTTTGAGGATTGAAGATTGAGGCTGGAGGATGAGGGCTGAGGGTTGAGGATTGAGGTTTGAGTATTGAATACTGAGAATTCAGGATATTCTGTTGAGTATTGAGAATTGAGGATTGATGGTTGTGTATTGAGCTCTGAGGATTGAGTATTGAGTATTGAGGTTTGAGGTTCGATGATTGAGGACTAAGGACTGAGGATTGAGGATTGAGGATTGAGGATTGAGTATTGAGGATTGAGGATTGACGATTGAGAATTGAAGATTGAGGATTGGGGATTGAGGATTGAGGATTGAGAATTGAGAATCGAAGATTGAGTATTGAGGATTGAAGATTGATGTTTGAGGACTGAGGATTGAGCATGGAGGATGAGGGCTGAGTGTTGAGGATTGAGGTTTGAGTATTGAATACTGAGAATTCAGGATATTCTATTGAGTATTGAGAGTTGAGGATTGATGGTTGAGTATTGAGGATTGAGGGTTGAGTATTGAGGATTGAAGAGTGAGGTTTGAGGATTGTGGATTGAGAATTGAGGATGAGGACTGAGGGTTGAGGATTGAGGATGGAGGATGAGGGCTGGGGGTTGAGGATTGAGGTTTGAGTTTTGAATACTGAGAATTCAGGATATTCTATTGAGTATTGTGAATTGAGGATTGATGGTCGAGTATTGAGGATTGAGGATTGAGTATTGAGGATTGAAGATTGAGGTTTGAGGATTGAGGATTGAGAATTGAGGATGAGGACTGAGGGTTGAGGATTGAGGTTTGAGGAACGAGGATTGAGGATTGAGAATTGAGGATTGAAAATTCAGGATTAAGGATTGAGGATTGGGGATTGAGGATCTAGGATTGGAAATTGACCATTGAGGATTGAGGATTGAGGTTTGAGGATTGAGGAACGAGGATTGAGGATTGAGGATTGAGGATGATGGCTGAGGGATGAGGATTGATGTTTGAGGAACGAGGATTGAGGATTGAGGATTGAGGACTGCGGATTGACGATTGAGTACTGAAGATTGAGGATTGATGACTGAGGATTGAGGATTGAGTATTGGGGATTGAAGATTGACAATTGAAGATTGATGATTGAGTATTGGGGATTGAAGATTGAGGATTGAGGATTCAGGATTGAGGATGGAGGATGAGGGCTGAGGGTTGAGGATTGAGGTTTGAGTATTGAATACTGAGAATTCAGGATATTCGATTGAGTATTGAGAATTGAGGATTGATGGTTGAGTATTGAGGATTGAGGATTGAGTATTGAAGATTGAAGATTGAGGTTTGAGGATTGAGGATTGAGAATTGAGGATGAGGACTGAGGGTTGAGGATTGAGGTTTGAAGAACGAGGATTGAGGATTGAGAATTGAGGACTGAGGATTGACGATTGAGTATTGACGATTGAGTATTGAGTATTGAGGATTGATGACTGAGGATTGAGGATTGAGGATTGAGGACTGAGGATTGAGGATTGAGTATTGAGGATTGAAGATTGAGGATTGAGGACTGAGGATTGAGGATGGAGGATGAGGGCTGAGGGTTGAGGATTGAGATTTGAGTATTAAATACTGAGAATTCAGGATATTCTATTGAGTATGGAGAATTGAGGATTGATGGTTGAGTATTGAGAATTGAGGATTGAGTATTGAGGATTGAAGATTGAGGTTTGAGGATTGATTATTGAGTATTGAGGATTGAAGATTGAGGATTGAGGATTGAGAATTGAGAATTGAGGATGAGGACTGAGGGTTGAGGATTGAGGTTTGGAGAATGAGGATTGAGGGTTGAGGATTGAGGATTGAGTTATGAAGATTGAGTATTCATGACTTATGATTGAGGATTGAGGATTGAGGATTGAGGACTGATGATTGAAGATTGAGTATTGATGATTGTGGATTGAGGATTGAGGATTGATGATTGAGGATTGAGGATTGAAGATTGAGGATTGGGGACTGAGGATTGAGGATTGAGAATTGCGAATCGAAGATTGAGTATTGAGGATTGAAGATTGAGGTTTGAGGATTGAGGATTGAGGCTGGAGGATGAGGGCTGAGGGTTGAGGATTGAGGTTTGAGTATTGAATACTGAGAATTCAGGATATTCTATTGAGTATTGAGAATTGAGGATTGATGGTTGTGTATTGAGCTCTGAGGATTGAGTATTGAGTATTGAGGTTTGAGGTTCGATGATTGAGGATTAAGGACTGAGGATTGAGGATTGAGGATTGAGGATTGAGTATTGAGGATTGAGGATTGACGATTGAGAATTGAAGATTGAGGATTGGGGATTGAGGATTGAGGATTGAGAATTGAGAATCGAAGATTGAGTATTGAGGATTGAAGATTGAGGTTTGAGGACTGAGGATTGAGCATGGAGGATGAGGGCTGAGTGTTGAGGATTGAGGTTTGAGTATTGAATACTGAGAATTCAGGATATTCTATTGAGTATTGAGAGTTGAGGATTGATGGTTGAGTATTGAGGATTGAGGGTTGAGTATTGAGGATTGAAGAGTGAGGTTTGAGGATTGTGGATTGAGAATTGAGGATGAGGACTGAGTGTTGAGGATTGAGGTTTGAGTATTGAATACTGAGAATTCAGGATATTCTATTGAGTATTGAGAGTTGAGGATTGATGGTTGAGTATTGAGGATTGAAGGTTGATGATTGAGGATTGAGGATTGTGGATTGTGGATTGTGGATTGAGGGTTGAGGATTGAAGATTGAGTATTGAGGATTGAAGATTGAGTATTCAGGATTGAAGATTGAGGATTGAGGATTGAGGCTTGAGGATTGAGGATTGAGGATTGAAGGTTGAGGATTGGGGATTGAGGATTGAGGATTGAGGATTGAGTATTGAGGATTGAGAATTGAGGATTGAGGATTGAAGATTGAGGATTAAGGATTGAGGATTGGGGATTGAGGATCTAGGATTGGAGATTGACTATTGAGGATTGAGGATTGAGTATTGAGGATTAAGGAACGAGGATTGAGGATTGAGGATGATGGCTGAGGGTTAAGGATTGATGTTTGAGGAACGAGGATTGAGGATTGAGAATTGAGGATTGAAAATTGAGGATTAAGGATTGAGGATTGGGGATTGAGGATCTAGGATTGGAAATTGACCATTGAGGATTGAGGATTGAGGTTTGAGGATTGAGGAACGAGGATTGAGGATTGAGGATTGAGGATGATGGCTGAGGGATGAGGATTGATGTTTGAGGAACGAGGATTGAGGATTGAGGATTGAGGACTGCGGATTGACGATTGAGTACTGAAGATTGAGGATTGATGACTGAGGATTGAGGATTGAGTATTGGGGATTGAAGATTGACAATTGAAGATTGATGATTGAGTATTGGGGATTGAAGATTGAGGATTGAGGATTCAGGATTGAGGATGGAGGATGAGGGCTGAGGGTTGAGGATTGAGGTTTGAGTATTGAATACTGAGAATTCAGGATATTCGATTGAGTATTGAGAATTGAGGATTGATGGTTGAGTATTGAGGATTGAGGATTGAGTATTGAAGATTGAAGATTGAGGTTTGAGGATTGAGGATTGAGAATTGAGGATGAGGACTGAGGGTTGAGGATTGAGGTTTGAAGAACGAGGATTGAGGATTGAGAATTGAGGACTGAGGATTGACGATTGAGTATTGACGATTGAGTATTGAGTATTGAGGATTGATGACTGAGGATTGAGGATTGAGGATTGAGGACTGAGGATTGAGGATTGAGTATTGAGGATTGAAGATTGAGGATTGAGGACTGAGGATTGAGGATGGAGGATGAGGGCTGAGGGTTGAGGATTGAGATTTGAGTATTAAATACTGAGAATTCAGGATATTCTATTGAGTATGGAGAATTGAGGATTGATGGTTGAGTATTGAGAATTGAGGATTGAGTATTGAGGATTGAAGATTGAGGTTTGAGGATTGATTATTGAGTATTGAGGATTGAAGATTGAGGATTGAGGATTGAGAATTGAGAATTGAGGATGAGGACTGAGGGTTGAGGATTGAGGTTTGGAGAATGAGGATTGAGGGTTGAGGATTGAGGATTGAGTTATGAAGATTGAGTATTCATGACTTATGATTGAGGATTGAGGATTGAGGATTGAGGACTGATGATTGAAGATTGAGTATTGATGATTGTGGATTGAGGATTGAGGATTGATGATTGAGGATTGAGGATTGAAGATTGAGGATTGGGGACTGAGGATTGAGGATTGAGAATTGCGAATCGAAGATTGAGTATTGAGGATTGAAGATTGAGGTTTGAGGATTGAGGATTGAGGCTGGAGGATGAGGGCTGAGGGTTGAGGATTGAGGTTTGAGTATTGAATACTGAGAATTCAGGATATTCTATTGAGTATTGAGAATTGAGGATTGATGGTTGTGTATTGAGCTCTGAGGATTGAGTATTGAGTATTGAGGTTTGAGGTTCGATGATTGAGGATTAAGGACTGAGGATTGAGGATTGAGGATTGAGGATTGAGTATTGAGGATTGAGGATTGACGATTGAGAATTGAAGATTGAGGATTGGGGATTGAGGATTGAGGATTGAGAATTGAGAATCGAAGATTGAGTATTGAGGATTGAAGATTGAGGTTTGAGGACTGAGGATTGAGCATGGAGGATGTGGGCTGAGTGTTGAGGATTGAGGTTTGAGTATTGAATACTGAGAATTCAGGATATTCTATTGAGTATTGAGAGTTGAGGATTGATGGTTGAGTATTGAGGATTGAGGGTTGAGTATTGAGGATTGAAGAGTGAGGTTTGAGGATTGTGGATTGAGAATTGAGGATGAGGACTGAGTGTTGAGGATTGAGGTTTGAGTATTGAATACTGAGAATTCAGGATATTCTATTGAGTATTGAGAGTTGAGGATTGATGGTTGAGTATTGAGGATTGAAGGTTGATGATTGAGGATTGAGGATTGTGGATTGTGGATTGTGGATTGAGGGTTGAGGATTGAAGATTGAGTATTGAGGATTGAAGATTGAGTATTCAGGATTGAAGATTGAGGATTGAGGATTGAGGCTTGAGGATTGAGGATTGAGGATTGAAGGTTGAGGATTGGGGATTGAGGATTGAGGATTGAGGATTGAGTATTGAGGATTGAGAATTGAGGATTGAGGATTGAAGATTGAGGATTAAGGATTGAGGATTGGGGATTGAGGATCTAGGATTGGAGATTGACTATTGAGGATTGAGGATTGAGTATTGAGGATTAAGGAACGAGGATTGAGGATTGAGGATGATGGCTGAGGGTTAAGGATTGATGTTTGAGGAACGAGGATTGAGGATTGAGGATTGAGGACTGCGGATTGACGATTGAGTATTGAAGATTGAGGATTGATGACTGAGGATTGAGGATTGAGGATTCAGGATTGAGGACTGAAGATTGAAGATTGAAGATTGAGTATTGAGGATTGAAGATTGAGGATTGAGGATTGAGGATTGAGGATGGAGGATGAGGGCTGAGGGTTTATGATTGAGGTTTGAGTATTGAATACTGAGAATTCAGGATATTCTATTGAGTATTGAGAATTGAGGATTGATGGTTGAGTATTGAGGATTGAGGATTGAGTGTTGAGAATTGATGTTTGAGGATCGAGATTTGATTATTGAATATTGTGGATTGAGTATTGATTCATGAGAATTCAGGATATTCCATTGAGTATTAAGAATTGAGGGTTGATAGTTGAGTATTGAGAATTGATGGTTGATGGTTGTGTGTTGAATATTGAGAATTGAGGATTGAGGATTGAAGATTGAGTATTGAGGATTGAGGACTGGGGATAGAGGATTGAAGATTGAGGATTAACGATTGAGGATTGGGGATTGAGGATCTAGGATTGGAGATTGATTATTGAGGATTGAAGGTTGAGAATTGAGGATTGAGGATTGAGAATTGACAATTGAGGATGAGGACTGAGGGTTGAGGATTGAGGTTTGAGGAATGAGAATTGAGATTGAGTATTGAGGATTGAAGATTGAGTATTGCGGATTGAGGATTGAGGATTGAGAATTGAGGATCGAAGATTGAGCACTGAGGATTGAAGATTGAGGTTTGAGGATTGAGGATTGAGGATGGAGGATGAGGGCTGAGGGTTGAGGATTGAGGTTTGAGTATTGAATACTGAGAATTCAGGATATTCTATTGAGTATTGAGAATTGAGGATTGATGGTTGAGTATTGAGGATTGAGGATTGAGTATTGAGGGTTGAAGATTGAGGTTTGAGGAGTGAGGATTGAGAATTGAGAATGAGGACTGAGGGTTGAGGATTGAGGATTGAGTATTGAGGATTGAGGATTGATGATTGAGGATTGAGGATTGAGGACTGAGGATTGGGGATTGAGGATCTAGGATACGAGATTGGTAATTGAGGATTGAAGATTGAGGATTGAGGTTTGATAATTGAGAATTGAGAATTGAGGATGAGGACTGAGGGCTGAGGACGGAGGTTTGAGGCATGAGGAATGAGGATTGAGGATTGAGGATTGAGGATTGAGTATTGAAGATTGAGGCCTGAGGACAGAGGATTGGGGATTGAGAGTTGAGGATGGAGGATTGAGGGTTGACGTTTGAGGATTGAGTACTGAAGATTGAGGATTGATGATTGAGGATTGCGGATTGAGGATTGAGGATTGAGGATTGAGGATTGAGTACTGAAGATTGTGGATTGATGATTGACGATTGAGGACTGAGGATTGAGGATTGATTATTGAGCTTTGGGCATTGAAGAATGTGGACCGGGGATAGAGGACTGAAATTGAGGATTAAGGCCAGAGTATTGGAGATTGAGGATCTAGGACAGGAGATTGATTATTGAGGATTGAAGAGTGAGGATTGAGGATTGAGGATTGATGATTGAGGATTGAGGATTGAAGATTGAGTATGGAGGATTGAAGATTGAGGGTTGAGGATTGAGGATTGAGGATTGAGGATTGAGGATTGAGGATTTAGGATTGAGTATTGAAGATTGAGTATTCATGAGTGAGGATTGAGGATTGAGGGTTGAGGGCTGAGGATTGTGGACCGAAGATTGAGTATTGAGGATTGAAGGTTGAGGTTTGAGGATTGAGGATTGAGGGTGGAGGATGAGGGCTGAGGGTTGAGGATTGAGGTTTGAGTATTGAATACTGAGAATTCAGGATATTCTATTGAGTATTGAGAATTGAGGATTGATGGTTGAGTATTGAGGATTGAGGATTGAGGATTGAGGATTGAGTATTGAAGATTGAGGATTGATGATTGAGGATTGAGGATTGAGGACTGAGGATTGGGGATTGAGTGTTGAAGATTGAGGATTGATGATTGAGGATTGAGGATTGAGGATTGAGGATTGAGGATTGAGGATTGAAGATTGAGGATTGAGGATTGAGGATTGAGTGTTGTGGGTTGAGTAATGAGAATTGATGTTTGTTAGATGGAGACTTGAAGATTGAATATTGAGGATTGAGTATTGAAAACTGAGAATTCAGGATATTCTATTGAGAATTGAGAATTGAGGATTGATGATTGAGTTTTGAGGATTGATGTTTGAGGGTTGTGTATTGAATATTGAGGATTGAGGGTTGAGGATTGAGGATTGAGGATTGAGGATTGAAGATTGAGTATTGATGATTGAAGATTGAGGATTGAGGATTGAGGGTTGCGGATTGAGGACGAGGACTGACGGTTGAGGATTGAGGATTGAGTATTGAGGATTGAGGATTGAGGACTGAGGATTGGGGATTGAGGACTGAGGATTGACGATTGATTATTGAGCTTTGGGGATTGAAGATTGTGGACTGTGGATAGAGGATTGAATATTGAGGATTAAGGATAGAGTATTGGGGATTGAGGATCTAGGATACGAGATTGATAATTGAGGATTGAAGATTGAGGATTGAGGTTTGAGAATTGAGAATTGAGAATTGAGGATGAGTACTGAGGGCTGAGGATGGAGGTTTGAGGCATGAGGAATGAGGATTGGGGATTGATGACTGAGGATTGACGATTGATTAATGAGCTTTGGGGATTGAGGATTGTGGACTGGGGATAGAGGATTGAATATTGAGGATTAAGGATAGAGTATTGGGGATTGAGGATCTAGGATACGAGATTGGTAATTGAGGATTGAAGATTGAGGATTGAGGTTTGAGGATTGAGAATTGAGAATTGAGGATGAGGACTGAGTGCTGAGGATGGAGGTTTGAGGCATGAGGAATGAGGATTGAGGATTGAGTATTGAGGATTGAAGATTGAGGATTGAGGACTGAGGATTGAGGATGGAGGATGAGGGCTGAGGGTTGAGGATTGAGATTTGAGTATTGAATACTGAGAATTCAGGATATTCTATTGAGTATTGAGAATTGAGTATTGATGGTTGAGTATTGAGAATTGAGGATTGAGTATTGAGGATTGAAGATTGAGGTTTGAGGATTGATTATTGAGTATTGAGGATTGAAGAATGAGGATTGAGGATTGAGTATTGAGAATTGAGGATGAGGACTGAGGGTTGAGGATTGAGGTTTGGAGAATGAGGATTGAGGGTTGAGGATTGAGGATTGAGTTATGAAGATTGAGTATTCATGACTTATGATTGAGGATTGAGGATTGAGGATTGAGGACTGACGATTGAAGATTGAGTATTGATGATTGTGGATTGAGGATTGAGGATTGAGGATTGAGGATTGAGGATTGAAGATTGAGGATTGGGGACTGAGGATTGAGGATTGAGTATTGCGAATCGAAGATTGAGTATTGAGGATTGAAGATTGAGGTTTGAGGATTGAGGATTGAGGCTGGAGGATGAGGGCTGAGGGTTGAGGATTGAGGTTTGAGTATTGAATACTGAGAATTCAGGATATTCTGTTGAGTATTGAGAATTGAGGATTGATGGTTGTGTATTGAGCTCTGAGGATTGAGTATTGAGTATTGAGGTTTGAGGTTCGATGATTGAGGACTAAGGACTGAGGATTGAGGATTGAGGATTGAGGATTGAGTATTGAGGATTGAGGATTGACGATTGAGAATTGAAGATTGAGGATTGGGGATTGAGGATTGAGGATTGAGAATTGAGAATCGAAGATTGAGTATTGAGGATTGAAGATTGATGTTTGAGGACTGAGGATTGAGCATGGAGGATGAGGGCTGAGTGTTGAGGATTGAGGTTTGAGTATTGAATACTGAGAATTCAGGATATTCTATTGAGTATTGAGAGTTGAGGATTGATGGTTGAGTATTGAGTATTGAGGGTTGAGTATTGAGGATTGAAGAGTGAGGTTTGAGGATTGTGGATTGAGAATTGAGGATGAGGACTGAGGGTTGAGGATTGAGGTTAGAGGAACGAGGATTGAGGATTGAGAATTGAGGACTGGGGATTGACGATTGAGTATCGAGGATTGAGGAACGAGGATTGAGGATTGAGAATTGAGGACTGAGGATTGACGATTGAGTATTGAGGATTGAGGATTGATGACTGAGGATTGAGGATTGAGTATTGAAGATTGGGTATTGAGGATTGAAGAATGAGGATTGACGATTCAGGATTGAGGATTGAGGATTGAAGATTGAGTATTGAGGATTGAAGGTTGATGATTGAGGATTGAGGATTGTGGATTGTGGATTGAGGGTTGAGGATTGAAGATTGTGTATTGAGGATTGAAGATTGAGTATTCAGGATTGAAGATTGAGGATTGAGGATTGAGGCTTGAGGATTGAGGATTGAGGATTGAAGGTTGATGATTGAGGATTGAGGATTGTGGATTGTGGATTGAGGGTTGAGGATTGAAGATTGAGTATTGAGGATTGAAGATTGAGTATTCAGGATTGAAGATTGAGGATTGAGGATTGAGGCTTGAGGATTGAGGATTGAGGATGATGGCTGAGTGTTGAGGATTCAGGTTTGAGGACTGAGGACTGAGGATTGAGGATTGAGAATTGAGGATTGAGGATTGAGAGTTGAAGATTGAGGATTGGGTACTGAGGATTGAAGAATGAGGATTGAGGGTTGAGGGTTGAGGACTGGGGATTGCAGATTGGGTAGTGAGGATTGAGGATTGAAGATTGAGGATTGAGGAGTGAGGATTGAGAATTGAGAATTGAGAATTGAGGATGAGGACTGAGGGTTGAGGATTGAGGTTTGAGGAACGAGGATTGAGGATTGAGAATTGAGGACTGAGGATTGACGATTGAGTATTGACGATTGAGTATTGAGTATTGAGGATTGATGACTGAGGATTGAGGATTGAGGATTGAGTATTGAGGATTGAAGATTGAGGATTGAGGATGAGGACCGAGGGTTGAGGATTGAGGTTTGAAGAATGAGGATTGAGGGTTGAGCATTGAGGATTGAGTTATGAAGATTGAGTATTCATGACTTATGATTGAGGATTGAGGATTGAGGATTGAGGACTGGGGATTGACGATTGAGTATCTAGGATTGAGGAACGAGGATTGAGGATTGAGAATTGAGGACTGAGGATTGACGATTGAGTATTGAGGATTGAGGATTGATGACTGAGGATTGAGGATTGAGTATTGAGGATTGGGTATTGAGGATTGAAGATTGAGTATTGAGGATTGAAGGTTGATGATTGAGGATAGAGGATTGTGGATTGTGGATTGAGGGTTGAGGATTGAAGATTGAGTATTGAGGATTGAAGATTGAGTATTCAGGATTGAAGATTGAGGATTGAGGATTGAGACTTGAGGATTGCAGATTGAGGATTGAAGATTGAGGATTGGGGATTGAGGATTGAGGATTGAGGATTGAGTATTGAGGATTGAGAATTGAGGATTGAGGATTGAAGATTGAGGATTAAGGATTGAGGATTGGATATTGAGGATCTAGGATTGGAGATTGACTATTGAGGATTGAGGAATGAGTATTGAGGATTAAGGAACGAGGATTGAGGACTGAGGATGATAGCTGAGGGTCGAGGATTGATGTTTGGGGAACGAGGATTGAGGATTGAGGATTGAGGACTGCGGATTGACGATTGAGTATTGAAGATTGAGGATTGATGACTGAGGATTGAGGATTGAGGATTGAGGATTGAGGATTGAAGATTGAAGATTGAAGATTGAGTATTGAGGATTGAAGATTGAGGATTGAGGATTGAGGATTGAGGATTGAGGATTGAAGATTGAGAATTGATGATTGAGGATTGAGGATTGAGGATTGAGGATGGAGGATGATGGCTGAGGGTTGAGGATTGAGGATGGAGGATGAGGGCTGAGGGTTGAGGATTGAGGTTTGAGTATTGAATACTGAGAATTCAGGATATTCTATTGAGCATTGTGAATTGAGGATTGATGGTCGAGTATTGAGGATTGAGGATTGAGTATTGAGGATTGAAGATTGAGGATTGAGGATTGAGGATTGAGGATTGAGAATTGAGGATGAGGACTGAGGGTTGAGGATTGAGGTTTGAGGAACGAGGATTGAGGATTGAGAATTGAGGATTGAAAATTGAGGATTAAGGATTGAGGATTGGGGATTGAGGATCTAGGATTGGAGATTCACCATTGAGGATTGAGGATTGAGGTTTGAGGATTGAGGAACGAGGATTGAGGATTGAGGATGATGGCTGAGGGATGAGGATTGATGTTTGAGGAACGAGGATTGAGGATTGAGGATTGAGGACTGCGGATTGACGATTGAGTACTGAAGATTGAGGATTGATGACTGAGGATTGAGGATTGAGTATTGAGGATTGAGGATTGAGAATTGAGGATTGATGGTTGTGTATTGAGCTCTGAGGATTGAGTATTGAGTATTGAGGTTTGAGGTTCGATGATTGAGGACTAAGGACTGAGGATTGAGGATTGAGGATTGAGGATTGAGTATTGAGGATTGAGGATTGACGATTGAGAATTGAAGATTGAGGATTGGGGATTGAGGATTGAGGATTGAGAATTGAGAATCGAAGATTGAGTATTGAGGATTGAAGATTGATGTTTGAGGACTGAGGATTGAGCATGGAGGATGAGGGCTGAGTGTTGAGGATTGAGGTTTGAGTATTGAATACTGAGAATTCAGGATATTCTATTGAGTATTGAGAGTTGAGGATTGATGGTTGAGTATTGAGTATTGAGGGTTGAGTATTGAGGATTGAAGAGTGAGGTTTGAGGATTGTGGATTGAGAATTGAGGATGAGGACTGAGGGTTGAGGATTGATGTTAGAGGAACGAGGATTGAGGATTGAGAATTGAGGACTGGGGATTGACGATTGAGTATCGAGGATTGAGGAACGAGGATTGAGGATTGAGAATTGAGGACTGAGGATTGACGATTGAGTATTGAGGATTGAGGATTGATGACTGAGGATTGAGGATTGAGTATTGAAGATTGGGTATTGAGGATTGAAGAATGAGGATTGACGATTCAGGATTGAGGATTGAGGATTGAAGATTGAGTATTGAGGATTGAAGGTTGATGATTGAGGATTGAGGATTGTGGATTGTGGATTGAGGGTTGAGGATTGAAGATTGTGTATTGAGGATTGAAGATTGAGTATTCAGGATTGAAGATTGAGGATTGAGGATTGAGGCTTGAGGATTGAGGATTGAGGATTGAAGGTTGATGATTGAGGATTGAGGATTGTGGATTGTGGATTGAGGGTTGAGGATTGAAGATTGAGTATTGAGGATTGAAGATTGAGTATTCAGGATTGAAGATTGAGGATTGAGGATTGAGGCTTGAGGATTGAGGATTGAGGATGATGGCTGAGTGTTGAGGATTCAGGTTTGAGGACTGAGGACTGAGGATTGAGGATTGAGAATTGAGGATTGAGGATTGAGAGTTGTAGATTGAGGATTGGGTACTGAGGATTGAAGAATGAGGATTGAGGGTTGAGGGTTGAGGACTGGGGATTGCAGATTGGGTAGTGAGGATTGAGGATTGAAGATTGAGGATTGAGGAGTGAGGATTGAGAATTGAGAATTGAGAATTGAGGATGAGGACTGAGGGTTGAGGATTGAGGTTTGAGGAACGAGGATTGAGGATTGAGAATTGAGGACTGAGGATTGACGATTGAGTATTGACGATTGAGTATTGAGTATTGAGGATTGATGACTGAGGAATGAGGATTGAGGATTGAGTATTGAGGATTGAAGATTGAGGATTGAGGATGAGGACCGAGGGTTGAGGATTGAGGTTTGAAGAATGAGGATTGAGGGTTGAGCATTGAGGATTGAGTTATGAAGATTGAGTATTCATGACTTATGATTGAGGATTGAGGATTGAGGATTGAGGACTGGGGATTGACGATTGAGTATCTAGGATTGAGGAACGAGGATTGAGGATTGAGAATTGAGGACTGAGGATTGACGATTGAGTATTGAGGATTGAGGATTGATGACTGAGGATTGAGGATTGAGTATTGAGGATTGGGTATTGAGGATTGAAGATTGAGTATTGAGGATTGAAGGTTGATGATTGAGGATTGAGGATTGTGGATTGTGGATTGAGGGTTGAGGATTGAAGATTGAGTATTGAGGATTGAAGATTGAGTATTCAGGATTGAAGATTGAGGATTGAGGATTGAGACTTGAGGATTGCAGATTGAGGATTGAAGATTGAGGATTGGGGATTGAGGATTGAGGATTGAGGATTGAGTATTGAGGATTGAGAATTGAGGATTGAGGATTGATGATTGAGGATTAAGGATTGAGGATTGGATATTGAGGATCTAGGATTGGAGATTGACTATTGAGGATTGAGGAATGAGTATTGAGGATTAAGGAACGAGGATTGAGGACTGAGGATGATGGCTGAGGGTTGAGGATTGATGTTTGGGGAACGAGGATTGAGGATTGAGGATTGAGGACTGCGGATTGACGATTGAGTATTGAAGATTGAGGATTGATGACTGAGGATTGAGGATTGAGGATTGAGGATTGAGGATTGAAGATTGAAGATTGAAGATTGAGTATTGAGGATTGAAGATTGAGGATTGAGGATTGAGGATTGAGGATTGAGGATTGAAGATTGAGAATTGATGATTGAGGATTGAGGATTGAGGATTGAGGATGGAGGATGATGGCTGAGGGTTGAGGATTGAGGATGGAGGATGAGGGCTGAGGGTTGAGGATTGAGGTTTGAGTATTGAATACTGAGAATTCAGGATATTCTATTGAGTATTGTGAATTGAGGATTGATGGTCGAGTATTGAGGATTGAGGATTGAGTATTGAGGATTGAAGATTGAGGATTGAGGATTGAGGATTGAGAATTGAGGATGAGGACTGAGGGTTGAGGATTGAGGTTTGAGGAACGAGGATTGAGGATTGAGAATTGAGGATTGAAAATTGAGGATTAAGGATTGAGGATTGGGGATTGAGGATCTAGGATTGGAGATTCACCATTGAGGATTGAGGATTGAGGTTTGAGGATTGAGGAACGAGGATTGAGGATTGAGGATGATGGCTGAGGGATGAGGATTGATGTTTGAGGAACGGGGATTGAGGATTGAGGATTGAGGACTGCGGATTGACGATTGAGTACTGAAGATTGAGGATTGATGACTGAGGATTGAGGATTGAGGATTGAGGATTGAGGATTGAAGATTGAAGATTGAAGATTGAGTATTGAGGATTGAAGATTGAGGATTGAGGATTGAGGATTGAGGATTGAGGATTGAAGATTGAGAATTGATGATTGAGGATTGAGGATTCAGGATTGAGGATGGAGGATGATGGCTGAGGGTTGAGGATTGAGGATGGAGGATGAGGGCTGAGGGTTGAGGATTGAGGTTTGAGTATTGAATACTGAGAATTCAGGATATTCTATTGAGTATTGTGAATTGAGGATTGATGGTCGAGTATTGAGGATTGAGGATTGAGTATTGAGGATTGAAGATTGAGGATTGAGGATTGAGGATTGAGAATTGAGGATGAGGACTGAGGGTTGAGGATTGAGGTTTGAGGAACGAGGATTGAGGATTGAGAATTGAGGATTGAAAATTGAGGATTAAGGATTGAGGATTGGGGATTGAGGATCTAGGATTGGAGATTCACCATTGAGGATTGAGGATTGAGGTTTGAGGATTGAGGAACGAGGATTGAGGATTGAGGATGATGGCTGAGTGATGAGGATTGATGTTTGAGGAACGGGGATTGAGGATTGAGGATTGAGGACTGCGGATTGACGATTGAGTACTGAAGATTGAGGATTGATGACTGAGGATTGAGGATTGAGTATTGAGGATTGAGGATTGAGGATTGCAGATTGATGATTGAGTATTGAGGATTGAAGATTGAGGATTGAGGATTCAGGATTGAGGATGGAGGATGAGGGCTGAGGGTTGAGGATTGAGGCTTGAGTATTGAATACTGAGAATTCAGGATATTCGATTGAGTATTGAGAATTGAGGATTGATGGTTGAGTATTGAGGATTCAGGATTGAGTATTGAAGATTGAAGATTGAGGTTTGAGGATTGAGGATTGAGAATTGAGGATGAGGACTGAGGGTTGAGGATTGAGGTTTGAGGAACGAGGATTGAGGATTGAGGATTGAGAATTGAGGACTGAGGATTGACGATTGAGTATTGACGATTGAGTATTGAGTATTGAGGATTGATGACTGAGGATTGAGGATTGAGGATTGAGGACTGAGGATTGAGGATTGAGTATTGAGGATTGAAGATTGAGGATTGAGGACTGAGGATTGAGGATGGAGGATGAGGGCTGAGGGTTGAGGATTGAGATTTGAGTATTGAATACTGAGAATTCAGGATATTCTATTGAGTATTGAGAATTGAGGATTGATGGTTGAGTATTGAGAATTGAGGATTGAGTATTGAGGATTGAAGATTGAGGTTTGAGGATTGATTATTGAGTATTGAGGATTGAAGATTGAGGATTGAGGATTGAGAATTGAGAATTGAGGATGAGGACTGAGGGTTGAGGATTGAGGTTTGAAGAATGAGGATTGAGGGTTGAGGATTGAGGATTGAGTTATGAAGATTGAGTATTCATGACTTATGATTGAGGATTGAGGATTGAGGATTGAGGACTGATGATTGAAGATTGAGTATTGATGATTGTGGATTGAGGATTGAGGATTGAGGATTGAGGATTGAGGATTGAAGATTGAGGATTGGGGACTGAGGATTGAGGATTGAGAATTGCGAATCGAAGATTAAGTATTGAGGATTGAAGATTGAGGTTTGAGGATTGATGATTGAGGCTGGAGGATGAGGGCTGAGGGTTGAGGATTGAGGTTTGAGTATTGAATACTGAGATTTCAGGATATTCTATTGAGTATTGAGAATTGAGGATGGATGGTTGTGTATTGAGCTCTGAGGATTGAGTATTGAGTATTGAGGTTTGAGGTTCGATGATTGACGATTAAGGACTGAGGATTGAGGATTGAGGATTGAGGATTGAGTATTGAGGATTGAGGATTGACGATTGAGAATTGAACATTGAGGATTGGGGATTGAGGATTGAGGATTGAGAATTGAGAATCGAAGATTGAGTATTGAGGATTGAAGATTGAGGTTTGAGGACTGAGGATTGAGCATGGAGGATGAGGGCTGAGTGTTGAGGATTGAGGTTTGAGTATTGAATACTGAGAATTCAGGATATTCTATTGAGTATTGAGAGTTGAGGATTGATGGTTGAGTATTGAGGATTGAGGGTTGAGTATTGAGGATTGAAGAGTGAGGTTTGAGGATTGTGGATTGATAATTGAGGATGAGGACTGAGGGTTGAGGATTGAGGACTGAGGATTGAGGATTGAGTATTGAGGATTGAAGATTGAGGATTGAGGACTGAGGATTGAGGATGGAGGATGAGGGCTGAGGGTTGAGGATTGAGATTTGAGTATTGAATACTGAGAATTCAGGATATTCTATTGAGTATTGAGAATTGAGGATTGATGGTTGAGTATTGAGAATTGAGGATTGAGTATTGAGGATTGAAGATTGAGGTTTGAGGATTGATTATTGAGTATTGAGGATTGAAGAATGAGGATTGAGGATTGAGTATTGAGAATTGAGGATGAGGACTGAGGGTTGAGGATTGAGGTTTGGAGAATGAGGATTGAGGGTTGAGGATTGAGGATTGAGTTATGAAGATTGAGTATTCATGACTTATGATTGAGGATTGAGGATTGAGGATTGAGGACTGACGATTGAAGATTGAGTATTGATGATTGTGGATTGAGGATTGAGGATTGAGGATTGAGGATTGAGGATTGAAGATTGAGGATTGGGGACTGAGGATTGAGGATTGAGTATTGCGAATCGAAGATTGAGTATTGAGGATTGAAGATTGAGGTTTGAGGATTGAGGATTGAGGCTGGAGGATGAGGGCTGAGGGTTGAGGATTGAGGTTTGAGTATTGAATACTGAGAATTCAGGATATTCTGTTGAGTATTGAGAATTGAGGATTGATGGTTGTGTATTGAGCTCTGAGGATTGAGTATTGAGTATTGAGGTTTGAGGTTCGATGATTGAGGACTAAGGACTGAGGATTGAGGATTGAGGATTGAGGATTGAGTATTGAGGATTGAGGATTGACGATTGAGAATTGAAGATTGAGGATTGGGGATTGAGGATTGAGGATTGAGAATTGAGAATCGAAGATTGAGTATTGAGGATTGAAGATTGATGTTTGAGGACTGAGGATTGAGCATGGAGGATGAGGTCTGAGTGTTGAGGATTGAGGTTTGAGTATTGAATACTGAGAATTCAGGATATTCTATTGAGTATTGAGAGTTGAGGATTGATGGTTGAGTATTGAGGATTGAGGGTTGAGTATTGAGGATTGAAGAGTGAGGTTTGAGGATTGTGGATTGAGAATTGAGGATGAGGACTGAGGGTTGAGGATTGAGGATGGAGGATGAGGGCTGGGGGTTGAGGATTGAGGTTTGAGTTTTGAATACTGAGAATTCAGGATATTCTACTGAGTATTGTGAATTGAGGATTGATGGTCGAGTATTGAGGATTGAGGATTGAGTATTGAGGATTGAAGATTGAGGTTTGAGGATTGAGGATTGAGAATTGAGGATGATGACTGAGGGTTGAGGATTGAGGTTTGAGGAACGAGGATTGAGGATTGAGAATTGAGGATTGAAAATTGAGGATTAAGGATTGAGGATTGGGGATTGAGGATCTAGGATTGGAAATTGACCATTGAGGATTGAGGATTGAGGTTTGAGGATTGAGGAACGAGGATTGAGGATTGAGGATTGAGGATGATGGCTGAGGGATGAGGATTGATGTTTGAGGAACGAGGATTGAGGATTGAGGATTGAGGACTGCGGATTGACGATTGAGTACTGAAGATTGAGGATTGATGACTGAGGATTGAGGATTGAGTATTGAGGATTGAAGATTGAGGATTGAAGATTGATGATTGAGTATTGGGGATTGAAGATTGAGGATTGAGGATTCAGGATTGAGGATGGAGGATGAGGGCTGAGGGTTGAGGATTGAGGTTTGAGTATTGAATACTGAGAATTCAGGATATTCGATTGAGTATTGAGAATTGAGGATTGATGGTTGAGTATTGAGGATTGAGTATTGAAGATTGAAGATTGAGGTTTGAGGATTGAGGATTGAGAATTGAGGATGAGGACTGAGGGTTGAGGATTGAGGTTTGAAGAACGAGGATTGAGGATTGAGAATTGAGGACTGAGGATTGACGATTGAGTATTGACGATTGAGTATTGAGTATTGAGGATTGATGACTGAGGATTGAGGATTGAGGATTGAGGACTGAGGATTGAGGATTGAGTATTGAGGATTGAAGATTGAGGATTGAGGACTGAGGATTGAGGATGGAGGATGAGGGCTGAGGGTTGAGGATTGAGATTTGAGTATTGAATACTGAGAATTCAGGATATTCTATTGAGTATGGAGAATTGAGGATTGATGGTTGCGTATTGAGAATTGAGGATTGAGTATTGAGGATTGAAGATTGAGGTTTGAGGATTGATTATTGATTATTGAGGATTGAAGATTGAGGATTGAGGATTGAGAATTGAGAATTGAGGATGAGGACTGAGGGTTGAGGATTGAGGTTTGAGGAACGAGGATTGAGGATTGAGAATTGAGGACTGAGGATTGACGATTGAGTATTGACGATTGAGTATTGAGTATTGAGGATTGATGACTGAGGATTGAGGATTGAGGATTGAGTATTGAGGATTGAAGATTGAGGATTGAGGATGAGGACCGAGGGTTGAGGATTGAGGTTTGAAGAATGAGGATTGAGGGTTGAGCATTGAGGATTGAGTTATGAAGATTGAGTATTCATGACTTATGATTGAGGATTGAGGATTGAGGATTGAGGACTGGGGATTGACGATTGAGTATCTAGGATTGAGGAACGAGGATTGAGGATTGAGAATTGAGGACTGAGGATTGACGATTGAGTATTGAGGATTGAGGATTGATGACTGAGGATTGAGGATTGAGTATTGAGGATTGGGTATTGAGGATTGAAGATTGTGTATTGAGGATTGAAGGTTGATGATTGAGGATTGAGGATTGTGGATTGTGGATTGAGGGTTGAGGATTGAAGATTGAGTATTGAGGATTGAAGATTGAGTATTGAGGATTGAGGATTGATGACTGAGGATTGAGGATTGAGTATTGAGGATTGAGAATTGAGGATTGAGGATTGAAGATTGAGGATTAAGGATTGAGGATTGGATATTGAGGATCTAGGATTGGAGATTGACTATTGAGGATTGAGGAATGAGTATTGAGGATTAAGGAACGAGGATTGAGGATTGAGGATGATGGCTGAGGGTTGAGGATTGATGTTTGGGGAACGAGGATTGAGGATTGAGGATTGAGGACTGCGGATTGACGATTGAGTATTGAAGATTGAGGATTGATGACTGAGGATTGAGGATTGAGGATTGAGGATTGAGGATTGAAGATTGAAGATTGAAGATTGAGTATTGAGGATTGAAGATTGAGGATTGAGGATTGAGGATTGAGGATTGAGGATTGAAGATTGAGAATTGATGATTGAGGATTGAGGATTGAGTATTGAGGATGGAGGATGATGGCTGAGGGTTGAGGATTGAGGATGGAGGATGAGGGCTGAGGGTTGAGGATTGAGGTTTGAGTATTGAATACTGAGAATTCAGGATATTCTATTGAGTATTGTGAATTGAGGATTGATGGTCGAGTATTGAGGATTGAGGATTGAGTATTGAGGATTGAAGATTGAGGATTGAGGATTGAGGATTGAGAATTGAGGATGAGGACTGAGGGTTGAGGATTGAGGTTTGAGGAACGAGGATTGAGGGTTGAGAATTGAGGATTGAAAATTGAGGATTAAGGATTGAGGATTGGGGATTGAGGATCTAGGATTGGAGATTCACCATTGAGGATTGAGGATTGAGGTTTGAGGATTGAGGAACGAGGATTGAGGATTGAGGATGATGGCTGAGGGATGAGGATTGATGTTTGAGGAACGAGGATTGAGGATTGAGGATTGAGGACTGCGGATTGACGATTGAGTACTGAAGATTTAGGATTGATGACTGAGGATTGAGGATTGAGTATTGAGGATTGAGGATTGAGGATTGAAGATTGATGATTGAGTATTGAGGATTGAAGATTGAGGATTGAGGATTCAGGATTGAGGATGGAGGATGAGGGCTGAGGGTTGAGGATTGAGGCTTGAGTATTGAATACTGAGAATTCAGGTTATTCGATTGAGTATTGAGAATTGAGGATTGGTGGTTGAGTATTGAGGATTGAGGATTGAGGATTGAGGATTGAGTATTGAGGATTAAGGAACGAGGATTGAGGATTGAGGATGATGGCTGAGGGTTGAGGATTGATGTTTGGGGAACGAGGATTGAGGATTGAGGATTGAGGACTGCGGATTGACGATTGAGTATTGAAGATTGAGGATTGATGACTGAGGATTGAGGATTGAGGATTGAGGATTGAGGATTGAAGATTGAAGATTGAAGATTGAGTATTGAGGATTGAAGATTGAGGATTGAGGATTGAGGATTGAGGATTGAGGATTGAAGATTGAGAATTGATGATTGAGGATTGAGGATTGAGGATTGAGGATGGAGGATGATGGCTGAGGGTTGAGGATTGAGGATGGAGGATGAGGGCTGAGGGTTGAGGATTGAGGTTTGAGTAGTGAATACTGAGAATTCAGGATATGCTATTGAGTATTGTGAATTGAGGATTGATGGTCGAGTATTGAGGATTGAGGATTGAGTATTGAGGATTGAAGATTGAGGATTGAGGATTGAGGATTGAGAATTGAGGATGAGGACTGAGGGTTGAGGATTGAGGTTTGAGGAACGAGGATTGAGGATTGAGAATTGAGGATTGAAAATTGAGGATTAAGGATTGAGGATTGGGGATTGAGGATCTAGGATTGGAGATTCACCATTGAGGATTGAGGATTGAGGTTTGAGGATTGAGGAACGAGGATTGAGGATTGAGGATGATGGCTGAGGGATGAGGATTGATGTTTGAGGTACGAGGATTGAGGATTGAGGATTGAGGACTGCGGATTGACGATTGAGTACTGAAGATTGAGGATTGATGACTGAGGATTGAGGATTGAGTATTGAGGATTGAGGATTGAGGATTGAAGATTGATGATTGAGTATTGAGGATTGAAGATTGAGGATTGAGGATTCAGGATTGAGGATGGAGGATGAGGGCTGAGGGTTGAGGATTGAGGCTTGAGTATTGAATACTGAGAATTCAGGATATTCGATTGAGTATTGAGAATTGAAGATTGATGGTTGAGTATTGAGGATTCAGGATTGAGTATTGAAGATTGAAGATTGAGGTTTGAGGATTGAGGATTGAGAATTGAGGATGAGGACTGAGGGTTGAGGATTGAGGTTTGAGGAACGAGGATTGAGGATTGAGGATTGAGAATTGAGGACTGAGGATTGACGATTGAGTATTGACGATTGAGTATTGAGTATTGAGGATTGATGACTGAGGATTGAGGATTGAGGATTGAGGACTGAGGATTGAGGATTGAGTATTGAGGATTGAAGATTGAGGATTGAGGACTGAGGATTGAGGATGGAGGATGAGGGCTGAGGGTTGAGGATTGAGATTTGAGTATTGAATACTGAGAATTCAGGATATTCTATTGAGTATTGAGAATTGAGGATTGATGGTTGAGTATTGAGAATTGAGGATTGAGTATTGAGGATTGAAGATTGAGGTTTGAGGATTGATTATTGAGTATTGAGGATTGAAGAATGAGGATTGAGGATTGAGTATTGAGAATTGAGGATGAGGACTGAGGGTTGAGGATTGAGGTTTGGAGAATGAGGATTGAGGGTTGAGGATTGAGGATTGAGTTATGAAGATTGAGTATTCATGACTTATGATTGAGGATTGAGGATTGAGGATTGAGGACTGACGATTGAAGATTGAGTATTGATGATTGTGGATTGAGGATTGAGGATTGAGGATTGAGGATTGAGGATTGAAGATTGAGGATTGGGGACTGAGGATTGAGGATGAGGACTGAGGGTTGAGGATTGAGGTTTGAGGAACGAGGATTGAGGATTGAGAATTGAGGATTGAAAATTGAGGATTAAGGATTGAGGATTGGGGATTGAGGATCTAGGATTGGAAATTGACCATTGAGGATTGAGGATTGAGGTTTGAGGATTGAGGAACGAGGATTGAGGATTGAGGATTGAGGATGATGGCTGAGGGATGAGGATTGATGTTTGAGGAACGAGGATTGAGGATTGAGGATTGAGGACTGCGGATTGACGATTGAGTACTGAAGATTGAGGATTGATGACTGAGGATTGAGGATTGAGTATTGAGGATTGAAGATTGAGGATTGAAGATTGATGATTGAGTATTGGGGATTGAAGATTGAGGATTGAGGATTCAGGATTGAGGATGGAGGATGAGGGCTGAGGGTTGAGGATTGAGGTATGAGTATTGAATACTGAGAATTCAGGATATTCGATTGAGTATTGAGAATTGAGGATTGATGGTTGAGTATTGAGGATTGAGGATTGAGTATTGAAGATTGAAGATTGAGGTTTGAGGATTGAGGATTGAGAATTGAGGATGAGGACTGAGGGTTGAGGATTGAGGTTTGAAGAACGAGGATTGAGGATTGAGAATTGAGGACTGAGGATTGACGATTGAGTATTGACGATTGAGTATTGAGTATTGAGGATTGATGACTGAGGATTGAGGATTGAGGATTGAGGACTGAGGATTGAGGATTGAGTATTGAGGATTGAAGATTGAGGATTGAGGACTGAGGATTGAGGATGAAGGATGAGGGCTGAGGGTTGAGGATTGAGATTTGAGTATTGAATACTGAGAATTCAGGATATTCTATTGAGTATGGAGAACTGAGGATTGATGGTTGAGTATTGAGAATTGAGGATTGAGTATTGAGGATTGAAGATTGAGGTTTGAGGATTGATTATTGAGTATTGAGGATTGAAGATTGAGGATTGAGGATTGAGAATTGAGAATTGAGGATGAGGACTGAGGGTTGAGGATTGAGGTTTGGAGAATGAGGATTGAGGGTTGAGGATTGAGGATTGAGTTATGAAGATTGAGTATTCATGACTTATGATTGAGGATTGAGGATTGAGGATTGAGGACTGATGATTGAAGATTGAGTATTGATGATTGTGGATTGAGGATTGAGGATTGAGGATTGAGGATTGAGGATTGAAGATTGAGGATTGGGGACTGAGGATTGAGGATTGAGAATTGCGAATCGAAGATTGAGTATTGAGGATTGAAGATTGAGGTTTGAGGATTGAGGATTGAGGCTGGAGGATGAGGGCTGAGGGTTGAGGATTGAGGTTTGAGTATTGAATACTGAGAATTCAGGATATTCTATTGAGTATTGAGAATTGAGGATTGTTGGTTGTGTATTGAGCTCTGAGGATTGAGTATTGAGTATTGAGGTTTGAGGTTCGATGATTGAGGATTAAGGACTGAGGATTGAGGATTGAGGATTGAGGATTGAGGATTGAAGATTGAAGATTGAAGATTGAGTATTGAGGATTGAAGATTGAGGATTGAGGATTGAGGATTGAGGATGGAGGATGAGGGCTGAGGGTTTATGATTGAGGTTTGAGTATTGAATACTGAGAATTCAGGATATTCTATTGAGTATTGAGAATTGAGGATTGATGGTTGAGTATTGAGGATTGAGGATTGAGTGTTGAGAATTGATGTTTGAGGATCGAGATTTGATTATTGAATATTGTGGATTGAGTATTGAATCATGAGAATTCAGGATATTCCATTGAGTATTAAGAATTGAGGGTTGATAGTTGAGTATTGAGAATTGATGGTTGATGGTTGTGTGTTGAATATTGAGAATTGAGGATTGAGGATTGAAGATTGAGTATTGAGGATTGAGGACTGGGGATAGAGGATTGAAGATTGAGGATTAACGATTGAGGATTGGGGATTGAGGATCTAGGATTGGAGATTGATTATTGAGGATTGAAGGTTGAGAATTGAGGATTGAGGACTGAGAATTGACAATTGAGGATGAGGACTGAGGGTTGAGGATTGAGGTTTGAGGAATGAGAATTGAGATTGAGTATTGAGGATTGAAGATTGAGTATTGCGGATTGAGGATTGAGGATTGAGAATTGAGGATCGAAGATTGAGCACTGAGGATTGAAGATTGAGGTTTGAGGATTGAGGATTGAGGATGGAGGATGAGGGCTGAGGGTTGAGGATTGAGGTTTGAGTATTGAATACTGAGAATTCAGGATATTCTATTGAGTATTGAGAATTGAGGATTGATGGTTGAGTATTGAGGATTGAGGATTGAGTATTGAGGATTGAAGATTGAGGTTTGAGGAGTGAGGATTGAGAATTGAGAATGAGGACTGAGGGTTGAGGATTGAGGATTGAGTATTGAGGATTGAGGATTGATGATTGAGGATTGAGGATTGAGGACTGAGGATTGAGGATTGAGTGTTGAAGATTGAGGACTGATGATTGAGGATTGAGGATTGAGGATTGAGGATTGAAGATTGAGTATTGATGATTGAAGATTGAGGATTGAGGATTGTGGGTTGCGGATTGAGGACGAGGACTGACGGTTGAGGATTGAGGATTGAGGATTGAAGATTGAGGATTGAGGATTGAGGATTGAGGATTGAGGATTGAAGATTGAGAATTGATGATTGAGGATTGAGGATTGAGGATTGAGGATGGAGGATGATGGCTGAGAGTTGAGGATTGAGGATGGAGGATGAGGGCTGAGGGTTGAGGATTGAGGTTTGAGTATTGAATACTGAGAATTCAGGATATTCTATTGAGTATTGTGAATTGAGGATTGATGGTCGAGTATTGAGGATTGAGGATTGAGTATTGAGGATTGAAGATTGAGGATTGAGGATTGAGGATTGAGAATTGAGGATGAGGACTGAGGGTTGAGGATTGAGGTTTGAGGAACGAGGATTGAGGATTGAGAATTGAGGATTGAAAATTGAGGATTAAGGATTGAGGATTGGGGATTGAGGATCTAGGATTGGAGATTCACCATTGAGGATTGAGGATTGAGGTTTGAGGATTGAGGAACGAGGATTGAGGATTGAGGATGATGGCTGAGGGATGAGGATTGATGTTTGAGGAACGAGGATTGAGGATTGAGGATTGAGGACTGCGGATTGACGATTGAGTACTGAAGATTGAGGATTGATGACTGAGGATTGAGGATTGAGTATTGAGGATTGAGGATTGAGGATTGAAGATTGATGATTGAGTATTGAGGATTGAAGATTGAGGATTGAGGATTCAGGATTGAGGATGGAGGATGAGGGCTGAGGGTTGAGGATTGAGGCTTGAGTATTGAAGACTGAGAATTCAGGATATTCGATTGAGTATTGAGAATTGAGGATTGATGGTTGAGTATTGAGGATTCAGGATTGAGTATTGAAGATTGAAGATTGAGGTTTGAGGATTGAGGATTGAGAATTGAGGATGAGGACTGAGGGTTGAGGATTGAGGTTTGAGGAACGAGGATTGAGGATTGAGAATTGAGGACTGAGGATTGACGATTGAGTATTGACGATTGAGTATTGAGTATTGAGGATTGATGACTGAGGATTGAGGATTGAGGATTGAGGACTGAGGATTGAGGATTGAGTATTGAGGATTGAAGATTGAGGATTGAGGACTGAGGATTGAGGATGGAGGATGAGGGCTGAGGGTTGAGGATTGAGATTTGAGTATTGAATACTGAGAATTCAGGATATTCTATTGAGTATTGAGAATTGAGGATTGATGGTTGAGTATTGAGGATTGAGGATTGAGTATTGAGGATTGAAGATTGAGGTTTGAGGATTGATTATTGAGTATTGAGGATTGAAGATTGAGGATTGAGGATTGAGAATTGAGAATTGAGGATGAGGACTGAGGGTTGAGGATTGAGGTTTGAAGAATGAGGATTGAGGGTTGAGGATTGAGGATTGAGTTATGAAGATTGAGCATCCATGACTTATGATTGAGGATTGAGGATTGAGGATTGAGGACTGATGATTGAAGATTGAGTATTGATGATTGTGGATTGAGGATTGAGGATTGAGGATTGAGGATTGAGGATTGAAGATTGAGGATTGGGGACTGAGGATTGAGGATTGAGAATTGCGAATCGAAGATTAAGTATTGAGGATTGAAGATTGAGGTTTGAGGATTGATGATTGAGGCTGGAGGATGAGGGCTGAGGGTTGAGGATTGAGGTTTGAGTATTGAATACTGAGATTTCAGGATATTCTATTGAGTATTGAGAATTGAGGATGGATGGTTGTGTATTGAGCTCTGAGGATTGAGTATTGAGTATTGAGGTTTGAGGTTCGATGATTGACGATTAAGGACTGAGGATTGAGGATTGAGGATTGAGGATTGAGTATTGAGGATTGAGGATTGACGATTGAGAATTGAAGATTGAGGATTGGGGATTGAGGATTGAGGATTGAGAATTGAGAATCGAAGATTGAGTATTGAGGATTGAAGATTGAGGTTTGAGGACTGAGGATTGAGCATGGAGGATGAGGGCTGAGTGTTGAGGATTGAGGTTTGAGTATTGAATACTGAGAATTCAGGATATTCTATTGAGTATTGAGAGTTGAGGATTGATGGTTGAGTATTGAGGATTGAGGGTTGAGTATTGAGGATTGAAGAGTGAGGTTTGAGGATTGTGGATTGATAATTGAGGATGAGGACTGAGGGTTGAGGATTGAGGACTGAGGATTGAGGATTGAGTATTGAGGATTGAAGATTGAGGATTGAGGACTGAGGATTGAGGATGGAGGATGAGGGCTGAGGGTTGAGGATTGAGATTTGAGTATTGAATACTGAGAATTCAGGATATTCTATTGAGTATTGAGAATTGAGGATTGATGGTTGAGTATTGAGAATTGAGGATTGAGTATTGAGGATTGAAGATTGAGGTTTGAGGATTGATTATTGAGTATTGAGGATTGAAGAATGAGGATTGAGGATTGAGTATTGAGAATTGAGGATGAGGACTGAGGGTTGAGGATTGAGGTTTGAAGAATGAGGATTGAGGGTTGAGGATTGAGGATTGAGTTATGAAGATTGAGTATTCATGACTTATGATTGAGGATTGAGGATTGAGGATTGAGGACTGACGATTGAAGATTGAGTATTGATGATTGTGGATTGAGGATTGAGGATTGAGGATTGAGGATTGAGGATTGAAGATTGAGGATTGGGGACTGAGGATTGAGGATTGAGTATTGCGAATCGAAGATTGAGTATTGAGGATTGAAGATTGAGGTTTGAGGATTGAGGATTGAGGCTGGAGGATGAGGGCTGAGGGTTGAGGATTGAGGTTTGAGTATTGAATACTGAGAATTCAGGATATTCTGTTGAGTATTGAGAATTGAGGATTGATGGTTGTGTATTGAGCTCTGAGGATTGAGTATTGAGTATTGAGGTTTGAGGTTCGATGATTGAGGACTAAGGACTGAGGATTGAGGATTGAGGTTTGAGGATTGAGTATTGAGGATTGAGGATTGAGGGTTGAGTATTGAGGATTGAAGAGTGAGGTTTGAGGATTGTGGATTGAGAATTGAGGATGAGGACTGAGGGTTGAGGATTGAGGTTTGAGTATTGAATACTGAGAATTCAGGATATTCTATTGAGTATTGAGAGTTGAGGATTGATGGTTGAGTATTGAGGATTGAGGGTTGAGTATTGAGGATTGAAGAGTGAGGTTTGAGGATTGTGGATTGAGAATTGAGGATGAGGACTGAGGGTTGAGGATTGAGGTTAGAGGAACGAGGATTGAGGATTGAGAATTGAGGACTGGGGATTGACGATTGAGTATCGAGGATTGAGGAACGAGGATTGAGGATTGAGAATTGAGGACTGAGGATTGACGATTGAGTATTGAGAATTGAGGATTGATGACTGAGGATTGAGGATTGAGTATTGAAGATTGGGTATTGAGGATTGAAGAATGAGGATTGACGATTCAGGATTGAGGATAGAGGATTGAAGATTGAGTATTGAGGATTGAAGGTTGATGATTGAGGATTGAGGATTGTGGATTGTGGATTGTGGATTGAGGGTTGAGGATTGAAGATTGAGTATTGAGGATTGAAGATTGAGTATTCAGGATTGAAGATTGAGGATTGAGGATTGAGGCTTGAGGATTGAGGATTGAGGATTGAAGGTTGAGGATTGGGGATTGAGGATTGAGGATTGAGGATTGAGTATTGAGGATTGAGAATTGAGGATTGATGATTGAAGATTGAGGATTGAGGATTGTGGGTTGCGGATTGAGGACGAGAACTGACGGTTGAGGATTGAGGATTGAGGATTGAAGATTGAGGATTGAGGATTGAGGATTGAGGATTGAGGATTGAAGATTGAGAATTGATGATTGAGGATTGAGGATTGAGGATTGAGGATGGAGGATGATGGCTGAGAGTTGAGGATTGAGGATGGAGGATGAGGGCTGAGGGTTGAGGATTGAGGTTTGAGTATTGAATACTGAGAATTCAGGATATTCTATTGAGTATTGTGAATTGAGGATTGATGGTCGAGTATTGAGGATTGAGGATTGAGTATTGAGGATTGAAGATTGAGGATTGAGGATTGAGGATTGAGAATTGAGGATGAGGACTGAGGGTTGAGGATTGAGGTTTGAGGAACGAGGATTGAGGATTGAGAATTGAGGATTGAAAATTGAGGATTAAGGATTGAGGATTGGGGATTGAGGATCTAGGATTGGAGATTCACCATTGAGGATTGAGGATTGAGGTTTGAGGATTGAGGAACGAGGATTGAGGATTGAGGATGATGGCTGAGGGATGAGGATTGATGTTTGAGGAACGAGGATTGAGGATTGAGGATTGAGGACTGCGGATTGACGATTGAGTACTGAAGATTGAGGATTGATGACTGAGGATTGAGGATTGAGTATTGAGGATTGAGGATTGAGGATTGAAGATTGATGATTGAGTATTGAGGATTGAAGATTGAGGATTGAGGATTCAGGATTGAGGATGGAGGATGAGGGCTGAGGGTTGAGGATTGAGGCTTGAGTATTGAATACTGAGAATTCAGGATATTCGATTGAGTATTGAGAATTGAGGATTGATGGTTGAGTATTGAGGATTCAGGATTGAGTATTGAAGATTGAAGATTGAGGTTTGAGGATTGAGGATTGAGAATTGAGGATGAGGACTGAGGGTTGAGGATTGAGGTTTGAGGAACGAGGATTGAGGATTGAGAATTGAGGACTGAGGATTGACGATTGAGTATTGACGATTGAGTATTGAGTATTGAGGATTGATGACTGAGGATTGAGGATTGAGGATTGAGGACTGAGGATTGAGGATTGAGTATTGAGGATTGAAGATTGAGGATTGAGGACTGAGGATTGAGGATGGAGGATGAGGGCTGAGGGTTGAGGATTGAGATTTGAGTATTGAATACTGAGAATTCAGGATATTCTATTGAGTATTGAGAATTGAGGATTGATGGTTGAGTATTGAGAATTGAGGATTGAGTATTGAGGATTGAAGATTGAGGTTTGAGGATTGATTATTGAGTATTGAGGATTGAAGATTGAGGATTGAGGATTGAGAATTGAGAATTGAGGATGAGGACTGAGGGTTGAGGATTGAGGTTTGAAGAATGAGGATTGAGGGTTGAGGATTGAGGATTGAGTTATGAAGATTGAGCATCCATGACTTATGATTGAGGATTGAGGATTGAGGATTGAGGACTGATGATTGAAGATTGAGTATTGATGATTGTGGATTGAGGATTGAGGATTGAGGATTGAGGATTGAGGATTGAAGATTGAGGATTGGGGACTGAGGATTGAGGATTGAGAATTGCGAATCGAAGATTAAGTATTGAGGATTGAAGATTGAGGTTTGAGGATTGATGATTGAGGCTGGAGGATGGGGGCTGAGGGTTGAGGATTGAGGTTTGAGTATTGAATACTGAGATTTCAGGATATTCTATTGAGTATTGAGAATTGAGGATGGATGGTTGTGTATTGAGCTCTGAGGATTGAGTATTGAGTATTGAGGTTTGAGGTTCGATGATTGACGATTAAGGACTGAGGATTGAGGATTGAGGATTGAGGATTGAGTATTGAGGATTGAGGATTGACGATTGAGAATTGAAGATTGAGGATTGGGGATTGAGGATTGAGGATTGAGAATTGAGAATCGAAGATTGAGTATTGAGGATTGAAGATTGAGGTTTGAGGACTGAGGATTGAGCATGGAGGATGAGGGCTGAGTGTTGAGGATTGAGGTTTGAGTATTGAATACTGAGAATTCAGGATATTCTATTGAGTATTGAGAGTTCAGGATTGATGGTTGAGTATTGAGGATTGAGGGTTGAGTATTGAGGATTGAAGAGTGAGGTTTGAGGATTGTGGATTGATAATTGAGGATGAGGACTGAGGGTTGAGGATTGAGGACTGAGGATTGAGGATTGAGTATTGAGGATTGAAGATTGAGGATTGAGGACTGAGGATTGAGGATGGAGGATGAGGGCTGAGGGTTGAGGATTGAGATTTGAGTATTGAATACTGAGAATTCAGGATATTCTATTGAGTATTGAGAATTGAGGATTGATGGTTGAGTATTGAGAATTGAGGATTGAGTATTGAGGATTGAAGATTGAGGTTTGAGGATTGATTATTGAGTATTGAGGATTGAAGAATGAGAATTGAGGATTGAGTATTGAGAATTGAGGATGAGGACTGAGGGTTGAGGATTGAGGTTTGGAGAATGAGGATTGAGGGTTGAGGATTGAGGATTGAGTTATGAAGATTGAGTATTCATGACTTATGATTGAGGATTGAGGATTGAGGATTGAGGACTGACGATTGAAGATTGAGTATTGATGATTGTGGATTGAGGATTGAGGATTGAGGATTGAGGATTGAGGATTGAAGATTGAGGATTGGGGACTGAGGATTGAGGATTGAGTATTGCGAATCGAAGATTGAGTATTGAGGATTGAAGATTGAGGTTTGAGGATTGAGGATTGAGGCTGGAGGATGAGGGCTGAGGGTTGAGGATTGAGGTTTGAGTATTGAATACTGAGAATTCAGGATATTCTGTTGAGTATTGAGAATTGAGGATTGATGGTTGTGTATTGAGCTCTGAGGATTGAGTATTGAGTATTGAGGTTTGAGGTTCGATGATTGAGGACTAAGGACTGAGGATTGAGGATTGAGGTTTGAGGATTGAGTATTGAGGATTGAGGATTGAGGGTTGAGTATTGAGGATTGAAGAGTGAGGTTTGAGGATTGTGGATTGAGAATTGAGGATGAGGACTGAGGGTTGAGGATTGAGGTTTGAGTATTGAATACTGAGAATTCAGGATATTCTATTGAGTATTGAGAGTTGAGGATTGATGGTTGAGTATTGAGGATTGAGGGTTGAGTATTGAGGATTGAAGAGTGAGGTTTGAGGATTGTGGATTGAGAATTGAGGATGAGGACTGAGGGTTGAGGATTGAGGTTAGAGGAACGAGGATTGAGGATTGAGAATTGAGGACTGGGGATTGACGATTGAGTATCGAGGATTGAGGAACGAGGATTGAGGATTGAGAATTGAGGACTGAGGATTGACGATTGAGTATTGAGAATTGAGGATTGATGACTGAGGATTGAGGATTGAGTATTGAAGATTGGGTATTGAGGATTGAAGAATGAGGATTGACGATTCAGGATTGAGGATAGAGGATTGAAGATTGAGTATTGAGGATTGAAGGTTGATGATTGAGGATTGAGGATTGTGGATTGTGGATTGTGGATTGAGGGTTGAGGATTGAAGATTGAGTATTGAGGATTGAAGATTGAGTATTCAGGATTGAAGATTGAGGATTGAGGATTGAGGCTTGAGGATTGAGGATTGAGGATTGAAGGTTGAGGATTGGGGATTGAGGATTGAGGATTGAGGATTGAGTATTGAGGATTGAGAATTGAGGATTGAGGATTGAAGATTGAGGATTAAGGATTGAGGATTGGGGATTGAGGATCTAGGATTGGAGATTGACTATTGAGGATTGAGGATTGAGTATTGAGGATTAAGGAACGAGGATTGAGGATTGAGGATGATGGCTGAGGGTTAAGGATTGATGTTTGAGGAACGAGGATTGAGGATTGAGGATTGAGGACTGCGGATTGACGATTGAGTATTGAAGATTGAGGATTGATGACTGAGGATTGAGGATTGAGGATTGAGGATTGAGGATTGAAGATTGAAGATTGAAGATTGAGTATTGAGGATTGAAGATTGAGGATTGAGGATTGAGGATTGAGGATGGAGGATGAGGGCTGAGGGTTTATGATTGAGGTTTGAGTATTGAATACTGAGAATTCAGGATATTCTATTGAGTATTGAGAATTGAGGATTGATGGTTGAGTATTGAGGATTGAGGATTGAGTGTTGAGAATTGATGTTTGAGGATCGAGATTTGATTATTGAATATTGTGGATTGAGTATTGAATCATGAGAATTCAGGATATTCCATTGAGTATTAAGAATTGAGGGTTGATAGTTGAGTATTGAGAATTGATGGTTGATGGTTGTGTGTTGAATATTGAGAATTGAGGATTGAGGATTGAAGATTGAGTATTGAGGATTGAGGACTGGGGATAGAGGATTGAAGATTGAGGATTAACGATTGAGGATTGGGGATTGAGGATCTAGGATTGGAGATTGATTATTGAGGATTGAAGGTTGAGAATTGAGGATTGAGGATTGAGAATTGACAATTGAGGATGAGGACTGAGGGTTGAGGATTGAGGTTTGAGGAATGAGAATTGAGATTGAGTATTGAGGATTGAAGATTGAGTATTGCGGATTGAGGATTGAGGATTGAGAATTGAGGATCGAAGATTGAGCACTGAGGATTGAAGATTGAGGTTTGAGGATTGAGGATTGAGGATGGAGGATGAGGGCTGAGGGTTGAGGATTGAGGTTTGAGTATTGAATACTGAGAATTCAGGATATTCTATTGAGTATTGAGAATTGAGGATTGATGGTTGAGTATTGAGGATTGAGGATTGAGTATTGAGGATTGAAGATTGAGGTTTGAGGAGTGAGGATTGAGAATTGAGAATGAGGACTGAGGGTTGAGGATTGAGGATTGAGTATTGAGGATTGAGGATTGATGATTGAGGATTGAGGATTGAGGACTGAGGATTGAGGATTGAGTGTTGAAGATTGAGGACTGATGATTGAGGATTGAGGATTGAGGATTGAGGATTGAAGATTGAGTATTGATGATTGAAGATTGAGGATTGAGGATTGTGGGTTGCGGATTGAGGACGAGGACTGACGGTTGAGGATTGAGGATTGAGTATTGAGGATTGAGGATTGAGGACTGAGGATTGGGGATTGAGGACTGAGCATTGACGATTGATTATTGAGCTTTGGGGATTGAAGATAGTGGACTGGGGATAGAGGATTGAATATTGAGGATTAAGGACAGAGTATTGGGGATTGAGGATCTAGGATACGAGATTGGTAATTGAGGATTGAAGATTGAGGATTGAGGTTTGATAATTGAGAATTGAGAATTGAGGATGAGGACTGAGGGCTGAGGACGGAGGTTTGAGGCATGAGGAATGAGGATTGAGGATTGAGGATTGAGGATTGAGGATTGAGTATTGAAGATTGAGGCCTGAGGACAGAGGATTGGGGATTGAGAGTTGAGGATGGAGGATTGAGGGTTGACGTTTGAGGATTGAGTACTGAAGATTGAGGATTGATGATTGAGGATTGCGGATTGAGGATTGAGGATTGAGGATTGAGGATTGAGTACTGAAGATTGTGGATTGATGATTGACGATTGAGGACTGAGGATTGAGGATTGATTATTGAGCTTTGGGCATTGAAGAATGTGGACTGGGGATAGAGGACTGAAATTGAGGATTAAGGACAGAGTATTGGAGATTGAGGATCTAGGACAGGAGATTGATTGTTGAGGATTGAAGAGTGAGGATTGAGGATTGAGGATTGATGATTGAGGATTGAGGATTGAAGATTGAGTATGGAGGATTGAAGATTGAGGGTTGAGGATTGAGGATTGAGGATTGAGGATTGAGGATTTAGGATTGAGTATTGAAGATTGAGTATTCATGAGTGAGGATTGAGGATTGAGGGTTGAGGGCTGAGGATTGTGGATCGAAGATTGAGTATTGAGGATTGAAGGTTGAGGTTTGAGGATTGAGGATTGAGGGTGGAGGATGAGGGCTGAGGGTTGAGGATTGAGGTTTGAGTATTGAATACTGAGAATTCAGGATATTCTATTGAGTATTGAGAATTGAGGATTGATGGTTGAGTATTGAGGATTGAGGATTGAGGATTGAGGATTGAGTATTGAAGATTGAGGATTGATGATTGAGGATTGAGGATTGAGGACTGAGGATTGGGGATTGAGTGTTGAAGATTGAGGATTGATGATTGAGGATTGAGGATTGAGGATTGAGGATTGAGGATTGAGGATTGAAGATTGAGGATTGAGGATTGAGGATTGAGTGTTGTGGGTTGAGTAATGAGAATTGATGTTTGTTAGATGGAGACTTGAAGATTGAATATTGAGGATTGAGTATTGAAAACTGAGAATTCAGGATATTCTATTGAGAATTGAGAATTGAGGATTGATGATTGAGTTTTGAGGATTGATGTTTGAGGGTTGTGTATTGAATATTGAGGATTGAGGATTGAGGATTGAGGATTGAGGATTGAGGATTGAGGATTGAGGATTGACGATTGAGAATTGAAGATTGAGGATTGGGGATTGACGATTGAGGATTGAGAATTGAGAATCGAAGATTGAGTATTGAGGATTGAAGATTGATGTTTGAGGACTGAGGATTGAGCATGGAGGATGAGGGCTGAGTGTTGAGGATTGAGGTTTGAGTATTGAATACTGAGAATTCAGGATATTCTATTGAGTATTGAGAGTTGAGGATTGATGGTTGAGTATTGAGTATTGAGGGTTGAGTATTGAGGATTGAAGAGTGAGGTTTGAGGATTGTGGATTGAGAATTGAGGATGAGGACTGAGGGTTGAGGATTGAGGTTAGAGGAACGAGGATTGAGGATTGAGAATTGAGGACTGGGGATTGACGGTTGAGTATCGAGGATTGAGGAACGAGGATTGAGGATTGAGAATTGTGGACTGAGGATTGACGATTGAGTATTGAGGATTGAGGATTGATGACTGAGGATTGAGGATTGAGTATTGAAGATTGGGTATTGAGGATTGAAGAATGAGGATTGACGATTCAGGATTGAGGATTGAGGATTGAAGATTGAGTATTGAGGATTGAAGGTTGATGATTGAGGATTGAGGATTGTGGATTGTGGATTGAGGGTTGAGGATTGAAGATTGTGTATTGAGGATTGAAGATTGAGTATTCAGGATTGAAGATTGAGGATTGAGGATTGAGGCTTGAGGATTGAGGATTGAGGATTGAAGGTTGATGATTGAGGATTGAGGATTGTGGATTGTGGATTGAGGGTTGAGGATTGAAGATTGAGTATTGAGGATTGAAGGTTGAGTATTCAGGATTGAAGATTGAGGATTGAGGATTGAGGCTTGAGGATTGAGGATTGAGGATGATGGCTGAGTGTTGAGGATTCAGGTTTGAGGACTGAGGACTGAGGATTGAGGATTGAGAATTGAGGATTGAGGATTGAGAGTTGAAGATTGAGGATTGGGTACTGAGGATTGAAGAATGAGGATTGAGGGTTGAGGGTTGAGGACTGGGGATTGCAGATTGGGTAGTGAGGATTGAGGATTGAAGATTGAGGATTGAGGAGTGAGGATTGAGAATTGAGAAATGAGGATGAGGACTGAGGGTTGAGGATTGAGGTTTGAGGAACGAGGATTGAGGATTGAGAATTGAGGACTGAGGATTGACGATTGAGTATTGACGATTGAGTATTGAGTATTGAGGATTGATGACTGAGGATTGAGGATTGAGGATTGAGTATTGAGGATTGAAGATTGAGGATTGAGGATGAGGACCGAGGGTTGAGGATTGAGGTTTGAAGAATGAGGATTGAGGGTTGAGCATTGAGGATTGAGTTATGAAGATTGAGTTTTCATGACTTATGATTGAGGATTGAGGATTGAGGATTGAGGACTGGGGATTGACGATTGAGTATCTAGGATTGAGGAACGAGGATTGAGGATTGAGAATTGAGGACTCAGGATTGACGATTGAGTATTGTGGATTGAGGATTGATGACTGAGGATTGAGGATTGAGTATTGAGGATTGGGTATTGAGGATTGAAGATTGAGTATTGAGGATTGAAGGTTGATGATTGAGGATTGAGGATTGTGGATTGTGGATTGAGGGTTGAGGATTGAAGATTGAGTATTGAGGATTGAAGATTGAGTACTCAGGATTGAAGATTGAGGATTGAGGATTGAGACTTGAGGATTGCAGATTGAGGATTGAAGATTGAGGATTGGGGATTGAGGATTGAGGATTGAGGATTGAGTATTGAGGATTGAGAATTGAGGATTGAGGATTGAAGATTGAGGTTTAAGGATTGAGGATTGGATATTGAGGATCTAGGATTGGAGATTGACTATTGAGGATTGAGGAATGAGTATTGAGGATTAAGGAACGAGGATTGAGGATTGAGGATGATGGCTGAGGGTTGAGGATTGAGGTTTGAGTATTGAATACTGAGAATTCAGGATATTCTATTGAGTATTGTGAATTGAGGATTGATGGTCGAGTATTGAGGATTGAGGATTGAGTATTGAGGATTGAAGATTGAGGATTGAGGAGTGAGGATTGAGAATTGAGAATTGAGGATGAGGACTGAGGGTCGAGGATTGAGGTTTGAGGAACGAGGATTGAGGATTGAGAATTGAGGACTGAGGATTGACGATTGAGTATTGAAGATTGAGGATTGATGACTGAGGATTGAGGATTGAGGATTGAGGATTGAGGATTGAAGATTGAAGATTGAAGATTGAGTATTGAGGATTGAAGATTGAGGATTGAGGATTGAGGATTGAGGATTGAGGATTGAAGATTGAGAATTGATGATTGAGGATTGAGGATTGAGGATTGAGGATGGAGGATGATGGCTGAGGGTTGAGGATTGAGGATGGAGGATGAGGGCTGAGGGTTGAGTATTGAGGTTTGAGTATTGAATACTGAGAATTCAGGATATTCTATTGAGTATTGTGAATTGAGGATTGATGGTCGAGTATTGAGGATTGAGGATTGAGTATTGAGGATTGAAGATTGAGGATTGAGGATTGAGGATTGAGAATTGAGGATGAGGACTGAGGGTTGAGGATTGAGGTTTGAGGAACGAGGATTGAGGATTGAGAATTGAGGATTGAAAATTGAGGATTAAGGATTGAGGATTGGGGATTGAGGATCTAGGATTGGAGGTTCACCATTGAGGATTGAGGATTGAGGTTTGAGGATTGAGGAACGAGGATTGAGGATTGAGGATGATGGCTGAGGGATGAGGATTGATGTTTGAGGAACGAGGATTGAGGATTGAGGATTGAGGACTGCGGATTGACGATTGAGTACTGAAGATTTAGGATTGATGACTGAGGATTGAGGATTGAGTATTGAGGATTGAGGATTGAGGATTGAAGATTGATGATTGAGTATTGAGGATTGAAGATTGAGGATTGAGGATTCAGGATTGAGGATGGAGGATGAGGGCTGAGGGTTGAGGATTGTGGCTTGAGTATTGAATACTGAGAATTCAGGATATTCGATTGAGTATTGAGAATTGAGGATTGATGGTTGAGTATTGAGGATTGAGGAATGAGGATTGAGGATTGAGTATTGAGGATTAAGGAACGAGGATTGAGGATTGAGGATGATGGCTGAGGGTTGAGGATTGATGTTTGGGGAACGAGGATTGAGGATTGAGGATTGAGGACTGCGGATTGACGATTGAGTATTGAAGATTGAGGATTGATGACTGAGTATTGAGGATTGAGGATTGAGGATTGAGGATTGAAGATTGAAGATTGAAGATTGAGTATTGAGGATTGAAGATTGAGGATTGAGGATTGAGGATTGAGGATTGAGGATTGAAGATTGAGAATTGATGATTGAGGATTGAGGATTGAGGATTGAGGATGGAGGATGATGGCTGAGGGTTGAGGATTGAGGATGGAGGATGAGGGCTGAGGGTTGAGGATTGAGGTTTGAGTATTGAATACTGAGAATTCAGGATATTCTATTGAGTATTGTGAATTGAGGATTGATGGTCGAGTATTGGGGATTGAGGATTGAGTATTGAGGATTGAAGATTGAGGATTGAGGATTGAGGATTGAGAATTGAGGATGAGGACTGAGGGTTGAGGATTGAGGTTTGAGGAACGAGGATTGAGGATTGAGAATTGAGGATTGAAAATTGAGGATTAAGGATTGAGGATTGGGGATTGAGGATCTAGGATTGGAGATTCACCATTGAGGATTGAGGATTGAGGTTTGAGGATTGAGGAACGAGGATTGAGGATTGAGGATGATGGCTGAGGGATGAGGATTGATGTTTGAGGAACGAGGATTGAGGATTGAGGATTGAGGACTGCGGATTGACGATTGAGTACTGAAGATTGAGGATTGATGACTGAGGATTGAGGATTGAGTATTGAGGATTGAGGATTGAGGATTGAAGATTGATGATTGAGTATTGAGGATTGAAGATTGAGGATTGAGGATTCAGGATTGAGGATGGAGGATGAGGGCTGAGGGTTGAGGATTGAGGCTTGAGTATTGAATACTGAGAATTCAGGATATTCTATTGAGTATTGAGAATTGAGGATTGATGGTTGAGTATTGAGGATTGAGGATTGAGTGTTGAGAATTGATGTTTGAGGATCGAGATTTGATTATTGAATATTGTGGATTGAGTATTGAATCATGAGAATTCAGGATATTCCATTGAGTATTAAGAATTGAGGGTTGATAGTTGAGTATTGAGAATTGATGGTTGATGGTTGTGTGTTGAATATTGAGAATTGAGGATTGAGGATTGAAGATTGAGTATTGAGGATTGAGGACTGGGGATAGAGGATTGAAGATTGAGGATTAACGATTGAGGATTGGGGATTGAGGATCTAGGATTGGAGATTGATTATTGAGGATTGAAGGTTGAGAATTGAGGATTGAGGATTGAGAATTGACAATTGAGGATGAGGACTGAGGGTTGAGGATTGAGGTTTGAGGAATGAGAATTGAGATTGAGTATTGAGGATTGAAGATTGAGTATTGCGGATTGAGGATTGAGGATTGAGAATTGAGGATCGAAGATTGAGCACTGAGGATTGAAGATTGAGGTTTGAGGATTGAGGATTGAGGATGGAGGATGAGGGCTGAGGGTTGAGGATTGAGGTTTGAGTATTGAATACTGAGAATTCAGGATATTCTATTGAGTATTGAGAATTGAGGATTGAAGATTGAGGATTGAGGTTTGATAATTGAGAATTGAGAATTGAGGATGAGGACTGAGGGCTGAGGACGGAGGTTTGAGGCATGAGGAATGAGGATTGAGGATTGAGGATTGAGGATTGAGGATTGAGTATTGAAGATTGAGGCCTGAGGACAGAGGATTGGGGATTGAGAGTTGAGGATGGAGGATTGAGGGTTGACGTTTGAGGATTGAGTACTGAAGATTGAGGATTGATGATTGAGGATTGCGGACTGAGGATTGAGGATTGAGGATTGAGGATTGAGTACTGAAGATTGTGGATTGATGATTGACGATTGAGGACTGAGGATTGAGGATTGATTATTGAGCTTTGGGCATTGAAGAATGTGGACTGGGGATAGAGGACTGAAATTGAGGATTAAGGACAGAGTATTGGAGATTGAGGATCTAGGACAGGAGATTGATTATTGAGGATTGAAGAGTGAGGATTGAGGATTGAGGATTGATGATTGAGGATTGAGGATTGAAGATTGAGTATGGAGGATTGAAGATTGAGGGTTGAGGATTGAGGATTGAGGATTGAGGATTGAGGATTTAGGATTGAGTATTGAAGATTGAGTATTCATGAGTGAGGATTGAGGATTGAGGGTTGAGGGCTGAGGATTGTGGATCGAAGATTGAGTATTGAGGATTGAAGGTTGAGGTTTGAGGATTGAGGATTGAGGGTGGAGGATGAGGGCTGAGGGTTGAGGATTGAGGTTTGAGTATTGAATACTGAGAATTCAGGATATTCTATTGAGTATTGAGAATTGAGGATTGATGGTTGAGTATTGAGGATTGAGGATTGAGGATTGAGGATTGAGTATTGAAGATTGAGGATTGATGATTGAGGATTGAGGATTGAGGACTGAGGATTGGGGATTGAGTGTTGAAGATTGAGGATTGATGATTGAGGATTGAGGATTGAGGATTGAGGATTGAGGATTGAGGATTGAAGATTGAGGATTGAGGATTGAGGATTGAGTGTTGTGGGTTGAGTAATGAGAATTGATGTTTGTTAGATGGAGACTTGAAGATTGAATATTGAGGATTGAGTATTGAAAACTGAGAATTCAGGATATTCTATTGAGAATTGAGAATTGAGGATTGATGATTGAGTTTTGAGGATTGATGTTTGAGGGTTGTGTATTGAATATTGAGGATTGAGGATTGAGGATTGAGGATTGAGGATTGAGGATTGAGGATTGAGGATTGACGATTGAGAATTGAAGATTGAGGATTGGGGATTGACGATTGAGGATTGAGAATTGAGAATCGAAGATTGAGTATTGAGGATTGAAGATTGATGTTTGAGGACTGAGGATTGAGCATGGAGGATGAGGGCTGAGTGTTGAGGATTGAGGTTTGAGTATTGAATACTGAGAATTCAGGATATTCTATTGAGTATTGAGAGTTGAGGATTGATGGTTGAGTATTGAGTATTGAGGGTTGAGTATTGAGGATTGAAGAGTGAGGTTTGAGGATTGTGGATTGAGAATTGAGGATGAGGACTGAGGGTTGAGGATTGAGGTTAGAGGAACGAGGATTGAGGATTGAGAATTGAGGACTGGGGATTGACGGTTGAGTATCGAGGATTGAGGAACGAGGATTGAGGATTGAGAATTGTGGACTGAGGATTGACGATTGAGTATTGAGGATTGAGGATTGATGACTGAGGATTGAGGATTGAGTATTGAAGATTGGGTATTGAGGATTGAAGAATGAGGATTGACGATTCAGGATTGAGGATTGAGGATTGAAGATTGAGTATTGAGGATTGAAGGTTGATGATTGAGGATTGAGGATTGTGGATTGTGGATTGAGGGTTGAGGATTGAAGATTGTGTATTGAGGATTGAAGATTGAGTATTCAGGATTGAAGATTGAGGATTGAGGATTGAGGCTTGAGGATTGAGGATTGAGGATTGAAGGTTGATGATTGAGGATTGAGGATTGTGGATTGTGGATTGAGGGTTGAGGATTGAAGATTGAGTATTGAGGATTGAAGATTGAGTATTCAGGATTGAAGATTGAGGATTGAGGATTGAGGCTTGAGGATTGAGGATTGAGGATGATGGCTGAGTGTTGAGGATTCAGGTTTGAGGACTGAGGACTGAGGATTGAGGATTGAGAATTGAGGATTGAGGATTGAGAGTTGAAGATTGAGGATTGGGTACTGAGGATTGAAGAATGAGGATTGAGGGTTGAGGGTTGAGGACTGGGGATTGCAGATTGGGTAGTGAGGATTGAGGATTGAAGATTGAGGATTGAGGAGTGAGGATTGAGAATTGAGAATTGAGGATGAGGACTGAGGGTTGAGGATTGAGGTTTGAGGAACGAGGATTGAGGAGTGAGAATTGAGGACTGAGGATTGACGATTGAGTATTGACGATTGAGTATTGAGTATTGAGGATTGATGACTGAGGATTGAGGATTGAGGATTGAGTATTGAGGATTGAAGATTGAGGATTGAGGATGAGGACCGAGGGTTGAGGATTGAGGTTTGAAGAATGAGGATTGAGGGTTGAGCATTGAGGATTGAGTTATGAAGATTGAGTTTTCATGACTTATGATTGAGGATTGAGGATTGAGGATTGAGGACTGGGGATTGACGATTGAGTATCTAGGATTGAGGAACGAGGATTGAGGATTGAGAATTGAGGACTCAGGATTGACGATTGAGTATTGAGGATTGAGGATTGATGACTGAGGATTGAGGATTGAGTATTGAGGATTGGGTATTGAGGATTGAAGATTGAGTATTGAGGATTGAAGGTTGATGATTGAGGATTGAGGATTGTGGATTGTGGATTGAGGGTTGAGGATTGAAGATTGAGAATTGAGGATTGAAGATTGAGTACTCAGGATTGAAGATTGAGGATTGAGGATTGAGACTTGAGGATTGCAGATTGAGGATTGAAGATTGAGGATTGGGGATTGAGGATTGAGGATTGAGGATTGAGTATTGAGGATTGAGAATTGAGGATTGAGGATTGAAGATTGAGGTTTAAGGATTGAGGATTGGATATTGAGGATCTAGGATTGGAGATTGACTATTGAGGATTGAGGAATGAGTATTGAGGATTAAGGAACGAGGATTGAGGATTGAGGATGATGGCTGAGGTTTGAGGATTGAGGTTTGAGTATTGAATACTGAGAATTCAGGATATTCTATTGAGTATTGTGAATTGAGGATTGATGGTCGAGTATTGAGGATTGAGGATTGAGTATTGAGGATTGAAGATTGAGGATTGAGGAGTGAGGATTGAGAATTGAGAATTGAGGATGAGGACTGAGGGTCGAGGATTGAGGTTTGAGGAACGAGGATTGAGGATTGAGAATTGAGGACTGAGGATTGACGATTGAGTATTGAAGATTGAGGATTGATGACTGAGGATTGAGGATTGAGGATTGAGGATTGAGGATTGAAGATTGAAGATTGAAGATTGAGTATTGAGGATTGAAGATTGAGGATTGAGGATTGAGGATTGAGGATTGAGGATTGAAGATTGAGAATTGATGATTGAGGATTGAGGATTGAGGATTGAGGATGGAGGATGATGGCTGAGGGTTGAGGATTGAGGATGGAGGATGAGGGCTGAGGGTTGAGTATTGAGGTTTGAGTATTGAATACTGAGAATTCAGGATATTCTATTGAGTATTGTGAATTGAGGATTGATGGTCGAGTATTGAGGATTGAGGATTGAGTATTGAGGATTGAAGATTGAGGATTGAGGATTGAGGATTGAGAATTGAGGATGAGGACTGAGGGTTGAGGATTGAGGTTTGAGGAACGAGGATTGAGGATTGAGAATTGAGGATTGAAAATTGAGGATTAAGGATTGAGGATTGGGGATTGAGGATCTAGAATTGGAGGTTCACCATTGAGGATTGAGGATTGAGGTTTGAGGATTGAGGAACGAGGATTGAGGATTGAGGATGATGGCTGAGGGATGAGGATTGATGTTTGAGGAACGAGGATTGAGGATTGAGGATTGAGGACTGCGGATTGACGATTGAGTACTGAAGATTTAGGATTGATGACTGAGGATTGAGGATTGAGTATTGAGGATTGAGGATTGAGGATTGAAGATTGATGATTGAGTATTGAGGATTGAAGATTGAGGATTGAGGATTCAGGATTGAGGATGGAGGATGAGGGCTGAGGGTTGAGGATTGAGGCTTGAGTATTGAATACTGAGAATTCAGGATATTCGATTGAGTATTGAGAATTGAGGATTGATGGTTGAGTATTGAGGATTGAGGATTGAGGATTGAGGATTGAGTATTGAGGATTAAGGAACGAGGATTGAGGATTGAGGATGATGGCTGAGGGTTGAGGATTGATGTTTGGGGAACGAGGATTGAGGATTGAGGATTGAGGACTGCGGATTGACGATTGAGTATTGAAGATTGAGGATTGATGACTGAGGATTGAGGATTGAGGATTGAGGATTGAGGATTGAAGATTGAAGATTGAAGATTGAGTATTGAGGATTGAAGATTGAGGATTGAGGATTGAGGATTGAGGATTGAGGATTGAAGATTGAGAATTGATGATTGAGGATTGAGGATTGAGGATTGAGGATGGAGGATGATGGCTGAGGGTTGAGGATTGAGGATGGAGGATGAGGGCTGAGGGTTGAGGATTGAGGTTTGAGTATTGAATACTGAGAATTCAGGATATTCTATTGAGTATTGTGAATTGAGGATTGATGGTCGAGTATTGGGGATTGAGGATTGAGTATTGAGGATTGAAGATTGAGGATTGAGGATTGAGGATTGAGAATTGAGGATGAGGACTGAGGGTTGAGGATTGAGGTTTGAGGAACGAGGATTGAGGATTGAGAATTGAGGATTGAAAATTGAGGATTAAGGATTGAGGATTGGGGATTGAGGATCTAGGATTGGAGATTCACCATTGAGGATTGAGGATTGAGGTTTGAGGATTGAGGAACGAGGATTGAGGATTGAGGATGATGGCTGAGGGATGAGGATTGATGTTTGAGGAACGAGGATTGAGGATTGAGGATTGAGGACTGCGGATTGACGATTGAGTACTGAAGATTGAGGATTGATGACTGAGGATTGAGGATTGAGTATTGAGGATTGAGGATTGAGGATTGAAGATTGATGATTGAGTATTGAGGATTGAAGATTGAGGATTGAGGATTCAGGATTGAGGATGGAGGATGAGGGCTGAGGGTTGAGGATTGAGGCTTGAGTATTGAATACTGAGAATTCAGGATATTCGATTGAGTATTGAGAATTGAGGATTGATGGTTGAGTATTGAGGATTCAGGATTGAGTATTGAAGATTGAAGATTGAGGTTTGAGGATTGAGGATTGAGAATTGAGGATGAGGACTGAGGGTTGAGGATTGAGGTTTGAGGAACGAGGATTGAGGATTGAGAATTGAGGACTGAGGATTGACGATTGAGTATTGACGCTTGAGTATTGAGTATTGAGGATTGATGACTGAGGATTGAGGATTGAGGATTGAGGACTGAGGATTGAGGATTGAGTATTGAGGATTGAAGATTGAGGATTGAGGACTGAGGATTGAGGATGGAGGATGAGGGCTGAGGGTTGAGGATTGAGATTTGAGTATTGAATACTGAGAATTCAGGATATTCTATTGAGTATTGAGAATTGAGGATTGATGGTTGAGTATTGAGAATTGAGGATTGAGTATTGAGGATTGAAGATTGAGGTTTGAGGATTGATTATTGAGTATTGAGGATTGAAGATTGAGGATTGAGGATTGAGAATTGAGAATTGAGGATGAGGACTGAGGGTTGAGGATTGAGGTTTGAAGAATGAGGATTGAGGGTTGAGGATTGAGGATTGAGTTATGAAGATTGAGCATTCATGACTTATGATTGAGGATTGAGGATTGAGGATTGAGGACTGATGATTGAAGATTGAGTATTGATGATTGTGGATTGAGGATTGAGGATTGAGGATTGAGGATTGAGGATTGAAGATTGAGGATTGGGGACTGAGGATTGAGGATTGAGAATTGCGAATCGAAGATTAAGTATTGAGGATTGAAGATTGAGGTTTGAGGATTGATGATTGAGGCTGGAGGATGAGGGCTGAGGGTTGAGGATTGAGGTTTGAGTATTGAATACTGAGATTTCAGGATATTCTATTGAGTATTGAGAATTGAGGATGGATGGTTGTGTATTGAGCTCTGAGGATTGAGTATTGAGTATTGAGGTTTGAGGTTCGATGATTGACGATTAAGGACTGAGGATTGAGGATTGAGGATTGAGGATTGAGTATTGAGGATTGAGGATTGACGATTGAGAATTGAAGATTGAGGATTGGGGATTGAGGATTGAGGATTGAGAATTGAGAATCGAAGATTGAGTATTGAGGATTGAAGATTGAGGTTTGAGGACTGAGGATTGAGCATGGAGGATGAGGGCTGAGTGTTGAGGATTGAGGTTTGAGTATTGAATACTGAGAATTCAGGATATTCTATTGAGTATTGAGAGTTGAGGATTGATGGTTGAGTATTGAGGATTGAGGGTTGAGTATTGAGGATTGAAGAGTGAGGTTTGAGGATTGTGGATTGATAATTGAGGATGAGGACTGAGGGTTGAGGATTGAGGACTGAGGATTGAGGATTGAGTATTGAGGATTGAAGATTGAGGATTGAGGACTGAGGATTGAGGATGGAGGATGAGGGCTGAGGGTTGAGGATTGAGATTTGAGTATTGAATACTGAGAATTCAGGATATTCTATTGAGTATTGAGAATTGAGGATTGATGGTTGAGTATTGAGAATTGAGGATTGAGTATTGAGGATTGAAGAATGAGGTTTGAGGATTGATTATTGAGTATTGAGGATTGAAGAATGAGGATTGAGGATTGAGTATTGAGAATTGAGGATGAGGACTGAGGGTTGAGGATTGAGGTTTGGAGAATGAGGATTGAGGGTTGAGGATTGAGGATTGAGTTATGAAGATTGAGTATTCATGACTTATGATTGAGGATTGAGGATTGAGGATTGAGGACTGACGATTGAAGATTGAGTATTGATGATTGTGGATTGAGGATTGAGGATTGAGGATTGAGGATTGAGGATTGAAGATTGAGGATTGGGGACTGAGGATTGAGGATTGAGTATTGCGAATCGAAGATTGAGTATTGAGGATTGAAGATTGAGGTTTGAGGATTGAGGATTGAGGCTGGAGGATGAGGGCTGAGGGTTGAGGATTGAGGTTTGAGTATTGAATACTGAGAATTCAGGATATTCTGTTGAGTATTGAGGATTGAGGATTGATGGTTGTGTATTGAGCTCTGAGGATTGAGTATTGAGTATTGAGGTTTGAGGTTCGATGATTGAGGACTAAGGACTGAGGATTGAGGATTGAGGATTGAGGATTGAGTATTGAGGATTGAGGATTGACGATTGAGAATTGAAGATTGAGGATTGGGGATTGAGGATTGAGGATTGAGAATTGAGAATCGAAGATTGAGTATTGAGGATTGAAGATTGATGTTTGAGGACTGAGGATTGAGCATGGAGGATGAGGGCTGAGTGTTGAGGATTGAGGTTTGAGTATTGAATACTGAGAATTCAGGATATTCTATTGAGTATTGAGAGTTGAGGATTGATGGTTGAGTATTGAGGATTGAGGGTTGAGTATTGAGGATTGAAGAGTGAGGTTTGAGGATTGTGGACTGAGAATTGAGGATGAGGACTGAGGGTTGAGGATTGAGGATGGAGGATGAGGGCTGGGGGTTGAGGATTGAGGTTTGAGTTTTGAATACTGAGAATTCAGGATATTCTATTGAGTATTGTGAATTGAGGATTGATGGTCGAGTATTGAGGATTGAGGATTGAGTATTGAGGATTGAAGATTGAGGTTTGAGGATTGAGGATTGAGAATTGAGGATGAGGACTGAGGGTTGAGGATTGAGGTTTGAGGAACGAGGATTGAGGATTGAGAATTGAGGATTGAAAATTGAGGATTAAGGATTGAGGATTGGGGATTGAGGATCTAGGATTGGAAATTGACCATTGAGGATTGAGGATTGAGGTTTGAGGATTGAGGAACGAGGATTGAGGATTGAGGATTGAGGATGATGGCTGAGGGATGAGGATTGATGTTTGAGGAACGAGGATTGAGGATTGAGGATTGAGGACTGCGGATTGACGATTGAGTACTGAAGATTGAGGATTGATGACTGAGGATTGAGGATTGAGTATTGGGGATTGAAGATTGACAATTGAAGATTGATGATTGAGTATTGGGGATTGAAGATTGAGGATTGAGGATTCAGGATTGAGGATGGAGGATGAGGGCTGAGGGTTGAGGATTGAGGTTTGAGTATTGAATACTGAGAATTCAGGATATTCGATTGAGTATTGAGAATTGAGGATTGATGGTTGAGTATTGAGGATTGAGGATTGAGTATTGAAGATTGAAGATTGAGGTTTGAGGATTGAGGATTGAGAATTGAGGATGAGGACTGAGGGTTGAGGATTGAGGTTTGAAGAACGAGGATTGAGGATTGAGAATTGAGGACTGAGGATTGACGATTGAGTATTGACGATTGAGTATTGAGTATTGAGGATTGATGACTGAGGATTGAGGATTGAGGATTGAGGACTGAGGATTGAGGATTGAGTATTGAGGATTGAAGATTGAGGATTGAGGACTGAGGATTGAGGATGGAGGATGAGGGCTGAGGGTTGAGGATTGAGATTTGAGTATTGAATACTGAGAATTCAGGATATTCTATTGAGTATGGAGAATTGAGGATTGATGGTTGAGTATTGAGAATTGAGGATTGAGTATTGAGGATTGAAGATTGAGGTTTGAGGATTGATTATTGAGTATTGAGGATTGAAGATTGAGGATTGAGGATTGAGAATTGAGAATTGAGGATGAGGACTGAGGGTTGAGGATTGAGGTTTGGAGAATGAGGATTGAGGGTTGAGGATTGAGGATTGAGTTATGAAGATTGAGTATTCATGACTTATGATTGAGGATTGAGGATTGAGGATTGAGGACTGATGATTGAAGATTGAGTATTGATGATTGTGGATTGAGGATTGAGGATTGATGATTGAGGATTGAGGATTGAAGATTGAGGATTGGGGACTGAGGATTGAGGATTGAGAATTGCGAATCGAAGATTGAGTATTGAGGATTGAAGATTGAGGTTTGAGGATTGAGGATTGAGGCTGGAGGATGAGGGCTGAGGGTTGAGGATTGAGGTTTGGGTATTGAATACTGAGAATTCAGGATATTCTATTGAGTATTGAGAATTGAGGATTGATGGTTGTGTATTGAGCTCTGAGGATTGAGTATTGAGTATTGAGGTTTGAGGTTCGATGATTGAGGATTAAGGACTGAGGATTGAGGATTGAGGATTGAGGATTGAGTATTGAGGATTGAGGATTGACGATTGAGAATTGAAGATTGAGGATTGGGGATTGAGGATTGAGGATTGAGAATTGAGAATCGAAGATTGAGTATTGAGGATTGAAGATTGAGGTTTGAGGACTGAGGATTGAGCATGGAGGATGAGGGCTGAGTGTTGAGGATTGAGGTTTGAGTATTGAATACTGAGAATTCAGGATATTCTATTGAGTATTGAGAGTTGAGGATTGATGGTTGAGTATTGAGGATTGAGGGTTGAGTATTGAGGATTGAAGAGTGAGGTTTGAGGATTGTGGATTGAGAATTGAGGATGAGGACTGAGTGTTGAGGATTGAGGTTTGAGTATTGAATACTGAGAATTCAGGATATTCTATTGAGTATTGAGAGTTGAGGATTGATGGTTGAGTATTGAGGATTGAAGGTTGATGATTGAGGATTGAGGATTGTGGATTGTGGATTGTGGATTGAGGGTTGAGGATTGAAGATTGAGTATTGAGGATTGAAGATTGAGTATTCAGGATTGAAGATTGAGGATTGAGGATTGAGGCTTGAGGATTGAGGATTGAGGATTGAAGGTTGAGGATTGGGGATTGAGGATTGAGGATTGAGGATTGAGTATTAAGGATTGAGAATTGAGGATTGAGGATTGAAGATTCAGGATTAAGGATTGAGGATTGGGGATTGAGGATCTAGGATTGGAGATTGACTATTGAGGATTGAGGATTGAGTATTGAGGATTAAGGAACGAGGATTGAGGATTGAGGATGATGGCTGAGGGTTAAGGATTGATGTTTGAGGAACGAGGATTGAGGATTGAGGATTGAGGACTGCGGATTGACGATTGAGTATTGAAGATTGAGGATTGATGACTGAGGATTGAGGATTGAGGATTGAGGATTGAGGACTGAAGATTGAAGATTGAAGATTGAGTATTGAGGATTGAAGATTGAGGATTGAGGATTGAGGATTGAGGATGGAGGATGAGGGCTGAGGGTTTATGATTGAGGTTTGAGTATTGAATACTGAGAATTCAGGATATTCTATTGAGTATTGAGAATTGAGGATTGATGGTTGAGTATTGAGGATTGAGGATTGAGTGTTGAGAATTGATGTTTGAGGATCGAGATTTGATTATTGAATATTGTGGATTGAGTATTGATTCATGAGAATTCAGGATATTCCATTGAGTATTAAGAATTGAGGGTTGATAGTTGAGTATTGAGAATTGATGGTTGATGGTTGTGTGTTGAATATTGAGAATTGAGGATTGAGGATTGAAGATTGAGTATTGAGGATTGAGGACTGGGGATAGAGGATTGAAGATTGAGGATTAACGATTGAGGATTGGGGATTGAGGATCTAGGATTGGAGATTGATTATTGAGGATTGAAGGTTGAGAATTGAGGATTGAGGATTGAGAATTGACAATTGAGGATGAGGACTGAGGGTTGAGGATTGAGGTTTGAGGAATGAGAATTGAGATTGAGTATTGAGGATTGAAGATTGAGTATTGCGGATTGAGGATTGAGGATTGAGAATTGAGGATCGAAGATTGAGCACTGAGGATTGAAGATTGAGGTTTGAGGATTGAGGATTGAGGATGGAGGATGAGGGCTGAGGGTTGAGGATTGAGGTTTGAGTATTGAATACTGAGAATTCAGGATATTCTATTGAGTATTGAGAATTGAGGATTGATGGTTGAGTATTGAGGATTGAGGATTGAGTATTGAGGATTGAAGATTGAGGTTTGAGGAGTGAGGATTGAGAATTGAGAATGAGGACTGAGGGTTGAGGATTGAGGATTGAGTATTGAGGATTGAGGATTGATGATTGAGGATTGAGGATTGAGGACTGAGGATTGGGGATTGAGGATCTAGGATACGAGATTGGTAATTGAGGATTGAAGATTGAGGATTGAGGTTTGATAATTGAGAATTGAGAATTGAGGATGAGGACTGAGGGCTGAGGACGGAGGTTTGAGGCATGAGGAATGAGGATTGAGGATTGAGGATTGAGGATTGAGGATTGAGTATTGAAGATTGAGGCCTGAGGACAGAGGATTGGGGATTGAGAGTTGAGGATGGAGGATTGAGGGTTGACGTTTGAGGATTGAGTACTGAAGATTGAGGATTGATGATTGAGGATTGCGGATTGAGGATTGAGGATTGAGGATTGAGGATTGAGTACTGAAGATTGTGGATTGATGATTGACGATTGAGGACTGAGGATTGAGGATTGATTATTGAGCTTTGGGCATTGAAGAATGTGGACTGGGGATAGAGGACTGAAATTGAGGATTAAGGACAGAGTATTGGAGATTGAGGATCTAGGACAGGAGATTGATTATTGAGGATTGAAGAGTGAGGATTGAGGATTGAGGATTGATGATTGAGGATTGAGGATTGAAGATTGAGTATGGAGGATTGAAGATTGAGGGTTGAGGATTGAGGATTGAGGATTGAGGATTGAGGATTTAGGATTGAGTATTGAAGATTGAGTATTCATGAGTGAGGATTGAGGATTGAGGGTTGAGGGCTGAGGATTGTGGACCGAAGATTGAGTATTGAGGATTGAAGATTGAGGTTTGAGGACTGAGGATTGAGCATGGAGGATGAGGGCTGAGTGTTGAGGATTGAGGTTTGAGTATTGAATACTGAGAATTCAGGATATTCTATTGAGTATTGAGAGTTGAGGATTGATGGTTGAGTATTGAGGATTGAGGGTTGAGTATTGAGGATTGAAGAGTGAGGTTTGAGGATTGTGGATTGAGAATTGAGGATGAGGACTGAGTGTTGAGGATTGAGGTTTGAGTATTGAATACTGAGAATTCAGGATATTCTATTGAGTATTGAGAGTTGAGGATTGATGGTTGAGTATTGAGGATTGAAGGTTGATGATTGAGGATTGAGGATTGTGGATTGTGGATTGTGGATTGAGGGTTGAGGATTGAAGATTGAGTATTGAGGATTGAAGATTGAGTATTCAGGATTGAAGATTGAGGATTGAGGATTGAGGCTTGAGGATTGAGGATTGAGGATTGAAGGTTGAGGATTGGGGATTGAGGATTGAGGATTGAGGATTGAGTATTGAGGATTGAGAATTGAGGATTGAGGATTGAAGATTGAGGATTAAGGATTGAGGATTGGGGATTGAGGATCTAGGATTGGAGATTGACTATTGAGGATTGAGGATTGAGTATTGAGGATTAAGGAACGAGGATTGAGGATTGAGGATGATGGCTGAGGGTTAAGGATTGATGTTTGAGGAACGAGGATTGAGGATTGAGGATTGAGGACTGCGGATTGACGATTGAGTATTGAAGATTGAGGATTGATGACTGAGGATTGAGGATTGAGGATTGAGGATTGAGGACTGAAGATTGAAGATTGAAGATTGAGTATTGAGGATTGAAGATTGAGGATTGAGGATTGAGGATTGAGGCTGGAGGATGAGGGCTGAGGGTTGAGGATTGAGGTTTGAGTATTGAATACTGAGAATTCAGGATATTCTGTTGAGTATTGAGAATTGAGGATTGATGGTTGTGTATTGAGCTCTGAGGATTGAGTATTGAGTATTGAGGTTTGAGGTTCGATGATTGAGGACTAAGGACTGAGGATTGAGGATTGAGGATTGAGGATTGAGTATTGAGGATTGAGGATTGACGATTGAGAATTGAGGATTGAGGATTGGGGATTGAGGATTGAGGATTGAGAATTGAGAATCGAAGATTGAGTATTGAGGATTGAAGATTGATGTTTGAGGACTGAGGATTGAGCATGGAGGATGAGGGCTGAGTGTTGAGGATTGAGGTTTGAGTATTGAATACTGAGAATTCAGGATATTCTATTGAGTATTGAGAGTTGAGGATTGATGGTTGAGTATTGAGTATTGAGGGTTGAGTATTGAGGATTGAAGAGTGAGGTTTGAGGATTGTGGATTGAGAATTGAGGATGAGGACTGAGGGTTGAGGATTGAGGTTAGAGGAACGAGGATTGAGGATTGAGAATTGAGGACTGGGGATTGACGATTGAGTATCGAGGATTGAGGAACGAGGATTGAGGATTGAGAATTGAGGACTGAGGATTGACGATTGAGTATTGAGGATTGAGGATTGATGATTGAGGATTGAGGATTGTGGATTGTGGATTGAGGGTTGAGGATTGAAGATTGAGTATTGAGGATTGAAGATTGAGTATTCAGGATTGAAGATTGAGGATTGAGGATTGAGGCTTGAGGATTGAGGATTGAGGATGATGGCTGAGTGTTGAGGATTCAGGTTTGAGGACTGAGGACTGAGGATTGAGGATTGAGAATTGAGGATTGAGGATTGAGAGTTGAAGATTGAGGATTGGGTACTGAGGATTGAAGAATGAGGATTGAGGGTTGAGGGTTGAGGACTGGGGATTGCAGATTGGGTAGTGAGGATTGAGGATTGAAGATTGAGGATTGAGGAGTGAGGATTGAGAATTGAGAATTGAGAATTGAGGATGAGGACTGAGGGTTGAGGATTGAGGTTTGAGGAACGAGGATTGAGGATTGAGAATTGAGGACTGAGGATTGACGATTGAGTATTGACGATTGAGTATTGAGTATTGAGGATTGATGACTGAGGATTGAGGATTGAGGATTGAGTATTGAGGATTGAAGATTGAGGATTGAGGATGAGGACCGAGGGTTGAGGATTGAGGTTTGAAGAATGAGGATTGAGGGTTGAGCATTGAGGATTGAGTTATGAAGATTGAGTATTCATGACTTATGATTGAGGATTGAGGATTGAGGATTGAGGACTGGGGATTGACGATTGAGTATCTAGGATTGAGGAACGAGGATTGAGGATTGAGAATTGAGGACTGAGGATTGACGATTGAGTATTGAGGATTGAGGATTGATGACTGAGGATTGAGGATTGAGTATTGAGGATTGGGTATTGAGGATTGAAGATTGAGTATTGAGGATTGAAGGTTGATGATTGAGGATTGAGGATTGTGGATTGTGGATTGAGGGTTGAGGATTGAAGATTGAGTATTGAGGATTGAAGATTGAGTATTCAGGATTGAAGATTGAGGATTGAGGATTGAGACTTGAGGATTGCAGATTGAGGATTGAAGATTGAGGATTGGGGATTGAGGATTGAGGATTGAGGATTGAGTATTGAGGATTGAGAATTGAGGATTGAGGATTGAAGATTGAGGATTAAGGATTGAGGATTGGATATTGAGGATCTAGGATTGGAGATTGACTATTGAGGATTGAGGAATGAGTATTGAGGATTAAGGAACGAGGATTGAGGACTGAGGATGATGGCTGAGGGATGAGGATTGATGTTTGGGGAACGAGGATTGAGGATTGAGGATTGAGGACTGCGGATTGACGATTGAGTATTGAAGATTGAGGATTGATGACTGAGGATTGAGGATTGAGGATTGAGGATTGAGGATTGAAGATTGAAGATTGAAGATTGAGTATTGAGGATTGAAGATTGAGGATTGAGGATTGAGGATTGAGGATTGAGGATTGAAGATTGAGAATTGATGATTGAGGATTGAGGATTGAGGATTGAGGATGGAGGATGATGGCTGAGGGTTGAGGATTGAGGATGGAGGATGAGGGCTGAGGGTTGAGGATTGAGGTTTGAGTATTGAATACTGAGAATTCAGGATATTCTATTGAGTATTGTGAATTGAGGATTGATGGTCGAGTATTGAGGATTGAGGATTGAGTATTGAGGATTGAAGATTGAGGATTGAGGATTGAGGATTGAGAATTGAGGATGAGGACTGAGGGTTGAGGATTGAGGTTTGAGGAACGAGGATTGAGGATTGAGAATTGAGGATTGAAAATTGAGGATTAAGGATTGAGGATTGGGGATTGAGGATCTAGGATTGGAGATTCACCATTGAGGATTGAGGATTGAGGTTTGAGGATTGAGGAACGAGGATTGAGGATTGAGGATGATGGCTGAGGGATGAGGATTGATGTTTGAGGAACGAGGATTGAGGATTGAGGATTGAGGACTGCGGATTGACGATTGAGTACTGAAGATTTAGGATTGATGACTGAGGATTGAGGATTGAGTATTGAGGATTGAGGATTGAGGATTGAAGATTGATGATTGAGTATTGAGGATTGAAGATTGAGGATTGAGGATTCAGGATTGAGGATGGAGGATGAGGGCTGAGGGTTGAGGATTGAGGCTTGAGTATTGAATACTGAGAATTCAGGATATTCGATTGAGTATTGAGAATTGAGGATTGATGGTTGAGTATTGAGGATTGAGGATTGAGGATTGAGGATTGAGTATTGAGGATTAAGGAACGAGGATTGAGGATTGAGGATGATGGCTGAGGGTTGAGGATTGATGTTTGGGGAACGAGGATTGAGGATTGAGGATTGAGGACTGCGGATTGACGATTGAGTATTGAAGATTGAGGATTGATGACTGAGGATTGAGGATTGAGGATTGAGGATTGAGGATTGAAGATTGAAGATTGAAGATTGAGTATTGAGGATTGAAGATTGAGGATTGAGGATTGAGGATTGAGGATTGAGGATTGAAGATTGAGAATTGATGATTGAGGATTGAGGATTGAGGATTGAGGATGGAGGATGATGGCTGAGGGTTGAGGATTGAGGATGGAGGATGAGGGCTGAGGGTTGAGGATTGAGGTTTGAGTATTGAATACTGAGAATTCAGGATATTCTATTGAGTATTGTGAATTGAGGATTGATGGTCGAGTATTGAGGATTGAGGATTGAGTATTGAGGATTGAAGATTGAGGATTGAGGATTGAGGATTGAGAATTGAGGATGAGGACTGAGGGTTGAGGATTGAGGTTTGAGGAACGAGGATTGAGGATTGAGAATTGAGGATTGAAAATTGAGGATTAAGGATTGAGGATTGGGGATTGAGGATCTAGGATTGGAGATTCACCATTGAGGATTGAGGATTGAGGATTGAGGATTGAAGATTGAGAATTGATGATTGAGGATTGAGGATTGAGGATTGAGGATGGAGGATGATGGCTGAGGGTTGAGGATTGAGGATGGAGGATGAGGGCTGAGGGTTGAGGATTGAGGTTTGAGTATTGAATACTGAGAATTCAGGATATTCTATTGAGTATTGTGAATTGAGGATTGATGGTCGAGTATTGAGGATTGAGGATTGAGTATTGAGGATTGAAGATTGAGGATTGAGGATTGAGGATTGAGAATTGAGGATGAGGACTGAGGGTTGAGGATTGAGGTTTGAGGAACGAGGATTGAGGATTGAGAATTGAGGATTGAAAATTGAGGATTAAGGATTGAGGATTGGGGATTGAGGATCTAGGATTGGAGATTCATCATTGAGGATTGAGGATTGAGGTTTGAGGATTGAGGAACGAGGATTGAGGATTGAGGATGATGGCTGAGGGATGAGGATTGATGTTTGAGGAACGAGGATTGAGGATTGAGGATTGAGGACTGCGGATTGACGATTGAGTACTGAAGATTTAGGATTGATGACTGAGGATTGAGGATTGAGTATTGAGGATTGAGGATTGAGGATTGAAGATTGATGATTGAGTATTGAGGATTGAAGATTGAGGATTGAGGATTCAGGATTGAGGATGGAGGATGAGGGCTGAGGGTTGAGGATTGAGGCTTGAGTATTGAATACTGAGAATTCAGGATATTCGATTGAGTATTGAGAATTGAGGATTGATGGTTGAGTATTGAGGATTGAGGATTGAGGATTGAGGATTGAGTATTGAGGATTAAGGAACGAGGATTGAGGATTGAGGATGATGGCTGAGGGTTGAGGATTGATGTTTGGGGAACGAGGATTGAGGATTGAGGATTGAGGACTGCGGATTGACGATTGAGTATTGAAGATTGAGGATTGATGACTGAGGATTGAGGATTGAGGATTGAGGATTGAGGATTGAAGATTGAAGATTGAAGATTGAGTATTGAGGATTGAAGATTGAGGATTGAGGATTGAGGATTGAGGATTGAGGATTGAAGATTGAGAATTGATGATTGAGGATTGAGGATTGAGGATTGAGGATGGAGGATGATGGCTGAGGGTTGAGGATTGAGGATGGAGGATGAGGGCTGAGGGTTGAGGATTGAGGTTTGAGTATTGAATACTGAGAATTCAGGATATTCTATTGAGTATTGTGAATTGAGGATTGATGGTCGAGTATTGAGGATTGAGGATTGAGTATTGAGGATTGAAGATTGAGGATTGAGGATTGAGGATTGAGAATTGAGGATGAGGACTGAGGGTTGAGGATTGAGGTTTGAGGAACGAGGATTGAGGATTGAGAATTGAGGATTGAAAATTGAGGATTAAGGATTGAGGATTGGGGATTGAGGATCTAGGATTGGAGATTCACCATTGAGGATTGAGGATTGAGGTTTGAGGATTGAGGAACGAGGATTGAGGATTGAGGATGATGGCTGAGGGATGAGGATTGATGTTTGAGGAACGAGGATTGAGGATTGAGGATTGAGGACTGCGGATTGACGATTGAGTACTGAAGATTGAGGATTGATGACTGAGGATTGAGGATTGAGTATTGAGGATTGAGGATTGAGGATTGAAGATTGATGATTGAGTATTGAGGATTGAAGATTGAGGATTGAGGATTCAGGATTGAGGATGGAGGATGAGGGCTGAGGGTTGAGGATTGAGGCTTGAGTATTGAATATTGAGAATTCAGGATATTCGATTGAGTATTGAGAATTGAGGATTGATGGTTGAGTATTGAGGATTGAGGATTGAGTATTGAAGATTGAAGATTGAGGTTTGAGGATTGAGGATTGAGAATTGAGGATGAGGACTGAGGGTTGAGGATTGAGGTTTGAGGAACGAGGATTGAGGATTGAGGATTGAGAATTGAGGACTGAGGATTGACGATTGAGTATTGACGATTGAGTATTGAGTATTGAGGATTGATGACTGAGGATTGAGGATTGAGGATTGAGGACTGAGGATTGAGGATTGAGTATTGAGGATTGAAGATTGAGGATTGAGGACTGAGGATTGAGGATGGAGGATGAGGGCTGAGGGTTGAGGATTGAGATTTGAGTATTGAATACTGAGAATTCAGGATATTCTATTGAGTATTGAGAATTGAGGATTGATGGTTGAGTATTGAGAATTGAGGATTGAGTATTGAGGATTGAAGATTGAGGTTTGAGGATTGATTATTGAGTATTGAGGATTGAAGATTGAGGATTGAGGATTGAGAATTGAGAATTGAGGATGAGGACTGAGGGTTGAGGATTGAGGTTTGAAGAATGAGGATTGAGGGTTGAGGATTGAGGATTGAGTTATGAAGATTGAGTATTCATGACTTATGATTGAGGATTGAGGATTGAGGATTGAGGACTGATGATTGAAGATTGAGTATTGATGATTGTGGATTGAGGATTGAGGATTGAGGATTGAGGATTGAGGATTGAAGATTGAGGATTGGGGACTGAGGATTGAGGATTGAGAATTGCGAATCGAAGATTAAGTATTGAGGATTGAAGATTGAGGTTTGAGGATTGATGATTGAGGCTGGAGGATGAGGGCTGAGGGTTGAGGATTGAGGTTTGAGTATTGAATACTGAGATTTCAGGATATTCTATTGAGTATTGAGAATTGAGGATGGATGGTTGTGTATTGAGCTCTGAGGATTGAGTATTGAGTATTGAGGTTTGAGGTTCGATGATTGACGATTAAGGACTGAGGATTGAGGATTGAGGATTGAGGATTGAGTATTGAGGATTGAGGATTGACGATTGAGAATTGAAGATTGAGGATTGGGGATTGAGGATTGAGGATTGAGAATTGAGAATCGAAGATTGAGTATTGAGGATTGAAGATTGAGGTTTGAGGACTGAGGATTGAGCATGGAGGATGAGGGCTGAGTGTTGAGGATTGAGGTTTGAGTATTGAATACTGAGAATTCAGGATATTCTATTGAGTATTGAGAGTTGAGGATTGATGGTTGAGTATTGAGGATTGAGGGTTGAGTATTGAGGATTGAAGAGTGAGGTTTGAGGATTGTGGATTGATAATTGAGGATGAGGACTGAGGGTTGAGGATTGAGGACTGAGGATTGAGGATTGAGTATTGAGGATTGAAGATTGAGGATTGAGGACTGAGGATTGAGGATGGAGGATGAGGGCTGAGGGTTGAGGATTGAGATTTGAGTATTGAATACTGAGAATTCAGGATATTCTATTGAGTATTGAGAATTGAGGATTGATGGTTGAGTATTGAGAATTGAGGATTGAGTATTGAGGATTGAAGATTGAGGTTTGAGGATTGATTATTGAGTATTGAGGATTGAAGAATGAGGATTGAGGATTGAGTATTGAGAATTGAGGATGAGGACTGAGGGTTGAGGATTGAGGTTTGGAGAATGAGGATTGAGGGTTGAGGATTGAGGATTGAGTTATGAAGATTGAGTATTCATGACTTATGATTGAGGATTGAGGATTGAGGATTGAGGACTGACGATTGAAGATTGAGTATTGATGATTGTGGATTGAGGATTGAGGATTGAGGATTGAGGATTGAGGATTGAAGATTGAGGATTGGGGACTGAGGATTGAGGATTGAGTATTGCGAATCGAAGATTGAGTATTGAGGATTGAAGATTGAGGTTTGAGGATTGAGGATTGAGGCTGGAGGATGAGGGCTGAGGGTTGAGGATTGAGGTTTGAGTATTGAATACTGAGAATTCAGGATATTCTGTTGAGTATTGAGAATTGAGGATTGATGGTTGTGTATTGAGCTCTGAGGATTGAGTATTGAGTATTGAGGTTTGAGGTTCGATGATTGAGGACTAAGGACTGAGGATTGAGGATTGAGGATTGAGGATTGAGTATTGAGGATTGAGGATTGACGATTGAGAATTGAAGATTGAGGATTGGGGATTGAGGATTGAGGATTGAGAATTGAGAATCGAAGATTGAGTATTGAGGATTGAAGATTGATGTTTGAGGACTGAGGATTGAGCATGGAGGATGAGGTCTGAGTGTTGAGGATTGAGGTTTGAGTATTGAATACTGAGAATTCAGGATATTCTATTGAGTATTGAGAGTTGAGGATTGATGGTTGAGTATTGAGGATTGAGGGTTGAGTATTGAGGATTGAAGAGTGAGGTTTGAGGATTGTGGATTGAGAATTGAGGATGAGGACTGAGGGTTGAGGATTGAGGATGGAGGATGAGGGCTGGGGGTTGAGGATTGAGGTTTGAGTTTTGAATACTGAGAATTCAGGATATTCTATTGAGTATTGTGAATTGAGGATTGATGGTCGAGTATTGAGGATTGAGGATTGAGTATTGAGGATTGAAGATTGAGGTTTGAGGATTGAGGATTGAGAATTGAGGATGAGGACTGAGGGTTGAGGATTGAGGTTTGAGGAACGAGGATTGAGGATTGAGAATTGAGGATTGAAAATTGAGGATTAAGGATTGAGGATTGGGGATTGAGGATCTAGGATTGGAAATTGACCATTGAGGATTGAGGATTGAGGTTTGAGGATTGAGGAACGAGGATTGAGGATTGAGGATTGAGGATGATGGCTGAGGGATGAGGATTGATGTTTGAGGAACGAGGATTGAGGATTGAGGATTGAGGACTGCGGATTGACGATTGAGTACTGAAGATTGAGGATTGATGACTGAGGATTGAGGATTGAGTATTGAGGATTGAAGATTGAGGATTGAAGATTGATGATTGAGTATTGGGGATTGAAGATTGAGGATTGAGGATTCAGGATTGAGGATGGAGGATGAGGGCTGAGGGTTGAGGATTGAGGTTTGAGTATTGAATACTGAGAATTCAGGATATTCGATTGAGTATTGAGAATTGAGGATTGATGGTTGAGTATTGAGGATTGAGGATTGAGTATTGAAGATTGAAGATTGAGGTTTGAGGATTGAGGATTGAGAATTGAGGATGAGGACTGAGGGTTGAGGATTGAGGTTTGAAGAACGAGGATTGAGGATTGAGAATTGAGGACTGAGGATTGACGATTGAGTATTGACGATTGAGTATTGAGTATTGAGGATTGATGACTGAGGATTGAGGATTGAGGATTGAGGACTGAGGATTGAGGATTGAGTATTGAGGATTGAAGATTGAGGATTGAGGACTGAGGATTGAGGATGGAGGATGAGGGCTGAGGGTTGAGGATTGAGATTTGAGTATTGAATACTGAGAATTCAGGATATTCTATTGAGTATGGAGAATTGAGGATTGATGGTTGCGTATTGAGAATTGAGGATTGAGTATTGAGGATTGAAGATTGAGGTTTGAGGATTGATTATTGATTATTGAGGATTGAAGATTGAGGATTGAGGATTGAGAATTGAGAATTGAGGATGAGGACTGAGGGTTGAGGATTGAGGTTTGAGGAACGAGGATTGAGGATTGAGAATTGAGGACTGAGGATTGACGATTGAGTATTGACGATTGAGTATTGAGTATTGAGGATTGATGACTGAGGATTGAGGATTGAGGATTGAGTATTGAGGATTGAAGATTGAGGATTGAGGATGAGGACCGATGGTTGAGGATTGAGGTTTGAAGAATGAGGGTTGAGGGTTGAGCATTGAGGATTGAGTTATGAAGATTGAGTATTCATGACTTATGATTGAGGATTGAGGATTGAGGATTGAGGACTGGGGATTGACGATTGAGTATCTAGGATTGAGGAACGAGGTTTGAGGATTGAGAATTGAGGACTGAGGATTGACGATTGAGTATTGAGGATTGAGGATTGATGACTGAGGATTGAGGATTGAGTATTGAGGATTGGGTATTGAGGATTGAAGATTGAGTATTGAGGATTGAAGGTTGATGATTGAGGATTGAGGATTGTGGATTGTGGATTGAGGGTTGAGGATTGAAGATTGAGTATTGAGGATTGAAGATTGAGTATTGAGGATTGAGGATTGATGACTGAGGATTGAGGATTGAGTATTGAGGATTGAGAATTGAGGATTGAGGATTGAAGATTGAGGATTAAGGATTGAGGATTGGATATTGAGGATCTAGGATTGGAGATTGACTATTGAGGATTGAGGAATGAGTATTGAGGATTAAGGAACGAGGATTGAGGATTGAGGATGATGGCTGAGGGTTGAGGATTGATGTTTGGGGAACGAGGATTGAGGATTGAGGATTGAGGACTGCGGATTGACGATTGAGTATTGAAGATTGAGGATTGATGACTGAGGATTGAGGATTGAGGATTGAGGATTGAGGATTGAAGATTGAAGATTGAAGATTGAGTATTGAGGATTGAAGATTGAGGATTGAGGATTGAGGATTGAGGATTGAGGATTGAAGATTGAGAATTGATGATTGAGGATTGAGGATTGAGGATTGAGGATGGAGGATGATGGCTGAGGGTTGAGGATTGAGGATGGAGGATGAGGGCTGAGGGTTGAGGATTGAGGTTTGAGTATTGAATACTGAGAATTCAGGATATTCTATTGAGTATTGTGAATTGAGGATTGATGGTCGAGTATTGAGGATTGAGGATTGAGTATTGAGGATTGAAGATTGAGGATTGAGGATTGAGGATTGAGAATTGAGGATGAGGACTGAGGGTTGAGGATTGAGGTTTGAGGAACGAGGATTGAGGGTTGAGAATTGAGGATTGAAAATTGAGGATTAAGGATTGAGGACTGCGGATTGACGATTGAGTACTGAAGATTTAGGATTGATGACTGAGGATTGAGGATTGAGTATTGAGGATTGAGGATTGAGGATTAAGGAACGAGGATTGAGGATTGAGGATGATGGCTGAGGGTTGAGGATTGATGTTTGGGGAACGAGGATTGAGGATTGAGGATTGAGGACTGCGGATTGACGATTGAGTATTGAAGATTGAGGATTGAGGATTGAGGATTGAGGATTGAGGATTGAAGATTGAAGATTGAAGATTGAGTATTGAGGATTGAAGATTGAGGATTGAGGATTGAGGATTGAGGATTGAGGATTGAAGATTGAGGATTGAGGATTGAGGAACGAGGATTGAGGATTGAGGATGATGGCTGAGGGATGAGGATTGATGTTTGAGGAACGAGGATTGAGGATTGAGGATTGAGGACTGCGGATTGACGATTGAGTACTGAAGATTTAGGATTGATGACTGAGGATTGAGGATTGAGTATTGAGGATTGAGGATTGAGGATTGAAGATTGATGATTGAGTATTGAGGATTGAAGATTGAGGATTGAGGATTCAGGATTGAGGATGGAGGATGAGGGCTGAGGGTTGAGGATTGAGGCTTGAGTATTGAATACTGAGAATTCAGGATATTCGATTGAGTATTGAGAATTGAGGATTGGTGGTTGAGTATTGAGGATTGAGGATTGAGGATTGAGGATTGAGTATTGAGGATTAAGGAACGAGGATTGAGGATTGAGGATGATGGCTGAGGGTTGAGGATTGATGTTTGGGGAACGAGGATTGAGGATTGAGGATTGAGGACTGCGGATTGACGATTGAGTATTGAAGATTGAGGATTGATGACTGAGGATTGAGGATTGAGGATTGAGGATTGAGGATTGAAGATTGAAGATTGAAGATTGAGTATTGAGGATTGAAGATTGAGGATTGAGGATTGAGGATTGAGGATTGAGGATTGAAGATTGAGAATTGATGATTGAGGATTGAGGATTGAGGATTGAGGATGGAGGATGATGGCTGACGGTTGAGGATTGAGGATGGAGGATGAGGGCTGAGGGTTGAGGATTGAGGTTTGAGTAGTGAATACTGAGAATTCAGGATATGCTATTGAGTATTGTGAATTGAGGATTGATGGTCGAGTATTGAGGATTGAGGATTGAGTATTGAGGATTGAAGATTGAGGATTGAGGATTGAGGATTGAGAATTGAGGATGAGGACTGAGGGTTGAGGATTGAGGTTTGAGGAACGAGGATTGAGGATTAAGAATTGAGGATTGAAAATTGAGGATTAAGGATTGAGGATTGGGGATTGAGGATCTAGGATTGGAGATTCACCATTGAGGATTGAGGATTGAGGTTTGAGGATTGAGGAACGAGGATTGAGAATTGAGGATGATGGCTGAGGGATGAGGATTGATGTTTGAGGTACGAGGATTGAGGATTGAGGATTGAGGACTGCGGATTGACGATTGAGTACTGAAGATTGAGGATTGATGACTGAGGATTGAGGATTGAGTATTGAGGATTGAGGATTGAGGATTGAAGATTGATGATTGAGTATTGAGGATTGAAGATTGAGGATTGAGGATTCAGGATTGAGGATGGAGGATGAGGGCTGAGGGTTGAGGATTGAGGCTTGAGTATTGAATACTGAGAATTCAGGATATTCGATTGAGTATTGAGAGTTGAGGATTGATGGTTGAGTATTGAGGATTCAGGATTGAGTATTGAAGATTGAAGATTGAGGTTTGAGGATTGAGGATTGAGAATTGAGGATGAGGACTGAGGGTTGAGGATTGAGGTTTGAGGAACGAGGATTGAGGATTGAGGATTGAGAATTGAGGACTGAGGATTGACGATTGAGTATTGACGATTGAGTATTGAGTATTGAGGATTGATGACTGAGGATTGAGGATTGAGGATTGAGGACTGAGGATTGAGGATTGAGTATTGAGGATTGAAGATTGAGGATTGAGGACTGAGGATTGAGGATGGAGGATGAGGGCTGAGGGTTGAGGATTGAGATTTGAGTATTGAATACTGAGAATTCAGGATATTCTATTGAGTATTGAGAATTGAGGATTGATGGTTGAGTATTGAGAATTGAGGATTGAGTATTGAGGATTGAAGATTGAGGTTTGAGGATTGATTATTGAGTATTGAGGATTGAAGAATGAGGATTGAGGATTGAGTATTGAGAATTGAGGATGAGGACTGAGGGTTGAGGATTGAGGTTTGGAGAATGAGGATTGAGGGTTGAGGATTGAGGATTGAGTTATGAAGATTGAGTATTCATGACTTATGATTGAGGATTGAGGATTGAGGATTGAGGACTGACGATTGAAGATTGAGTATTGATGATTGTGGATTGAGGATTGAGGATTGAGGATTGAGGATTGAGGATTGAAGGTTGAGGATTGGGGACTGAGGATTGAGGATGAGGACTGAGGGTTGAGGATTGAGGTTTGAGGAACGAGGATTGAGGATTGAGAATTGAGGATTGAAAATTGAGGATTAAGGATTGAGGATTGGGGATTGAGGATCTAGGATTGGAAATTGACCATTGAGGATTGAGGATTGAGGTTTGAGGATTGAGGAACGAGGATTGAGGATTGAGGATTGAGGATGATGGCTGAGGGATGAGGATTGATGTTTGAGGAACGAGGATTGAGGATTGAGGATTGAGGACTGCGGATTGACGATTGAGTACTGAAGATTGAGGATTGATGACTGAGGATTGAGGATTGAGTATTGAGGATTGAAGATTGAGGATTGAAGATTGATGATTGAGTATTGGGGATTGAAGATTGAGGATTGAGGATTCAGGATTGAGGATGGAGGATGAGGGCTGAGGGTTGAGGATTGAGGTATGAGTATTGAATACTGAGAATTCAGGATATTCGATTGAGTATTGAGAATTGAGGATTGATGGTTGAGTATTGAGGATTGAGGATTGAGTATTGAAGATTGAAGATTGAGGTTTGAGGATTGAGGATTGAGAATTGAGGATGAGGACTGAGGGTTGAGGATTGAGGTTTGAAGAACGAGGATTGAGGATTGAGAATTGAGGACTGAGGATTGACGATTGAGTATTGACGATTGAGTATTGAGTATTGAGGATTGATGACTGAGGATTGAGGATTGAGGATTGAGGACTGAGGATTGAGGATTGAGTATTGAGGATTGAAGATTGAGGATTGAGGACTGAGGATTGAGGATGAAGGATGAGGGCTGAGGGTTGAGGATTGAGATTTGAGTATTGAATACTGAGAATTCAGGATATTCTATTGAGTATGGAGAATTGAGGATTGATGGTTGAGTATTGAGAATTGAGGATTGAGTATTGAGGATTGAAGATTGAGGTTTGAGGATTGATTATTGAGTATTGAGGATTGAAGATTGAGGATTGAGGATTGAGAATTGAGAATTGAGGATGAGGACTGAGGGTTGAGGATTGAGGTTTGGAGAATGAGGATTGAGGGTTGAGGATTGAGGATTGAGTTATGAAGATTGAGTATTCATGACTTATGATTGAGGATTGAGGATTGAGGATTGAGGACTGATGATTGAAGATTGAGTATTGATGATTGTGGATTGAGGATTGAGGATTGAGGATTGAGGATTGAGGATTGAAGATTGAGGATTGGGGACTGAGGATTGAGGATTGAGAATTGCGAATCGAAGATTGAGTATTGAGGATTGAAGATTGAGGTTTGAGGATTGAGGATTGAGGCTGGAGGATGAGGGCTGAGGGTTGAGGATTGAGGTTTGAGTATTGAATACTGAGAATTCAGGATATTCTATTGAGTATTGAGAATTGAGGATTGATGGTTGTGTATTGAGCTCTGAGGATTGAGTATTGAGTATTGAGGTTTGAGGTTCGATGATTGAGGATTAAGGACTGAGGATTGAGGATTGAGGATTGAGGATTGAGTATTGAGGATTGAGGATTGACGATTGAGAATTGAAGATTGAGGATTGGGGATTGAGGATTGAGGATTGAGAATTGAGAATCGAAGATTGAGTATTGAGGATTGAAGATTGAGGTTTGAGGACTGAGGATTGAGCATGGAGGATGAGGGCTGAGTGTTGAGGATTGAGGTTTGAGTATTGAATACTGAGAATTCAGGATATTCTATTGAGTATTGAGAGTTGAGGATTGATGGTTGAGTATTGAGGATTGAGGGTTGAGTATTGAGGATTGAAGAGTGAGGTTTGAGGATTGTGGATTGAGAATTGAGGATGAGGACTGAGGGTTGAGGATTGAGGTTAGAGGAACGAGGATTGAGGATTGAGAATTGAGGACTGGGGATTGACGATTGAGTATCGAGGATTGAGGAACGAGGATTGAGGATTGAGAATTGAGGACTGAGGATTGACGATTGAGTATTGAGAATTGAGGATTGATGACTGAGGATTGAGGATTGAGTATTGAAGATTGGGTATTGAGGATTGAAGAATGAGGATTGACGATTCAGGATTGAGGATTGAGGATTGAAGATTGAGTATTGAGGATTGAAGGTTGATGATTGAGGATTGAGGATTGTGGATTGTGGATTGTGGATTGAGGGTTGAGGATTGAAGATTGAGTATTGAGGATTGAAGATTGAGTATTCAGGATTGAAGATTGAGGATTGAGGATTGAGGCTTGAGGATTGAGGATTGAGGATTGAAGGTTGAGGATTGGGGATTGAGGATTGAGGATTGAGGATTGAGTATTGAGGATTGAGAATTGAGGATTGAGGATTGAAGGTTGAGGATTAAGGATTGAGGATTGGGGATTGAGGATCTAGGATTGGAGATTGACTATTGAGGATTGAGGATTGAGTATTGAGGATTAAGGAACGAGGATTGAGGATTGAGGATGATGGCTGAGGGTTAAGGATTGATGTTTGAGGAACGAGGATTGAGGATTGAGGATTGAGGACTGCGGATTGACGATTGAGTATTGAAGATTGAGGATTGATGACTGAGGATTGAGGATTGAGGATTGAGGATTGAGGATTGAAGATTGAAGATTGAAGATTGAGTATTGAGGATTGAAGGTTGAGGATTGAGGATTGAGGATTGAGGATGGAGGATGAGGGCTGAGGGTTTATGATTGAGGTTTGAGTATTGAATACTGAGAATTCAGGATATTCTATTGAGTATTGAGAATTGAGGATTGATGGTTGAGTATTGAGGATTGAGGATTGAGTGTTGAGAATTGATGTTTGAGGATCGAGATTTGATTATTGAATATTGTGGATTGAGTATTGAATCATGAGAATTCAGGATATTCCATTGAGTATTAAGAATTGAGGGTTGATAGTTGAGTATTGAGAATTGATGGTTGATGGTTGTGTGTTGAATATTGAGAATTGAGGATTGAGGATTGAAGATTGAGTATTGAGGATTGAGGACTGGGGATAGAGGATTGAAGATTGAGGATTAACGATTGAGGATTGGGGATTGAGGATCTAGGATTGGAGATTGATTATTGAGGATTGAAGGTTGAGAATTGAGGATTGAGGACTGAGAATTGACAATTGAGGATGAGGACTGAGGGTTGAGGATTGAGGTTTGAGGAATGAGAATTGAGATTGAGTATTGAGGATTGAAGATTGAGTATTGCGGATTGAGGATTGAGGATTGAGAATTGAGGATCGAAGATTGAGCACTGAGGATTGAAGATTGAGGTTTGAGGATTGAGGATTGAGGATGGAGGATGAGGGCTGAGGGTTGAGGATTGAGGTTTGAGTATTGAGTACTGAGAATTCAGGATATTCTATTGAGTATTGAGAATTGAGGATTGATGGTTGAGTATTGAGGATTGAGGATTGAGTATTGAGGATTGAAGATTGAGGTTTGAGGAGTGAGGATTGAGAATTGAGAATGAGGACTGAGGGTTGAGGATTGAGGATTGAGTATTGAGGATTGAGGATTGATGATTGAGGATTGAGGATTGAGGACTGAGGATTGAGGATTGAGTGTTGAAGATTGAGGACTGATGATTGAGGATTGAGGATTGAGGATTGAGGATTGAAGATTGAGTATTGATGATTGAAGATTGAGGATTGAGGATTGTGGGTTGCGGATTGAGGACGAGGACTGACGGTTGAGGATTGAGGATTGAGTATTGAGGATTGAGGATTGAGGACTGAGGATTGGGGATTGAGGACTGAGCATTGACGATTGATTATTGAGCTTTGGGGATTGAAGATAGTGGACTGGGGATAGAGGATTGAATATTGAGGATTAAGGATAGAGTATTGGGGATTGAGGATCTAGGATACGAGATTGGTAATTGAGGATTGAAGATTGAGGATTGAGGTTTGATAATTGAGAATTGAGAATTGAGGATGAGGACTGAGGGCTGAGGACGGAGGTTTGAGGCATGAGGAATGAGGATTGAGGATTGAGGATTGAGGATTGAGGATTGAGTATTGAAGATTGAGGCCTGAGGACAGAGGATTGGGGATTGAGAGTTGAGGATGGAGGATTGAGGGTTGACGTTTGAGGATTGAGTACTGAAGATTGAGGATTGATGATTGAGGATTGCGGATTGAGGATTGAGGATTGAGGATTGAGGAATGAGTACTGAAGATTGTGGATTGATGATTGACGATTGAGGACTGAGGATTGAGGATTGATTATTGAGCTTTGGGCATTGAAGAATGTGGACTGGGGATAGAGGATTGAAATTGAGGATTAAGGACAGAGTATTGGAGATTGAGGATCTAGGACAGGAGATTGATAATTGAGGATTGAAGAGTGAGGATTGAGGATTGAGGATTGATGATTGAGGATTGAGGATTGAAGATTGAGTATGGAGGATTGAAGATTGAGGGTTGAGGATTGAGGATTGAGGATTGAGGATTGAGGATTTAGGATTGAGTATTGAAGATTGAGTACTCATGAGTGAGGATTGAGGATTGAGGGTTGAGGGCTGAGGATTGTGGATCGAAGATTGAGTATTGAGGATTGAAGGTTGAGGTTTGAGGATTGAGGATTGAGGGTGGAGGATGAGGGCTGAGGGTTGAGGATTGAGGTTTGAGTATTGAATACTGAGAATTCAGGATATTCTATTGAGTATTGAGAATTGAGGATTGATGGTTGAGTATTGAGGATTGAGGATTGAGGATTGAGGATTGAGTATTGAAGATTGGGGATTGATGATTGAGGATTGAGGATTGAGGACTGAGGATTGGGGATTGAGTATGAAGATTGAGGATTGATGATTGAGGATTGAGGATTGAGGATTGAGGATTGAGGATTGAGGATTGAAGATTGAGGATTGAGGATTGAGGATTGAGTGTTGTGGGTTGAGTAATGAGAATTGATGTTTGTTAGATGGAGACTTGAAGATTGAATATTGAGGATTGAGTATTGAAAACTGAGAATTCAGGATATTCTATTGAGAATTGAGAATTGAGGATTGATGATTGAGTTTTGAGGATTGATGTTTGAGGGTTGTGTATTGAATATTGAGGATTGAGGATTGAGGATTGAGGATTGAGGATTGAGGATTGAAGATTGAGTATTGATGATTGAAGATTGAGGATTGAGGATTGAGGGTTGCGGATTGAGGACGAGGACTGACGGTTGAGGATTGAGGATTGAGTATTGAGGATTGAGGATTGAGGACTGAGGATTGGGGATTGAGGACTGAGGATTGACGATTGATTATTGAGCTTTGGGGATTGAAGATTGTGGACTGTGGATAGAGGATTGAATATTGAGGATTAAGGATAGAGTATTGGGGATTGAGGATCTAGGATACGAGATTGATAATTGAGGATTGAAGATTGAGGATTGAGGTTTGAGAATTGAGAATTGAGAATTGAGAATTGAGGATGAGGACTGAGGGCTGAGGATGGAGGTTTCAGGCATGAGGAATGAGGATTGGGGATTGATGACTGAGGATTGACGATTGATTATTGAGCTTTGGGGATTGAGGATTGTGGACTGGGGATAGAGGATTGAATATTGAGGATTAAGGATAGAGTATTGGGGATTGAGGATCTAGGATACGAGATTGGTAATTGAGGATTGAAGATTGAGGATTGAGGTTTGAGGATTGAGAATTGAGAATTGAGGATGAGGACTGAGTGCTGAGGATGGAGGTTTGAGGCATGAGGAATGAGGATTGAGGATTGAGGGTTGAGGATTGAGGATTGAGTATTGAAGATTGAGGCCTGAGGACAGAGGATTGAGGATTGAGGGTTGAGGATGGAGGATTGAGGGTTGACGTTTGAGGATTGAGTACTGAAGATTGAGGATTGATGATTGAGGATTGAGGATTGAGGATTGAGGGTTGAGGATTGAGTACTGAAGATTGTGGATTGATGATTGACGATTGAGGACTGAGGATTGAGGATTGATTATTGAGCTTTGGGCATTGAAGAAAGTGGACTGGGGATAGAGGATTGAAATTGAGGATTAAGGATAGAGTATTGGAGATTGAGGATCTAGGACAGGAGATTGATTATTGAGGATTGAAGAGTGAGGATTGAGGATTGAGGATTGATGATTGAGGATTGAGGATTGAATATTGAGTATGGAGGATTGAAGATTGAGGATTGAGTATTAAGGATTGAGGATTGATGACTGTGGATTGAGGATTGAGGATTGAGGTTTGAGGATTGAGGATTGAAGATAGAAGATTGAGTATTGAGGATTGAAGGTTGAGGATTGAGGATTGAGTATTGAGGATGGAGAATGAGGGCTGAGGTTTGAGGATTGGGGTTTGAGTATTGAATCCTGAGAATTCACGATATTCTATTGAGTATTGAGAATTGAGGATTGATGGTTGAGTATTGAGGATTGAGAATTGAGGATTGAGGATTGAGTTTTGAAGATTGAGGATTGATGATTGAGGATTGAGTATTGAGGATTGAGGATTGAAGATTGAGGACTGAGTGTTGAGGGTTGAGTGATGATAATTGATGTTTGTGGATGGAGACATGAAGATTGAAGATTGAGGATTGAGTATTGAAACCTGAGAATTCAGGATATTCTATTGAGTATTCAGTATTGAGTATTGAGGATTGAGGATTGAGGATTGAGTATTGAAGATTGAGGATTGATGATTGAGGACTGAGGATTGAGGATTGAGGATTGAGGATTGAGTTTTGCAGATTGAGGATTGATGATTGAGGATTGAGGATTGAGGATTGAGGATTGAGGATTGAGGATTGAAGATTGAGGATTGAGGATTGAGGATTGAGTGTTGAGGGTTGAGTGATGAGAATTGATGTTTGTGGATGGAGACTTGAAGATTGAAGATTGAGGATTGAGTATTGAAAACTGAGAATTCAGGATATTCTATTGAGAATTGAGAATTGAGGATTCATGATTGAGGATTGAGGATTGAGGTTTGAGGATTGAGGACGAGGACTGACGGTTGAGGATTGAGGTTTGAGTATTGAGGATTGAGGATTGAGGACTGAGGGTTGGGGATTGAGGACTGAGGGTTGAGGATTGATTATTGAGCTTTGGGGATTGAAGATTGTGGACTGGGGATAGAGGATTGAATATTGAGGATTAAGGATAGAGTATTGGGGATTGAGGATCTAGGATACGAGATTGATTATTGAGGATTGAAGATTGAGGATTGAGGATTGAGGATTGAGAATTGAGAATTGAGGATGAGGACTGAGGGTTGAGGATGGAGGTTTGAGGAATGAGGATTGAGGATTGAGGATTGTGGATTGAGTGTTGGAGATTGAGAATTGATGATTGAGGATTGAGGTTTGAGGATCGAGGATTGAGGATTGAGGATTGAAGATTGACGATTGAGTATTGAAGATTGAGGATTGATGACTGAGGATTGAGGATTTAGGATTGAGGATTGAGGATGGAGGATGACGGCTGAGGGTTGAGGATTGAGGTTTGAGTGTTGAATCCTGAGTATTCAGGATATTCTATTGAGTATTGAGATTTGAGGATTGATGGTTGAGTATTGAGGATTGAGGATTGAGGACTGAGTATTGAAGATTGAGGATTGATGATTGAGGATTGAGGATTGAGGATTGAGGATTGAGGATTGAGTATTGAGGCTTGAGGATTGAGGATTGAGGATTGAGGATTGAGGATTGAGGATTGAGGATTGAGGATTGAGGATTGAGGATTTAGGATTGAGTATTGAAGATTGAGTATTCATGACTGAGGATTGAGGATTGAGGGTTGAGGGCTGCGGATTGTGGATCGAAGATTGAGTATCGAGGATTGAAGGTTGAGGTTTGAGGATTGAGGATTGAGGGTGGAGGATGAGGGCTGAGGGTTGAGGATTGAGGTTTGAGTATTTAATACTGAGAATTCAGGATATTCTATTGAGTATTGAGAATTGAGGATTGATGGTCGAGTATTGAGGATTGATGGTTGAGGATTGAGGATTGAGTATTGAAGATTGAGTATTGATGATTGAGGATTGAGGATTGAGGACTGAGGATTGAGGATTGAGTATTGAAGATTGAGGATTGATGATTGAGGATTGAGGATTGAGGATTGAGGATTGAGGATTGAGGATTGAAGATTGAGGATTGAGGATTGAGGATTGAGTGTTGTGGGTTGGGTAATGAGAATTGATGTTTGTTAGATGGAGACTTGAAGATTGAAGATTGAGGATTGAGTATTGAAAACTGAGAATTCAGGATATTCTATTGAGAATTGAGAATTGAGGATTGATGATTGAGTTTTGAGGATTGATGTTTGAGGGTTGTGTATTGAATATTGAGGATTGAGGATTGAGGATTGAGGATTGAGGATTGAGGATTGAAGATTGAGTATTGATGATTGAAGATTGAGGATTGAGGATTGAGGGTTGCGGATTGAGGACGAGGACTGACGGTTGAGGATTGAGGATTGAGTATTGAGGATTGAGGATTGAGGACTGAGGATTGGGGATTGAGGACTGAGGATTGACGATTGATTATTGAGCTTTGGGGATTGAAGGTTGTGGACTGGGGATAGAGGATTGAATATTGAGGATTAAGGATAGAGTATTGGGGATTGAGGATCTAGGATACGAGATTGATAATTGGGGATTGAAGATTGAGGATTGAGGTTTGAGAATTGAGAATTGAGAATTGAGGATGAGGACTGAGGGCTGAGGATGGAGGTTTGAGGCATGAGGAATGAGGATTGGGGATTGAGGACTGAGGATTGACGATTGATTATTGAGCTTTGGGGATTGAAGATTGTGGACTGGGGATAGAGGATTGAATATTGAGGATTAAGGATAGAGTATTGGGGATTGAGGATCTAGGATACGAGATTGGTAATTGAGGATTGAAGATTGAGGATTGAGGTTTGAGAATTGAGAATTGAGAATTGAGGATGAGGACTGAGTGCTGAGGATGGAGGTTTGAGGCATGAGGAATGAGGATTGAGGATTGAGGATTGAGGATTGAGGATTGAGGATTGAGTATTGCAGATTGAGGTCTGAGGACAGAGGATTGAGGATTGAGAGTTGAGGATGGAGGATTGAGGGTTGACGTTTGAGGATTGAGTACTGAAGATTGAGGATTGATGATTGAGGATTGAGGATTGAGGATTGAGGATTGAGGATTGAGTACTGAAGATTGTGGATTGATGATTGACGATTGAGGACTGAGGATTGAGGATTGATTATAGAGCTTTGGGCATTGAAGGATGTGGACTGGGGATAGATGATTGAAATTGAGGATTAAGGATAGAGTATTGGAGATTGAGGATCTAGGACAGGAGATTGATTATTGAGGGTTGAAGAGTGAGGATTGAGGATTGAGGATTGATGATTGAGCATTGAGGATTGAATATTGAGTATGGAGGATTGAAGATTGAGGATTGAGTATTAAGGATTGAGGATTGATGACTGTGGATTGAGGATTGAGGATTGAGGTTTGAGGATTGAGGATTGAAGATAGAAGATTGAGTATTGAGGATTGAAGGTTGAGGATTGAGGATTGAGTATTGAGGATGGAGAATGAGGGCTGAGGGTTGAGGATTGGGGTTTGAGTATTGTATCCTGAGAATTCACGATATTCTATTGAGTATTGAGAATTGAGGATTGATGGTTGAGTATTGAGGATTGAGAATTGAGGATTGAGGATTGAGTTTTGAAGATTGAGGATTGATGATTGAGGATTGAGTATTGAGGATTGAGGATTGAAGATTGAGGACTGAGTGTTGAGGGTTGAGTGATGATAATTGATGTTTGTGGATGGAGACATGAAGATTGAAGATTGAGGATTGAGTATTGAAACCTGAGAATTCAGGATATTCTATTGAGTATTCAGTATTGAGTATTGAGGATTGAGGATTGAGGATTGAGTATTGAAGATTGAGGATTAATGATTGAGGACTGAGGATTGAGGATTGAGGATTGAGGATTGAGTTTTGCAGATTGAGGATTGATGATTGAGGATTGAGGATTGAGGATTGAGGATTGAGGATTGAGGATTGAAGATTGAGGATTGAGGATTGAGGATTGAGTGTTGAGGGTTGAGTGATGAGAATTGATGTTTGTGGATGGAGACTTGAAGATTGAAGATTGAGGATTGAGTATTGAAAACTGAGAATTCAGGATATTCTATTGAGAATTGAGAATTGAGGATTCATGATTGAGGATTGAGGATTGAGGTTTGAGGATTGAGGACGAGGACTGACGGTTGAGGATTGAGGTTTGAGTATTGAGGATTGAGGATTGAGGACTGAGGATTGGGGATTGAGGACTGAGGGTTGAGGATTGATTATTGAGCTTTGGGGATTGAAGATTGTGGACTGGGGATAGAGGATTGAATATTGAGGATTAAGGATAGAGTATTGGGGATTGAGGATCTAGGATACGAGATTGATTATTGAGGATTGAAGATTGAGGATTGAGGATTGAGGATTGAGAATTGAGAATTGAGGATGAGGACTGAGGGTTGAGGATGGAGGTTTGAGGAATGAGGATTGAGGATTGAGGATTGTGGATTGAGTGTTGGAGATTGAGAATTGATGATTGAGGATTGAGGATTGAGGATCGAGGATTGAGGATTGAGGATTGAAGATTGACGATTGAGTATTGAAGATTGAGGATTGATGACTGAGGATTGAGGATTTAGGATTGAGGATTGAGGATGGAGGATTGACGATTGAGGATTGAGGATTGAGGATTGAGGATTGAGGATTGAGGATTGAGGATTGAGGATTGAGGATTTAGGATTGAGTATTGAAGATTGAGTATTCATGACTGAGGATTGAGGATTGAGGGTTGTGGGCTGAGGATTGTGGATCGAAGATTGAGTATTGAGGATTGAAGGTTGAGGTTTGAGGATTGAGGATTGAGGGTGGAGGATGAGGGCTGAGGGTTGAGGATTGAGGTTTGAGTATTGAATACTGAGAATTCAGGATATTCTATTGAGTATTGAGAATTGAGGATTGATGGTTGAGTATTGAGGATTGAGGATTGAGGATTGAGGATTGAGTATTGAAGATTGAGGATTGATGAATGAGGATTGAGGATTGAGGATTGAGGATTGAGGATTGAGGATTGAAGATTGAGGATTGAGGATTGTGGATTGAGTGTTGTGGGTTGAGTAATGAGAATTGATGTTTGTTAGATGGAGACTTGAAGATTGATGATTGAGGATTGAGTATTGAAAACTGAGAATTCAGGATATTCTATTGAGAATTGAGAATTGAGGATTGATGATTGAGTTTTGAGGATTCATGTTTGAGGGTTGTGTATTGAATATTGAGGATTGAGGATTGAGGATTGAGGATTGAGGATTGAGGATTGAGGATTGAAGATTGAGTACTGATGATTGAAGATTGAGGATTGAGGATTGAGGATTGAGGATTGAGTACTGAAGATTGTGGATTGATGATTGACGATTGAGGACTGAGGATTGAGGATTGATTATTGAGCTTGGGGCATTGAAGAATGTGGACTGGGGATAGAGGATTGAAATTGAGGATTAAGGATAGAGTATTGGAGATTGAGGATCTAGGACAGGAGATTGATTATTGAGGATTGAAGAGTGAGGATTGAGGATTGAGGATTGATGATTGAGGATTGAGGATTGAAGATTGAGTATGGAGGATTGAAGATTGAGGATTGAGTATTAAGGATTGAGGATTGATGACTGTGGATTGAGGATTGAGGATTGAGGTTTGAGGATTGAGGATTGAAGATTGAAGATTGAGTATTGAGGATTGAAGGTTGAGGATTGAGGATTGAGTATTGAGGATGGAGAATGAGGGCTGAGGGTTGAGGATTGGGGTTTGAGTATTGAATCCTGAGAATTCACGATATTCTATTGAGTACTGAGAATTGAGGATTGATGGTTGAGTATTGAGGATTGAGAATTGAGGATTGAGGATTGAGTTTTGAAGATTGAGGATTGATGATTGAGGATTGAGTATTGAGGATTGAGGATTGAAGCTTGAGGACTGAGTGTTGAGGGTTGAGTGATGATAATTGATGTTTGTGGATGGAGACATGAAGATTGAAGATTGAGGATTGAGTATTGAAACCTGAGAATTCAGGATATTCTATTGAGTATTCAGTATTGAGTATTGAGGATTGAGGATTGAGGATTGAGTATTGAAGATTGAGGATTGATGATTGAGGACTGAGGATTGAGGATTGAGGATTGAGGATTGAGTTTTGCAGATTGAGGATTGATGATTGAGGATTGAGGATTGAGGATTGAGGATTGAGGATTGAGGATTGAAGATTGAGGATTGAGAATTGAGTGTTGAGGGTTGAGTGATGAGAATTGATGTTTGTGGATGGAGACTTGAAGATTGAAGATTGAGGATTGAGTATTGAAAACTGAGAAATCAGGATATTCTATTGAGAATTGAGAATTGAGGATTGATGATTGAGGATTGAGGATTGAGGTTTGAGGATTGAGGACGAGGACTGACAGTTGAGGATTGAGGTTTGAGTATTGAGGATTGAGGATGGAGGACTGAGGATTGGGGATTGAGGACTGAGGGTTGAGGATTGATTATTGAGCTTTGGGGATTGAAGATTGTGGACTGGGGATAGAGGATTGAATATTGAGGATTAAGGATAGAGTATTGGGGATTGAGGATCTAGGATACGAGTTTGATTATTGAGGATTGAAGATTGAGGATTGAGGATTGAGGATTGAGAATTGAGAATTGAGGATGAGGACTGAGGGTTGAGGATGGAGGTTTGAGGAATGAGGATTGAGGATTGAGGATTGTGGATTGAGTGTTGGAGATTGAGGATTGATGATTGAGGATTGAGGATTGAGGATCGAGGATTGAGGATTGAGGATTGAAGATTGACGATTGAGTATTGAAGATTGAGGATTGATGACTGAGGATTGAGGATTGAGGATTGAGGATTGACGATTGAGGATTGAGGATTGAGGATTGAGGATTGAGGATTGAAGATTGAGTATTGATGATTGAAGATTGAGGATTGAGGTTTGAGGATTGAGGATTGAGGATTGAGGACTGAGGATTGAGGATTGAGTGTTGAAGATTGAGGATTGATGATTGAGGATTGAGGATTGAGGATTGAGGATTGAGGATTGAGGATTGAAGATTGAGGATTGAGGATTGAGGGTTGAGTGTTGTGGGTTGAGTAATGAGAATTGATGTTTGTTAGATGGAGACTTGAAGATTGAAGATTGAGGATTGAGTATTGAAAACTGAGAATTCAGGATATTCTATTGAGAATTGAGAATTGAGGATTGATGATTGAGTTTTGAGGATTGATGTTTGAGGGTTGTGTATTGAATATTGAGGATTGAGGATTGAGGATTGAGGATTGATGTTTGAGGATTGAAGATTGAGTATTGATGATTGAAGATGGAGGATTGAGGTTTGAGGGTTGCGGATTGAGGACGAGGACTGACGGTTGAGGATTTGAGGATTGAGTATTGAGGATTGAGGAATGAGGACTGAGGATTGGGGATTGAGGACTGAGGATTGACGATTGATTATTGAGCTTTGGGGATTGAAGATTGTGGACTGGGGATAGAGGATTGAATATTGAGGATTAAGGATAGAGTATTGGGGATTGAGGATCTAGGATACGAGATTGATAATTGAGGATTGAAGATTGAGGATTGAGGTTTGAGAATTGAGAATTGAGGATTGAGGATGAGGACTGAGGGCTGAGGATGGAGGTTTGAGGCATGAGGAATGAGGATTGATAATTGAGGATTGAGGATTGAAGATTGAGTATTGAAGATTGAGGCCTGAGGACAGAGGATTGAGGATTGAGAATTGAGGATGGAGGATTGAGGGTTGACGTTTGAGGATTGAGTATTGAAGATTGAGGATTGAAGATTGAGGATTGAGGATTGAGGATTGAGGATTGAGGATTGAGTACTGAAGATTGTGGATTGATGATTGACGATTGAGGACTGAGGATTGAGGATAGATTATTGAGCTTTGGGCATTGAAGAATGTGGACTGGGGATAGAGGACTGAAATTGAGGATTAAGGATAGAGTATTGGAGATTGAGGATCTAGGACAGGAGATTGATTATTGATGATTGAAGAGTGAGGATTGAGGATTGAGGATTGATGATTGAGGATTGAGGATTGAACATTGAGTATGGAGGATTCAAGATTGAGGATTGAGTATTAAGGATTGAGGATTGAAGATTGAGGACTGAGTGCTGAGGGTTGAGTGATGGGAATTGATGTTTGTGGATTGAGATTTGAAGATTGAGATTGGGGATTTAGCATTGAACCATGAGAATTCAGGATATTCTATTGAGTATCGCGAATTGAGGATTGATGTTTGAATATTGGTGATTGATGGTTGAGGGTTGAGTGTTGAATATTGAGGATTGAGGTTTGTGGATTGAGGATTGAAGATTGAGTATTGATGATTGAGGATTGAGGGTTGAGGGTTGAGGATTGAGGACGAGGGCTGACGGTTGAGGATTGAGGTTAGAGATTGGGGATTGAGGGCTGAGGATTGAGGACGAGGACAGACGGTTGAGGATTGAGGATTGATGATTGAGGATTGAGGATTGCGGACTGAGGATTGAGGATTGAAGATTGAGCATTGAGGATTGAAGATTGAGGACTGGTTATTGAGGAATGAAGATTGAGGATTAACGATTGAGGATTGGGGATTGAGGATCTAGGATTGAGGATTGAGGACTGCGGATTGAAGATTGAGGACTGAGTGTTGAGGGTTGAGTGATGAGAATTGATGTCTGTGGATTGATATTTGAAGTTTGAAGATTGGGTTTGAGTATTGAAAACTGTGAATTGAGGATATTCTATTGAGGATTGAGGATTGACAATTGATTGTTGCGGACTGAGGGATGAAGATTGAGCATTCAGGATTGAGGATTCGGAATTGAGGTTTGAGGACTGAGGATTGAGGGTTCAGGATTGAGGATTGAGGATTGACGCTTGAGGATAGAGAATTGAGGATGGAGGATTGAAGAGAGAGGACCGAGTGTTGAGGATTGAGTGTTGAGAATTGATGTTTGCGGGTTGAGATTTGATTATTGAATACTGTGGATTGAGTATTGAATCATGAGAATTCGGGTTATTCTATTGAGTATTGAGAATTGAGGATTGATGGTTGAGTATTGAGAATTGATGGTTGATGGTTGAGTGTTGAATATTGGGGATTGAGGGTTGAGGATTTAGGATTGAGAATTGAGGATTGAAGATTGAGGATTGTGGATTGAGGATTGACGATTGAGGATTGAGAATCGAAGATTGAGTATCGAGGATTGAAGATTGAGGTTTGAGGATTGAGGATTGAGGATTGAGGATTGAGGTTGGAGGATGAGGGCTGATGGTTGAGGATTTAGGTTTGAGTACTGAATACTGAGAATTCAGGATATTCTATTGAGTATTGAGAATTGAGGATTGATGGTTGAGTATTGAGGATTGAGGATTGAGTATTGAGGATTGAAGATTGAGGTTTGAGGATTGAGAATTGAGAATTGAGTATGAGGACTGAGGTTTGAGGATTGAGGTTTGAGGAACGAGGACTGAGGATTGAGAATTGAGGACTGAGGATTCACGATTGAGTATTGAAGATTGAGGATTGACGACTGAGGATTGAGTATTGAGGATTGACGATTGAGGATTGAGGATTGAAGATTGAGTATTGAGGATTGAGGATGAGGGCTGAGGGTTGAGGTTTGAGGTTTGAGGACTGAGGAAAGAGGATTGAGGATTGAGAATTGAGGATGGAGGATAGAGGATTGAGGATTGAGGATTGGGTATTGAGGATTGAAGAATGAGAATTGACGATTGTGGATTGAGTATTGAGGTTTGAAGATTGAGTATTGAGGATTGAAGGTTGATGATTCAGGATTGAGGATTGATGATTGAGGATTGAGGATTGAGGATTGAGGATTGAGGATTGACGATTGAGAACTGAGGATTGAGGATTGAAGATTGAGGATTGAGGATTCAGGATTGAGGATTGAGAATGAGGGCTGAGGGTTGAGGATTGAGATTTGAGGACTGAGGACTGAGGATTGAGGATTGATAATTGAGGATGGAGGATTGAGGATTGAGGATTGAGGATTGGGTATTGATGATTGAAGAATGAGGATTGACGATTGAGGATTGAGTATTGAGGATTGAAGATTGAGTATTGAGGATTGAAGGTTGATGATTCAGGATTGAGGATTGAGGATGAGGGCTGCGGGTTGAGGATTGAGGTTTGAGGACTGAGGACAGAGGATTGAGGATTGAGAATTGAGGATGGAGGATTGAGGATTGAGGATTGAGGATAGTGTATTGAGGGATGAAGAATGAGGATTGACGATTGAGGTTCGAGTATTGAGGATTGAGGATTGAGGATTGAGGATTGACGATTGAGAACTGAGGATTGAGGATTGAAGATTGAGGATTTAGGATTGAGAATTGAGGATTGAAGATTGAGTATTAATGATTGAAGATTGAGGATTGAGGATTGAGGGTTGAGGATTAAGGACGAGGACTGACGGTTGAGGATTGAAGATTGACCATTGAGAATTGAGGATTGGGGATTGAGGATTGGGGATTGAGGATTGAGGGCTGAAGCTTGAGGGATGGGTATTGAGTATTGAAGAAACAGGATTGAGGATTGAGGACTGAGGATTGCAGATTGAGTATTGAGGATTGAAGACTGACGCTTGAGGATTGAGGATTGAGGATTGGGGATTGAGGATTGAGGATTGAAGATTGAGTATTGAGGATTGAAGATTGAGTATTGATGATTGAATATTGAGGATTGAGGATTCGTAGTTGAGGATTGAGGACGAGGACTGACGGTTGAGGATTGAGGTATGAGGATTGAGGATTGAGGATTGAGGACTGAGGCCTCAGGTTTGAGGATTGAGGACTGAGGATTGAGGATCGAATGTTGAGTATTGAGGATTGAAGGTTGAGGATTGAGGATTGAGGATTGAGGATGGAGCATGAGGACTGAGGATTGAGGATTTTGGATTGAGGATTGAGGATGGAGGTTGAGGGCTGAGGGTTGAGGATTGAGGTTTGAGTATTGAATCCTGAGTATTCAGGATATTCTATTGAGTATTGAGATTTGAGGATTGATGGTTGAGTATTGAGGATTGAGGATTGAGGACTGAGTATTGAAGATTGAGGATTGATGATTGAGAATTGAGGATTGAGGATTGAAGATTGAGGATTGAGGATTGAGAATTGAGGATTGAGGGTAGTGGACTGGGGATTGAGGATTGAAGATTGAGGATTAAGGATTGAGGATTGGGGATTGAGGATCTAGGATTGAGGATTGAGGACTGCGGATTGACGATTGAGTATTGAAGATTGAGGATTGATGACTGAGGATTGAGGATTGAGGATTGAGGTTTGAGGATTGAGGACTGAAGATTGAAGATTGAGTATTGAGGATTGAAGGTTGAGGATCGAGGATTGAGTATTGATGATGGAGAATGAGGGCTGAGGGTTGAGGATTGGGGTTTGAGTATTGAATCCTGAGAATTCAGGATATTCTATTGAGTATTGAGAATTGAGGATTGATGGTTGAGTATTGAGGATTGAGAATTGAGGATTGAGGATTGAGTTTTGAAGATTGAGTATTGATGATTGAGGATTGAGTATTGAGGATTGAGGATTGAAGATTGAGGACTGAGTGCTGAGTGTTGAGTGATGATAATTGATGTTTGTGGATGGAGGCATGAAGATTGAAGATTGAGGATTGAGTATTGAAAACTGAGAATTCAGGATATTCTATTGAGTATTGAGTATTGAGTATTGAGGATTGAGGATTGAGGATTGATGATTGAGGATTGAGGATTGAAGATTGAGTATGGAGGATTGAAGATTGAGGATTGAGGATTAAGGGTTGAGGATTGAAGATTGAGGACTGAGTGTTGAGGGTTGAGTGATGAGAATTGATGTTTGTGGATTGAGATTTGAAGATTGAGATTGGGGATTTAGCATTGAACCATGAGAATTCAGGATATTCTATTGAGTATCGAGAATTGAGGATTGATGTTTGAATATTGGTGATTGATGGTTGAGGGTTGAGTGTTGAATATTGAGGATTGAGGATTGTGGATTGAGGATTGAAGATTGAGTATTGATGATTGAGGACTGAGGGCTGAGGGTTGAGGATTGAGGACGAGGGCTGACGGTTGAGGATTGAGGTTTGAGATTGAGGATTGAGGGCTGAGGATTGAGGACGAGGACAGACGGTTGAGGATTGAGGATTGATGAATGAGGATTGAGGATTGCGGACTGAGGATTGAGGATTGAACATTGAGCATTGAGGATTGAAGATTGAGGACTGGTTATTGAGGATTGAAGATTGAGGATCAAGGATTGAGGATTGGGGATTGAGGATTGACGATTGAGGATTGAGGATTGAGGATTGAGGATGGAAGATTGAGGACTGAGTCTTGAGGGTTGAGTGATGAGAATTGATGTTTGTGGATGGAGACTTGAAGATTGAAGATTGACGATTGAGTATTGAAATCAGAGAATTCAGGATATTCTATTCGGTATTGAGAATTGAGGATTGATGGTTGAGTATTGAGGATTGATGTTTGAGGGTTGTGTATTGAATATTGAGGATTGAGGATTGAGGATTGAGGATTGAGGATTGAGGGTTGAGGATTGAGGATCGAAGATTGAGTATTGAGGATTGAAGGTTGAGGTTTGAGGATTGAGGATTGAGGGTTGAGGATGAGGGCTGAGGGTTGAGGATTGAGGATTGAGGATTGACGCTTGAGGATAGAGGATCGAGGATGGAGGATTGAAGGCTGAGTATTGAGGATTGAAGATTGAGGATTGAGGATTCAGGATTGAGGATTGAGGATGAGGGCTGAGGATTGAGGATTGAGGATTGAGGATTGAGGGTTGAGGATTGAGGATTGAAGACTGAGTATGGAGGGTTGAGGATTGAGGTTTGAGGAACGAGGATTGAGGATTGAGGATTGAGGATTGAGGATTGAGGATTGAGTATTGAAGATTGAGTATTCATGACTGAGGATTGAGGATTGAGGATTGAGGGTTGAGGATTGAGGATCGAAGATTGAGTATTGAGGATTGAAGGTTGAGGTTTGAGGATTGAGGATTGAGGATTGAGTATTGAAGATTGAGGATTGATGACTGAGGATTGCGGATTGAGGATTGATGATTGAGGATTGAGGATTGAAGATTGAGTATGGAGGATTGAAGATTGAGGATTGAGGATTAAGGGTTGAGGATTGAAGATTGAGGACTGAGTGTTGAGGCTTGAGTGATGAGAATTGATGTTTGTGGATTGAGATTTGAAGATTGAAGATTGGGGATTTAGCATTGAACCATGAGAATTCAGGATGTTCTATTGAGTATTGAGAATTGAGGATTGATGGTTGAATATTGGTGATTGATGGTTGAGGGTTGTGTGTTGAATATTGAGGATTGAGGGTTGTGGATTGAGGATTGAAGATTGAGTATTGATGATTGAGGGTTGAGGGTTGAGGGTTGAGGATTGAGGACGAGGGCTGACGGTTGAGGATTGAGGTTTGAGGATTGAGGATTGAGGGCTGAGGATTGAGGACGAGGACTGACGGTTGAGGATTGAGGATTGATGATTGCGGATTGAGGATTGAGGACTGAGGATTGAGGATTGAAGATTGAGCATTGACGATTGAAGATTGAGGACTGGTTATTGAGGATTGAAGATTGAGGATTAAGGATTGAGGATTGGGGATTGAGGATCTAGGATTGAGGATTGAGGACTGCGGATTGAAGATTGAGGACTGAGTGTTGAGGGTTGAGTGATGAGAATTGATGTCTGTGGATTGAGATTTGAAGTTTGAAGATTGGGGATTGAGTATTGAAAACTGTGAATTGAGGATATTCTATTGAGGATTGAGGATTGACAATTGATTGTTGCGGACTGAGGGATGAAGATTGAGCATTCAGGACTGAGGATTGGGAATTGAGGTTTGAGGACTGAGGATTGAGGGTTGAGGATTGAGGATTGAGGATTGACGCTTGAGGATAGAGGATTGAGGATGGAGGATTGAAGAGAGAGGACAGAGTGTTGAGGAGTGAGTGTTGAGAATTGATGTTTGAGGGTTGAGATTTGATTATTGAATATTGTGGATTGAGTATTGAATCATGAGAATTCGGGATATTCTATTGAGTATTGAGAATTGAGGATTGATGGTTGAGTATTGAGAATTGATGGTTGATGGTTGTGTGTTGAATATTGAGGATTGAGGGTTGAGGATTTAGGATTGAGAATTGAGGACTGAAGGTTGAGTATTAATGATTGAAGATTGAGGATTGAGGATTGAGGGTTGAGGATTAAGGACGAGGACTGACGGTTGAGGATTGAAGATTGACGATTGAGAATTGAGGATTGAGGATTGAGGATTGAGGATTGAGGATTGAGGGCTGAAGATTGAGGATTGGGTATTGAGTATTGAAGAAACAGGATTGAGGATTGAGGACTGAGGATTGCAGATTGAGTATTGAGGATTGAAGACTGACGCTTGAGGATTGTGGATTGAGTATTGGGGATTGAGGATTGAGGATTGAAGATTGAGTATTGAGGATTGAAGATTGAGTATTGATGATTGAATATTGAGGATTGAGGATTCATAGTTGAGGATTGAGGACGAGGACTGACGGTTGAGGATTGAGGTATGAGGATTGAGGATTGAGGATTGAGGACTGAGGACTCAGGTTTGACGATTAAGGACTGAGGATTGAGGATCGAATGTTGAGTATTGAGGATTGAAGGTTGAGGATTGAGGATTGAGGATTGAGGATGGAGCATGAGGACTGAGGATTGAGGATTTTGGATTGAGGGTTGAGGATGGAGGTTGAGGGCTGAGGGTTGAGGATTGAGGTTTGAGTATTGAATCCTGAGTATTCAGGATATTCTATTGAGTATTGAGATTTGAGGATTGATGGTTGAGTATTGAGGATTGAGGATTGAGGATTGATGATTGAGGATTGAGGTTTGAAGATTGAGTATGGAGGATTGAAGATTGAGGATTGAGGATTAAGGGTTGAGGATTGAAGATTGAGGACTGAGTGTTGAGGGTTGAGTGATGAGAATTGATGTTTGTGGATTGAGATTTGAAGATTGAGATTGGGGATTTAGCATTGAACCATGAGAATTCAGGATATTCTATTGAGTATCGAGAATTGAGGATTGATGTTTGAATATTGGTGATTGATGGTTGAGGGTTGAGTGTTGAATATTGAGGATTGAGGATTGTGGATCGAGGATTGAAGATTGAGTATTGATGATTGAGGATTGAGGGTTGAGGGTTGAGGATTGAGGACGAGGGCTGACGGTTGAGGACTGAGGTTTGAGATTGAGGATTGAGGGCTGAGGATTGAGGACGAGGACAGACGGTTGAGGATTGAGGATTGATGAATGAGGATTGAGGATTGCGGACTGAGGATTGAGGATTGAAGATTGAGCATTGAGGATTGAAGATTGAGGACTGGTTATTGAGGATTGAAGATTGAGGATTAAGGATTGAGGATTGGGGATTGAGGATCTAGGATTGAGGATTGAGGACTGCGGATTGAAGATTGAGGACTGTGTGTTGAGGGTTGAGTGATGAGAATTGATGTCTGTGGATTGAGATTTGAAGTTTGAAGATTGGGGATTGAGTATTGAAAACTGTGAATTGAGGATATTCTATTGAGGATTGAGGATTGACAATTGATTGTTGCGGACTGAGGGATGAAGATTGAGCATTCAGGACTGAGGATTCGGAATTGAGGTTTGAGGATTGAGGATTGAGGACTGAGTATTGAAGATTGAGGGTTGAGGATTGAGGATTGAGGATTGACGCTTGAGGATAGAGGATTGAGAATGGAGGATTGAAGAGAGAGGACCGAGTGTTGAGGATTGAGTGTTGAGAATTGATGTTTGCGGGTTGAGATTTGATTATTGAATATTGTGGATTGAGTATTGAATCATGAGAATTCGGGTTATTCTATTGAGTATTGAGAATTGAGGATTGATGGTTGAGTATTGCGAATTGATGGTTGATGGTTGTGTGTTGAATATTGAGGATTGAGGGTTGAGGATTTAGGATTGAGAATTGGGGATTGAAGATTGAGGATTGGGGATTGAGGATTGAGGATTGAGGATTGAGAATCGAAGATTGAGTATCGAGGATTGAAGATTGAGGTTTGAGGATTGAGGATTGAGGATTGAGGTTGGAGGATGAGGGCTGAGGGTTGAGGATTTAGGTTTGAGTATTGAATACTGAGAATTCAGGGTATTCTATTGATTATTGAGAATTGAGGATTGATGGTTGAGTATTGAGGATTGAGGATTGAGTATTGAGGATTGAAGATTGAGGTTTGAGGATTGAGAATTGAGAATTGAGTATGAGGACTGAGGGTTGAGGATTGAGGTTTGAGGAACGAGGATTGAGGGTTGAGAATTGAGTATTGAGGATTCACGATTGAGTATTGAAGATTGAGGATTGATGACTGAGGATTGAGTATTGAGGATTGACAATTGAGGATTGAGGATTGAAGATTGAGTATTGAGGATTGAGGATGAGGGCTGAGGGTTGAGGTTTGAGGTTTGAGGACTGAGGACAGAGGATCGAGGATTGAGAATTGAGGATGGAGGATAGAGGATTGAGGATTGAGGATTGGGTATTGAGGATTGAAGAATGAGAATTGACGATTGTGGATTGAGTATTGAGGTTTGAAGATTGAGTATTGAGGATTGAAGGTTGATGATTCAGGATTGAGGATTGATGATTGAGGATTGAGGATTGAGGATTGAGGATTGAGGATTGAAGATTGAGTATTGAGGATTGAAGATTGAGTATTGATGATTGAATATTCAGGGTTGAGGATTCATAGTTGAGGATTGAGGACGAGGACTGACGGTTGAGGATTGAGGTATGAGGATTGAGGATTGAGGATTGAGGACTGAGGACTCAGGTTTGAGGATTGAGGACTGAGGATTGAGGATCGAATGTTGAGTATTGAGGATTGAAGGTTGAGGATTGAGGATTGAGGATTGAGGATGGAGCATGAGGACTGAGGATTGAGGATTTTGGATTGAGGATTGAGGATGGAGGATGAGGGCTGAGGGTTGAGGATTGAGGTTTGAGTATTGAATCCTGAGTATTCAGGATATTCTATTGAGTATTGAGATTTGAGGATTGATGGTTGAGTATTCAGGATTGAGGATTGATGATTGAGAATTGAGGATTGAGGATTGAGGATTGAGGATTGATGATTGAGGATTGAGGATTGAGGATTGAGGATTGAGGATTGATGATTGAGAACTGAGGATTGAGGATTGAAGATTGAGGATTGAGGATTCAGGATTGAGGATTGAGAATGAGGGCTGAGGGTTGAGGATTGAGATTTGAGGACTGAGGACTGAGGATTGAGGATTGAGAATTGAGGATGGAGGATTGAGGATTGAGGATTGAGGATTGGGTATTGATGATTGAGGATTGAAGATTGAGTATTGAGGATTGAAGGTTGATGATTCAGGATTGAGGATTGAGGATGAGGGCTGCGGGTTGAGGATTGAGGTTTGAGGACTGAGGACAGAGGATTGAGGATTGAGAATTGAGGATGGAGGATTGAGGATTGAGGATTGAGGATTGTGTATTGAGGATTGAAGAATGAGGATTGACGATTGAGGTTCGAGTATTGAGGATTGATGATTGAAGACTGAATATTGAGGATTGAAGATTGAGGATTGAGAATTGAGTATCCAAGATTGATTATCGAGGATTGAAGACTGAGGTTTGAGGATTGAGGGTTGAGGATTGAGGATGGAGGATGAGGGCTGAGGGTTGAGGATTGAGGTTTGAGGATTGAATACTGAGAATTCAGGATATTCTATTGAGTATTGAGAATTGAGGATTGAGGATTGGGTATTGAGGATTGAAGATTGAGGTTTGAGGATTGAGAATTGAGAATTGAGTATGAGGACTGAGGGTTGAGGATTGAGGTATGAGGAACCAGGATTGAGGATTGAGAATTGAGGAATGAGAATTGACGATTGAGTATTGAAGATTGAGGATTGATGACTGAGGATTGAGGATTGAGGATTGAGGATTGAGGACTGAGGATTGTAGATTGAGTATTGAGGATTGAGGATGAGGGCTGAGGGTTGAGGGTTGAGGTTTGAGGACTGAGGACAGAGGATTGAGGATTGAGAATTGAGGATGGAGGATAGAGGATTCAGGATTGAGGATTGAGGATTGAGGATTGAAGATTGAGTATTGAGGATTGAGGATGAGGGCTGAGGGTTGAGGGTTGAGGTTTGAGGACTGAGGATTGAGGGTTGAGGATTGAGGATTGAGGATTGACGCTTGAGGATAGAGGATTGAGAATGGAGGATTGAAGAGAGAGGACCGACAGTTGAGGATTGAGTCTTGAGAATTGATGTTTGAGGGTTGAGATTTGATTATTGAATATTGTGGATTGAGTATTGAATCATGAGAATTCGGGATATTCTATTGAGTATTGAGAATTGAGGATTGATGGTTGAGTATTGAGAATTGATGGTTGACGGTTGTGTGTTGAATATTGAGGATTGAGGTTTGAGGATTTAGGATTGAGAATTGAGGATTGAAGATTGAGTATTAATGATTGAAGATTGAGGATTGAGGATTGAGGGTTGAGGATTAAGGACGTGGACTGACGGTTGAGGATTGAAGATTGACCATTGAGAATTGAGGATTGAGGATTGAGGATTGAGGATTGAGGATTGAGGGCTGAAGCTTGAGGAATGGGTATTGAGTATTGAAGAAACAGGATTGAGGATTGAGGACTGAGGATTGCAGATTGAGTATTGAGGATTGAAGACTGACGCATGAGGATTGAGGACTGAGGATTGGGGATTGAGGATTGAGGATTGAAGATTGAGTAGTGAGGATTGAAGATTGAGTATTGATGATTGAATATTGAGGATTGAGGATTCGTAGTTGAGGATTGAGGACGAGGACTGACGGTTGAGGATTGAGGTATGAGGATTGAGGATTGAGGATTGAGGACTGAGGGCTCAGGTTTGAGGATTGAGGACTGAGGATTGAGGATCGAATGTTGAGTATTGAGGATTGAAGGTTGAGGATTGAGGATTGAGGATTGAGGATGGAGCATGAGGACTGAGGATTGAGGATTTTGGATTGAGGATTGAGGATGGAGGTTGAGGGCTGAGGGTTGAGGATTGAGGTTTGAGTATTGAATCCTGAGTATTCAGGATATTCTATTAAGTATTGAGATTTGAGGATTGATGGTTGAGTATTGAGGATTGAGGATTGAGGACTGAGTATTGAAGATTGAGGATTGATGATTGAGAATTGAGGATTGAGGATTGAGGATTGAGGATTGAGGATTGAGGATTGAGGATTGAGGGTTGTGGACTGGGGATTGAGGATTGAAGATTGAGGATTAAGGATTGAGGATTGGGGATTGAGGATCTAGGATTGAGGATTGAGGACTGCGGATTGACGATTGAGTATTGATGATTGAGGATTGATGACTGAGGATTGAGGATTGAAGATTGAGGATTGAGAATTGAGGATCCAAGATTGATTATCGAGGATTGAAGATTGAGGTTTGAGGATTGAGGGTTGAGGATTGAGGATGGAGGATGAGGGCTGAGGGTTGAGGATTGAGGTTTGAGTATTGAATACTGAGAATTCAGGATATTCTATTGAGTATTGAGAATTGAGGATTGAGGATTGGGTATTGAGGATTGAAGATTGAGGTTTGAGTATTGAGAATTGAGAATTGAGTATGAGGACTGAGGGTTGAGGATTGAGGTATGAGGAACCAGGATTGAGGATTGAGAATTGAGGAATGAGAATTGACGATTGAGTATTGAAGATTGAGGATTGATGACTGAGGATTGAGGATTGAGGATTGAGGATTGAGGATTGAGGATTGTAGATTGAGTATTGAGGATTGAGGATGAGGGCTGAGGGTTGAGGGTTGAGGTTTGAGGACTGAGGACAGAGGATTGAGGATTGAGAATTGAGGATGTAGGATAGAGGATTCAGGATTGAGGATTGAGGATTGAGGATTGAAGATTGAATATTGAGGATTGAGGATGAGGGCTGAGGGTTGAGGGTTGACGTTTGAGGACTGAGGATTGAGGGTTGAGGATTGAGGATTGAGGATTGACGCATGAGGATTGAGGATCGAGGATGGAGGATTGAAGAGAAAGGACTGAGTGTTGAGGATAGAGTCTTGAGAATTGATGTTTGAGGGTTGAGATTTGATTATTGAATATTGTGGATTGAGTATTGAATCATGAGAATTCGGGATATTCTATTGAGTATTGAGAATTGAGGATTGATGGTTGAGTATTGAGAATTGATGGTTGACGGTTGTGTGTTGAATATTGAGGATTGAGGTTTGAGGATTTAGGATTGAGAATTGAGGATTGAAGATTGAGTATTAATGATTGAAGACTGAGGATTGAGGATTGAGGATTGAGGATTGAGGATTGAGGATTGAGTATTGAAGATTGAGTATTCATGACTGAGGATTGAGGATTGAGGATTGAGGGTTGAGGATTGAGGATCGAAGATTGAGTATTGAGGATTGAAGGTTGAGGTTTGAGGATTGAGGATTGAGGATTGAGTATTGAAGATTGAGGATTGATGACTGAGGATTGCGGATTGAGGATTGATGATTGAGGATTGAGGATTGAAGATTGAGTATGGAGGATTGAAGATTGAGGATTGAGGATTAAGGGTTGAGGATTGAAGATTGAGGACTGAGTGTTGAGGCTTGAGTGATGAGAATTGATGTTTGTGGATTGAGATTTGAAGATTGAAGATTGGGGATTTAGCATTGAACCATGAGAATTCAGGATGTTCTATTGAGTATTGAGAATTGAGGATTGATGATTGAGGATTGAGGATTGAGGTTTGAGGATTGAGGACGAGGACTGACGGTTGAGGATTGAGGTTTGAGAATTGAGGATTGAGGATTGAGGACTGAGGATTGAGGATTGAACACTGAGTATTGAGGATTGAGGACTGAGGATTGAGGATTGAGTATTGAAGACTGAGGATTGAGGATTGAGGATTGAGGATTGAGGATTGAGGGTTGAAGGCTGAGTATTGAGGATTGAAGATTGAGGATTGAGAATTGAGGATTGAGGATTGAGGATTGAGAGTTGAGGATTGAGTGTTGAAGATCGAGGATTGACGATTGAAGATTGAGGATTGGGGATTGAGGATTGAGGATTGAGGATTGAGAATCGAAGATTGAGTATCGAGGATTGAAGATTGAGGATTGAGGATTGAGGATTGAGTATTGAGTATGGAGGATGAGGGCTGAGGGTTGAGGATTGAGGTTTAAGTATTGAATACTGAGAATTCAGGATATTCTATTGAGTATTGAGAATTGAGGATTGATGGTTGAGTATTGAGGATTGAGGGTTGAGTATTGAGGATTGAAGACTGAGGTTTGAGGATTGAGAATTGAGAATTGAGTATGAGGACTGAGGGTTGAGGATTGAGGTATGAGGAACGAGGATTGAGGATTGAGAATTGAGGAATGAGGATTGACGATTGAGTATTGAAGATTGAGAATTGATGACTGAGGATTGAGGATTGAGGATTGTGGATTGAGGATTGAGGATTGAAGATTGAGTATTGAGGATTGAGGATGAGGGGTGAGGGTTGAGGGTTGAGGTTTGAGGACTGAGGACAGAGGATTGAGGATTGAGAATTGAGGACGGAGGATAGAGGATTGGGGATTGAGGATTGGGTATTGAGGATTGAAGAATGAGAATTGACGATTGTGGATTGAGTATTGAGGTTTGAAGATTGAGTATTGAGGATTGAAGGTTGATGATTGAGAATTGATTATTGAGGATTGAGGATTGAGGATTGATGATTGATGATTGAGAACTGAGGACTGAGGATTGAAGATTGAGGATTGAGGACTCAGGATTGAGGATTGAGAATGAGGGCTGAGGGTTGAGGATTGATGTTTGAGGACTGAGGACTGAGGATTGAGGATTGAGAATTGAGGATGGAGGATTGAGGATTGAGGATTGAGGATTGGGTATTGATGATTGAAGAATGAGGATTGACGATTGAGGATTGAGTACTGAGGATTGAAGATTGAGTATTGAGGATTGAAGGTTGATGATTCAGGATTGAGGATTGAGGATGAGGGCTGTGCGTTGAGGATTGAGGTTTGAGGACTGAGGACAGAGGATTGAGGATTGAGATTTGAGGATGGACGATTGAGGATTGAGGATTGAGGATTGTGTATTCAGGATTGAAGAATGAGTATTGACGATTGAGGATTGAGTATTGAGGATTGAAGATTGAGTATTGAGGATTGAAGGTTGATGATTGAATATTGAGGATTGATGATTGAGGATTGAGGATTGAGGATTGAGGATTGAGGATTGATGATTGAAGACTGAGTATTGAGGATTGAAGATTGAGGATTGAGGATTGAGGATTGAGGATAGAGGATTGATGATCGAAGACTGAGTATTGACGATTGAAGATTGAGGATTGAGGATTCAGGATTGAGGATTGAGGATGAGGGCTGAGGGCTGAGGGTTGAGGGTTGACGTTTGAGGGCTGAGGACAGAGGATTGAGGATTGAGAATTAAGGATGGAGGATAGAGGATTGATGATTGAGGATTGGGTATTGAGGATTGAAGAATGAGAATTGACGATTGTGGATAGAGCATTGAGGTTTGAAGATTGAGTATTGAGGATTGAAGGTTGATGATTGAGAATTGATTATTGAGGATTGAGGATTGTGGATTGAGGATTGATGATTGATGATTGAGAACTGAGGATTGAGGATTGAAGATTGAGGATTGAGGACTCAGGATTGAGGATTGAGAATGAGGGCTGAGGGTTGAGGATTGAGGTTTGAGGACTGAGGACTGAGGATTGAGGATTGAGAATTGAGGATGGAGGATTGAGGATTGAGGATTGAGGATTGGGTATTGATGATTGAAGAATGAGGATTGATGATTGAGGATTGAGTATTGAGGATTGAAGATTGAGTATTGAGGATTGAAGGTTGATGATTCAGGATTGAGGATTGAGGATGAGGGCTGAGGGTTGTGGATTGAGGTTTGAGGACTGAGGACAGAGGATTGAGGATTGAGATTTGAGGATGGACGATTGAGGATTGAGGATTGAGGATTGTGTATTCAGGATTGAAGAATGAGGGTTGACAATTGAGGATTGAGTATTGAGGATTGAAGATTGAGTATTGAGGATTGATGGTTGATGATTGAATATTGAGGATTGATGATTGAGGATTGAGGATTGAGGATTGAGGATTGAGGATTGATGATTGAAGACTGAGTATTGAGGATTGAATATTGAGGATTGAGGATTGAGGATTGAGGATTGAGGACTGATGATCGAAGACTGAGTATTGAGGATTGAAGATTGAGGATTCAGGATTCAGGATTGAGGATTGAGGATGAGGGCTGAGGGCTGAGGGTTGAGGGTTGACGTTTGAGGACTGAGGACAGAGGATTGAGGATTGAGAATTAAGGATGGAGGATAGAGGATTGAGGATTGAGGATTGGGTATTGAGGATTGAAGAATGAGAATTGACGATTGTGGATTGAGCATTGAGGTTTGAAGATTGAGTATTGAGGATTGAAGGTTGATGATTGAGAATTGATTATTGAGGATTGAGGATTGAGGATTGAGGATTGAGGATTGATGATTGAGAACTGAGGATTGAGGATTGAAGACTGAGGATTGAGGATTCAGGATTGAGGATTGAGAATGAGGGCTGAGGGTTGAGGATTGAGGTTTGAGGACTGAGGACAGAGGATTGAGGATTGAGAATTGAGGATGGAGGATTGAGGATTGAGGATTGAGGATTGGGTATTGATGATTGAAGAATGAGGATTGACGATTGAGGATTGAGTATTGAGGATTGAAGATTGACTATTGAGGATTGAAGGTTGATGACTGAATATTGAGGATTGATGATTGAGGATTGAGGATTGAGGATTGAGGATTGAGGATTGATGATTGAAGACTGAGTATTGAGGATTGAAGATTGAGGATTAAGGATTGAGGATTGGGGATTGAGGATCTAGGATTGAGGATTGAGGACTGCGGATTGACGATTGAGTATTGAAGATTGAGGATTGATGACTGAGGATTGAGGATTGAGGATTGAGGTTTGAGGATTGAGGATTGAAGATTGAAGATTGAGTATTGAGGATTGAAGGTTGAGGATTGAGGATTGAGTATTGATGATGGAGAATGAGGGCTGAGGGTTGAGGATTGGGGTTTGAGTATTGAATCCTGAGAATTCAGGATATTCTATTGAGTATTGAGAATTGAGGATTGATGGTTGAGTATTGAGGATTGAGAATTGAGGATTGAGGATTGAGTTTTGAAGATTGAGTATTGATGATTGAGGATTGAGTATTGAGGATTTCGGATTGAAGATTGAGGACTGAGTGTTGAGGGTTGAGTGATGATAATTGATGTTTGTGGATGGAGACATGAAGATTGAAGATTGAGGATTGAGTATTGAAAACTGAGAATTCAGGATATTCTATTGAGTATTGAGTATTGAGTATTGAGGATTGAGGATTGAGGATTGAGTATTGAAGATTGAGGATTGATGATTGAGGACTGAGGATTGAGGATTGAGGATTGAGGATTGATGATTGAGGACTGAGGATTGAGGATTGATGATTGAGGATTGAGGATTGAGGATTGAGGATTGAGGATTGATGATTGAGAACTGAGGATTGAGGATTGAAGATTGAGGATTGAGGATTCAGGATTGAGGATTGAGAATGAGGGCTGAGGTTGAGGATTGAGGTATGAGGATTGAGGATTGAGGATTGAGGACTGAGGGCTCAGGTTTGAGGATTGAGGACTGAGGATTGAGGATCGAATGTTGAGTATTGAGGATTGAAGGTTGAGGATTGAGGATTGAGGATTGAGGATGGAGCATGAGGACTGAGGATTGAGGATTTTGGATTGAGGATTGAGGATGGAGGTTGAGGGCTGAGGGTTGAGGATTGAGGTTTGAGTATTGAATCCTGAGTATTCAGGATATTCTATTAAGTATTGAGATTTGAGGATTGATGGTTGAGTATTGAGGATTGAGGATTGAGGACTGAGTATTGAAGATTGAGGATTGATGATTGAGAATTGAGGATTGAGGATTGAGGATTGAGGATTGAGGATTGAGGATTGAGGATTGAGGGTTGTGGACTGGGGATTGAGGATTGAAGATTGAGGATTAAGGATTGAGGATTGGGGATTGAGGATCTAGGATTGAGGATTGAGGACTGCGGATTGACGATTGAGTATTGATGATTGAGGATTGATGACTGAGGATTGAGGATTGAAGATTGAGGATTGAGAATTGAGGATCCAAGATTGATTATCGAGGATTGAAGATTGAGGTTTGAGGATTGAGGGTTGAGGATTGAGGATGGAGGATGAGGGCTGAGGGTTGAGGATTGAGGTTTGAGTATTGAATACTGAGAATTCAGGATATTCTATTGAGTATTGAGAATTGAGGATTGAGGATTGGGTATTGAGGATTGAAGATTGAGGTTTGAGTATTGAGAATTGAGAATTGAGTATGAGGACTGAGGGTTGAGGATTGAGGTATGAGGAACCAGGATTGAGGATTGAGAATTGAGGAATGAGAATTGACGATTGAGTATTGAAGATTGAGGATTGATGACTGAGGATTGAGGATTGAGGATTGAGGATTGAGGATTGAGGATTGTAGATTGAGTATTGAGGATTGAGGATGAGGGCTGAGGGTTGAGGGTTGAGGTTTGAGGACTGAGGACAGAGGATTGAGGATTGAGAATTGAGGATGTAGGATAGAGGATTCAGGATTGAGGATTGAGGATTGAGGATTGAAGATTGAATATTGAGGATTGAGGATGAGGGCTGAGGGTTGAGGGTTGAGGTTTGAGGACTGAGGATTGAGGGTTGAGGATTGAGGATTGAGGATTGACGCATGAGGATTGAGGATCGAGGATGGAGGATTGAAGAGAAAGGACTGAGTGTTGAGGATAGAGTCTTGAGAATTGATGTTTGAGGGTTGAGATTTGATTATTGAATATTGTGGATTGAGTATTGAATCATGAGAATTCGGGATATTCTATTGAGTATTGAGAATTGAGGATTGATGGTTGAGTATTGAGAATTGATGGTTGACGGTTGTGTGTTGAATATTGAGGATTGAGGTTTGAGGATTTAGGATTGAGAATTGAGGATTGAAGATTGAGTATTAATGATTGAAGACTGAGGATTGAGGATTGAGGATTGAGGATTGAGGATTGAGGATTGAGTATTGAAGATTGAGTATTCATGACTGAGGATTGAGGATTGAGGATTGAGGGTTGAGGATTGAGGATCGAAGATTGAGTATTGAGGATTGAAGGTTGAGGTTTGAGGATTGAGGATTGAGGATTGAGTATTGAAGATTGAGGATTGATGACTGAGGATTGCGGATTGAGGATTGATGATTGAGGATTGAGGATTGAAGATTGAGTATGGAGGATTGAAGATTGAGGATTGAGGATTAAGGGTTGAGGATTGAAGATTGAGGACTGAGTGTTGAGGCTTGAGTGATGAGAATTGATGTTTGTGGATTGAGATTTGAAGATTGAAGATTGGGGATTTAGCATTGAACCATGAGAATTCAGGATGTTCTATTGAGTATTGAGAATTGAGGATTGATGATTGAGGATTGAGGATTGAGGTTTGAGGATTGAGGACGAGGACTGACGGTTGAGGATTGAGGTTTGAGAATTGAGGATTGAGGATTGAGGACTGAGGATTGAGGATTGAACACTGAGTATTGAGGATTGAGGACTGAGGATTGAGGATTGAGTATTGAAGACTGAGGATTGAGGATTGAGGATTGAGGATTGAGGATTGAGGGTTGAAGGCTGAGTATTGAGGATTGAAGATTGAGGATTGAGAATTGAGGATTGAGGATTGAGGATTGAGAGTTGAGGATTGAGTGTTGAAGATCGAGGATTGACGATTGAAGATTGAGGATTGGGGATTGAGGATTGAGGATTGAGGATTGAGAATCGAAGATTGAGTATCGAGGATTGAAGATTGAGGATTGAGGATTGAGGATTGAGTATTGAGTATGGAGGATGAGGGCTGAGGGTTGAGGATTGAGGTTTAAGTATTGAATACTGAGAATTCAGGATATTCTATTGAGTATTGAGAATTGAGGATTGATGGTTGAGTATTGAGGATTGAGGGTTGAGTATTGAGGATTGAAGACTGAGGTTTGAGGATTGAGAATTGAGAATTGAGTATGAGGACTGAGGGTTGAGGATTGAGGTATGAGGAACGAGGATTGAGGATTGAGAATTGAGGAATGAGGATTGACGATTGAGTATTGAAGATTGAGAATTGATGACTGAGGATTGAGGATTGAGGATTGTGGATTGAGGATTGAGGATTGAAGATTGAGTATTGAGGATTGAGGATGAGGGGTGAGGGTTGAGGGTTGAGGTTTGAGGACTGAGGACAGAGGATTGAGGATTGAGAATTGAGGACGGAGGATAGAGGATTGGGGATTGAGGATTGGGTATTGAGGATTGAAGAATGAGAATTGACGATTGTGGATTGAGTATTGAGGTTTGAAGATTGAGTATTGAGGATTGAAGGTTGATGATTGAGAATTGATTATTGAGGATTGAGGATTGAGGATTGATGATTGATGATTGAGAACTGAGGACTGAGGATTGAAGATTGAGGATTGAGGACTCAGGATTGAGGATTGAGAATGAGGGCTGAGGGTTGAGGATTGATGTTTGAGGACTGAGGACTGAGGATTGAGGATTGAGAATTGAGGATGGAGGATTGAGGATTGAGGATTGAGGATTGGGTATTGATGATTGAAGAATGAGGATTGACGATTGAGGATTGAGTACTGAGGATTGAAGATTGAGTATTGAGGATTGAAGGTTGATGATTCAGGATTGAGGATTGAGGATGAGGGCTGTGCGTTGAGGATTGAGGTTTGAGGACTGAGGACAGAGGATTGAGGATTGAGATTTGAGGATGGACGATTGAGGATTGAGGATTGAGGATTGTGTATTCAGGATTGAAGAATGAGTATTGACGATTGAGGATTGAGTATTGAGGATTGAAGATTGAGTATTGAGGATTGAAGGTTGATGATTGAATATTGAGGATTGATGATTGAGGATTGAGGATTGAGGATTGAGGATTGAGGATTGATGATTGAAGACTGAGTATTGAGGATTGAAGATTGAGGATTGAGGATTGAGGATTGAGGATAGAGGATTGATGATCGAAGACTGAGTATTGACGATTGAAGATTGAGGATTGAGGATTCAGGATTGAGGATTGAGGATGAGGGCTGAGGGCTGAGGGTTGAGGGTTGACGTTTGAGGGCTGAGGACAGAGGATTGAGGATTGAGAATTAAGGATGGAGGATAGAGGATTGATGATTGAGGATTGGGTATTGAGGATTGAAGAATGAGAATTGACGATTGTGGATAGAGCATTGAGGTTTGAAGATTGAGTATTGAGGATTGAAGGTTGATGATTGAGAATTGATTATTGAGGATTGAGGATTGTGGATTGAGGATTGATGATTGATGATTGAGAACTGAGGATTGAGGATTGAAGATTGAGGATTGAGGACTCAGGATTGAGGATTGAGAATGAGGGCTGAGGGTTGAGGATTGAGGTTTGAGGACTGAGGACTGAGGATTGAGGATTGAGAATTGAGGATGGAGGATTGAGGATTGAGGATTGAGGATTGGGTATTGATGATTGAAGAATGAGGATTGATGATTGAGGATTGAGTATTGAGGATTGAAGATTGAGTATTGAGGATTGAAGGTTGATGATTCAGGATTGAGGATTGAGGATGAGGGCTGAGGGTTGTGGATTGAGGTTTGAGGACTGAGGACAGAGGATTGAGGATTGAGATTTGAGGATGGACGATTGAGGATTGAGGATTGAGGATTGTGTATTCAGGATTGAAGAATGAGGGTTGACAATTGAGGATTGAGTATTGAGGATTGAAGATTGAGTATTGAGGATTGATGGTTGATGATTGAATATTGAGGATTGATGATTGAGGATTGAGGATTGAGGATTGAGGATTGAGGATTGATGATTGAAGACTGAGTATTGAGGATTGAATATTGAGGATTGAGGATTGAGGATTGAGGATTGAGGACTGATGATCGAAGACTGAGTATTGAGGATTGAAGATTGAGGATTCAGGATTCAGGATTGAGGATTGAGGATGAGGGCTGAGGGCTGAGGGTTGAGGGTTGACGTTTGAGGACTGAGGACAGAGGATTGAGGATTGAGAATTAAGGATGGAGGATAGAGGATTGAGGATTGAGGATTGGGTATTGAGGATTGAAGAATGAGAATTGACGATTGTGGATTGAGCATTGAGGTTTGAAGATTGAGTATTGAGGATTGAAGGTTGATGATTGAGAATTGATTATTGAGGATTGAGGATTGAGGATTGAGGATTGAGGATTGATGATTGAGAACTGAGGATTGAGGATTGAAGACTGAGGATTGAGGATTCAGGATTGAGGATTGAGAATGAGGGCTGAGGGTTGAGGATTGAGGTTTGAGGACTGAGGACAGAGGATTGAGGATTGAGAATTGAGGATGGAGGATTGAGGATTGAGGATTGAGGATTGGGTATTGATGATTGAAGAATGAGGATTGACGATTGAGGATTGAGTATTGAGGATTGAAGATTGACTATTGAGGATTGAAGGTTGATGACTGAATATTGAGGATTGATGATTGAGGATTGAGGATTGAGGATTGAGGATTGAGGATTGATGATTGAAGACTGAGTATTGAGGATTGAAGATTGAGGATTAAGGATTGAGGATTGGGGATTGAGGATCTAGGATTGAGGATTGAGGACTGCGGATTGACGATTGAGTATTGAAGATTGAGGATTGATGACTGAGGATTGAGGATTGAGGATTGAGGTTTGAGGATTGAGGATTGAAGATTGAAGATTGAGTATTGAGGATTGAAGGTTGAGGATTGAGGATTGAGTATTGATGATGGAGAATGAGGGCTGAGGGTTGAGGATTGGGGTTTGAGTATTGAATCCTGAGAATTCAGGATATTCTATTGAGTATTGAGAATTGAGGATTGATGGTTGAGTATTGAGGATTGAGAATTGAGGATTGAGGATTGAGTTTTGAAGATTGAGTATTGATGATTGAGGATTGAGTATTGAGGATTTCGGATTGAAGATTGAGGACTGAGTGTTGAGGGTTGAGTGATGATAATTGATGTTTGTGGATGGAGACATGAAGATTGAAGATTGAGGATTGAGTATTGAAAACTGAGAATTCAGGATATTCTATTGAGTATTGAGTATTGAGTATTGAGGATTGAGGATTGAGGATTGAGTATTGAAGATTGAGGATTGATGATTGAGGACTGAGGATTGAGGATTGAGGATTGAGGATTGATGATTGAGGACTGAGGATTGAGGATTGATGATTGAGGATTGAGGATTGAGGATTGAGGATTGAGGATTGATGATTGAGAACTGAGGATTGAGGATTGAAGATTGAGGATTGAGGATTCAGGATTGAGGATTGAGAATGAGGGCTGAGGTTGAGGATTGAGATTTGAGGACTGAGGACTGAGGATTGAGGATTGAGAATTGAGGATGGAGGATTGAGGATTGAGGATTGAGGATTGGCTATTGATGATTGAAGAATGAGGATTGACGATTGAGGATTGAGTATTGAGGATTGAAGATTGAGTATTGAGGATTGAAGGTTGGTGATTCAGGATTGAGGATTGAGGATGAGGGCTGCGGGTTGAGGATTGAGGTTTGAGGACTGAGGACAGAGGATTGAGGATTGAGAATTGAGGATGGAGGATTGAGGATTGAGGATTGAGGATTGTGTATTGAGGATTGAAGAATGAGGATTGACGATTGAGGTTCGAGTATTGAGGATTGAAGGTTGAGTATTGAGGATTGAAGGTTGATGATTGAATATTGCGGATTGATGATTGAGTATTGAGGATTGAGGATTGAGGATTGAGGATTGATGATTGAAGACTGAGTATTGAGGATTGAAGATTGAGGATTAAGGATTGAGGATTGGGGATTGAGGATCTAGGATTGAGGATTGAGGACTGCGGATTGACGATTGAGTATTGAAGATTGAGGATTGATGACTGAGGATTGAGGATTGAGGATTGAGGTTTGAGGATTGAGGATTGAAGATTGAAGATTGAGTATTGAGGATTGAAGGTTGAGGATTGAGGATTGAGTATTGATGATGGAGAATGAGGGCTGAGGGTTGAGGATTGGGGTTTGAGTATTGAATCCTGAGAATTCAGAATATTCTATTGAGTATTGAGAATTGAGTATTGACGGTTGAGTATTGAGGATTGAGAATTGAGGATTGAGGATTGAGTTTTGAAGATTGAGTATTGATGATTGAGGATTGAGTATTGAGGATTGAGGATTGAAGATTGAGGACTGAGTGTTGAGGGTTGAGTGATGATAATTGATGTTTGTGGATGGAGACATGAAGATTGAAGATTGAGGATTGAGTATTGAAAACTGAGAATTCAGGATATTCTATTGAGAATTGAGAATTGACGATTGATGATTGAGGATTGAGGATTGAGGTTTGAGGATTGAGGACGAGGACTGACGGTTGAGGATTGAGGATTGAGTATTGAGGATTGAGGATTGAGGACTGAGGATTGGGGATTGAGGACTGAGGATTGACGATTGATTATTGAGCTTTGGGGATTGAAGATTGTGGACTGGGGATAGAGGATTGAATATTGAGGATTAAGGATAGAGTATCGGAGATTGAGGATCTAGGACAGGAGATTGATTATTGAGGATTGAAGAGTGAGGATTGAAGATTGAGGATTGATGATTGAGGATTGAGGATTGAAGATTGAGTATGGAGGATTGAAGATTGAGGATTGAGGATTAAGGGTTGAGGATTGAAGATTGAGGACTGAGTGTTGAGGGTTGAGTGATGAGAATTGATGTTTGTGGATTGAGATTTGAAGATTGAGATTGGGGATTTAGCATTGAACCATGAGAATTCAGGATATTCTATTGAGTATCGAGAATTGAGGATTGATGTTTGAATATTGGTGATTGATGGTTGAGGGTTGAGTAATGAATATTGACGATTGAGGATTGTGTATTGAATATTGAGGATTGAGGATTGAGGATTGAGGATTGAGGATTGAGGGTTGAGGATTGATGATCGAAGATTGAGTATTGAGGATTGAAGGTTGAGGTTTGAGGACTGAGGATTGAGGGTTGAGGATGAGGGCTGAGGGTTGAGGATTGAGGATTCAGGATTGACGCTTGAGGATAGAGGATCGAGGATGGAGGATTGAAGGCTGAGTATTGAGGATTGAAGATTGAGGATTGAGGATTCAGGATTGAGGATTGAGGAAGAGGGCTGAGGGATGAGGATTGAGGATTGAGGATTGAGGGTTGAGGATTGAGGATTGAAGACTGAGGATTGACGATTGAGTATTGAAGATTTAGGATTGATGACTGAGGATTGAGGATTGAGGATTGAGGATTGAGGATTGAGGATTGAGGATTGAAGACTGAGTATTGAGGATTGAGGATTGAGGATTGAGGATTGAGTATTGAAGATTGAGGATTGATGATTGAGGATTGAGGATTGAGGATTGAGGATTGAGTATTGAGTGTTGAAGACTGAGTATTGAGGATTGGAGATTGAGGATTGAGAATTGAGGATTGAGGATTGAGGATTGAAGATTGAGGATTGAGGGTTGAGGATTGAGTGTTGAAGATTGAGGATTGATGATTGCAGATTGAGGATTGAGGATTGAGGTTTGAGGATTGACGATTGAAGATTGAGGATTGGGGATTGAGGATTGAGGATTGAGGATTGAGAATCGAAGATTGAGTATCGAGGATTGAAGATTGAGGTTTGAGGATTGAGGATTGAGGATTGAGGATGGAGGATGAGGGCTGAGGGTTGAGGATTGAGGTTTCAGTATTGAATACTGAGAATTCAGGATATTCTATTGAGTATTGAGTATTGAGGATTGAGGATTGATGATTGAGAACTGAGGATTGAGGATTGAAGATTGAGGATTGAGGATTCAGGATTGAGGATTGAGAATGAGGGCTGAGGGTTGAGGATTGAGATTTGAGGACTGAGGACTGAGGATTGAGGATTGAGAATTGAGGATGGAGGTATGAGGATTGAGGATTGAGGATTGGGTATTGATGATTGAAGAATGAGGATTGACGATTGAGGATTGAGTATTGAGGATTGAAGATTGAGTATTGAGGATTGAAGGTTGATGATTCAGGATTGAGGATTGAGGATGAGGGCTGGGGGTTGAGGATTGAGGTTTGAGGACTGAGGACAGAGGATTGAGGATTGAGAATTGAGGATGGAGGATTGAGGATTGAGGATTGAGGATTGTGTATTGAGGATTGAAGAATGAGGATTGACGATTGAGGTTCGAGTATTGAGGATTGAAGATTGAGTATTGAGGATTGAAGGTTGATGATTGAATATTGAGGATTGATGATTGAGTATTGAGGATTGAGGATTGAGGATTGAGGATTGATGATTGAGGATTGAGGATTGAGGATTGAGTATTGAAGATTGAGGATTGATGATTGAGGATTGAGGATTGAGGATTGAGGATTGAGGATTGAGGGTTGAAGACTGAGTATTGAGGATTGAAGATTGAGGATTGAGAATTGCGGATTGAGGATTGAGGATTGAAGATTGAGGATTGAGGGTTGAGGATTGAGTGTGGAAGATTGAGGATTGATGATTGCAGATTGAGGATTGAGGATTGAGGATTGAGGATTGACGATTGAGTATTGAAGATTGAGGATTGATGACTGAGGATTGAGGATTGAGGATTGAGGATTGAGGATTGAGGATTGAAGATTGAGTATTGAGGATTGAGGATGAGGGGTGAGCGTTGAGGGTTGAGGTTTGAGGACTGAGGACAGAGGATTGAGGATTGAGAATTGAGGATGGAGGATAGAGGATTGAGGATTGAGGATTGGGTATTGAGAATTGAAGAATGAGAATTGACGATTGTGGATTGAGTATTGAGGTTTGAAGATTGAGTATTGAGGATTGAAGGTTGATGATTGAGAATTGATTATTGAGGATTGAGGATTGAGGATTGAGGATTGATGATTGATGATTGAGAACTGAGGATTGAGGATTGAATATTGAGGATTGAGGACTCAGGATTGAGGATTGAGAATGAGGGCTGAGGGTTGAGGATTGAGGTTTGAGGACTGAGGACTGAGGATTGAGGATTGAGAATTGAGGATGGAGGATTGAGGATTGAGGATTGAGGATTGGGTATTGATGATTGAAGAATGAGGATTGACGATTGAGGATTGAGTATTGAGGATTGAAGATTGAGTATTGAGGATTGAAGGTTGACGATTCAGGATTGAGGATTGAGGATGAGGGCTGTGGGTTGAGGATTGAGGTTTGAGGACTGAGGACAGAGGGTTGAGGATTGAGATTTGAGGATGGACGATTGAGGATTGAGGATTGAGGATTGTGTATTCAGGATTGAAGAATGAGGATTGACGATTGAGGATTGAGTATTGAGGATTGAAGATTGAGTATTGAGGATTGAAGGTTGATGATTGAATATTGAGGATTGATGATTGAGGATTGAGGATTGAGGATTGAGGATTGAGGATTGATGATTGAAGACTGAGTATTGAGGATTGAAGATTGAGGACTGAGGATAGAGGATTGAGGATTGAGGATTGATGATCGAAGACTGAGTATTGAGGATTGAAGATTGAGGATTGAGGATTCAGGATTGAGGAATGAGGATGAGGGCTGAGGGCTGAGGGTTGAGGGTTGACGTTTGAGGACTGAGGACAGAGGATTGAGGATTGAGAATTAAGGATGGAGGATAGAGGATTGAGGATTGAGGATTGGGTATTGAGGATTGAAGAATGAGAATTGACGATTGTGGATTGACCATTGAGGTTTGAAGATTGAGTATTGAGGATTGAAGGTTGATGATTGAGAATTGATTATTGAGGATTGAGGATTGAGGATTGAGGATTGATGATTGATGATTGAGAACTGAGGATTGAGGATTGAAGATTCAGGATTGAGGACTCAGGATTGAGGATTGAGAATGAGGGCTGAGGGTTGAGGATTGACGTTTGAGGACTGAGGACTGAGGATTGAGGAATGAGAATTGAGGATGGAGGATTGAGGATTGAGGATTGAGGATTGGGTATTGATGATTGAAGAATGAGGATTGACGATTGAGGATTGAGTATTGAGGATTGAAGATTGAGTATTGAGGATTGAAGGTTGATGATTCAGGATTGAGGATTGAGGATGAGGGCTGAGGGTTGAGGATTGAGGTTTGAGGACTGAGGACAGAGGATTGAGGATTGAGATTTGAGGATGGACGATTGAGGATTGAGGATTGAGGATTGTGTATTCAGGATTGAAGAATGAGGATTGACGATTGAGGATTGAGTATTGAGGATTGAAGATTGAGTATTGAGGATTGAAGGTTGATGATTGAATATTGAGGATTGATGATTGAGGATTGAGGATTGAGGATTGAGGATTGAGGATTGATGATTGAAGACTGAGTATTGAGGATTGAAGATTGAGGATTGAGGATTGAGGATTGAGGATTGAGGATTGATGATCGAAGACTGAGTATTGAGGGTTGAAGATTGAGGATTGAGGATTCAGGATTGAGGATTGAGGATGAGGGCTGAGGGCTGAGGGTTGAGGGTTGACGTTTGAGGACTGAGGACAGAGGATTGAGGATTGAGAATTAAGGATGGAGGATAGAGGATTGAGGATTGAGGTTTGGGTATTGAGCATTGAAGAATGAGAATTGACGATTGTGGATTGAGCATTGAGGTTTGAAGATTGAGTATTCAGGATTGAAGGTTGATGATTGAGAATTGATTATTGAGGATTGAGGATTGAGGATTGAGGATTGAGGATTGAGGATTGATGATTGAGAACTGAGGATTGAGGATTGAAGATTGAGGATTGAGGATTCAGGATTGAGGATTGAGAATGAGGGCCGAGGGTTGAGGGTTGACGTTTGAGGACTGAGGACAGAGGATTGAGGATTGAGAATTAAGGATGGAGGATAGAGGATTGAGGATTGAGGAATGGGTATTGAGGATTGAAGAATGAGAATTGACGATTGTGGATTGAGTATCGAGGTTTGAAGATTTAGTAGTGAGGATTGAAGGTTGATGATTGAGGATTGAGGATTGATGATTGAGGATTGTGGATTGAGGATTGAGGATTGAGGATTGATGATTGAGAACTGAGGATTGAGTATTGAAGATTGAGGATTGAGGATTCAGTATTGAGGATTGAGAATGAGGGCTGAGGGTTGAGGATTGAGAATTGAGGACTGAGGACTGAGGATTGAGGATTGAGAGCTGAGGATGTAGGATTGAGGATTGAGGATTGACGATTGGGTATTGATGATTGAAGAATGAGGATTGACGATTGAGGATTGAGTATTGAGAATTGAAGATTGAGTATTGAGGATTGAAGGTTGATGATTCAGGATTGAGGATTGAGGATGAGGGCTGCGGGTTGAGGATTGAGGTTTGAGGACTGAGGACAGAGGATTGAGGATTGAGAATTGAGGATGGAGGATTGAGGATTGAGGATTGAGGATTGTGTTTTGAGGATTGAAGAATGAGGATTGACGATTGAGGTTCGAGTATTGAGGATTGAAGATTGAGTATTGTGGATTGAAGGTTGATGATTGAATATTGAGGATTGATGATTGAGGATTGAGGATTGAGGATTGAGGATTGAGGATTGATGATTGAAGACTGAGTATTGAGGATTGAAGATTGAGCATTGAGGGTTGAGGATTGAGGATTGAGGATTGATGATTGAAGACTGAGTATTGAGGATTTAAGATTGAGGATTGAGGATTCAGGATTGAGGATTGAGGATGAGGGCTGAGGGTTGCGGATTGAGGTTTGAGGTTTGATGATTGAGGATTGAGGACTGATGATTGGGGATTGAGGACTGAGGATTCAGCATTGAGGATTGAAGATTGAGGACTGGGGAATGTGGATTGAAGATTGAGGATTAAGGATTGAGGATTGGGGATTGAGGATCCAGGATTGGAGATTGATTATTCAGGATTGAAGATTGAGGATTGAGGATTGAGGATTGAGAATTGAGAATTGAGGGTGAGGACTGAGGGTTGAGGATTGAGCTTTGAGGAATGAGGATTGAGGACTGAGGATTGAGGATTGAGGATTGAGGATTGAGGATTGAGTATTGAAGATTGAGTATTCATGACTGAGGATTGAGGATTGAGGATTGAGGATGGAGGATTGAAGATTGAGTATTGATGATTGAGGATTGAGGATTGAGGACTGAGGATTGAGGATTGAGGATTGAAGATTGAGGTTTGGGGATTGAGGATTGAGGTTTGAGAATTGATAATCGAAGATTGAGTATTGAGGATTGAAGATTGAGGTTTGAGGATTGAGGATTGAGGATTGAAAAGTGAGTATTGAAGATTGAGGATTGAGCATTGATGATTAAGTATTGAAGATTGAGGATTGATGATTGAGGATTGAGGATTGAGGATTGAGGATTGAGTATTGGGTGTTGAATATTGAGGATTGATGATCGAGGATTGAGGATTGAGGATTGAGGATTGAGGATTGAGGATTGAAGACTGAGGATTGAAGATTGATGATTGAGGATTGAGTATTGGGGATTGAGGATCTAGGATTGGAGATTGACTATTGAGGATTGAGGATTGAGTATTGAGGATTGAGGAACGAGGATTGAGGATTGAGGATGATGGCTGAGGGTTGAGGATTGAGGTTTGAGGACTGAGGACTGAGGATTGAGGATTGAGAATTGAGGATTGAGGATTGAGTGTTAAAGATTGAGGATTGGGTATTCAGGATTGAAGAATGAGGATTGAGGATTGAGGATTGAGGATTGAGGATTGAGGATGAGGGCTGAGGGTTGAGGTTTGAGGTTTGAGGACTGAGGACAGAGGATTGAGGATTGAGAATTGAGGATGGAGGATAGAGGATTGAGGATTGAGGATTGGGTATTGAGGATTGAAGAATGAGGATTGAGGATTGTGTATTGAGGATTGAAGAATGAGGATTGACGATTGAGGATTGAGTATTGAGGATTGAAGATTGAGTATTGAGGATTGAAGGTTGATGACAGAATATTGAGGATTGATGATTGAGGATTGAGGATTGAGGATTGAGGATTGAGGATTGATGATTGAAGACTGAGTATTGAGGATTGAAGATTGAGGATTGAGGATTGAGGATTGAGGATTGAGGATTGATGATTGAAGACTGATTATTGAGGATTGAAGATTGAGGATTGAGGATTCAGGATTGAGGATTGAGGATGAGGGCTGAGGGTTGAGGGTTGAGGTTTGAGGTTTGATGATTGAGGATTGAGTATTGAAGATTCAGGATTGATGACTGAGGATTGAGGATTGAGGATTGAGGATTGAGGATTGAGGATTGAGGATTGAAGACTGTGTATTGAGGATTGAGGATTGAGGATTGAGGATTGAGCATTGAAGATTGAGGATTGATGATTGAGGATTGAGGATTGAGGGTTGAGGATTGAGGATTGAGGGTTGAAGACTGAGTATTGAGGATTGAAGATTGAGGATTGAGAATTGAGGATTGAGGATTGAGGATTGAAGATTGAGGATTGACGGTTGAGGATTGAGTGTTGAAGATTGAGGATTGATGATTGCAGATTGAGGATTGAGGATTGAGGATTGAGGATTGACGATTGAAGATTGCGGACTGGGGATTGAGGATTGAGGATAGAGGTTTGTGAATCGAAGATTGAGTATTGAGGATTGAAGATTGAGGTTTGAGGATTGAGGATTGAGGGTGGAGGATGAGGGCTGAGGGTTGAGGATTGAGGTTGGAGTATCGAATACTGAGAATTCAGGATATTCTATTGAGTATTGAGAATTGAGGATTGATGGTTGACTATTGAGGATTGAGGATTGAGTATTCAGGATTGAAGATTGAGGTTTGAGAATTGAGAATTGAGAATTGAGTATGAGGACTGAGGGTTGAGGATTGAGGTTTGAGGAACGAGGATTGAGGATTGAGAATTGAGGACTGAGGATTGACGATTGAGTATTGAAGATTGAGGATTGATGACTGAGGATTGAGGATTGAGGATTGAGGATTGAGGATTGAGGATTGAAGATTGAGTATTGAGGATTGGGGATGAGGGCTGAGGGTTGAGGTTTGAGGTTTGAGGACTGAGGACAGAGGATTGAGGATTGAGAATTGAGGATGGAGGATAGAGGATTGAGGATTGAGGAATAGGTATTGAGGATTGAAGAATGAGAATTGACGATTGTGGATTGAGTATTGAGGTTTGAAGATTGAGTATTGAGGACTGAAGGTTGATGATTGAGGATTGAGGATTGATGATTGAGGATTGAGGATTGAGGATTGAGGATTGATGATTGAGAACTGAGGATTGAGGATTGAAGATTGAGGATTGAGGATTCAGGATTGAGGATTGAGAATGAGGGCTGAGGGTTGAGGATTGAGATTTGAGGACTGAGGACTGAGGATTGAGGATTGAGAACTGAGGATGAAGGATTGAGGGTTGAGGATTGAGGTTTGAGAATCGAAGATTGAGGATTGAGGATTGAGTATTGAGGATTGAGGAACGAGGATTGAGGATTGAGGATGATGGCTGAGGGTTGAGGATTGAGGTTTGAGGACTGAGGACTGAGGATTGAGGATTGAGAATTGAGGATTGAGGATTGAGTGTTAAAGATTGAGGATTGGGTATTCAGGATTGAAGAATGAGGATTGAGGATTGAGGATTGAGGATTGAGGATTGAGGATGAGGGCTGAGGGTTGAGGTTTGAGGTTTGAGGACTGAGGACAGAGGATTGAGGATTGAGAATTGAGGATGGAGGATAGAGGATTGAGGATTGAGGATTGGGTATTGAGGATTGAAGAATGAGAATTGACGATTGTGGATTGAGTATTGAGGTTTGAAGATTGAGTATTGAGGATTGAAGGTTGATGATTGAGAACTGAGGATTGAGGATTGAAGATTGAGGATTGAGGATTCAGGATTGAGGATTGAGAATGAGGGCTGAGGGTTGAGGATTGAGGTTTGAGCACTGAGGCCTGAGGATTGAGGATTGAGAATTGAGGATGGAGGATTGAGGATTGAGGATTGAGGATTGGGTATTGATGATTGAAGAATGAGGATTGACGATTGAGGATTGAGTATTGAGGATTGAAGATTGAGTATTGAGGATTGAAGGTTGATGATTCAGGATTGAGGTTTGAGGATGAGGGCTGAGGGTTGAGGATTGAGGTTTGAGGACTGAGGACAGAGGATTGAGGATTGAGAATTGAGGATGGAGGATTGAGGATTGAGGATTGAGGATTGTGTATTGAGGATTGAAGAATGAGGATTGACGATTGAGGATTGAGTATTGAGGATTGAAGATTGAGTATTGAAGACTGTGTATTGAGGATTGAGGATTGAGGATTGAGGATTGAGTATTGAAGATTGAGGATTGATGATTGAGGATTGATGATTGAGGATTGAGGATTGAGGATTGAGGATTGAGTATTGGGTGTTGAATATTGAGGATTGATGATCGAGGATTGAGGATTGAGGATTGAGGATTGAGGATTGAGGATTGAAGACTGAGGATTGAAGATTGATGATTGAGGATTGAGTATTGGGGATTGAGGATCTAGGATTGGAGATTGACTATTGAGGATTGTGGATTGAGTATTGAGGATTGAGGAACGAGGATTGAGGATTGAGGATGATGGCTGAGGGTTGAGGATTGAGGTTTGAGGACTGAGGACTGAGGATTGAGGATTGAGAATTGAGGATTGAGGATTGAGTGTTAAAGATTGAGGATTGGGTATTCAGGATTGAAGAATGAGGATTGAGGATTGAGGATTGAGGATTGAGGATTGAGGATGAGGGCTGAGGGTTGAGGTTTGAGGTTTGAGGACTGAGGACAGAGGATTGAGGATTGAGAATTGAGGATGGAGGATAGAGGATTGAGGATTGAGGATTGGGTATTGAGGATTGAAGAATGAGAATTGACGATTGTGGATTGAGTATTGAGGTTTGAAGATTGAGTATTGAGGATTGAAGGTTGATGATTGAGAACTGAGGATTGAGGATTGAAGATTGAGGATTGAGGATTCAGGATTGAGGATTGAGAATGAGGGCTGAGGGTTGAGGATTGAGGTTTGAGGACTGAGGCCTGAGGATTGAGGATTGAGAATTGAGGATGGAGGATTGAGGATTGAGGATTGAGGATTGGGTATTGATGATTGAAGAATGAGGATTGACGATTGAGGATTGAGTATTGAGGATTGAAGATTGAGTATTGAGGATTGAAGGTTGATGATTCAGGATTGAGGATTGAGGATGAGGGCTGAGGGTTGAGGATTGTGGTTTGAGGACTGAGGACAGAGGATTGAGGATTGAGAATTGGGGATGGAGGATTGAGGATTGAGGATTGAGGATTGTGTATTGAGGATTGAAGAATGAGGATTGACGATAGAGGATTGAGTATTGAGGATTGAAGATTGAGTATTGAAGACTGTGTATTGAGGATTGAGGATTGAGGATTGAGGATTGAGTATTGAAGATTGAGGATTGATGATTGAGGATTGAGGATTGAGTGTTGAAGACTGAGTATTGAGGATTGAAGGTTGAGGATTGAGAATTGAGGATTGAGGATTGAGGATTGAAGATTGAGGATTGAGGGTTGAGGATTGAGTGTTGAAGATTGAGGATTGATGACTGCAGATTGAGGATTGAGGATTGAGGATTGAGGATTGACAATTGAAGATTGCGGATTGGGGATTGAGGATTGAGGATTGAGGTTTGAGAATCGAAGATTGAGTATTGAGGATTGAAGATTGAGGTTTGAGGATTGAGGATTGAGGGTGGAGGATGAGGGCTGAGGGTTGAGGATTGAGGTTAGAGAATCGAATACTGAGAATTCAGGATATTCTATTGAGTATTGAGAATTGAGGATTGATGGTTGACTATTGAGGATTGAGGATTGAGTATTGAGGATTGAAGATTGAGGTTTGAGGATTGAGAATTGAGAATTGAGTTGAGGACTGAGGGTTGAGGATTGAGGTTTGAGGAACGAGGATTGAGGATTGAGAATTGGGGACTGAGGATGGACGATTGAGTATTGAAGATTGAGGATTGATGACTGAGGATTGAGGATTGAGGATTGAGGATTGAAGATTGAGTATTGAGGATTGAGGATGAGGGCTGAGGGTTGAGGTTTGAGGATTGAGGATTGGGGATTGAGGATTGAGTATTGAAGATTGAGGATTGATGATTGAGGATTGAGGATTGAGTGTTGAGGATTGAGGATTGAGGGTTGAAGACTGAGTATTGAGGATTGAAGATTGAGGATTGAGAATTGAGGATTGAGGATTGAGGATTGAAGATTGAGGATTGACGGTTGAGGATTGAGTGTTGAAGATTGAGGATTGATGATTGCAGATTGAGGATTGAGGATTGAGGATTGAGGATTGACGATTGAAGATTGCGGACTGGGGATTGAGGATTGAGGATTGAGGTTTGAGAATCGAAGATTGAGTATTGAGGATTGAAGATTGAGGTTTGAGGATTGAGGATTGAGGGTGGAGGATGAGGGCTGAGGGTTGAGGATTGAGGTTAGAGTATCGAAAACTGAGAATTCAAGATATTCTATTGAGTATTGAGAATTGAGGATTGATGGTTGACTATTGAGGATTGAGGATTGAGTATTGAGGATTGAAGATTGAGGTTTGAGGATTGAGAATTGAGAATTGAGTATGAGGACTGAGGGTTGAGGATTGAGGTTTGAGGAACGAGGATTGAGGATTGAGAATTGAGGACTGAGGATTGATGATTGAGAACTGAGGATTTAGGATTGAAGATTGAGTATTGAGAATTGAGGATGAGGGCTGAGGGTTGAGGTTTGAGGTTTGAGGTCTGAGGACAGAGGATTGAGGATTGAGAATTGAGGATGGAGGATAGAGGATTGAGGATTGAGGAATGGGTATTGAGGATTGAAGAATGAGAATTGACGATTGTGGATCGAGTATTGAGGTTTGAAGATTGAGTATTGAGGACTGAAGGTTGATGATTGAGGTTTGAAGATTGAGTATTGAGGATTGAGGATTGAGGATTGAGGATTGAGGATTGATGATTGAGAACTGAGGATTGAGGGTTGAGGATTGAGATTTGAGGACTGAGGACTGAGGATTGAGGATTGAGAACTGAGGATGAAGGATTGAGGATTGAGGATTGACGATTGGGTATTGATGATTGAAGAATGAGGATTGACGATTGAGGATTGAGTATTGAGGATTGAAGATTGAGTATTGAGGATTGAAGGTTGATGATTCAGGATTGAGGATTGCGGATTGAGGATTGATGATTGAAGACTGAGTATTGAGGATTGAAGATTGAGGATTGAGGATTGAGGATTGAGGATTGAGGATTGATGATTGAAGACTGAGTATTGAGGATTTAAGATTGAGGATTGAGGATTCAGGATTGAGGATTGAGGATGAGGGCTGAGGGTTGAGGATTGAGGTTTGAGGTTTGATGATTGAGGATTGAGGACTGAGGATTGGGGATTGAGGACTGAGGATTCAGCATTGAGGATTGAAGATTGAGGACTGGGGATTGTGGATTGAAGATTGAGGATTGAGGACTGAGGATTGAGGATTTAGGATTGAAGATTGAGGATTGGGGATTGAGGATTGAGGTTTGAGAATTGATAATCGAAGATTGAGTATTGAGGATTGAAGATTGAGGTTTGAGGATTGAGGATTGAGGATTGAAGAGTGAGTATTGAAGATTGAGGATTGAGCATTGATGATTAAGTATTGAAGATTGAGGATTGATGATTGAGGATTGAGGATTGAGGATTGAGGATTGAGTATTATGTGTTGAATATTGAGGATTGATGATCGAGGATTGAGGATTGAGGATTGAGGATTGAGGATTGAGGATTGAAGACTGAGGATTGAAGATTGATGATTGAGGATTGAGTATTGGGGATTGAGGATCTAGGATTGGAGATTGACTATTGAGGATTGAGGATTGAGTATTGAGGATTGAGGAACGAGGATTGAGGATTGAGGATGATGGCTGAGGGTTGAGGATTGAGGTTTGAGGACTGAGGACTGAGGATTGAGGATTGAGAATTGAGGATTGAGGATTGAGTGTTAAAGATTGAGGATTGGGTATTCAGGATTGAAGAATGAGGATTGAGGATTGAGGATTGAGGATTGAGGATTGAGGATTGAGGATGAGGGCTGAGGGTTGAGGTTTGAGGTTTGAGGACTGAGGACAGAGGATTGAGGATTGAGAATTGAGGATGGAGGATAGAGGATTGAGGATTGAGGATTGGGTATTGAGGATTGAAGAATGAGAATTGACGATTGTGGATTGAGTATTGAGGTTTGAAGATTGAGTATTGAGGATTGAAGGTTGATGATTGAGAACTGAGGATTGAGGATTGAAGATTGAGGATTGAGGATTCAGTATTGAGGATTGAGAATGAGGGCTGAGGGTTGAGGATTGAGGTTTGAGGACTGAGGACTGAGGATTGAGGATTGAGAATTGAGGATGGAGGATTGAGGATTGAGGATTGAGGATTGGGTATTGATGATTGAAGAATGAGGATTGACGATTGAGGATTGAGTATTGAGGATTGAAGATTGAGTATTGAGGATTGAAGGTTGATGATTCAGGATTGAGGATTGAGGATGAGGGCTGAGGGTTGAGGATTGAGGTTTGAGGACTGAGGACAGAGGATTGAGGATTGAGAATTGAGGATGGAGGATTGAGGATTGAGGATTGAGGATTGTGTATTGAGGATTGAAGAATGAGGATTGACGATTGAGGATTGAGCATTGAGGATTGAAGATTGAGTATTGAAGACTGTGTATTGAGGATTGAGGATTGAGGATTGAGGATTGAGTATTGAAGATTGAGGATTGAGGATTGAGGATTGACGATTGAAGATTGCGGATTGGGGATTGAGGATTGAGGATTGAGGTTTGAGAATCGAAGATTGAGTATTGAGGATTGAAGATTGAGGTTTGAGGATTGAGGATTGAGGGTGGAGGATGAGGGCTGAGGGTTGAGGATTGAGGTTAGAGTATCGAATACTGAGAATTCAGGATATTCTATTGAGTATTGAGAATTGAGGATTGATGGTTGACTATTGAGGATTGAGGATTGAGTATTGAGGATTGAAGATTGAGGTTTGAGGATTGAGAATTGAGAATTGAGTTGAGGACTGAGGGATGAGGATTGAGGTTTGAGGAACGAGGATTGAGGATTGAGAATTGAGGATTGAGGATTGAGGATTGAGGATTGAGGATTGATGATTGAAGACTGTGTATTGAGGATTTAAGATTGAGGATTGAGGATTCAGGATTGAGGATTGAGGATGAGGGCTGAGGGTTGAGGATTGAGGTTTGAGGTTTGATGATTGAGCATTGAGGACTGAGGATTGGCGATTGAGGACTGAGGATTCATCATTGAGGATTGAAGATTGAGGACTGGGGATTGTGGATTGAAGATTGAGGATTAAGGATTGAGGATTGGGGATTGAGGATCCAGGATTGGAGATTGATTATTCAGGATTGAAGATTGAGGACTGAGAATTGAGAATTGAGGGTGAGGACTGAGGGTTGAGGATTGAGCTTTGAGGAATGAGGATTGAGGACTGAGGATTGAGGATTGAGGATTGAGGATTGAGGATTGAGTATTGAAGATTGAGTATTCATGACTGAGGATTGAGGATTGAGGATTGAGGATGGAGGATTGAAGATTGAGTATTGATGATTGAGGATTGAGGATTGAGGACTGAGGATTGAGGATTGAAGATTGAAGATTGAGGATTGGGGATTGAGGATTGAGGTTTGAGAATTGATAATCGAAGATTGAGTATTGAGGATTGAAGATTGAGGTTTGAGGATTGAGGATTGAGGATTGAAAAGTGAGTATTGAAGATTGAGGATTGATGATTGAGGATTGAGGACTGAGGATTGGGGATTGAGGACTGAGGATTCAGCATTGAGGATTGAAGATTGAGGACTGGGGTTGAGGATTGAAGATTGAGGATTAAGGATTGAGGATTGGGGATTGATGATCCAGGATTGGAGATTGATTATTCAGGATTGAAGATTGAGGATTGAAGATTGAGGTTTGAGGATTGAGGATTCAGTATTGAGGATTGAGAATGAGGGCTGAGGGTTGAGGATTGAGGTTTGAGGACTGAGGACTGAGGATTGAGGATTGAGAATTGAGGATGGAGGATTGAGGATTGAGGATTGAGGATTGGGTATTGATGATTGAAGAATGAGGATTGACGATTGAGGATTGAGTATTGAGGATTGAAGATTGAGTATTGAGGATTGAAGGTTGATGATTCAGGATTGAGGATTGAGGATGAGGGCTGAGGGTTGAGGATTGAGGTTTGAGGACTGAGGACAGAAGATTGAGTGTTGAGAATTGAGGATGGAGGATAGAGGATTGAGGATTGAGGATTGGGTATTGAGGATTGAAGAATGAGAATTGACGATTGTGGATTGAGTATTGAGGTTTGAAGATTGAGTATTGAGGATTGAAGGTTGATGATTGAGAACTGAGGATTGAGGATTGAAGATTGAGGATTGTGGATTCAGGATTGAGGATTGAGAATGAGGGCTGAGGGTTGAGGATTGAGGTTTGAGGACTAAGGCCTGAGGATTGAGGATTGAGAATTGAGGATGGAGGATTGAGGATTGAGGATTGAGGATTGGGTATTGATGATTGAAGAATGAGGATTGACGATTGAGGATTGAGTATTGAGGATTGAAGATTGAGTATTGAGGATTGAAGGTTGATGATTCAGGATTGAGGATTGAGGATGAGGGCTGAGGGTTGAGGATTGTGGTTTGAGGACTGAGGACAGAGGATTGAGGATTGAGAATTGAGGATGGAGGATTGAGGATTGAGGATTGAGGATTGTGTATTGAGGATTGAAGAATGAGGATTGACGATTGAGGATTGAGTATTGAGGATTGAAGATTGAGTATTGAAGACTGTGTATTGAGGATTGAGGATTGAGGATTGAGGATTGAGTATTGAAGATTGAGGATTGATGATTGAGGATTGAGGATTGAGTGTTGAAGACTGAGTATTGAGGATTGAAGGTTGATGATTGAGAATTGAGGATTGAGGATTGAGGATTGAGGATTGAAGATTGAGGATTGAGGGTTGAGGATTGAGTGTTGAAGATTGAGGATTGATGACTGCAGATTGAGGATTGAGGATTGAGGATTGAGGATTGACAATTGAAGATTGCGGATTGGGGATTGAGGATTGAGGATTGAGGTTTGAGAATCGAAGATTGAGTATTGAGGATTGAAGATTGAGGTTTGAGGATTGAGGATTGAGGGTGGAGGATGAGGGCTGAGGGTTGAGGATTGAGGTTAGAGAATCGAATACTGAGAATTCAGGATATTCTATTGAGTATTGAGAATTGAGGATTGATGGTTGACTATTGAGGATTGAGGATTGAGTATTGAGGATTGAAGATTGAGGTTTGAGGATTGAGAATTGAGAATTGAGTTGAGGACTGAGGGTTGAGGATTGAGGTTTGAGGAACGAGGATTGAGGATTGAGAATTGGGGACTGAGGATGGACGATTGAGTATTGAAGATTGAGGATTGATGACTGAGGATTGAGGATTGAGGATTGAGGATTGAGGATTGAGGATTGAAGATTGAGTATTGAGGATTGAGGATGAGGGCTGAGGGTTGAGGTTTGAGGATTGAGGATTGGGGATTGAGGATTGAGTATTGAAGATTGAGGATTGATGATTGAGGATTGAGGATTGAGTGTTGAGGATTGAGGATTGAGGGTTGAAGACTGAGTATTGAGGATTGAAGATTGAGGATTGAGAATTGAGGATTGAGGATTGAGGATTGAAGATTGAGGATTGACGGTTGAGGATTGAGTGTTGAAGATTGAGGATTGATGATTGCAGATTGAGGATTGAGGATTGAGGATTGAGGATTGACGATTGAAGATTGCGGACTGGGGATTGAGGATTGAGGATTGAGGTTTGAGAATCGAAGATTGAGTATTGAGGATTGAAGATTGAGGTTTGAGGATTGAGGATTGAGGGTGGAGGATGAGGGCTGAGGGTTGAGGATTGAGGTTAGAGTATCGAAAACTGAGAATTCAAGATATTCTATTGAGTATTGAGAATTGAGGATTGATGGTTGACTATTGAGGATTGAGGATTGAGTATTGAGGATTGAAGATTGAGGTTTGAGGATTGAGAATTGAGAATTGAGTATGAGGACTGAGGGTTGAGGATTGAGGTTTGAGGAACGAGGATTGAGGATTGAGAATTGAGGACTGAGGATTGATGATTGAGAACTGAGGATTGAGGATTGAAGATTGAGTATTGAGAATTGAGGATGAGGGCTGAGGGTTGAGGTTTGAGGTTTGAGGTCTGAGGACAGAGGATTGAGGATTGAGAATTGAGGATGGAGGATAGAGGATTGAGGATTGAGGAATGGGTATTGAGGATTGAAGAATGAGAATTGACGATTGTGGATTGAGTATTGAGGTTTGAAGATTGAGTATTGAGGACTGAAGGTTGATGATTGAGGTTTGAAGATTGAGTATTGAGGATTGAGGATTGAGGATTGAGGATTGAGGATTGATGATTGAGAACTGAGGATTGAGGATTGAAGATTGAGGATTGAGGATTCAGGATTGAGGATTGAGAATGAGGGCTGAGGGTTGAGGATTGAGATTTGAGGACTGAGGACTGAGGATTGAGGATTGAGAACTGAGGATGAAGGATTGAGGATTGAGGATTGACGATTGGGTATTGATGATTGAAGAATGAGGATTGACGATTGAGGATTGAGTATTGAGGATTGAAGATTGAGTATTGAGGATTGAAGGTTGATGATTCAGGATTGAGGATTGCGGATTGAGGATTGATGATTGAAGACTGAGTATTGAGGATTGAAGATTGAGGATTGAGGATTGAGGATTGAGGATTGAGGATTGATGATTGACGACTGAGTATTGAGGATTTAAGATTGAGGATTGAGGATTCAGGATTGAGGATTGAGGATGAGGGCTGAGGGTTGAGGATTGAGGTTTGAGGTTTGATGATTGAGGATTGAGGACTGAGGATTGGGGATTGAGGACTGAGGATTCAGCATTGAGGATTGAAGATTGAGGACTGGGGATTGTGGATTGAAGATTGAGGATTACGGATTGAGGATTGGGGATAGAGGATCCAGGATTGGAGATTGGTTATCCAGGATTGAAGATTGAGGATTGAGGATTGAGGACTGAGAATTGAGAATTGAGGGTGAGGACTGAGGGTTGAGGATTGAGCTTTGAGGAATGAGGATTGAGGACTGAGGATTGAGGATTGAGGATTGAGGATTGAGGATTGAGTATTGAAGATTGAGTATTCATGACTGAGGATTGAGGATTGAGGATTGAGGATGGAGGATTGAAGATTGAGTATTGATGATTGAGGATTGAGGATTGAGGACTGAGGATTGAGGATTGAGGATTGAAGATTGAGGATTGGGGATTGAGGATTGAGGTTTGAGAATTGATAATCGAAGATTGAGTATTGAGGATTGAAGATTGAGGTTTGAGGATTGAGGATTGAGGATTGAAGAGTGAGTATTGAAGATTGAGGATTGAGCATTGATGATTAAGTATTGAAGATTGAGGATTGATGATTGAGGATTGAGGATTGAGGATTGAGGATTGAGTATTATGTGTTGAATATTGAGGATTGATGATCGAGGATTGAGGATTGAGGATTGAGGATTGAGGATTGAGGATTGAAGACTGAGGATTGAAGATTGATGATTGAGGATTGAGTATTGGGGATTGAGGATCTAGGATTGGAGATTGACTATTGACGATTGAGGAATGAGTATTGAGGATTGAGGAACGAGGATTGAGGATTGAGGATGATGGCTGAGGGTTGAGGATTGAGGTTTGAGGACTGAGGACTGAGGATTGAGGATTGAGAATTGAGGATTGAGGATTGAGTGTTAAAGATTGAGGATTGGGTATTCAGGATTGAAGAATGAGGATTGAGGATTGAGGATTGAGGATTGAGGATTGAGGATTGAGGATGAGGGCTGAGGGTTGAGGTTTGAGGTTTGAGGACTGAGGACAGAGGATTGAGGATTGAGAATTGAGGATGGAGGATAGAGGATTGAGGATTGAGGATTGGGTATTGAGGATTGAAGAATGAGAATTGACGATTGTGGATTGAGTATTGAGGTTTGAAGATTGAGTATTGAGGATTGAAGGTTGATGATTGAGAACTGAGGATTGAGGATTGAAGATTGAGGATTGAGGATTCAGTATTGAGGATTGAGAATGAGGGCTGAGGGTTGAGGATTGAGGTTTGAGGACTGAGGACTGAGGATTGAGGATTGAGAATTGAGGATGGAGGATTGAGGATTGAGGATTGAGGATTGGGTATTGATGATTGAAGAATGAGGATTGACGATTGAGGATTGAGTATTGAGGATTGAAGATTGAGTATTGAGGATTGAAGGTTGATGATTCAGGATTGAGGATTGAGGATGAGGGCTGAGGGTTGAGGATTGAGGTTTGAGGACTGAGGACAGAGGATTGAGGATTGAGAATTGAGGATGGAGGATTGAGGATTGAGGATTGAGGATTGTGTATTGAGGATTGAAGAATGAGGATTGACGATTGAGGATTGAGCATTGAGGATTGAAGATTGAGTATTGAAGACTGTGTATTGAGGATTGAGGATTGAGGATTGAGGATTGAGTATTGAAGATTGAGGATTGAGGATTGAGGATTGACGATTGAAGATTGCGGATTGGGGATTGAGGATTGAGGATTGAGGTTTGAGAATCGAAGATTGAGTATTGAGGATTGAAGATTGAGGTTTGAGGATTGAGGATTGAGGGTGGAGGATGAGGGCTGAGGGTTGAGGATTGAGGTTAGAGTATCGAATACTGAGAATTCAGGATATTCTATTGAGTATTGAGAATTGAGGATTGATGGTTGACTATTGAGGATTGAGGATTGAGTATTGAGGATTGAAGATTGAGGTTTGAGGATTGAGAATTGAGAATTGAGTTGAGGACTGAGGGATGAGGATTGAGGTTTGAGGAACGAGGATTGAGGATTGAGAATTGAGGACTGAGGATTGACGATTGAGTATTGAAGATTGAGGATTGATGACTGAGGATTGAGGATTGAGGATTGAGGATTGAGGATTGAGGATTGAAGATTGAGTATTGAGGATTGAGGATGAGGGCTGAGGGTTGAGGTTTGATGTTTGAGGACTGAGGACAGAGGATTGAGGATTGAGAATTGAGGATGGAGGATAGAGGATTGAGGATTGAGGAATGGGTATTGAAGATTGAAGAATGAGAATTGACGATTGTGGATTGAGTATTGAGGTTTGAAGATTGAGTATTGAGGATTGAAGGTTGATGATTGAGGATTGAGGATTGATGATTGAGGATTGAGGATTGAGGATTGAGGATTGAGAATTGATGATTGAGAACTGAGGATTGAGGATTGAAGATTGAGGATTGAGGATTCAGGATTGAGGATTGAGAATGAGGGCTGAGGGTTGAGGATTGAGATTTGAGGACTGAGGACTGAGGATTGAGGATTGAGAATTGAGGATGAAGGATTGAGGATTGAGGAGTGACGATTGGGTATTGATGATTGAAGAATGAGGATTGACGATTGAGGATTGAGTATTGAGGATTGAAGATTGAGTATTGAGGATTGAAGGTTGATGATTCAGGATTGAGGATTGAGGATGAGGGCTGCGGGTTGAGGATTGAGGTTTGAGGACTGAGGACAGAGGATTGAGGATTGAGAATTGAGGATGGAGGATTGAGGACTGATGATTGAGGATTGTGTATTGAGGATTGAAGAATGAGGATTGACGATTGAGGTTCGAGTATTGAGGATTGAAGATTGAGTATTGAGGATTGAAGGTTGATGATTGAATATTGAGGATTGATGATTGAGGATTGAGGATTGAGGATTGATGATTGAGGATTGATGATTGAAGACTGAGTATTGAGGATTGAAGATTGAGGATTGAGGATTGAGGATTGAGGATTGAGGATTGATGATTGAAGACTGTGTATTGAGGATTTAAGATTGAGGATTGAGGATTCAGGATTGAGGATTGAGGATGAGGGCTGAGGGTTGAGGATTGAGGTTTGAGGTTTGATGATTGAGGATTGAGGACTGAGGATTGGCGATTGAGGACTGAGGATTCAGCATTGAGGATTGAAGATTGAGGACTGGGGATTGTGGATTGAAGATTGAGGATTAAGGATTGAGGATTGGGGATTGAGGATCCAGGATTGGAGATTGATTATTCAGGATTGAAGATTGAGGATTGAGGATTGAGGACTGAGAATTGAGAATTGAGGGTGAGGACTGAGGGTTGAGGATTGAGCTTTGAGGAATGAGGATTGAGGACTGAGGATTGAGGATTGAGGATTGAGGATTGAGGATTGAGTATTGAAGATTGAGTATTCATGACTGAGGATTGAGGATTGAGGATTGAGGATGGAGGATTGAAGATTGAGTATTGATGATTGAGGATTGAGGATTGAGGACTGAGGATTGAGGATTGAAGATTGAAGATTGAGGATTGGGGATTGAGGATTGAGGTTTGAGAATTGATAATCGAAGATTGAGTATTGAGGATTGAAGATTGAGGTTTGAGGATTGAGGATTGAGGATTGAAAAGTGAGTATTGAAGATTGAGGATTGATGATTGAGGATTGAGGACTGAGGATTGGGGATTGAGGACTGAGGATTCAGCATTGAGGATTGAAGATTGAGGACTGGGGTTGAGGATTGAAGATTGAGGATTAAGGATTGAGGATTGGGGATTGATGATCCAGGATTGGAGATTGATTATTCAGGATTGAAGATTGAGGATTGAAGATTGAGGTTTGAGGATTGAGGATTCAGTATTGAGGATTGAGAATGAGGGCTGAGGGTTGAGGATTGAGGTTTGAGGACTGAGGACTGAGGATTGAGGATTGAGAATTGAGGATGGAGGATTGAGGATTGAGGATTGAGGATTGGGTATTGATGATTGAAGAATGAGGATTGACGATTGAGGATTGAGTATTGAGGATTGAAGATTGAGTATTGAGGATTGAAGGTTGATGATTCAGGATTGAGGATTGAGGATGAGGGCTGAGGGTTGAGGATTGAGGTTTGAGGATTGAGGACAGAAGATTGAGGATTGAGAATTGAGGATGGAGGATAGAGGATTGAGGATTGAGGATTGGGTATTGAGGATTGAAGAATGAGAATTGACGATTGTGGATTGAGTATTGAGGTTTGAAGATTGAGTATTGAGGATTGAAGGTTGATGATTGAGAACTGAGGATTGAGGATTGAAGATTGAGGATTGTGGATTCAGGATTGAGGATTGAGAATGAGGGCTGAGGGTTGAGGATTGAGGTTTGAGGACTAAGGCCTGAGGATTGAGGATTGAGAATTGAGGATGGAGGATTGAGGATTGAGGATTGAGGATTGGGTATTGATGATTGAAGAATGAGGATTGACGATTGAGGATTGAGTATTGAGGATTGAAGATTGAGTATTGAGGATTGAAGGTTGATGATTCAGGATTGAGGATTGAGGATGAGGGCTGAGGGTTGAGGATTGTGGTTTGAGGACTGAGGACAGAGGATTGAGGATTGAGAATTGAGGATGGAGGATTGAGGATTGAGGATTGAGGATTGTGTATTGAGGATTGAAGAATGAGGATTGACGATTGAGGATTGAGTATTGAGGATTGAAGATTGAGTATTGAAGACTGTGTATTGAGGATTGAGGATTGAGGATTGAGGATTGAGTATTGAAGATTGAGGATTGATGATTGAGGATTGAGGATTGAGTGTTGAAGACTGAGTATTGAGGATTGAAGGTTGAGGATTGAGAATTGAGGATTGAGGATTGAGGATTGAAGATTGAGGATTGAGGGTTGAGGATTGAGTGTTGAAGATTGAGGATTGATGACTGCAGATTGAGGATTGAGGATTGAGGATTGAGGATTGACAATTGAAGATTGCGGATTGGGGATTGAGGATTGAGGATTGAGGTTTGAGAATCGAAGATTGAGTATTGAGGATTGAAGATTGAGGTTTGAGGATTGAGGATTGAGGGTGGAGGATGAGGGCTGAGGGTTGAGGATTGAGGTTAGAGAATCGAATACTGAGAATTCAGGATATTCTATTGAGTATTGAGAATTGAGGATTGATGGTTGACTATTCAGGATTGAGGATTGAGTATTGAGGATTGAAGATTGAGGTTTGAGGATTGAGAATTGAGAATTGAGTTGAGGACTGAGGGTTGAGGATTGAGGTTTGAGGAACGAGGATTGAGGATTGAGAATTGAGGACTGAGGATGGACGATTGAGTATTGAAGATTGAGGATTGATGACTGAGGATTGAGGATTGAGGATTGAGGATTGAGGATTGAGGATTGAAGATTGAGTATTGAGGATTGAGGATGAGGGCTGAGGGTTGAGGTTTGAGGATTGAGGATTGGGGATTGAGGATTGAGTATTGAAGATTGAGGATTGATGATTGAGGATTGAGGATTGAGGGTTGAGGATTGAGGATTGAGGGTTGAAGACTGAGTATTGAGGATTGAAGATTGAGGATTGAGAATTGAGGATTGAGGATTGAGGATTGAAGATTGAGGATTGGCGGTTGAGGATTGAGTGTTGAAGATTGAGGATTGATGATTGCAGATTGAGGATTGAGGATTGAGGATTGAGGATTGACGATTGAAGATTGCGGACTGGGGATTGAGGATTGAGGATTGAGGTTTGAGAATCGAAGATTGAGTATTGAGGATTGAAGATTGAGGTTTGAGGATTGAGGATTGAGGGTGGAGGATGAGGGCTGAGGGTTGAGGATTGAGGTTAGAGTATCGAAAACTGAGAATTCAAGATATTCTATTGAGTATTGAGAATTGAGGATTGATGGTTGACTATTGAGGATTGAGGATTGAGTATTGAGGATTGAAGATTGAGGTTTGAGGATTGAGAATTGAGAATTGAGTATGAGGACTGCGGGTTGAGGATTGAGGTTTGAGGAACGAGGATTGAGGATTGAGAATTGAGGACTGAGGATTGATGATTGAGAACTGAGGATTGAGGATTGAAGATTGAGTATTGAGAATTGAGGATGAGGGCTGAGGGTTGAGGTTTGAGGTTTGAGGTCTGAGGACAGAGGATTGAGGATTGAGAATTGAGGATGGAGGATAGAGGATTGAGGATTGAGGAATGGGTATTGAGGATTGAAGAATGAGAATTGACGATTGTGGATTGAGTATTGAGGTTTGAAGATTGAGTATTGAGGATTGAAGGTTGATGATTGAGGATTGAGGATTGATGATTGAGGATTGAGGATTGAGGATTGAGGATTGAGGATTGATGATTGAGAACTGAGGAATGAGGATTGAAGATTGAGGATTGAGGATTCAGGATTGAGGATTGAGAATGAGGGCTGAGGGTTGAGGATTGAGATTTGAGGACTGAGGACTGAGGATTGAGGATTGAGAATTGAGGATGAAGGATTGAGGATTGAGGAGTGACGATTGGGTATTGATGATTGAAGAATGAGGATTGACGATTGAGGATTGAGTATTGAGGATTGAAGATTGAGTATTGAGGATTGAAGGTTGATGATTCAGGATTGAGGATTGAGGATGAGGGCTGCGGGTTGAGGATTGAGGTTTGAGGACTGAGGACAGAGGATTGAGGATTGAGAATTGAGGATGGAGGATTGAGGATTGATGATTGAGGATTGTGTATTGAGGATTGAAGAATGAGGATTGACGATTGAGGTTCGAGTATTGAGGATTGAAGATTGAGTATTGAGGATTGAAAGTTGATGATTGAATATTGAGGATTGATGATTGAGGATTGAGGATTGAGGATTGATGATTGAGGATTGATGATTGAAGACTGAGTATTGAGGATTGAAGATTGAGGATTGAGGATTGAGGATTGAGGATTGAGGATTGATGATTGAAGACTGTGTATTGAGGATTTAAGATTAAGGATTGAGGATTCAGGATTGAGGATTGAGGATGAGTGCTGAGGGTTGAGGATTGAGGTTTGAGGTTTGATGATTGAGGATTGAGGACTGAGGATTGGGGATTGAGGACTGAGGATTCAGCATTGAGGATTGAAGATTGAGGACTGGGGATTGTGGATTGAAGATTGAGGATTAAGGATTGAGGATTGGGGATTGAGGATCCAGGATTGGAGATTGATTATTCAGGATTGAAGATTGAGGATTGAGGATTGAGGACTGAGAATTGAGAATTGAGGGTGAGGACTGAGGGTTGAGGATTGAGCTTTGAGGAATGAGGATTGAGGACTGAGGATTGAGGATTGAGGATTGAGGATTGAGGATTGAGTATTGAAGATTGAGTATTCATGACTGAGGATTGAGGATTGAGGATTGAGGATGGAGGATTGAAGATTGAGTATTGATGATTGAGGATTGAGGATTGAGGACTGAGGATTGAGGATTGATGATTGAAGATTGAGGATTGGGGATTGAGGATTGAGGTTTGAGAATTGATAATCGAAGATTGAGTATTGAGGATTGAAGATTGAGGTTTGAGGATTGAGGATTGAGGATTGAAAAGTGAGTATTGAAGATTGAGGATTGATGATTGAGGATTGAGGATTGAGGATTGAGGATTGAGTATTGAGTGTTGAATATTGAGGATTGATGATCGAGGATTGAGGATTGAGGATTGAGGATTGAGGATTGAGGATTGAAGATTGAGGATTGAACATTGATGATTGAGGATTGAGTATTGGGGATTGAGGATCTAGGATTGGAGATTGACTATTGACGATTGAGGATTGAGTATTGAGGATTGAGGAACGAGGATTGAGGATTGAGGATCATGGCTGAGGGTTGAGGATTGAGGTTTGAGGACTGAGGACTGAGGATTGAGGATTGAGAATCGAGGATTGAGGGGTCAGTGTTAAAGATTGAGGATTGGGTATTCAGGATTGAAGAATGAGGATTGAGGATTGAGGATTGAGGATTGAGGATTGAGGATGAGGGCTGAGGGTTGAGGTTTGAGGTTTGAGGACTGAGGACAGAGGATTGAGGATTGAGAATTGAGGATGGAGGATAGAGGATTGAGGATTGAGGATTGGGTATTGAGGATTGAAGAATGAGAATTGACGATTGTGGACTGAGTATTGAGGTTTGAAGATTGAGTATTGAGGATTGAAGGTTGATGATTGAGAACTGAGGATTGAGGATTGAAGATTGAGGATTGAGGATTCAGGATTGAGGATTGAGAATGAGGGCTGAGGGTTGAGGATTGAGGTTTGAGGACTGAGGACTGAGGATTGAGGGTTGAGAATTGAGGATGGAGGATTGAGGATTGAGGATTGAGGATTGGGCATTGATGATTGAAGAATGAGGATTGACGATTGAGGATTGAGTATTGAGGATAGAAGATTGAGTATTGAGGATTGAAGGTTGATGATTCAGGATTGAGGATTGAGGATGAGGGCTGAGGGTTGAGGATTGAGGTTTGAGGACTGAGGACAGAGGATTGAGGATTGAGAATTGAGGATGGAGGATTGAGGATTGAGGATTGAGGATTGTGTATTGAGGATTGAAGAATGAGGATTGACGATTGAGGATTGAGTATTGAGGATTGAAGATTGAGTATTGAGGATTGAAGGTTGATGACTGAATATTGAGGATTGATGATTGAGGATTGAGGATTGAGGATTGAGGATTGAGGATTGAGGATTGATGATTGAAGACTGAGTATTGAGGATTGAAGATTGAGGATTGAGGATTGAGGATTGAGGATTGAGAGCTGATGATTGAAGACAGAGTATTGAGGATTGAAGACTGAGGATTGAGGATTCAGGATTGAGGATTGAGAATGAGGGCTGAGGGTTGAGGATTGAGGTTTGAGGTTTGATGATTGAGGATTGAGGACTGAGGATTGGGGATTGAGGTCTGAGGATTCAGCATTGAGGATTGAAGATTGAGGACTGGGGTTGAGGATTGAAGATTGAGGATTAAGGGTTGAGGATTGAAGATTGAGGATTAAGGATTGAGGATTGGGGATTGATGATCCAGGATTGGAGATTGATTATTCAGGATTGAAGATTGAGGATTGAAGATTGAGGTTTGAGGATTGAGGGTTGAGAACTGAGGATGAGGACTGAGGGTTGAGGATTGAGGTTTGAGGAACGAGGATTGAGGATTGAGAATTGAGGACTGAGGATTGACGATTGAGTATTGAAGATTGAGGATTGATGACTGAGGATTGAGGATTGAGGATTGAGGATTGAGGATTGAGGATTGAGGATTGAAGACTGTGTATTGAGGATTGAGGATTGAGGATTGAGGATTGAGTATTGAAGATTGATGATTGATGATTGAGGATTGAGGTTTGAGGTTTGAGGACTGAGGACAGAGGATTGAGGATTGAGAATTGAGGATGGAGGATAGAGGATTGAGGATTGAGGAATGGGTATTGAGGATTGAAGAATGAGAATTGACGATTGTGGATTGAGTATTGAGGTTTGAAGATTGAGTATTGAGGACAGAAGGTTGATGATTGAGGATTGAGGATTGATGATTGAGGATTGAGGATTGAGGATTGAGGATTGAGGATTGATGATTGAGAACTGAGGATTGAGGATTGAAGATTGAGGATTGAGGATTCAGGATTGAGGATTGAGAATGAGGGCTGAGGGTTGAGGATTGAGATTTGAGGACTGAGGACTGAGGATTGAGGATTGAGAACTGAGGTTGAAGGATTGAGGATTGAGGATTGACGATTGGGTATTGATGATTGAAGAATGAGGATTGACGATTGAGGATTGAGGATTGAGGATTGAGGATTGAGGATTGAGGATTGATGATTGAAGACTGAGTATTGAGGATTGAAGATTGAGTATTGAGGATTCAGGATTGAGGATTGAGGATGAGGACTGAGGGTTGAGGATTGAGGTTTGAGGTTTGATGATTGAGGATTGAGGACTGAGGATTGGGGATCGAGGACTGAGGATTCAGCATTGAGGATTGAAGATTGAGGACTGGGGTTGAGGATTGAAGATTGAGGATTAAGGATTGAGGATTGGGCATGGATGATCCAGGATTGGAGATTGATTATTCAGGATTGAAGATTGAGGATTGAAGATTGAGGTTTGAGGATTGAGGGTTGAGAACTGAGGATGAGGACTGAGGGTTGAGGATTGAGGTTTGAGGAACGAGGATTGAGGATTGAGAATTGAGGACTGAGGATTGACGATTGAGTATTGAAGATTGAGGATTGATGACTGAGGATTGAGGATTGAGGATTGAGGATTGAGGATTGAGGATTGAAGACTGTGTATTGAGGATTGAGGATTGAGGATTGAGGATTGAGTATTGAAGATGAGGATTGATGATTGAGGATTGAGGATTGAGGGTTGAGGATTGAGGATTGTGGGTTGAAGACTGAGTATTGAGGATTGAAGATTGAGGATTGAGAATTGAGGATTGAGGATTGAGGATTGAAGATTGAGGATTGACGGTTGAGGATTGAGTGTTGAAGATTGAGGATTGATGATTGCAGATTGAGGATTGAGGATTGAGGATTGAGGATTGAGGATTGACGATTGAAGATTGCGGACTGGGGATTGAGGATTGAGGATTGAGGTTTGAGAATCGAAGATTGAGTATTGAGGATTGAAGATTGAGGTTTGAGGATTGAGGATTGAGGGTGGAGGATGAGGGCTGAGGGTTGAGGATTGAGGTTAGAGTATCGAATACTGAGAATTCAGGATATTCTATTGAGTATTGAGAATTGAGGATTGATGGTTGACTATTGAGGATTGAGGATTGAGTATTGAGGACTGAAGATTGAGGTTTGAGGATTGAGAATTGAGAATTGAGTATGAGGACTGAGGGTTGAGGATTGAGGTTTGAGGAACGAGGATTGAGGATTGAGAATTGAGGACTGAGGATTGACGATTGAGTATTGAAGATTGAGGATTGATGACTGAGGATTGAGGATTGAGGATTGAGGATTGAGGATTGAGGATTGAAGATTGAGTATTGAGGATTGAGGATGAGGGCTGAGGGTTGAGGTTTGAGGTTTGAGGACTGAGGACAGAGGATTGAGGATTGAGAATTGAGGATGGAGGATAGAGGATTGAGGATTGAGGAATGGGTATTGAGGATTGAAGAATGAGAATTGACGATTGTGGATTGAGTATTGAGGTTTGAAGATTGAGTATTGAGGACTGAAGGTTGATGATTGAGGATTGAGGATTGATGATTGAGGATTGAGGATTGAGGATTGAAGATTGAGGATTGAGGATTGAGGATTGAGGATTGAGAGCTGATGATTGAAGACAGAGTATTGAGGATTGAAGACTGAGGATTGAGGATTCAGGATTGAGGATTGAGAATGAGGGCTGAGGGTTGAGGATTGAGGTTTGAGGTTTGATGATTGAGGATTGAGGACTGAGGATTGGGGATTGAGGTCTGAGGATTCAGCATTGAGGATTGAAGATTGAGGACTGGGGTTGAGGATTGAAGATTGAGGATTAAGGGTTGAGGATTGAAGATTGAGGATTAAGGATTGAGGATTGGGGATTGATGATCCAGGATTGGAGATTGATTATTCAGGATTGAAGATTGAGGATTGAAGATTGAGGTTTGAGGATTGAGGGTTGAGAACTGAGGATGAGGACTGAGGGTTGAGGATTGAGGTTTGAGGAACGAGGATTGAGGATTGAGAATTGAGGACTGAGGATTGACGATTGAGTATTGAAGATTGAGGATTGATGACTGAGGATTGAGGATTGAGGATTGAGGATTGAGGATTGAGGATTGAGGATTGAGAATTGAGGATGGAGGATAGAGGATTGAGGATTGAGGAATGGGTATTGAGGATTGAAGAATGAGAATTGACGATTGTGGATTGAGTATTGAGGTTTGAAGATTGAGTATTGAGGACTGAAGGTTGATGATTGAGGATTGAGGATTGATGATTGAGGATTGAGGATTGAGGATTGAGGATTGAGGATTGATGATTGAGAACTGAGGATTGAGGATTGAAGATTGAGGATTGAGGATTCAGGATTGAGGATTGCGAATGAGGGCTGAGGGTTGAGGATTGAGATTTGAGGACTGAGGACTGAGGATTGTGGATTGAGAACTGAGGATGAAGGATTGAGGATTGAGGATTGACGATTGGGTATTGATGATTGAAGAATGAGGATTGACGATTGAGGATTGAGTATTGAGGATTGAAGATTGAGTATTGAGGATTGAAGTTTGATGATTCAGGATTGAGGATTGAGGATAAGGGCTGAGGGTTGAGGATTGAGGTTTGAGGACTGAGGACAGAGGATTGAGGGTTGAGAATTGAGGATGGAGGATTGAGGATTGAGGATTGAGGATTGTGTATTGAGGATTGAAGAATGAGGATTGACGATTGAGGATTGAGTATTGAGGATTGAAGATTGAGTATTGAGGATTGAAGGTTGACGACTGAATATTGAGGATTGATGATTGAGGATTGCGGATTGAGGATTGAGGATTGATGTTTGAAGACTGAGTATTGAGAATTGAAGATTGATGATTGAGGATTGAGGATTGAGGATTGATGATTGAAGACTGAGTATTGAGGATTGAAGATTGAGGATTGAGGATTCAGGATTGAGGATTGAGGATGAGGGCTGAGGGCTGAGGATTGAGGTTTGAGGTTTGATGATTGAGGATTGAGGACTGAGGATTGGGGATTGAGGACTGAGGATTCAGCATTGAGGATTGAAGAGTGAGGTCTGGGGTTGAGGATTGAAGATTGAGGATTAAGGATTGAGGATTGGGGATTGATGATCCAGGATTGGAGATTGATTATTCAGGATTGAAGATTGAGGATTGAAGATTGAGGTTTGAGGATTGAGGGTTGAGAACTGAGGATGAGGATTGAGGATTGTGTATTGAGGATTGAAGAATGAGGATTGACGATTGAGGATTGAGTATTGAGGATTGAAGATTGAGTATTGAGGATTGAAGGTTGATGACTGAATATTGAGGATTGATGATTGAGGATTGAGGATTGAGGATTGAGGATTGATGATTGAGGATTGAGGATTGACGATTGAAGATTGCGGACTGGGGATTGAGGATTGAGGATTGAGGTTTGAGAATCGAAGATTGAGTATTGAGGATTGAAGATTGAGGTTTGAGGATTGAGGATTGAGGGTGGAGGATGAGGGCTGAGGGTTGAGGATTGAGGTTAGAGTATCGAATACTGAGAATTCAGGATATTCTATTGAGTATTGAGAATTGAGGATTGATGGTTGACTATTGAGGATTGAGGATTGAGTATTGAGGATTGAAGATTGAGGTTTGAGGATTGAGAATTGAGAATTGAGTATGAGGACTGAGGGTTGAGGATTGAGGTTTGAGGAACGAGGATTTAGGATTGAGAATTGAGGGCTGAGGATTGACGATTGAGTATTGAAGATTGAGGATTGATGACTGAGGATTGAGGATTGAGGATTGAGGATTGAGGATTGAGGATTGAAGATTGAGTATTGAGGATTGAGGATGAGGGCTGAGGGTTGAGGTTTGAGGTTTGAGGACTGAGGACAGAGGATTGAGGATTGAGAATTGAGGATGGAGGATAGAGGATTGAGGATTGAGGAATGGGTATTGAGGATTGAAGAATGAGAATTGACGATTGTGGATTGAGTATTGAGGATTGAAGATTGAGTATTGAGGATTGAAGGTTGATGATTCAGGATTGAGGATTGAGGATTGAGGATTGATGATTGAAGACTGAGTATTGAGGATTGAAGATTGAGGATTGAGGATTGAGGATTGAGGATCGAGGATTGATGATTGAAGACTGAGTATTGAGGATTTAAGATTGAGGATTGAGGATTCAGGATTGAGGATTGAGGATGAGGGCTGAGGGTTGAGCATTGAGGTTTGAGGTTTGATGATTGAGGATTGAGGACTGAGGATTGGGGATTGAGGACTGAGGATTCAGCATTGAGGATTGAAGATTGAGGACTGGGGATAGTGGATTGAAGATTGAGGATTAAGGATTGAGGATTGGGGATTGAGGATCCAGGATTGGAGATTGATTATTCAGGATTGAAGATTGAGGATTGAGGATTGAGGACTGAGAATTGAGAATTGAGGGTGAGGACTGAGGGTTGAGGATTGAGCTTTGAGGAATGAGGATTGAGGACTGAGGATTGAGGATTGAGGATTGAGGATTGAGGATTGAGTATTGAAGATTGAGTATTCATGACTGAGGATTGAGGATTGAGGATTGAGGATGGAGGATTGAAGATTGAGTATTGATGATTGAGGATTGAGGATTGAGGACTGAGGATTGAGGATTGAGGATTGAAGATTGAGGATTGGGGATTGAGGATTGAGGTTTGATAATTGATAATCGAAGATTGAGTATTGAGGATTGAAGATTGAGGTTTGAGGATTGAGGATTGAGGATTGAAAAGTGAGTATTGAAGATTGAGGATTGAGCATTGATGATTAAGTATTGAAGATTGAGGATTGATGATTGAGGATTGAGGATTGAGGATTGAGGATTGAGTATTGAGTGTTGAATATTGAGGATTGATGATCGAGGATTGAGGATTGAGGATTGAGGATTGAGGATTGAGGATTGAGGATTGAAGATTGAGGATTGAAGATTGATGATTGAGGATTGAGTATTGGGGTTTGAGGATCTAGGATTGGAGATTGACTATTGAGGATTGAGGATTGAGTATTGAGGATTGAGGAACGAGGATTGAGGATTGAGGATGATGGCTGAGGGTTGAGGATTGAGGTTTGAGGACTGAGGACTGAGGATTGAGGATTGAGAATCGAGGATTGAGGATTGAGTGTTAAAGATTGAGGATTGGGTATTCAGGATTGAAGAATGAGGATTGAGGATTGAGGATTGAGGATTGAGGATTGAGGATGAGGGCTGAGGGTTGAGGTTTGAGGTTTGAGGACTGAGGACAGAGGATTGATGATTGAAGACTGAGTATTGAGGATTTAAGATTGAGGATTGAGGATTCAGGATTGAGGATTGAGGATGAGGGCTGAGGGTTGAGCATTGAGGTTTGAGGTTTGATGATTGAGGATTGAGGACTGAGGATTGGGGATTGAGGACTGAGGATTCAGCATTGAGGATTGAAGATTGAGGACTGGGGATAGTGGATTGAAGATTGAGGATTAAGGATTGAGGATTGGGGATTGAGGATCCAGGATTGGAGATTGATTATTCAGGATTGAAGATTGAGGATTGAGGATTGAGGACTGAGAATTGAGAATTGAACGTGAGGACTGAGGGTTGAGGATTGAGCTTTGAGGAATGAGGATTGAGGACTGAGGATTGAGGATTGAGGATTGAGGATTGAGGATTGAGTATTGAAGATTGAGTATTCATGACTGAGGATTGAGGATTGAGGATTGAGGATGGAGGATTGAAGATTGAGTATTGATGATTGAGGATTGAGGATTGAGGACTGAGGATTGAGGATTGAGGATTGAAGATTGAGGATTGGGGATTGAGGATTGAGGTTTGATAATTGATAATCGAAGATTGAGTATTGAGGATTGAAGATTGAGGTTTGAGGATTGAGGATTGAGGATTGAAAAGTGAGTATTGAAGATTGAGGATTGAGCATTGATGATTAAGTATTGAAGATTGAGGATTGATGATTGAGGATTGAGGATTGAGGATTGAGGATTGAGTATTGAGTGTTGAATATTGAGGATTGATGATCGAGGATTGAGGATTGAGGATTGAGGATTGAGGATTGAGGATTGAGGATTGAAGATTGAGGATTGAAGATTGATGATTGAGGATTGAGTATTGGGGTTTGAGGATCTAGGATTGGAGATTGACTATTGAGGATTGAGGATTGAGTATTGAGGATTGAGGAACGAGGATTGAGGATTGAGGATGATGGCTGAGGGTTGAGGATTGAGGTTTGAGGACTGAGGACTGAGGATTGAGGATTGAGAATCGAGGATTGAGGATTGAGTGTTAAAGATTGAGGATTGGGTATTCAGGATTGAAGAATGAGGATTGAGGATTGAGGATTGAGGATTGAGGATTGAGGATGAGGGCTGAGGGTTGAGGTTTGAGGTTTGAGGACTGAGGACAGAGGATTGAGGATTGAGAATTGAGGATGGAGGATAGAGGATTGAGGATTGAGGATTGGGTATTGAGGATTGAAGAATGAGAATTGACGATTGTGGACTGAGTATTGAGGTTTGAAGATTGAGTATTGAGGATTGAAGGTTGATGATCGAGAACTGTGGATTGAGGAATGAAGATTGAGGATTGAGGATTCAGGATTGAGGATTGAGAATGAGGGCTGAGGGTTGAGGATTGAGGTTTGAGGACTGAGGACTGAGGATTGAGGATTGAGAATTGAGGATGGAGGATTGAGGATTGAGGATTGAGGATTGGGTATTGATGATTGAAGAATGAGGATTGACGATTGAGGATTGAGTATTGAGGATTGAAGATTGAGTATTGAGGATTGAAGGTTGATGATTCAGGATTGAGGATTGAGGATAAGGGCTGAGGGTTGAGGATTGAGGTTTGAGGACTGAGGACAGAGGATTGAGGATTGAGAATTGAGGATGGAGGATTGAGGATTGAGGATTGAGGATTGTGTATTGAGGATTGAAGAATGAGGATTGACGATTGAGGATTGAGTATTGAGGATTGAAGATTGAGTATTGAGGATTGAAGGTTGATGACTGAATATTGAGGATTGATGATTGAGGATTGAGGATTGAGGATTGCGGATTGAGGATTGATGATTGAAGACTGAGTATTGAGGATTGAAGATTGACGATTGAGGATTGAGGATTGAGGATTGAGGATTGATGATTGAAGACTGAGTATTGAGGATTGAAGATTGAGGATTGAGGATTCAGGATTGAGGATTGAGGATGAGGGCTGAGGGTTGAGGATTGAGGTTTGAGGTTTGATGATTGAGGATTGAGGACTGAGGATTGGGGATTGAGGACTGAGGATTCAGCATTGAGGATTGAAGATTGAGGTCTGGGGTTGAGGATTGAAGATTGAGGATTAAGGATTGAGGATTGGGGATTGATGATCCAGGATTGGAGATTGATTATTCAGGATTGAAGATTGAGGATTGAAGATTGAGGTTTGAGGATTGAGGGTTGAGAACTGAGGATGAGGACTGAGGGTTGAGGATTCAGGTTTGAGGAACGAGGATTCAGGATTGAGAATTGAGGACTGAGGATTGACGATTGAGTATTGAAGATTGAGGATTGATGACTGAGGATTGAGGATTGAGGATTGAGGAATGAGGATTGAGGATTGAAGACTGTGTATTGAGGATTGAGGATTGAGGATTGAGGATTGAGTATTGAAGATTGAGGATTGATGATTGAGGATTGAGGATTGAGGGTTGAGGATTTAGGATTGAGGGTTGAAGTCTGAGTATTGAGGATTGAAGATTGAGGATTGAGAATTGAGGATTGAGGATTGAGGATTGAAGATTGAGGATTGAGGATTGGGGATTGATGATCCAGGATTGGAGATTGATTATTCAGGATTGAAGATTGAGGATTGAAGATTGAGGTTTGAGGATTGAGGGTTGAGAACTGAGGATGAGGACTGAGGGTTGAGGATTGAGGTTTGAGGAACGAGGATTGAGGATTGAGAATTGAGGACTGAGGATTGACGATTGAGTATTGAAGATTGAGGATTGATGACTGAGGATTGAGGATTGAGGGTTGAGGATTTAGGATTGAGGGTTGAAGTCTGAGTATTGAGGATTGAAGATTGAGGATTGAGAATTGAGGATTGAGGATTGAGGATTGAGTATTGAGGACTGAAGATTGAGGTTTGAGGATTGAGAATTGAGAATTGAGTATGAGGACTGAGGGTTGAGGATTGAGGTTTGAGGAACGAGGATTGAGGATTGAGAATTGAGTACTGAGGATTGACGATTGAGTATTGAAGATTGAGGATTGATGACTGAGGATTGAGGATTGAGAATTGAGGATTGAGGATTGAGGATTGAGTATTGAGGACTGAAGATTGAGGTTTGAGGATTGAGAATTGAGAATTGAGTATGAGGACTGAGGATTGAAGATTGAGTATTGAGGATTGAAGGTTGATGATTCAGGATTGAGGATTGATAATGAGGGCTGCGGGTTGAGGATTGAGGTTTGAGGACTGAGGACAGAGGATTGAGGATTGCGAATTGAGGATGGAGGATTGAGGATTGAGGATTGAGGGTTGTGTATTGAGGATTGAAGAATGAGGATTGACGATTGAGGTTCGAGTATTGAGGATTGAAGATTGAGTATTGAGGATTGAAGGTTGAGGATTGAGGATTGAGGGCTGAGAATTGAGAATTGAGGGTGAGGACTGAGGGTTGAGGATTGAGCTTTGAGGAATGAGGATTGAGGACTGAGGATTGAGGATTGAGGATTGAGGATTGAGGATTGAGTATTGAAGATTGAGTATTCATGACTGAGGATTGAGGATTGAGGATTGAGGATGGAGGATTGAAGATTGAGTATTGATGATTGAGGATTGAGGATTGAGGACTGAGGATTGAGGATTGAGGATTGAAGATTGAGGATTGGGGATTGAGGATTGAGGTTTGAGAATTGATAATCGAAGATTGAGTATTGAGGATTGAAGATTGAGGTTTGAGGATTGAGGATTGAGGATCGAAAAGTGAGTATTGAAGATTGAGGATTGAGCATTGATGATTAAGTATTGAAGATTGAGGATTGATGATTGAGGATTGAGGATTGAGGATTGAGGATTGAGTATTGAGTGTTGAATATTGAGGATTGATGATCGAGGATTGAGGATTGAGGATTGAGGATTGAGGATTGAGGATTGAGGATTGAGTATTGAAGATTGAGTATTCATGACTGAGGATTGAGGATTGAGGATTGAGGATGGAGGATTGAAGATTGAGTATTGATGATTGAGGACTGAGGATTGAGGACTGAGGAATGAGGATTGAGGACTGAGGATTGAGGATTGAGGATTGAGGATTGAGGATTGAGTATTGAAGATTGAGTATTCATGACTGAGGATTGAGGATTGAGGATTGAGGATGGAGGATTGAAGATTGAGTATTGATGATTGAGGATTGAGGATTGAGGACTGAGGATTGATGATTGAGGATTGAAGATTGAGGATTGGGGATTGAGGATTGAGGTTTGAGAATTGATAATCGAAGATTGAGTATTGAGGATTGAAGATTGAGGATTGAAGATTGATGATTGAGGATTGAGTATTGGGGATTGAGGATCTAGGATTGGAGATTGACTATTGAGGATTGAGGATTGAGTATTGTGGATTGAGGAACGAGGATTGAGGATTGAGGATGATGGCTGAGGGTTGAGGATTGAGGTTTGAGGACTGAGGACTGAGGATTGAGGATTGAGAATCGAGGATTGAGGATTGAGTGTTAAAGATTGAGGATTGGGTATTCAGGATTGAAGAATGAGGATTGAGGATTGAGGATTGAGGATTGAGGATTGAGGATGAGGGCTGAGGGTTGAGGTTTGAGGTTTGAGGACTGAGGACAGAGGATTGAGGATTGAGAATTGAGGATGGAGGATAGAGGATTGAGGATTGAGGATTGGGTATTGAGGATAGAAGAATGAGAATTGACGATTGTGGACTGAGTATTGAGGTTTGAAGATTGAGTATTGAGGATTGAAGGTTGATGATTGAGAACTGAGGATTGAGGATTGAAGATTGAGGATTGAGTGTTCAGGATTGAGGATTGAGAATGAGGGCTGAGGGTTGAGGATTGAGGTTTGTGGACTGAGGACTGAGGATTGAGGATTGAGAATTGAGGTTGGAGGATTGCGGATTGAGGATTGAGGATTGGGCATTGATGATTGAAGAATGAGGATTGACGATTGAGGATTGAGTATTGAGGATTGAAGATTGAGTATTGAGGATTGAAGGTTGATGATTCAGGATCGAGGATTGAGGATGAGGGCTGAGGGTTGAGGATTGAGGTTTGAGGACTGAGGACAGAGGATTGAGGATTGAGAATTGAAGATGGAGGATTGAGGATTGAGGATTGAGGATTGTGTATTGAGGATTGAAGAATGAGGATTGACGATTGAGGATTGAGTATTGAGGATTGAAGATTGAGTAATGAGGATTGAAGGTTGATGACTGAATATTGAGGATTGATGATTGAGGATTGGGGATTGATGATCCAGGATTGGAGATTGATTATTCAGGATTGAAGATTGAGGATTGAAGATTGAGGTTTGAGGATTGAGGGTTGAGAACTGAGTATTGAGGATTGAAGATTGAGGATTGAGAATTGAGGATTGACGATTGAGGATTGCAGATTGAGGATTGAGGATTGAGGATTGAGGATTGAGGATTGACGATTGAAGATTGCGGACTGGGGATTGAGGATTGAGGATTGAGGTTTGAGAATCGAAGATTGAGTATTGAGGATTGAAGATTGAGGTTTGAGGATTGAGGATTGAGGGTGGAGGATGAGGGCTGAGGGTTGAGGATTGAGGTTAGAGTATCGAATACTGAGAATTCAGGATATTCTATTGAGTATTGAGAATTGAGGATTGATGGTTGACTATTGAGGATTGAGGATTGAGTATTGAGGACTGAAGATTGAGGTTTGAGGATTGAGAATTGAGAATTGAGTATGAGGACTGAGGGTTGAGGATTGAGGTTTGAGGAACGAGGATTGAGGATTGAGAATTGAGGACTGAGGATTGACGATTGAGTATTGAAGATTGAGGATTGATGACTGAGGATTGAGGATTGAGGATTGAGGATTGACGATTGAGGATTGAAGATTGAGTATTGAGGATTGAGGATGAGGGCTGAGGGTTGAGGTTTGAGGTTTGAGGACTGAGGACAGAGGATTGAGGATTGAGAATTGAGGATGGAGGATAGAGGATTGAGGATTGAGGAATGGGTATTGAGGATTGAAGAATGAGAATTGACGATTGTGGATTGAGTATTGAGGTTTGAAGATTGAGTATTGAGGACTGAAGGTTGATGATTGAGGATTGAGGATTGATGATTGAGGATTGAGGATTGAGGATTGAGGATTGAGGATTGATGATTGAGAACTGAGGATTGAGGATTGAAGATTGAGGATTGAGGATTCAGGATTGAGGATTGCGAATGAGGGCTGAGGGTTGAGGATTGAGATTTGAGGACTGAGGACTGAGGATTGTGGATTGAGAACTGAGGATGAAGGATTGAGGATTGAGGATTGACGATTGGGTATTGATGATTGAAGAATGAGGATTGACGATTGAGGATTGAGTATTGAGGATTGAAGATTGAGTATTGAGGATTGAAGTTTGATGATTCAGGATTGAGGATTGAGGATAAGGGCTGAGGGTTGAGGATTGAGGTTTGAGGACTGAGGACAGAGGATTGAGGGTTGAGAATTGAGGATGGAGGATTGAGGATTGAGGATTGAGGATTGTGTATTGAGGATTGAAGAATGAGGATTGACGATTGAGGATTGAGTATTGAGGATTGAAGATTGAGTATTGAGGATTGAAGGTTGACGACTGAATATTGAGGATTGATGATTGAGGATTGCGGATTGAGGATTGAGGATTGATGTTTGAAGACTGAGTATTGAGAATTGAAGATTGATGATTGAGGATTGAGGATTGAGGATTGATGATTGAAGACTGAGTATTGAGGATTGAAGATTGAGGATTGAGGATTCAGGATTGAGGATTGAGGATGAGGGCTGAGGGCTGAGGATTGAGGTTTGAGGTTTGATGATTGAGGATTGAGGACTGAGGATTGGGGATTGAGGACTGAGGATTCAGCATTGAGGATTGAAGAGTGAGGTCTGGGGTTGAGGATTGAAGATTGAGGATTAAGGATTGAGGATTGGGGATTGATGATCCAGGATTGGAGATTGATTATTCAGGATTGAAGATTGAGGATTGAAGATTGAGGTTTGAGGATTGAGGGTTGAGAACTGAGGATGAGGATTGAGGATTGTGTATTGAGGATTGAAGAATGAGGATTGACGATTGAGGATTGAGTATTGAGGATTGAAGATTGAGTATTGAGGATTGAAGGTTGATGACTGAATATTGAGGATTGATGATTGAGGATTGAGGATTGAGGATTGAGGATTGATGATTGAGGATTGAGGATTGACGATTGAAGATTGCGGACTGGGGATTGAGGATTGAGGATTGAGGTTTGAGAATCGAAGATTGAGTATTGAGGATTGAAGATTGAGGTTTGAGGATTGAGGATTGAGGGTGGAGGATGAGGGCTGAGGGTTGAGGATTGAGGTTAGAGTATCGAATACTGAGAATTCAGGATATTCTATTGAGTATTGAGAATTGAGGATTGATGGTTGACTATTGAGGATTGAGGATTGAGTATTGAGGATTGAAGATTGAGGTTTGAGGATTGAGAATTGAGAATTGAGTATGAGGACTGAGGGTTGAGGATTGAGGTTTGAGGAACGAGGATTTAGGATTGAGAATTGAGGGCTGAGGATTGACGATTGAGTATTGAAGATTGAGGATTGATGACTGAGGATTGAGGATTGAGGATTGAGGATTGAGGATTGAGGATTGAAGATTGAGTATTGAGGATTGAGGATGAGGGCTGAGGGTTGAGGTTTGAGGTTTGAGGACTGAGGACAGAGGATTGAGGATTGAGAATTGAGGATGGAGGATAGAGGATTGAGGATTGAGGAATGGGTATTGAGGATTGAAGAATGAGAATTGACGATTGTGGATTGAGTATTGAGGATTGAAGATTGAGTATTGAGGATTGAAGGTTGATGATTCAGGATTGAGGATTGAGGATTGAGGATTGATGATTGAAGACTGAGTATTGAGGATTGAAGATTGAGGATTGAGGATTGAGGATTGAGGATCGAGGATTGATGATTGAAGACTGAGTATTGAGGATTTAAGATTGAGGATTGAGGATTCAGGATTGAGGATTGAGGATTGAGGATTGGGGATTGAGGATTGAGGTTTGAGAATTGATAATCGAAGATTGAGTATTGAGGATTGAAGATTGAGGTTTGAGGATTGAGGATTGAGGATCGAAAAGTGAGTATTGAAGATTGAGGATTGAGCATTGATGATTAAGTATTGAAGATTGAGGATTGATGATTGAGGATTGAGGATTGAGGATTGAGGATTGAGTATTGAGTGTTGAATATTGAGGATTGATGATCGAGGATTGAGGATTGAGGATTGAGGATTGAGGATTGAGGATTGAGGATTGAGTATTGAAGATTGAGTATTCATGACTGAGGATTGAGGATTGAGGATTGAGGATGGAGGATTGAAGATTGAGTATTGATGATTGAGGACTGAGGATTGAGGACTGAGGAATGAGGATTGAGGACTGAGGATTGAGGATTGAGGATTGAGGATTGAGGATTGAGTATTGAAGATTGAGTATTCATGACTGAGGATTGAGGATTGAGGATTGAGGATGGAGGATTGAAGATTGAGTATTGATGATTGAGGATTGAGGATTGAGGACTGAGGATTGATGATTGAGGATTGAAGATTGAGGATTGGGGATTGAGGATTGAGGTTTGAGAATTGATAATCGAAGATTGAGTATTGAGGATTGAAGATTGAGGATTGAAGATTGATGATTGAGGATTGAGTATTGGGGATTGAGGATCTAGGATTGGAGATTGACTATTGAGGATTGAGGATTGAGTATTGTGGATTGAGGAACGAGGATTGAGGATTGAGGATGATGGCTGAGGGTTGAGGATTGAGGTTTGAGGACTGAGGACTGAGGATTGAGGATTGAGAATCGAGGATTGAGGATTGAGTGTTAAAGATTGAGGATTGGGTATTCAGGATTGAAGAATGAGGATTGAGGATTGAGGATGAGGGCTGAGGGTTGAGGTTTGAGGTTTGAGGACTGAGGACAGAGGATTGAGGATTGAGAATTGAGGATGGAGGATAGAGGATTGAGGATTGAGGATTGGGTATTGAGGATAGAAGAATGAGAATTGACGATTGTGGACTGAGTATTGAGGTTTGAAGATTGAGTATTGAGGATTGAAGGTTGATGATTGAGAACTGAGGATTGAGGATTGAAGATTGAGGATTGAGTGTTCAGGATTGAGGATTGAGAATGAGGGCTGAGGGTTGAGGATTGAGGTTTGTGGACTGAGGACTGAGGATTGAGGATTGAGAATTGAGGTTGGAGGTTTGCGGATTGAGGATTGAGGATTGGGCATTGATGATTGAAGAATGAGGATTGACGATTGAGGATTGAGTATTGAGGATTGAAGATTGAGTATTGAGGATTGAAGGTTGATGATTCAGGATCGAGGATTGAGGATGAGGGCTGAGGGTTGAGGATTGAGGTTTGAGGACTGAGGACAGAGGATTGAGGATTGAGAATTGAAGATGGAGGATTGAGGATTGAGGATTGAGGATTGTGTATTGAGGATTGAAGAATGAGGATTGACGATTGAGGATTGAGTATTGAGGATTGAAGATTGAGTAATGAGGATTGAAGGTTGATGACTGAATATTGAGGATTGATGATTGAGGATTGGGGATTGATGATCCAGGATTGGAGATTGATTATTCAGGATTGAAGATTGAGGATTGAAGATTGAGGTTTGAGGATTGAGGGTTGAGAACTGAGGATGAGGACTAAGGGTTGAGGATTGAGGTTTGAGGAACGAGGATTGAGGATTGAGAATTGAGGACTGAGGATTGACGATTGAGTATTGAAGATTGAGGATTGATGACTGAGGATTGAGGATTGAGGATTGAGGATTGAGGATTGAGTATTGAAGACTGTGTATTGAGGATTGAGGATTGAGGATTGAGGATTGAGTATTGAAGATTGTTGATTGATGATTGAGGATTGAGGATTGAGGGTTGAGGATTGAGGATTGAGGGTTGAAGACTGAGTATTGAGGATTGAAGATTGAGGATTGAGAATTGAGGATTGACGATTGAGGATTGCAGATTGAGGATTGAGGATTGAGGATTGAGGATTGAGGATTGACGATTGAAGATTGCGGACTGGGGATTGAGGATTGAGGATTGAGGTTTGAGAATCGAAGATTGAGTATTGAGGATTGAAGATTGAGGTTTGAGGATTGAGGATTGAGGGTGGAGGATGAGGGCTGAGGGTTGAGGATTGAGGTTAGAGTATCGAATACTGAGAATTCAGGATATTCTATTGAGTATTGAGAATTGAGGATTGATGGTTGACTATTGAGGATTGAGGATTGAGTATTGAGGACTGAAGATTGAGGTTTGAGGATTGAGAATTGAGAATTGAGTATGAGGACTGAGGGTTGAGGATTGAGGTTTGAGGAACGAGGATTGAGGATTGAGAATTGAGGACTGAGGATTGACGATTGAGTATTGAAGATTGAGGATTGATGACTGAGGATTGAGGATTGAGGATTGAGGATTGACGATTGAGGATTGAAGATTGAGTATTGAGGATTGAGGATGAGGGCTGAGGGTTGAGGTTTGAGGTTTGAGGACTGAGGACAGAGGATTGAGGATTGAGAATTGAGGATGGAGGATAGAGGATTGAGGATTGAGGAATGGGTATTGAGGATTGAAGAATGAGAATTGACGATTGTGGATTGAGTATTGAGGTTTGAAGATTGAGTATTGAGGACTGAAGGTTGATGATTGAGGATTGAGGATTGATGATTGAGGATTGAGGATTGAGGATTGAGGATTGAGGATTGATGATTGAGAACTGAGGATTGAGGATTGAAGATTGAGGATTGAGGATTCAGGATTGAGGATTGCGAATGAGGGCTGAGGGTTGAGGATTGAGATTTGAGGACTGAGGACTGAGGATTGTGGATTGAGAACTGAGGATGAAGGATTGAGGATTGAGGATTGACGATTGGGTATTGATGATTGAAGAATGAGGATTGACGATTGAGGATTGAGTATTGAGGATTGAAGATTGAGTATTGAGGATTGAAGTTTGATGATTCAGGATTGAGGATTGAGGATAAGGGCTGAGGGTTGAGGATTGAGGTTTGAGGACTGAGGACAGAGGATTGAGGGTTGAGAATTGAGGATGGAGGATTGAGGATTGAGGATTGAGGATTGTGTATTGAGGATTGAAGAATGAGGATTGACGATTGAGGATTGAGTATTGAGGATTGAAGATTGAGTATTGAGGATTGAAGGTTGACGACTGAATATTGAGGATTGATGATTGAGGATTGCGGATTGAGGATTGAGGATTGATGTTTGAAGACTGAGTATTGAGAATTGAAGATTGATGATTGAGGATTGAGGATTGAGGATTGATGATTGAAGACTGAGTATTGAGGATTGAAGATTGAGGATTGAGGATTCAGGATTGAGGATTGAGGATGAGGGCTGAGGGCTGAGGATTGAGGTTTGAGGTTTGATGATTGAGGATTGAGGACTGAGGATTGGGGATTGAGGACTGAGGATTCAGCATTGAGGATTGAAGAGTGAGGTCTGGGGTTGAGGATTGAAGATTGAGGATTAAGGATTGAGGATTGGGGATTGATGATCCAGGATTGGAGATTGATTATTCAGGATTGAAGATTGAGGATTGAAGATTGAGGTTTGAGGATTGAGGGTTGAGAACTGAGGATGAGGATTGAGGATTGTGTATTGAGGATTGAAGAATGAGGATTGACGATTGAGGATTGAGTATTGAGGATTGAAGATTGAGTATTGAGGATTGAAGGTTGATGACTGAATATTGAGGATTGATGATTGAGGATTGAGGATTGAGGATTGAGGATTGATGATTGAGGATTGAGGATTGACGATTGAAGATTGCGGACTGGGGATTGAGGATTGAGGATTGAGGTTTGAGAATCGAAGATTGAGTATTGAGGATTGAAGATTGAGGTTTGAGGATTGAGGATTGAGGGTGGAGGATGAGGGCTGAGGGTTGAGGATTGAGGTTAGAGTATCGAATACTGAGAATTCAGGATATTCTATTGAGTATTGAGAATTGAGGATTGATGGTTGACTATTGAGGATTGAGGATTGAGTATTGAGGATTGAAGATTGAGGTTTGAGGATTGAGAATTGAGAATTGAGTATGAGGACTGAGGGTTGAGGATTGAGGTTTGAGGAACGAGGATTTAGGATTGAGAATTGAGGGCTGAGGATTGACGATTGAGTATTGAAGATTGAGGATTGATGACTGAGGATTGAGGATTGAGGATTGAGGATTGAGGATTGAGGATTGAAGATTGAGTATTGAGGATTGAGGATGAGGGCTGAGGGTTGAGGTTTGAGGTTTGAGGACTGAGGACAGAGGATTGAGGATTGAGAATTGAGGATGGAGGATAGAGGATTCAGGATTGAGGAATGGGTATTGAGGATTGAAGAATGAGAATTGACGATTGTGGATTGAGTATTGAGGATTGAAGATTGAGTATTGAGGATTGAAGGTTGATGATTCAGGATTGAGGATTGAGGATTGAGGATTGATGATTGAAGACTGAGTATTGAGGATTGAAGATTGAGGATTGAGGATTGAGGATTGAGGATCGAGGATTGATGATTGAAGACTGAGTATTGAGGATTTAAGATTGAGGATTGAGGATTCAGGATTGAGGATTGAGGATGAGGGCTGAGGGTTGAGCATTGAGGTTTGAGGTTTGATGATTGAGGATTGAGGACTGAGGATTGGGGATTGAGGACTGAGGATTCAGCATTGAGGATTGAAGATTGAGGACTGGAGATAGTGGATTGAAGATTGAGGATTAAGGATTGAGGATTGGGGATTGAGGATCCAGGATTGGAGATTGATTATTCAGGATTGAAGATTGAGGATTGAGGATTGAGGACTGAGAATTGAGAATTGAGGGTGAGGACTGAGGGTTGAGGATTGAGCTTTGAGGAATGAGGATTGAGGACTGAGGATTGAGGATTGAGGATTGAGGATTGAGGATTGAGTATTGAAGATTGAGTATTCATGACTGAGGATTGAGGATTGAGGATTGAGGATGGAGGATTGAAGATTGAGTATTGATGATTGAGGATTGAGGATTGAGGACTGAGGATTGAGGATTGAGGATTGAAGATTGAGGATTGGGGATTGAGGATTGAGGTTTGATAATTGATAATCGAAGATTGAGTATTGAGGATTGAAGATTGAGGTTTGAGGATTGAGGATTGAGGATTGAAAAGTGAGTATTGAAGATTGAGGATTGAGCATTGATGATTAAGTATTGAAGATTGAGGATTGATGATTGAGGATTGAGGATTGAGGATTGAGGATTGAGTATTGAGTGTTGAATATTGAGGATTGATGATCGAGGATTGAGGATTGAGGATTGAGGATTGAGGATTGAGGATTGAGGATTGAAGATTGAGGATTGAAGATTGATGATTGAGGATTGAGTATTGGGGTTTGAGGATCTAGGATTGGAGATTGACTATTGAGGATTGAGGATTGAGTATTGAGGATTGAGGAACGAGGATTGAGGATTGAGGATGATGGCTGAGGGTTGAGGATTGAGGTTTGAGGACTGAGGACTGAGGATTGAGGATTGAGAATCGAGGATTGAGGATTGAGTGTTAAAGATTGAGGATTGGGTATTCAGGATTGAAGAATGAGGATTGAGGATTGAGGATTGAGGATTGAGGATTGAGGATGAGGGCTGAGGGTTGAGGTTTGAGGTTTGAGGACTGAGGACAGAGGATTGAGGATTGAGAATTGAGGATGGAGGATAGAGGATTGAGGATTGAGGATTGGGTATTGAGGATTGAAGAATGAGAATTGACGATTGTGGACTGAGTATTGAGGTTTGAAGATTGAGTATTGAGGATTGAAGGTTGATGATCGAGAACTGTGGATTGAGGAATGAAGATTGAGGATTGAGGATTCAGGATTGAGGATTGAGAATGAGGGCTGAGGGTTGAGGATTGAGGTTTGAGGACTGAGGACTGAGGATTGAGGATTGAGAATTGAGGATGGAGGATTGAGGATTGAGGATTGAGGATTGGGTATTGATGATTGAAGAATGAGGATTGACGATTGAGGATTGAGTATTGAGGATTGAAGATTGAGTATTGAGGATTGAAGGTTGATGATTCAGGATTGAGGATTGAGGATAAGGGCTGAGGGTTGAGGATTGAGGTTTGAGGACTGAGGACAGAGGATTGAGGATTGAGAATTGAGGATGGAGGATTGAGGATTGAGGATTGAGGATTGTGTATTGAGGATTGAAGAATGAGGATTGACGATTGAGGATTGAGTATTGAGGATTGAAGATTGAGTATTGAGGATTGAAGGTTGATGACTGAATATTGAGGATTGATGATTGAGGATTGAGGATTGAGGATTGAGGATTGAGGATTGATGATTGAAGACTGAGTATTGAGGATTGAAGATTGACGATTGAGGATTGAGGATTGAGGATTGAGGATTGATGATTGAAGACTGAGTATTGAGGATTGAAGATTCAGGATTGAGGATTCAGGATTGAGGATTGAGGATGAGGGCTGAGGGTTGAGGATTGAGGTTTGAGGTTTGATGATTGAGGATTGAGGACTGAGGATTGGGGATTGAGGACTGAGGATTCAGCATTGAGGATTGAAGATTGAGGTCTGGGGTTGAGGATTGAAGATTGAGGATTAAGGATTGAGGATTGGGGATTGATGATCCAGGATTGGAGATTGATTATTCAGGATTGAAGATTGAGGATTGAAGATTGAGGTTTGAGGATTGAGGGTTGAGAACTGAGGATGAGGACTGAGGGTTGAGGATTCAGGTTTGAGGAACGAGGATTCAGGATTGAGAATTGAGGACTGAGGATTGACGATTGAGTATTGAAGATTGAGGATTGATGACTGAGGATTGAGGATTGAGGATTGAGGAATGAGGATTGAGGATTGAAGACTGTGTATTGAGGATTGAGGATTGAGGATTGAGGATTGAGTATTGAAGATTGAGGATTGATGATTGAGGATTGAGGATTGAGGGTTGAGGATTTAGGATTGAGGGTTGAAGTCTGAGTATTGAGGATTGAAGATTGAGGATTGAGAATTGAGGATTGAGGATTGAGGATTGAAGATTGAGGATTGAGGATTGGGGATTGATGATCCAGGATTGGAGATTGATTATTCAGGATTGAAGATTGAGGATTGAAGATTGAGGTTTGAGGATTGAGGGTTGAGAACTGAGGATGAGGACTGAGGGTTGAGGATTGAGGTTTGAGGAACGAGGATTGAGGATTGAGAATTGAGGACTGAGGATTGACGATTGAGTATTGAAGATTGAGGATTGATGACTGAGGATTGAGGATTGAGGGTTGAGGATTTAGGATTGAGGGTTGAAGTCTGAGTATTGAGGATTGAAGATTGAGGATTGAGAATTGAGGATTGAGGATTGAGGATTGAGTATTGAGGACTGAAGATTGAGGTTTGAGGATTGAGAATTGAGAATTGAGTATGAGGACTGAGGGTTGAGGATTGAGGTTTGAGGAACGAGGATTGAGGATTGAGAATTGAGTACTGAGGATTGACGATTGAGTATTGAAGATTGAGGATTGATGACTGAGGATTGAGGATTGAGAATTGAGGATTGAGGATTGAGGATTGAGTATTGAGGACTGAAGATTGAGGTTTGAGGATTGAGAATTGAGAATTGAGTATGAGGACTGAGGATTGAGGATTGAAGATTGAGGATTGAGGATTCAGGATTGAGGATTGCGAATGAGGGCTGAGGGTTGAGGATTGAGATTTGAGGACTGAGGACTGAGGATTGTGGATTGAGTACTGAGGATGAAGGATTGAGGGTTGAGGATTGACGATTGGGTATTGATGATTGAAGAATGAGGATTGACGATTGAGGATTGAGTATTGAGGATTGAAGATTGAGTATTGAGGATTGAAGGTTGATGATTCAGGATTGAGGATTGATAATGAGGGCTGCGGGTTGAGGATTGAGGTTTGAGGACTGAGGACAGAGGATTGAGGATTGAGAATTGAGGATGGAGGATTGAGGATTGAGGATTGAGGGTTGTGTATTGAGGATTGAAGAATGAGGATTGACGATTGAGGTTCGAGTATTGAGGATTGAAGATTGAGTATTGAGGATTGAAGGTTGAGGATTGAGGATTGAGGGCTGAGAATTGAGAATTGAGGGTGAGGACTGAGGGTTGAGGATTGAGCTTTGAGGAATGAGGATTGAGGACTGAGGATTGAGGATTGAGGATTGAGGATTGAGGATTGAGTATTGAAGATTGAGTATTCATGACTGAGGATTGAGGATTGAGGATTGAGGATGGAGGATTGAAGATTGAGTATTGATGATTGAGGATTGAGGATTGAGGACTGAGGATTGAGGATTGAGGATTGAAGATTGAGGATTGGGGATTGAGGATTGAGGTTTGAGAATTGATAATCGAAGATTGAGTATTGAGGATTGAAGATTGAGGTTTGAGGATTGAGGATTGAGGATCGAAAAGTGAGTATTGAAGATTGAGGATTGAGCATTGATGATTAAGTATTGAAGATTGAGGATTGATGATTGAGGATTGAGGATTGAGGATTGAGGATTGAGTATTGAGTGTTGAATATTGAGGATTGATGATCGAGGATTGAGGATTGAGGATTGAGGATTGAGGATTGAGGATTGAGGATTGAGTATTGAAGATTGAGTATTCATGACTGAGGATTGAGGATTGAGGATTGAGGATGGAGGATTGAAGATTGAGTATTGATGATTGAGGACTGAGGATTGAGGACTGAGGAATGAGGATTGAGGACTGAGGATTGAGGATTGAGGATTGAGGATTGAGGATTGAGTATTGAAGATTGAGTATTCATGACTGAGGATTGAGGATTGAGGATTGAGGATGGAGGATTGAAGATTGAGTATTGATGATTGAGGATTGAGGATTGAGGACTGAGGATTGATGATTGAGGATTGAAGATTGAGGATTGGGGATTGAGGATTGAGGTTTGAGAATTGATAATCGAAGATTGAGTATTGAGGATTGAAGATTGAGGATTGAAGATTGATGATTGAGGATTGAGTATTGGGGATTGAGGATCTAGGATTGGAGATTGACTATTGAGGATTGAGGATTGAGTATTGTGGATTGAGGAACGAGGATTGAGGATTGAGGATGATGGCTGAGGGTTGAGGATTGAGGTTTGAGGACTGAGGACTGAGGATTGAGGATTGAGAATCGAGGATTGAGGATTGAGTGTTAAAGATTGAGGATTGGGTATTCAGGATTGAAGAATGAGGATTGAGGATTGAGGATTGAGGATTGAGGATTGAGGATGAGGGCTGAGGGTTGAGGTTTGAGGTTTGAGGACTGAGGACAGAGGATTGAGGATTGAGAATTGAGGATGGAGGATAGAGGATTGAGGATTGAGGATTGGGTATTGAGGATAGAAGAATGAGAATTGACGATTGTGGACTGAGTATTGAGGTTTGAAGATTGAGTATTGAGGATTGAAGGTTGATGATTGAGAACTGAGGATTGAGGATTGAAGATTGAGGATTGAGTGTTCAGGATTGAGGATTGAGAATGAGGGCTGAGGGTTGAGGATTGAGGTTTGTGGACTGAGGACTGAGGATTGAGGATTGAGAATTGAGGTTGGAGGATTGCGGATTGAGGATTGAGGATTGGGCATTGATGATTGAAGAATGAGGATTGACGATTGAGGATTGAGTATTGAGGATTGAAGATTGAGTATTGAGGATTGAAGGTTGATGATTCAGGATCGAGGATTGAGGATGAGGGCTGAGGGTTGAGGATTGAGGTTTGAGGACTGAGGACAGAGGATTGAGGATTGAGAATTGAAGATGGAGGATTGAGGATTGAGGATTGAGGATTGTGTATTGAGGATTGAAGAATGAGGATTGACGATTGAGGATTGAGTATTGAGGATTGAAGATTGAGTAATGAGGATTGAAGGTTGATGACTGAATATTGAGGATTGATGATTGAGGATTGGGGATTGATGATCCAGGATTGGAGATTGATTATTCAGGATTGAAGATTGAGGATTGAAGATTGAGGTTTGAGGATTGAGGGTTGAGAACTGAGGATGAGGACTAAGGGTTGAGGATTGAGGTTTGAGGAACGAGGATTGAGGATTGAGAATTGAGGACTGAGGATTGACGATTGAGTATTGAAGATTGAGGATTGATGACTGAGGATTGAGGATTGAGGATTGAGGATTGAGGATTGAGTATTGAAGACTGTGTATTGAGGATTGAGGATTGAGGATTGAGTATTGAAGACTGTGTATTGAGGATTGAGGATTGAGGATTGAGGATTGAGGGTTGAGGATTGAGGATTGAGGGTTGAAGACTGAGTATTGAGGATTGAAGATTGAGGATTGAGAATTGAGGATTGACGATTGAGGATTGAAGATTGAGGATTGACGGTTGAGGATTGAGTGTTGAAGATTGAGGATTGATGATTGCAGATTGAGGATTGAGGATTGAGGATTGAGGATTGACGATTGAAGATTGCGGACTGGGGATTGAGGATTGAGGATTGAGGTTTGAGAATCGAAGATTGAGTATTGAGGATTGAAGATTGAGGTTTGAGGATTGAGGATTGAGGGTGGAGGATGAGGGCTGAGGGTTGAGGATTGAGGTTAGAGTATCGAATACTGAGAATTCAGGATATTCTATTGAGTATTGAGAAATGAGGATTGATGGTTGACTATTGAGGATTGAGGATTGAGTATTGAGGATTGAAGATTGAGGTTTGAGGATTGAGAATTGAGAATTGAGTATGAGGACGGAGGATTGAGGATTGAGGTTTGAGGAACGAGGATTGAGGATTGAGAATTGAGGACTGAGGATTGACGATTGAGTATTGAAGATTGAGGATTGATGACTGAGAACTGAGGATTGAGGATTGAAGATTGAGGATTGAGGATTCAGGATTGAGGATTGAGGATGAGGGCTGAGGGTTGAGGATTGAGATTTGAGGACTGAGGACTGAGGATTGAGGATTGAGAACTGAGGATAAAGGATTGAGGATTGAGGATTGACGATTGGGTATTGACGATTGAGGAATGAGGATTGACGATTGAGGATTGAGTATTGAGGATTGAAGATTGAGTATTGAGGATTGAAGGTTGATGATTCAGGATTGAGGATTGAGGATTGAGGATTGATGATTGAAGACTGAGTATTGAGGATTGAAGGTTGAGGATTGAGGATTGAGGATTGAGGATCGAGGATTGATGATTGAAGACTGAGTATTGAGGATTTAAGATTGAGGATTGAGGATTCAGGATTGAGGATTGAGGATGAGGGCTGAGGGTTGAGGATTGAGGTTTGAGGTTTGATGATTGAGGATTGAGGACTGAGGATTGGGGATTGAGGACTGAGGATTCAGCATTGAGGATTGAAGATTGAGGACTGGGGATTGTGGATTGAAGATTGAGGATTAAGGATTGAGGATTGGGGATTGAGGATCCAGGATTGGAGATTGATTATTCAGGATTGAAGATTGAGGATTGAGGATTGAGGACTGAGAATTGAGAATTGAGGGTGAGGACTGAGGGTTGAGGATTGAGCTTTGAGGAATGAGGATTGAGGACTGAGGATTGAGGATTGAGGATTGAGGATTGAGGATTGAGTATTGAAGATTGAGTATTCATGACTGAGGATTGGGGATTGAGGATTGAGGATGGAGGATTGAAGATTGAGTATTGATGATTGAGGATTGAGGATTGAGGACTGAGGATTGAGGATTGAGGATTGAAGATTGAGGATTGGGGATTGAGGATTGAGGTTTGAGAATTGATAATCGAAGATTGAGTATTGAGGATTGAAGATTGAGGTTTGAGGATTGAGGATTGAGGATTGAAAAGTGAGTATTGAAGATTGAGGATTGAGCATTGATGATTAAGTATTGAAGATTGAGGATTGATGATTGAGGATTGAGGATTGAGGATTGAGGATTGAGTATTGAGTGTTGAATATTGAGGATTGATGATCGAGGATTGAGGATTGAGGATTGAGGATTGAGGATTGAGGATTGAAGATTGAGGATTGAAGATTGATGATTGAGGATTGAGTATTGGGGATTGAGGATCTAGGATTGGAGATTGACTATTGAGGATTGAGGATTGAGTATTGAGGATTGAGGAACGAGGATTGAGGATTGAGGATGATGGCTGAGGGTTGAGGATTGAGGTTTGAGGACTGAGGACTGAGGATTGAGGATTGAGAATCGAGGATTGAGGATTGAGTGTTAAAGATTGAGGATTGGGTATTCAGGATTGAAGAATGAGGATTGAGGATTGAGGATTGAGGATTGAGGATTGAGGATGAGGGCTGAGGGTTGAGGTTTGAGGTTTGAGGACTGAGGACAGAGGATTGAGGATTGAGAATTGAGGATGGAGGATAGAGGATTGAGGATTGAGGATTGGGTATTGAGGATTGAAGAATGAGAATTGACGATTGTGGACTGAGTATTGAGGTTTGAAGATTGAGTATTGAGGATTGAAGGTTGATGATCGAGAACTGAGGATTGAGGATTTAAGATTGAGGATTGAGGATTCAGGATTGAGGATTGAGAATGAGGGCTGAGGGTTGAGGATTGAGGTTTGAGGACTGAGGACTGAGGATTGAGGATTGAGAATTGAGGATGGAGGATTGAGGATTGAGGATTGAGGATTGGGTATTGATGATTGAAGAATGAGGATTGACGATTGAGTATTGAGTATTGAGGATTGAAGATTGAGTATTGAGGATTGAAGGTTGATGATTCAGGATTGAGGATTGAGGATAAGGGCTGAGGGTTGAGGATTGAGGTTTGAGGACTGAGGACAGAGGATTGAGGATTGAGAATTGAGGATGGAGGATTGAGGATTGAGGATTGAGGATTGTGTATTGAGGATTGAAGAATGAGGATTGACGATTGAGGATTGAGTATTGAGGATTGAAGATTGAGTATTGAGGATTGAAGGTTGATGACTGAATATTGAGGATTGATGATTGAGGATTGAGGATTGAGGATTGAGGATTGAGGATTGATGATTGAAGACTGAGTATTGAGGATTGAAGATTGATGATTGAGGATTGAGGATTGAGGATTGAGGATTGATGATTGAAGACTGAGTATTGAGGATTGAAGATTGAGGATTGAGGATTGAGGATTGAGGATTGAGTATTGAGTGTTGAATATTGAGGATTGATGATCGAGGATTGAGGATTGAGGATTGAGGATTGAGGATTGAGGATTGAGGATTGAAGATTGAGGATTGAAGATTGATGATTGAGGATTGAGTATTGGGGTTTGAGGATCTAGGATTGGAGATTGACTATTGAGGATTGAGGATTGAGTATTGAGGATTGAGGAACGAGGATTGAGGATTGAGGATGATGGCTGAGGGTTGAGGATTGAGGTTTGAGGACTGAGGACTGAGGATTGAGGATTGAGAATCGAGGATTGAGGATTGAGTGTTAAAGATTGAGGATTGGGTATTCAGGATTGAAGAATGAGGATTGAGGATTGAGGATTGAGGATTGAGGATTGAGGATGAGGGCTGAGGGTTGAGGTTTGAGGTTTGAGGACTGAGGACAGAGGATTGAGGATTGAGAATTGAGGATGGAGGATAGAGGATTGAGGATTGAGGATTGGGTATTGAGGAAAGAAGAATGAGAATTGACGATTGTGGACTGAGTATTGAGGTTTGAAGATTGAGTATTGAGGATTGAAGGTTGATGATCGAGAACTGAGGATTGAGGAATGAAGATTGAGGATTGAGGATTCAGGATTGAGGATTGAGAATGAGGGCTGAGGGTTGAGGATTGAGGTTTGAGGACTGAGGACTGAGGATTGAGGATTGAGAATTGAGGATGGAGGATTGAGGATTGAGGATTGAGGATTGGGTATTGATGATTGAAGAATGAGGATTGACGATTGAGGATTGAGTATTGAGGATTGAAGATTGAGTATTGAGGATTGAAGGTTGATGATTCAGGATTGAGGATTGAGGATAAGGGCTGAGGGTTGAGGATTGAGGTTTGAGGACTGAGGACAGAGGATTGAGGATTGAGAATTGAGGATGGAGGATTGAGGATTGAGGATTGAGGATTGTGTATTGAGGATTGAAGAATGAGGATTGACGATTGAGGATTGAGTATTGAGGATTGAAGATTGAGTATTGAGGATTGAAGGTTGATGACTGAATATTGAGGATTGATGATTGAGGATTGAGGATTGAGGATTGAGGATTGAGGATTGATGATTGAAGACTGAGTATTGAGGATTGAAGATTGACGATTGAGGATTGAGGATTGAGGATTGAGGATTGATGATTGAAGACTGAGTATTGAGGATTGAAGATTGAGGATTGAGGATTCAGGATTGAGGATTGAGGATGAGGGCTGAGGGTTGAGGATTGAGGTTTGAGGTTTGATGATTGAGGATTGAGGACTGAGGATTGGGGATTGAGGACTGAGGATTCAGCATTGAGGATTGAAGATTGAGGTCTGGGGTTGAGGATTGAAGATTGAGGATTAAGGATTGAGGATTGGGGATTGATGATCCAGGATTGGAGATTGATTATTCAGGATTGAAGATTGAGGATTGAAGATTGAGGTTTGAGGATTGAGGGTTGAGAACTGAGGATGAGGACTGAGGGTTGAGGATTCAGGTTTGAGGAACGAGGATTCAGGATTGAGAATTGAGGACTGAGGATTGACGATTGAGTATTGAAGATTGAGGATTGATGACTGAGGATTGAGGATTGAGGATTGAGGATTGAGGATTGAGGATTGAAGACTGTGTATTGAGGATTGAGGATTGAGGATTGAGGATTGAGTATTGAAGATTGAGGATTGATGATTGAGGATTGAGGATTGAGGGTTGAGGATTTAGGATTGAGGGTTGAAGTCTGAGTATTGAGGATTGAAGATTGAGGATTGAGAATTGAGGATTGAGGATTGAGGATTGAAGATTGAGGATTGAGGATTGGGGATTGATGATCCAGGATTGGAGATTGATTATTCAGGATTGAAGATTGAGGATTGAAGATTGAGGTTTGAGGATTGAGGGTTGAGAACTGAGGATGAGGACTGAGGGTTGAGGATTGAGGTTTGAGGAACGAGGATTGAGGATTGAGAATTGAGGACTGAGGATTGACGATTGAGTATTGAAGATTGAGGATTGATGACTGAGGATTGAGGATTGAGGGTTGAGGATTTAGGATTGAGGGTTGAAGTCTGAGTATTGAGGATTGAAGATTGAGGATTGAGAATTGAGGATTGAGGATTGAGGGTTGAGTATTGAGGATTGAAGATTGAGGTTTGAGGATTGAGAATTGAGAATTGAGTATGAGGACTGAGGGTTGAGGATTGAGGTTTGAGGAACGAGGATTGAGGATTGAGAATTGAGTACTGAGGATTGACGATTGAGTATTGAAGATTGAGGATTGATGACTGAGGATTGAGGATTGAGGATTGAGGATTGAGGATTGAGGATTGAGGATTGAAGATTGAGTATTGAGGATTGAGGATGAGGGCTGAGGGTTGAGGTTTGAGGTTTGAGGACTGAGGACAGAGGATTGAGGATTGAGAATTGAGGATGGAGGATAGAGGATTGAGGATTGAGGAATGGGTATTGAGGATTGAAGAATGAGAATTGACGATAGTGGATTGAGTATTGAGGTTTGAAGATTGAGTATTGAGGATTGAAGGTTGATGATTGAGGATTGAGGATTGATGATTGAGAATTGAGGATTGAGGATTGAGGATTGAGGATTGATGATTGAGAACTGAGGATTGAGGATTGAAGATTGAGGATTGAGGATTCAGGATTGAGGATTGCGAATGAGGGCTGAGGGTTGAGGATTGAGATTTGAGGACTGAGGACTGAGGATTGTGGATTGAGAACTGAGGATGAAGGATTGAGGGTTGAGGATTGACGATTGGGTATTGATGATTGAAGAATGAGGATTGACGATTGAGGATTGAGTATTGAGGATTGAAGATTGAGTATTGAGGATTGAAGGTTGATGATTCAGGATTGAGGATTGATAATGAGGGCTGCGGGTTGAGGATTGAGGTTTGAGGACTGAGGACAGAGGATTGAGGATTGAGAATTGAGGATGGAGGATTGAGGATTGAGGATTGAGGGTTGTGTATTGAGGATTGAAGAATGAGGATTGACGATTGAGGTTCGAGTATTGAGGATTGAAGATTGAGTATTGAGGATTGAAGGTTGAGGATTGAGGATTGAGGGCTGAGAATTGAGAATTGAGGGTGAGGACAGAGGGTTGAGGATTGAGCTTTGAGGAATGAGGATTGAGGACTGAGGATTGAGGATTGAGGATTGAGGATTGAGGATTGAGTATTGAAGATTGAGTATTCATGACTGAGGATTGAGGATTGAGGATTGAGGATGGAGGATTGAAGATTGAGTATTGATGATTGAGGATTGAGGATTGAGGACTGAGGATTGAGGATTGAGGATTGAAGATTGAGGATTGGGGATTGAGGATTGAGGTTTGAGAATTGATAATCGAAGATTGAGTATTGAGGATTGAAGATTGAGGTTTGAGGATTGAGGATTGAGGATCGAAAAGTGAGTATTGAAGATTGAGGATTGAGCATTGATGATTAAGTATTGAAGATTGAGGATTGATGATTGAGGATTGAGGATTGAGGATTGAGGATTGAGTATTGAGTGTTGAATATTGAGGATTGATGATCGAGGATTGAGGATTGAGGATTGAGGATTGAGGATTGAGGATTGAGGATTGAGTATTGAAGATTGAGTATTCATGACTGAGGATTGAGGATTGAGGATTGAGGATGGAGGATTGAAGATTGAGTATTGATGATTGAGGACTGAGGATTGAGGACTGAGGAATGAGGATTGAGGACTGAGGATTGAGGATTGAGGATTGAGGATTGAGGATTGAGTATTGAAGATTGAGTATTCATGACTGAGGATTGAGGATTGAGGATTGAGGATGGAGGATTGAAGATTGAGTATTGATGATTGAGGATTGAGGATTGAGGACTGAGGATTGATGATTGAGGATTGAAGATTGAGGATTGGGGATTGAGGATTGAGGTTTGAGAATTGATAATCGAAGATTGAGTATTGAGGATTGAAGATTGAGGATTGAAGATTGATGATTGAGGATTGAGTATTGGGGATTGAGGATCTAGGATTGGAGATTGACTATTGAGGATTGAGGATTGAGTATTGAGGATTGAGGAACGAGGATTGAGGATTGAGGATGATGGCTGAGGGCTGAGGATTGAGGTTTGAGGACTGAGGACTGAGGATTGAGGATTGAGAATCGAGGATTGAGGATTGAGTGTTAAAGATTGAGGATTGGGTATTCAGGATTGAAGAATGAGGATTGAGGATTGAGGATTGAGGATTGAGGATTGAGGATGAGGGCTGAGGGTTGAGGTTTGAGGTTTGAGGACTGAGGACAGAGGATTGAGGATTGAGAATTGAGGATGGAGGATAGAGGATTGAGGATTGAGGATTGGGTATTGAGGATAGAAGAATGAGAATTGACGATTGTGGACTGAGTATTGAGGTTTGAAGATTGAGTATTGAGGATTGAAGGTTGATGATTGAGAACTGAGGATTGAGGATTGAAGATTGAGGATTGAGTGTTCAGGATTGAGGATTGAGAATGAGGGCTGAGGGTTGAGGATTGAGGTTTGAGGACTGAGGACTGAGGATTGAGGATTGAGAATTGAGGATGGAGGATTGAGGATTGAGGATTGAGGATTGGGTATTGATGATTGAAGAATGAGGATTGACGATTGAGGATTGAGTATTGAGGATTGAAGATTGAGTATTGAGGATTGAAGGTTGATGATTCAGGATCGAGGATTGAGGATGAGGGCTGAGGGTTGAGGATTGAGGTTTGAGGACTGAGGACAGAGGATTGAGGATTGAGAATTGAAGATGGAGGATTGAGGATTGAGGATTGAGGATTGTGTATTGAGGATTGAAGAATGAGGATTGACGATTGAGGATTGAGTATTGAGGATTGAAGATTGAGTAATGAGGATTGAAGGTTGATGTCTGAATATTGAGAATTGATGATTGAGGATTGGGGATTGATGATCCAGGATTGGAGATTGATTATTCAGGATTGAAGATTGAGGATTGAAGATTGAGGTTTGAGGATTGAGGGTTGAGAACTGAGGATGAGGACTAAGGGTTGAGGATTGAGGTTTGAGGAACGAGGATTGAGGATTGAGAATTGAGGACTGAGGATTGACGATTGAGTATTGAAGATTGAGGATTGATGACTGAGGATTGAGGATTGAGGATTGAGGATTGAGGATTGAGTATTGAAGACTGTGTATTGAGGATTGAGGATTGAGGATTGAGGATTGAGTATTGAAGATTGTTGATTGATGATTGAGGATTGAGGATTGAGGGTTGAGGATTGAGGATTGAGGGTTGAAGACTGAGTATTGAGGATTGAAGATTGAGGATTGAGAATTGAGGATTGACGATTGAGGATTGAAGATTGAGGATTGACGGTTGAGGATTGAGTGTTGAAGATTGAGGATTGATGATTGCAGATTGAGGATTGAGGATTGAGGATTGAGGATTGACGATTGAAGATTGCGGACTGGGGATTGAGGATTGAGGATTGAGGTTTGAGAATCGAAGATTGAGTATTGAGGATTGAAGATTGAGGTTTGAGGATTGAGGATTGAGGGTGGAGGATGAGGGCTGAGGGTTGAGGATTGAGGTTAGAGTATCGAATACTGAGAATTCAGGATATTCTATTGAGTATTGAGAAATGAGGATTGATGGTTGACTATTGAGGATTGAGGATTGAGTATTGAGGATTGAAGATTGAGGTTTGAGGATTGAGAATTGAGAATTGAGTATGAGGACGGAGGGTTGAGGATTGAGGTTTGAGGAACGAGGATTGAGGATTGAGAATTGAGGACTGAGGATTGACGATTGAGTATTGAAGATTGAGGATTGATGACTGAGGATTGAGGATTGAGGATTGAGGATTGAGGATTGAGGATTGAAGATTGAGTATTGAGGATTGAGGATGAGGGCTGAGGGTTGAGGTTTGAGGTTTGAGGACTGAGGACAGAGGATTGAGGATTGAGAATTGAGGATGGAGGATAGAGGATTGAGGATTGAGGAATGGGTATTGAGGATTGAAGAATGAGAATTGACGATTGTGGATTGAGTATTGAGGTTTGAAGATTGAGTATTGAGGTTTGAAGGTTGATGGTTGAGGATTGAGGATTGATGATTGAGGATTGATGACTGAGGATTGAGGATTGAGGATTGAGGATTGAGGATTGAGGATTGAAGATTGAGTATTGAGGATTTAGGATGAGGGCTGAGGGTTGAGGTTTGAGGTTTGAGGACTGAGGACAGAGGATTGAGGATTGAGAATTGAGGATGGAGGATAGAGGATTGAGGATTGAGGAATGGGTATTGAGGATTGAAGAATGAGAATTGACGATTGTGGATTGAGTATTGAGGTTTGAAGATTGAGTATTGAGGATTGAAGGTTGATGATTGAGGATTGAGGATTGATGATTGAGGATTGAGGATTGAGGATTGAGGATTGAGGATTGATGACTGAGAACTGAGGATTGAGGATTGAAGATTGAGGATTGAGGATTCAGGATTGAGGATTGAGGATGAGGGCTGAGGGTTGAGGATTGAGATTTGAGGACTGAGGACTGAGGATTGAGGATTGAGAACTGAGGATGAAGGATTGAGGATTGAGGATTGACGATTGGGTATTGACGATTGAAGAATGAGGATTGACGATTGAGGATTGAGTATTGAGGATTGAAGATTGAGTATTGAGGATTGAAGGTTGATGATTCAGGATTGAGGATTGAGGATTGAGGATTGATGATTGAAGACTGAGTATTGAGGATTGAAGATTGAGGATTGAGGATTGAGGATTGAGGATCGAGGATTGATGATTGAAGACTGAGTATTGAGGATTTAAGATTGAGGATTGAGGATTCAGGATTGAGGATTGAGGATGAGGGCTGAGGGTTGAGGATTGAGGTTTGAGGTTTGATGATTGAGGATTGAGGACTGAGGATTGGGGATTGAGGACTGAGGATTCAGCATTGAGGATTGAAGATTGAGGACTGGGGATTGTGGATTGAAGATTGAGGATTAAGGATTGAGGATTGGGGATTGAGGATCCAGGATTGGAGATTGATTATTCAGGATTGAAGATTGAGGATTGAGGATTGAGGACTGAGAATTGAGAATTGAGGGTGAGGACTGAGGGTTGAGGATTGAGCTTTGAGGAATGAGGATTGAGGACTGAGGATTGAGGATTGAGGATTGAGGATTGAGGATTGAGTATTGAAGATTGAGTAGTCATGACTGAGGATTGGGGATTGAGGATTGAGGATGGAGGATTGAAGATTGAGTATTGATGATTGAGGATTGAGGATTGAGGACTGAGGATTGAGGATTGAGGATTGAAGATTGAGGATTGGGGATTGAGGATTGAGGTTTGAGAATTGATAATCGAAGATTGAGTATTGAGGATTGAAGATTGAGGTCTGAGGATTGAGGATTGAGGATTGAAAAGTGAGTATTGAAGATTGAGGATTGAGCATTGATGATTAAGTATTGAAGATTGAGGATTGATGATTGAGGATTGAGGATTGAGGATTGAGGATTGAGTATTGAGTGTTGAATATTGAGGATTGATGATCGAGGATTGAGGATTGAGGATTGAGGATTGAGGATTGAGGATTGAAGATTGAGGATTGAAGATTGATGATTGAGGATTGAGTATTGGGGATTGAGGATCTAGGATTGGAGATTGACTATTGAGGATTGAGGATTGAGTATTGAGGATTGAGGAACGAGGATTGAGGATTGAGGATGATGGCTGAGGGTTGAGGATTGAGGTTTGAGGACTGAGGACTGAGGATTGAGGATTGAGAATCGAGGATTGAGGATTGAGTGTTAAAGATTGAGGATTGGGTATACAGGATTGAAGAATGAGGATTGAGGATTGAGGATTGAGGATTGAGGATTGAGGATGAGGGCTGAGGGTTGAGGTTTGAGGTTTGAGGACTGAGGACAGAGGATTGAGGATTGAGAATTGAGGATGGAGGGTAGAGGATTGAGGATTGAGGATTGGGTATTGAGGATTGAAGAATGAGAATTGACGATTGTGGACTGAGTATTGAGGTTTGAAGATTGAGTATTGAGGATTGAAGGTTGATGATCGAGAACTGAGGATTGAGGATTGAAGATTGAGGATTGAGGATTCAGGATTGAGGATTGAGAATGAGGGCTGAGGGTTGAGGATTGAGGTTTGAGGACTGAGGACTGAGGATTGAGGATTGAGAATTGAGGATGGAGGATTGAGGATTGAGGATTGAGGATTGGGTATTGATGATTGAAGAATGAGGATTGACGATTGAGTATTGAGTATTGAGGGTTGAAGATTGAGTATTGAGGATTGAAGGTTGATGATTCAGGATTGAGGATTGAGGATAAGGGCTGAGGGTTGAGGATTGAGGTTTGAGGACTGAGGACAGAGGATTGAGGATTGAGAATTGAGGATGGAGGATTGAGGATTGAGGATTGAGGATTGTGTATTGAGGATTGAAGAATGAGGATTGACGATTGAGGATTGAGTATTGAGGATTGAAGATTGAGTATTGAGGATTGAAGGTTGATGACTGAATATTGAGGATTGATGATTGAGGATTGAGGATTGAGGATTGAGGATTGAGGATTGATGATTGAAGACTGAGTATTGAGGATTGAAGATTGATGATTGAGGATTGAGGATTGAGGATTGAGGATTGATGATTGAAGACTGAGTATTGAGGATTGAAGATTGAGGATTGAGGATTCAGGATTGAGGATTGAGGATGAGGGCTGAGGGTTGAGGATTGAGGTTTGAGGTTTGATGATTGAGGATTGAGGACTGAGGATTGGGGATTGAGGACTGAGGGTTCAGCATTGAGGATTGAAGATTGAGGTCTGGGGTTGAGGATTGAAGATTGAGGATTAAGGATTGAGGATTGGGGATTGATGATCCAGGATTGGAGATTGATTATTCAGGATTGAAGATTGAGGATTGAAGATTGAGGTTTGAGGATTGAGGGTTGAGAACTGAGGATGAGGATTGAGGATTGTGTATTGAGGATTGAAGAATGAGGATTGACGATTGAGGATTGAGTATTGAGGATTGAAGATTGAGTATTGAGGATTGAAGGTTGATGACTGAATATTGGGGATTGATGATTGAGGATTGAGGATTGAGGATTGAGGATTGAGGATTGATGATTGAGGATTGAGGATTGACGATTGAAGATTGCGGACTGGGGATTGAGGATTGAGGATTGAGGTTTGAGAATCGAAGATTGAGTATTGAGGATTGAAGATTGAGGTTTGAGGATTGAGGATTGAGGGTGGAGGATGAGGGCTGAGGGTTAAGGATTGAGGTTAGAGTATCGAATACTGAGAATTCAGGATATTCTATTGAGTATTGAGAATTGAGGATTGATGGTTGACTATTGAGGATTGAGGATTGAGTATTGAGGATTGAAGATTGAGGTTTGAGGATTGAGAATTGAGAATTGAGTATGAGGACTGAGGGTTGAGGATTGAGGTTTGAGGAACGAGGATTTAGGATTGAGAATTGAGGACTGAGGATTGACGATTGAGTATTGAAGATTGAGGATTGATGACTGAGGATTGAGGATTGAGGATTGAGGATTGAGGATTGAGGATTGAAGATTGAGTATTGAGGATTGAGGATGAGGGCTGAGGGTTGAGGTTTGAGGTTTGAGGACTGAGGACAGAGGATTGAGGATTGAGAATTGAGGATGGAGGATAGAGGATTGAGGATTGAGGAATGGGTATTGAGGATTGAAGAATGAGAATTGACGATTGTGGATTGAGTATTGGGGTTTGAAGATTGAGTATTGAGGATTGAAGGTTGATGATTGAGGATTGAGGATTGATGATTGAGGATTGAGGATTGAGGATTGAGGATTGAGGATTGATGATTGAGAACTGAGGATTGAGGATTGAAGATTGAGGATTGAGGATTCAGGATTGAGGATTGAGAATGAGGGCTGAGGGTTGAGGATTGAGATTTGAGGACTGAGGACTGAGGATTGAGGATTGAGAACTGAGGATGAAGGATTGAGGATTGAGGATTGACGATTGGGTATTGATGATTGAAGAATGAGGATTGACGATTGAGGATTGAGTATTGAGGATTGAAGATTGAGTATTGAGGATTGAAGGTTGATGATTCAGGATTGAGGATTGAGGATTGAGGATTGATGATTGAAGACTGAGTATTGAGGATTGAAGATTGAGGATTGAGGATTGAGGATTGAGGATCGAGGATTGATGATTGAAGACTGAGTATTGAGGATTTAAGATTGAGGATTGAGGATTCAGGATTGAGGATTGAGGATGAGGGCTGAGGGTTGAGCATTGAGGTTTGAGGTTTGATGATTGAGGATTGAGGACTGAGGATTGGGGATTGAGGACTGAGGATTCAGCATTGAGGATTGAAGATTGAGGACTGGGGATAGTGGATTGAAGATTGAGGATTAAGGATTGAGGATTGGGGATTGAGGATCCAGGATTGGAGATTGATTATTCAGGATTGAAGATTGAGGATTGAGGATTGAGGACTGAGAATTGAGAATTGAGGGTGAGGACTGAGGGTTGAGGATTGAGCTTTGAGGAATGAGGATTGAGGACTGAGGATTGAGGATTGAGGATTGAGGATTGAGGATTGAGTATTCAAGATTGAGTATTCATGACTGAGGATTGAGGATTGAGGATTGAGGATGGAGGATTGAGGATTGAGTATTGATGATTGAGGATTGAGGATTGAGGACTGAGGATTGAGGATTGAGGATTGAAGATTGAGGATTGGGGATTGAGGATTGAGGTTTGAGAATTGATAATCGAAGATTGAGTATTGAGGATTGAAGATTGAGGTTTGAGGATTGAGGATTGAGGATTGAAAAGTGAGTATTGAAGATTGAGGATTGAGCATTGATGATTAAGTATTGAAGATTGAGGATTGATGATTGAGGATTGAGGATTGAGGATTGAGGATTGAGTATTGAGTGTTGAATATTGAGGATTGATGATCGAGGATTGAGGATTGAGGATTGAGGATTGAGGATTGAGGATTGAAGATTGAGGATTGAAGATTGATGATTGAGGATTGAGTATTGGGGTTTGAGGATCTAGGATTGGAGATTGACTATTGAGGATTGAGGATTGAGTATTGAGGATTGAGGAACGAGGATTGAGGATTGAGGATGATGGCTGAGGGTTGAGGATTGAGGTTTGAGGACTGAGGACTGAGGATTGAGGATTGAGAATCGAGGATTGAGGATTGAGTGTTAAAGATTGAGGATTGGGTATTCAGGATTGAAGAATGAGGATTGAGGATTGAGGATTGAGGATTGAGGATTGAGGATGAGGGCTGAGGGTTGAGGTTTGAGGTTTGAGGACTGAGGACAGTGGATTGAGGATTGAGAATTGAGGATGGAGGATAGAGGATTGAGGATTGAGGATTGGGTATTGAGGATTGAAGAATGAGAATTGACGATTGTGGACTGAGTATTGAGGTTTGAAGATTGAGTATTGAGGATTGAAGGTTGATGATCTAGAACTGAGGATTGAGGAATGAAGATTGAGGATTGACGATTCAGGATTGAGGATTGAGAATGAGGGCTGAGGGTTGAGTATTGAGGTTTGAGGACTGAGGACTGAGGATTGAGAATTGAGAATTGAGGATGGAGGATTGAGGATTGAGGATTGAGGATTGGGTATTGATGATTGAAGAATGAGGATTGACGATTGAGGATTGAGTATTGAGGATTGAAGATTGATTATTGAGGATTGAAGGTTGATGATTCAGGATTGAGGATTGAGGATAAGGGCTGAGGGTTGAGGATTGAGGTTTGAGGACTGAGGACAGAGGATTGAGGATTGAGAATTGAGGATGGAGGATTGAGGATTGAGGATTGAGGATTGTGTATTGAGGATTGAAGAATGAGGATTGACGATTGAGGATTGAGTATTGAGGATTGAAGATTGAGTATTGAGGATTGAAGGTTGATGACTGAATATTGAGGATTGATGATTGAGGATTGAGGATTGAGGATTGAGGATTGAGGATTGATGATTGAAGACTGAGTATTGAGGATTGAAGATTGACGATTGAGGATTGAGGATTGAGGATTGAGGATTGAGGATTGATGATTGAAGACTGAGTATTGAGGATTGAAGATTGAGGATTGAGGATTCAGGATTGAGGATTGAGGATGAGGGCTGAGGGTTGAGGATTGAGGTTTGAGGTTTGATGATTGAGGATTGAGGACTGAGGATTGGGGATTGAGGACTGAGGATTCAGCATTGAGGATTGAAGATTGATGTCTGGGGTTGAGGATTGAAGATTGAGGATTAAGGATTGAGGATTGGGGATTGATGATCCAGGATTGGAGATTGATTATTCAGGATTGAAGATTGATGATTGAAGATTGAGGTTTGAGGATTGAGGGTTGAGAACTGAGGATGAGGACTGAGGGTTGAGGATTGAGGTTTGAGGAACGAGGATTGAGGATTGAGAATTGAGGACTGAGGATTGACGATTGAGTATTGAAGATTGAGGATTGATGACTGAGGATTGAGGATTGAGGATTGAGGATTGAGGATTGAGGATTGAAGACTGTGTATTGAGGATTGAGGATTGAGGATTGAGGATTGAGTATTGAAGATTGAGGATTGATGATTGAGGATTGAGGATTGAGGGTTGAGGATTTAGGATTGAGGGTTGAAGTCTGAGTATTGAGGATTGAAGATTGAGGATTGAGGATTGGGGATTGATGATCCAGGATTGGAGATTGATTATTCAGGATTGAAGATTGAGGATTGAAGATTGAGGATTGAGAATTGAGGATTGAGGATTGAGGATTGAGTATTGAGGATTGAAGATTGAGGCTTGAGGATTGAGAATTGAGAATTGAGTATGAGGACTGAGGGTTGAGGATTGAGGTTTGAGGAACGAGGATTGAGGATTGAGAATTGAGTACTGAGGATTGACGATTGAGTATTGAAGATTGAGGGTTGATGACTGAGGATTGAGGATTGAGGATTGAGGATTGAGGATTGAGGATTGAAGATTGAGTATTGAGGATTGAGGATGAGGGCTGAGGGTTGAGGTTTGAGGTTTGAGGACTGAGGACAGAGGATTGAGGATTGAGAATTGAGGATGGAGGATTGAGGATTGAGGATTGAGGGTTGTGTATTGAGGATTGAAGAATGAGGATTGACGATTGAGGTTCGAGTATTGAGGATTGAAGATTGAGTATTGAGGATTGAAGGTTGAGGATTGAGGATTGAGGGCTGAGAATTGAGAATTGAGGGTGAGGACTGAGGGTTGAGGATTGAGCTTTGAGGAATGAGGATTGAGGACTGAGGATTGAGGGTTGAGGATTGAGGATTGAGGATTGAGTATTGAAGATTGAGTATTCATGACTGAGGATTGAGGATTGAGGATTGAGGATGGAGGATTGAAGATTGAGTATTGATGATTGAGGATTGAGGATTGAGGACTGAGGATTGAGGATTGAGGATTGAAGATTGAGGATTGGGGATTGAGGATTGAGGTTTGAGAATTGATAATCGAAGATTGAGTATTGAGGATTGAAGATTGAGGTTTGAGGATTGAGGATTGAGGATCGAAAAGTGAGTATTGAAGATTGAGGATTGAGCATTGATGATCAAGTATTGAAGATTGAGGATTGATGATTGAGGATTGAGGATTGAGGATTGAGGATTGAGTATTGAGTGTTGAATATTGAGGATTGATGATCGAGGATTGAGGATTGAGGATTGAGGATTGAGGATTGAGGATTGAGGATTCAGTATTGAAGATTGAGTATTCATGACTGAGGATTGAGGATTGAGGATTGAGGATGGAGGATTGAAGATTGAGTATTGATGATTGAGGACTGAGGATTGAGGACTGAGGAATGAGGATTGAGGACTGAGGATTGAGGATTGAGGATTGAGGATTGAGGATTGAGTATTGAAGATTGAGTATTCATGACTGAGGATTGAGGATTGAGGATTGAGGATGGAGGATTGAAGATTGAGTATTGATGATTGAGGATTGAGGATTGAGGACTGAGGATTGATGATTGAGGATTGAAGATTGAGGATTGGGGATTGAGGATTGAGGTTTGAGAATTGATAATCGAAGATTGAGTATTGAGGATTGAAGATTGAGGATTGAAGATTGATGATTGAGGATTGAGTATTGGGGATTGAGGATCTAGGATTGGAGATTGACTATTGAGGATTGAGGATTGAGTATTGAGGATTGAGGAACGAGGATTGAGGATTGAGGATGATGGCTGAGGGTTGAGGATTGAGGTTTGAGGACTGAGGACTGAGGATTGAGGATTGAGAATCGAGGATTGAGAATTGAGTGTTAAAGATTGAGGATTGGGTATTCAGGATTGAAGAATGAGGATTGAGGATTGAGGATTGAGGATTGAGGATTGAGGATGAGGGCTGAGGGTTGAGCTTTGAGGTTTGAGGACTGAGGACAGAGGATTGAGGATTGAGAATTGAGGATGGAGGATACAGGATTGAGGATTGAGGATTGGGTATTGAGGATAGAAGAATGAGAATTGACGATTGTGGACTGAGTATTGAGGTTTGAAGATTGAGTATTGAGGATTGAAGGTTGATGATTGAGAACTGAGGATTGAGGATTGAAGATTGAGGATTGAGGGTTGAGGATTGAGGATTGAGGGTCGAAGACTGAGTATTGAGGATTGAAGATTGAGGATTGAGAATCGAAGATTGAGTATTGAGGATTGAAGATTGAGGTTTGAGGATTGAGGATTGAGGGTGGAGGATGAGGGCTGAGGGTTGAGGATTGAGGTTAGAGTATCGAATACAGAGAATTCAGGATATTCTATTGAGTATTGAGAAATGAGGATTGATGGTTGACTATGGAGGATTGAGGATTGAGTATTGAGGATTGAAGATTGAGGTTTGAGGATTGAGAATTGAGAATTGAGTATGAGGACGGAGGGTTGAGGATTGAGGTTTGAGGAACGAGGATTGAGGATTGAGAATTAAGGACTGAGGATTGACGATTGAGTATTGAATATTGAGGATTGATGACTGAGGATTGAGGATTGAGGATTGAGGATTGAGTATTGAGGACTGAAGATTGAGTATTGAGGATTGAGGATGAGGGCTGAGGGTTGAGGTTTGAGGTTTGAGGACTGAGGACAGAGGATTGAGGATTGAGAATTGAGGATGGAGGATAGAGGATTGAGGATTGAGGAATGGGTATTGAGGATTGAAGAATGAGAATTGACGATAGTGGATTGAGTATTGAGGTTTGAAGATTGAGTATTGAGGATTGAAGGTTGATGATTGAGGATTGAGGATTGATGATTGAGGATTGAGGATTGAGGATTGAGGATTGAGGATTGATGATTGAGAACTGAGGATTGAGGATTGAAGATTGAGGATTGAGGATTCAGGATTGAGGATTGCGAATGAGGGCTGAGGGTTGAGGATTGAGATTTGAGGACTGAGGACTGAGGATTGTGGATTGAGAACTGAGGATGAAGGATTGAGGATTGAGGATTGACGATTGGGTATTGATGATTGAAGAATGAGGATTGACGATTGAGGATTGAGTATTGAGGATTGAAGATTGAGTATTGAGGATTGAAGGTTGATGATTCAGGATTGAGGATTGAGGATTGAGGATTGATGATTGAGGATTGAGGATTGAGGATTGAGGATTGAGGATTGATGATTGAGAACTGAGGATTGAGGATTGAATGTTGAGGATTGAGGATTCAGGATTGAGGATTGCGAATGAGGGCTGAGGGTTGAGGATTGAGATTTGAGGACTGAGGACTGAGGATTGTGGATTGAGAACTGAGGATGAAGGATTGAGGATTGAGGATTGACGATTGGGTATTGATGATTGAAGAATGAGGATTGAAGATTGAGGATTAAGGATTGAGGATTGGGGATTGAGGATTGAGGATTGAGTATTGAGTGTTGAATATTGAGGATTGATGATCGAGGATTGAGGATTGAGGATTGAGGATTGATGATTGAAGACTGAGTATTGAGGATTGAATATTGATGATTGAGGATTGAGGATTGGTGATTGAAGACTGAGAATTGAGGATTGAAGACTGAGGATTGAGGATTCAGGATTGAGGATTGAGGATGAGGGCTGAGGGTTGAGGATTGAGGTTTGAGGTTTGATGATTGAGGATTGAGGACTGAGGATTGGGGATTGAGGACTGAGGATTCAGCATTGAGGATTGAAGATTGAGGACTGGGGTTGAGGATTGAAGATTGAGGATTAAGGATTGAGGATTGGGGATTGATGATCCAGGATTGGAGATTGATTATTCAGGATTGAAGATTGAGGATTGAAGATTGAGGTTTCAGGATTGAGGGTTGAGAACTGAGGATGAGGACTGAGGGTTGAGGATTGAGGTTTGAGGAACGAGGACTGAGGATTGAGGACTGAGGACTGAGGTTTGACGATTGAGTATTGAAGATTGAGGATTGATGACTGAGGATTGAGGATTGATGATTGAGGATTGAGGATTGAGGATTCAGCATTGAGGATTGAGAATGAGGGCTGAGGGTTGAGGATTGAGGTTTGAGGACTGAGGACTGAGGATTGAGGATTGAGGATTGAGGGTTGAGGATTTAGGATTGAGGGTTGAAGTCTGAGTATTGAGGATTGAAGATTAAGGATTGAGAATTGAGGATTGAGGATTGAGGATTGAAGATTGAGGATTGACGGTTGAGGATTGAGTGTTGAAGATTGAGGATTGATGATTGCAGATTGAGGATTGAGGATTGAGGATTGAGGATTGACGATTGAAGATTGCGGACTGGGGATTGAGGATTGAGGATTGAGGTTTGAGAATCGAAGATTGAGTATTGAGGATTGAAGATTGAGGTTTGAGGATTGAGGATTGAGGGTGGAGGATGAGGGCTGAGGGTTGAGGATTGAGGTTAGAGTATCGAATACTGAGAATTCAGGATATTCTATTGAGTATTGAGAATTGAGGATTGATGGTTGACTATTGAGGATTGAGGATTGAGTATTGTGGATTGAAGATTGAGTATTGAGGATTGAAGGTTGATGACTGAATATTGAGGATTGATGATTGAGGATTGAGGATTGAGGATTGAGGATTGAGGATTGACGATTGAAGATTGCGGACTGGGGATTGAGGATTGAGGATTGAGGTTTGAGAATCGAAGATTGAGTATTGAGGATTGAAGATTGAGGATTGAGGATTGAGGATTGATGATTGAGAACTGAGGATTGAGGATTGAAGATTGAGGATTGAGGATTCAGGATTGAGGATTGCGAATGAGGGCTGAGGGTTGAGGATTGAGATTTGAGGACTGAGGACTGAGGATTGTGGATTGAGAACTGAGGATGAAGGATTGAGGATTGAGGATTGACGATTGGGTATTGATGATCGAAGAATGAGGATTGACGATTGAGGATTGAGTATTGAGGATTGAAGATTGAGTAATGAGGATTGAAGGTTGATGACTGAATATTGAGGATTGATGATTGAGGATTGGGGATTGATGATCCAGGATTGGAGATTGATTATTCAGGATTGAAGATTGATGATTGAAGATTGAGGTTTGAGGATTGAGGGTTGAGAACTGAGGATGAGGACTGAGGGTTGAGGATTGAGGTTTGAGGAACGAGGATTGAGGATTGAGAACTGAGGACTGAGGTTTGACGATTGAGTATTGAAGATTGAGGATTGATGACTGAGGATTGAGGATTGATGATTGAGGATTGAGGATTGAGGATTGAAGACTGTGTATTGAGGATTGAGGATTGAGGATTGAGGATTGAGTATTGAAGATTGAGGATTGATGATTGAGGATTGAGGATTGAGGGTTGAGGATTTAGGATTGAGGGTTGAAGTCTGAGTATTGAGGATTGAAGATTGAGGATTGAGAATTGAGGATTGAGGATTGAGGATTAAAGATTGATGATTGACGGTTGAGGATTGAGTGTTGAAGATTGAGGATTGATGATTGCAGATTGAGGATTGAGGATTGAGGATTGAGGATTGACGATTGAAGATTGCGGACTGGGGATTGAGGATTGAGGATTGAGGTTTGAGAATCGAAGATTGAGTATTGAGGATTGAAGATTGAGGTTTGAGGATTGAGGATTGAGGGTGGAGGATGAGGGCTGAGGGTTGAGGATTGAGGTTAGAGTATCGAATACTGAGAATTCAGGATATTCTATTGAGTATTGAGAATTGAGGATTGATGGTTGACTATTGAGGATTGAGGATTGAGTATTGAGGATTGAAGATTGAGGTTTGAGGATTGAGAATTGAGAATTGAGTATGAGGACTGAGGGTTGAGGATTGAGGTTTGAGGAACGAGGATTGAGGATTGAGAATTGAGGACTGAGGATTGACGATTGAGTATTGAAGATTGAGGATTGATGACTGAGGATTGAGGATTGAGGATTGAGGATTGAGGATTGAGGATTGAAGATTGAGTATTGAGGATTGAGGATGAGGGCTGAGGGTTGAGATTTGAGGTTTGAGGACTGAGGTCAGAGGATTGAGGATTGAGAATTGAGGATGGAGGATTGAGGATTGAGGATTGAGGATTGTGTATTGAGGATTGAAGAATGAGGATTGACGATTGAGGTTTGAGTATTGAGGATTGAAGATTGAGTATTGAGGACTGAAGGTTGATGATTGTATATTGAGGATTTATGATTGAGGATTGAGGATTGAGGATTGAGGATTGAGGATTGATGATTGAGGACTGAGTATTGAGGATTGAAGATTGAGGATTGAGGATTGAGGATTGAGGATTGAGGATTGATGATTGAAGACTGAGTATTGAGGATTGAAGGTTGAGGATTGAGGATTCAGGATTGAGGATTGAGGATGAGGGCTGAGGGTTGAGGATTGAGGTTTGAGGTTTGATGATTGAGGATTGAGGACTGAGGATTGGGGATTGAGGACTGAGGATTCAGCATTGAAGATTGAAGATTGAGGACTGGGGATTGAGGATTGAAGATTGGGGATTAAGGATTGAGGATTGGGGATTGAGGATCCAGGATTGGAGATTGATTATACAGGATTGAAGATTGAGGATTGAGGATTGAGGATTGAGGATTGAGTATTGAAGATTGAGTATTCATGACTGAGGATTGAGGATTGAGGATTGAGGATGGAGGATTGAAGGTTGAGTATTGATGATTGAGGATTGAGGATTGAGGACTGAGGATTGAGGATTGAGGATTGAAGATTGAGGATTGGGGATTGAGGATTGAGGTTTGAGAATTGATAATCGAAGATTGAGTATTGAGGATTGAAGATTGAGGTTTGAGGATTGAGGATTGAGGATTGAAAAGTGAGTATTGAAGATCGAGGATTGATGATTGAGGATTGAGGATTGAGGATTGAGGATTGAGTATTGAGTGTTGAATATTGAGGATTGATGATCGAGGATTGAGGATTGAGGATTGAGGATTGAGGATTGAGGATTGAAGATTGAGGATTGAAGATTGATGATTGAGGATTGAGTATTGGGGATTGAGGATCTAGGATTGGAGATTGACTATTGAGGATTGAGGATTGAGTATTGAGGATTGAGGAACGAGGATTGAGGATTGAGGATGATGGCTGAGGGTTGAGGATTGACGTTTGAGGACTGAGGACTGAGGATTGAGGATTGAGAATTGAGGATTGAGGATTGAGTGTTAAAGATTGAGGATTGGGTATTCAGGATTGAAGAATGAGGATTGAGGATTGATTATTGAGGATTGAGGATTGAGGATGAGGGCTGAGGGTTGAGGTTTGAGGTTTCAGGACTGAGGACAGAGGATTGAGGATTGAGAATTGAGGATGGAGGATAGAGGATTGAGGATTGAGGAATGTGTATTGAGGATTGAAGAATGAGAATTGACGATTGTGGATTGAGTATTGAGGTTTGAAGATTGAGTATTGAGGATTGAAGGTTGATGATTGAGGATTGAGGATTGATGATTGAGGATTGAGTATTGAGGATTGAGGATTGAGGATTGATGATTGAGAACTGAGGATTGAGGATTGAAGGTTGAGGATTGAGGATTCAGGATTGAGGATTGAGAATGAGGGCTGAGGGTTGAGGATTGAGATTTGAGGACTGAGGACTGAGAATTGAGGATTGAGAATTGAGGATGGAGGATTGAGGATTGAGGATTGAGGATTGGGTATTGATGATTGAAGAATGAGTGTTGACGATTGAGGATTGTGTATTGAGGATTGAAGATCGAGTATTGAGGATTGAAAGTTGATGATTCAGGATTGAGGATTGAGGATGAGGGCTGAGGGTTGAGTATTGAGGTTTGAGGACTGAGGTCAGAGGATTGAGGATTGAGAATTGAGGATGGAGGATTGAGGATTGAGGATTGAGGATTGTGTATTGAGGATTGAAGAATGAGGATTGACGATTGAGGTTTGAGTATTGAGGATTGAAGATTGAGTATTGAGGACTGAAGGTTGATGATTGTATATTGAGGATTTATGATTGAGGATTGAGGATTGAGGATTGAGGATTGAGGATTGATGATTGAGGACTGAGTATTGAGGATTGAAGATTGATGACTGGGGACTGAGGATTGAAGATTGAGTATTAAGGATTGAAGATTGGGGATTGAGGATCTAGGATTGGAGATTGATTATTGAGGATTGAAGATTGAGTATTGAGGATTGAGTATTGAGAATTGAGAAATGAGGATGAGGACTGAGGGATGAGGATTGAGGTTTGAGGAATGAGGACTGAGGATTGAGCATTGAGAATTGAGGACTGATGATTGAGGATTGAAGATTGAGAACTGTGGATTCAGGATAGAGGTTTGAGGACTGAGAATTGAGGATTGAGTATTGAGGGTTGAGGATTGCGGATTGAGGATTGAGGATTGAAGATTGAGGATTGGGTATTTCGGATTGAACATTGAGGATTGAGGATTCAGGATTGAGGATTGAGGACTGAAGATTGAATATTGATGATTGATGATTGAGGATTGAGGATTGAGGGTTGTGGATTGAGGACGAGGACTGAGGGTTGAGTATTGATGTGTGAGGTCTGAGGATTGAGGATTGAGGATTGAGAGTTGAGGATTGAGGATTGAAGATTGAGGATTGGGTATTGAGGATTGAAGAATGAGGATTGAGGATTGAGGATTGAGGATTGAGGATTGAAGATTGAGTATTGAGGATTGAACATTGAGGCTTGAGGATTGAATATTGAGGATTGTGGATTGAGGATTGAGGATTGAGGACTGAGGATTGACGATTGAGTATTGAAGATTGAGGATTTATGACTGAGGATTGAGGATTAAGGATTGAAGATTGGGGATTGAGGATCTAGGATTGGAGATTGATTATTGAGGATTGAAGATTGAGGATTGAGGATTGAGGATTGAGAATTGAGAATTGAGGATGAGGACTGAGGGTTGAGGATTGAGGTTTGAGGAATGAGGATTGAGGGTTGAGGATTGAGGATTGAGGATTGAGGATTGAGGATTGAGGATTGAGTATTGAAGATTGAGTATTGATGCCTGATGATTGCGGATTGTGGATTGAGGATTGTGGATTGAGGATTGAAGATTGAGTATTGGGGATTGAAGATTGAGGATTGAGGATTTAGGAATGAGGATGGAGGATGAGGACTGACGGTTGAGGATTGAGGTTGGAGGATTGAGAATTGAGGATTGAGGACTGAGGATTGAGGATTGAGGATTGAGCATTGAGAATTGAAGATTGAGGATTGAGGATTGAGGACTGAGAATTGAGAATTGAGTATGAGGACCGAGGGTTGAGGATTGAGGTTTGAGGAATGAGGATTGGGGTTTGGGGAATGAGGAATGAGGATTGAGGATTGAGGATTGAGGATTGAGGATTGAAGACTGAGTATTGAGGATTGAAGATTGACGATTGAGGATTGAGGATTGAAGGTTGAGTATTGAGGATTGAGGATTGAGAATTGAGGATTGAGTATTGAAGATTGAGGATTGTTGGTTGAGGATTGAGGATTGAGGATTGAGGATCGAGTATTGAGGATTGAATATTGAGGATTGAGGATTGAGGATTGAGGATTGAGGATTGAGGATTAAGGATTGAAGATTGGGGATTGAGGATCTAGGATTGGAGATTGATTATTGAGGATTGAAGATTGATGACTGGGGATTGAGGATTGAAGATTGAGGATTGAGGATTGAGGATTGAGGATTGAGGATTGAAGATTGAGGATTGTGGATTGAGGATTGAGGATTGAGGATTGAGGATTGAGGATTGGGGATTGAAGATTGAGTATTGAGGATTGAGGATTGATGGTTGTGGATAGTGGACGAGGACTGAGGGTTGAATATTGATGTTTGAGGTCTGAGGATTGAGGATTGAGGATTGAAGATTGAATATTGATGATTGAAGGTTGAGGATTGAGGATTGATGGTTGTGGATAGTGGACGAGGACTGAGGGTTGAATATTGATGTTTGAGGTCTGAGGATTGAGGATTGAGGATTGAGAATTGGGGATTGAGGATTGAGGATTGAAGATTGAAGATTGGGTATTGAGGATTGAAGAATGAGGATTGAGGATTGAGGATTGAGTATTGACGATTGCAGATTGAGTATTGAGGATTGAGGATTGAGGATTGAGGATTGAGGATTGAAGATTGAGGATTGAGGATTGAAGATTGAGGATTGAGGATTGAAGATTGAGTATTGAGGATTGAATATTGAGGATTCAGGATTGAGGATTGAGGATTGAGGTTGAGGATTGAAGATTGAGGATTGGGGATTGAGGATTGAGTATTGGGGATTGAGAATTGAGGATTGAGGATTGAAATTGAGTATTGAGGATTGGAGATTGAGGATTGAGACTTGATTATTGAATATTGTGGATTGAGTATTGAACCATGAGTATTCAGAATATTGTATTGAGTATTGAGAATTGAGGATTGATGGTTGAGTATTGAGGATTGATGGCTGAGGGTTGTGTCTTGAATATTGAGGATTGAGGATAGAGGATTGAGGATAGAGCATTGAGGATTGAAGATTGAGTATTGATGATTGAATATTGAGGATTGAGGGTTGAGGTTTGAGGATTGAGGACGAGGACTGACGGCTGAAGATTGTGGTTTGAGGATTGAGGATTGTGGTTTGAGGACTGAGGATTGAGGATTGAGGATTGAGCATTGAGGATTGAAGATTGATGACTGGGGATTGAGGATTGAAGATTGAGTATTAAGGATTGAAGATTGGGGAATGAGGATCTGGGATTGGAGATTGATTATTGAGGATTGAAAAGTGAGTATTGAAGATTGAGGTTTGAGCATTGATGATTAAGTATTGAAGATTGAGTATTGATGATTGAGGATTGAGGATTGAGGATTGAGGATTGAGTATTGAGTGTTGAATATTGAGGATTGATGATCGAGGATTGAGGATTGAGGATTGAGGATTGAGGATGGAGGATTGAAGATTGAGGATTGAAGATTGATGATTGAGGATTGAGTATTGGGGATTGAGGATCTAGGATTGGAGATTGACTATTGTGGATTGAGGATTGAGTATTGAGGATTGAGGAACGAGGATTGAGGATTGAGGATGATGGCTGAGGGTTGAGGATTGAGGTTTGAGGACTGAGGACTGAGGGTTGAGGATTGAGAATCGAGGATTGAGGATTGAGTGTTAAAGATTGAGGATTGGGTATTCAGGATTGAAGAATGAGGATTGAGGATTGAGGATTGAGGATCGAGGATTGAGGATGAGGGCTGAGGGTTGAGGTTTGAGGTTTGAGGACTGAGGACAGAGGATTGAGGATTGAGAATTGAGGATGGAGGATAGAGGACTGAGGATTGAGGATTGGGTATTGAGGATTGAAGAATGAGAATTGACGATTGTGGACTGAGTATTGAGGTTTGAAGATTGAGTATTGAGGATTGAAGGTTGATGATTGAGAACTGAGGATTGAGGATTGAAGATTGAGGATTGAGGATTCAGGATTGAGGATTGAGAATGAGGGCTGAGGGTTGAGGATTGAGGTTTGAGGACTGAGGACTGAGGATTGAGGATTGAGAATTGAGGATGGAGGATTGAGGATTGAGGATTGAGGATTGGGTATTGATGATTGAAGAATGAGGATTGACGATTGAGGATTGAGTATTGAGGATTGAAGATTGAGTATTGAGGATTGAAGGTTGATGATTCAGGATCGAGGATTGAGGATGAGGGCTCAGGGTTGAGGATTGAGGTTTGAGGACTGAGGACAGAGAATTGAGGATTGAGAATTGAGGATGGAGGATTGAGGATTGAGGATTGAGGATTGTGTATTGAGGATTGAAGAATGAGGATTGACTATTGAGGATTGAGTATTGAGGATTGAAGGTTGAGTATTGAGGATTGAAGGTTGATGACTGAATATTGAGGATTGATGATTGAGGATTGGGGATTGAGGATTGAGGATTGAGGATTGATGATTGAAGACTGAGTGTTGAGGATTGAAGATTGAGGATTGAGGATTGAGGATTGAGGATTGAGGATTGATGATTGAAGACTGAGTATTGAGGATTGAAGATTGAGGATTGAGGATTCAGGATTGAGGATTGAGGGTGAGGGCTGAGGGTTGAGGATTGAGGTTTGAGGTTTGATGATTGAGGATTGAGGACTGTGGATTGGGGATTGAGGACTGAGGATTCAGCATTGAGGATTGAAGATTGAGGACTGGGGTTGAGGATTGATGATTGAGGATTAAGGATTGAGGATTGGGGATTGATGATCCAGGATTGGAGATTGATTATTCAGGATTGAAGATTGAGGATTGAAGATTGAGGTTTGAGGATTGAGTGTTGAGAACTGGGGATGAGGACTGAGGGTTGAGGATTGAGGTTTGAGGAACGAGGATTGAGGATTGAGAATTGAGGACTGAGGATTGACGATTGAGTATTGAAGATTGAGGATTGATGACTGAGGATTGAGGATTGAGGATTGAGGATTGAGTATTGAGGATTGAAGACTGTGTATTGAGGATTGAGGATTGAGGATTGAAGATTGAGGATTGAGGATTGAGGATTGAGAATTGAGAATTGAGGATGAGGACTGAGGGTTGAGGATTGAGGTTTGAGGAATGAGGATTGAGGGTTGAGGATTGAGGATTGAGGATTGAGGATTGAGGATTGAGGATTGAGTATTGAAGATTGAGTATTGATGCCTGATGATTGCGGATTGTGGATTGAGGATTGTGGATTGAGGATTGAAGATTGAGTATTGGGGATTGAAGATTGAGGATTGAGGATTTAGGAATGAGGATGGAGGATGAGGACTGACGGTTGAGGATTGAGGTTGGAGGATTGAGAATTGAGGATTGAGGACTGAGGATTGAGGATTGAGGATTGAGCATTGAGAATTGAAGATTGAGGATTGAGGATTGAGGACTGAGAATTGAGAATTGAGTATGAGGACCGAGGGTTGAGGATTGAGGTTTGAGGAATGAGGATTGGGGTTTGGGGAATGAGGAATGAGGATTGAGGATTGAGGATTGAGGATTGAGGATTGAAGACTGAGTATTGAGGATTGAAGATTGACGATTGAGGATTGAGGATTGAAGGTTGAGTATTGAGGATTGAGGATTGAGAATTGAGGATTGAGTATTGAAGATTGAGGATTGTTGGTTGAGGATTGAGGATTGAGGATTGAGGATCGAGTATTGAGGATTGAATATTGAGGATTGAGGATTGAGGATTGAGGATTGAGGATTGAGGATTAAGGATTGAAGATTGGGGATTGAGGATCTAGGATTGGAGATTGATTATTGAGGATTGAAGATTGATGACTGGGGATTGAGGATTGAAGATTGAGGATTGAGGATTGAGGATTGAGGATTGAGGATTGAAGATTGAGGATTGTGGATTGAGGATTGAGGATTGAGGATTGAGGATTGGGGATTGAAGATTGAGTATTGAGGATTGAGGATTGAGGATTGAGGATTGAGGATTGAGGATTGAGGGTTGAAGATTGAGGATTGTGGATTCAGGATTGAGGATTGAGGATTGAGGATTGAAGATTGAATATTGATGATTGAAGGTTGAGGATTGAGGATTGATGGTTGTGGATAGTGGACGAGGACTGAGGGTTGAATATTGATGTTTGAGGTCTGAGGATTGAGGATTGAGGATTGAGAATTGGGGATTGAGGATTGAGGATTGAAGATTGAAGATTGGGTATTGAGGATTGAAGAATGAGGATTGAGGATTGAGGATTGAGTATTGACGATTGCAGATTGAGTATTGAGGATTGAGGATTGAGGATTGAGGATTGAGGATTAAGGATTGAAGATTGGGGATTGAGGATCTAGGATTGGAGATTGATTATTGAGGATTGAAGATTGATGACTGGGGATTGAGGATTGAAGATTGAGGATTGAGGATTGAGGGTTGAGGATTGAGAATCGAGGATTGAGGATTGAGTGTTAAAGATTGAGGATTGGGTATTCAGGATTGAAGAATGAGGATTGAGGATTGAGGATTGAGGATCGAGGATTGAGGATGAGGGCTGAGGGTTGAGGTTTGAGGTTTGAGGACTGAGGACAGAGGATTGAGGATTCAGAATTGAGGATGGAGGATAGAGGACTGAGGATTGAGGATTGGGTATTGAGGATTGAAGAATGAGAATTGACGATTGTGGACTGAGTATTGAGGTTTGAAGATTGAGTATTGAGGATTGAAGGTTGATGATTGAGAACTGAGGATTGAGGATTGAAGATTGAGGATTGAGGATTCAGGATTGAGGATTGAGAATGAGGGCTGAGGGTTGAGGATTGAGGTTTGAGGACTGAGGACTGAGGATTGAGGATTGAGAATTGAGGATGGAGGATTGAGGATTGAGGATTGAGGATTGGGTATTGATGATTGAAGAATGAGGATTGACGATTGAGGATTGAGTATTGAGGATTGAAGATTGAGTATTGAGGATTGAAGGTTGATGATTCAGGATCGAGGATTGAGGATGAGGGCTGAGGGTTGAGGATTGAGGTTTGAGGACTGAGGACAGAGAATTGAGGATTGAGAATTGAGGATGGAGGATTGAGGATTGAGGATTGAGGATTGTGTATTGAGGATTGAAGAATGAGGATTGACTATTGAGGATTGAGTATTGAGGATTGAAGATTGAGTATTGAGGATTGAAGGTTGATGACTGAATATTGAGGATTGATGATTGAGGATTGGGGATTGAGGATTGAGGATTGAGGATTGATGATTGAAGACTGAGTGTTGAGGATTGAAGATTGAGGATTGAGGATTGAGGATTGAGGATTGAGGATTGATGATTGAAGACTGAGTATTGAGGATTGAAGATTGAGGATTGAGGATTCAGGATTGAGGATTGAGGGTGAGGGCTGAGGGTTGAGGATTGAGGTTTGAGGTTTGATGATTGAGGATTGAGGACTGTGGATTGGGGATTGAGGACTGAGGATTCAGCATTGAGGATTGAAGATTGAGGACTGGGGTTGAGGATTGATGATTGAGGATTAAGGATTGAGGATTGGGGATTGATGATCCAGGATTGGAGATTGATTATTCAGGATTGAAGATTGAGGATTGAAGATTGAGGTTTGAGGATTGAGTGTTGAGAACTGGGGATGAGGACTGAGGGTTGAGGATTGAGGTTTGAGGAACGAGGATTGAGGATTGAGAATTGAGGACTGAGGATTGACGATTGAGTATTGAAGATTGAGGATTGATGACTGAGGATTGAGGATTGAGGATTGAGGATTGAGTATTGAGGATTGAAGACTGTGTATTGAGGATTGAGGATTGAGGATTGAGGATTGAGTATTGAAGATTGAGGATTGATGATTGAGGATTGAGGATTGAGGGTTGAGGATTGAGGATTGAGGGTTGAAGACTGAGTATTGAGGATTGAAGATTGAGGATTGAGAATTGAGCATTGAGGATTGAGGATTGAAGATTGAGGATTGACGGTTGAGGATTGAGTGTTGAAGATTGAGGATTGATGATTGCAGATTGAGGATTGAGGATTGAGGATTGAGGATTGACGATTGAAGATTGCGGACTGGGGATTGAGGATTGAGGATTGAGGCTTGAGAATCGAAGATTGAGTATTGAGGATTGAAGATTGAGGTTTGAGGATTGAGGATTGAGGGTGGAGGATGAGGGCTGAGGGTTGAGGATTGAGGTTAGAGTATCGAATACTGAGAATTCAGGATATTCTATTGAGTATTGAGAATTGAGGATTGATGGTTGACTATTGAGGATTGAGGATTGAGTATTGAGGATTGAAGATTGAGGTTTGAGGATTGAGAATTGAGAATTGAGTATGAGGACGGAGGGTTGAGGATTGAGGTTTGAGGAACGAGGATTGAGGATTGAGAATTGAGGACTGAGGATTGAAGATTGAGTATTGAAGATTGAGGATTGATGACTGAGGATTGAGGATTGAGGATTGAGGATTGAGGATTGAGGATTGAAGATTGAGTATTGAGGATTGAGAATGAGGGCTGAGGGTTGAGGTTTGAGGTTTGAGGACTGAGGACAGAGGATTGAGGATTGAGAATTGAGGATGGAGGATAGAGGATTGAGGATTGAGGAATGGGTATTGAGGATTGAAGAATGAGAATTGACGATTGTGGATTGAGTATTGAGGTTTGAAGATTGAGTATTGAGGATTGAAGGTTGATGATTGAGGATTGAGGATTGATGATTGAGGATTGAGGATTGAGAATTGAGGATTGAGGATTGATGATCGAGAACTGAGGATTGAGGATTGAAGATTGAGGATTGAGGATTCAGGATTGAGGATTGAGAATGAGGGCTGAGGGTTGAGGATTGATATTTGAGGACTGAGGACTGAGGATTGAGGATTGAGAACTGAGGATGAAGGATTGAGGATTGAGGTATTGACGATTGGGTATTGATGATTGAAGAATGAGGAATGACAATTGAGGATTGAGTATTGAGGATTGAAGATTGAGTATTGAGGATTGAAGGTTGATGATTCAGGATTGAGGATTGAGGATTGAGGATTGATGATTGAAGACTGAGTATTGAGGATTGAAGATTGAGGATTGAGGATTCAGGATTGAGGATTGAGGATTGATGATTGATGATTGAAGACTGAGTATTGAGGATTCAAGATTGAGGATTGAGGATTCAGGATTGAGGATTGAGGATGAGGGCTGAGGGTTGAGGATTGAGGTTTGAGGTTTGATGATTGAGGATTGAGGACTGAGGATTGGGGATTGAGGACTGAGGATTCAGCATTGAGGATTGAAGATTGAGGACTGGGGATTGTGGATTGAAGATTGAGGATTAAGGATTGAGGATTGGGGATTGAGGATCCAGGATTGGAGATTGATTATTCAGGATTGAAGATTGAGGATTGAGGATTGAGGACTGAGAATTGAGAATTGAGGGTGAGGACTGAGGGTTGAGGATTGAGCTTTGAGGAATGAGGATTGAGGACAGAGGATTGAGGATTGAGGATTGAGGATTGAGGATTGAGTATTGAAGATTGAGTATTCATGACTGAGGATTGAGGATTGAGGATTGAGGATAGAAGATTGAGTATTGAGGATTGAATATTGAGGATTGAGGATTGAGGATTGAGGATTGAGGTTGAGGATTGAAGATTGAGGATTGGGGATTGAGGATTGATGATTGCAGATTGAGGATTGAGGATTGAGGATTGAGGATTGACGATTGAAGATTGCGGACTGGGGATTGAGGATTGAGGATTGAGGTTTGAGAATCGAAGATTGAGTATTGAGGATTGAAGATTGAGGTTTGAGGATTGAGGATTGAGGGTGGAGGATGAAGGCTGAGGGTTGAGGATTGAGGTTAGAGTATCGAATACTGAGAATTCAGGATATTCTATTGAGTATTGAGAATTGAGGATTGATGGTTGACTATTGAGGATTGAGGATTGAGTATTGAGGATTGAAGATTGAGGTTTGACGATTGAGAATTGAGAATTGAGTATGAGGACGGAGGGTTGAGGATTGAGGTTTGAGGAACGAGGATTGAGGATTGAGAATTGAGGACTGAGGATTGACGATTGAGTATTGAAGATTGAGGATTGATGACTGAGGATTGAGGATTGAGGATTGAGGATTGAGGATTGAGGATTGAAGATTGAGTATTGAGGATTGAGAATGAGGGCTGAGGGTTGAGGTTTGAGGTTTGAGCACTGAGGACAGAGGATTGAGGATTGAGAATTGAGGACGGAGGATAGAGGATTGAGGATTGAGGAATGGGTATTGAGGATTGAAGAATGAGAATTGACGATTGTGGATTGAGTATTGAGGTTTGAAGGTTGAGTATTGAGGATTGAAGGTTGATGATTGAGGATTGAGGATTGATGATTGAGGATTGAGGATTGAGAATTGAGGATTGAGGATTGATGATTGAGAACTGAGGATTGAGGATTGAAGATTGAGGATTGAGGATTCAGGATTGAGGATTGAGAATGAGGGCTGAGGGTTGAGGATTGATATTTGAGGACTGAGGTCTGAGGATTGAGGATTGAGAACTGAGGATGAAGGATTGAGGATTGAGGTATTGACGATTGGGTATTGATGATTGAAGAATGAGGAATGACAATTGAGGATTGAGTATTGAGGATTGAAGATTGAGTATTGAGGATTGAAGGTTGATGATTCAGGATTGAGGATTGAGGATTGAGGATTGATGATTGAAGACTGAGTATTGAGGATTGAAGATTGAGGATTGAGGATTCAGGATTGAGGATTGAGGATTGAGGATTGATGATTGAAGACTGAGTATTGAGGATTCAAGATTGAGGATTGAGGATTCAGGATTGAGGATTGAGGATGAGAGCTGAGGGTTGAGGATTGAGGTTTGAGGTTTGATGATTGAGGATTGAGGACTGAGGATTGGGGATTGAGGACTGAGGATTCAGCATTGAGGATTGAAGATTGAGGACTGGGGATTGTGGATTGAAGATTGAGGATTAAGGATTGAGGACTGGGGATTGAGGATCCAGGATTGGAGATTGATTATTCAGGATTGAAGATTGAGGATTGAGGATTGAGGACTGAGAATTGAGAATTGAGGGTGAGGACTGAGGGTTGAGGATTGAGCTTTGAGGAATGAGGATTGAGGACTGAGGATTGAGGATTGAGGATTGAGGATTGAGGATTGAGTATTGAAGATTGAGTATTCATGACTGAGGATTGAGGATTGAGGATTGAGGATAGAAGATTGAGTATTGAGGATTGAATATTGAGGATTGAGGATTGAGGATTGAGGATTGAGGTTGAGGATTGAAGATTGAGGATTGGGGATTGAGGATTGATGATTGCAGATTGAGGATTGAGGATTGAGGATTGAGGATTGACGATTGAAGATTGCGGACTGGGGATTGAGGATTGAGGATTGAGGTTTGAGAATCGAAGATTGAGTATTGAGGATTGAAGATTGAGGTTTGAGGATTGAGGATTGAGGGTGGAGGATGAGGGCTGAGGGTTGAGGATTGAGGTTAGAGTATCGAATACTGAGAATTCAGGATATTCTATTGAGTATTGAGAATTGAGGATTGATGGTTGACTATTGAGGATTGAGGATTGAGTATTGAGGATTGAAGATTGAGGTTTGACGATTGAGAATTGAGAATTGAGTATGAGGACGGAGGGTTGAGGATTGAGGTTTGAGGAACGAGGATTGAGGATTGAGAATTGAGGACTGAGGATTGACGATTGAGTATTGAAGATTGAGGATTGATGACTGAGGATTGAGGATTGAGTATTGAAGATTGAGTATTCATGACTGAGGATTGAGGATTGAGGATTGAGGATAGAAGATTGAGTATTGAGGATTGAATATTGAGGATTGAGGATTGAGGATTGAGGATTGAGGTTGAGGATTGAAGATTGAGGATTGGGGATTGAGGATTGATGATTGCAGATTGAGGATTGAGGATTGAGGATTGAGGATTGACGATTGAAGATTGCGGACTGGGGATTGAGGATTGAGGATTGAGGTTTGAGAATCGAAGATTGAGTATTGAGGATTGAAGATTGAGGTTTGAGGATTGAGGATTGAGGGTGGAGGATGAGGGCTGAGGGTTGAGGATTGAGGTTAGAGTATCGAATACTGAGAATTCAGGATATTCTATTGAGTATTGAGAATTGAGGATTGATGGTTGACTATTGAGGATTGAGGATTGAGTATTGAGGATTGAAGATTGAGGTTTGACGATTGAGAATTGAGAATTGAGTATGAGGACGGAGGGTTGAGGATTGAGGTTTGAGGAACGAGGATTGAGGATTGAGAATTGAGGACTGAGGATTGACGATTGAGTATTGAAGATTGAGGATTGATGACTGAGGATTGAGGATTGAGGATTGAGGATTGAGGATTGAGGATTGAAGATTGAGTATTGAGGATTGAGAATGAGGGCTGAGGGTTGAGGTTTGAGGTTTGAGCACTGAGGACAGAGGATTGAGGATTGAGAATTGAGGACGGAGGATAGAGGATTGAGGATTGAGGAATGGGTATTGAGGATTGAAGAATGAGAATTGACGATTGTGGATTGAGTATTGAGGTTTGAAGGTTGAGTATTGAGGATTGAAGGTTGATGATTGAGGATTGAGGATTGATGATTGAGGATTGAGGATTGAGAATTGAGGATTGAGGATTGATGATTGAGAACTGAGGATTGAGGATTGAAGATTGAGGATTGAGGATTCAGGATTGAGGATTGAGAATGAGGGCTGAGGGTTGAGGATTGATATTTGAGGACTGAGGTCTGAGGATTGAGGATTGAGAACTGAGGATGAAGGATTGAGGATTGAGGTATTGACGATTGGGTATTGATGATTGAAGAATGAGGAATGACAATTGAGGATTGAGTATTGAGGATTGAAGATTGAGTATTGAGGATTGAAGGTTGATGATTCAGGATTGAGGATTGAGGATTGAGGATTGATGATTGAAGACTGAGTATTGAGGATTGAAGATTGAGGATTGAGGATTCAGGATTGAGGATTGAGGATTGAGGATTGATGATTGAAGACTGAGTATTGAGGATTCAAGATTGAGGATTGAGGATTCAGGATTGAGGATTGAGGATGAGGGCTGAGGGTTGAGGATTGAGGTTTGAGGTTTGATGATTGAGGATTGAGGACTGAGGATTGGGGATTGAGGACTGAGGATTCAGCATTGAGGATTGAAGATTGAGGACTGGGGATTGTGGATTGAAGATTGAGGATTAAGGATTGAGGACTGGGGATTGAGGATCCAGGATTGGAGATTGATTATTCAGGATTGAAGATTGAGGATTGAGGATTGAGGACTGAGAATTGAGAATTGAGGGTGAGGACTGAGGGTTGAGGATTGAGCTTTGAGGAATGAGGATTGAGGACTGAGGATTGAGGATTGAGGATTGAGGATTGAGGATTGAGTATTGAAGATTGAGTATTCATGACTGAGGATTGAGGATTGAGGATTGAGGATAGAAGATTGAGTATTGAGGATTGAATATTGAGGATTGAGGATTGAGGATTGAGGATTGAGGTTGAGGATTGAAGATTGAGGATTGGGGATTGAGGATTGATGATTGCAGATTGAGGATTGAGGATTGAGGATTGAGGATTGACGATTGAAGATTGCGGACTGGGGATTGAGGATTGAGGATTGAGGTTTGAGAATCGAAGATTGAGTATTGAGGATTGAAGATTGAGGTTTGAGGATTGAGGATTGAGGGTGGAGGATGAGGGCTGAGGGTTGAGGATTGAGGTTAGAGTATCGAATACTGAGAATTCAGGATATTCTATTGAGTATTGAGAATTGAGGATTGATGGTTGACTATTGAGGATTGAGGATTGAGTATTGAGGATTGAAGATTGAGGTTTGACGATTGAGAATTGAGAATTGAGTATGAGGACGGAGGGTTGAGGATTGAGGTTTGAGGAACGAGGATTGAGGATTGAGAATTGAGGACTGAGGATTGACGATTGAGTATTGAAGATTGAGGATTGATGACTGAGGATTGAGGATTGAGGATTGAGGATTGAGGATTGAGGATTGAAGATTGAGTATTGAGGATTGAGAATGAGGGCTGAGGTTTGAGGTTTGAGGTTTGAGGACTGAGGACAGAGGATTGAGGATTGAGAATTGAGGACGGAGGATAGAGGATTGAGGATTGAGGAATGGGTATTGAGGATTGAAGAATGAGAATTGACGATTGTGGATTGAGTATTGAGGTTTGAAGGTTGAGTATTGAGGATTGAAGGTTGATGATTGAGGATTGAGGATTGATGATTGAGGATTGAGGATTGAGAATTGAGGATTGAGGATTGATGATTGAGAACTGAGGATTGAGGATTGAAGATTGAGGATTGAGGATTCAGGATTGAGGATTGCGAATGAGGGCTGAGGGTTGAGGATTGAGATTTGAGGACTGAGGACTGAGGATTGTGGATTGAGAACTGAGGATGAAGGATTGAGGATTGAGGATTGACGATTGGGTATTGATGATTGAAGAATGAGGATTGACGATTGAGGATTGAGTATTGAGGATTGAAGATTGAGTATTGAGGATTGAAGGTTGATGATTCAGGATTGAGGATTGATAATGAGGGCTGCGGGTTGAGGACTGAGGTTTGAGGACTGAGGACAGAGGATTGAGGATTGAGAATTGAGGATGGAGGATTGAGGATTGAGGATTGAGGATTGTGTATTGAGGATTGAAGAATGAGGATTGACGATTGAGGTTCGATTATTGAGGATTGAAGATTGAGTATTGAGGATTGAAGGCTGAGGATTGCGGATTGAGTGCTGAGAATTGAGAATTGAGGGTGAGGACTGAGGGTTGAGGATTGAGCTTTGAGGAATGAGGATTGAGGACTGAGGATTGAGGATTGAGGATTGAGGATTGAGGATTGAGTATTGAAGATTGAGTATTCATGACTGAGGATTGAGGATTGAGGATTGAGGATGGAGGATTGAAGATTGAGTATTGATGATTGAGGATTGAGGATTGAGGACTGAGGATTGAGGATTGAGGATTGAAGATTGAGGATTGGGGATTGAGGATTGAGGTTTGAGAATTGATAATCGAAGATTGTGTATTGAGGATTGAAGATTGAGGTTTGAGGATTGAGTATTGAGGATTGAAAAGTGAGTATTGAAGATTGAGGATTGAGCATTGATGATTAAGTATTGAAGATTGAGGATTGATGATTGAGGATTGAGGATTGAGGATTGAGGATTGAGTATTGAGTGTTGAATATTGAGGATTGATGATCGAGGATTGAGGATTGAGGATTGAGGATTGAGGATTGAGGATTGAAGATTGAGGATTGAAGATTGATGATTGAGGATTGAGTATTGGGGATTGAGGATCTAGGATTGGAGATTGACTATTGTGGATTGAGGATTGAGTATTGAGGATTGAGGAACGAGGATTGAGGATTGAGGATGATGGCTGAGGGTTGAGGATTGTGGTTTGAGGACTGAGGACTGAGGATTGAGGATTGAGAATCGAGGATTGAGGATTGAGTGTTAAAGATTGAGGATTCGGAATTCAGGATTGAAGAATGAGGATTGAGGATTGAGGATTGAGGATTGAGGATTGAGGATGAGGGCTGAGGGTTGAGGTTTGAGGTTTGAGGACTGAGGACAGAGGATTGAGGATTGAGAATTGAGGATGGAGGATAGAGGACTGAGGATTGAGGATTGGGTATTGAGGATTGAAGAATGAGAATTGACGATTGTGGACTGAGTATTGATGTTTGAAGATTGAGTATTGAGGATTGAAGGTTGATGATTGAGAACTGAGGATTGAGGATTGAAGATTGAGGATTGAGGATTCAGGATTGAGGATTGAGAATGAGGGCTGAGGGTTGAGGATTGAGGTTTGAGGACTGAGGACTGAGGATTGAGGATTGAGAATTGAGGATGGAGGATTGAGGATTGAGGATTGAGGATTGGGTATTGATGATTGAAGAATGAGGATTGACGATTGAGGATTGAGTATTGAGGATTGAAGATTGAGTATTGAGGATTGAAGGTTGATGATTCAGGATCGAGGATTGAGGATGAGGGCTGAGGGTTGAGGATTGAGGTTTGAGGACTGAGGACAGAGGATTGAGGATTGAGAATTCAGGATGGAGGATTGAGGATTGAGGATTGAGGATTGTGTATTGAGGATTGAAGAATGAGGATTGACTATTGAGGATTGAGTATTGAGGATTGAAGATTGAGTATTGAGGACTGAGGATTGACGATTGAGTATTGAAGATTGAGGATTGATGACTGAGGATTGAGGATTGAGGATTGAGGATTGAGGATTGAGGATTGAAGATTGAGTATTGAGGATTGAGGATGAGGGCTGAGGGTTGAGGTTTGAGGTTTGAGGACTGAGGACAGAGGATTGAGGATTGAGAATTGAGGATGGAGGATAGAGGATTGAGGATTGAGGAATGGGTATTGAGGATTGAAGAATGAGAATTGACGATTGTGTATTGAGTATTGCGGTTTGAAGATTGAGTATTGAGGATTGGAGGTTGATGATTGAGGATTGAGGATTGATGATTGAGGATTGAGGATTGAGAATTGAGGATTGAGGATTGATGATTGAGAACTGAGGATTGAGGATTGAAGATTGAGGATTGAGGATTCAGGATTGAGGATTGAGAATGAGGGCTGAGGGCTGAGGATTGATATTTGAGGACTGAGGACTGAGGATTGAGGATTGAGAACTGAGGATGAAGGATTGAGGATTGAGGATTGACGATTGGGTATTGATGATTGAAGAATGAGGAATGACGATTGAGGATTGAGTATTGAGGATTGAAGATTGAGTATTGAGGATTGAAGGTTGATGATTCAGGATTGAGGATTGAGGATTGAGGATTGATGATTGAAGACTGAGTATTGAGGGTTGAAGATTGAGGATTGAGGATTCAGGATTGAGGATTGAGGATTGAGGATTGATGATTGAAGACTGAGTATTGAGGATTCAAGATTGAGGATTGAGGATTCAGGATTGAGGATTGAGGATGAGGGCTGAGGGTTGAGGATTGAGGTTTGAGGTTTGATGATTGAGGATTGAGGACTGAGGATTGGGGATTGAGGACTGAGGATTCAGCATTGAGGATTGAAGATTGAGGACTGGGGATTGTGGATTGAAGATTGAGGATTAAGGATTGAGGATTGGGGATTGAGGATCCAGGATTGGAGATTGATTATTCAGGATTGAAGATTGAGGATTGAGGATTGAGGACTGAGAATTGAGAATTGAGGGTGAGGACTGAGGGTTGAGGATTGAGCTTTGAGGAATGAGGATTGAGGACTGAGGATTGAGGATTGAGGATTGAGGATTGAGGATTGAGTATTGAAGATTGAGTAGTCACGACTGAGGATTGAGGATTGAGGATTGAGGATAGAAGATTGAGTATTGAGGATTGAATATTGAGGATTGAGGATTGAGGATTGAGGATTGAGATTGAGGATTGAAGATTGAGGATTGAGGATTGAGGATTGAGGATTGAGGATTGAGTATTGAAGATTGAGTATTCATGACTGAGGATTGAGGATTGAGGATTGAGGATGGAGGATTGAAGATTGAGTATTGATGATTGAGGATTGAGGATTGAGGACTGAGGATTGAGGATTGAGGATTGAAGATTGAGGATTGGGGATTGAGGATTGAGGTTTGAGAATTGATAATCGAAGATTGTGTATTGAGGATTGAAGATTGAGGTTTGAGGATTGAGTATTGAGGATTGAAAAGTGAGTATTGAAGATTGAGGATTGAGCATTGATGATTAAGTATTGAAGATTGAGGATTGATGATTGAGGATTGAGGATTGAGGATTGAGGATTGAGTATTGAGTGTTGAATATTGAGGATTGATGATCGAGGATTGAGGATTGAGGATTGAGGATTGAGGATTGAGGATTGAAGATTGAGGATTGAAGATTGATGATTGAGGATTGAGTATTGGGGATTGAGGATCTAGGATTGGAGATTGACTATTGTGGATTGAGGATTGAGTATTGAGGATTGAGGAACGAGGATTGAGGATTGAGGATGATGGCTGAGGGTTGAGGATTGTGGTTTGAGGACTGAGGACTGAGGATTGAGGATTGAGAATCGAGGATTGAGGATTGAGTGTTAAAGATTGAGGATTGGGAATTCAGGATTGAAGAATGAGGATTGAGGATTGAGGATTGAGGATTGAGGATTGAGGATGAGGGCTGAGGGTTGAGGTTTGAGGTTTGAGGACTGAGGACAGAGGATTGAGGATTGAGAATTGAGGATGGAGGATAGAGGACTGAGGATTGAGGATTGGGTATTGAGGATTGAAGAATGAGAATTGACGATTGTGGACTGAGTATTGAGGTTTGAAGATTGAGTATTGAGGATTGAAGGTTGATGATTGAGAACTGAGGATTGAGGATTGAAGATTGAGGATTGAGGATTCAGGATTGAGGATTGAGAATGAGGGCTGAGGGTTGAGGATTGAGGTTTGAGGACTGAGGACTGAGGATTGAGGATTGAGAATTGAGGATGGAGGATTGAGGATTGAGGATTGAGGATTGGGTATTGATGACTGAAGAATGAGGATTGACGATTGAGGATTGAGTATTGAGGATTGAAGATTGAGTATTGAGGATTGAAGGTTGATGATTCAGGATCGAGGATTGAGGATGAGGGCTGAGGGTTGAGGATTGAGGTTTGAGGACTGAGGACAGAGGATTGAGGATTGAGAATTGAGGATGGAGGATTGAGGATTGAGGATTGAGGATTGTGTATTGAGGATTGAAGAATGAGGATTGACTATTGAGGATTGAGTATTGAGGATTGAAGATTGAGTATTGAGGATTGAAGGTTGATGACTGAATATTGAGGATTGATGATTGAGGATTGAGGATTGAGGATTGAGGATTGAGGATTGATGATTGAGGATTGATGATTGAGGATTGAGGATTGAGGATTGATGATTGAGGATTGAGGATTGAGGGTTGAGGATTGAGGATTGAGGGTTGAAGACTGAGTATTGAGGATTGAAGATTGAGGATTGAGAATTGAGGATTGAGGATTGAGGATTGAAGATTGAGGACTGACGGTTGAGGATTGAGTGTTGAAGATTGAGGATTGATGATTGCAGATTGAGGATTGAGGATTGAGGATTCAGGATTGACGATTGAAGATTGCGGACTGGGGATTGAGGATTGTGGATTGAGGTTTGAGAATCGAAGATTGAGTATTGAGGATTGAAGATTGAGGTTTGAGGATTGAGGATTGAGGGTGGAGGATGAGGGCTGAGGGTTGAGGATTGAGGTTAGAGTATCGAATACTGAGAATTCAGGATATTCTATTGAGTATTGAGAATTGAGGATTGATGGTTGACTATTGAGGATTGAGGATTGAGTATTGAGGATTGAAGATTGAGGTTTGAGGATTGAGAATTGAGAATTGAGTATGAGGACGGAGGGTTGAGGATTGAGGTTTGAGGAACGAGGATTGAGGATTGAGAATTGAGGACTGAGGATTGACGATTGAGTATTGAAGATTGAGGATTGATGACTGAGGATTGAGGATTGAGGATTGAGGATTGAGGATTGAGGATTGAAGATTGAGTATTGAGGATTGAGGATGAGGGCTGAGGGTTGAGGTTTGAGGTTTGAGGACTGAGGACAGAGGATTGAGGATTGAGAATTGAGGATGGAGGATAGAGGATTGAGGATTGAGGAATGGGTATTGAGGATTGAAGAATGAGAATTGACGATTGTGTATTGAGTATTGCGGTTTGAAGATTGAGTATTGAGGATTGGAGGTTGATGATTGAGGATTGAGGATTGATGATTGAGGATTGAGGATTGAGAATTGAGGATTGAGGATTGATGATTGAGAACTGAGGATTGAGGATTGAAGATTGAGGATTGAGGATTCAGGATTGAGGATTGAGAATGAGGGCTGAGGGCTGAGGATTGATATTTGAGGACTGAGGACTGAGGATTGAGGATTGAGAACTGAGGATGAAGGATTGAGGATTGAGGATTGACGATTGGGTATTGATGATTGAAGAATGAGGAATGACGATTGAGGATTGAGTATTGAGGATTGAAGATTGAGTATTGAGGATTGAAGGTTGATGATTCAGGATTGAGGATTGAGGATTGAGGATTGATGATTGAAGACTGAGTATTGAGGATTGAAGATTGAGGATTGAGGATTCAGGATTGAGGATTGAGGATTGAGGATTGAGATTGAAGACTGAGTATTGAGGATTCAAGATTGAGGATTGAGGATTCAGGATTGAGGATTGAGGATGAGGGCTGAGGGTTGAGGATTGAGGTTTGAGGTTTGATGATTGAGGATTGAGGACTGAGGATTGGGGATTGAGGACTGAGGATTCAGCATTGAGGATTGAAGATTGAGGACTGGGGATTGTGGATTGAAGATTGAGGATTAAGGATTGAGGATTGGGGATTGAGGATCCAGGATTGGAGATTGATTATTCAGGATTGAAGATTGAGGATTGAGGATTGAGGACTGAGAATTGAGAATTGAGGGTGAGGACTGAGGGTTGAGGATTGAGCTTTGAGGAATGAGGATTGAGGACTGAGGATTGAGGATTGAGGATTGAGGATTGAGGATTGAGTATTGAAGATTGAGTAGTCATGACTGAGGATTGAGGATTGAGGATTGAGGATAGAAGATTGAGTATTGAGGATTGAATATTGAGGATTGAGGATTGAGGATTGAGGATTGAGATTGAGGATTGAAGATTGAGGATTGGGGATTGAGGATTGAGTATTGGGGATTGAGAATTGAGGATTGAGGATTTAAATTGAGTATTGAGGATTGGAGATTGAGGATTGAGACTTGATTATTGAATATTGTGGATTGAGAATTGAACCATGAGTATTCAGAATATTGTATTGAGTATTGAGAATTGAGGATTGATGGTTGAGTATTGAGGATTGATGGCTGAGGGTTGTGTCTTGAATATTGAGGATTGAGGATTGAGGATTGAGGATAGAGCATTGAGGATTGAAGGTTGAGTATTGATGATTGAATATTGAGGATTGAGGGTTGAGGTTTGAGGATTGAGGACGAGGACTGACGGCTGAAGATTGAGGTTTGAGGATTGAGGATTGTGGTTTGAGGACTGAGGATTGAGGATTGAGGATTGAGCATTGAGGATTGAAGATTGATGACTGGGGATTGAGGATTGAAGATTGAGTATTAAGGATTGAAGATTGGGGAATGAGGATCTAGGATTGGAGATTGATTATTGAGGATTGAAGATTGAGGATTGAGGATTGAGGATTGAGAATTGAGAATTGAGGATGAGGACTGAGGGTTGAGGATTGAGGTTTGAGGATTGAGGATTGAGGATTGAGGATTGAGGATTGAGGATTGAAGATTGAGTATTGAGGATTGAAGATTGAGGATTGAGGATTGAGGATTGATAATTGAGGATTGAGGGTTGAAGATTGAGTATTGTGGATTGAGCATTGAGGATTGAAGACTGATGACTGGGGATTGAGCATCTAGGATTGGAGATTGATTATTGAGGATTGAAGATTGAGGATTGAGGATTGAGCATCGAGAATTGAGAATTGAGAATGAGGACTGAGGGTTGAGGATTGAGGTTTGAGGAATGAGGATTGAGGGTTGAGGATTGAGGATTGAGGATTGAGGATTGAGGATTGAGTATTGAAGATTGAGTATTGATGCCTGAGGACTGAGGATCGAGGATAGAGGATTGAGTATTGGAGATTGATTATTGAGGATTGAAGATTGAGGATTGAGGATTGAGGATTGAGAATTGAGAATTGAGTATGAGGACTGAGGGTTGAGGATTGAGGTTTGAGGAATGAGGATTGAGGGTTGGGGAATGAGGATTGAGGATTGAGGATTGAGGATTGAGGATTGAGGATTGAGGATTGAAGATTGTGTATTGATGATTGAATATTGATGATTGAGGATTGAGGTTTGAGGACTGAGGACGAGGACTGACGGTAGAAGGTTGATGTTTGAGGATTGAGCATTGAGGACCGAGGATTGAGGATGAGGGCTGAGGGTCGGGGACTCAGGTTTGACGACTGAGGACTGAGGATTGAGGATCGAGAATTGAGGACTGACGATTGAGGATTGAAGATTGAGGATTGGGTATTGAGGATTGAAGAATGAGCATTGAGGATTGAGGATTGAGGATTGAGGAATGCAGATTGAGTATTGAGGATTGAGGATTGAGGTTTGAGGAATGAGGATTGAGGGTTGGGGAATGAGGATTGAGGATTGAGGATTGAGGATTGAGCATTGAAGATTGAGTATTGATGCCTGAGGATTGAGGATTGAGGATTGATGATTGAGGATCGAGGATTGAAGATTGAGAATTGAGGATTGAAGATTGAGGATTGAGGATTGAGGATTGAGGATGGAGGATGAGGGCTGAGGGTTGAGGATTGAGGATTGAGGATTGAAGATTGAGGATTGAGGATTCAGGATTGAGGATTGAGGATTGAGGATTGATGATTGAAGACTGAGTATTGAGGATTTAAGATTGAGGATTGAGGATTCAGGATTGAGGATTGAGGATGAGGGCTGAGGGTTGAGGATTGAGGTTTGAGGTTTGATGATTGAGGATTGAGGACTGAGGATTGGGGATTGAGGACTGAGGATTCAGCATTGAGGATTGAAGATTGAGGACTGGGGATTGTGGATTGAAGATTGAGGATTAAGGATTGAGGATTGGGGATTGAGGATCCAGGATTGGAGATTGATTATTCAGGATTGAAGGTTGAGGATTCAGGATTGAGGACTGAGAATTGAGAATTGAGGTGAGGACTGAGGGTTGAGGATTGAGCTTTGAGGAATGAGGATTGAGTACTGAGGATTGAGGATTGAGGATTGAGGATTGAGGATTGAGTATTGAAGATTGAGTATTCATGACTGAGGATTGAGGATTGAGGATTGAGGATGGAGGATTGAAGATTGAAGATTGAGTATTGATGATTGAGGATTGAGGATTGAGGACTGAGGATTGAGGATTGAGGATTGAAGATTGAGGATTGGGGATTGAGGATTGAGGTTTGAGAATTGATAATCGAAGATTGAGTATTGAGGATTGAAGATTGAGGTTTGAGGATTGAGGATTGAGGATTGAAAAGTGAGTATTGAAGATTGAGTATTGAGCATTGATGATTAAGTATTGAAGATTGAGGATTGATGATTGAGGATTGAGGATTGAGGATTGAGGATTGAGTATTGAGTGTTGAATATTGAGGATTGATGATCGAGGATTGAGGATTGAGGATTGAGGATTGAGGATTGAGGATTGAAGATTGAGGATTGAAGATTGATGATTGAGGATTGAGTATTGGGGATTGAGGATCTAGGATTGGAGATTGACTATTGAGCATTGAGGATTGAGTATTGAGGATTGAGGAACGAGGATTGAGGATTGAGGATGATGGCTGAGGGTTGAGGATTGAGGTTTGATGTCTGAGGACTGAGGATTGAGGATTGAGAATCGAGGATTGAGGATTGAGTGTTAAAGATTGAGGATTGGGTATTCAGGATTGAAGAATGAGGATTGAGGATTGAGGATTGAGGATTGAGGATTGAGGATGAGGGATGAGTGTTGAGGTTTGAGGTTTGAGGACTGAGGACAGAGGATTGAGGATTGAGAATTGAGGATGGAGGATAGAGGATTGAGGATTGAGGATTGGGTATTGAGGATTGAAGAATGAGAATTGACGATTGTGGACTGAGTATTGAGGTTTGAAGATTGAGTATTGAGGATTGAAGGTTGATGATTGAGAACTGAGGATTGAGGATTGAAGATTGAGGATTGAGGATTCAGGATTGAGGATTGAGAATGAGGGCTGAGGGTTGAGGATTGAGGTTTGAGGACTGAGGACTGAGGATTGAGGATTGAGAATTGAGGATGGAGGATTGAGGATTGAGGATTGAGGATTGGGTATTGATGACTGAAGAATGAGGATTGACGATTGAGGATTGAGTATTGAGGATTGAAGATTGAGTATTGAGGATTGAAGGTTGATGATTCAGGATCGAGGATTGAGGATGAGGGCTGAGGGTTGAGGATTGAGGTTTGAGGACTGAGGACAGAGGATTGAGGATTGAGAATTGAGGATGGAGGATTGAGGATTGAGGATTGAGGATTGTGTATTGAGGATTGAAGAATGAGGATTGACTATTGAGGATTGAGTATTGAGGATTGAAGATTGAGTATTGAGGATTGAAGGTTGATGACTGAATATTGAGGATTGATGATTGAGGATTGAGGATTGAGGATTGAGGATTGAGGATTGATGATTGAGGATTGATGATTGAGGATTGAGGATTGAGGATTGATGATTGAGGATTGAGGATTGAGGGTTGAGGATTGAGGATTGAGGGTTGAAGACTGAGTATTGAGGATTGAAGATTGAGGATTGAGAATTGAGGATTGAGGATTGAGGATTGAAGATTGAGGACTGACGGTTGAGGATTGAGTGTTGAAGATTGAGGATTGATGATTGCAGATTGAGGATTGAGGATTGAGGATTCAGGATTGACGATTGAAGATTGCGGACTGGGGATTGAGGATTGTGGATTGAGGTTTGAGAATCGAAGATTGAGTATTGAGGATTGAAGATTGAGGTTTGAGGATTGAGGATTGAGGGTGGAGGATGAGGGCTGAGGGTTGAGGATTGAGGTTAGAGTATCGAATACTGAGAATTCAGGATATTCTATTGAGTATTGAGAATTGAGGATTGATGGTTGACTATTGAGGATTGAGGATTGAGTATTGAGGATTGAAGATTGAGGTTTGAGGATTGAGAATTGAGAATTGAGTATGAGGACGGAGGGTTGAGGATTGAGGTTTGAGGAACGAGGATTGAGGATTGAGAATTGAGGACTGAGGATTGACGATTGAGTATTGAAGATTGAGGATTGATGACTGAGGATTGAGGATTGAGGATTGAGGATTGAGGATTGAGGATTGAAGATTGAGTATTGAGGATTGAGGATGAGGGCTGAGGGTTGAGGTTTGAGGTTTGAGGACTGAGGACAGAGGATTGAGGATTGAGAATTGAGGATGGAGGATAGAGGATTGAGGATTGAGGAATGGGTATTGAGGATTGAAGAATGAGAATTGACGATTGTGTATTGAGTATTGCGGTTTGAAGATTGAGTATTGAGGATTGGAGGTTGATGATTGAGGATTGAGGATTGATGATTGAGGATTGAGGATTGAGAATTGAGGATTGAGGATTGATGATTGAGAACTGAGGATTGAGGATTGAAGATTGAGGATTGAGGATTCAGGATTGAGGATTGAGAATGAGGGCTGAGGGCTGAGGATTGATATTTGAGGACTGAGGACTGAGGATTGAGGATTGAGAACTGAGGATGAAGGATTGAGGATTGAGGATTGACGATTGGGTATTGATGATTGAAGAATGAGGAATGACGATTGAGGATTGAGTATTGAGGATTGAAGATTGAGTATTGAGGATTGAAGGTTGATGATTCAGGATTGAGGATTGAGGATTGAGGATTGATGATTGAAGACTGAGTATTGAGGATTGAAGATTGAGGATTGAGGATTCAGGATTGAGGATTGAGGATTGAGGATTGATGATTGAAGACTGAGTATTGAGGATTCAAGATTGAGGATTGAGGATTCAGGATTGAGGATTGAGGATGAGGGCTGAGGGTTGAGGATTGAGGTTTGAGGTTTGATGATTGAGGATTGAGGACTGAGGATTGGGGATTGAGGACTGAGGATTCAGCATTGAGGATTGAAGATTGAGGACTGGGGATTGTGGATTGAAGATTGAGGATTAAGGATTGAGGATTGGGGATTGAGGATCGAGGATTGGAGATTGATTATTCAGGATTGAAGATTGAGGATTGAGGATTGAGGACTGAGAATTGAGAATTGAGGGTGAGGACTGAGGGTTGAGGATTGAGCTTTGAGGAATGAGGATTGAGGACTGAGGATTGAGGATTGAGGATTGAGGATTGAGGATTGAAGACTGAGTATTGAGGATTCAAGATTGAGGATTGAGGATTCAGGATTGAGGATTGAGGATGAGGGCTGAGGGTTGAGAATTGAGGATTGAGGATTGAAATTGAGTATTGAGGATTGGAGATTGAGGATTGAGTCTTGATTATTGAATATTGTGGATTGAGAATTGAACCATGAGTATTCAGAATATTGTATTGAGTATTGAGAATTGAGGATTGATGGTTGAGTATTGAGGATTGATGGCTGAGGGTTGTGTCTTGAATATTGAGGATTGAGGATTGAGGATTGAGGATAGAGCATTGAGGATTGAAGGTTGAGTATTGATGATTGAATATTGAGGATTGAGGGTTGAGGTTTGAGGATTGAGGACGAGGACTGACGGCTGAAGATTGAGGTTTGAGGATTGAGGATTGTGGTTTGAGGACTGAGGATTGAGGATTGAGGATTGAGCATTGAGGATTGAAGATTGATGACTGGGGATTGAGGATTGAAGATTGAGTATTAAGGATTGAAGATTGGGGAATGAGGATCTAGGATTGGAGATTGATTATTGAGGATTGAAGATTGAGGATTGAGGATTGAGGATTGAGAATTGAGAATTGAGGATGAGGACTGAGGGTTGAGGATTGAGGTTTGAGGATTGAGGATTGAGGATTGAGGATTGAGGATTGAGGATTGAAGATTGAGTATTGAGGATTGAAGATTGAGGATTGAGGATTGAGGATTGATAATTGAGGATTGAGGGTTGAAGATTGAGTATTGTGGATTGAGCATTGAGGATTGAAGACTGATGACTGGGGATTGAGCATCTAGGATTGGAGATTGATTATTGAGGATTGAAGATTGAGTATTGAGGATTGAGCATCGAGAATTGAGAATTGAGAATGAGGACTGAGGGTTGAGGATTGAGGTTTGAGGAATGAGGATTGAGGGTTGAGGATTGAGGATTGAGGATTGAGGATTGAGGATTGAGTATTGAAGATTGAGTATTGATGCCTGAGGACTGAGGATCGAGGATTGAGGATTGAGTATTGGAGATTGATTATTGAGGATTGAAGATTGAGGATTGAGGATTGAGGATTGAGAATTGAGAATTGAGTATGAGGACTGAGGGTTGAGGATTGAGGTTTGAGGAATGAGGATTGAGGGTTGGGGAATGAGGATTGAGGATTGAGGATTGAGGATTGAGGATTGAGGATTGAGGATTGAAGATTGTGTATTGATGATTGAATATTGATGATTGAGGATTGAGGTTTGAGGACTGAGGACGAGGACTGACGGTAGAAGGTTGATGTTTGAGGATTGAGCATTGAGGACCGAGGATTGAGGATGAGGGCTGAGGGTCGGGGACTCAGGTTTGACGACTGAGGACTGAGGATTGAGGATCGAGAATTGAGGACTGACGATTGAGGATTGAAGATTGAGGATTGGGTATTGAGGATTGAAGAATGAGCATTGAGGATTGAGGATTGAGGATTGAGGAATGCAGACTGAGTATTGAGGATTGAGGATTGAGGTTTGAGGAATGAGGATTGAGGGTTGGGGAATGAGGATTGAGGATTGAGGATTGAGGATTGAGCATTGAAGATTGAGTATTGATGCCTGAGGATTGAGGATTGAGGATTGATGATTGAGGATCGAGGATTGAAGATTGAGAATTGAGGATTGAAGATTGAGGATTGAGGATTGAGGATTGAGGATGGAGGATGAGGGCTGAGGGTTGAGGATTGAGGATTGAGGATTGAAGATTGAGGATTGAGGATTCAGGATTGAGGATTGAGGATTGAGGATTGATGATTGAAGACTGAGTATTGAGGATTTAACATTGAGGATTGAGGATTCAGGATTGAGGATTGAGGATGAGGGCTGAGGGTTGAGGATTGAGGTTTGAGGTTTGATGATTGAGGATTGAGGACTGAGGATTGGGGATTGAGGACTGAGGATTCAGCATTGAGGATTGAAGATTGAGGACTGGGGATTGTGGATTGAAGATTGAGGATTAAGGATTGAGGATTGGGGATTGAGGATCCAGGATTGGAGATTGATTATTCAGGATTGAAGGTTGAGGATTCAGGATTGAGGACTGAGAATTGAGAATTGAGGTGAGGACTGAGGGTTGAGGATTGAGCTTTGAGGAATGAGGATTGAGTACTGAGGATTGAGGATTGAGGATTGAGGATTGAGGATTGAGTATTGAAGATTGAGTATTCATGACTGAGGATTGAGGATTGAGGATTGAGGATGGAGGATTGAAGATTGAGTATTGATGATTGAGGATTGAGGATTGAGGACTGAGGATTGAGGATTGAGGATTGAAGATTGAGGATTGGGGATTGAGGATTGAGGTTTGAGAATTGATAATCGAAGATTGAGTATTGAGGATTGAAGATTGAGGTTTGAGGATTGAGGATTGAGGATTGAAAAGTGAGTATTGAAGATTGAGTATTGAGCATTGATGATTAAGTATTGAAGATTGAGGATTGATGATTGAGGATTGAGGATTGAGGATTGAGGATTGAGTATTGAGTGTTGAATATTGAGGATTGATGATCGAGGATTGAGGATTGAGGATTGAGGATTGAGGATTGAGGATTGAAGATTGAGGATTGAAGATTGATGATTGAGGATTGAGTATTGGGGATTGAGGATCTAGGATTGGAGATTGACTATTGAGCATTGAGGATTGAGTATTGAGGATTGAGGAACGAGGATTGAGGATTGAGGATGATGGCTGAGGGTTGAGGATTGAGGTTTGATGTCTGAGGACTGAGGATTGAGGATTGAGAATCGAGGATTGAGGATTGAGTGTTAAAGATTGAGGATTGGGTATTCAGGATTGAAGAATGAGGATTGAGGATTGAGGATTGAGGATTGAGGATTGAGGATGAGGGATGAGTGTTGAGGTTTGAGGTTTGAGGACTGAGGACAGAGGATTGAGGATTGAGAATTGAGGATGGAGGATAGAGGATTGAGGATTGAGGATTGGGTATTGAGGATTGAAGAATGAGAATTGACGATTGTGGACTGAGTATTGAGGTTTGAAGATTGAGTATTGAGGATTGAAGGTTGATGATTGAGAACTGAGGATTGAGGATTGAAGATTGAGGATTGAGGATTCAGGATTGAGGATTGAGAATGAGGGCTGAGGGTTGAGGATTGAGGTTTGAGGACTGAGGACTGAGGATTGAGGATTGAGAATTGAGGATGGAGGATTGAGGATTGAGGATTGAGGATTGGGTATTGATGATTGAAGAATGAGGATTGACGATTGAGGATTGGGTATTGAGGATTGAGGGTTGATGATTCAGGATTGAGGATTGAGGATGAGGGCTGAGGGTTGAGGATTGAGGTTTGAGGACTGGGGACAGAGGATTGAGGACTGAGAATTGAGGATGGAGGATTGAGGATTGAGGATTGAGAATTGTGTATTGAGGATTGAAGAATGAGGATTGACGATTGAGGATTGAGTATTGAGGATTGAAGATTGAGTATTGAGGATTGAAGGTTGATGACTGAATATTGAGGATTGATGATTGAGGATTGAGGATTGAGGATTGAGGATTGAGGATTGATGATTGAAGACTGAGTATTGAGGATTGAAGATTGAGGATTGAGGATTGAGGATTGAGGATTGAGGATTGATGATTGAAGACTGAGTATTGAGGATTGAAGCTTGAGGATTGAGGATTCAGGATTGAGGATTGAGGATGAGGGCTGAGGGTTGAGGATTGAGGTTTGAGGTTTGATGATTGAGGATTGAGGACTGAGGATTGGGGATTGAGGACTGAGGATTCAGCATTGAGGATTGAAGATTGAGGACTGGGGTTGAGGATTGAAGTTTGAGGATTAAGGATTGAGGATTGGGGATTGATGATCCAGGATTGGAGATTGATTATTCAGGATTGAAGATTGAGTATTGAAGATTGAGGATTGGGTATTGAGGTTTGAGAACTGAGGATGAGGACTGAGGGTTGAGGATTGAGGTTTGAGGAACGAGGATTGAGGATTGAGAATTGAGGACTGAGGATTGACGATTGAGTATTGAAGATTGAGGATTGATGACTGAGGATTGAGGATTGAGGATTGAGGATTGAGGATTGAGAATTGAGGATTGAGGATTGAGGATTGAAGATTGAGGATTGACGGTTGAGGATTGAGTGTTGAAGATTGAGGATTGATGATTGCAGATTGAGGATTGAGGATTGAGGATTGAGGATTGACGATTGAAGATTGCGGACTGGGGATTGAGGATTGAGGATTGAGGTTTGAGTATCGAAGATTGAGTATTGAGGATTGAAGATTGAGGTTTGAGGATTGAGGATTGAGGGTGGAGGATGAGGGCTGAGGGTTGAGGATTGAGGTTAGAGTATCGAATACTGAGAATTCAGGATATTCTATTGAGTATTGAGAATTGAGGATTGATGGTTGACTATTGAGGATTGAGGATTGAGTATTGAGGATTGAAGATTGAGGTTTGAGGATTGAGAATTGAGAATTGAGTATGAGGACTGAGGGTTGAGGATTGAGGTTTGAGGAACGAGGATTGAGGATTGAGAATTGAGGACTGAGGATTGACGATTGAGTATTGAAGATTGAGGATTGATGACTAAGGATTGAGGATTGAGGATTGAGGATTGAGGATTGAGGATTGAAGATTGAGTATTGAGGATTGAGGATGAGGGCTGAGGGTTGAGGTTTGAGGTTTGAGGACTGAGGACAGAGGATTGAGGATTGAGAATTGAGGATGGAGGATAGAGGATTGAGGATTGAGGAATGGGTATTGAGGATTGAAGAATGAGAATTGACGATTGTGGATTGAGTATTGAGGTTTGAAGATTGAGTATTGAGGATTGAAGGTTGATGATTGAGGATTGAGGATTGATGATTGAGGATTGAGGATTGAGGATTGAGGATTGAGGATTGAGGATTGATGATTGAGAACTGAGGATTGAGGATTGAAGATTGAGGATTGAGGATTCAGGATTGAGGATTGAGAATGAGGGGTGAGGGTTGAGGATTGAGATTTGAGGTCTGAGGACTGAGGATTGAGGATTGAGAACTGAGGATGAAGGATTGAGGATTGAGGATTGACGATTGGGTATTGATGATTGAAGAATGAGGATTGACGATTGAGGATTGAGTATTGAGGATTGAAGATTGAGTATTGAGGATTGAAGGTTGATGATTCAGGATTGAGGATTGATAATGAGGGCTGCGGGTTGAGGATTGAGGTTTGAGGACTGAGGACAGAGGATTGAGGATTGAGAATTGAGGATGGAGGATTGAGGATTGAGGATTGAGGATTGTGTATTGAGGATTGAAGAATGAGGATTGACGATTGAGGATTGAGTATTGAGGTTTGAAGATTGAGTATTGAGGATTGAAGGTTGATGATTGAGGATTGAGGATTGATGATTGAGGATTGAGGATTGAGAATTGAGGATTGAGGATTGATGATTGAGAACTGAGGATTGAGGATTGAAGATTGAGGATTGAGGATTCAGGATTGAGGATTGAGAATGAGGGCTGAGGGTTGAGGATTGATATTTGAGGACTGAGGACTGAGGATTGAGGATTGAGAACTGAGGATGAAGGATTGAGGATTGAGGTATTGACGATTGGGTATTGATGATTGAAGAATGAGGAATGACAATTGAGGATTGAGTATTGAGGATTGAAGATTGAGTATTGAGGATTGAAGGTTGATGATTCAGGATTGAGGATTGAGGATTGATGATTGAAGACTGAGTATTGAGGATTGAAGATTGAGGATTGAGGATTCAGGATTGAGGATTGAGGATTGAGGATTGATGATTGAAGACTGAGTATTGAGGATTCAAGATTGAGGATTGAGGATTCAGGATTGAGGATTGAGGATGAGGGCTGAGCGTTGAGGATTGAGGTTTGAGGTTTGATGATTGAGGATTGAGGACTGAGGATTGGGGATTGAGGACTGAGGATTCAGCATTGAGGATTGAAGATTGAGGACTGGGGATTGTGGATTGAAGATTGAGGATTAAGGATTGAGGACTGGGGATTGAGGATCCAGGATTGGAGATAGATTATTCAGGATTGAAGATTGAGGATTGAGGATTGAGGACTGAGAATTGAGAATTGAGGGTGAGGACTGAGGGTTGAGGATTGAGCTTTGAGGAATGAGGATTGAGGACTGAGGATTGAGGATTGAGGATTGAGGTTGAGGATTGAAGATTGAGGATTGAGGATTGAGCATCGAGAATTGAGAATTGAGAATGAGGACTGAGGGTTGAGCATTGAGGTTTGAGGAATGAGGATTGAGGGTTGAGGATTGAGGATTGAGGATTGAGGATTGAGGATTGAGTATTGAAGATTGAGTATTGATGCCTGAGGACTGAGGATCGAGGATTGAGGATTGAGTATTGGAGATTGATTATTGAGGATTGAAGATTGAGGATTGAGGATTGAGGATTGAGAATTGAGAATTGAGTATGAGGACTGAGGGTTGAGGATTGAGGTTTGAGGAATGAGGATTGAGGGTTGGGGAATGAGGATTGAGGATTGAGGATTGAGGATTGAGGATTGAGGATTGAGGATTGAAGATTGTGTATTGATGATTGAATATTGAGGATTGAGGATTGAGGTTTGAGGACTGAGGACGAGGACTGACGGTAGAAGGTTGATGTTTGAGGATTGAGCATTGAGGACCGAGGATTGAGGATGAGGGCTGAGGGTCGGGGACTCAGGTTTGACGACTGAGGACTGAGGATTGAGGATCGAGAATTGAGGACTGACGATTGAGGATTGAAGATTGAGGATTGGGTATTGAGGATTGAAGAATGAGCATTGAGGATTGAGGATTGAGGATTGAAGATTGCAGATTGAGTATTGAGGATTGAGGATTGAGGTTTGAGCAATGAGGATTGAGGGTTGGGGAATGAGGATTGAGGATTGAGGATTGAGGATTGAGCATTGAACATTGAGTATTGATGCCTGAGGATAGAGGATTGAGGATTGATGATTGAGGATCGAGGATTGAAGATTGAGAATTGAGGATTGAAGATTGAGGATTGAGGATTGAGGATTGAGGATGGAGGATGAGGGCTGAGGGTTGAGGATTGAGGATTGAGAATTGAGGATTGAGGATTGAGGATTTAGGATTGAGGATTGAGGATTGAAGATTGAAGATTGAGGATTGAGGATTGAGGATTGAGGATTGAGGATTGAGGATTGAAGATTGAATATTGATGATTGAAGATTGAGGATTGAGGATTGAGGTTTGTGGATTGAGGACGAGAACTGAGGGTTGAATATTGATGTTTGAGGTCTGAGGATTGGGGATTGAGGATTGAGAATTGAGGATTGAGGATTGAGGATTGAAGATTGAGGATTGGGTATTGAGGATTGAAGAATGAGCATTGAGGATTGAGGATTGAGGATTGAGGATTGCAGATTGAGTATTGAGGATTGAGGATTGAGGATTGAGGAGTGAGGATTGTGGATTGAGGATTGAGGATTGAGGATTGAGGATTGAAGATTGAGTATTGAGGATTGAAGATTGAGGATTGAGGATTGAGGATTGATAATTGAGGATTGAGGGTTGAAGATTGAGGATTGAGGATTGAAATTGAGTATTGAGGATTGAAGATTGAGGATTGAGATTTGATTATTGAATATTGTGGTTTGAGTACCGAACCATGCGGATTCAGGGTATTCTATTGAGTATTGAGAATTGAGGATTGATGGTTGAGTATTGAGGAATGTTGGCTGAGGTTTGTGTGTTGAATATTGAGGATTGGGGATTGAGGATTGAGGATTGATGATTGAGAACTGAGGATTGCGGATTGAAGATTGAGGATTGAGGATTCAGGATTGAGGATTGAGAATGAGGGCTGAGGGTTGAGGATTGAGATTTGAGGACTGAGGACTGAGGATTGAGGATTGAGAACTGAGGATGAAGGATTGAGGATTGAGGATTGACGATTGGGTATTGATGATTGAAGAATGAGGAATGACGATTGAAGATTGAGTATTGAGGATTGAAGATTGTGTATTGAGGATTGAAGGTTGATGATTCAGGATTGAGGATTGAGGATTGAGGATTGATGATTGAAGACTGAGTATTGAGGATTGAAGATTGAGGATTGAGGATTCAGGATTGAGGATTGAGGATTGAGGATTGATGATTGAAGACTGAGTATTGAGGATTTAAGATTGAGGATTGAGGATTCAGGATTGAGGATTGAGGATGAGGGCTGAGGGTTGAGGATTGAGGTTTGAGGTTTGATGATTGAGGATTGAGGACTGAGGATTGGGGATTGAGGACTGAGGATTCAGCATTGAGGATTGAAGATTGAGGACTGGGGATTGTGGATTGATGATTGAGGATTAAGGATTGAGGATTGGGGATTGAGGATCCAGGATTGGAGATTGATTATTCAGGATTGAAGGTTGAGAATTCAGGATTGAGGACTGAGAATTGAGAATTGAGGTGAGGACTGAGGGTTGAGGATTGAGCTTTGAGGAACGAGGATTGAGGACTGAGGATTGAGGATTGAGGATTGAGGATTGAGGATTGAGTATTGAAGATTGAGTATTCATGACTGAGGATTGAGGATTGAGGATTGAGGATGGAGGATTGAAGATTGAGTATTGATGATTGAGGATTGAGGATTGAGGACTGAGGATTGAGGATTGAGGATTGAAGATTGAGGATTGGGGATTGAGGATTGAGGTTTGAGAATTGATAATCGAAGATTGAGTATTGAGGATTGAAGATTGAGGTTTGAGGATTGAGGATTGAGGATTGAAAAGTGAGTATTGAAGATTGAGTATTGAGCATTGATGATTAAGTATTGAAGATTGAGGATTGATGATTGAGGATTGAGGATTGAGGATTGAGGATTGAGTATTGAGTGTTGAATATTGAGGATTGATGATCGAGGATTGAGGATTGAGGATTGAGGATTGAGGATTGAGGATTGAAGATTGAGGATTGAAGATTGATGATTGAGGATTGAGTATTGGGGATTGAGGATCTAGGATTGGAGATTGACTATTGAGGATTGAGGATTGAGTATTGAGGATTGAAGATTGTGTATTGAGGATTGAAGGTTGATGATTCAGGATTGAGGATTGAGGATTGAGGATTGATGATTGAAGACTGAGTATTGAGGATTGAAGATTGAGGATTGAGGATTCAGGATTGAGGATTGAGGATTGAGGATTGATGATTGAAGACTGAGTATTGAGGATTTAAGATTGAGGATTGAGGATTCAGGATTGAGGATTGAGGATGAGGGCTGAGGGTTGAGGATTGAGGTTTGAGGTTTGATGATTGAGGATTGAGGACTGAGGATTGGGGATTGAGGACTGAGGATTCAGCATTGAGGATTGAAGATTGAGGACTGGGGATTGTGGATTGAAGATTGAGGATTAAGGATTGAGGATTGGGGATTGAGGATCCAGGATTGGAGATTGATTATTCAGGATTGAAGGTTGAGGATTCAGGATTGAGGACTGAGAATTGAGAATTGAGGTGAGGACTGAGGGTTGAGGATTGAGCTTTGAGGAACGAGGATTGAGGACTGAGGATTGAGGATTGAGGATTGAGGATTGAGGATTGAGTATTGAAGATTGAGTATTCATGACTGAGGATTGAGGATTGAGGATTGAGGATGGAGGATTGAAGATTGAGTATTGATGATTGAGGATTGAGGATTGAGGACTGAGGATTGAGGATTGAGGATTGAAGATTGAGGATTGGGGATTGAGGATTGAGGTTTGAGAATTGATAATCGAAGATTGAGTATTGAGGATTGAAGATTGAGGTTTGAGGATTGAGGATTGAGGATTGAAAAGTGAGTATTGAAGATTGAGTATTGAGCATTGATGATTAAGTATTGAAGATTGAGGATTGATGATTGAGGATTGAGGATTGAGGATTGAGGATTGAGTATTGAGTGTTGAATATTGAGGATTGATGATCGAGGATTGAGGATTGAGGATTGAGGATTGAGGATTGAGGATTGAAGATTGAGGATTGAAGATTGATGATTGAGGATTGAGTATTGGGGATTGAGGATCTAGGATTGGAGATTGACTATTGAGGATTGAGGATTGAGTATTGAGGATTGAGGAACGAGGATTGAGGATTGAGGATGATGGCTGAGGGTTGAGGATTGAGGTTTGATGTCTGAGGACTGAGGATTGAGGATTGAGAATCGAGGATTGAGGATTGAGTGTTAAAGATTGAGGATTGGGTATTCAGGATTGAAGAATGAGGATTGAGGATTGAGGATTGAGGATTGAGGATTGAGGATGAGGGATGAGTGTTGAGGTTTGAGGTTTGATGATTGAGGATTGAGGACTGAGGATTGGGGATTGAGGACTGAGGATTCAGCATTGAGGATTGAAGATTGAGGACTGGGGTTGAGGATTGAAGTTTGAGGATTAAGGATTGAGGATTGGGGATTGATGATCCAGGATTGGAGATTGATTATTCAGGATTGAAGATTGAGTATTGAAGATTGAGGTTTGAGGATTGAGGTTTGAGAACTGAGGATGAGGACTGAGGGTTGAGGATTGAGGTTTGAGGAACGAGGATTGAGGATTGAGAATTGAGGACTGAGGATTGACGATTGAGTATTGAAGATTGAGGATTGATGACTGAGGATTGAGGATTGAGGATTGAGGATTGAGGATTGAGAATTGAGGATTGAGGATTGAGGATTGAAGATTGAGGATTGACGGTTGAGGATTGAGTGTTGAAGATTGAGGATTGATGATTGCAGATTGAGGATTGAGGATTGAGGATTGAGGATTGACGATTGAAGATTGCGGACTGGGGATTGAGGATTGAGGATTGAGGTTTGAGTATCGAAGATTGAGTATTGAGGATTGAAGATTGAGGTTTGAGGATTGAGGATTGAGGGTGGAGGATGAGGGCTGAGGGTTGAGGATTGAGGTTAGAGTATCGAATACTGAGAATTCAGGATATTCTATTGAGTATTGAGAATTGAGGATTGATGGTTGACTATTGAGGATTGAGGATTGAGTATTGAGGATTGAAGATTGAGGTTTGAGGATTGAGAATTGAGAATTGAGTATGAGGACTGAGGGTTGAGGATTGAGGTTTGAGGAACGAGGATTGAGGATTGAGAATTGAGGACTGAGGATTGACGATTGAGTATTGAAGATTGAGGATTGATGACTAAGGATTGAGGATTGAGGATTGAGGATTGAGGATTGAGGATTGAAGATTGAGTATTGAGGATTGAGGATGAGGGCTGAGGGTTGAGGTTTGAGGTTTGAGGACTGAGGACAGAGGATTGAGGATTGAGAATTGAGGATGGAGGATAGAGGATTGAGGATTGAGGAATGGGTATTGAGGATTGAAGAATGAGAATTGACGATTGTGGATTGAGTATTGAGGTTTGAAGATTGAGTATTGAGGATTGAAGGTTGATGATTGAGGATTGAGGATTGATGATTGAGGATTGAGGATTGAGGATTGAGGATTGAGGATTGAGGATTGATGATTGAGAACTGAGGATTGAGGATTGAAGATTGAGGATTGAGGATTCAGGATTGAGGATTGAGAATGAGGGGTGAGGGTTGAGGATTGAGATTTGAGGTCTGAGGACTGAGGATTGAGGATTGAGAACTGAGGATGAAGGATTGAGGATTGAGGATTGACGATTGGGTATTGATGATTGAAGAATGAGGATTGACGATTGAGGATTGAGTATTGAGGATTGAAGATTGAGTATTGAGGATTGAAGGTTGATGATTCAGGATTGAGGATTGATAATGAGGGCTGCGGGTTGAGGATTGAGGTTTGAGGACTGAGGACAGAGGATTGAGGATTGAGAATTGAGGATGGAGGATTGAGGATTGAGGATTGAGGATTGTGTATTGAGGATTGAAGAATGAGGATTGACGATTGAGGATTGAGTATTGAGGTTTGAAGATTGAGTATTGAGGATTGAAGGTTGATGATTGAGGATTGAGGATTGATGATTGAGGATTGAGGATTGAGAATTGAGGATTGAGGATTGATGATTGAGAACTGAGGATTGAGGATTGAAGATTGAGGATTGAGGATTCAGGATTGAGGATTGAGAATGAGGGCTGAGGGTTGAGGATTGATATTTGAGGACTGAGGACTGAGGATTGAGGATTGAGAACTGAGGATGAAGGATTGAGGATTGAGGTATTGACGATTGGGTATTGATGATTGAAGAATGAGGAATGACAATTGAGGATTGAGTATTGAGGATTGAAGATTGAGTATTGAGGATTGAAGGTTGATGATTCAGGATTGAGGATTGAGGATTGATGATTGAAGACTGAGTATTGAGGATTGAAGATTGAGGATTGAGGATTCAGGATTGAGGATTGAGGATTGAGGATTGATGATTGAAGACTGAGTATTGAGGATTCAAGATTGAGGATTGAGGATTCAGGATTGAGGATTGAGGATGAGGGCTGAGCGTTGAGGATTGAGGTTTGAGGTTTGATGATTGAGGATTGAGGACTGAGGATTGGGGATTGAGGACTGAGGATTCAGCATTGAGGATTGAAGATTGAGGACTGGGGATTGTGGATTGAAGATTGAGGATTAAGGATTGAGGACTGGGGATTGAGGATCCAGGATTGGAGATAGATTATTCAGGATTGAAGATTGAGGATTGAGGATTGAGGACTGAGAATTGAGAATTGAGGGTGAGGACTGAGGGTTGAGGATTGAGCTTTGAGGAATGAGGATTGAGGACTGAGGATTGAGGATTGAGGATTGAGGATTGAGGATTGAGTATTGAAGATTGAGTATTCATGACTGAGGATTGAGGATTGAGGATTGAGGATAGAAGATTGAGTATTGAGGATTGAATATTGAGGATTGAGGATTGAGGATTGAGGATTGAGGTTGAGGATTGAAGATTGAGGATTGAGGATTGAGCATCGAGAATTGAGAATTGAGAATGAGGACTGAGGGTTGAGCATTGAGGTTTGAGGAATGAGGATTGAGGGTTGAGGATTGAGGATTGAGGATTGAGGATTGAGGATTGAGGATTGAGTATTGAAGATTGAGTATTGATGCCTGAGGACTGAGGATCGAGGATTGAGGATTGAGTATTGGAGATTGATTATTGAGGATTGAAGATTGAGGATTGAGGATTGAGGATTGAGAATTGAGAATTGAGTATGAGGACTGAGGGTTGAGGATTGAGGTTTGAGGAATGAGGATTGAGGGTTGGGGAATGAGGATTGAGGATTGAGGATTGAGGATTGAGGATTGAGGATTGAGGATTGAAGATTGTGTATTGATGATTGAATATTGAGGATTGAGGATTGAGGTTTGAGGACTGAGGACGAGGACTGACGGTAGAAGGTCGATGTTTGAGGATTGAGCATTGAGGACCGAGGATTGAGGATGAGGGCTGAGGGTCGGGGACTCAGGTTTGACGACTGAGGACTGAGGATTGAGGATCGAGAATTGAGGACTGACGATTGAGGATTGAAGATTGAGGATTGGGTATTGAGGATTGAAGAATGAGCATTGAGGATTGAGGATTGAGGATTGAAGATTGCAGATTGAGTATTGAGGATTGAGGATTGAGGTTTGAGCAATGAGGATTGAGGGTTGGGGAATGAGGATTGAGGATTGAGGATTGAGGATTGAGCATTGAAGATTGAGTATTGATGCCTGAGGATAGAGGATTGAGGATTGATGATTGAGGATCGAGGATTGAAGATTGAGAATTGAGGATTGAAGATTGAGGATTGAGGATTGAGGATTGAGGATGGAGGATGAGGGCTGAGGGTTGAGGATTGAGGATTGAGAATTGAGGATTGAGGATTGAGGATTTAGGATTGAGGATTGAGGATTGAAGATTGAAGATTGAGGATTGAGGATTGAGGATTGAGGATTGAGGATTGAGGATTGAAGATTGAATATTGATGATTGAAGATTGAGGATTGAGGATTGAGGTTTGTGGATTGAGGACGAGAACTGAGGGTTGAATATTGATGTTTGAGGTCTGAGGATTGGGGATTGAGGATTGAGAATTGAGGATTGAGGATTGAGGATTGAAGATTGAGGATTGGGTATTGAGGATTGAGGAATGAGCATTGAGGATTGAGGATTGAGGATTGAGGATTGCAGATTGAGTATTGAGGATTGAGGATTGAGGATTGAGGAGTGAGGATTGTGGATTGAGGATTGAGGATTGAGGATTGAGGATTGAAGATTGAGTATTGAGGATTGAAGATTGAGGATTGAGGATTGAGGATTGATAATTGAGGATTGAGGGTTGAAGATTGAGGATTGAGGATTGAAATTGAGTATTGAGGATTGAAGATTGAGGATTGAGATTTGATTATTGAATATTGTGGTTTGAGTACCGAACCATGCGGATTCAGGGTATTCTATTGAGTATTGAGAATTGAGGATTGATGGTTGAGTATTGAGGAATGTTGGCTGAGGTTTGTGTGTTGAATATTGAGGATTGGGGATTGAGGATTGAGGATTGATGATTGAGAACTGAGGATTGCGGATTGAAGATTGAGGATTGAGGATTCAGGATTGAGGATTGAGAATGAGGGCTGAGGGTTGAGGATTGAGATTTGAGGACTGAGGACTGAGGATTGAGGATTGAGAACTGAGGATGAAGGATTGAGGATTGAGGATTGACGATTGGGTATTGATGATTGAAGAATGAGGAATGACGATTGAAGATTGAGTATTGAGGATTGAAGATTGTGTATTATGGATTGAAGGTTGATGATTCAGGATTGAGGATTGAGGATTGAGGATTGATGATTGAAGACTGAGTATTGAGGATTGAAGATTGAGGATTGAGGATTCAGGATTGAGGATTGAGGATTGAGGATTGATGATTGAAGACTGAGTATTAAGGATTTAAGATTGAGGATTGAGGATTCAGGATTGAGGATTGAGGATGAGGGCTGAGGGTTGAGGATTGAGGTTTGAGGTTTGATGATTGAGGATTGAGGACTGAGGATTGGGGATTGAGGACTGAGGATTCAGCATTGAGGATTGAAGATTGAGGACTGGGGATTGTGGATTGATGATTGAGGATTAAGGATTGAGGATTGGGGATTGAGGATCCAGGATTGGAGATTGATTATTCAGGATTGAAGGTTGAGAATTCAGGATTGAGGACTGAGAATTGAGAATTGAGGTGAGGACTGAGGGTTGAGGATTGAGCTTTGAGGAACGAGGATTGAGGACTGAGGATTGAGGATTGAGGATTGAGGATTGAGGATTGAGTATTGAAGATTGAGTATTCATGACTGAGGATTGAGGATTGAGGATTGAGGATGGAGGATTGAAGATTGAGTATTGATGATTGAGGATTGAGGATTGAGGACTGAGGATTGAGGATTGAGGATTGAAGATTGAGGATTGGGGATTGAGGATTGAGGTTTGAGAATTGATAATCGAAGATTGAGTATTGAGGATTGAAGATTGAGGTTTGAGGATTGAGGATTGAGGATTGAAAAGTGAGTATTGAAGATTGAGTATTGAGCATTGATGATTAAGTATTGAAGATTGAGGATTGATGATTGAGGATTGAGGATTGAGGATTGAGGATTGAGTATTGAGTGTTGAATATTGAGGATTGATGATCGAGGATTGAGGATTGAGGATTGAGGATTGAGGATTGAGGATTGAAGATTGAGGATTGAAGATTGATGATTGAGGATTGAGTATTGGGGATTGAGGATCTAGGATTGGAGATTGACTATTGAGGATTGAGGATTGAGTATTGAGGATTGAAGATTGTGTATTGAGGATTGAAGGTTGATGATTCAGGATTGAGGATTGAGGATTGAGGATTGATGATTGAAGACTGAGTATTGAGGATTGAAGATTGAGGATTGAGGATTCAGGATTGAGGATTGAGGATTGAGGATTGATGATTGAAGACTGAGTATTGAGGATTTAAGATTGAGGATTGAGGATTCAGGATTGAGGATTGAGGATGAGGGCTGAGGGTTGAGGATTGAGGTTTGAGGTTTGATGATTGAGGATTGAGGACTGAGGATTGGGGATTGAGGACTGAGGATTCAGCATTGAGGATTGAAGATTGAGGACTGGGGATTGTGGATTGAAGATTGAGGATTAAGGATTGAGGATTGGGGATTGAGGATCCAGGATTGGAGATTGATTATTCAGGATTGAAGGTTGAGGATTCAGGATTGAGGACTGAGAATTGAGAATTGAGGTGAGGACTGAGGGTTGAGGATTGAGCTTTGAGGAACGAGGATTGAGGACTGAGGATTGAGGATTGAGGATTGAGGATTGAGGATTGAGTATTGAAGATTGAGTATTCATGACTGAGGATTGAGGATTGAGGATTGAGGATGGAGGATTGAAGATTGAGTATTGATGATTGAGGATTGAGGATTGAGGACTGAGGATTGAGGATTGAGGATTGAAGATTGAGGATTGGGGATTGAGGATTGAGGTTTGAGAATTGATAATCGAAGATTGAGTATTGAGGATTGAAGATTGAGGTTTGAGGATTGAGGATTGAGGATTGAAAAGTGAGTATTGAAGATTGAGTATTGAGCATTGATGATTAAGTATTGAAGATTGAGGATTGATGATTGAGGATTGAGGATTGAGGATTGAGGATTGAGTATTGAGTGTTGAATATTGAGGATTGATGATCGAGGATTGAGGATTGAGGATTGAGGATTGAGGATTGAGGATTGAAGATTGAGGATTGAAGATTGATGATTGAGGATTGAGTATTGGGGATTGAGGATCTAGGATTGGAGATTGACTATTGAGGATTGAGGATTAAGTATTGAGGATTGAGGAACGAGGATTGAGGATTGAGGATGATGGCTGAGGGTTGAGGATTGAGGTTTGATGTCTGAGGACTGAGGATTGAGGATTGAGAATCGAGGATTGAGGATTGAGTGTTAAAGATTGAGGATTGGGTATTCAGGATTGAAGAATGAGGATTGAGGATTGAGGATTGAGGATTGAGGATTGAGGATGAGGGATGAGTGTTGAGGTTTGAGGTTTGAGGACTGAGGACAGAGGATTGAGGATTGAGAATTGAGGATGGAGGATAGAGGATTGAGGATTGAGGATTGGGTATTGAGGATTGAAGAATGAGAATTGACGATTGTGGACTGAGTATTGAGGTTTGAAGATTGAGTATTGAGGATTGAAGGTTGATGATTGAGAACTGAGGATTGAGGATTGAAGATTGAGGATTGAGGATTCAGGATTGAGGATTGAGAATGAGGGCTGAGGGTTGAGGATTGAGGTTTGAGGACTGAGGACTGAGGATTGAGGATTGAGAATTGAGGATGGAGGATTGAGGATTGAGGATTGAGGATTGGGTATTGATGATTGAAGAATGAGGATTGACGATTGAGGTTTGAGTATTGAGGATTGAAGGTTGATGATTCAGGATTGAGGATTGAGGATGAGGGCTGAGGGTTGAGGATTGAGGTTTGAGGACTGGGGACAGAGGATTGAGGACTGAGAATTGAGGATGGAGGATTGAGGATTGAGGATTGAGAATTGTGTATTGAGGATTGAAGAATGAGGATTGACGATTGAGGATTGAGTATTGAGGATTGAAGATTGAGTATTGAGGATTGAAGGTTGATGACTGAATATTGAGGATTGATGATTGAGGATTGAGGATTGAGTATTGAGGATTGAGGATTGATGATTGAAGACTGAGTATTGAGGATTGAAGATTGAGGATTGAGGATTGAGGATTGAGGATTGAGGATTGATGATTGAAGACTGAGTATTGAGGATTGAAGCTTGAGGATTGAGGATTCAGGATTGAGGATTGAGGATGAGGGCTGAGGGTTGAGGATTGAGGTTTGAGGTTTGATGATTGAGGATTGAGGACTGAGGATTGGGGATTGAGGACTGAGGATTCAGCATTGAGGATTGAAGATTGAGGACTGGGGTTGAGGATTGAAGTTTGAGGATTAAGGATTGAGGATTGGGGATTGATGATCCAGGATTGGAGATTGATTATTCAGGATTGAAGATTGAGTATTGAAGATTGAGGTTTGAGGATTGAGGGTTGAGAACTGAGGATGAGGACTGAGGGTTGAGGATTGAGGTTTGAGGAACGAGGATTGAGGATTGAGAATTGAGGACTGAGGATTGACGATTGAGTATTGAAGATTGAGGATTGATGACTGAGGATTGAGGATTGAGGATTGAGGATTGAGGATTGAGAATTGAGGATTGAGGATTGAGGATTGAAGATTGAGGATTGACGGTTGAGGATTGAGTGTTGAAGATTGAGGATTGATGATTGCAGATTGAGGATTGAGGATTGAGGATTGAGGATTGACGATTGAAGATTGCGGACTGGGGATTGAGGATTGAGGATTGAGGTTTGAGTATCGAAGATTGAGTATTGAGGATTGAAGATTGAGGTTTGAGGATTGAGGATTGAGGGTGGAGGATGAGGGCTGAGGGTTGAGGATTGAGGTTAGAGTATCGAATACTGAGAATTCAGGATATTCTATTGAGTATTGAGAATTGAGGATTGATGGTTGACTATTGAGGATTGAGGATTGAGTATTGAGGATTGAAGATTGAGGTTTGAGGATTGAGAATTGAGAACTGAGTATGAGGACTGAGGGTTGAGGATTGAGGTTTGAGGAACGAGGATTGAGGATTGAGAATTGAGGACTGAGGATTGACGATTGAGTATTGAAGATTGAGGATTGATGACTAAGGATTGAGGATTGAGGATTGAGGATTGAGGATTGAGGATTGAAGATTGAGTATTGAGGATTGAGGATGAGGGCTGAGGGTTGAGGTTTGAGGTTTGAGGACTGAGGACAGAGGATTGAGGATTGAGAATTGAGGATGGAGGATAGAGTATTGAGGATTGAGGAATGGGTATTGAGGATTGAAGAATGAGAATTGACGATTGTGGATTGAGTATTGAGGTTTGAAGATTGAGTATTGAGGATTGAAGGTTGATGATTGAGGATTGAGGATTGATGATTGAGGATTGAGGATTGAGGATTGAGGATTGAGGATTGAGGATTGATGATTGAGAACTGAGGATTGAGGATTGAAGATTGAGGATTGAGGATTCAGGATTGAGGATTGAGAATGAGGGGTGAGGGTTGAGGATTGAGATTTGAGGTCTGAGGACTGAGGATTGAGGATTGAGAACTGAGGATGAAGGATTGAGGATTGAGGATTGACGATTGGGTATTGATGATTGAAGAATGAGGATTGACGATTGAGGATTGAGTATTGAGGATTGAAGATTGAGTATTGAGGATTGAAGGTTGATGATTCAGGATTGAGGATTGATAATGAGGGCTGCGGGTTGAGGATTGAGGTTTGAGGACTGAGGACAGAGGATTGAGGATTGAGAATTGAGGATGGAGGATTGAGGATTGAGGATTGAGGATTGTGTATTGAGGATTGAAGAATGAGGATTGACGATTGAGGATTGAGTATTGAGGTTTGAAGATTGAGTATTGAGGATTGAAGGTTGATGATTGAGGATTGAGGATTGATGATTGAGGATTGAGGATTGAGAATTGAGGATTGAGGATTGATGATTGAGGACTGAGGATTGAGGATTGAAGATTGAGGATTGAGGATTCAGGATTGAGGATTGAGAATGAGGGCTGAGGGTTGAGGATTGATATTTGAGGACTGAGGACTGAGGATTGAGGATTGAGAACTGAGGATGAAGGATTGAGGATTGAGGTATTGACGATTGGGTATTGATGATTGAAGAATGAGGAATGACAATTGAGGATTGAGTATTGAGGATTGAAGATTGAGTATTGAGGATTGAAGGTTGATGATTCAGGATTGAGGATTGAGGATTGAGGATTGATGATTGAAGATTGAGGATTGAGGATTCAGGATTGAGGATTGAGGATTGAGGATTGATGATTGAAGACTGAGTATTGAGGATTCAAGATTGAGGATTGAGGATTCAGGATTGAGGATTGAGGATGAGGGCTGAGGGTTGAGGATTGAGGTTTGAGGTTTGATGATTGAGGATTGAGGACTGAGGATTGGGGATTGAGGACTGAGGATTCAGCATTGAGGATTGAAGATTGAGGACTGGGGATTGTGGATTGAAGATTGAGGATTAAGGATTGAGGACTGGGGATTGAGGATCCAGGATTGGAGATAGATTATTCAGGATTGAAGATTGAGGATTGAGGATTGAGGACTGAGAATTGAGAATTGATGGTGAGGACTGAGGGTTGAGGATTGAGCTTTGAGGAATGAGGATTGAGGACTGAGGATTGAGGATTGAGGATTGAGGATTGAGGATTGAGTATTGAAGATTGAGTATTCATGACTGAGGATTGAGGATTGAGGATTGAGGATAGAAGATTGAGTATTGAGGATTGAATATTGAGGATTGAGGATTGAGGATTGAGGATTGAGGTTGAGGATTGAAGATTGAGGATTGGGGATTGAGGATTGAGTATTGGGGATTGAGAATTGAGGATTGAGGATTGAAATTGAGTATTGAGGGTTGGAGATTGAGGATTGAGACTTGATTATTGAATATTGTGGATTGAGTATTGAACCATGAGTATTCAGAATATTGTATTGAGTATTGAGAATTGAGGATTGATGGTTGAGTATTGAGGATTGATGGCTGAGGGTTGTGTCTTGAATATTGAGGATTGAGGATTGAGGATTGAGGATAGAGCATTGAGGATTGAAGATTGAGTATTGATGATTGAATATTGAGGATTGAGGGTTGAGGTTTGAGGATTGAGGACGAGGACTGACGGCTGAAGATTGAGGTTTGAGGATCGAGGATTGTGGTTTGAGGACTGAGGATTGAGGATTGAGGATTGAGCATTGAGGATTGAAGATTGGTGACTGGGGATTGAGGATTGAAGATTGAGTATTAAGGATTGAAGATTGGGGAATGAGGATCTAGGATTGGAGATTGATTATTGAGGATTGAAGATTGAGGATTGAGGTTTGAGGATTGAGAATTGAGAATTGAGGATTGAGGATTGAGGATTGAGTATTGAGTGTTGAATATTGAGGATTGATGATCGAGGATTGAGGATTGAGGATTGAGGATTGAGGATTGAGGATTGAAGATTGAGGATTGAAGATTGATGATTGAGGATTGAGTATTGGGGATTGAGGATCTAGGATTGGAGATTGACTATTGTGGATTGAGGATTGAGTATTGAGGATTGAGGAACGAGGATTGAGGATTGAGGATGATGGCTGAGGGTTGAGGATTGTGGTTTGAGGACTGAGGACTGAGGATTGAGGATTGAGAATCGAGGATTGAGGATTGAGTGTTAAAGATTGAGGATTGGGAATTCAGGATTGAAGAATGAGGATTGAGGATTGAGGATTGAGGATTGAGGATTGAGGATGAGGGCTGAGGGTTGAGGTTTGAGGTTTGAGGACTCAGGACAGAGGATTGAGGATTGAGAATTGAGGATGGAGGATAGAGGACTGAGGATTGAGGATTGGGTATTGAGGATTGAAGAATGAGAATCGACGATTGTGGACTGAGTATTGAGGTTTGAAGACTGAGTATTGAGGATTGAAGGTTGATGATTGAGAACTGAGGATTGAGGATTGAAGATTGAGGATTGAGGATTCAGGATTGAGGGTGGAGGATGAGGGCTGAGGGTTGAGGATTGAGGTTAGAGTATCGAATACTGAGAATTCAGGATATTCTATTGAGTATTGAGAATTGAGGATTGATGGTTGACTATTGAGGATTGAGGATTGAGTATTGAGGATTGAAGATTGAGGTTTCAGGATTGAGAATTGAGAATTGAGTATGAGGACGGAGGGTTGAGGATTGAGGTTTGAGGAACGAGGATTGAGGATTGAGAATTGAGGACTGAGGATTGACGATTGAGTATTGAAGATTGAGGATTGATGACTGAGGATTGAGGATTGAGGATTGAGGATAGAGGATTGAGGATTGAAGATTGAGTATTGAGGATTGAGGATGAGGGCTGAGGGTTGAGGTTTGAGGTTTGAGGACTGAGGACAGAGGATTGAGGATTGAGAATTGAGGATGGAGGATAGAGGATTGAGGATTGAGGAATGGGTATTGAGGATTGAAGAATGAGAATTGACGATTGTGGATTGAGTATTGCGGTTTGAAGATTGAGTATTGAGGATTGAAGGTTGATGATTGAGGATTGAGGATTGATGATTGAGGATTGAGGATTGAGAATTGAGGATTGAGGATTGATGATTGAGAACTGAGGATGAGGATTGAAGATTGAGGATTGAGGATTCAGGATTGAGGATTGAGAATGAGGGCTGAGGGCTGAGGATTGATATTTGAGGACTGAGGACTGAGGATTGAGGATTGAGAACTGAGGATGAAGGATTGAGGATTGAGGATTGACGATTGGGTATTGATGATTGAAGAATGAGGAATGACGATTGAGGATTGAGTATTGAGGATTGAAGATTGAGTATTGAGGATTGAAGGTTGATGATTCAGGATTGAGGATTGAGGATTGAGGATTGATGATTGAAGACTGAGTATTGAGGATTGAAGATTGAGGATTGAGGATTCAGGATTGAGGATTGAGGATTGAGGATTGATTCTTGAAGACTGAGTATTGAGGATTCAAGATTGAGGATTGAGGATTCAGGATTGAGGATTGAGGATGAGGGCTGAGGGTTGAGGATTGAGGTTTGAGGTTTGATGATTGAGGATTGAGGACTGAGGATTGGGGATTGAGGACTGAGGATTCAGCATTGAGGATTGAAGATTGAGGACTGGGGATTGTGGATTGAAGATTGAGGATTAAGGATTGAGGATTGGGGATTGAGGATCCAGGATTGGAGATTGATTATTCAGGATTGAAGATTGAGGATTGAGGATTGAGGACTGAGAATTGAGAATTGAGGGTGAGGACTGAGGGTTGAGGATTGAGCTTTGAGGAATGAGGATTGAGGACTGAGGATTGAGGATTGAGGATTGAGGATTGAGGATTGAGTATTGAAGATTGAGTATTCATGACTGAGGATTGAGGATTGAGGATTGAGGATAGAAGATTGAGTATTGAGGATTGAATATTGAGGATTGAGGATTGAGGATTGAGGATTGAGATTGAGGATTGAAGATTGAGGATTGGGGATTGAGGATTGAGTATTGGGGATTGAGAATTGAGGAATGAGGATTGAAATTGAGTATTGAGGATTGGAGATTGAGGATTGAGACTTGATTATTGAATATTGTGGATTGAGTATTGAACCATGAGTATTCAGAATATTGTATTGAGTATTGAGAATTGAGGATTGATGGTTGAGTATTGAGGATTGATGGCTGAGGGTTGTGTCTTGAATATTGAGGATTGAGGATTGAGGATTGAGGATAGAGCATTGAGGATTGAAGGTTGAGTATTGATGATTGAATATTGAGGATTGAGGGTTGAGGTTTGAGGATTGAGGACGAGGACTGACGGCTGAAGATTGAGGTTTGAGGATTGAGGATTGTGGTTTGAGGACTGAGGATTGAGGATTGAGGATTGAGCATTGAGGATTGAAGATTGATGACTGGGGATTGAGGATTGAAGATTGAGTATTAAGGATTGAAGATTGGGGAATGAGGATCTAGGATTGGAGATTGATTATTGAGGATTGAGGATTGAGGATTGAGGATTGAGGATTGAGAATTGAGAATTGAGGATGAGGACTGAGGGTTGAGGATTGAGGTTTGAGGATTGAGGATTGAGGATTGATGATTGAGGATTGAGTATTGAAGATTGAGTATTGATGCCTGAGGACTGAGGATCGAGGATTGAGGATTGAGGATTGGAGATTGATTATTGAGGATTGAAGATTGAGGATTGAGGATTGAGGATTGAGAATTGAGGATTGAGGATTGAGGATTGAAGATTGAGGATTGACGGTTGAGGATTGAGTGTTGAAGATTGAGGATTGATGATTGCAGATTGAGGATTGAGGATTGAGGATTCAGGATTGACGATTGAAGATTGCGGACTGGGGATTGAGGATTGAGGATTGAGGTTTGAGGTTTGAGGATTGAGGATTGAGGGTGGAGGATGAGGGCTGAGGGTTGAGGATTGAGGTTAGAGTATCGAATACTGAGAATTCAGGATATTCTATTGAGTATTGAGAATTGAGGATTGATGGTTGACTATTGAGGATTGAGGATTGAGTATTGAGGATTGAAGATTGAGGTTTGACGATTGAGAATTGAGAATTGAGTATGAGGACGGAGGGTTGAGGATTGAGGTTTGAGGAACGAGGATTGAGGATTGAGAATTGAGGACTGAGGATTGACGATTGAGTATTGAAGATTGAGGATTGATGACTGAGGATTGAGGATTGAGGATTGAGGATTGAGGATTGAGGATTGAAGATTGAGTATTGAGGATTGAGGATGAGGGCTGAGGGTTGAGGTTTGAGGTTTGAGGACTGAGGACAGAGGATTGAGGATTGAGAATTGAGGATGGAGGATAGAGGATTGAGGATTGAGGAATGGGTATTGAGGATTGAAGAATGAGAATTGACGATTGTGGATTGAGTATTGCGGTTTGAAGATTGAGTATTGAGGATTGAAGGTTGATGATTGAGGATTGAGGAGTGATGATTGAGGATTGAGTATTGGGGATTGAGAATTGAGGATTGAGGATTGAAATTGAGTATTGAGGATTGGAGATTGAGGATTGAGACTTGATTATTGAATATTGTGGATTGAGTATTGAACCATGAGTATTCAGAATATTGTATTGAGTATTGAGAATTGAGGATTGATGGTTGAGTATTGAGGATTGATGGCTGAGGGTTGTGTCTTGAATATTGAGGATTGAGGATTGAGGATTGAGGATAGAGCATTGAGGATTGAAGGTTGAGTATTGATGATTGAATATTGAGGATTGAGGGTTGAGGTTTGAGGATTGAGGACGAGGACTGACGGCTGAAGATTGAGGTTTGAGGATTGAGGATTGTGGTTTGAGGACTGAGGATTGAGGATTGAGGATTGAGCATTGAGGATTGAAGATTGATGACTGGGGATTGAGGATTGAAGATTGAGTATTAAGGATTGAAGATTGGGGAATGAGGATCTAGGATTGGAGATTGATTATTGAGGATTGAAGATTGAGGATTGAGGATTGAGGATTGAGAATTGAGAATTGAGGATGAGGACTGAGGGTTGAGGATTGAGGTTTGAGGATTGAGGATTGAGGATTGATGATTGAGGATTGAGTATTGAAGATTGAGTATTGATGCCTGAGGACTGAGGATCGAGGATTGAGGATTGAGGATTGGAGATTGATTATTGAGGATTGAAGATTGAGGATTGAGGATTGAGGATTGAGAATTGAGAATTGAGTATGAGGACTGAGGGTTGAGGATTGAGGTTTGAGGAATGAGGATTGAGGTTTGGGGAATGAGGATTGAGGATTGAGGATTGAGGATTGAGGATTGAGCATTGAAGATGAGTATTGATGCCTGAGGATTGAGGATTGAGGATTGATGATTGAGGATCGAGGATTGAAGATTGAGAATTGAGGACTGAGGATTGAGGATTGAGGATTGAGCATTGAGGATTGAAGATTGATGACTGGGGATTGAGGATTGAAGTTTGAGTATTAAGGATTGAAGATTGGGGAATGAGGATCTAGGATTGGAGATTGATTATTGAGGATTGAAGATTGAGGATTGAGGATTGAGGATTGAGAATTCAGAATTGAGGATGAGGACTGAGGGTTGAGGATTGAGGTTTGAGGATTGAGGATTGAGGATTGAGGATTGAGGATTGAGTATTGAAGATTGAGTATTGATGCCTGAGGACTGAGGATCGAGGATTGAGTATTGAGGATTGGAGATTGATTATTGAGGATTGAAGATTGAGGATTGAGGATTGAGGATTGAGAATTGAGTATGAGGACTGAGGGTTGAGGATTGAGGTTTGAGGAATGAGGATTGAGGTTTGGGGAATGAGGATTGAGGATTGAGGATTGAGGATTGAGGATTGAGCATTGAAGATTGAGTATTGATGCCTGAGGATTGAGGATTGAGGATTGATAATTGAGGATCGAGGATTGAAGATTGAGAATTGAGGATTGAAGATTGAGGATTGAGGATTGAGGATTGAGGATGGAGGATGAGGGCTGAGGGTTGAGGATTGAGGATTGAGAATTGAGGATTGAGGATTGAGGATTGAGGATTGAGGATTGAGAATTGAAGATTGAGGATTGAGGATTGAGGATTGAGGATTGAGGATTGAGGATTGAAGATTGAATATTGATGATTGAAGATTGAGGATTGAGGATTGAGGGTTGTGGATTGAGGACGAGAACTGAGGGCTGAATATTGATGTTTGAGGTCTGAGGATTGAGGATTGAGGATTGAGAATTGAGGATTGAGGGTTGAGGATTGAAGATTGAGGATTGGGTATTGAGGATTGAAGAATGAGCATTGAGGATTGAGGATTGAGGATTGAGGATTGCAGATTGAGTAATGAGGATTGAGGATTGAGGATTGAGGATTGAGGATTGTGGATTGAGGATTGAGGATTGAGGATTGAGGATTGAAGATTGAGTATTGAGGATTGAAGATTGAGGATTGAGGATTGAGGATTGATAATTGAGGATTGAGGGTTGAAGATTGAGTATTGTGGATTGAGCATTGAGGATTGAAGACTGATGACTGGGGATTGAGCATCTAGGATTGGAGATTGATTATTGAGGATTGAAGATTGAGGATTGAGGATTGAGCATCGAGAATTGAGAATTGAGAATGAGGACTGAGGGTTGAGGATTGAGGCTTGAGGAATGAGGATTGAGGGTTGAGGATTGAGGATTGAGGATTGAGGATTGAGGATTGAGTATTGAAGATTGAGTATTGATGCCTGAGGACTGAGGATCGAGGATCGAGGATTGAGTATTGGAGATTGATTATTGAGGATTGAAGATTGAGGATTGAGGATTGAGGATTGAGAATTGAGAATTGAGTATGAGGACTGAGGGTTGAGGATTGAGGTTTGAGAAATGAGGATTGAGGGTTGGGGAATGAGGATTGAGGATTGAGTATTGAGGATTGAGGATTGAGGATTGAGGATTGAAGATTGTGTATTGATGATTGAATATTGAGGATTGAGGATTGAGGTTTGAGGACTGAGGACGAGGACTGACGGTAGAAGGTTGATGTTTGAGGATTGAGCATTGAGGACCGAGGATTGAGGATGAGGGCTGAGGGTCGGGGACTCAGGTTTGACGACTGAGGACTGAGGATTGAGGATCGAGAATTGAGGACTGACGATTGAGGATTGAAGATTGAGGATTGGGTATTGAGGATTGAAGAATGAGCATTGAGGATTGAGGATTGAGGATTGAGGATTGCAGATTGAGTATTGAGGATTGAGGATTGAGGTTTGAGGAATGAGGATTGAGGGTTGGGGAATGAGGATTGAGGATTGAGGATTGAGGATTGAGCATTGAAGATTGAGTATTGATGCCTGAGGATTGAGGATTGAGGATTGATGATTGAGGATCGAGGATTGAAGATTGAGAATTGAGGATTGAAGATTGAGGATTGAGGATTGAGGATTGAGGATGTAGGATGAGGGCTGAGGGTTGAGGATTGAGGATTGAGAATTGAGGATTGAGGATTGAGGATTTAGGATTGAGGATTGAGGATTGAAGATTGAAGATTGAGGATTGAGGATTGAGGATTGAGGATTGAGGATTGAGGATTGAAGATTGAATATTGATGATTGAAGATTGAGGATTGAGGATTGAGGTTTGTGGATTGAGGACGAGAACTGAGGGTTGAATATTGATGTTTGAGGTCTGAGGATTGGGGATTGAGGATTGAGAATTGAGGATTGAGGATTGAGGATTGAAGATTGAGTATTGGGTATTGAGGATTGAAGAATGAGCATTGAGGATTGAGGATTGAGGATTGAGGATTGCAGATTGAGTATTGAGGATTGAGGATTGAGGATTGAGGATTGAGGATTGTGGATTGAGGATTGAGGATTGAGGATTGAGGATTGAAGGTTGAGTATTGAGGATTGAAGATTGAGGATTGAGGATTGAGGATTGATAATTGAGGATTGAGGGTTGAAGATTGAGGATTGAGGATTGAAATTGAGTATTGAGGATTGAAGATTGAGGATTGAGATTTGATTATTGAATATTGTGGTTTGAGTACCGAACCATGCGGATTCAGGATATTCTATTGAGTATTGAGAATTGAGGATTGATGGTTGAGTATTGAGGAATGTTGGCTGAGGTTTGTGTGTTGAATATTGAGGATTGGGGATTGAGGATTGAGGATTGATGATTGAGAACTGAGGATTGAGGATTGAAGATTGAGGATTGAGGATTCAGGATTGAGGATTGAGAATGAGGGCTGAGGGTTGAGGATTGAGATTTGAGGACTGAGGACTGAGGATTGAGGATTGAGAACTGAGGATGAAGGATTGAGGATTGAGGATTGACGATTGGGTATTGATGATTGAAGAATGAGGAGTGACGATTGAAGATTGAGTATTGAGGATTGAAGATTGTGTATTGAGGATTGAAGGTTGATGATTCAGGATTGAGGATTGAGGATTGAGGATTGATGATTGAAGACTGAGTATTGAGGATTGAAGATTGAGGATTGAGGATTCAGGATTGAGGATTGAGGATTGAGGATTGATGATTGAAGACTGAGTATTGAGGATTTAAGATTGAGGATTGAGGATTCAGGATTGAGGATTGAGGATGAGGGCTGAGGGTTGAGGATTGAGGTTTGAGGTTTGATGATTGAGGATTGAGGACTGAGGATTGGGGATTGAGGACTGAGGATTCAGCATTGAGGATTGAAGATTGAGGACTGGGGATTGTGGATTGAAGATTGAGGATTAAGGATTGAGGATTGGGGATTGAGGATCCAGGATTGGAGATTGATTATTCAGGATTGAAGGTTGAGGATTCAGGATTGAGGACTGAGAATTGAGAATTGAGGGTGAGGACTGAGGGTTGAGGTTTGAGCTTTGAGGAATGAGGATTGAGGACTGAGGATTGAGGATTGAGGATTGAGGATTGAGGATTGAGTATTGAAGATTGAGTATTCATGACTGAGGATTGAGGATTGAGGATTGAGGATGGAGGATTGAAGATTGAGTATTGATGATTGAGGATTGAGGATTGAGGACTGAGGATTGAGGATTGAGGATTGAAGATTGAGGATTGGGGATTGAGGATTGAGGTTTGAGAATTGATAATCGAAGATTGAGTATTGAGGATTGAAGATTGAGGTTTGAGGATTGAGGATTGAGGATTGAAAAGTGAGTATTGAAGATTGAGTATTGAGCATTGATGATTAAGTATTGAAGATTGAGGATTGATGATTGAGGATTGAGGATTGAGGATTGAGGATTGAGTATTGAGTGTTGAATATTGAGGATTGATGATCGAGGATTGAGGATTGAGGATTGAGGATTGAGGATTGAGGATTGAAGATTGAGGATTGAAGATTGATGATTGAGGATTGAGTATTGGGGATTGAGGATCTAGGATTGGAGATTGACTATTGAGGATTGAGGATTGAGTATTGAGGATTGAGGAACGAGGATTGAGGATTGAGGATGATGGCTGAGGGTTGAGGATTGAGGTTTGATGTCTGAGGACTGAGGATTGAGGATTGAGAATCGAGGATTGAGGATTGAGTGTTAAAGATTGAGGATTGGGTATTCAGGATTGAAGAATAAGGATTGAGGATTGAGGATTGAGGATTGAGGATTGAGGATGAGGGCTGAGTGTTGAGGTTTGAGGTTTGAGGACTGAGGACAGAGGATTGAGGATTGAGAATTGAGGATGGAGGATAGAGGATTGAGGATTGAGGATTGGGTATTGAGGATTGAAGAATGAGAATTGACGATTGTGGACTGAGTATTGAGGTTTGAAGATTGAGTATTGAGGATTGAAGGTTGATGATTGAGAACTGAGGATTGAGGATTGAAGATTGAGGATTGAGGATTCAGGATTGAGGATTGAGAATGAGGGCTGAGGGTTGAGGATTGAGGTTTGAGGACTGAGGACTGAGGATTGAGGATTGAGAATTGAGGATGGAGGATTGAGGATTGAGGATTGAGGATTGGGTATTGATGATTGAAGAATGAGGATTGACGATTGAGGATTGAGTATTGAGGATAGAAGATTGAGTATTGAGGATTGAAGGTTGATGATTCAGGATTGAGGATTGAGGATGAGGGCTGAGGGTTGAGGATTGAGGTTTGAGGACTGGGGACAGAGGATTGAGGACTGAGAATTGAGGATGGAGGATTGAGGATTGAGGATTGAGGATTGTGTATTGAGGATTGAAGAATGAGGATTGACGATTGAGGATTGAGTATTGAGGATTGAAGATTGAGTATTGAGGATTGAAGGTTGATGACTGAATATTGAGGATTGATGATTGAGGATTGAGGATTGAGGATTGAGGATTGAGGATTGATGATTGAAGACTGAGTATTGAGGATTGAAGATTGAGGATTGAGGATTGAGGATTGAGGATTGAGGATTGATGATTGAAGACTGAGTATTGAGGATTGAAGATTGAGAATTGAGGATTCAGGATTGAGGATTGAGGATGAGGGCTGAGGGTTGAGAATTGAGGTTTGAGGTTTGATGATTGAGGATTGAGGACTGAGGATTGGGGATTGAGGACTGAGGATTCAGCATTGAGGATTGAAGATTGAGGACTGGGGTTGAGGATTGAATTTTAAGGATTAAGGATTGAGGATTGGGGATTGATGATCCAGGATTGGAGATTGATTATTCAGGATTGAAGATTGAGTATTGAAGATTGAGGTTTGAGGATTGAGGGTTGAGAACTGAGGATGAGGACTGAGGGTTGAGGATTGAGGTTTGAGGAACGAGGATTGAGGATTGAGAATTGAGGACTGAGGATTGACGATTGAGTATTGAAGATTGAGGATTGATGACTGAGGATTGAGGATTGAGGATTGAGGATTGAGGATTGAGAATTGAGGATTGAGGATTGAGGATTGAAGATTGAGGATTGACGGTTGAGGATTGAGTGTTGAAGATTGAGGATTGATGATTGCAGATTGAGGATTGAGGATTGAGGATTGAGGATTGACGATTGAAGATTGCGGACTGGGGATAGAGGATTGAGGATTGAGGTTTGAGAATCGAAGATTGAGTATTGAGGATTGAAGATTGAGGTTTGAGGATTGAGGATTGAGGGTGGAGGATGAGGGCTGAGGGTTGAGGATTGAGGTTAGAGTATCGAATACTGAGAATTCAGGATATTCTATTGAGTATTGAGAATTGAGGATTGATGGTTGACTATTGAGGATTGAGGATTGAGTATTGAGGATTGAAGATTGAGGTTTGAGGATTGAGAATTGAGAATTGAGTATGAGGACTGAGGGTTGAGGATTGAGGTTTGAGGAACGAGGATTGAGGATTGAGAATTGAGGACTGAGGATTGACGATTGAGTATTGAAGATTGAGGATTGATGACTGAGGATTGAGGATTGAGGATTGAGGATTGAGGATTGAGGATTGAAGATTGAGTATTGAGGATTGAGGATGAGGGCTGAGGGTTGAGGTTTGAGGTTTGAGGACTGAGGACAGAGGATTGAGGATTGAGAATTGAGGATGGAGGATAGAGGATTGAGGATTGAGGAATGGGTATTGAGGATTGAAGAATGAGAATTGACGATTGTGGATTGAGTATTGAGGTTTGAAGATTGAGTATTGAGGATTGAAGGTTGATGATTGAGGATTGAGGATTGATGATTGAGGATTGAGGATTGAGGATTGAGGATTGAGGATTGATGATTGAGAACTGAGGATTGAGGATTGAAGATTGAGGATTGAGGATTCAGGATTGAGGATTGAGAATGAGGGGTGAGGGTTGAGGATTGAGATTTGAGGTCTGAGGACAGAGGATTGAGGATTGAGAACTGAGGATGAAGGATTGAGGATTGAGGATTGACGATTGGGTATTGATGATTGAAGAATGAGGATTGACGATTGAGGATTGAGTATTGAGGATTGAAGATTGAGTATTGAGGATTGAAGGTTGATGATTCAGGATTGAGGTTTGAGGATGAGGGCTGAGGGTTGAGGATTGAGGTTTGAGGACTGGGGACAGAGGATTGAGGACTGAGAATTGAGGATGGAGGATTGAGGATTGAGGATTGAGGATTGTGTATTGAGGATTGAAGAATGAGGATTGACGATTGAGGATTGAGTATTGAGGATTGAAGATTGAGTATTGAGGATTGAAGGTTGATGACTGAATATTGAGGATTGATGATTGAGGATTGAGGATTGAGGATTGAGGATTGAGGATTGATGATTGAAGACTGAGTATTGAGGATTGAAGATTGAGGATTGAGGATTGAGGATTGAGGATTGAGGATTGATGATTGAAGACTGAGTATTGAGGATTTAAGATTGAGGATTGAGGATTCAGGATTGAGGATTGAGGATGAGGGCTGAGGGTTGAGAATTGAGGTTTGAGGTTTGATGATTGAGGATTGAGGACTGAGGATTGGGGATTGAGGACTGAGGATTCAGCATTGAGGATTGATGATTGAGGACTGGGGTTGAGGATTGAAGTTTAAGGATTAAGGATTGAGGATTGGGGATTGATGATCCAGGATTGGAGATTGATTATTCAGGATTGAAGATTGAGTATTGAAGATTGAGGTTTGAGGATTGAGGGTTGAGAACTGAGGATGAGGACTGAGGGTTGAGGATTGAGGTTTGAGGAACGAGGATTGAGGATTGAGAATTGAGGACTGAGGATTGACGATTGAGTATTGAAGATTGAGGATTGATGACTGAGGATTGAGGATTGAGGATTGAGGATTGAGGATTGAGAATTGAGGATTGAGGATTGAGGATTGAAGATTGAGGATTGACGGTTGAGGATTGAGTGTTGAAGATTGAGGATTGATGATTGCAGATTGAGGATTGAGGATTGAGGATTGAGGATTGACGATTGAAGATTGCGGACTGGGGATAGAGGATTGAGGATTGAGGTTTGAGAATCGAAGATTGAGTATTGAGGATTGAAGATTGAGGTTTGAGGATTGAGGATTGAGGGTGGAGGATGAGGGCTGAGGGTTGAGGATTGAGGTTAGAGTATCGAATACTGAGAATTCAGGATATTCTATTGAGTATTGAGAATTGAGGATTGATGGTTGACGATTGGGTATTGAGGATTGAAGAATGAGGATTGACGATTGAGGTTTGAGTATTGAGGATTGAAGATTGAGTATTGAGGACTGAAGGTTGATGATTGTATATTGAGGATTTATGATTGAGGATTGAGGATTGAGGATTGAGGATTGAGGATTGATGATTGAAGACTGAGTATTGAGGATTGAAGATTGAGGATTGAGGATTGAGGATTGAGGATTGAGGATTGATGATTGAAGACTGAGTATTGAGGATTGAAAGTTGAGGATTGAGGATTCAGGATTGAGGATTGAGGATGAGGGCTGAGGGTTGAGGATTGAGGTTTGTGGTTTGATGATTGAGGATTGAGGACTGAGGATTGGGGATTGAGGACTGAGGATTCAGCATTGAGGATTGAAGATTGAGGCCTGGGGATTGAGGATTGAAGATTGGGGATTAAGGATTGAGGATTGGGGATTGAGGATCCAGGATTGGAGATCGATTATACAGGATTGAAGATTGAGGATTGAGGATTGAGGATTGAGAATTGAGAATTGAGGATGAGGGCTGAGGGTTGAGGATTGAGGTTTGAGGAATGAGGGTTGGGGATTGAGGATTGAGGATTGAGGATTGAGGATTGAGGATTGAGTATTGAAGATTGAGCATTGAGGATTGAAGATTGATGACTGGGGACTGAGGATTGAAGATTGAGTATTAAGGATTGAAGATTGGGGATTGAGGATCTAGGATTGGAGATTGATTATTGAGGATTGAAGATTGAGTATTGAGGATTGAGTATTGAGAATTGAGAAATGAGGATGAGGACTGAGGGTTGAGGATTGAGGTTTGAGGAATGAGGACTGAGGATTGAGCATTGAGAATTGAGGACTGATGATTGAGGATTGAAGATTGAGGATTGTGGATTCAGGATAGAGGTTTGAGGACTGAGAATTGAGGATTGAGTATTGAGGGTTGAGGATTGAGGATTGAGGATTGAGGATTGAAGATTGAGGATTGGGTGTTTCGGATTGAACATTGAGGATTGAGGATTGAGGATTGAGGATTGAGGACTGAAGATTGAATATTGATGATTGATGATTGAGGATTGAGGATTGAGGGTTGTGGATTGAGGACGAGGACTGAGGGTTGAGTATTGATGTGTGAGGTCTGAGGATTGAGGATTGAGGATTGAGAGTTGAGGATTGAGGATTGAAGATTGAGGATTGGGTATTGAGGATTGAAGAATGAGGATTGAGGATTGAGGATTGAGGATTGAGGATTGAGGATTGAAGATTGAGTATTGAGGATTGAACATTGAGGCTTGAGGATTGAGAATTGAGGATTGTGGGTTGAAGAATGAGTATTGAGGATTGAAGATTGAGGATTGAGGATTGAGGATTGAGGATTGAGGATTGAGGATTGAGGATTGGGGGATTGGGGATTGAAGATTGAATATTGATGATTGAAGATTGAGGATTGAGGATTGATGTTTGTGGATAGAGGACGAGGACTGAGGGTTGAATATTGATGTTTGATTTCTGAGGATTGAGGATTGAGGATTGAGAATTGAGGATTGAGGATTGAGGATTGAAGATTGAGGATTGGGTATTGAGGATTGAAGAATGAGGATTGAGGATTGAGGATTGAGGATTGAGGATTGCAGATTGAGTATTGAGGATTGAGGATTGAGGATTGAGGATTGTGGATTGAGGATTGAGGACTGAGGATTGAGGATTGAGGATTGAGAATTGAGAATTGAGTATGAGGACTGTGGGTTGAGGATTGAGGTTTGAGGAATGAGGAATGAGGATTGAGGTTTGGGGAATGAGGAATGAGGATTGAGGATTGAGGATTGAGGATTGAGGATTGAAGACTGAGTATTGAGGATTGAAGATTGACGATTGAGGATTGAGGATTGAAGGTTGAGTATTGAGGATTGAATATTGAGGATTGTGGATTGAGGATTGAGGATTGAGGACTGAGGATTGACGATTGAGTATTGAAGATTGAGGATTTATGACTGAGGATTGAGGATTAAGGATTGAAGATTGGGCATTGAGGATCTAGGATTGGAGATTGATTATTGAGGATTGAAGATTGAGGATTGAGGATTGAGGATTGAGAATTGAGAATTGAGGATGAGGACTGAGGGTTGAGGATTGAGGTTTGAGGAATGAGGATTGAGGGTTGAGGATTGAGGATTGAGGATTGAGGTTTGAGGATTGAGGATTGAGTATTGAAGATTGAGTATTGATGCCTGATGATTGAGGATTGTGGATTGAGGATTGTGGATTGAGGATTGAAGATTGAGTATTGGGGATTGAAGATTGAGGATTGAGGATTTAGGAATGAGGATGGAGGATGAGGACTGACGGTTGAGGATTGAGGTTGGAGGATTGAGGATTGAGGATTGAGGACTGAGGATTGAGGATTGAGGATTGAGCATTGAGAATTGAAGATTGAGGATTGAGGATTGAGGACTGAGAATTGAGAATTGAGTATGAGGACCGAGGGTTGAGGATTGAGGTTTGAGGACTGAGGATTGAGGTTTGGGGAATGAGGAATGAGGATTGAGGATTGAGGATTGAGGATTGAGGTTTGAGGATTGAGGATTGAGTATTGAAGATTGAGTATTGATGCCTGATGATTGAGGATTGTGGATTAAGGATTGAGGTTTGAGGAATGAGGACTGAGGATTGAGGATTGAGAATTGTGGACTGATGATTGAGGATTGAAGATTGAGGATTGTGGATTCAGGACTGAGGTTTGAGGACTGAGAATTGAGGATTGAGGATTGAGGATTGAGGATCGAGTATTGAGGATTGAATATTGAGGATTGAGGATTGAGGATTGAGGATTGAGGATTGAGGATTAAGGATTGAAGATTGGGGATTGAAGATTGAGGACTGGGGATTGAGGATTGAAGATTGAGGATTAAGGATTGAAGATTGGGGATTGAGGATCTAGGATTGGACACTGATTATTGAGGATTGAAGATTGAGGATTGAGGATTGAGGATTGAGAATTGAGAATTGAGTATGAGGACTGAGGGTTGAGGATTGAGGTTTGAGGAATGAGGATTGAGTGTTGAGGATTGAGGATTGTGGATTGAGAATTGAGGATTGATGGTTGAGTATTGAGGATTGAGGATTGAGAATTGAGGATTGGGTATTGAAGATTGAGGATTGTTGGTTGAGGATTGAGGATTGAGGATTGAGGATCGAGTATTGAGGATTGAATATTGAGGATTGAGGATTGAGGATTGAGGATTGAGGATTGAGGATTAAGGATTGAAGATTGGGGATTGAGGATCTTGGATTGGAGATTGATTATTGAGGATTGGGAATTGAGGATTGAGGATTGAGGATTGAGGATTGAGGATTGAGGTTTGAGGATTGAAGATTGAGGATTGAGGATTGAGGATTGAGGATTGAGGATTGAAGATTGATGACTGGGGATTGAGGATTGAAGATTGAGTATTAAGGATTGAAGATTGGGGATTGAGGATCTAGGATTGGAGATTGATTATTGAGGATTGAAGATTGAGTATTGAGGATTGAGGATTGAGAATTGAGAATTGAGGATGAGGACTGAGGGTTGAGGATTGAGGATTGAGGAATGAGGATTGAGGATTGAGGATTGAGGATTGAGGATTGAGGATTGAGGATTGAAGATTGAATATTGATAATTGAAGTTAGAGGATTGAGGATTGAAGGTTGTGGATAGAGGACGAGGACTGAGGGTTGAATATTGACGTTTGAGGTCTGAGGATTGAGGATTGAGGATTGAGAATTGAGGATTGAGGATTGAGGATTGAAGACTGAGGATTGGGTATTGAGGATTGAAGAATGAGGATTGAGGATTGAGGATTGAGGATTGAGTATTGCAGATTGAGTATTGAGGATTGAGGATTGAGGATTGAGGATTGAGGATTGAGGATTGAGAATTGAGGATTGAGGATTGAGGATTGAAGATTGAGTATTGAGGATTGAAGATTGAGTATTGAGGATTGAGGATTGAGGATTGAGGTTGAGGATTGAAGATTGAGGATTGGGGATTGAGGATTGACGATTGAGGATTGAGTATTGGGGATTGAGAATTGAGGATTGAGGATTGAAATTGAGTATTGAGGATTGAAGATTGAGGATTGAGACTTGATTATTGAATATTGTGGATTGAGTATTGAACCATGAGTATTCAGAATATTGTATTGAGTATTGAGAATTGAGGATTGATTGTTGAGTATTGAGGATTGATGGCTGAGGGTTGTGTCTTGAATATTGAGGATTGAGGATTGAGGATTGAGGATAGAGCATTGAGGATTGAAGATTGAGTATTGATGATTGAATATTGAGGATTGAGGATTGAGGTTTGAGGATTGAGGACGAGGACTGACGGTTGAAGATGAGGTTTGAGGATTGAGGATTGTGGATTGAGGACTGAGGATTGAGGATTGAGGATTGAGCATTGACGATTGAAGATTGATGACTGGGGATTGAGGATTGAAGATTGAGGATTGAGGATTGAGGATTGAGGATTGAGGATTGAAGATTGAGGATTGTGGATTGAGGATTGAGGATTGAGGATTGAGTATTGGGGATTGAAGATTGAGTATTGAGGATTGAGGATTTAGGATTGAGGATTGAGGATTGAGGATTGAGGATTGAAGATTGAGGATTGTGGATTCAGGATTGAGGATTGAGGATTGAGGATTGAAGATTGAATATTGATGATTGAAGGTTGAGGATTGAGGATTGATGGTTGTGGATAGAGGACGAGGACTGAGGGTTGAATATTGATGTTTGAGGTCTGAGGATTGAGGATTGAGGATTGAGAATTGGGGATTGAGGATTGAGTATTAAGGATTGAAGATTGGGGATTGAGGATCTAGGATTGGAGATTGATTATTGAGGATTGAAGATTGAGGATTGAGGATTGAGGATTGAGAATTGAGAATTGAGGATGAGGACTGAGGGTTAAGGATTGAGGTTTGAGGATTGAGGATTGAGGATTGAGGATTGAGGTTTGAGTATTGAAGATTGAGTATTGATGCCTGAGGACTGAGGATCGAGGATTGAGGATTGAGGATTGGAGATTGATTATTGAGGATTGAAGATTGAGGATTGAGGATTGAGGATTGAGAATTGAGAATTGAGTATGAGGACTGAGGGTTGAGGATTGAGGTTTGAGGAATGAGGATTGAGGGTTGGGGAATGAGGATTGAGGATTGAGGATTGAGGATTGAGGATTGAGCATTGAAGATTGAGTATTGATGCCTGAGGATTGAGGATTGAGGATTGATGATTGAGGATCGAGGATTGAAGATTGAGAATTGAGGATTGAAGATTGAGGATTGAGGATTGAGGATTGAGAATGGAGGATGAGGGCTGAGGGTTGAGGATTGAGGATTGAGAATTGAGGATTGAGGATTGAGGATTGAGGATAGAGCTTTGAGGATTGAAGATTGAGTATTGGTGATTGAATATTGAGGATTGAGGGTTGAGGTTTGAGGATTGAGGACGAGGACTGACGGCTGAAGATTGAGGTTTGAGGATTGAGGATTGTGGTTTGAGGACTGAGGATTGAGGATTGAGGATTGAGCATTGAGGATTGAAGATTGATGACTGGGGATTGAGGATTGAAGATTGAGTATTAAGGATTGAAGATTGGGGAATGAGGATCTAGGATTGGAGATTGATTATTGAGGATTGAAGATTGAGGATTGAGGATTAAGGATTGAGAATTGAGAATTGAGGATGAGGACTGAGGGTTGAGGATTGAGGTTTGAGGATTGAGGATTGAGGATTGAGGATTGAGGATTGAGTATTGAAGATTGAGTATTGATGCCTGAGGACTGAGGATCGAGGATTGAGGATTGAGGATTGGAGATTGATTATTGAGGATTGAAGATTGAGGATTGAGGATTGAGGATTGAGAATTGAGAATTGAGTATGAGGACTGAGGGTTGAGGATTGAGGTTTGAGGAATGAGGATTGAGGGTTGGGGAATGAGGATTGAGGATTGAGGATTGAGGATTGAGGATTGAGCATTGAAGATTGAGTATTGATGCCTGAGGATTGAGGATTGAGGATTGATGATTAAGGATCGAGGATTGAAGATTGAGAATTGAGGATTGAAGATTGAGGATTGAGGATTGAGGATTGAGGATGGAGGATGAGGGCTGAGGGTTGAGGATTGAGGATTGAGAATTGAGGATTGAGGATTGAGAAATTGAGGATTGAGGATTGAGAATTGAAGATTGAGGATTGAGGATTGAGGATTGAGGATTGAGGATTGAGGATTGAAGATTGAATATTGATGATTGAAGATTGAGGATTGAGGATTGAGGGTTGTGGATTGAGGACGAGAACTGAGGGTTGAATATTTATGTTTGAGGTCTGAGGATTGAGGATTGAGGATTGAGAATTGAGGATTGAGGATTGAGGATTGAAGATTGAGGATTGGGTATTGAGGATTGAAGAATGAGCATTGAGGATTGAGGATTGAGGATTGAGGATTGCAGATTGAGTAATGAGGATTGAGGATTGAGGATTGAGGATTGTGGATTGAGGATTGAGGATTGAGGATTGAGGATTGAAGATTGAGTATTGAGGATTGAAGATTGAGGATTGAGGATTGAGGATTGATAATTGAGGATTGAGGGTTGAAGATTGAGTATTGAGGATTGAGCATTAAGGATTGAAGACTGATGACTGGGGATTGAGCATCTAGGATTGGAGATTGATTATTGAGGATTGAAGATTGAGGATTGAGGATTGAGCATTGAGAATTGAGTATTGAGAATGAGGACTGAGGGTTGAGGATTGAGGTTTGAGGAATGAGGATTGAGGGTTGAGGATTGAGGATTGAGGATTGAGGATTGAGGATTGAGTATTGAAGATTGAGTATTGATGCCTGAGGACTGAGGATCGAGGATTGAGGATTGAGTATTGGAGATTGATTATTGAGGATTGAAGATTGAGGATTGAGGATTGAGGATTGAGAATTGAGAATTGAGTATGAGGACTGAGGGTTGAGGATTGAGGTTTGAGGAATGAGGATTGAGGGTTGGGGAATGAGGATTGAGGATTGAGGATTGATAATTGAGGATTGAGGGTTGAAGATTGAGGATTGAGGATTGAGCATTGAGAATTGAGAATGAGGACTGAGGGTTGGGGATTGGGGTTTGAGGAATGAGGATTGAGGGTTGAGGATTGAGGATTGAGGATTGAGGATTGAGGATTGAGGATTGAGTGTTGAAGATTGAGTATTGATGCCTGAGGACTGAGGATCGAGGATTGAGGATTGAGTATTGGAGATTGATTACTGAGGATTGAAGATTGAGGATTGAGGATTGAGGATTGAGAATTGAGAATTGAGTATGAGGACTGAGGGTTGAGGATTGAGGTTTGAGGAATGAGGATTGAGGGTTGCGGAATGAGGATTGAGGATTGAGGATTGAGGATTGAGGATTGAGGATTGAAGATTGAGTATTGATGATTGAATATTGAGGATTGAGGATTGAGGTTTGAGGACTGAGGACGAGGGCTGACGGTAGAGGGTTGATGTTTGAGGATTGAGCATTGAGGACCGAGGATTGAGGATGAGGGCTGAGGGTCGGGGACTCAGGTTTGACGACTGAGGACTGAGGATTGAGGATCGAGAGTTGAGGACTGACGATTGAGGATTGAAGATTGAGGATTGGGTATTGAGGACTGAAGAATGAGCATTGAGGATTGAGGATTGAGGATTGAGGATTGCAGATTGAGTATTGAGGATTGAGGATTGAGGTTTGAGGAATGAGGATTGAGGGTTGGGGAATGAGGATTGAGGATTGAGGATTGAGGATTGAGCATTGATGATTGAGTATTGATGCCTGAGGATTGAGGATTGAGGATTGATGATTGAGGATCGAGGATTGAAGATTGAGAATTGAGGATTGAAGATTGAGGATTGAGGATTGAGGATTGAGGATGGAGGATGAGGGCTGAGGGTTGAGGATTGAGGATTGAGAATTGAGGATTGAGGATTGAGGATTGAGGATTGAGGATTGAGGATTGAAGATTGAAGATTGAGGATTGAGGATTGAGGATTGAGGATTGAGGATTGAGGATTGAAGATTGAATATTGATGATTGAAGATTGAGGATTGAGGATTGAGGGTTGTGGATTGAGGATTGAACGTTGAGGATTGGGTATTGAGGATTGAAGAATGAGCATTGAGGATTGAGGATTGAGGATTGAGGATTGCAGATTGAGTATTGAGGATTGAGGATTGAGGATTGAGGATTGAGGATTGAGGATTGTGAATTGAGGATTGAGGATTGAGGATTGAGGATTGAAGATTGAGTATTAAGGATTGAAGATTGAGGATTGAGGATTGAGTATTGATAATTGAGGATTGAGGGTTGAAGATTGAGGATTGAGGATTGAAATTGAGTATTGAGGTTTGAAGATTGAGGATTGAGATTTCATTATTGAATATTGTGGATTGAGTACCGAACCATGCGGATTCAGTATATTCTATTGAGTATTGAGAATTGAGGATTGATGGTTGAGTATTGAGGAATGTTGGCTGAGGGTTGTGTGTTGAATATTGAGGATTGGGGATTGAGGATTGAGGATTGAGGATTGAGGATTGAAGATTGAGTATTGATGATTGAATATTGAGGATTGAGGATTGAGGTTTGAGTATTGAGGACGAGGACTGACGGTAGAGGGTTGATGTTTGAGGATTGAGCATTGAGGACCGAGGATTGAGGATGAGGGCTGAGGGTCGGGGACTGAGGTTTGACGACTGAGGACTGAGGATTGAGGATCGAGAATTGAGGACTGATGATTGAGGATTGAAGATTGAGGATTGGGTATTGAGGATTGAAGGATGAGGATTGAGGATTGAGGATTGAGGGTTGCGGATTGAGGACCTAGGATTGGAGATTGATTATTGACGATTGATGATTGGGGTTTGAGGATTGAGGATTGAGGATCTAGGATTGGTAATCGATTATTGAGGATTGAGGTTTGAGGTCTGAGGACTGAGGATTGAGTATTGAGAATTGAGGATTGAGGATTGAGGATTGAAGATTGAGGATGGGGAACTGAGTGTTGAAGGTTGAGTGATGAGAATTGAAGTTTGTGGATAGAGATTTTAAGATTGCAGACTGAGTATTGAGTATTGAAATGTGTGAATTGACGATATTGTATTGAGGATTGAGAACTGACGAATGATTGTTGAGGACTGCAGACTGAAGGTTGAGGATTCAGGATTGTGGATTCAGGATTGAGGTTTGAGGACTGATAATTGAGGATTGAGTATTGAGGATTGAGGATTGAGGATTGAGGATTGAGGATTGAAGATTGAGGATAGGGCATTGCGGATTGAACATTGAGGATTGAGGATTGAGGATTGAGGATTGAGGATTGAGGACTGAAGATTGAATATTGATGATTGATGATTGAGGATTGAGGATTGAGGGTTGTGGATTTAGGACGAGGACTGAGGGTTGAAGATTATCTATTGGGTGTTGAGGATTGAAGAATGAGGATTGACGGTTGAGGATTGAGGATTGAGGATTGAAGATTGAGTATTGAGGATTGAAAATTGAGGATTGAGGATTGAGAATTGAGGATTGGGGATTGAAGGTTGAGTATTGAGGATTGAAGACTGAGTATTGAGGTTTGAACATTGAGGATTGAGGATTGAGAATTGAGGATTGGGGATTGAAGATTGAGTATTGAGGATTGAAGATTGAGGATTGAGGATTGAGGATCGAAGGTTGAGGATTGTGGATTGAGGATTGAAGATTGAGGATTGAGGATTGAGGATTGAGGATTGAGGATTGAGGATTGAAGATTGAATATTGATGATTGAAGATTGAGGATTGAGGATTGAGGGTTGTGGATTGAGGACGAGAACTGATGGTTGAATATTCATGTTTGAGGTCTGAGGGGTGAGGATTGAGGATTGAGGATTGAGGATTGATGGTTGAGGATTGCAGATTGAGGATTGGGTATTGAGGATTGAAGAATGAGCATTGAGGATTGAGGATTGAGGATTGAGGATTGCAGATTGTGTATTGAGGAATGAGGATTGAGCATTGAGGATTGAGGATTGAGGATTGAGGATTGAGGATTGAAGGTTGAGTATTGAGGAATGAAGGTTGAGGATTGAGGATTGAGGATTGACAATTGAGGATTGAGGATTGAAGATTGAGGGTTGAGGATTGAAATTGAGTATTGAGGATTGAAGGTTGAGGATTGAGATTTGATTATTGAATATTGTGGATTGAGTATCGAACCATGCGAATTCAGGATATTCTATTGAGTATTGAGAATTGAGGATTGATGGTTGAGTATTGAGGATTATTGGCTGAGGGTTGTGTGTTGAATATTGAGGATTGGGGATTGAGGGTTGAGGATTGAGCGTCTAGGATTGGTAATCGATTATTGAGGATTGAGATTTGAGGTCTGAGGACTGAGGATTGAGGATTGAGAATTGAGGATTGAGGATTGAGGATTGAAGATTGAGGATTGGGTATTGAGGATTGAAGAATGAGGATTGAGGATTGAGGATTGAGGATTGAGGATTGCAGATTGAGTATTGAGGATTGAGGATTGAGGATTGAGGATTGTGGATTGAGGATTGAGGACTGAGGATTGAGGATTGAGGATTGAGAATTGAGAATTGAGTATGAGGACTGTGGGTTGAGGATTGAGGTTTGAGGAATGAGGATTGAGGTTTGGGGAATGAGGAATGAGGATTGAGGATTGAGGATTGAGGATTGAGGATTGAAGACTGAGTATTGAGGATTGAAGATTGACGATTGAGGATTGAGGATTGAAGGTTGAGTATTGAGGATTGAATATTGAGGATTGTGGATTGAGGATTGAGGATTGAGGACTGAGGATTGACGATTGAGTATTGAAGATTGAGGATTTATGACTGAGGATTGAGGATTAAGGATTGAAGATTGGGGATTGAGGATCTAGGATTGGAGATTGATTATTGAGGATTGAAGATTGAGGATTGAGGATTGAGGATTGAGAATTGAGAATTGAGGATGAGGACTGAGGGTTGAGGATTGAGGTTTGAGGAATGAGGATTGAGGGTTGAGGATTGAGGATTGAGGATTCAGGTTTGAGGATTGAGGATTGAGTATTGAAGATTGAGTATTGATGCCTGATGATTGAGGATTGTGGATTGAGGATTGTGGATTGAGGATTGAGGATTGAGTATTGGGGATTGAAGATTGAGGATTGAGGATTTAGGAATGAGGATGGAGGATGAGGACTGACGGTTGAGGATTGAGGTTGGAGGATTGAGGATTGAGAATTGAGGATTGGGGATTGAAGGTTGAGTATTGAGGATTGAAGACTGAGTATTGAGGTTTGAACATTGAGGATTGAGGATTGAGAATTGAGGATTGGGGATTGAAGATTGAGTATTGAGGATTGAAGATTGAGGATTGAGGATTGAGGATCGAAGGTTGAGGATTGTGGATTGAGGATTGAAGATTGAGGATTGAGGATTGAGGATTGAGGATTGAGGATTGAGGATTGAAGATTGAATATTGATGATTGAAGATTGAGGATTGAGGATTGAGGGTTGTGGATTGAGGACGAGAACTGATGGTTGAATATTCATGTTTGAGGTCTGAGGGGTGAGGATTGAGGATTGAGGATTGAGGATTGATGGTTGAGGATTGCAGATTGAGGATTGGGTATTGAGGATTGAAGAATGAGCATTGAGGATTGAGGATTGAGGATTGAGGATTGCAGATTGTGTATTGAGGAATGAGGATTGAGCATTGAGGATTGAGGATTGAGGATTGAGGATTGAGGATTGAAGGTTGAGTATTGAGGAATGAAGGTTGAGGATTGAGGATTGAGGATTGACAATTGAGGATTGAGGATTGAAGATTGAGGGTTGAGGATTGAAATTGAGTATTGAGGATTGAAGGTTGAGGATTGAGATTTGATTATTGAATATTGTGGATTGAGTATCGAACCATGCGAATTCAGGATATTCTATTGAGTATTGAGAATTGAGGATTGATGGTTGAGTATTGAGGATTATTGGCTGAGGGTTGTGTGTTGAATATTGAGGATTGGGGATTGAGGGTTGAGGATTGAGCGTCTAGGATTGGTAATCGATTATTGAGGATTGAGATTTGAGGTCTGAGGACTGAGGATTGAGGATTGAGAATTGAGGATTGAGGATTGAGGATTGAAGATTGAGGATTGGGTATTGAGGATTGAAGAATGAGGATTGAGGATTGAGGATTGAGGATTGAGGATTGCAGATTGAGTATTGAGGATTGAGGATTGAGGATTGAGGATTGTGGATTGAGGATTGAGGACTGAGGATTGAGGATTGAGGATTGAGAATTGAGAATTGAGTATGAGGACTGTGGGTTGAGGATTGAGGTTTGAGGAATGAGGATTGAGGTTTGGGGAATGAGGAATGAGGATTGAGGATTGAGGATTGAGGATTGAGGATTGAAGACTGAGTATTGAGGATTGAAGATTGACGATTGAGGATTGAGGATTGAAGGTTGAGTATTGAGGATTGAATATTGAGGATTGTGGATTGAGGATTGAGGATTGAGGACTGAGGATTGACGATTGAGTATTGAAGATTGAGGATTTATGACTGAGGATTGAGGATTAAGGATTGAAGATTGGGGATTGAGGATCTAGGATTGGAGATTGATTATTGAGGATTGAAGATTGAGGATTGAGGATTGAGGATTGAGAATTGAGAATTGAGGATGAGGACTGAGGGTTGAGGATTGAGGTTTGAGGAATGAGGATTGAGGGTTGAGGATTGAGGATTGAGGATTCAGGTTTGAGGATTGAGGATTGAGTATTGAAGATTGAGTATTGATGCCTGATGATTGAGGATTGTGGATTGAGGATTGTGGATTGAGGATTGAGGATTGAGTATTGGGGATTGAAGATTGAGGATTGAGGATTTAGGAATGAGGATGGAGGATGAGGACTGACGGTTGAGGATTGAGGTTGGAGGATTGAGGATTGAGGATTGAGGACTGAGGATTGAGGATTGAGGATTGAGCATTGAGAACTGAAGATTGAGGATTGAGGATTGAGGACTGAGAATTGAGAATTGAGTATGAGGACCGAGGGTTGAGGATTGAGGTATGAGGAATGAGGATTGAGGTTTGGGGAATGAGGAATGAGGATTGAGGATTGAGGATTGATGATTGAGGATTGAAGACTGAGTATTGAGGATTGAAGATTGACGATTGAGGATTGAGGAGTGAAGGTTGAGTATTGAGGATTGAATATTGAGGATTGTGGATTGACGATTGAGGATTGAGGACTGAGGATTGACAATTGAGTATTGAAGATTGAGGATTTATGACTGAGGATTGAGGATTGAGGATTGAGGATCGAGTATTGAGGATTGAATATTGAGGATTGAGGATTGAGGATTGAGGATTGAGGATTGAGGATTAAGGATTGAAGATTGGGGATTGAAGATTGAGGACTGGGGATTGAGGATTGAAGATTGAGGATTAAGGATTGAAGATTGGGGATTGAGGATCTAGGATTGGACACTGATTATTGAGGATTGAAGATTGAGGATTGAGGATTGAGGATTGAGAATTGAGAATTGAGTATGAGGACTGAGGGTTGAGGATTGAGGTTTGAGGAATGAGGATTGAGTGTTGAGGATTGAGGATTGTGGATTGAGGATTGAGGATTGAGTATTGAAGATTGGGTATTGATGCCTGAGGATTGAGGATTGAGGATTGAGGATTGAGGATCGAGGATTGAAGATTGAGAATTGAGGATTGATGGTTGAGTATTGAGGATTGAGGATTGAGGATCGAGTATTGAGGATTGAATATTGAGGATTGAGGATTGAGGATTGAGGATTGAGGATTGAGGATTAAGGATTGAAGATTGGGGATTGAGGATCTTGGATTGGAGATTGATTATTGAGGATTGGAAATTGAGGATTGAGGATTGAGGATTGAGGATTGAGGATTGAGGATTGAGGATTGAAGATTGAGGATTGAGGATTGAGGATTGAGGATTGAGGATGGAAGATTGATGACTGGGGATTGAGGATTGAAGATTGAGTATTAAGGATTGAAGATTGGGGATTGAGGATCTAGGATTGGAGATTGATTATTGAGGATTGAAGATTGAGTATTGAGGATTGAGGATTGAGAATTGAGAATTGAGGATGAGGACTGAGGGTTGAGGATTGAGGTTTCAGGAATGAGGACTGAGGATTGAGGATTGAGAATTGTGGACTGATGATTGAGGATTGAAGATTGAGGATTGTGGATTCAGGACTGAGGTTTGAGGACTGAGAATTGAGGATTGAGGATTGAGGATTGAGGATCGAGTATTGAGGATTGAATATTGAGGATTGAGGATTGAGGATTGAGGATTGAGGATTGAGGATTAAGGATTGAAGATTGGGGATTGAAGATTGAGGACTGGGGATTGAGGATTGAAGATTGAGGATTAAGGATTGAAGATTGGGGATTGAGGATCTAGGATTGGACACTGATTATTGAGGATTGAAGATTGAGGATTGAGGATTGAGGATTGAGAATTGAGAATTGAGTATGAGGACTGAGGGTTGAGGATTGAGGTTTGAGGAATGAGGATTGAGTGTTGAGGATTGAGGATTGTGGATTGAGGATTGAGGATTGAGTATTGAAGATTGGGTATTGATGCCTGAGGCTTGAGGATTGAGGATTGAGGATTGAGGATCGAGGATTGAAGATTGAGAATTGAGGATTGATGGTTGAGTATTGAGGATTGAGGATTGAGAATTGAGGATTGAGTATTGAGGATTGAGGAATGAGGATTGAGGATTGAGGATTGAGGATTGAGGATTGAGGATTGAGGATTGAAGATTGAATATTGATGATTGAAGTTAGAGGATTGAGGATTGAAAGTTCTAGATAGAGGACGAGGACTGAGGGTTGAATATTGATGTTTGAGGTCTGAGGATTGAGGATTGAGGATTGAGAATTGAGGATTGAGGATTGAGGATTGAAGACTGAGGATTGGGTATTGAGGATTGAAGAATGAGGATTGAGGATTGAGGATTGAGGATTGAGTATTGCAGATTGAGTATTGAGGATTGAGGATTGAGGATTGAGGATTGAGGATTGAGGATTGAGAATTGAGGATTGAGGATTGAGGATTGAAGATTGAGTATTGAGGATTGAAGATTGAGTATTGAGGATTGAGGATTGAGGATTGAGGTTGAGGATTGAAGATTGAGGATTGGGGATTGAGGATTGACGATTGAGGATTGAGTATTGGGGATTGAGAATTGAGGATTGAGGATTGAAATTGAGTATTGAGGATTGAAGATTGAGGATTGAGACTTGATTATTGAATATTGTGGATTGAGTATTGAACCATGAGTATTCAGAATATTGTATTGAGTATTGAGAATTGAGGATTGATGGTTGAGTATTGAGGATTGATCGCTGAGGGTTGTGTCTTGAATATTGAGGATTGAGGATTGAGGATTGAGGATAGAGCATTGAGGATTGAAGATTCAGTATTGATGATTGAATATTGAGGATTGAGGATTGAGGTTTGAGGATTGAGGACGAGGACTGACGGTTGAAGATGAGGTTTGAGGATTGAGGATTGTGGATTGAGGACTGAGGATTGAGGATTGAGGATTGAGCATTGACGATTGAAGATTGATGACTGGGGATTGAGGATTGAAGATTGAGGATTGAGGATTGAGGATTGAGGATTGAGGATTGAGGATTGAAGATTGAGGATTGTGGATTGAGGATTGAGGATTGAGGATTGAGTATTGGGGATTGAAGATTGAGTATTGAGGATTGAGGATTGAGGATTGAGGATTGAGGATTGAGGATTGAGGATTGAAGATTGAGGATTGTGGATTCAGGATTGAGGATTGAGGATTGAGGATTGAAGATTGAATATTGATGATTGAAGGTTGAGGATTGAGGATTGATGGTTGTGGATAGAGGACGAGGGCTGAGGGTTGAATATTGATGTTTGAGGTCTGAGGATTGAGGATTGAGGATTGAGAATTGGGGATTGAGGATTAAGTATTAAGGATTGAAGATTTGGGATTGAGGATCTAGGATTGGAGATTGATTATTGAGGATTGAAGATTGAGGATTGAGGATTGAGGATTGAGAATTGAGAATTGAGGATGAGGACTGAGGGTTAAGGATTGAGGTTTGAGGATTGAGGATTGAGGATTGAGGATTGAGGTTTGAGTATTGAAGATTGACTATTGATGCCTGAGGACTGAGGATCGAGGATTGAGGATTGAGGATTGGAGATTGATTATTGAGGATTGAAGATTGAGGATTGAGGATTGAGGATTGAGAATTGAGAATTGAGTATGAGGACTGAGGGATGAGGATTGAGGTTTGAGGAATGAGGATTGAGGGTTGGGGAATGAGGATTGAGGATTGAGGATTGAGGATTGAGGATTGAGCATTGAAGATTGAGTATTGATGCCTGAGGATTGAGGATTGAGGATTGATGATTGAGGATCGAGGATTGAAGATTGAGAATTGAGGATTGAAGATTGAGGATTGAGGATTGAGGATTGAGAATGGAGGATGAGGGCTGAGGGTTGAGGATTGAGGATTGAGAATTGAGGATTGAGGATTGAGGATTGAGGATAGAGCTTTGAGGATTGAAGATTGAGTATTGGTGATTGAATATTGAGGATTGAGGGTTGAGGTTTGAGGATTGAGGACGAGGACTGACGGCTGAAGATTGAGGTTTGAGGATTGAAGATTGAGGATTGAGGATTGAGGATTGAGGATGGAGGATGAGGGCTGAGGGTTGAGGATTGAGGATTGAGAATTGAGGATAGAGGATTGAGAAATTGAGGATTGAGGATTGAGAATTGAAGATTGAGGATTGAGGATTGAGGATTGAGGATTGAGGATTGAGGATTGAAGATTGAATATTGATGATTGAAGATTGAGGATTGAGGATTGAGGGTTGTGGATTGAGGACGAGAACTGAGGGTTGAATATTTATGTTTGAGGTCTGAGGATTGAGGATTGAGGATTGAGAATTGAGGATTGAGGATTGAGGATTGAAGATTGAGGATTGGGTATTGAGGATTGAAGAATGAGCATTGAGGATTGAGGATTGAGGATTGAGGATTGCAGATTGAGTAATGAGGATTGAGGATTGAGGATTGAGGATTGAGGATTGTGGATTGAGGATTGAGGATTGAGGATTGAGGATTGAAGATTGAGTATTGAGGATTGAAGATTGAGGATTGAGGATTGAGGATTGATAATTGAGGATTGAGGGTTGAAGATTGAGTATTGAGGATTGAGCATTAAGGATTGAAGACTGATGACTGGGGATTGAGCATCTAGGATTGGAGATTGATTATTGAGGATTGAAGATTGAGGATTGAGGATTGAGCATTGAGAATTGAGAATTGAGAATGAGGACTGAGGGTTGAGGATTGAGGTTTGAGGAATGAGGATTGAGGGTTGAGGATTGAGGATTGAGGATTGAGGATTGAGGATTGAGTATTGAAGATTGAGTATTGATGCCTGAGGACTGAGGATCGAGGATTGAGGATTGAGTATTGGAGATTGATTATTGAGGATTGAAGATTGAGGATTGAGGATTGAGGATTGAGAATTGAGAATTGAGTATGAGGACTGAGGGTTGAGGATTGAGGTTTGAGGAATGAGGATTGAGGGTTGGGGAATGAGGATTGAGGATTGAGGATTGATAATTGAGGATTGAGGGTTGAAGATTGAGGATTGAGGATTGAGCATTGAGAATTGAGATTTGAGAATGAGGACTGAGGGTTGGGGATTGGGGTTTGAGGAATGAGGATTGAGGGTTGAGGATTGAGGATTGAGGATTGAGGATTGAGGATTGAGTGTTGAAGATTGAGTATTGATGCCTGAGGACTGAGGATCGAGGATTGAGGATTGAGTATTGGAGATTGATTATTGAGGATTGAAGATTGAGGATTGAGGATTGAGGATTGAGAATTGAGAATTGAGTATGAGGACTGAGGGTTGAGGATTGAGGTTTGAGGAATGAGGATTGAGGGTTGCGGAATGAGGATTGAGGATTGAGGATTGAAGATTGAAGATTGAGGATTGAGGATTGAGGATTGAGGATTGAGGATTGAGGATTGAAGATTGAATATTGATGATTGAAGATTGAGGATTGAGGATTGAGGGTTGTGGATTGAGGATTGAAGGTTGAGGATTGGGTATTGAGGATTGAAGAATGAGCATTGAGGATTGAGGATTGAGGATTGAGGATTGCAGATTGAGTATTGAGGATTGAGGATTGAGGATTGAGGATTGAGGATTGAGGATTGTGAATTGAGGATTGAGGATTGAGGATTGAGGATTGAAGATTGAGTATTAAGGATTGAAGATTGAGGATTGAGGATTGAGTATTGATAATTGAGGATTGAGGGTTGAAGATTGAGGATTGAGGATTGAAATTGAGTATTGAGGTTTGAAGATTGAGGATTGAGATTTGATTATTGAATATTGTGGATTGAGTACCGAACCATGCGGATTCAGGATATTCTATTGAGTATTGAGAATTGAGGATTGATGGTTGAGTATTGAGGAATGTTGGCTGAGGGTTGTGTGTTGAATATTGAGGATTGGGATTGAGGATTGAGGATTGAGGATTGAGGATTGAAGATTGAGTATTGATGATTGAATATTGAGGATTGAGGATTGAGGTTTGAGTATTGAGGACGAGGACTGACGGTAGAGGGATGATGTTTGAGGATTGAGCATTGAGGACCGAGGATTGAGGATGAGGGCTGAGGGTCGGGGACTGAGGTTTGACGACTGAGGACTGAGGATTGAGGATCGAGAATTGAGGACTGATGATTGAGGATTGAAGATTGAGGATTGGGTATTGAGGATTGAAGGATGAGGATTGAGGATTGAGGATTGAGGGTTGCGGATTGAGGACCTAGGATTGGAGATTGATTATTGACGATTGATGATTGGGGTTTGAGGATTGAGGATTGAGGATCTAGGATTGGTAATCGATTATTGAGGATTGAGGTTTGAGGTCTGAGGACTGAGGATTGAGTATTGAGAATTGAGGATTGAGGTTGAGGATTGAAGATTGAGGATGGGGAACTGAGTGTTGAAGGTTGAGTGATGAGAATTGAAGTTTGTGGATATAGATTTTAAGATTGCAGACTGAGTATGAGTATTGAAATGTGTGAATTGACGATATTGTATTGAGGATTGAGAACTGACGAATGATAGTTGAGGACTGCGGACTGAAGGTTGAGGATTCAGGATTGTGGATTCAGGATTGAGGTTTGAGGACTGATAATTGAGGAATGAGTATTGAGGATTGAGGATTGAGGATTGAGGATTGAGGATTGAAGATTGAGGATAGGGCATTGCGGATTGAACATTGAGGATTGAGGATTGAGGATTGAGGATTGAGGATTGAGGACTGAAGATTGAATATTGATGATTGATGATTGAGGATTGAGGATTGAGGGTTGTGGATTTAGGACGAGGACTGAGGGTTGAAGATTATCTATTGGGTGTTGAGGATTGAAGAATGAGGATTGACGGTTGAGGATTGAGGATTGAGGATTGAAGATTGAGTATTGAGGATTGAAAATTGAGGATTGAGGATTGAGAATTGAGGATTGGGGATTGAAGGTTGAGTATTGAGGATTGAAGACTGAGTATTGAGGTTTGAACATTGAGGATTGAGGATTGAGAATTGAGGATTGGGGATTGAAGATTGAGTATTGAGGATTGAAGATTGAGGATTGAGGATTGAGGATCGAAGGTTGAGGATTGTGGATTGAGGATTGAAGATTGAGGATTGAGATTGAGGATTGAGGATTGAGGATTGAGGATTGAAGATTGAATATTGATGATTGAAGATTGAGGATTGAGGATTGAGGGTTGTGGATTGAGGACGAGAACTGATGGTTGAATATTCATGTTTGAGGTCTGAGGGGTGAGGATTGAGGATTGAGGATTGAGGATTGATGGTTGAGGATTGCAGATTGAGGATTGGGTATTGAGGATTGAAGAATGAGCATTGAGGATTGAGGATTGAGGATTGAGGATTGCAGATTGTGTATTGAGGAATGAGGATTGAGCATTGAGGATTGAGGATTGAGGATTGAGGATTGAGGATTGAAGGTTGAGTATTGAGGAATGAAGGTTGAGGATTGAGGATTGAGGATTGACAATTGAGGATTGAGGATTGAAGATTGAGGGTTGAGGATTGAAATTGAGTATTGAGGATTGAAGGTTGAGGATTGAGATTTGATTATTGAATATTGTGGATTGAGTATCGAACCATGCGAATTCAGGATATTCTATTGAGTATTGAGAATTGAGGATTGATGGTTGAGTATTGAGGATTGTTGGCTGAGGGTTGTGTGTTGAATATTGAGGATTGGGGATTGAGGGTTGAGGATTGAGCGTCTAGGATTGGTAATCGATTATTGAGGATTGAGGTTTGAGGTCTGAGGACTGAGGATTGAGGATTGAGAATTGAGGAATGAGGATTGAGGATTGAAGATTGAGGATGGGGGACTGAGTGCTGAGGGTTGAGTATTGAGAATTGAAGTTTGTGGATAGAGATTTTAAGATTGCAGACTGAGTATTGAGTATTGAAAGGTGCGAATTGACGATATTCTATTGAGGATTGAGAACTGACGAATGATTGTTGAGGACTGAGGTCTGAAGGTTGAGGATTCAGGATTGTGGATTCAGTATTGATGTTTGAGGACTGAGAATTGTGGATTGAGGATTGAGGATTGAGGATTGAGGATTGAGGATTGAGGATTGAAGATTGAGGATTGTGTATTGCGGATTGAATATTGAGGATTGAGGATTGGGGATTGAGGATTGAGGATTGAGGACTGAAGATTGAATATTGATGATTGATGATTGAGGATTGAGGATTGATGGTTGTGGATTGAGGACGAGGACTGAGGGTTGAGTATTGATGTGTGAGGTCTGAGGATTGAGGATTGAGGATTGAGAGTTGAGGATTGAGGATTGAAGATTCAGGATTGGGTATTGAGGATTGAAGAATGAGGATTGAGGATTGAGGATTGAGGATTGCGGATTGAAGATTGAGTATTGAGGATTGAACATTGAGGATTGAGGATTGAGAACTGAGGATTGGGGATTGGAGATTGAGTATTGAGGATTGAAGATTGAGGATTGAGGATTGAGGATTGAGGATTGAGGATTGAAGGTTGAGTATTGAGGATTGAATATTGAGGATTGTGGATTGAGCATTGAGGATTGAGGAATGAGGATTGACGATTGAGTATTGAAGATTGAGTATTGATGCCTGAGGATTGAGGATTGAGGATTGAGGATTGAGGATCGAGGATTGAAGATTGAGAATTGAGGATTCATGGCTGAGTATTGAGGATTGAGGATTGAGAATTGAGGATTGAGTATTGAAGATTGAGGGTTGATGGTTGAGGATTGAGGATTGAGGATTGAGGATCGAGTATTGAGGATTGAATATTGAGGATTGAGGATTGAGGATTGAGGATTGAGGATTGAGGATTAAGGATTGAAGATTGGGGATTGAAGATTGAGGACTGGGGATTGAGGATTGAAGATTGAGGATTAAGGATTGAAGATTGGGGATTGAGGATCTAGGATTGGAGACTGATTATTGAAGATTGAAGATTGAGGATTGAGGATTGAGGACTGAGAATTGAGAATTGAGTATGAGGACTGAGGGTTGAGGATTGAGGTTTGAGGAATGAGGATTGAGTGTTGAGGATTGAGGATTGTGGATTGAGGATTGAGGATTGAGTATTGAAGATTGGGTATTGATGCCTGAGGATTGAGGATTGAGGATTGAGGATTGAGGATCGAGGATTGAAGATTGAGAATTGAGGATTGATGGTTGAGTATTGAGGATTGAGGATTGAGAATTGAGGATTGGGTATTGAAGATTGAGGATTGTTGGTTGAGGATTGAGGATTGAGGATTGAGGATCGAGTATTGAGGATTGAATATTGAGGATTGAGGATTGAGGATTGAGGATTGAGGATTGAGGATTAAGGATTGAAGATTGGGGATTGAGGATCTTGGATTGGATATTGATTATTGAGGATTGGAAATTGAGGATTGAGGATTGAGGATTGAGGATTGAGGATTGAGGATTGAGGATTGAAGATTGAGGATTGAGGATTGAGGATTGAGGATTGAGGATTGAAGATTGATGACTGGGGATTGTGGATTGAAGATTGAGTATTAAGGATTGAAGATTGGGGATTGAGGATCTAGGATTGGAGATTGATTATTGAGGATTGAAGATTGAGTATTGAGGATTGAGGATTGAGAGTTGAGAATTGAGGATGAGGACTGAGGGTTGAGGATTGAGGTTTGAGGAATGAGGACTGAGGATTGAGGATTGAGAATTGTGGACTGATGATTGAGGATTGAAGATTGAGGATTGTGGATTCAGGACTGAGGTTTGAGGACTGAGAATTGAGGATTGAGTATTGAGGATTGAGGAATGAGGATTGAGGATTGAGGATTGAGGATTGAGGATTGAGGATTGAGGATTGAGGATTGAAGATTGAATATTGATGATTGAAGTTAGAGGATTGAGGATTGAAGGTTGTGGATAGAGGACGAGGACTGAGGGTTGAATATTGATGTTTGAGGTCTGAGGATTGAGGATTGAGGATTGAGAATTGAGGATTGAGGATTGAGGATTGAAGATTGAGGATTGGGTATTGAGGATTGAAGAATGAGGATTGAGGATTGAGGATTGAGGATTGAGTATTGCAGATTGAGTATTGAGGATTGAGGATTGAGGATTGAGGATTGAGGATTGAGGATTGAGAATTGAGGATTGAGGATTGAGGATTGAAGATTGAGTATTGAGGATTGAAGGTTGAGGATTGAGGATTGAGGATTGAGGATTGAGGTTGAGGATTGAAGATTGAGGATTGGGGATTGAGGATTGACGATTGAGGATTGAGTATTGGGGATTGAGAATTGAGGATTGAGGATTGAAATTGAGTATTGAGGATTGAAGATTGAGGATTGAGACTTGATTATTGAATATTGTGGATTGAGTATTGAACCATGAGTATTCAGAATATTGTATTGAGTATTGAGAATTGAGGATTGATGGTTGAGTATTGAGGATTGATGGCTGAGGGTTGTGTCTTGAATATTGAGGATTGAGGATTGAGGATTGAGGATAGAGCATTGAGGATTGAAGATTGAGTATAGATGATTGAATATTGAGGATTGAGGATTGAGGTTTGAGGATAGAGGACGAGGACTGAGGGTTGAATATTGATGTTTGAGGTCTGAGGATTGAGGATTGAGGATTGAGAATTGAGGATTGAGGATTGAGGATTGAAGATTGAGGATTGGGTATTGAGGATTGAAGAATGAGGATTGAGGATTGAGGATTGAGGATTGAGGATTGAAGATTGAGGATTGGGTATTGAGGATTGAAGAATGAGGATTGAGGATTGAGGATTGAGGATTGAGTATTGCAGATTGAGTATTGAGGATTGAGGATTGAGGATTGAGGATTGAGGATTGAGGATTGAGAATTGAGGATTGAGGATTGAGGATTGAAGATTGAGTATTGAGGATTGAAGGTTGAGGATTGAGGATTGAGGATTGAGGATTGAGGTTGAGGATTGAAGATTGAGGATTGGGGATTGAGGATTGACGATTGAGGATTGAGTATTGGGGATTGAGAATTGAGGATTGAGGATTGAAATTGAGTATTGAGGATTGAAGATTGAGGATTGAGACTTGATTATTGAATATTGTGGATTGAGTATTGAACCATGAGTATTCAGAATATTGTATTGAGTATTGAGAATTGAGGATTGATGGTTGAGTATTGAGGATTGATGGCTGAGGGTTGTGTCTTGAATATTGAGGATTGAGGATTGAGGATTGAGGATAGAGCATTGAGGATTGAAGATTGAGTATAGATGATTGAATATTGAGGATTGAGGATTGAGGTTTGAGGATTGAGGACGAGGACTGACGGTTGAAGATGAGGTTTGAGGATTGAGGATTGTGGATTGAGGACTGAGGATTGAGGATTGAGGATTGAGCATTGAGGATTGAAGATTGATGTCTGGGGATTGAGGATTGAAGATTGAGGATTGAGGATTGAGGATTGAGGATTGAGGATTGAAGATTGAGGATTGTGGATTGAGGATTGAGGATTGAGGATTGAGTATTGGGGATTGAAGATTGAGTATTGAGGATTGAGTATTGAGGATTGAGGATTGAGGATTGAGGATTGAGGATTGAAGATTGAGGATTGTGGATTCAGGATTGAGGATTGAGGATTGAGGATAGAAGATTGAATATTGATGATTGAAGGTTGAGGATTGAGGATTGATGGTTGTGGATAGAGGACGAGGACAGAGGGTTGAATATTGATGTTTTAGGTCTGCGGATTGAGGATTGAGGATTGAGAATTGGGGATTGAGGATTGAGTATTAAGGATTGAAGATTGGGGATTGAGGATCTAGGATTGGAGATTGATTATTGAGGATTGAAGATTGAGGATTGAGGATTGAGGATTGAGAATTGAGAATTCAGGATGAGGACTGAGGGTTGAGGATTGAGGTTTGAGGATTGAGGATTGAGGATTGAGGATTGAGGTTTGAGTATTGAAGATTGAGTATTGATGCCTGAGGACTGAGGATTGAGGATTGAGGATTGAGGATTGAAGATTGAGTATTGAGGATTGAAGATTGAGGATTGAGGATTGAGGATTGATAACTGAGGATTGAGGGTTGAAGATTGAGTATTGAGGATTGAGCATTGAGGATTGAAGACTGATGACTGGGGATTGAGCATCTAGGATTGGAGATTGATTATTGAGGATTGAAGATTGAGGATTGAGGATTGAGCATCGAGAATTGAGAATCGAGAATGAGGACTGAGGGTAGAGGATTGAGGTTTGAGGAATGAGGATTGAGGGTTGAGGATTGAGGATTGAGGATTGAGGATTGAGGATTGAGTATTGAAGATTGAGTATTGATGCCTGAGGACTGAGGATCGAGGATTGAGGATTGAGTATTGGAGATTGATTATTGAGGATTGAAGATTGAGGTTTGAAGATTGAGGATTGAGATTTGATTATTGAATATTGTGGTTTGAGTACCGAACCATGCGGATTCAGGATATTCTATTGAGTATTGAGAATTGAGGATTGATGGTTGAGTATTGAGGAATGTTGGCTGAGGGTTGTGTGTTGAATATTGAGGATTGGGGATTGAGGATTGAGGATTGAGGATTGAGGATTGAAGAATGAGTATTGATGATTGAATATTGAGGATTGAGGATTGAGGTTTGAGTATTGAGGACGAGGACTGACGGTAGAGGGTTGATGTTTGAGGATTGAGCATTGAGGACCGAGGATTGAGGATGAGGGCTGAGGGTCGGGGACTGAGGTTTGACGACTGAGGACTGAGGATTGAGGATCGAGAATTGAGGACTGATGATTGAGGATTGAAGATTGAGGATTGGGTATTGAGGATTGAAGGATGAGGATTGAGGATTGAGGATTGAGGGTTGCGGATTGAGGACCTAGGATTGGAGATTGATTATTGACGATTGATGATTGGGGTTTGAGGATTGAGGATTGAGGATCTGGGATTGGTAATCGATTATTGAGGATTGAGGTTTGAGGTCTGAGGACTGAGGATTGAGTATTGAGAATTGAGGATTGAGGATTGAGGATTGAAGATTGAGGATGGGGAACTGAGTGTTGAAGGTTGAGTGATGAGAATTGAAGATTGTGGATAGAGATTTTAAGATTGCAGACTGAGTATTGAGTATTGAAAGGTGTGAATTGACGATATTGTATTGAGGATTGAGAACTGACGAATGATTGTTGAGGACTGCGGACTGAAGGTTGAGGATTCAGGATTGTGGATTCAGGATTGATGTTTGAGGACTGATAATTGAGGATTGAGTATTGAGGATTGAGGATTGAGGATTGAGGATTGAGGATTGAAGATTGAGGATAGGGCATTGCGGATTGAACATTGAGGATTGAGGATTGAGGATTGAGGATTGAGGATTGAGGACTGAAGATTGAATATTGATGATTGATGATTGAGGATTGAGGATTGAGGGTTGTGGATTTAGGACGAGGACTGAGGGTTGAAGATTATCTATTGGGTGTTGAGGATTGAAGAATGAGGATTGACGGTTGAGGATTGAGGATTGAGGATTGAAGATTGAGTATTGAGGATTGAAAATTGAGGATTGAGGATTGAGAATTGAGGATTGGGGATTGAAGGTTGAGTATTGAGGATTGAAGACTGAGTATTGAAGTTTGAACATTGAGGATTGAGGATTGAGAATTGAGGATTGGGGATTGAAGATTGAGTATTGAGGATTGAGTATTGAGGATTGAGGATTGAGGATTGAGGATTGAGGATTGAAGATTGAGGATTGTGGATTCAGGATTGAGGATTGAGGATTGAGGATAGAAGATTGAATATTGATGATTGAAGGTTGAGGATTGAGGATTGATGGTTGTGGATAGAGGACGAGGACAGAGGGTTGAATATTGATGTTTTAGGTCTGCGGATTGAGGATTGAGGATTGAGAATTGGGGATTGAGGATTGAGTATTAAGGATTGAAGATTGGGGATTGAGGATCTAGGATTGGAGATTGATTATTGAGGATTGAAGATTGAGGATTGAGGATTGAGGATTGAGAATTGAGAATTCAGGATGAGGACTGAGGGTTGAGGATTGAGGTTTGAGGATTGAGGATTGAGGATTGAGGATTGAGGTTTGAGTATTGAAGATTGAGTATTGATGCCTGAGGACTGAGGATTGAGGATTGAGGATTGAGGATTGAAGATTGAGTATTGAGGATTGAAGATTGAGGATTGAGGATTGAGGATTGATAACTGAGGATTGAGGGTTGAAGATTGAGTATTGAGGATTGAGCATTGAGGATTGAAGACTGATGACTGGGGATTGAGCATCTAGGATTGGAGATTGATTATTGAGGATTGAAGATTGAGGATTGAGGATTGAGCATCGAGAATTGAGAATCGAGAATGAGGACTGAGGGTAGAGGATTGAGGTTTGAGGAATGAGGATTGAGGGTTGAGGATTGAGGATTGAGGATTGAGGATTGAGGATTGAGTATTGAAGATTGAGTATTGATGCCTGAGGACTGAGGATCGAGGATTGAGGATTGAGTATTGGAGATTGATTATTGAGGATTGAAGATTGAGGTTTGAAGATTGAGGATTGAGATTTGATTATTGAATATTGTGGTTTGAGTACCGAACCATGCGGATTCAGGATATTCTATTGAGTATTGAGAATTGAGGATTGATGGTTGAGTATTGAGGAATGTTGGCTGAGGGTTGTGTGTTGAATATTGAGGATTGGGGATTGAGGATTGAGGATTGAGGATTGAGGATTGAAGAATGAGTATTGATGATTGAATATTGAGGATTGAGGATTGAGGTTTGAGTATTGAGGACGAGGACTGACGGTAGAGGGTTGATGTTTGAGGATTGAGCATTGAGGACCGAGGATTGAGGATGAGGGCTGAGGGTCGGGGACTGAGGTTTGACGACTGAGGACTGAGGATTGAGGATCGAGAATTGAGGACTGATGATTGAGGATTGAAGATTGAGGATTGGGTATTGAGGATTGAAGGATGAGGATTGAGGATTGAGGATTGAGGGTTGCGGATTGAGGACCTAGGATTGGAGATTGATTATTGACGATTGATGATTGGGGTTTGAGGATTGAGGATTGAGGATCTGGGATTGGTAATCGATTATTGAGGATTGAGGTTTGAGGTCTGAGGACTGAGGATTGAGTATTGAGAATTGAGGATTGAGGATTGAGGATTGAAGATTGAGGATGGGGAACTGAGTGTTGAAGGTTGAGTGATGAGAATTGAAGATTGTGGATAGAGATTTTAAGATTGCAGACTGAGTATTGAGTATTGAAAGGTGTGAATTGACGATATTGTATTGAGGATTGAGAACTGACGAATGATTGTTGAGGACTGCGGACTGAAGGTTGAGGATTCAGGATTGTGGATTCAGGATTGAGGTTTGAGGACTGATAATTGAGGATTGAGTATTGAGGATTGAGGATTGAGGATTGAGGATTGAGGATTGAAGATTGAGGATAGGGCATTGCGGATTGAACATTGAGGATTGAGGATTGAGGATTGAGGATTGAGGATTGAGGACTGAAGATTGAATATTGATGATTGATGATTGAGGATTGAGGATTGAGGGTTGTGGATTTAGGACGAGGACTGAGGGTTGAAGATTATCTATTGGGTGTTGAGGATTGAAGAATGAGGATTGACGGTTGAGGATTGAGGATTGAGGATTGAAGATTGAGTATTGAGGATTGAAAATTGAGGATTGAGGATTGAGAATTGAGGATTGGGGATTGAAGGTTGAGTATTGAGGATTGAAGACTGAGTATTGAAGTTTGAACATTGAGGATTGAGGATTGAGAATTGAGGATTGGGGATTGAAGATTGAGTATTGAGGATTGAAGATTGAGGATTGAGGATTGAGGATCGAAGGTTGAGGATTGTGGATTGAGGATTGAAGATTGAGGATTGAGGATTGAGGATTGAGGATTGAGGATTGAGGATTGAAGATTGAATATTGATGATTGAAGATTGAGGATTGAGGATTGAGGGTTGTGGATTGAGGACGAGAACTGATGGTTGAATATTCATGTTTGAGGTCTGAGGGGTGAGGATTGAGGATTGAGGATTGAGGATTGATGGTTGAGGATTGCAGATTGAGGATTGGGTATTGAGGATTGAAGAATGAGCATTGAGGATTGAGGATTGAGGATTGAGGATTGCAGATTGTGTATTGAGGAATGAGGATTGAGCATTGAGGATTGAGGATTGAGGATTGAGGATTGAGGATTGAAGGTTGAGTATTGAGGAATGAAGGTTGAGGATTGAGGATTGAGGATTGACAATTGAGGATTGAGGATTGAAGATTGAGGGTTGAGGATTGAAATTGAGTATTGAGGATTGAAGGTTGAGGATTGAGATTTGATTATTGAATATTGTGGATTGAGTATCGAACCATGCGAATTCAGGATATTCTATTGAGTATTGAGAATTGAGGATTGATGGTTGAGTATTGAGGATTGTTGGCTGAGGGTTGTGTGTTGAATATTGAGGATTGGGGATTGAGGGTTGAGGATTGAGCGTCTAGGATTGGTAATCGATTATTGAGGATTGAGGTTTGAGGTCTGAGGACTGAGGATTGAGGATTGAGAATTGAGGAATGAGGGTTGAGGATTGAAGATTGAGGATGGGGGACTGAGTGCTGAGGGTTGAGTATTGAGAATTGAAGTTTGTGGATAGAGATTTTAAGATTGCAGACTGAGTATTGAGTATTGAAAGGTGCGAATTGACGATATTCTATTGAGGATTGAGAACTGACGAATGATTGTTGAGGACTGAGGTCTGAAGGTTGAGGATTCAGGATTGTGGATTCAGTATTGATGTTTGAGGACTGAGAATTGTGGATTGAGGATTGAGGATTGAGGATTGAGGATTGAGGATTGAGGATTGAAGATTGAGGATTGTGTATTGCGGATTGAATATTGAGGATTGAGGATTGAGGATTGAGGATTGAGGATTGAGGACTGAAGATTGAATATTGATGATTGATGATTGAGGATTGAGGATTGATGGTTGTGGATTGAGGACGAGGACTGAGGGTTGAGTATTGATGTGTGAGGTCTGAGGATTGAGGATTGAGGATTGAGAGTTGAGGATTGAGGATTGAAGATTCAGGATTGGGTATTGAGGATTGAAGAATGAGGATTGAGGATTGAGGATTGAGGATTGCGGATTGAAGATTGAGTATTGAGGATTGAACATTGAGGATTGAGGATTGAGAATTGAGGATTGGGGATTGGAGATTGAGTATTGAGGATTGAAGATTGAGGATTGAGGATTGAGGATTGAGGATTCAGGATTGAAGGTTGAGTATTGAGGATTGAATATTGAGGATTGTGGATTGAGCATTGACGATTGAGGAATGAGGATTGACGATTGAGTATTGAAGATTGAGTATTGATGCCTGAGGATTGAGGATTGAGGATTGAGGATTGAGGATCGAGGATTGAAGATTGAGAATTGAGGATTCATGGCTGAGTATTGAGGATTGAGGATTGAGAATTGAGGATTGAGTATTGAAGATTGAGGGTTGATGGTTGAGGATTGAGGATTGAGGATTGAGGATCGAGTATTGAGGATTGAATATTGAGGATTGAGGATTGAGGATTGAGGATTGAGGATTGAGGATTAAGGATTGAAGATTGGGGATTGAAGATTGAGGACTGGGGATTGAGGATTGAAGATTGAGGATTAAGGATTGAAGATTGGGGATTGAGGATCTAGGATTGGAGACTGATTATTGAGGATTGAAGATTGAGGATTGAGGATTGAGGATTGAGAATTGAGAATTGAGTATGAGGACTGAGGGTTGAGGATTGAGGTTTGAGGAATGAGGATTGAGTGTTGAGGATTGAGGATTGTGGATTGAGGATTGAGGATTGAGTATTGAAGATTGGGTATTGATGCCTGAGGATTGAGGATTGAGGATTGAGGATTGAGGATCGAGGATTGAAGATTGAGAATTGAGGATTGATGGTTGAGTATTGAGGATTGAGGATTGAGAATTGAGGATTGGGTATTGAAGATTGAGGATTGTTGGTTGAGGATTGAGGATTGAGGATTGAGGATCGAGTATTGAGGATTGAATATTGAGGATTGAGGATTGAGGATTGAGGATTGAGGATTGAGGATTAAGGATTGAAGATTGGGGATTGAGGATCTTGGATTGGAGATTGATTATTGAGGATTGGAAATTGAGGATTGAGGATTGAGGAATGAGGATTGAGGATTGAGGATTGAGGATTGAAGATTGAGGATTGAGGATTGAGGATTGAGGATTGGGTATTGAGGATTGAAGAATGAGGATTGAGGATTGAGGATTGAGGATTGAGTATTGCAGATTGAGTATTGAGGATTGAGGATTGAGGATTGAGGATTGAGGATTGAGGATTGAGAATTGAGGATTGAGGATTGAGGATTGAAGATTGAGTATTGAGGATTGAAGGTTGAGGATTGAGGATTGAGGATTGAGGATTGAGGTTGAGGATTGAAGATTGAGGATTGGGGATTGAGGATTGACGATTGAGGATTGAGTATTGGGGATTGAGAATTGAGGATTGAAGATTGAAATTGAGTATTGAGGATTGAAGATTGAGGATTGAGACTTGATTATTGAATATTGTGGATTGAGTATTGAACCATGAGTATTCAGAATATTGTATTGAGTATTGAGAATTGAGGATTGATGGTTGAGTATTGAGGATTGATGGCTGAGGGTTGTGTCTTGAATATTGAGGATTGAGGATTGAGGATTGAGGATAGAGCATTGAGGATTGAAGATTGAGTATAGATGATTGAATATTGAGGATTGAGGATTGAGGTTTGAGGATTGAGGACGAGGACTGACGGTTGAAGATGAGGTTTGAGGATTGAGGATTGTGGATTGAGGACTGAGGATTGAGGATCGAGGATTGAGCATTGAGGATTGAAGATTGATGTCTGGGGATTGAGGATTGAAGATTGAGGATTGAGGATTGAGGATTGAGGATTGAGGGTTGAAGATTGAGGATTGTGGATTGAGGATTGAGGATTGAGGATTGAGTATTGGGGATTGAAGATTGAGTATTGAGGATTGAGTATTGAGGATTGAGGATTGAGGATTGAGGATTGAGGATTGAAGATTGAGGATTGTGGATTCAGGATTGAGGATTGAGGATTGAGGATAGAAGATTGAATATTGATGATTGAAGGTTGAGGATTGAGGATTGATGGTTGTGGATAGAGGACGAGGACAGAGGGTTGAATATTGATGTTTTAGGTCTGCGGATTGAGGATTGAGGATTGAGAATTGGGGATTGAGGATTGAGTATTAAGGATTGAAGATTGGGGATTGAGGATCTAGGATTGGAGATTGATTATTGAGGATTGAAGATTGAGGATTGAGGATTGAGGATTGAGAATTGAGAATTGAGGATGAGGACTGAGGGTTGAGGATTGAGGTTTGAGGATTGAGGATTGAGGATTGAGGATTGAGGTTTGAGTATTGAAGATTGAGTATTGATGCCTGAGGACTGAGGATCGAGGATTGAGGATTGAGGATTGGAGATTGATTATTGAGGATTGAAGATTGAGGATTGAGGATTGAGGATTGAGAATTGAGAATTGAGTATGAGGACTGAGGGTTGAGGATTGAGGTTTGAGGAATGAGGATTGAGGGTTGGGGAATGAGGATTGAGGATTGAGGATTGAGGATAGAGGATTGAGCATTGAAGATTGAGTATTGATGCCTCAGGATTGAGGATTGAGGATTGATGATTGAGGATCGAGGATTGAAGATTGAGAATTGAGGATTGAAGACTGAGGATTGAGGATTGAGGATTGAGAATTGAGAATTGAGGATGAGGACTGAGGGTTGAGGATTGAGGTTTGAGGATTGAGGATTGAGGATTGAGGATTGAGGATTGAGTATTGAAGATTGAGTATTGATGCCTGAGGACTGAGGATCGAGGATTGAGGATTGAGGATTGGAGATTGATTATTGAGGATTGAAGATAGAGGATTGAGGATTGAGGATTGAGAATTGAGAATTGAGTATGAGGACTGAGGGTTGAGGATTGAGGTTTGAGGAATGAGGATTGAGGGTTGGGGAATGAGGATTGAGGATTGAGGATTGAGGATTGAGGATGGAGCATTGAAGATTGAGTATTGATGCCTGAGGATTGAGGATTGAGGATTGATGATTGAGGATCGAGGATTGAAGATTGAGAATTGAGGATTGAAGATTGAGGATTGAGGATTGAGGATTGAGGATGGAGGATGAGAGCTGAGGGTTGAGGATTGAGGATTGAGAATTGAGGATTGAGGATTGAGAAATTGAGGATTGAGGATTGAGAATTGAAGATTGAGGATTGAGGATTGAGGATTGAGGATTGAGGATTGAGGATTGAAGATTGAATATTGATGATTGAAGATTGAGGATTGAGGATTGAGGGTTGTGGATTGAGGACGAGAACTGAGGGTTGAATATTGATGTTTGAGGTCTGAGGATTGAGGATTGAGGATTGAGAATTGAGGATTGAGGATTGAGGATTGAAGATTGAGGATTGGGTATTGAGGATTGAAGAATGAGCATTGAGGATTGAGGATTGAGGATTGAGGATTGCAGATTGAGTAATGAGGATTGAGGATTGAGGATTGAGGATTGAGGATTGTGGATTCAGGATTGAGGATTGAGGATTGAGGATTGAAGATTGAGTATTGAGGATTGAAGATTGAGGATTGAGGATTGAGGATTGATAACTGAGGATTGAGGGTTGAAGATTGAGTATTGAGGATTGAGCATTGAGGATTGAAGACTGATGACTGGGGATTGAGCATCTAGGATTGGAGATTGATTATTGAGGATTGAAGATTGAGGATTGAGGATTGAGCATTGAGAATTGAGAATCGAGAATGAGGACTGAGGGTTGAGGATTGAGGTTTGAGGAATGAGGATTGAGGGTTGAGGATTGAGGATTGAGGATTGAGGATTGAGGATTGAGTATTGAAGATTGAGTATTGATGCCTGAGGACTGAGGATCGAGGATTGAGGATTGAGTATTGGAGATTGATTATTGAGGATTGAAGATTGAGGATTGAGGATTGAGGATTGAGAATTGAGAATTGAGTATGAGGACTGAGGGTTGAGGATTGAGGTTTGAGGAATGAGGATTGAGGGTTGGGGAATGAGGATTGAGGATTGAGGATTGAGGATTGAGGATTGAGGATTGAAGATTGAGTATTGATGATTGAATATTGAGGATTGAGGATTGAGGTTTGAGGACTGAGGACGAGGACTGACGGTAGAGGGTTGATGTTTGAGGGTTGAGCATTGAGGACCGAGGATTGAGGATGAGGGCTGAGGGTCGGGGACTCAGGTTTGACGACTGAGGACTGAGGATTGAGGATCGAGAGTTGAGGACTGACGATTGAGGATTGAAGATTGAGGATTGGGTATTGAGGACTGAAGAATGAGCATTGAGGATTGAGGATTGAGGATTGAGGATTGCAGATTGAGTATTGAGGATTGAGGATTGAGGTTTGAGGAATGAGGATTGAGGGTTGGGGAATGAGGATTGAGGATTGAGGATTGAGGATTGAGCATTGATGATTGAGTATTGATGCCTGAGGATTGAGGATTGATGATTGAGGATCGAGGATTGAAGATTGAGAATTGAGGATTGAAGATTGAGGATTGAGGATTGAGGATTGAGGATGGAGGATGAGGGCTGAGGATTGAGGATTGAGGATTGAGAATTGAGGATTGAGGATTGAGGATTGAGGATTGAGGATTGAGGATTGAAGATTGAAGATTGAGGATTGAGGATTGAGGATTGAGGATTGAGGATTGAGGATTGAAGATTGAATATTGATGATTGAAGATTGAGGATTGAGGATTGAGGGTTGTGGATTGAGGTAGAGAACTGAGGGTTGAATATTGATGTTTGAGGTCTGAGGATTGGGGATAGAGGATTGAGAATTGAGGATTGAGGATTGAGGATTGAAGATTGAGGATTGGGTATTGAGGATTGAAGAATGAGCATTGAGGATTGAGGATTGAGGATTGAGGATTGCAGATTGAGTATTGAGGATTGAGGATTGAGGATTGAGGATTGAGGATTGTGGATTGAGGATTGAGGATTGAGGATTGAGGATTGAAGATTGAGTATTGAGGATTGAAGATTGAGGATTGAGGATTGAGGATTGATAATTGAGGATTGAGGGTTGAAGATTGAGGATTGAGGATTGAAATTGAGTATTGAGGTTTGAAGATTGAGGATTGAGATTTGATTATTGAATATTGTGGTTTGAGTACCGAACCATGCGGATTCAGGATATTCTATTGAGTATTGAGAATTGAGGATTGATGGTTGAGTATTGAGGAATGTTGGCTGAGGGTTGTGTGTTGAATATTGAGGATTGGGGATTGAGGATTGAGGATTGAGGATTGAGGATTGAAGATTGAGTATTGATGATTGAATATTGAGGATTGAGGATTGAGGTTTGAGTATTGAGGACGAGGACTGACGGTAGAGGGTTGATGTTTGAGGATTGAGCATTGAGGACCGAGGATTGAGGATGAGGGCTGAGGGTCGGGGACTGAGGTTTGACGACTGAGGACTGAGGATTGAGGATCGAGAATTGAGGACTGATGATTGAGGATTGAAGATTGAGGATTGGGTATTGAGGATTGAAGGATGAGGATTGAGGATTGAGGATTGAGGGTTGCGGATTGAGGACCTAGGATTGGAGATTGATTATTGACGATTGATGATTGGGGTTTGAGGATTGAGGATTGAGGATCTGGGATTGGTAATCGATTATTGAGGATTGAGGTTTGAGGTCTGAGGACTGAGGATTGAGTATTGAGAATTGAGGATTGAGGATTGAGGATTGAAGATTGAGGATGGGGAACTGAGTGTTGAAGGTTGAGTGATGAGAATTGAAGATTGTGGATAGAGATTTTAAGATTGCAGACTGAGTATTGAGTATTGAAAGGTGTGAATTGACGATATTGTATTGAGGATTGAGAACTGACGAATGATTGTTGAGGACTGCGGACTGAAGGTTGAGGATTCAGGATTGTGGATTCAGGATTGAGGTTTGAGGACTGATAATTGAGGATTGAGTATTGAGGATTGAGGATTGAGGATTGAGTATTGATGATTGAATATTGAGGATTGAGGATTGAGGTTTGAGGATTGAGGACGAGGAGTGACGGTTGAGGATTGAGGTTTGAGGATTGAGGATTGTGGATTGAGGACTGAGGATTGAGGATTGAGGATTGAGCAATGAGGATTGAAGATTGATGAGTGGGGATTGAGGATTGAAGATTGAGTATTAAGGATTGAAGGTTGGGGATTGAGGATCTAGGATTGGAGATTGATTATTGAGGATTGAAGATTGAGTATTGAGGATGAGGTCTGAGGGTTGAGGATTGAGGTTTGAGGAATGAGGACTGAGGATTGAGGATTGAGAATTGAGGACTGATGATTGAGGATTGAAGATTGAGGATTGTGGATTCAGGATTGAGGTTTGTGGACTGAGAATTGAGGATTGAGTATTGGGAAATGAGGATTGAGGATTGAGGATTGGGGATTGAAGATTGAGGATTGGGTATTTCGGATTGAACATTGAGGATTGAGGATTGAGGATTGAGGATTGAGGACTGAAGATTGAATATTGATGATTGATGATTGAGTATTGGGTATTGAGGATTGAAGAGTGAGGATTGAGGATTGAGGATTGAGGATTGAGGATTGAAGAATGAGGATTGAGGATTGAGGGTTGAGGAATGAGGATTGAAGATTGAGTATTGATGATTGAATATTGAGGATTGAGGATTGAGGTTTGAGGATTGAGGATGAAGACTGAGGGTTGAGGATTGAGGTTTGAGGAACGAGGATTGAGGTTGAGGATTGAGGACTAAGGATTGACGATTGAGTATTGAAGATTGAGGATTGATGACTGAGCATTGACGACTGAGAATTGAGGATTGAGGATTGCTGATTGAAGATTGAGCATTGATGATTGAATATTGAGGATTGAGTATTGAGGTTTGAGGATTGAGGACGAGGACTGACGGTAGAGGATTGAGGTTTGAGGATTGAGCATTGAGGACTGAGGATTGAGGATGAGGGCTGAGGGTCGGGGACTGAGGTTTGACGACTGAGGGCTGAGGATTGAGGATTGAGAATTGAGGACTGATGATTGAGGATTGAAGATTGAGGATTGGGTATTGAGGATTGAAGAATGAGGATTGAGGATTGAGGATTGAGGATTGAGGGTTGCGGATTGAGGAACTAGGCCTGGAGATTGATTATTGACGGTCGATGATTGGGGATTGAGGATTGAGGATTGAGGATCTAGGATTGGTAATCGATTATTGAGGATTGTGGTTTGAGGTCTGAGGACTGAGGATTGTGTATTGAGAATTGAGGATTGAGGATTGAGGATTGAAGATTGAGGATGGGGGACTGAGTGTTGAGGGTTGAGTGATGAGAATTGAAGTTTGTGGATAGAGATTTTAAGATTGCAGACTGAGTATTGAGTATTGAAAGGTGTGAATTGACGATATTCTATTGAGGATTGAGAACTGACGAATGATTATTGTTGAGGACTGAGGACTGAAGGTTGAGGATTCAGGATTGTGGATTCAGGATTGAGGTTTGAGGACTGATAATTGAGGATTGAGTATTGAGGATTGAGGATTGAGGATTGAGGATTGAAGATTGAGGATTGGGCATTGCGGATTGAACATTGAGGATTGAGGATTGAGGATTGAGGATTGAGGATTGAGGACTGAAGATTGAATATTGATGATTGATGATTGAGGATTGAGGATTGAGGGTTGTGGATTGAGGACGAGGACTGAGGGTTGAGTATTGATGTGTGAGGTCTGAGGATTGAGGATTGAGGATTGAGAGTTGAGGATTGAGGTTTGAAGATTATCTATTGGGTGTTGAGGATTGAAGAATGAGGATTGACGATTGAGGATTGAGGATTGAGGATTGAAGATTGAGTATTGAGGATTGAACATTGAGGATTGAGGATTGAGAATTGAGGATTGGGGATTGAAGATTGAGTATTGAGGATTGATGACTGAGGATTGAGGATTGAGGATTGTGGATTGAGGATTGAAGATTGAGGATTGTGGATTGATGATTGAGGATTGAGGATTGAGGATTGCAGATTGAGGATTGCGGTTGAGGATTGAAGATTGAGGTTTGGGGATTGAGGATTGACGATTGAGGATTGAGTATTGGGGATTGAGAATTGAGGATTGAGGATTGAAATTGAGTATTGAGGATTGAAGATTGAGGATTGAGACTTGATTATTGAATATTGTGGATTGAGTATTGAACCATGAGTATTCAGAATATTGTATTGAGTATTGAGAATTGAGGATTGATGGTTGAGTATTGAGGATTGATGGCTGAGGGTTGTGTCTTGAATATTGAGGATTGAGGATTGAGGATTGAGGATAGAGCATTGAGGATTGAAGATTGAGTATTGATGATTGAAGATTGAGGATTGAGGATTGAGGATTGAGGATTGAGGTTGAGGATTGAAGATTGAGGATTGGGGATTTAGGATTGACGATTCAGGATTTAGTATTGGGGATTGAGAATTGAGGATTGAGGATTGAAATTGAGTATTGAGGATTGAAGACTGAGGATTGAGACTTGATTATTGAATATTGTGGATTGAGTATTGAACCATGAGTATTCAGAATATTGTATTGAGTATTGAGAATTGAGGATTGATGGTTGAGTATTGAGGATTGATGGCTGAGGGTTGTGTCTTGAATATTGAGGATTGAGGATTGAGGATTGAGGATAGAGCATTGAGGATTGAAGATTGAGTATTGATGATTGATTATTGAGGATTGAGGATTGAGGTTTGAGGATTGAGGACGAGGACTGACGGTTGAAGATTGAGGTTTGAGTATTGAGGATTGTGGATCGAGGACTGAGGATTGAGGATTGAGGATTTAGCATGGAGGATTGAAGATTGATGACTGGGGATTGAGGATTGAAGATTGAGTATTGAGGACTGAAGATTGGGGATTGAGGATCTAGGATTGGAGATTGATTATTGAGGATTGAAGATTGAGGATTGAGGATTGAGGATTGAGGATTGAGGATTGAGGATTGAGGACTGAGAATTGTGGATTGAGTATTGAGGATTGAGGATTGAGGATTGAGGATTGAGGATAAGAAGATTGAGGATTGGTTATTGCGGATTGAATATTGAGGATTGAGGATTGAGGATTGAGGATTGAGGACTGAAGATTGAATATTGATGATTGATGATTGATGATTGAGGATTGAGGATTGAGGGTTGTGGATAGTGGACGAGGACTGAGGGTTGAGTATTGATGTGTGAGGTCTGAGGATTCAGGATTGAGGATTGAGAGTTGAGGATTGAGGATTGAAGATTGAGGATTGGGAATTGAGGATTGAAGAATGAGTATTGAGGACTGAGGATTGAGGATTGCGGATTGAAGATTGAGTATTGAGGATTGAACATTGAGGATTGAGGATTGAGAATTGAGGATTGGGGATTGAAGATTGAGTATTGAGGATTGAAGATTGAGGATTGAGGATTGAAGATTGAGGATTGAGGATTGAGGGTTGAGGATTGGGGATTGAGGATTGAAGATTGAATATTGATGTTTGAAGATTGAGGATTGAGGATTGATGGTTGTGGACAGAGGACGAGGACTGAGGGTTGAATATTGATGTTTGAGGTCTGAGGATTGAGGATTGAGGATTGAGAATTGAGGATTGAGGATTGAGGATTGAAGATTGAGGATTGGGTATTGAGGATTGAAGAATGAGGATTGAGGATTGAGGATTGAGGATTGAGGATTGCAGATTGAGTATTGAGGATTGAGGATTGAGGATTGAGGACTGAGGATTGAGGATCGAGGATTGAGGATTGAGTATTGAGGATTGAAGATTGAGTATTGAGGATTGAAGATTGAGGATTGAAGATTGAGGATTGAGGATTGAGGATTGAGGATTGAGGATTGAAGATTGAGTATTGAGGATTGAAGATTGAGGATTGGGGATTGAGGATTGACGATTGAGGATTGAGTATTGGGGATTGAGAATTGAGGATTGAGGATTGAAATTGAGTATTGAGGATTGAAGATTGAGGATTGAGATTTGATTATTGAATATTGTGGATTGAGTATTGAACCATGAGTATTCAGAATATTCTATTGAGTATTGAGAATTGAGGATTGATGGTTGAGTATTGAGGATTGATGGCTGAGGGTTGTGTCTTGAATATTGAGGATTGAGGATTGAGGATTGAGGATAGAGCAATGAGGATTGAAGACTGAGTATTGATGATTGAATATTGAGGATTGAGTATTGAGGTTTGAGGATTGAGGACGAGGACTGACGGTTGAGGATTGAGGTTTGAGGATTGAGGATTGTGGATTGAGGACTGAGGACTGAGGGTTGAGGATTGAGGTTTGAGGAATGAGGATTGAGGAATGAGGATTGAGGATTGGGGATTGAGGATTGAGGATTGAGGATTGTAGACTGAAGATTGGGTATTGAGGATTGAAGAATGAGGATTGAGGATTGAGGATTGAGGATTGACGATTGCAGATTGAGTATTGAGGATTGAGGATTGAGGATTGAGGATTGAGGATTGAGGATTGAGGATTGAGGATTGAGGATTGAGGATTGAGGATTGAGGATTGAAGATTGAGTATTGAGGATTGAATATTGAGGATTGAGGATTGAGGATTGAGGATTGAGGTTGAGGATTGAAGATTGAGGATTGGGGATTGAGGATTGACGATTGAGGATTGAGTATTGGGGATTGAGAATTGAGGATTGAGCATTGGAATTGAGTATTGAGGACTGAAGATTGACGATTGAGATTTGATTATTGAATATTGTGGATTGAGTATTGAACCATGAGTATTCAGAATATTCTATTGAGTATTGAGAATTGAGGATTGATGGTTGAGTATTGAGGATTGATGGCTGAGGGTTGTGTCTTGAATATTGAGGATTGAGGATTGAGGATTGAGGATAGAGCATTGAGGATTGAAGATTGAGTATTGATGATTGAAAATTGAGGATTGAGGATTGAGGTTTGAGTATTGAGGACGAGGACTGACGGTTGAGGATTGATGTTTGAGGATTGAGGATTGTGGATAGAGGACTGAGGATTGAGGATTGAGGATTGAGCATTGAGGATTGAAGATTGATGACTGGGGATTGAGGATTGAAGATTGAGTATTAAGGATTGAAGATTGGGGATTGAGGATCTAGGATTGGAGATTGATTATTGAGGATTGAAGAGTGAGTATTGAGGATTGAGTATTGAGAATTGAGAAAGGAGGATGAGGACTGAGGGTTGAGGATTGAGGTTTGAGGAATGAGGACTGAGGATTGAGCATTGAGAATTGAGGACTGATGATTGAGGATTGAAGATTGAGGATTGTGGATTCAGGATAGAGGTTTGACGACTGAGAATTGAGGATTGAGTATTGAGGGTTGAGGATTGAGGATTGAGGATTGAGGATTGAAGATTGAGGATTGGGTATTTCGGATTGAACATTGAGGATTGAGGATTGAGGATTGAGGATTGAGGACTGAAGATTGAATATTGATGATTGATGATTGAGGATTGAGGATTGAGGGTTGTGGATTGAGGACGAGGACTGAGGGTTGAGTATTGATGTGCGGGGTCTGAGGATTGAGGATTGAGGATTGAGAGTTGAGGATTGAGGATTGAAGATTGAGGATTGGGTAATGAGGATTGAAGAATGAGGATTGAGGATTGAGGATTGAGGATTGAGGATTGAAGATTGAGTATTGAGGATTGAACATTGAGGCTTGAGGATTGAGAATTGAGGATTGGGGATTGAAGAATGAGTATTGAGGATTGAAGATTGAGGATTGAGGATTGAGGATTGAGGATTGAGGATTGAGGATTGAGGATTGGGGGATTGGGGATTGAAGATTGAATATTGATGATTGAAGATTGAGGATTGAGGATTGATGTTTGTGGGTAGAGGACGAGGACTGAGGGTTGAATATTGATGTTTGAGGTCTGAGGATTGAGGATTGAGGATTGAGAATTGAGGATTGAGGATTGAGGATTGAAGATTGAGGATTGGGTATTGAGGATTGAAGAATGAGGATTGAGGATTGAGGATTGAGGATTGAGGATTGCAGATTGAGTATTGAGGATTGAGGATTGAGGATTGAGGATTGTGGATTGAGGATTGAGGACTGAGGACTGAGGATTGAGGATTGAGGATTGAGAATTGAGAATTGAGTATGAGGACTGTGGGTTGAGGATTGAGGTTTGAGGAATGAGGATTGAGGTTTGGGGAATGAGGAATGAGGATTGAGGATTGAGGATTGAGGATTGAGGATTGAAGACTGAGTATTGAGGATTGAAGATTGTCGATTGAGGATTGAGGATTGAAGGTTGAGTATTGAGGATTGAATATTGAGGATTGTGGATTGAGGATTGAGGATTGAGGACTGAGGATTGACGATTGAGTATTGAAGATTGAGGATTTATGACTGAGGATTGAGGATTAAGGATTGAAGATTGGGGATTGAGGATCTAGGATTGGAGATTGATTATTGAGGATTGAAGATTGAGGATTGAGGATTGAGGATTGAGAATTGAGAATTGAGGATGAGGACTGAGGGTTGAGGATTGAGGTTTGAGGAATGAGGATTGAGGGTTGAGGATTGAGGATTGAGGATTGAGGATTGAGGACGGAGGATTGAGTATTGAAGATTGAGTATTGATGCCTGAGGATTGAGGATTGTGGATTGAGGATTGTGGATTGAGGATTGAAGATTGAGTATTGGGGATTGAAGATTGAGGATTGAGGATTTAGGACTGAGGATGGAGGATGAGGACTGACGGTTGAGGATTGAGGTTGGAGGATTGAGGATTGAGGATTGAGGACTGAGGACTGAGGATTGAGGATTGAGCATTGAGGATTGAAGATTGAGGATTGAGGATTGAGGACTGAGAATTGAGAATTGAGTATGAGGACCGAGGGTTGAGGATTGAGGTTTGAGGAATGAGGATTGAGGTTTGGGGAATGAAGAATGAGGATTGAGAATTGAGGATTGAGGATTGAGGATTGAAGACTGAGTATTGAGGATTGAAGATTGACGATTGAGGATTGAGGATTGAAGGTTGAGTATTGAGGATTGAATATTGAGGATTGTGGATTGACGATTGAGTATTGAGGACTGAGGATTGACGATTGAGTATTGAAGATTGAGGATTTATGACTGAGGATTGAGGATTAAGGATTGAAGATTGGGGATTGAGGATCTAGGATTGGAGATTGATTATTGAGGATTGAAGATTGAGGATTGAGGATTGAGGATTGAGAATTGAGAATTGAGGATGAGGACTGAGGGTTGGGGATTGAGGTTTGAGGAATGAGGATTGAGTGTTGAGGATTGAGAATTGAGGATTAAGGATTGAGGATTGAGTATTGAAGATTGAGTATTGATGCCTGAGGATTGAGGATTGTGGATTGAGGATAGTGGATTGAGGATTGAGGATTGAGGACTGAGAATTGAGAATTGTGTATGAGGACTGAGGGTTGAGGATTGAGGTTTGAGGAATGACGATTGAGGGATGAGGATTCAGGATTGAGGATTAAGTATTGGAGATTTGGGATTGAGGATCTAGGACTGGAGATTGATTATTGAGGATTGGAAATTGAGGATTGAGGATTCAGGATTGAGAACTGAGGATAGAGGATTGAGGATTAAGGATTGTGGATTGAGGATTGAAGATTGAGGATTGAGGATTGAGGATTGAGGATTGAGGATTGAGGATTGAGGATTGAAGATTGAATATTGATGATTGAAGATTGAGGATTGAGGATTGAGGGTTGTGGATTGAGGACGAGAACTGATGGTTGAATATTCATGTTTGAGGTCTGAGGGGTGAGGATTGAGGATTGAGAATTGAGGATTGATGGTTGAGGATTGAAGATTGAGGATTGGGTATTGAGGATTGAAGAATGAGCATTGAGGATTGAGGATTGAGGATTGAGGATTGCAGATTGTGTATTGAGGAATGAGGATTGAGCATTGAGGATTGAGGATTGAGGATTGAGGATTGAGGATTGAAGGTTGAGTATTGAGGAATGAAGGTTGAGGATTGAGGATTGAGGATTGACAATTGAGGATTGAGGATTGAAGATTGAGGGTTGAGGATTGAAATTGAGTATTGAGGATTGAAGATTGAGGATTGAGATTTGATTATTGAATATTGTGGATTGAGTATCGAACCATGCGAATTCAGGATATTCTATTGAGTATTGAGAATTGAGGATTGATGGTTGAGTATTGAGGATTGTTGGCTGAGGGTTGTGTGTTGAATATTGAGGATTGGGGATTGAGGATTGACGATTGCAGATTGAGTATTGAGGATTGAGGATTGAGGATTGAGGATTGAGGATTGAGGATTGAGGATTGAGGATTGAGGATTGAGGATTGAGGATTGAGGATTGAAGATTGAGTATTGAGGATTGAATATTGAGGACTGAGGATTGAGGATTGAGGATTGAGGTTGAGGATTGAAGATTGAGGATTGGGGATTGAGGATTGACGATTGAGGATTGAGTATTGGGGATTGAGAATTGAGGATTGAGCATTGGAATTGAGTATTGAGGACTGAAGATTGACGATTGAGATTTGATTATTGAATATTGTGGATTGAGTATTGAACCATGAGTATTCAGAATATTCTATTGAGTATTGAGAATTGAGGATTGATGGTTGAGTATTGAGGATTGATGGCTGAGGGTTGTGTCTTGAATATTGAGGATTGAGGATTGAGGATTGAGGATAGAGCATTGAGGATTGAAGATTGAGTATTGATGATTGAAAATTGAGGATTGAGGATTGAGGTTTGAGTATTGAGGACGAGGACTGACGGTTGAGGATTGATGTTTGAGGATTGAGGATTGTGGATAGAGGACTGAGGATTGAGGATTGAGGATTGAGCATTGAGGATTGAAGATTGATGACTGGGGATTGAGGATTGAAGATTGAGTATTAAGGATTGAAGATTGGGGATTGAGGATCTAGGATTGGAGATTGATTATTGAGGATTGAAGATTGAGTATTGAGGATTGAGTATTGAGAATTGAGAAAGGAGGATGAGGACTGAGGGTTGAGGATTGAGGTTTGAGGAATGAGGACTGAGGAATGAGCATTGAGAATTGAGGACTGATGATTGAGGATTGAAGATTGAGGATTGTGGATTCAGGATAGAGGTTTGACGACTGAGAATTGAGGATTGAGTATTGAGGGTTGAGGATTGAGGATTGAGGATTGAGGATTGAAGATTGAGGATTGGGTATTTCGGATTGAACATTGAGGATTGAGGATTGAGGATTGAGGATTGAGGACTGAAGATTGAATATTGATGATTGATGATTGAGGATTGAGGATTGAGGGTTGTGGATTGAGGACGAGGACTGAGGGTTGAGTATTGATGTGTGGGGTCTGAGGATTGAGGATTGAGGATTGAGAGTTGAGGATTGAGGATTGAAGATTGAGGATTGGGTAATGAGGATTGAAGAATGAGGATTGAGGATTGAGGATTGAGGATTGAGGATTGAGGATTGAAGATTGAGTATTGAGGATTGAACATTGAGGCTTGAGGATTGAGAATTGAGGATTGGGGATTGAAGAATGAGTATTGAGGATTGAAGATTGAGGATTGAGGATTGAGGATTGAGGATTGAGGATTGAGGATTGAGGATTGGGGGATTGGGGATTGAAGATTGAATATTGATGATTGAAGATTGAGGATTGAGGATTGATGTTTGTGGGTAGAGGACGAGGACTGAGGGTTGAATATTGATGTTTGAGGTCTGAGGATTGAGGATTGAGGATTGAGAATTGAGGATTGAGGATTGAGGATTGAAGATTGAGGATTGGGTATTGAGGATTGAAGAATGAGGATTGAGGATTGAGGATTGAGGATTGAGGATTGCAGATTGAGTATTGAGGATTGAGGATTGAGGATTGAGGATTGTGGATTGAGGATTGAGGACTGAGGACTGAGGATTGAGGATTGAGGATTGAGAATTGAGAATTGAGTATGAGGACTGTGGGTTGAGGATTGAGGTTTGAGGAATGAGGATTGAGGTTTGGGGAATGAGGAATGAGGATTGAGGATTGAGGATTGAGGATTGAGGATTGAAGACTGAGTATTGAGGATTGAAGATTGTCGATTGAGGATTGAGGATTGAAGGTTGAGTATTGAGGATTGAATATTGAGGATTGTGGATTGAGGATTGAGGATTGAGGACTGAGGATTGACGATTGAGTATTGAAGATTGAGGATTTATGACTGAGGATTGAGGATTAAGGATTGAAGATTGGGGATTGAGGATCTAGGATTGGAGATTGATTATTGAGGATTGAAGATTGAGGATTGAGGATTGAGGATTGAGAATTGAGAATTGAGGATGAGGACTGAGGGTTGAGGATTGAGGTTTGAGGAATGAGGATTGAGGGTTGAGGATTGAGGATTGAGGATTGAGGATTGAGGACGGAGGATTGAGTATTGAAGATTGAGTATTGATGCCTGAGGATTGAGGATTGTGGATTGAGGATTGTGGATTGAGGATTGAAGATTGAGTATTGGGGATTGAAGATTGAGGATTGAGGATTTAGGACTGAGGATGGAGGATGAGGACTGACGGTTGAGGATTGAGGTTGGAGGATTGAGGATTGAGGATTGAGGACTGAGGACTGAGGATTGAGGATTGAGCATTGAGGATTGAAGATTGAGGATTGAGGATTGAGGACTGAGAATTGAGAATTGAGTATGAGGACCGAGGGTTGAGGATTGAGGTTTGAGGAATGAGGATTGAGGTTTGGGGAATGAAGAATGAGGATTGAGAATTGAGGATTGAGGATTGAGGATTGAAGACTGAGTATTGAGGATTGAAGATTGACGATTGAGGATTGAGGATTGAAGGTTGAGTATTGAGGATTGAATATTGAGGATTGTGGATTGACGATTGAGTATTGAGGACTGAGGATTGACGATTGAGTATTGAAGATTGAGGATTTATGACTGAGGATTGAGGATTAAGGATTGAAGATTGGGGATTGAGGATCTAGGATTGGAGATTGATTATTGAGGATTGAAGATTGAGGATTGAGGATTGAGGATTGAGAATTGAGAATTGAGGATGAGGACTGAGGGTTGGGGATTGAGGTTTGAGGAATGAGGATTGAGTGTTGAGGATTGAGAATTGAGGATTAAGGATTGAGGATTGAGTATTGAAGATTGAGTATTGATGCCTGAGGATTGAGGATTGTGGATTGAGGATAGTGGATTTAGGATTGAGGATTGAGGACTGAGAATTGAGAATTGTGTATGAGGACTGAGGGTTGAGGATTGAGGTTTGAGGAATGAGGATTGAGGGATGAGGATTCAGGATTGAGGATTAAGTATTGGAGATTTGGGATTGAGGATCTAGGACTGGAGATTGATTATTGAGGATTGGAAATTGAGGATTGAGGATTCAGGATTGAGAACTGAGGATAGAGGATTGAGGATTAAGGATTGTGGATTGAGGATTGAAGATTGAGGATTGAGGATTGAGGATTGAGGATTGAGGACTGAGGATTGAAGATTGAATATTGATGATTGAAGATTGAGGATTGAGGATTGAGGGTTGTGGATTGAGGACGAGAACTGATGGTTGAATATTCATGTTTGAGGTCTGAGGGGTGAGGATTGAGGATTGAGAATTGAGGATTGATGGTTGAGGATTGAAGATTGAGGATTGGGTATTGAGGATTGAAGAATGAGCATTGAGGATTGAGGATTGAGGATTGAGGATTGCAGATTGTGTATTGAGGAATGAGGATTGAGCATTGAGGATTGAGGATTGAGGATTGAGGATTGAGGATTGAAGGTTGAGTATTGAGGAATGAAGGTTGAGGATTGAGGATTGAGGATTGACAATTGAGGATTGAGGATTGAAGATTGAGGGTTGAGGATTGAAATTGAGTATTGAGGATTGAAGATTGAGGATTGAGATTTGATTATTGAATATTGTGGATTGAGTATCGAACCATGCGAATTCAGGATATTCTATTGAGTATTGAGAATTGAGGATTGATGGTTGAGTATTGAGGATTGTTGGCTGAGGGTTGTGTGTTGAATATTGAGGATTGGGGATTGAGGATTGACGATTGCAGATTGAGTATTGAGGATTGAGGATTGAGGATTGAGGATTGAGGATTGAGGATTGAGGATTGAGGATTGAGGATTGAGGATTGAGGATTGAGGATTGAAGAATGAGTATTGAGGATTGAATATTGAGGATTGAGGATTGAGGATTGAGGATTGAGGTTGAGGATTGAAGATTGAGGATTGGGGATTGAGGATTGACGATTGAGGATTGAGTATTGGGGATTGAGAATTGAGGATTGAGCATTGGAATTGAGTATTGAGGACTGAAGATTGACGATTGAGATTTGATTATTGAATATTGTGGATTGAGTATTGAACCATGAGTATTCAGAATATTCTATTGAGTATTGAGAATTGAGGATTGATGGTTGAGTATTGAGGATTGATGGCTGAGGGTTGTGTCTTGAATATTGAGGATTGAGGATTGAGGATTGAGGATAGAGCATTGAGGATTGAAGATTGAGTATTGATGATTGAAAATTGAGGATTGAGGATTGAGGTTTGAGTATTGAGGACGAGGACTGACGGTTGAGGATTGATGTTTGAGGATTGAGGATTGTGGATAGAGGACTGAGGATTGAGGATTGAGGATTGAGCATTGAGGATTGAAGATTGATGACTGGGGATTGAGGATTGAAGATTGAGTATTAAGGATTGAAGATTGGGGATTGAGGATCTAGGATTGGAGATTGATTATTGAGGATTGAAGATTGAGTATTGAGGATTGAGTATTGAGAATTGAGAAAGGAGGATGAGGACTGAGGGTTGAGGATTGAGGTTTGAGGAATGAGGACTGAGGATTGAGCATTGAGAATTGAGGACTGATGATTGAGGATTGAAGATTGAGGATTGTGGATTCAGGATAGAGGTTTGACGACTGAGAATTGAGGATTGAGTATTGAGGGTTGAGGATTGAGGATTGAGGATTGAGGATTGAAGATTGAGGATTGGGTATTTCGGATTGAACATTGAGGATTGAGGATTGAGGATTGAGGATTGAGGACTGAAGATTGAATATTGATGATTGATGATTGAGGATTGAGGATTGAGGGTTGTGGATTGAGGACGAGGACTGAGGGTTGAGTATTGATGTGTGGGGTCTGAGGATTGAGGATTGAGGATTGAGAGTTGAGGATTGAGGATTGAAGATTGAGGATTGGGTAATGAGGATTGAAGAATGAGGATTGAGGATTGAGGATTGAGGATTGAGGATTGAAGATTGAGTATTGAGGATTGAACATTGAGGCTTGAGGATTGAGAATTGAGGATTGGGGATTGAAGAATGAGTATTGAGGATTGAAGATTGAGGATTGAGGATTGAGGATTGAGGATTGAAGAATGAGGATTGAGGATTGAGGGTTGAGGAATGAGGATTGAAGATTGAGTATTGATGATTGAATATTGAGGATTGAGGATTGAGGTTTGAGGATTGAGGATGAAGACTGAGGGTTGAGGATTGAGGTTTGAGGAACGAGGATTGAGGTTGAGGATTGAGGACTAAGGATTGACGATTGAGTATTGAAGATTGAGGATTGATGACTGAGCATTGACGACTGAGAATTGAGGATTGAGGATTGCTGATTGAAGATTGAGCATTGATGATTGAATATTGAGGATTGAGTATTGAGGTTTGAGGATTGAGGACGAGGACTGACGGTAGAGGATTGAGGTTTGAGGATTGAGCATTGAGGACTGAGGATTGAGGATGAGGGCTGAGGGTCGGGGACTGAGGTTTGACGACTGAGGGCTGAGGATTGAGGATTGAGAATTGAGGACTGATGATTGAGGATTGAAGATTGAGGATTGGGTATTGAGGATTGAAGAATGAGGATTGAGGATTGAGGATTGAGGATTGAGGGTTGCGGATTGAGGAACTAGGCCTGGAGATTGATTATTGACGGTCGATGATTGGGGATTGAGGATTGAGGATTGAGGATCTAGGATTGGTAATCGATTATTGAGGATTGTGGTTTGAGGTCTGAGGACTGAGGATTGTGTATTGAGAATTGAGGATTGAGGATTGAGGATTGAAGATTGAGGATGGGGGACTGAGTGTTGAGGGTTGAGTGATGAGAATTGAAGTTTGTGGATAGAGATTTTAAGATTGCAGACTGAGTATTGAGTATTGAAAGGTGTGAATTGACGATATTCTATTGAGGATTGAGAACTGACGAATGATTATTGTTGAGGACTGAGGACTGAAGGTTGAGGATTCAGGATTGTGGATTCAGGATTGAGGTTTGAGGACTGATAATTGAGGATTGAGTATTGAGGATTGAGGATTGAGGATTGAGGATTGAGGATTGAAGATTGAGGATTGGGCATTGCGGATTGAACATTGAGGATTGAGGATTGAGGATTGAGGATTGAGGATTGAGGACTGAAGATTGAATATTGATGATTGGTGATTGAGGATTGAGGATTGAGGGTTGTGGATTGAGGACGAGGACTGAGGGTTGAGTATTGATGTGTGAGGTCTGAGGATTGAGGATTGAGGATTGAGAGTTGAGGATTGAGGTTTGAAGATTATCTATTGGGTGTTGAGGATTGAAGAATGAGGATTGACGATTGAGGATTGAGGATTGAGGATTGAAGATTGAGTATTGAGGATTGAACATTGAGGATTGAGGATTGAGAATTGAGGATTGGGGATTGAAGATTGAGTATTGAGGATTGATGACTGAGGATTGAGGATTGAGGATTGTGGATTGAGGATTGAAGATTGAGGATTGTGGATTGATGATTGAGGATTGAGGATTGAGGATTGCAGATTGAGGATTGCGGTTGAGGATTGAAGATTGAGGTTTGGGGATTGAGGATTGACGATTGAGGATTGAGTATTGGGGATTGAGAATTGAGGATTGAGGATTGAAATTGAGTATTGAGGATTGAAGATTGAGGATTGAGACTTGATTATTGAATATTGTGGATTGAGTATTGAACCATGAGTATTCAGAATATTGTATTGAGTATTGAGAATTGAGGATTGATGGTTGAGTATTGAGGATTGATGGCTGAGGGTTGTGTCTTGAATATTGAGGATTGAGGATTGAGGATTGAGGATAGAGCATTGAGGATTGAAGATTGAGTATTGATGATTGAAGATTGAGGATTGAGGATTGAGGATTGAGGATTGAGGTTGAGGATTGAAGATTGAGGATTGGGGATTTAGGATTGACGATTCAGGATTTAGTATTGGGGATTGAGAATTGAGGATTGAGGATTGAAATTGAGTATTGAGGATTGAAGACTGAGGATTGAGACTTGATTATTGAATATTGTGGATTGAGTATTGAACCATGAGTATTCAGAATATTGTATTGAGTATTGAGAATTGAGGATTGATGGTTGAGTATTGAGGATTGATGGCTGAGGGTTGTGTCTTGAATATTGAGGATTGAGGATTGAGGATTGAGGATAGAGCATTGAGGATTGAAGATTGAGTATTGATGATTGATTATTGAGGATTGAGGATTGAGGTTTGAGGATTGAGGACGAGGACTGACGGTTGAAGATTGAGGTTTGAGTATTGAGGATTGTGGATCGAGGACTGAGGATTGAGGATTGAGGATTTAGCATGGAGGATTGAAGATTGATGACTGGGGATTGAGGATTGAAGATTGAGTATTGAGGACTGAAGATTGGGGATTGAGGATCTAGGATTGGAGATTGATTATTGAGGATTGAAGATTGAGGATTGAGGATTGAGGATTGAGGATTGAGGATTGAGGATTGAGGACTGAGAATTGTGGATTGAGTATTGAGGATTGAGGATTGAGGATTGAGGATTGAGGATAAGAAGATTGAGGATTGGTTATTGCGGATTGAATATTGAGGATTGAGGATTGAGGATTGAGGATTGAGGACTGAAGATTGAATATTGATGATTGATGATTGATGATTGAGGATTGAGGATTGAGGGTTGTGGATAGTGGACGAGGACTGAGGGTTGAGTATTGATGTGTGAGGTCTGAGGATTCAGGATTGAGGATTGAGAGTTGAGGATTGAGGATTGAAGATTGAGGATTGGGAATTGAGGATTGAAGAATGAGTATTGAGGACTGAGGATTGAGGATTGCGGATTGAAGATTGAGTATTGAGGATTGAACATTGAGGATTGAGGATTGAGAATTGAGGATTGGGGATTGAAGATTGAGTATTGAGGATTGAAGATTGAGGATTGAGGATTGAAGATTGAGGATTGAGGATTGAGGGTTGAGGATTGGGGATTGAGGATTGAAGATTGAATATTGATGTTTGAAGATTGAGGATTGAGGATTGATGGTTGTGGACAGAGGACGAGGACTGAGGGTTGAATATTGATGTTTGAGGTCTGAGGATTGAGGATTGAGGATTGAGAATTGAGGATTGAGGATTGAGGATTGAAGATTGAGGATTGGGTATTGAGGATTGAAGAATGAGGATTGAGGATTGAGGATTGAGGATTGAGGATTGCAGATTGAGTATTGAGGATTGAGGATTGAGGATTGAGGACTGAGGATTGAGGATCGAGGATTGAGGATTGAGTATTGAGGATTGAAGATTGAGTATTGAGGATTGAAGATTGAGGATTGAAGATTGAGGATTGAGGATTGAGGATTGAGGATTGAGGATTGAAGATTGAGTATTGAGGATTGAAGATTGAGGATTGGGGATTGAGGATTGACGATTGAGGATTGAGTATTGGGGATTGAGAATTGAGGATTGAGGATTGAGGATTGAAATTGAGTATTGAGGATTGAAGATTGAGGATTGAGATTTGATTATTGAATATTGTGGATTGAGTATTGAACCATGAGTATTCAGAATATTCTATTGAGTATTGAGAATTGAGGATTGATGGTTGAGTATTGAGGATTGATGGCTGAGGGTTGTGTCTTGAATATTGAGGATTGAGGATTGAGGATTGAGGATAGAGCAATGAGGATTGAAGACTGAGTATTGATGATTGAATATTGAGGATTGAGTATTGAGGTTTGAGGATTGAGGACGAGGACTGACGGTTGAGGATTGAGGTTTGAGGATTGAGGATTGTGGATTGAGGACTGAGGACTGAGGGTTGAGGATTGAGGTTTGAGGAATGAGGATTGAGGAATGAGGATTGAGGATTGGGGATTGAGGATTGAGGATTGAGGATTGTAGACTGAAGATTGGGTATTGAGGATTGAAGAATGAGGATTGAGGATTGAGGATTGAGGATTGACGATTGCAGATTGAGTATTGAGGATTGAGGATTGAGGATTGAGGATTGAGGATTGAGGATTGAGGATTGAGGATTGAGGATTGAGGATTGAGGATTGAGGATTGAAGATTGAGTATTGAGGATTGAATATTGAGGATTGAGGATTGAGGATTGAGGATTGAGGTTGAGGATTGAAGATTGAGGATTGGGGATTGAGGATTGACGATTGAGGATTGAGTATTGGGGATAGAGAATTGAGGTTTGAGCATTGGAATTGAGTATTGAGGACTGAAGATTGACGATTGAGATTTGATTATTGAATATTGTGGATTGAGTATTGAACCATGAGTATTCAGAATATTCTATTGAGTATTGAGAATTGAGGATTGATGGTTGAGTATTGAGGATTGATGGCTGAGGGTTGTGTCTTGAATATTGAGGATTGAGGATTCAGGATTGAGGATAGAGCATTGAGGATTGAAGATTGAGTATTGATGATTGAAAATTGAGGATTGTGGATTGAGGTTTGAGTATTGAGGACGAGGACTGACGGTTGAGGATTGATGTTTGAGGATTGAGGATTGTGGATAGAGGACTGAGGATTGAGGAATGAGGATTGAGCATTGAGGATTGAAGATTGATGACTGGGGATTGAGGATTGAAGATTGAGTATTAAGGATTGAAGATTGGGGATTGAGGATCTAGGATTGGAGATTGATTATTGAGGATTGAAGATTGAGTATTGAGGATTGAGTATTGAGAATTGAGAAAGGAGGATGAGGACTGAGGGTTGAGGATTGAGGTTTGAGGAATGAGGACTGAGGATTGAGCATTGAGAATTGAGGACTGATGATTGAGGATTGAAGATTGAGGATTGTGGATTCAGGATAGAGGTTTGACGACTGAGAATTGAGGATTGAGTATTGAGGGTTGAGGATTGAGGATTGAGGATTGAGGATTGAAGATTGAGGATTGGGTATTTCGGATTGAACATTGAGGATTGAGGATTGAGGATTGAGGATTGAGGACTGAAGATTGAATATTGATGATTGATGATTGAGGATTGAGGATTGAGGGTTGTGGATTGAGGACGAGGACTGAGGGTTGAGTATTGATGTGTGGGGTCTGAGGATTGAGGATTGAGGATTGAGAGTTGAGGATTGAGGATTGAAGATTGAGGATTGGGTAATGAGGATTGAAGAATGAGGATTGAGGATTGAGGATTGAGGATTGAGGATTGAAGATTGAGTATTGAGGATTGAACATTGAGGCTTGAGGATTGAGAATTGAGGATTGGGGATTGAAGAATGAGTATTGAGGATTGAAGATTGAGGATTGAGGATTGAGGATTGAGGATTGAGGATTGAGGATTGAGGATTGGGGGATTGGGGATTGAAGATTGAATATTGATGATTGAAGATTGAGGATTGAGGATTGATGTTTGTGGGTAGAGGACGAGGACTGAGGGTTGAATATTGATGTTTGAGGTCTGAGGATTGAGGATTGAGGATTGAGAATTGAGGATTGAGGATTGAGGATTGAAGATTGAGGATTGGGTATTGAGGATTGAAGAATGAGGATTGAGGATTGAGGATTGAGGATTGAGGATTGCAGATTGAGTATTGAGGATTGAGGATTGAGGATTGAGGATTGTGGATTGAGGATTGAGGACTGAGGACTGAGGATTGAGGATTGAGGATTGAGAATTGAGAATTGAGTATGAGGACTGTGGGTTGAGGATTGAGGTTTGAGGAATGAGGATTGAGGTTTGGGGAATGAGGAATGAGGATTGAGGATTGAGGATTGAGGATTGAGGATTGAAGACTGAGTATTGAGGATTGAAGATTGTCGATTGAGGATTGAGGATTGAAGGTTGAGTATTGAGGATTGAATATTGAGGATTGTGGATTGAGGATTGAGGATTGAGGACTGAGGATTGACGATTGAGTATTGAAGATTGAGGATTTATGACTGAGGATTGAGGATTAAGGATTGAAGATTGGGGATTGAGGATCTAGGATTGGAGATTGATTTTTGAGGATTGAAGATTGAGGATTGAGGATTGAGGATTGAGAATTGAGAATTGAGGATGAGGACTGAGGGTTGAGGATTGAGGTTTGAGGAATGAGGATTGAGGGTTGAGGATTGAGGATTGAGGATTGAGGATTGAGGACGGAGGATTGAGTATTGAAGATTGAGTATTGATGCCTGAGGATTGAGGATTGTGGATTGAGGATTGTGGATTGAGGATTGAAGATTGAGTATTGGGGATTGAAGATTGAGGATTGAGGATTTAGGACTGAGGATGGAGGATGAGGACTGACGGTTGAGGATTGAGGTTGGAGGATTGAGGATTGAGGATTGAGGACTGAGGACTGAGGATTGAGGATTGAGCATTGAGGATTGAAGATTGAGGATTGAGGATTGAGGACTGAGAATTGAGAATTGAGTATGAGGACCGAGGGTTGAGGATTGAGGTTTGAGGAATGAGGATTGAGGTTTGGGGAATGAAGAATGAGGATTGAGAATTGAGGATTGAGGATTGAGGATTGAAGACTGAGTATTGAGGATTGAAGATTGACGATTGAGGATTGAGGATTGAAGGTTGAGTATTGAGGATTGAATATTGAGGATTGTGGATTGACGATTGAGTATTGAGGACTGAGGATTGACGATTGAGTATTGAAGATTGAGGATTTATGACTGAGGATTGAGGATTAAGGATTGAAGATTGGGGATTGAGGATCTAGGATTGGAGATTGATTATTGAGGATTGAAGATTGAGGATTGAGGATTGAGGATTGAGAATTGAGAATTGAGGATGAGGACTGAGGGTTGGGGATTGAGGTTTGAGGAATGAGGATTGAGTGTTGAGGATTGAGAATTGAGGATTAAGGATTGAGGATTGAGTATTGAAGATTGAGTATTGATGCCTGAGGATTGAGGATTGTGGATTGAGGATAGTGGATTGAGGATTGAGGATTGAGGACTGAGAATTGAGAATTGTGTATGAGGACTGAGGGTTGAGGATTGAGGTTTGAGGAATGAGGATTGAGGGATGAGGATTCAGGATTGAGGATTAAGTATTGGAGATTTGGGATTGAGGATCTAGGACTGGAGATTGATTATTGAGGATTGGAAATTGAGGATTGAGGATTCAGGATTGAGAACTGAGGATAGAGGATTGAGGATTAAGGATTGTGGATTGAGGATTGAAGATTGATGATTGAGGATTGAGGATTGAGGATTGAGGATTGAGGATTGAAGATTGAATATTGATGATTGAAGATTGAGGATTGAGGATTGAGGGTTGTGGATTGAGGACGAGAACTGATGGTTGAATATTCATGTTTGAGGTCTGAGGGGTGAGGATTGAGGATTGAGAATTGAGGATTGATGGTTGAGGATTGAAGATTGAGTATTGGGTATTGAGGATTGAAGAATGAGCATTGAGGATTGAGGATTGAGGATTGAGGATTGCAGATTGTGTATTGAGGAATGAGGATTGAGCATTGAGGATTGAGGATTGAGGATTGAGGATTGAGGATTGAAGGTTGAGTATTGAGGAATGAAGGTTGAGGATTGAGGATTGAGGATTGACAATTGAGGATTGAGGATTGAAGATTGAGGGTTGAGGATTGAAATTGAGTATTGAGGATTGAAGATTGAGGATTGAGATTTGATTATTGAATATTGTGGATTGAGTATCGAACCATGCGAATTCAGGATATTCTATTGAGTATTGAGAATTGAGGATTGATGGTTGAGTATTGAGGATTGTTGGCTGAGGGTTGTGTGTTGAATATTGAGGATTGGGGATTGAGGGTTGCGGGTTGAGGGTCTAGGATTGGTAATCGATTATTGAGGATTGAGGTTTGAGGTCTGAGGACTGAGGATTGAGGATTGAGAATTGAGGAATGAGGATTGAGGATTGAAGATTGAGGATGGGGGACTGAGTGCTGAGGGTTGAGTGATGAGAACTGAAGTTTGTGGATAGAGATTTTAAGATTGCAGACTGAGTATTGAGTATTGAAAGGTGTGAATTGACGATATTCTATTGAGGATTGAGAACTGACGAATGATTGTTGAGGACTGAGGTCTGAAGGTTGAGGATTCAGGATTGTGGATTCAGGATTGATGTTTGAGGACTGAGAATTGTGGATTGAGGATTGAGGATTGAGGACTGAGGATTGAGGATTGAGGATTGAAGATTGAGGATTGTGTATTGCGGATTGAATATTGAGGATTGAGGATTGGGGATTGAGGATTGAGGATTGAGGACTGAAGATTGAATATTGATGATTGATGATTGAGGATTGAGGATTGATGGTTGTGGATTGAGGACGAGGACTGAGGGTTGAGTATTGATGTGTGAGGTCTGAGGATTGAGGATTGAGGATTGAGAGTTGAGGATTGAGGATTGAAGATTCAGGATTGGGTATTGAGGATTGAAGAATGAGGATTGAGGATTGAGGATTGAGGATTGCGGATTGAAGATTGAGTATTGAGGATTGAACATTGAGGATTGAGGATTGAGAATTGAGGATTGGGGATTGGAGATTGAGTACTGAGGATTGAAGATTGAGGATTGAGCATTGAGGATTGAGGATTGAGGATTGAAGGTTGAGTATTGAGGATTGAATATTGATGATTGCGGATTGAGCATTGAGGATTGAGGAATGAGGATTGACGATTGAGTATTGAAGATTGAGTATTGATGCCTGAGGATTGAGGATTGAGGATTGAGGATTGAGGACCGAGGATTGAAGATTGAGAATTGAGGATTCATTGCTGAGTATTGAGGATTGAGGATTGAGAATTGAGGATTGAGTATTGAAGATTGAGGATTGATGGTTGAGGATTGAGGATTGAGGATTGAGGATCGAGTATTGAGGATTGAATATTGAGGATTGAGGAATGAGGATTGAGGATTGAGGATTGAGGATTAAGGATTGAAGATTGGGGATTGAAGATTGAGGACTGGGGATTGAGGATTGAAGATTGAGGATTAAGGATTGAAGATTGGGGATTGAGGATCTAGGATTGGAGACTGATTATTGAGGATTGAAGATTGAGGATTGAGGATTGAGGATTGAGGATTGAGGATTGAGGATTGAGGATTGAAGATTGAGGATTGAGGATTGAGGATTGAGGATTGAGGATTGAGGATTGAAGATTGATGACTGGGGATTGAGGATTGAAGATTGAGTATTAAGGATTGAAGATTGGGGATTGAGGATCTAGGATTGGAGATTGATTATTGAGGATTGAAGATTGAGTATTGAGGATTGAGGATTGAGAATTGAGAATTGAGGATGAGGACTGAGGGTTGAGGATTGAGGTTTGAGGAATGAGGACTGAGGATTGAGGATTGAGAATTGAGGACTGATGATTGAGGATTGAAGATTGAGGATTGTGGATTCAGGACTGAGGTTTGAGGACTGAGAATTGAGGATTGAGTATTGAGGATTGAGGAATGAGGATTGAGGATTGAGGAATGAGGATTGAGGATTGAGGATTGAGGATTGAAGATTGAATATTGATGATTGAAGATAGAGGATTGAGGATTGAAGGTTGTGGATAGAGGACGAGGACTGAGGGTTGAATATTGATGTTTGAGGTCTGAGGATTGAGGATTGAGGATTGAGAATTGAGGATTGAGGATTGAGGATTGAAGATTGAGGATTGGGTATTGAGGATTGAAGAATGAGGATTGAGGATTGAGGATTGAGGATTGAGGATTGCAGTTTGAGTATTGAGGATTGAGGATTGAGGATTGAGGATTGAGGATTGAGGATTGAGAATTGAGGATTGAGGATTGAGGATTGAAGATTGAGTATTGAGGATTGAAGATTGAGGATTGAGGGTTGAGGATTGAGGATTGAGGCTGAGGATTGAAGATTGAGGATTGGGGATTGAGGATTGACGATTGAGGATTGAGTATTGGAGATTGAGAATTGAGGATTGAGGATTGAAATTGAGTATTGAGGATTGAAGATTGAGGATTGAGACTTGATTATTGAATATTGTGGATTGAGTATTGAACCATGAGTATTCAGAATATTGTATTGAGTATTGAGAATTGAGGATTGATGGTTGAGTATTGAGGATTGATGGCTGAGGGTTGTGTCTTGAATATTGAGGATTGAGGATTGAGGATTGAGGATAGAGCATTGAGGATTGAAGATTGAGTATTGATGATTGAAAATTGAGGATTGAGGATTGAGGTTTGAGTATTGAGGACGAGGACTGACGGTTGAGGATTGATGTTTGAGGATTGAGGATTGTGGATAGAGGACTGAGGATTGAGGATTGAGGATTGAGCATTGAGGATTGAAGATTGATGACTGGGGATTGAGGATTGAAGATTGAGTATTAAGGATTGAAGATTGGGGATTGAGGATCTAGGATTGGAGATTGATTATTGAGGATTGAAGATTGAGTATTGAGGATTGAGTATTGAGAATTGAGAAAGGAGGATGAGGACTGAGGGTTGAGGATTGAGGTTTGAGGAATGAGGACTGAGGATTGAGCATTGAGAATTGAGGACTGATGATTGAGGATTGAAGATTGAGGATTGTGGATTCAGGATAGAGGTTTGACGACTGAGAATTGAGGATTGAGTATTGAGGGTTGAGGATTGAGGATTGAGGATTGAGGATTGAAGATTGAGGATTGGGTATTTCGGATTGAACATTGAGGATTGAGGATTGAGGATTGAGGATTGAGGACTGAAGATTGAATATTGATGATTGATGATTGAGGATTGAGGATTGAGGGTTGTGGATTGAGGACGAGGACTGAGGGTTGAGTATTGATGTGTGGGGTCTGAGGATTGAGGATTGAGGATTGAGAGTTGAGGATTGAGGATTGAAGATTGAGGATTGGGTAATGAGGATTGAAGAATGAGGATTGAGGATTGAGGATTGAGGATTGAGGATTGAAGATTGAGTATTGAGGATTGAACATTGAGGCTTGAGGATTGAGAATTGAGGATTGGGGATTGAAGAATGAGTATTGAGGATTGAAGATTGAGGATTGAGGATTGAGGATTGAGGATTGAGGATTGAGGATTGAGGATTGGGGGATTGGGGATTGAAGATTGAATATTGATGATTGAAGATTGAGGATTGAGGATTGATGTTTGTGGGTAGAGGACGAGGACTGAGGGTTGAATATTGATGTTTGAGGTCTGAGGATTGAGGATTGAGGATTGAGAATTGAGGATTGAGGATTGAGGATTGAAGATTGAGGATTGGGTATTGAGGATTGAAGAATGAGGATTGAGGATTGAGGATTGAGGATTGAGGATTGCAGATTGAGTATTGAGGATTGAGGATTGAGGATTGAGGATTGTGGATTGAGGATTGAGGACTGAGGACTGAGGATTGAGGATTGAGGATTGAGAATTGAAAATTGAGTATGAGGACTGTGGGTTGAGGATTGAGGTTTGAGGAATGAGGATTGAGGTTTGGGGAATGAGGAATGAGGATTGAGGATTGAGGATTGAGGATTGAGGATTGAAGACTGAGTATTGAGGATTGAAGATTGTCGATTGAGGATTGAGGATTGAAGGTTGAGTATTGAGGATTGAATATTGAGGATTGTGGATTGAGGATTGAGGATTGAGGACTGAGGATTGACGATTGAGTATTGAAGATTGAGGATTTATGACTGAGGATTGAGGATTAAGGATTGAAGATTGGGGATTGAGGATCTAGGATTGGAGATTGATTATTGAGGATTGAAGATTGAGGATTGAGGATTGAGGATTGAGAATTGAGAATTGAGGATGAGGACTGAGGGTTGAGGATTGAGGTTTGAGGAATGAGGATTGAGGGTTGAGGATTGAGGATTGAGGATTGAGGATTGAAGATTGAATATTGATGATTGAAGATTGAGGATTGAGGATTGAGGGTTGTGGATTGAGGACGAGAACTGATGGTTGAATATTCATGTTTGAGGTCTGAGGGGTGAGGATTGAGGATTGAGAATTGAGGATTGATGGTTGAGGATTGAAGATTGAGGATTGGGTATTGAGGATTGAAGAATGAGCATTGAGGATTGAGGATTGAGGATTGAGGATTGCAGATTGTGTATTGAGGAATGAGGATTGAGCATTGAGGATTGAGGATTGAGGATTGAGGATTGAGGATTGAAGGTTGAGTATTGAGGAATGAAGGTTGAGGATTGAGGATTGAGGATTGACAATTGAGGATTGAGGATTGAAGATTGAGGGTTGAGGATTGAAATTGAGTATTGAGGATTGAAGATTGAGGATTGAGATTTGATTATTGAATATTGTGGATTGAGTATCGAACCATGCGAATTCAGGATATTCTATTGAGTATTGAGAATTGAGGATTGATGGTTGAGTATTGAGGATTGTTGGCTGAGGGTTGTGTGTTGAATATTGAGGATTGGGGATTGAGGGTTGAGGGTTGAGGGTCTAGGATTGGTAATCGATTATTGAGGATTGAGGTTTGAGGTCTGAGGACTGAGGATTGAGGATTGAGAATTGAGGAATGAGGATTGAGGATTGAAGATTGAGGATGGGGGACTGAGTGCTGAGGGTTGAGTGATGAGAACTGAAGTTTGTGGATAGAGATTTTAAGATTGCAGACTGAGTATTGAGTATTGAAAGGTGTGAATTGACGATATTCTATTGAGGATTGAGAACTGACGAATGATTGTTGAGGACTGAGGTCTGAAGGTTGAGGATTCAGGATTGTGGATTCAGGATTGATGTTTGAGGACTGAGAATTGTGGATTGAGGATTGAGGATTGAGGACTGAGGATTGAGGATTGAGGATTGAAGATTGAGGATTGTGTATTGCGGATTGAATATTGAGGATTGAGGATTGGGGATTGAGGATTGAGGATTGAGGACTGAAGATTGAATATTGATGATTGATGATTGAGGATTGAGGATTGATGGTTGTGGATTGAGGACGAGGACTGAGGGTTGAGTATTGATGTGTGAGGTCTGAGGATTGAGGATTGAGGATTGAGAGTTGAGGATTGAGGATTGAAGATTCAGGATTGGGTATTGAGGATTGAAGAATGAGGATTGAGGATTGAGGATTGAGGATTGCGGATTGAAGATTGAGTATTGAGGATTGAACATTGAGGATTGAGGATTGAGAATTGAGGATTGGGGATTGGAGATTGAGTACTGAGGATTGAAGATTGAGGATTGAGCATTGAGGATTGAGGATTGAGGATTGAAGGTTGAGTATTGAGGATTGAATATTGAGGATTGCGGATTGAGCATTGAGGATTGAGGAATGAGGATTGACGATTGAGTATTGAAGATTGAGTATTGATGCCTGAGGATTGAGGATTGAGGATTGAGGATTGAGGACCGAGGATTGAAGATTGAGAATTGAGGATTCATTGCTGAGTATTGAGGATTGAGGATTGAGAATTGAGGATTGAGTATTGAAGATTGAGGATTGATGGTTGAGGATTGAGGATTGAGGATTGAGGATCGAGTATTGAGGATTGAATATTGAGGATTGAGGAATGAGGATTGAGGATTGAGGATTGAGGATTAAGGATTGAAGATTGGGGATTGAAGATTGAGGACTGGGGATTGAGGATTGAAGATTGAGGATTAAGGATTGAAGATTGGGGATTGAGGATCTAGGATTGGAGACTGATTATTGAGGATTGAAGATTGAGGATTGAGGATTGAGGATTGAGAATTGAGAATTGAGTATGAGGACTGAGGGTTGAGGACTGAGGTTTGAGGAATGAGGGTTGAGTGTTGAGGATTGAGGATTGTGGATTGAGGATTGAGGATTGAGTATTGAAGATTGGGTATTGATGCCTGAGGATTGAGGATTGAGGATTGAGGATTGAGGATTGAGGATTGAGGATAGAGGATTCAAGACTGAGAATTGAGTATTAATGGTTGAGTATTGAGGATTGAGGATTGAGAATTGAGGATTGAGTATTGAAGATTGAAGATTGTTGGTTGAGGATTGAGGATTGAGGATTGAGGATCGAGTATTGAGGATTCAATATTGAGGATTGAGGATTGAGGATTGAGGATTGAGGATTGAGGATTAAGGATTGAAGATTGGGGATTGAGGATCTAGGATTGGAGATTGATTATTGAGGATTGGAAATTGAGGATTGAGGATTGAGGATTGAGGATTGCAGTTTGAGTATTGAGGATTGAGGATTGAGGATTGAGGATTGAGGATTGAGGATTGAGAATTGAGGATTGAGGATTGAGGATTGAAGATTGAGTATTGAGGATTGAAGATTGAGGATTGAGGGTTGAGGATTGAGGATTGAGGCTGAGGATTGAAGATTGAGGATTGGGGATTGAGGATTGACGATTGAGGATTGAGTATTGGAGATTGAGGATTGAGGATTGAGGATTGAAATTGAGTATTGAGGATTGAAGATTGAGGATTGTGACTTGATTATTGAATATTGTGGATTGAGTATTGAACCATGAGTATTCAGAATATTGTATTGAGTATTGAGAATTGAGGATTGATGGTTGAGTATTGAGGATTGATGGCTGAGGGTTGTGTCTTGAATATTCAGGATTGAGGATTGAGGATTGAGGATAGAGCATTGAGGATTGAAGATTGAGTATTGATGATTGAATATTGAGGATTGAGGATTGAGGTTTGAGGATTGAGGACGAGGACTGACGGTTGAAGATGAGGTTTGAGGATTGAGGATTGTGGATTGAGGACTGAGGATTGAGGATTGAGGATTGAGCATTGAGGATTGAAGATTGATGACTGGGGATTGAGGATTGAAGATTGAGGATTGAGGATTGAGGATTGAGGATTGAGGATTGAAGATTGAGGATTGTGGATTGAGGATTGAGGGTTGAGGATTGAGGATTGGGGATTGAAGATTGAGTATTGAAGATTGAGGATTGAGGATTGAGGATTGAGGATTGAGGATAAAGGATTGAAGATTGAGGATTGTGGATTCAGGATTGAGGATTGAGGATTGAGGATTGAAGATTGAATATTGATGATTGAAGGTTGAGGATTGAGGATTGATGGTTGTGGATAGAGGACGAGGACTGAGGGTTGAATATTGATGTTTGAGGTCTGAGGATTGAGGATTGAGGATTGAGAATTGGGGATTGAGGATTGAGGATTGAAGATTGAAGATTGGGTATTGAGGATTGAAGAATGAGGATTGAGGATTGAGGATTGAGTATTGGCGATTGCAGATTGAGTATTGAGGATTGAGGATTGAGGATTGAGGATTGAGGATTGAAGATTGAGGATTGAGGATTGAAGATTGAGGATTGAGGATTGAAGATTGAGTATTGAGGATTGAATATTGAGGATTGAGGATTGAGGATTGAGGATTGAGGTTGAGGATTGAAGATTGAGGATTGGGGATTGAGGATTGAGTATTGGGGATTGAGAATTGAGGATTGAGGATTGAAATTGAGTATTGAGGATTGGAGATTGAGGATTGAGACTTGATTATTGAATATTGTGGATTGAGTATTGAACCATGACTATTCAGAATATTGTATTGAGTATTGAGAATTGAGGATTGATGGTTGAGTATTGAGGATTGATGGCTGAAGGTTGTTTCTTGAATATTGAGGATTGAGGATTGAGGATTGAGGATAGAGCATTGAGGATTGAAGATTGAGTATTGATGATTGAATATTGATGATTGAGGGTTGAGGTTTGAGGATTGAGTACGAGGACTGACGGCTGAAGATTGAGGTTTGAGGATTGAGGATTGTGGTTTGAGGACTGAGGATTGAGGATTGAGGATTGAGCATTGAGGATTGAAGATTGATGACTGGGGATTGAGGATTGAAGATTGAGTATTAAGGATTGAAGATTGGGGATTGAGGATCTAGGATTGGAGATTGATTATTGAGGATTGAAGATTGAGGATTGAGGATTGAGGATTGAGAATTGAGAATCGAGGATGAGGACTGAGGTTTGAGGATTGAGGTTTGACGATTGAGGATTGAGGATTGAGGATTGAGGATTGAGTATTGAAGATTGAGGTTGAGGATTGAAGATTGAGGATTGGGGATTGAGGATTGACGATTGAGGATTGAGTACTGGGGATTGAGAATTGAGGATTGAGGGTTGAAATTGAGTATTGAGGATTGAAGATTGAGGATTGAGATTTGATTATTGAATATTGTGGATTGAGTATTGAACCATGAGTATTCAGAATATTCTATTGAGTATTGAGAATTGAGGATTGATGGTTGAGTATCGAGGATTGATGGCTGAGGGTTGTGTCTTGAATATTGAGGATTGATGATTGAGGATTGAATATAGAGCAATGAGGATTGAAGACTGAGTATTGATGATTGAATATTGAGGATTGAGGATTGAGGTTTGAGGATTGAGGACGAGGACTGACGGTTGAGGATTGAGGTTTGAGGATTGAGGATTGTGGATTGAGGACTGAGGATTGAGGATTGAGGATTGAGCATTGAGGATTGAAGATTGATGACTGGGGATTGAGGATTGAAGATTGAGTATTAAGGATTGAAGATTGAGTATTGGGTATTGAGGATTGAGGAATGAGGATTGAGGATTGAGGATTGAGGATTGAGGATTGAAGACTGAGTATTGAGGATTGAAGATTGACGATTGAGAATTAAGGATTAAAGATTGAGGATTAAGGATTGAAGATTGGGGATTGATGGTCTAGGATTGGAGATTGATTATTGAGGATTGAAGATTGAGAATTGAGGATTGAGGATTGAGGGTTGAGGATTGAGGACGAGGGCTGACGGTTGAGGATTGAGGTTTGAGGATTGAGGATTGAGGATTGAGTACTGAGGCTGAGGATTGAGGATTGAGCATAGAGGATTGAAGACTGAGGACTGGCGATTGAGGATTGAAGATTGAGGATTAAGGATTGAGGATTGTGGATTGAGGATCTAGGATTGGAGATTGATTATTGGGCATTGAAGATTGAGGATTGAGTATTGAGGATTGAGAATTGAGAATTGAGGATGTGGACTGAGGTTTGGGGATTGAGGTTTGAGGAAAGAGAATTGAGGATTGAGGATTGAGGACTGAGGATTGACGATTGAGTATTGAAGATTGAGGATTTATGACTGAGGATTGAGGATTGAGGACTGAGGACAGAGGATTGAGGATTGAAGGTTGAGTATTGAGGATTGAATATTGAGGATTGTGGATTGAGGATTGAGGATTGAGGAATGAGGATTGACGATTGAGTATTGAAGACTGAGGATTTATGACTGAGGATTGAGGATTAAGGGCTGAAGATTGAGGACTGAGGATTGAGGATTGAGGACTGATCATTGAGGATTGAAGATTGAGGACTGGGGATTGAGGATTGAAAATTGAGGATTAAGGATTGAAGATTGGGGATTGAGGATCTAGGATTGGAGATTGATTATTGAGGATTGAAGATTGTGGATTGAGGATTGAGGATTGAAGATTGAGGATTGAGGATTGAGGATCGAAGGTTGAGGATTGTGGATTGAGGATTGAGGATTGAAGATTGAAGATTGGGTATTGAGGATTGAAGAATGAGGATTGAGGATTGAGGATTGAGGATTGACGATTGCAGATTACGTATTGAGGATTGAGGATTGAGGGTTGAGGATTGAGGATTGAGGATCGAGGATTGAGGATTGAGGATTGAGGATTGAGGATTGAGGACGAGGACTGACGGTTGAGGATTGAGGTTTGAGGATTGAGGATTGTGGATTGAGGACTGAGGATTGAGGATTGAGGATTGAGCAATGAGGATTGAAGATTGATGACTGGGGATTGAGGATTGAAGATTGAGTATTAAGGATTGAAGGTTGGGGATTGAGGATCTAGGATTGGAGATTGATTATTGAGGATTGAAGATTGAGTATTGAGGATTGAGGACTGAGGATTGAGAATTGAGGACTGATGATTGAGGATTGAAGATTGAGGATTGTGGATTCAGAATTGAGGTTTGGGGACTGAGAATTGAGGATCGAGTATTGAGAAATGAGGATTGAGGATTGATGATTGGGGATTGAAGATTGAGGATTGGGTATTTCGGATTGAACATTGAGGATTGAGGATTGAGGATTGAGGATTGAGGATTGAGGACTGAAGATTGAATATTGATAATTGAGGATTGAGGGTTGAAGATTGAGGATTGAGGATTGAGCATTGAGGATTGAAGATTGATGACTGGGGATTCAGGATTGAAGATTGAGTATTAAGGATTGATGATTGGGGATTGAGGATCTAGGATTGGAGATTGATTATTGAGGATTGAAGATTGAGGATTGAGGATTGAGGATTGAGAGTTGAGAATTGAGGATGAGGACAGAGGGTTGAGGATTGAGGTTTGAGGAATGAGGATTGAGGGTTGAGGATTGAGGATTGAGGATTGATGATTGATGATTGAGTATTGAAGATTGAGTATTGATGCCTGAGGACTGAGGAACGAGGATTGAGGATTGAGGATTGAGGATTGAGGATTGAGGATTGAAGATTGAATATTGATGATTGAAGATTGAGGATTGAGGATTGAAGGTTGTGGATAGAGGACGAGGACTGAGGGTTGAATATCGATGTTTGAGGTCTGAGGATTGAGGATTGAGGATTGAGAATTGAGGATTGAGGATTGAGGATTGAAGATTGAGGATTGGGTATTGAGGATTGAAGAATGAGGATTGAGGATTGAGGATTAAGGTTTGAGGATTGAGGACGAGGACTGACGGTTGAAGATTGAGGTTTGAGGACTGAGGATTGTGGATTGAGGACTGAGGATTGAGGATTGAGGATTGAGCATTGAGGATTGAAGATTGATGACTGGGGATTGAGGATTGAAGATTGAGTATTAAGGATTCAAGATTGGGGATTGATGATCTAGGATTGGAGATTGATTATTGAGGATTGAAGATTGAGCATTGAGGATTGAGGATTGAGAATTGAGAATTGAGGATGAGGACTGAGGGTTGAGGATTGAGGTTTGAGGAATGAGGATTGAGGGTTGAGGATTGAGGATTGAGGATTGAGGATTGAGGATTGAGTATTGAAGATTGAGTATTGATGCCTGAGGACTGAGGATCGAGGATTGAGGATTGAGGATTGGAGATTGAGGATTGAGGATTGAGGATTGAGGATGGAGGATGAGGGCTGAGGGTTGAGGATTGAGGATTGAGAATTGAGGATTGAGGATTGAGGATTGAGGATTGAGGATTGAGGATTGAAGATTGAGGATTGAGGATTGAGGATTGAGGATTGAGGATTGAGGATTGAGGATTGAAGATTGAATATTGATGATTGAAGATTGAGGATTGAGGATTGAGGGTTGTGGATTAAGGACGAGAACTGAGGGTTGAATATTGATGTTTGAGGTCTGAGGATTTAGGATTGAGGATTGAGAATTGAGGATTGAGGATTGAGCATTGAAGATTGAGGATTGGGTATTGAGGATTGAAGAATGAGCATTGAGGATTGAGGATTGAGAATTGAGGATTGCAGGTTGAGTATTGAGGATTGAGGATTGAGGATTCAGGATTGAGGATTGTGGATTGAGGATTGAGGATTGAGGATTGAGGATTGAAGATTGAGTATTGAGGATTGAAGATTGAGGATTGAGGATTGAGTATTGATAATTGAGGATTGAGGGTTGAAGATTGAGGATTGAGGATTGAGCATTGAGGATTGAAGATTGATGACTGGGGATTGAGGATTGAAGATTGAGTATTAAGGATTGATGATTGGGGATTGAGGATCTAGGATTGGAGATTGATTATTGAGGATTGAAGATTGAGGATTGAGGATTGAGGATTGAGAGTTGAGAATTGAGGATGAGGACTGAGGGTTGAGGATTGAGGTTTGAGGAATGAGGATTGAGGGTTGAGGATTGAGGATTGAGGATTGAGGATTGAGGATTGAGTATTGAAGATTGAGTATTGATGCCTGAGGACTGAGTATCGAGGATTGAGGATTGAGGATTGGAGATTGATTATTGAGGATTGAAGATTGAGGATTGAGGATTGAGGATTGAGAATTGAGAATTGAGTATGAGGACTGAGGGTTGAGGGTTGAGATTTGAGGAATGAGGATTGAGGGTTGGGGAATGAGGATTGAGGATTGAGGATTGAGGATTGAGCATTGAAGATTGAGTATTGATGCCTGAGGATTGAGGATTGAGGATTGATGATTGAGGATCGAGGATTGAAGATTGAGAATTGAGGATTGAAGATTGAGGATTGAGGATTGAGGATTGAGGATGGAGGATGAGGGCTGAGGGTTGAGGATTGAGGATTGAGAATTGAGGATTGAGGTTTGAGGATTGAGGATTGAGGATTGAGGATTGAGGATTGAAGATTGAGGATTGAGGATTGAGGATTGAGGATTGAGGATTGTGGATTGAAGATTGAATATTGATGATTGAAGATTGAGGATTGAGGATTGAGGGTTGTGGATTGAGGACGAGAACTGAGGGTTGAATATTGATGTTTGAGGTCTGAGGATTGAGGATTGAGGATTGAGAATTGAGGATTGAGGATTGAGGATTGAAGATTGAGGATTGGGTATTGAGGATTGAAGAATGAGCATTGAGGATTGAGGATTGCAGATTGAGTATTGAGGATTGAGGATTGAGGATTCAGGATTGAGGATTGTGGATTGAGGATTGAGGATTGAGGATTGAGGATTGAAGATTGAGTATTGGGCATTGAAGATTGAGGATTGAGGATTGAGGATTGATAATTGAGGATTGAGGGTTGAAGATTGAGGATTGAGGATTGAGCATTGAGGATTGAAGATTGATGACTGGGGATTGAGGATTGAAGATTGAGTATTAAGGATTGATGATTGGGGATTGAGGATCTAGGATTGGAGATTGATTATTGAGGATTGAAGATTGAGGATTGAGGATTGAGGATTGAGAATTGAGAATTGAGGATGAGGACTGAGGGTTGAGGATTGAGGTTTGAGGAATGAGGATTGAGGGTTGAGGATTGAGGATTGAGGATTGATGATTGATGATTGAGTATTGAAGATTGAGTATTGATGCCTGAGGACTGAGGATCGAGGATCGAGGATTGAGGATTGGAGATTGATTATTGAGGATTGAAGATTGAGGATTGAGGATTGAGGATTGAGGATTGAGAATTGAGAATTGAGTATGAGGACTGAGGGTTGAGGGTTGAGGTTTGAGGAATGAGGATTGAGGGTTGGGGAATGAGGATTGAGGATTGAGGATTGAGGATTGAGCATTGAAGATTGAGTATTGATGCCTGAGGATTGAGGATTGAGGATTGATGATTGAGGATCGAGGATTGAAGATTGAGAATTGAGGATTGAAGATTGAGGATTGAGGATTGAGGATTGAGGATGGAGGATGAGGGCTGAGGGTTGAGGATTGAGGATTGAGAATTGAGGATTGAGGATTGAGGATTGAGGATTGAGGATTGAGGATTGAAGATTGAGGATTGAGGATTGTGGATTGAGGATTGAGGATTGAGGATTGAAGATTGAATATTAATGATTGAAGATTGAGGATTGAGGATTGAGGGTTGTGGATTGAAGACGAGAACTGAGGGTTGAATATTGATCTTTGAGGTCTGAGGATTGAGGATTGAGGATTGAGAATTGAGGATTGAGGATTGAGGATTGAAGATTGAGGATTGGGTATTGAGGATTGAAGATGGAGCATTGAGGATTGAGGATTGAGGATTGAGGACTGCAGATTGAGTATTGAGGATTGAGGATTGAGGATTGAGGATTGAGGATTGTGGATTGAGGATTGAGGATTGAGGATTGAGGATTGAAGATTGAGTATTGAGGATTGAAGATTGAGGATTGAGGATTGAGGATTGATAATTGAGGATTGAGGGTTGAAGATTGAGGATTGAGGATTGAAATTGAGTATTGCGGATTGATGGTTGAGGATTGAGATTTGATTATTGAATATTGTGGCTTGAGTACCGAACCATGCGGATTCAGTATATTCTATTGAGTATTGAGAATTGAGGATTGATGGTTGAGTATTGAGGAATGTTGGCTTAGGGTTGTGTGTTGAATATTGAGGATTGGGGATTGAGGATTGAGGATTGAGGATTGAGGATTCAAGATTGAGTATTGATGATTGAATATTGAGGATTGAGGATTGAGGTTTGAGGGTTGAGGACGAGGACTGCCGGTAGAGGGTTGATGTTTGAGGATTGAGCATTGAGGACCGAGGATTGAGGATGAGGGCTGAGGGTCGGGGACTGAGGTTTGACGACTGAGGACTGTGGATTGAGGATCGAGAATTGAGGACTGATGATTGAGGATTGAAGATTGAGGATTAGGTATTGAGGATTGAAGGATGAGGATTGAGGATTGAGGATTGAGGGTTGCGGATTGAGGACCTAGGATTGGAGATTGATTATTGACGATTGATGAATGGGGATTGAGGATTGAGGATTGAGGATCTAGGATTGGTAATCGATTATTGAGGATTGAGGTTTGAGGTCTGAGGACTGAGGATTGAGTATTGAGAATTGAGGATTGAGGATTGAGGATTGAAGATTGAGGATGGGGGACTGAGTGTTGAGGGTTGTGTGATGAGAATTGAAGTTTGTGGATAGAGATTTTAAGATTGCAGACTGAGTATTGAGTATTGAAAGGTGTGAATTGACGATATTGTATTGAGGATTGAGAACTGACGAATGATTGTTGAGGACTGCGGACTGAAGGTTGAGGATTCAGGATTGTGGATTCAGGATTGAGGTTTGAGGACTGAGAATTGAGGATTGAGTATTGAGGATTGAGGATTGAGGATTGAGGATTGAGGATTGAAGATTGAGGATTGGGTATTGTGGATTGAACATTGAGGATTGAGGATTGAGGATTGAGGATTGAGGATTGAGGACTGTAGATTGAATATTGATGATTGATGATTGAGGATTGAGGATTGAGGGTTGAGGTTTGAGGAATGAGGATTGAGGGTTGGGGAATGAGGATTGAGGATTGAGGATTGAGGATTGAGCATTGAAGATTGAGTATTGATGCCTGAGGATTGAGGATTGAGGATTGATGATTGAGGATCGAGGATTGAAGATTGAGAATTGAGGATTGAAGATTGAGGATTGAGGATTGAGGATTGAGGATGGAGGATGAGGGCTGAGGGTTGAGGATTGAGGATTGAGAATTGAGGATTGAGGATTGAGGATTGAGGATTGAGGATTGAGGATTGAAGATTGAGGATTGAGGATTGTGGATTGAGGATTGAGGATTGAGGATTGAAGATTGAATATTAATGATTGAAGATTGAGGATTGAGGATTGAGGGTTGTGGATTGAAGACGAGAACTGAGGGTTGAATATTGATCTTTGAGGTCTGAGGATTGAGGATTGAGGATTGAGAATTGAGGATTGAGGATTGAGGATTGAAGATTGAGGATTGGGTATTGAGGATTGAAGATGGAGCATTGAGGATTGAGGATTGAGGATTGAGGACTGCAGATTGAGTATTGAGGATTGAGGATTGAGGATTGAGGATTGAGGATTGTGGATTGAGGATTGAGGATTGAGGATTGAGGATTGAAGATTGAGTATTGAGGATTGAAGATTGAGGATTGAGGATTGAGGATTGATAATTGAGGATTGAGGGTTGAAGATTGAGGATTGAGGATTGAAATTGAGTATTGCGGATTGATGGTTGAGGATTGAGATTTGATTATTGAATATTGTGGCTTGAGTACCGAACCATGCGGATTCAGTATATTCTATTGAGTATTGAGAATTGAGGATTGATGGTTGAGTATTGAGGAATGTTGGCTTAGGGTTGTGTGTTGAATATTGAGGATTGGGGATTGAGGATTGAGGATTGAGGATTGAGGATTCAAGATTGAGTATTGATGATTGAATATTGAGGATTGAGGATTGAGGTTTGAGGGTTGCGGACGAGGACTGCCGGTAGAGGGTTGATGTTTGAGGATTGAGCATTGAGGACCGAGGATTGAGGATGAGGGCTGAGGGTCGGGGACTGAGGTTTGACGACTGAGGACTGTGGATTGAGGATCGAGAATTGAGGACTGATGATTGAGGATTGAAGATTGAGGATTAGGTATTGAGGATTGAAGGATGAGGATTGAGGATTGAGGATTGAGGGTTGCGGATTGAGGACCTAGGATTGGAGATTGATTATTGACGATTGATGAATGGGGATTGAGGAGTGAGGATTGAGGATCTAGGATTGGTAATCGATTATTGAGGATTGAGGTTTGAGGTCTGAGGACTGAGGATTGAGTATTGAGAATTGAGGATTGAGGATTGAGGATTGAAGATTGAGGATGGGGGACTGAGTGTTGAGGGTTGTGTGATGAGAATTGAAGTTTGTGGATAGAGATTTTAAGATTGCAGACTGAGTATTGAGTATTGAAAGGTGTGAATTGACGATATTGTATTGAGGATTGAGAACTGACGAATGATTGTTGAGGACTGCGGACTGAAGGTTGAGGATTCAGGATTGTGGATTCAGGATTGAGGTTTGAGGACTGAGAATTGAGGATTGAGTATTGAGGATTGAGGATTGAGGATTGAGGATTGAGGATTGAAGATTGAGGATTGGGTATTGTGGATTGAACATTGAGGATTGAGGATTGAGGATTGAGGATTGAGGATTGAGGACTGTAGATTGAATATTGATGATTGATGATTGAGGATTGAGGATTGAGGGTTGTGAATTGAGGACGAGGACTGAGGGTTGAGTATTGATGTGTGAGGTCTGAGGATTGAGGATTGAGGATTGAGAGTTGAGGATTGAGGATTGAAGACTGAGGATTGGGTGTTTAGGATTGCAGAATGAGGATTGAGGATTGAGGATTGAGGATTGAGGATTGAAGATAGAGTATTGAGAATTGAACATTGAGGATTGAGGATTGAGAATTGAGGATTGGGGATTGAAGATTGAGTATTGAGGATTGAAGGTTGAGGATTGAGGATTGAGGATTGAGGATTGAGGATTGAAGATTGAGGATTGTGGATTGAGGATTGAGGATTGAGGATTGAGGATTGAAGATTGAATATTGATGATTGAAGGTTGAGGATTGAGGATTGATGGTTGTGGATAGAGGAAGAGGACTGAGGGTTGAATATTGATGCTTGAGGTCTGAGGATTGAGGATTGAGGATTGAGAATTGAGGATTGAGGATTGAGGATTGAAGATTGAGGATTGGGTGTTGAGGATTGAAGAAAGAGGATTGAGGATTGAGGATTGAGGATTGAGGATTGAAGATTGAGTATTGAGGATTGAAGATTGAGGATTGGGTATTGAGGATTGAAGAATGAGGATTGAGGATTGAGGTTTGAGGATTTAGGATTGCAGATTGAGTATTGAGGATTGAAGATTGATGATTGAGGATTGAGGATTGAAGATTGAGGATTGAGGATTGAGGATGAGGGCTCAGAGTTGACGAATTGAGGTTTGAGGTCTGAGGACTGAGGATTGAGGATTGAGAATTGAGGATTGAGGAATGAGGATTGAAGATTGAGGATTGGGGACTGAGTGTTGAGGGTTGAGTGATGAGAATTGATGTTTGTGGATGGAGATCTGAAGATTGCAGATTGAGTATTGAGTATTGAAATGTGTGAATTGATGATATTCTATTGAGGACTGAGAATTGACGACTGATTGTTGAGGACTGAGGTCTGAAGATTGAGGATTCAGGATTGTGGATTCAGGATTGAGGTTTGAGGACTGAGAATTGAGGACTGAGTATTGAGAATTGAGGATTGAGGATTGAGGATTGAGGATTGAAGATTGAGGATTGGGTATTGCGGATTGAACATTGAGGATTGAGGATTGAGGATTGAGGATTGAGGATTGAGGACTGAAGACTGAGTATTGATGATTGAAGAATGAGGATTGAGGATTGAGGGTTATGGATTTTGGACGAGGACTGAGGGTTGAGTATTGATGTTTGAGGTCTGGGGATTGAGGATTGAGGATTGAGAATTGAGGACTGAGGATTGGGGATTGAAGATTGAGGATTGGGTATTGAGGATTGAAGAATGAGGATTGAGGATTGAGGATTGAGGATTGAAGATTGAGTATTGAGGATTGAAGATTGAGGATTGAGGATAGAGGATTGAAGATGGAGGATGAGGGCTGAGGGTTGAGGTTTGAGGTTTGAGTATTGAATCCTGAGAATTCAGGATATTCTATTGAGTATTGAGAATTGAGCGTTGATGGTTGAGTATTGAGCATTGGGGTTGAGGATCGAGTGTTGAAGATTGAGGATTGATGATTGAGGATTGAGGATTGAGCATTGAGGATTGAGTATTGAGTATTGAAGATTGAGGATTGATGATAGAGGATTGAGGATTGAGCATTGAGGTTTGAGGACTGAGGACTGAGTATTGAGGATTGAGGATTGAGGATTGAGGACTGAGGATTGAAGATTGAGGATTGAGGATTGAGGATTGAAGATTGAGGATTGAGGATTGAGGTTTGAGGATTGAGGTTGAGGATTGAAGATTGAGGATTGGGGATTGAGGATTGACGATTGAGGATTGAGTATTGGGGATTGAGGATTGAGGATTGAGGATTGAAGTTGATTATTGACGATTGAAGATTCAGGATTGAGACTTGATTATTAAATATTGTGGATTGAGTATTGAAACTTGAGTATTCAGAATATTCTATTGAGTATTGAGAATTGAGGATTGATGGTTGAGTATTGAGGATTGATGGCTGAGGGTTGTGTCTTGAATATTGAGGATTGAGGATTGAGGATTGAGGATTGAGGATTGAGGATTGAGGATTGAGGATTGAGGATTGAGTATTGAAGATTGAGTATTGATCACTAAGGATTGAGGATTGAGGATTGAGGATTGAGGATTAAGGATTGAAGATTGAATATTGAGGATATAAGATTGAGGATTGATGATTGAGGATTGAGGATGGAGAATGAGGGCTGAGGGTTGAGGATTGAGGATTGAGGACAGAGGACTGAGGATTGAGGATTGAGAATTGAGGATTGAGGATTGAGGATTGAAGATTGAGGATTGGGTATTGAGTATTGAAGAATGAGGATTGAGGATTGAGGATTGAGGATTGAGGATTGAAGATTGAGTATTGAGGATTGAAGATTGACGATTGAGGATTAAGGATTGAGGATTGAGGACTGAGGATTGAGGATTGAAGGTTGAGTATTGAGGATTGAAGATTGACCATTAAGAATTAAGGATTGAAGATTGAGGATTAAGGATTGAAGATTGGTGATTGAGGATCTAGGATTGGAGGTTGATTATTGAGGATTGAAGATTGAGAATTGAAGATTGAGGATTGAGAATTGAGAATTGAGCTTGAGGACTGAGGGTTGAGGACTGATGTTTGAGGAATGAGGATTGAGGGTTGAGGGTTGAGGATTTAGGATTGAGGATTGAGTATTGAAGATTGAGTATTGATGCCTGAGGATAGAGGATTGGGGATTGAGGATTGAGGATTGAGGATTGAAGATTGAGGATTGAGAATTGATGTCTGAGGATTGAGGATTGAGGATTGAGGGTTGAGGATTGAGGATTGAAGATTGAGGATTGGGTATTGAGGATTGAAGAAAGAGGATTGAGGATTGAGGATTCAGGATTGAGGATTGAAGATTGAGTATTGAGGATTGAACATTGAGGATTGAGGATTGAGAATTGAGGATTGGGGATTGAAGATTGAGTATTGAGGATTGAAGGTTGAGGATTGAGGATTGAGGATTGAGGATTGAGGATTGAAGATTGAGGATTGAGGATTGAGGATTGAGGATTGAGGATTGAAGATTGAGGATTGAGATTTGATTATTGAATATTGTGGATTGAGTATTGAACCATGAGTATTCAGAATATTCTATTGAGTATTGAGAATTGAGGATTGATGGTTGAGTATTGAGGATTGATGGCTGAGGGTTGTGTCTTGAATATTGAGGATTGAGGATTGAGGATTGAGGATAGAGCATTGAGGATTGAAGATTGAGTATTGATGATTGAATATTGAGGATTGAGGATTGAGGTTTGAGGATTGAGGACGAGGACTGACGGTTGAGGATTGAGGATTGAGGATTGAGGATTGAGCATTGAGGATTGAAGATTGACGACTTGGGATTCAGGATTGAAGATTGAGTATTAAGGATTGAGGATTGGGGTTGAGGATCTAGGATTGGAGATTGATTATTGAGGATTGAAGATTGAGGATTGAGGATCGATGATTGAGAATTGAGAATTGAGGATGAGGACTGAGGGTTGAGGATTGAGGTTTGAGGCATGAGGATTGAGGGTTGAGGATTGAGGATTGAGGATTGAGGATTGAGGATTGAGTATTGAAGATTGAGTATTGATGCCTGAGGATTGAGGATCGAGGATTGAGGATTCAGGATTGGAGATTGATTATTGAGGATTGAAGAATGAGGATTGAGGAATTAGGATTGAGAATTGAGGATTGAGGATTGAAGATTGAGGATTGGGTATTGAGGATTGAAGAATGAGGATTGAGGATTGAGGATTGAGGATTGAGGATTGAGGATTGAAGATTCAGTGTTGAGGATTGAAGATTGAGGATTGAGGATTGAGGATTGAGGATTGAGGATTGAAGATTGAGTATTGACGATTGAAGATTCAGGATTGAGTATTGAGGATTGAGGATTCAGGGTTGAAGATTGAGGATTGAGGATTGAGTATTGAGGATTGAGGATTGAGGATTGAGGATTGAAGATTGAGTATTGAGGATTGAACATTGAGGCTTGAGGATTGAGAATTGAGAATTGAGGATTGGGGATTGAAGATTGAGTATTGTGGATTGAGGATTGAAGATTGAGGATTGAAGAATGAGGATAGAGGATTGAGGATTGAGGATTGACGATTGCAGAATGAGTATTGAGGATTGAGGATTGAGGATTGAGGATTGAGGATTGAGGATTGAGGATTGAGGACTGAGGATTGCGGATTGAGCATTGAAGGTTGAGTATTGAGGATTGATTATTGAGGACTGAAGATTGAGGATAGAGATTTGATTATTGAATATTGTGGATTGAGTATTGAACCATGAGTATTCAGAATATTCTATTGAGTGTTGGGAATTGAGGATTGATGGTTGAGTATTGAGGATTGGTGGCTGAGGGTTGTGCCTTGAATATTGAGGATTGAGGATTGAGGATTGAGGATAGAGGACTGATGATTGAGGATTGAAGATTGAGGATTGTGGATTCAGGATTGAGGTTTGAGGACTGAGAATTGAGGATTGAGTATTGAGGGTTGAGGATTGAGGATTGAGGATTGAGGATTGAAGATTGAGGATTGGGTATTTCGGATTGAACATTGAGGATTGAGGATTGAGGATTGAGGATTGAGGATTGAGGACTGAAGATTGAATATTGATGATTGATGATTGAGGATTGAGGATTGAGGGTTGTGGATTGAGGACGAGGACTGAGGGTTGAGTATTGATGTGTGAGGTCTGAGGATTGAGGATTGAGGATTGAGAATTGAGGATTGAGGATTGAGGATTGAAGATTGAAGATTGGGTATTGAGGATTGAAGAATGAGGATTGAGGATTGTGGATTGAGGATTGACGATTGCAGATTGAGTATTGAGGATTGATGATTGAGGATTGAGGATTGAGGATTGAGGATGGAGGATTGAGGACTGAGGATTGAGGATTGAGGATTGAAGATTGAGTATTGATGATTGATGATTGAGGATTGAGGATTGAGTGTTGTGGATTGAGGACGAGGACTGAGGGTTGAGTATTGATGTGTGAGGTCTGAGGATTGAGGATTGAGGATTGAGAATTGAGGATTGAGGATTGAGGATTGAAGATTGAAGATTGGGTATTGAGGATTGAAGAATGAGGATTGAGGATTGTGGATTGAGGATTGACGATTGCAGATTGAGTATTGAGGATTGATGATTGAGGACTGAGGATTGAGGATTGAGGATGGAGGATTGAGGACTGAGGATTGAGGATTGAGGATTGAAGATTGAGTATTGAGGATTGTTTATTGAGGATTGAGGATTGAGGATTGAGGATTGAGGTTGAGGATTGAAGATTGAGGATTGGGGATTGAGGATTGACGATTGAGGTTTGAGTATTGGGGATTGAGAATTGAGGATTGAGGATTGAAGTTGAGTATTGAGGACTGAAGGTTGAGGATAGAGATTTGATTATTGAATATTGTGGATTGAGTATTGAACCATGAGTATTCAGAATATTCTATTGAGTGTTGGGAATTGAGGATCGATGGTTGAGTATTGAGGATTGGTGGCTGAGGGTTGTGCCTTGAACATTGAGGATTGAGGATTGAGGATTGAGGATAGAGGACTGATGATTGAGGATTGAGGATAGAGGACTGATGATTGAGGATTGAAGATTGAGGATTGTGGATTCAGGATTGAGGTTTGAGGACTGAGAATTGAGGATTGAGTATTGAGGGTTGAGGATTGAGTATTGAGGATTGAGGATTGAAGGCTGAGGATTGGGTATTTCGGATTGAACATTGAGGATTGAGGATTGAGGATTGAGGATTGAGGATTGAGGATTGAGGACTGAAGATTGAATATTGATGATTGATGTTTGTGGATTGAGGATTGAGTGTTGTGGATTGAGGACGAGGACTGAGGGTTGAGTATTGATGTGTGAGGTCTGGGGATTGAGGATTGAGGATTGAGAGTTGAGGATTGAGGATTGAAGATTGAGGATTGGGTATTGAGGATTGAAGAATGAGCATTGAGGATTGAGGATTGAGTATTGAGGATTGAAGATTGAGTATTGAGGATTGAACATTGAGGCTTGAGGATTGAGAATTGAGGATTGGGGATTGAAGATTGAGTATTGAGGATTGAAGATTGAGGATTGAGGATTGAGGATTGAGGATTGAGGATTGAGGATTGAGGATTGAGGATTGAGGATTGAGTATTGAAGATTGAATATTGATGATTGAAGATTGAGGATTGAGGATTGAAGGTTGTGGATAGAGGACGAGGACTGAGGGTTGAATATTGATGTTTGATGTCTGAGGATAGAGGATTGAGGATTGAGAATTGAGGATTGAGGGTAGAGGATTGAAGATTGAGGATTGGGTATTGAGGATTGAAGAATGAGGATTGAGGATTGAGGATTGAGGGTTGAGGATTGCAGATTGAGTATTGAGGATTGAGGATTGAGGATTGAGGATTGAGGATTGAAGATTGAGAATTGAGGATTGAACATTGAGGACTGAGAATTGAGGACTGAGGATTGAGAATTGAGGATTGAGGATTGAGGATTGAGGATTGAGGACTGAAGATTGAATATTGATGATTGAAGATTGAGGATTGAGGATTGAGGGTTGTGGATTGAGGACGAGGACTGAGGGTTGAGTATTGATGTTTGAGGTCTGGGGATTGAGGATTGAGGATTGAGAATTGAGGATTGAGGATTGGGTATTGAGGATTGAAGAATGAGGATTGAGGATTGAGGATTGAGGATTGAAGATTGAGTATTGAGGATTGAAGATTGAGGATTGAGGATAGAGGATAGAAGATGGAGGATGAGGGCTGAGGGTTGAGGATTGAGGTTTGAGGACAGAGGACTGAGGATTGACGATTGAGAATTGAGGATTGAGGATTGAGGATTGAAGATTGAGGACTGGGTATTGAGGATTGAAGAATGAGGATTGAGGATTGAGGATTGAGGACTGAGGATTGAGGATTGAAGATTGAGGATTGGGTATTGAGGATTGAGGTTTGAGGATTGAGGATTGAAGATTGAGTATTGATGATTGAATATTGAGGATTGAGGATTGAGGTTTGAGGATTGTGGATGAAGGCTGAGGGCTGAGGATTGATGTTTGAGGAACGAGGATTGAGGATTGAGGATTGAGGACTAAGGATTGACGATTGAGTTTTGAAGATTGAGGATTGTTGACTGAGGATTGACGACTGAGAATTGAGGATTGAGGATGATGATTGAAGATTGAGTATTGAGGATTGAATATTGAGGTTTGAGGATTGAGGATTGAGGATTGAGGATTGAGGACTGAAGATTGAGTATTGAGTATTGAAGGTTGAGGATTGTGGATTGAAGAATTAAGGATTGAGGATTGAATATTGTAGATTGAGTATTGTTGCCTGAGGATTGAGGATTGAGGATTGAGGATTGGGGATTGAAGATTGAGTATTGAGGATTGAAGATTGAGGATTGAAGATTGAGTATTGATGATTGAATATTGAGGATTGAGGATTGAGTATTGAGGATTGAGGATTGGGTATTGAGGATTGAGGAATGAGGATTGAGGGTTGAGGTTTGAGGATTGAGGATTGCAGATTGAGGATTGAGGATTGAAGATTGAGGATTGAGGATTGAGGATTGAGGAATGAGGATTGAGGTTTGAGGAACGAGGATTGAGGTATGAGGATTGAGGACTGGGGATTGACGATTGAGTATTGAAGATTGAGGATCTATGACTGAGGATTGAGGATTGAGGATTGAGAATTGAGGGTTGAGGGTTGAAGATTGAGTATTGAGGATTGAATATTGAGGATCGAGGACTGAGGATTGAAGATTGAGAATGAGGTCTGAGGGTTGAGAGTTGATGTTTGAGTATAGAATCCTGAGAATACAGGATTTTCTATTGAGCATTGAGGATTGAAGATTGAGTACTGGGGATTGGGGATTGAAGATTGAGGATTAAGGATTGAAGATTGTGGATTGAGGATCTAGAATTGGAGATTGATTATTGAGGATTGAAGATTGAGGATTGAGAATTGAGGATTGAGAATTGAGAATTGAGTATGAGAACTGAGGGTTGAGGGTTGAGGTTTGAGGAATGAGGATTGAGGGTTGAGGATTGAGGATTGAGGATTGAGGATTGAGGATTGAGTATTGAAGATTGAGTACTGATGCCTGAGGATTGAGGATTGAGGATTGAGGATTGAGGATTGAGGATTGAAGATTGAGTATTGGGGATTGAAGATTGAGGACTGAGGATTGAGGATTGAGGATGGAGAATGAGGACTGACGGTTGAGGATTGAGTATTGCAGATTGAGTATTGATGCCTGAGGATTGAGGATTGAGTATTGATGATTCAGGATCGAGGATTGAAGATTGAGAATTGAGGATTGAAGATTGAGGATTGAGGATTGAGGATTGAGGATGGAGAATGAGGGCTGAGGGTTGAGGATTACGGTTTGAGGACTGAGGACTGAGGACTGAGGACTGAGGATTGAGGATTGAGAATTGAGTATCGAGGATTGAGGATTGAAATTGAGGATTTGGTATTGATGATTGAAGAATGAGGATTGAGGAATTAGGATTGAGGATTGAGGATTGAGGATTGAGGATTGAAGATTGAGGAGTGGGTATTGAGGATTGAAGTTTGAGGATTGAGTATTGAGGATTGAGGATTGAGGATTGAAGATTGAGGATTCAGAATTGTGGATTGAGGATTGAGTATTGAGGATTGAAGATTGAATATTGATGATTGAATATTGAGGACTGAGGATTGAGGGTTGTGGATTGAGGACGAGGACTGAGGGTTGAAGATTGATGTTTGAGGTCTGAGGATTAAGGATTGAGGATTGAGAATTGAGGATTGAGGATTGAGGATTGAAGATTGAGGATTGGGTATTTAGGATTGAAGAATGAGGATTGAGGATTGAGGTTTGAGGATTGAGGATTGAAGATTGAGTATTGATGATTGAATATTGAGAATTGAGGATTGAGGTTTGAGGATTGAGGACGAGGACTGACGGTTGGGTATTGTGGTTTGAGGATTAACGATTGAAGATTGGGGATTGAGGATCTAGGATCGGATATTGATTATTGAGGATTGAAGATTGAGGATTGAGGATTGAGGATTGAGAATTGAGAATTGAGGATGAGGACTGAGGGTTGAGCATTGAGGTTTGAGCATTGAGGATTGAAGATTAAGTACTGGGGATTGGGGATTGAAGATTGAGGATTAAGGATTGAAGATTGGGGATTGAGGATCTAGAATTGGAGATTGATTATTGAGGATTGAAGATTGAGGATTGAGAATTGAGGATTGAGAATTGAGAATTGAGTATGAGAACTGAGGGTTGAGGATTGAGGTTTGAGGAATGAGGATTGAGGGTTGAGGATTGAGGATTGAGGATTGAGGATTGAGGATTGAGTATTGAAGATTGAGTACTGATGCCTGAGGATTGAGGATTGAGGATTGAGTATTGAGGATTGAGGATTGAAGATTGAATATTGATGATTGAAGATTGAGGATTGAGGATTGAGGATTGAGGATTGAGGTTGAGGATTGAAGATTGAGGATTCGGTATTTAGGATTGACGATTGAGGATTGAGTATTGGGGATTGAGGATTGAGGATTGAGGATTGAGTATTGAAGATTGAGTATTGATGCCTGAGGATTGAGGATTGAGGGTTGAGGATTGAGGATTGAGGATTGAAGATTGAATATTGATGATTGAAGATTGAGGATTGAGGATTGAGGATTGAGGATTGAGGTTGAGGAATGAAGATTGACGATTGGGGATTGAGGATTGGCGATTGAGGATTGAGTATTGGGGATTGAGAACTGAGGATTGAGGATTGAAATTGAGGATTGAGGATTTAAGGTGGAGGATTGAGATTTGATTATTGAATATTGAGGATTGAGTATTGAACCATGAGTATTCAGAATATTCTATTGAGTATTGAGAATTGAGGATTGATGGTTGAGTATTGAGGATTGATGGCTGAGGGTTGTGTCTTGAATATTGAGGATTGAGGATTGAGGATTGAGGATAGAGCATTGAGGATAGAAGATTGAGTATTGAAGATTGAATATTGAGGATTGAGGATTGAGGTTTGTGGATTGAGGACGAGGACTGACGGTTGAGGATTGAGGTTTGAGGATTGAGGATTGAAGATTGAGGATTGAGGATTGAGGATTGAGAATTGAGAATTGAGGATGAGGACTGAGGGTTGAGGATTGAGGTTTGAGGCATGAGGATTGAGGGTTGAGGATTGAGGATTGAGGATTGAGGATTGAGGATTGAGTATTGAAGATTGAGTATTGATGCCTGAGGATTGAGGATTGAGGATTGAGGATTGAAGATTGAGGATAGAGGATTGAGCACTGAGGATGGAGGATTAGGGCTGAGGGTTAAGGATTGAGGATTGAGAAATGAGGATTGAGGATTGAGGATTGAGGATTGAGGATTGAAGATTGAGGATTGGGTATTGAGGATTGAAGAATGAGGATTTAGGATTGAGGATTGAGGATTGAGGATTGCAGATTGAGTGTTGAGGATTGAAGATTGAGTATTGAGGATTGAGCATTGAGGATTGAGGATTGAAGATTGAGTATTGAGGATTGAAGATTGAGGATTGAGTATTGAGGATTGAGGATTCAGTGTTGAAGATTGAGGATTGAGGAATAAGGATTGAGGATTGAGGATTGAGGATTGAAGATTGAATATTGATGATTGAATATTGAGGACTGAGGATTGTGGCTTGTGGATTGAGGACGAGGACAGAGGGTTTAATATTGATGTTTGAGGTCTGAGGATTAAGGATTGAGGATTGAGAATTGAGGACTGAGGGTTGAGGATTGAGGTTTGAGGAATGAGGATTGAGGACTGAGGATTGAGAATTGAGGATTGAGGATTGAGGATTGAAATTGAGGATTGGGTATTGATGATTGAAGAATGAGGATTGAGGAATTAGGATTGAGGATTGAGGATTGAGGATTGAAGATTGAGGAGTGGGTATTGAGGATTGAAGATTGAGGATTGAGTATTGAGGATTGAGGATTGAGGATTGAAGATTGAGGGTTCAGAATTGAGGATTGAGGATTGGGTATTGAGGTTTGAAGAATCAGGATTGAGGATTGAGGATTGAGGAATGAGTATTGAAGATTGAGTGTTGAGGATTGAAGATTGAGGATTGAGGATTGAGGATTGAGGATTGAGGATTGAAGATTGAGTATTGAGGATTGAAGGTTGAGGATTGAGTATTGAGGATTGAGGATTCAGGGTTGAAGATTGAGGATTGAGGATTGAGGATTGAGGTTTGAGGATTGAGGATGAAGACTGAGGGTTGAGGATTGTGGTTTGAGGACTGAGAATTGAGAATTGAGGATTGAGGATTGAGGATTGAAATTGAGGATTGGGTATTGATGATTGAAGAATGAGGATTGAGGAATTAGGATTGACGATTGAAGATTGAGGATTGAAGATTGAGGAGTGGGTATTGAGGATTGAAGATTGAGGATTGAGTATTGAGGATTGAGGATTGAGGATTGAAGGTTGAGGATTGAGTATTGAGGATTGAGGATACAGGGTTGAAGATTGAGGATTGAGGATTGAGGATTGAGGATTGAGGATTGAGGATTGAGGATTGAAGATTGAATATCGATGATTGAATATTGAGGACTGAGGATTGAGGGTTGTGGATTGAGGACGAGGACTGAGCGTTGAATATTGATGTTTGAGGTCTGAGGATCAAGGATTGAGGATTGAGAATTGAGGATTGAGGATTGAGGATTGAAGATTGAGGATTGGGTATTTAGGATTGAAGAATGAGGATTGAGGATTGAGGTTTGAGGATTGAGGATTGAAGATTGAGGATTGAGGATTGAGGTTTGAGGATTGCAGATTGAGTATTGAGGATTGAAGATTGAGGATAGAGGATTGAGTACTGAGGATGGAGGATGAGGGCTGAGGGTTAAGGATTGAGGATTGAGAAATGAGGATTGAGGATTGAGGATTGAAATTGAGGATTGGGTATTGAGGATTGAAGAATGAGGATTGAGGAATTAGGATTGAGGATTGAGGATTGAGGATTGAAGATTGAGGATTGGGTATTGAGGATTGAAGAATGAGGATTTAGGATTGAGGATTGAGGATTGAGGATTGCAGATTGAGTGTTGAGGATTGAAGATTGAGTATTGAGGATTGAGCATTGAGGATTGAGGATTGAAGATTGAGTATTGAGGATTGAAGATTGAGGATTGAGTATTGAGGATTGAGGATTCAGTGTTGAAGATTGAGGATTGAGGAATAAGGATTGAGGATTGAGGATTGAGGATTGAAGATTGAATATTGATGATTGAATATTGAGGACTGAGGATTGTGGCTTGTGGATTGAGGACGAGGACAGAGGGTTTGATATTGATGTTTGAGGTCTGAGGATTAAGGATTGAGGATTGAGAATTGAGGATTGAGGGTTGAGGATTGACGATTGAGGATTGGGTATTTAGGATTGAAGAATGAGGATTGAGGATTGAGGATTGAGGTTTGAGGATTGAGGACGAGGACTGACGGTTGAGGATTGAGGTTTGAGGATTGAGGATTGGGGATTGAGGACTGAGGATTGAGGATTGAGGATTGAAGATTGAGGATTAGGTATTGAGGATTGAAGAATGAGGATTGAGGATTGCGGATTCAGGATTGAGGATTGATGATCTAGGATTGGAGATTGATTATTGAGTATTGAAGGTTGAGGATTGTGGACTGAGGATTGAGGATTGAGGACTGAGGATTGAGGATTGAGGATTGAGGATTGAGGATTGAGGATTGAGGATTGAGGATTGAGGATTGAAGATTGAGTATTGATGATTGAATATTGAGGATTGAGGATTGAGGTTTGGGTATTGAGGATTGAGGATTGAGGGTTGAGGATTGAGTTTTGAAGATTGAGTATTGATGCCTGAGGATTGAGGATCGAGGATTGAGTATTGAGGATTGAAGATTGAGCGTTGAGTATTGAGGATTGAGAATTGAGAATTGAGTATGAGGACTGAGGGTTGAGGATTGAGGTTTGAGGAATAAGGACTGAGGGTTGGGAATGAGGATTGAGGATTGAGGATTGAGGATTGAGCATTGAAGATTGAGTATTGATGCCTGAGGATTGTGGATTGAGGATTGAGGATTGAGGATTGAGGATTGAAGATTGAGTATTGAGGATTGAAGGTTGAGGATTGATTATTGAGGATTGAGGATTCAGGATTGAAGATTGAGGATTGAGGATTGAGGATTGAGGTTTGAGGATTGAGGATGAAGACTGAGGGTTGAGGATTGTGGTTTGAGGAACGAGGATTGAGGATTGAGGATTGAGGACTAAGGATTGACGATTGAGTATTGAAGATTGAGGATTGATGACTGAGGATTGACGACTGAGAATTGAGGATTGAGGATGATGATTGAAGATTGAGTATTGAGGATTGAATATTGAGGATTGAGGATTGAGGATTGAGGAATGAGGATTGAAGATTGAGTATCGAGGATTGAAGATTGAGGATAGAGGATTGAGTACTGAGGATGGAGGATGAGGGCTGAGGGTTAAGGATTGAGGATTGAGAAATGAGGATTGAGGATTGAGGATTGAAATTGAGGATTGGGTATTGAGGATTGAAGATTGAGGAATGAGGAATTAGGATTGAGGATTGAGGATTGAGGATTGAAGATTGAGGATTGGGTATTGAGGATTGAAGAATGAGGAATGAGGATTGAGGATTGAGGATTGAGGATCGAAGATTGAGTGTTGAGGATTGAAGATTGAGTATTGAGGATTGAGGATTGAGGATTGAGGATTGAGGATTGAAGATTGAGTATTGAGGATTGAAGATTGAGGATTGAGTATTGAGGATTGAGGATTCAGGGTTGAAGATTGAGGATTGAGGATTGAGGATTGAGGATTGAGGATTGAGGATTGAAGATTGAATATTGATGATTGAATATTGAGGACTGAGGATTGAGGCTTGTGTATTGAGGACGAGGACTGAGGGTTTAATATTGATGTTTGAGGTCTGAGGATTAAGGATTGAGGATTGAGAATTGAGGATTGAGGATTGAGGATTGAAGATTGAGGATTGGGTATTTAGGATTGAAGAATGAGGATTGAGGATTGAGGATTGAGGTTTGAGGATTGAGGACGAGGACTGACGGTTGAGGATTGAGGTTTGAGGATTGAGGATTGGGGATTGAGGACTGAGGATTGAGGATTGAGGATTGAGCATTGAGGATTGAAGATTGATGACTGGGGATTGAGGATTGAAGATTTAGCTTTAACGATTGAAGATTGGGGATTGAGGATCTAGGATCGGATATTGATTATTGAGGATTGAAGATTGAGGATTGAGGATTGAGGATTGAGATTTGAGAATTGAGGATGAGGACTGAGGGTTGAGGATTGAGGTTTGAGGAATGGGGATTGAGGACTGAGGATTGAGAACTGAGGATTGAGAATTGAGGATTGAAATTGAGGATTGGGTATTGATGATTGAAGAATGAGGATTGAGGAATTAGGATTGAGGATTGAGGATTGAGGATTGAAGATTGAGGAGTGGGTATTGAGGATTGAAGATTGAGGATTGAGTATTGAGGATTGAGGATTGAGGATTGAAGATTGAGGGTTCAGAATTGAGGATTGAGGATTGGGTATTGAGGTTTGAAGAATCAGGATTGAGGATTGAGGATTGAGGAATGAGTATTGAAGATTGAGTGTTGAGGATTGAAGATTGAGGATTGAGGATTGAGGATTGAGGATTGAGGATTGAAGATTGAGTATTGAGGATTGAAGGTTGAGGATTGAGTATTGAGGATTGAGGATTCAGGGTTGAAGATTGAGGATTGAGGATTGAGGATTGAGGTTTGAGGATTGAGGATGAAGACTGAGGGTTGAGGATTGTGGTTTGAGGACTGAGAATTGAGAATTGAGGATTGAGGATTGAGGATTGAAATTGAGGATTGGGTATTGATGATTGAAGAATGAGGATTGAGGAATTAGGATTGACGATTGAAGATTGAGGATTGAAGATTGAGGAGTGGGTATTGAGGATTGAAGATTGAGGATTGAGTATTGAGGATTGAGGATTGAGGATTGAAGATTGAGGATTGAGTATTGGGGATTGAGGATACAGGGTTGAAGATTGAGGATTGAGGATTGAGGATTGAGGATTGAGGATTGAGGATTGAAGATTGAATATCGATGATTGAATATTGAGGACTGAGGATTGAGGGTTGTGGATTGAGGACGAGGACTGAGCGTTGAATATTGATGTTTGAGGTCTGAGGATCAAGGATTGAGGATTGAGAATTGAGGATTGAGGATTGAGGATTGAAGATTGAGGATTGGATATTTAGGATTGAAGAATGAGGATTGAGGATTGAGGTTTGAGGATTGAGGATTGAAGATTGAGTATTGATGATTGAATATTGAGGATTGAGGATTGAGGTTTGAGGATTGCAGATTGAGTATTGAGGATTGAAGATTGAGGATAGAGGATTGAGTACTGAGGATGGAGGATTAGGGCTGAGGGTTAAGGATTGAGGATTGAGAAATGAGGATTGAGGATTGAGGATTGAGGATTGAGGATTGAAGATTGAGGATTGGGTATTGAGGATTGAAGAATGAGGATTTAGGATTGAGGATTGAGGATTGAGGATTGCAGATTGAGTGTTGAGGATTGAAGATTGAGTATTGAGGATTGAGCATTGAGGATTGAGGATTGAAGATTGAGTATTGAGGATTGAAGATTGAGGATTGAGTATTGAGGATTGAGGATTCAGTGTTGAAGATTGAGGATTGAGGAATAAGGATTGAGGATTGAGGATTGAGGATTGAAGATTGAATATTGATGATTGAATATTGAGGACTGAGGATTGTGGCTTGTGGATTGAGGACGAGGACAGAGGGTTTAATATTGATGTTTGAGGTCTGAGGATTAAGGATTGAGGATTGAGAATTGAGGACTGAGGGTTGAGGATTGAGGTTTGAGGAATGAGGATTGAGGACTGAGGATTGAGAATTGAGGATTGAGGATTGAGGATTGAAATTGAGGATTGGGTATTGATGATTGAAGAATGAGGATTGAGGAATTAGGATTGAGGATTGAGGATTGAGGATTGAAGATTGAGGAGTGGGTATTGAGGATTGAAGATTGAGGATTGAGTATTGAGGATTGAGGATTGAGGATTGAAGATTGAGGGTTCAGAATTGAGGATTGAGGATTGGGTATTGAGGTTTGAAGAATCAGGATTGAGGATTGAGGATTGAGGAATGAGTATTGAAGATTGAGTGTTGAGGATTGAAGATTGAGGATTGAGGATTGAGGATTGAGGATTGAGGATTGAAGATTGAGTATTGAGGATTGAAGGTTGAGGATTGAGTATTGAGGATTGAGGATTCAGGGTTGAAGATTGAGGATTGAGGATTGAGGATTGAGGTTTGAGGATTGAGGATGAAGACTGAGGGTTGAGGATTGTGGTTTGAGGACTGAGAATTGAGAATTGAGGATTGAGGATTGAGGATTGAAATTGAGGATTGGGTATTGATGATTGAAGAATGAGGATTGAGGAATTAGGATTGACGATTGAAGATTGAGGATTGAAGATTGAGGAGTGGGTATTGAGGATTGAAGATTGAGGATTGAGTATTGAGGATTGAGGATTGAGGATTGAAGATTGAGGATTGCGTATTGAGGATTGAGGATACAGGGTTGAAGATTGAGGATTGAGGATTGAGGATTGAGGATTGAGGATTGAGGATTGAAGATTGAATATCGATGATTGAATATTGAGGACTGAGGATTGAGGGTTGTGGATTGAGGACGAGGACTGAGCGTTGAATATTGATGTTTGAGGTCTGAGGATCAAGGATTGAGGATTGAGAATTGAGTATTGGGGATTGAGGATTGAAGATTGAGGATTGGGTGTTTAGGATTGAAGAATGAGGATTGAGGATTGAGGTTTGAGGATTGAGCATTGAAGATTGAGTATTGATGATTGAATATTGAGGATTGAGGACCAAGGATTGACGATTGAGTATTGAAGATTGAGGATTGATGACTGAGGATTGACGACTGAGAATTGAGGATTGAGGATTGATGATTGAAGATTGAGTATTGAGGATTGAATATTGAGGATTGAGGATTGAGGATTGAGGATTGAGGATTGAGGATTGAGGATTGAAGATTGAGTATTGAGTATTGAAGGTTGAGGATTGTGGATTGAGGATTGAAGAATGAGGATTGAGGATTGAGGATTGAGGATTGAGGATTGAGGATTGAGGATTGAAGATTAGTGTTGAGGATTGAAGTTTGAGGATTGAGGATTGAGGATTGAGGATTGAGGATCGAAGATTGAGAATTGAGGATTGAAGATTGAGGACTGAGTATTGAGGATTGAGGATTCAGGGTTGAAGATTGAGGGTTGAGGATTGAGGATTGAGGATTGAGGATTGAGGATTGAGGATTGAAGATTGAATATTGATGATTGAATATTGAGGACTGAGGATTGAGGGTTGTGGATTGAGGACGAGGACTGAGGGTTGAATATTGATGTTTGAGGTCTGAGGATTAGGGATTGAGGATTGAGAATTGAGGATTGAGGATTGAGGATTGGAAATTGAGGTTTGGGTATTTAGGATTGAAGAATGAGGATTGAGGATTGTGGTTTGAGGATTGAGGATTGAAGATTGAGTATTGATGATTGAATATTGAGGATTGAGGATTGAGGTTTGACGGCTGAGTACTGACGATTGAGGATTGAGAATTGAGGATTGATGTTTGAGGATTGAAGATTGAGGATTAGGTATTGAGGATTGAAGAATGAGGATTGAGGATTGAGGATTCAGGATTGAGGATTGAGGATCTAGGATTGGAGATTGATTATTGAGTATTGAAGGTTGAAGATTGTGGATTGAGGATTGAGGATTGAGGACTGAGGACTGAGGATTGAGGATTGAGGATTGAGGATTGAGGATTGAGGATTGAGGATTGAGGATTGAAGATTGAGTATTGATGATTGAATATTGAGGATTGAGGATTGAGGTTTGGGTATTGAGGATTGAGGATTGAGGGTTGAGGATTGAGTTTTGAAGATTGAGAATTGATGCCTGAGGATTGAGGATCGAGGATTGAGTATTGAGGATTGGAGATTGATTATTGAGGATTGAAAATTGAGGATTGAGTATTGAGGATTGAGAATTGAGAATTGAGTATGAGGACTGAGGGTTGAGGATTGAGGTTTGAGGAATGAGGACTGAGGGATGGGGAATGAGGATTGAGGATTGAGGATTGAGGATTGAGCATTGAAGATTGAGTATTGATGCCTGAGGATTGAGGATTGAGGATTGAGGATTGAGGATTGAAGATTGAGTATTGAGGATCGAAGGTTGAGGATTGAGTATTGAGGATTGAGGATTCAGGGTTGAAGATTGAGGATTGAGGATTGAGGATTGAGGTTTGAGGATTGAGGATGAAGACTGAGGGTTGAGGATTGCGGTTTGAGGAACGAGGATTGAGGATTGAGGATTGAGGACTAAGGATTGACGATTGAGTATTGAAGATTGAGGATTGATGACTGAGGATTGACGACTGAGAATTGAGGATTGAGGATGATGATTGAAGATTGAGTATTGAGGATTGAATATTGAGGATTGAGGATTGAGGATTGAGGAATGAGGATTGAAGATTGAGTATTGAGGATTGAAGAATGAGGAATGAGGAATTAGGATTGAGGATTGAGGATTGAGGATTGAAGATTGAGGATTGGGTATTGAGGATTGAAGAATGAGGATTGAGGATTGAGGATTGAGGATTGAGGATTGAAGATTGAGTGTTGAGGATTGAAGATTGAGTATTGAGGATTGAGGATTGAGGATTGAGGATTGAAGATTGAGTATTGAGGATTGAAGATTGAGGATTGAGTATTGAGGATTGAGGATTCCGGGTTGAAGATTGAGGATTGAGGATTGAGGATTGAGGATTGAGGATTGAGGATTGAAGATTGAATATTGATGATTGAATATTGAGGACTGAGGATTGAGGCTTGTGTATTGAGGACGAGGACTGAGGGTTTAATATTGATGTTTGAGGTCTGAGGATTAAGGATTGAGGATTGAGAATTTAGGATTGAGGATTGAGGATTGAAGATTGAGGATTGAGGATTGAGGATTGAGGATGAAGACTGAGGGTTGAGGGTTGATGTTTGAGGAACGAGGATTGAGGATTGAGGATTGAGGGCTAAGGATTGACGATTGAGTATTGAAGATTGAGGATTGTTGACTGAGGATTGACGACTGAGAATTGAGGATTGAGGATGATGATTGAAGATTGAGTATTGAGTATGAGGACCGAGGGTTGAGGATTGAGGTTTGAGGAATGAGGATTGAGGGTTGGGGAATGAGGATTGAGGATTGAGGATTGAGGATTGAGGAATGAGCATTGAAGATTGAGTATTGATGCCTGAGGATTGAGGATTGAGGATTGAAGATTGAGGATCGAGGATTGAAGATTGAGAATTGAGGATTGAAGATTGAGAATTGAGGATTGAGGATTGAGGATGGAGGATGAGGGCTGAGGGTTGAGGATTGAGGATTGAGAAATGAGGATTGAGGATTGAGGATTGAAATTGAGGATTGGGTATTGAGGATAGAAAAATGAGGATTGAGGAATTAGGATTGAGGATGGAGGATTGAGGATTGAAGATTGAGGATTGGGTATTGAGGATTGAAGAATGAGGATTGAGGATTGAGGATGGAGGATTGAGGATTGAAGATTAGTGTTGAGGATTGAAGATTGAGGATTGAGGATTGATGATTGAAGATTGAGGATTGAAGATTGAGTGTTGAGGATTGAAGATTGAGGATTGAGGATTGAGGATTGAGGATTGAGGATTGAGTATTGAGGATTGAGGATTCAGGGTTGAAGATTGAGAATTGAGGATTGAGGATTGAGGATCTAGGATTGGAGATTGATTATTGGGTATTGAAGGTTGAGGATTGTGGATTGAGGATTGAGGATTGAGGATTGAGGATTGAGGATTGAAGATTGAGGATTGAGAATTGTGGATTGAGGATTGAGTATTGAAGATTGAGTATTGATGATTGAATATTGAGGATTGAGGATTGAGGATTGAGGATTCAAGATTGAGTATTGAGGATTGAAGATTGGGGATTGAGTATTGAGGATTGAGGATTCAGGGTTGAAGATTGAGGATTGAGGATTGGGGTTGAGGATTGAGGATTGAGGATTGAAGATTGAATATTGATGATTGAATATTGAGGACTGAGGGTTGAGGGTTGTGGATTGAGGACGAGGACTGAGGGTTGAATATTGATGTTTGAGGTCTGAGGATTAAGGACTGAGGATTGAGAATTGAGTATTGGGGATTGAGGATTGAAGATTGAGGATTGGGTATTTAGGATTGAAGAATGAGGATTGAGGATTGAGGTTTGAGGACTGAGCATTGAAGATTGAGTATTGATGATTGAATATTGAGGATTGAGGACCAAGGATTGACGATTGAGTATTGAAGATTGAGGATTGATGACTGAGGATTGACGACTGAGAATTGAGGATTGAGGATTGATGATTGAAGATTGAGTATTGAGGATTGAATATTGAGGATTGAGGATTGAGGATTGAGGATTGAGGATTGAGGATTGGGGATTGAAGATTGAGTATTGAGTATTGAAGGTTGAGGATTGTGGATTGAGGATTGAAGAATGAGGATTGAGGATTGAGGATTGAGGATTGAGGATTGAGGATTGAAGATTAGTGTTGAGGATTGAAGTTTGAGGATTGAGGATTGAGGATTGAGGATTGAGGATCGAAGATTGAGAATTGAGGATTGAAGATTGAGGACTGAGTATTGAGGATTGAGGATTCAGGGTTGAAGATTGAGGATTGAGGATTGAGGATTGAGGATTGAGGATTGAGGATTGAGGATTGAAGATTGAATATTGATGATTGAATATTGAGGACTGAGGATTGAGGGTTGTGGATTGAGGACGAGGACTGAGGGTTGAATATTGATGTTTGAGGTCTGAGGATTAGGGATTGAGGATTGAGAATTGAGGATTGAGGATTGAGGATTGGAAATTGAGGATTGGGTATTTAGGATTGAAGAATGAGGATTGAGGATTGTGGTTTGAGGATTGAGGATTGAAGATTGAGTATTGAGGATCGAAGGTTGAGGATTGAGTATTGAGGATTGAGGATTCAGGGTTGAAGATTGAGGATTGAGGATTGTGGATTGAGGTTTGAGGATTGAGGATGAAGACTGAGGGTTGAGGATTGTGGTTTGAGGAACGAGGATTGAGGATTGAGGATTGAGGACTAAGGATTGACGATTGAGTATTGAAGATTGAGGATTGATGACTGAGGATTGACGACTGAGAATTGAGGATTGAGGATGATGATTGAAGATTGAGTATTGAGGATTGAATATTGAGGATTGAGGATTGAGGATTGAGGAATGAGGATTGAAGATTGAGTATTGAGGATTGAAGATTGAGGATAGAGGATTGAGTACTGAGGATGGAGAATGAGGGCTGAGGGTTAAGGATTGAGGATTGAGAAATGACAATTGAGGATTGAGGATTGAAATTGAGGATTGGGTATTGAGGATTGAAGAATGAGGAATGAGGAATTAGGATTGAGGATTGAGGATTGAGGATTGAAGTTTGAGGATTGGGTATTGAGGATTGAAGAATGAGGATTGAGGATTGAGGATTGAGGATTGAGGATTGAAGATTGAGTGTTGAGGATTGAAGATTGAGTATTGAGGATTGAGGATTGAGGATTGAGGATTGAAGATTGAGTATTGAGGATTGAAGATTGAGGATTGAGTATTGAGGATTGAGGATTGAGGATTGAGGATTGAGGATTGAGGATTGGGGATTGAAGATTGAGTATTGAGTATTGAAGGTTGAGGATTGTGGATTGAGGATTGAAGAATGAGGATTGAGGATTGAGGATTGAGGATTGAGGATTGAGGATTGAGGATTGAAGATTAGTGTTGAGGATTGAAGTTTGAGGATTGAGGATTGAGGATTGAGGATTGAGGATCGAAGATTGAGAATTGAGGATTGAAGATTGAGGACTGAGGATTGAGGATTGAGGTTTGAGGATTGAGCATTGAAGATTGAGTATTGATGACTGAATATTGAGGATTGAGGACCAAGGATTGACGATTGAGTATTGAAGATTGAGGATTGATGACTGAGGATTGACGACTGAGAATTGAGGATTGAGGATTGATGATTGAAGATTGAGTATTGAGGATTGAATATTGAGGATTGAGGATTGAGGATTGAGGATTGAGGATTGAGGATTGAGGATTGAAGATTGAGTATTGAGTATTGAATGTTGAGGATTGTGGATTGAGGATTGAAGAATGAGGATTGAGGATTGAGGATTGAGGATTGAGGATTGAGGATTGAAGATTAGTGTTGAGGATTGAAGATTGAGGATTGAGGATTGAGGATTGAGGATTGAGGATCGAAGATTGAGAATTGAGGATTGAAGATTGAGGAGTGAGTATTGAGGATTGAGGATTCAGGGTTGAAGATTGAGGATTGAGGATTGAGGATTGAGGATTGAGGATTGAGGATTGAGGATTGAAGATTGAATATTGATGATTGAATATTGAGGACTGAGGATTGAGGGTTGTGGATTGAGGACGAGGACTGAGGGTTGAATATTGGTGTTTGAGGTCTGAGGATTAGGGATTGAGGATTGAGAATTGAGGATTGAGGATTGAGGATTGAGGATTCAAGATTGAGGATTGAGTATTGAGGATTGAAGATTGAGGATTGAGGATTGAGGATTGAGGATTGAGTATTGAAGATTGAGTGTTGAGGATTGAAGATTGAGGATTGAGGATTGAGGATTGAGGAATGAGGATTGAAGATTGAGGATTGGGTAATTAGGATTGAAGAATGAGGATTGAGGATTGAAGATTGAGGATTGAGTATTGAGGATTGAGGATTGAGGACGAGGACTGACGGTAGAGGATTTAGGTTTGGGGATTGAGGATTGAAGATTGAGGATTGAGGATTGAGGATTGAGGATTGAGGATTGAGTATTGAAGATTGAGTGTTGAGGATTGAGTATTGAGGATTGGAGATTGATTATTGAGGATTGAAGATTGAGGATTGAGTATTGAGGATTGAGAATTGAGAATTGAGTATGAGGACTGAGGGTTGACGATTGAGGTTTGAGGAATGAGGACTGAGGGTTGGGGAATGAGGATTGAGGATTGAGGATTGAGGATTGAGCATTGAAGATTGAGTATTGGTGCCTGAGGATTGAGGATTGAGGATTGAGTATTGAGGATTGAAGATTGAGTGTTGAGGATCGAAGGTTGAGGATTGAGTATTGAGGATTGAGGATTCAGGGTTGAAGATTGAGGATTGAGGATTGAGGATTGAGGTTTGAGGATTGAGGATGAAGACTGAGGGTTGAGGATTGTGGTTTGAGGAACGAGGACTGAGGATTGAGGATTGAGGACTAAGGATTGACGATTGAGTATTGAAGATTGAGGATTGATGACTGAGGATTGACGACTGAGAATTGAGGATTGAGGATTGAGGATTGAGGATTGAGGATTGAGGATTGAGGATCTAGGATTGGAGATTGATTATTGAGTATTGAAGGATGAAGATTGTGGATTGAGGATTGAGGATTGAGGATTGAGGGTTGAGGATTGAGTATTGAGGATTGAGTATTGATGCCTGAGGATTGAGGATCGAGGATTGAGGATTGAGGATTGGAGATTGATTATTGAGGATTGAAGATTGAGGATTGAGTATTGAGGATTGAGAATTGAGAATTGAGTATGAGGACTGAGTGTTGAGGATTGAGGTTTGAGGAATGAGGACTGAGGGTTGGGGAATGAGGATTGAGGATTGAGGATTGAGGATTGAGGATGGAGGATGAGGGCTGAGGGTTGAGGATTGAGGATTGAGAAATGAGGATTGAGGATTGAGGATTTATATTGAGGATTGGGTATTGAGGATTGAAGAATGAGGATTGAGGAATTAGGATTGAGGATTGAGGATTGAAGATTGAAGATTGAGGATTGAGTATTGAGGATTGAGGATTCAGGGTTGAAGATTGAGGATTGAGGATTGAGGATTGAGGATTGAGGATTGAGGATTGAAGATTGAATATCGATGATTGAATATTCAGGACTGAGGATTGATGGTTGTGGATTGAGGACGAGGACTGAGGGTTGAATATTGATGTTTGAGGTCTGAGGATCAAGGATTGAGGATTGAGAATTGAGGATTGAGGATTGAGGATTGAAGATTGAGGATTGGGTGTTTAGGACTGAAGAATGAGGATTGAGGATTGAGGTTTGAGGATTGAGGATTGAAGATTGAGTATTGATGATTGAATATTGAGGATTGAGGATTGAGGTTTGAGGATTGAGGATGAAGACTGAGGGTTGAGGATTGTGGTTTGAGGAACGAGGATTGAGGATTGAGGATTGAGGACTAAGGATTGACGATTGAGTATTGAAGATTGAGGATTGATGACTGAGGATTGACGACTGACAATTGAGGATTGAGGATGATGATTGAAGATTGAGTATTGAGGATTGAATATTGAGGATTGAGGATTGAGGATTGAGGAATGAGGATTGAAGATTGAGTATTGAGGATTGAAGATTGAGGATAGAGGATTGAGTACTGAGGATGGAGGATGTGGGCTGAGGGTTAAGGATTGAGGATTGAGAAATGAGGATTGCGGATTGAGGATTGAAATTGAGGATTGGGTATTGAGGATTGAAGAATGAGGAATGAGGAATTAGGATTGAGGATTGAGGATTGAGGATTGAAGATTGAGGATTGGGTATTGAGGATTGAAGAATGAGGATTGAGGATTGAGGATTGAGGATTGAGGATTGAAGATTGAGTGTTGAGGATTGAAGATTGAGTATTGAGGATTGAGCATTGAGGATTGAGGATTGAAGATTGAGTATTGAGGATTGAAGATTGAGGATTGAGTATTGAGGATTGAGGATTCAGGGTTGAAGATTGAGAATTGAGGATTGAGGATTGAGGATTGAGGATTGAGGATTGAAGAATGAATATTGATGATTGAATATTGAGGACTGAGGATTGAGGCTTGTGTATTGAGGACGAGGACTGAGGGTTTAATATTGATGTTTGAGGTCTGAGGATTAAGGATTGAGGATTGAGAATTGAGGATTGAGGATTGAGGATTGAAGATTGAGGATTGGGTATTTAGGATTGAAGAATGAGTATTGAGGATTGAGGATTGAGGTTTGAGGATTGAGGACGAGGACTGACGGTTGAGGATTGAGGTTTGAGGATTGAGGATTGGGGATTGAGTACTGAGGATTGAGGATTGAGGATTGAGGATTGAAGATTGAGTATTGAGGATTGAAGGTTGAGGATTGAGGATTGCGTACTGAGGATTGAGGATTGAGGATTGAGGATTGAAGATTGGGGATTGATGATTGAGGATTGAGTATTGAGAATTGAGGATGAGGGCTAAGGGTTGAGGATTGAGGATTGAGGATTGAGGATTGAGGATTGAGCATTGAAGATTGAGTATTGATACCTGAGGATTGAGGATTGAGGATTGATGATTGAGGATCGAGGATTGAAGATTGAGAATTGAGGATTGAAGATTGAGGATTGAGGATTGAGGATTGAGGATTGAGGATGGAGGATGAGGGCTGAGGGTTGAGGATTGAGGATTGAGAAATGAGGATTGAGGATTGAGGATTGAGGATTGAAGATTGAGTATTGAGTATTGTAGGTTGAGGATTGTGGATTGAGTATTAAGGATTGAGGATTGAATATTGTAGATTGAGTATTGATGCCTGAGGATTGAGGATTGAGGATTGAGGATTGAGGATTGAGGATTCAGGGTTGAGGATTGAGGATTGAGGATCTAGGATTGGAGATTGATTATTGAGTATTGAAGGTTGAGGATTGTGGATTGAATATTGAGGATTGAGGATTGAGGTTTGAGGATTGAGGACGAGGACTGACGGTAGAGGATTTAGGTTTGGGGATTGAGGATTGAGGACTGAGGATTGAGGATGAGTGCTAAGGGTCGGGGATTGAGGTTTGACGGCTGAGGACTGACGATTGAGGATTGAGAATTGAGGATTCATGTTTGAGGATTGAAGATTGAGGATTAGGTATTGAGGATTGAAGAATGAGGATTGAGGATTGAGGATTGAGGATTGAGGATTGAGCATCTAGGATTGGAGATTGATTATTGAGTATTGAAGGTTGAAGATTGTGGATTGAGGATTGAAGATTGAGGGTTGAGGATTGAGTATTGAAGATTGAGTATTGATGCCTGAGGATTGATGATCGAGGATTGAGGATTGAGGATTGGAGATTGATTATTGAGGATTGAGGATTGAAATTGAGGATTGGGTATTGATGATTGAAGAATGAGGATTGAGGAATTAGGATTGAGGATTGAGGATTGAGGATTGAAGATTGAGGAAAGGGTATTGAGGATTGAAGATTGAGGATTGAGTATTGAGGATTGAGGATTGAGGATTGAAGATTGAGGGTTCAGAATTGAGGATTGAGGATTGAGGATTGAGGATTGAGGATTGAAATTGAGGATTGGGTATTGAGGATTGAAGAATGAGGATTGAGGAATTAGGATTGAGGATTGAGGATTGAGGATTGAAGATTGAGGATTGGGTATTGAGGATTGAAGAATTGCGGGATTTAGGATTGAGGATTGAGTATTGAGGATTGAGCATTGAGGATTGAGGATTGAAGATTGAGTATTGAGGATTGAAGATTGAGGATTGAGTATTGAGGATTGAGGATTCAGGGTTGAAGATTGAGGATCGAGGAATGAGGATTGAGGATTGAGGATTGAGGATTGAAGATTGAATATTGATGATTGAATATTGAGGACTGAGGATTGTGGCTTGTGGATTGAGGACGAGGACAGAGGGTTTAATATTGATGTTTGAGGTCTGAGGACTAAGGATTGAGGATTGAGAATTGAGGATTGAGGATTGAGGATTGAAGATTGAGGATTGGGTATTTAGGATTGAAGAATGAGGATTGAGGATTGAGGATTGAGGTTTGAGGATTGAGGACGAGGACTGACGGTTGAGGATTGAGGTTTGAGGATTGAGGAGTGGGGATTGAGGACTGAGGATTGAGGATTGAGGATTGAGCATTGAGGATTGAAGATTGATGACTGGGGATTGAGGATTGAAGATTGAGCATTAACGATTGAAGATTGGGGATTGAGGATCTAGGATCGGATATTGATTATTGAGGATTGAAGATTGTGGATTGAGGATTGAGGATTGAGAATTGAGAATTGAGGATGAGGACTGAGGGTTGAGGATTGAGGTTTGAGGAATGAGGATTGAGGATTGAGGATTGAGAATTGAGGATTGAGGATTGAGGATTGAAATTGAGGATTGGGTATTGGTGATTGAAGAATGAGGATTGAGGAATTAGGATTGAGGATTGAGGATTGAGAATTGAGGATGAGGACTGAGGGTTGAGGATTGAGGTTTGAGGAATGGGGATTGGGGATTGAGGATTGAGGATTGAGGATTGAGGTTTGAGGATTGAGGATTGATGATTGAGTATTGATGATTGAATATTGAGTATTGAGGATTGAGGTTTGAGGATTGAGGACGAGGACTGACCGTTGAGGATTGAGGTTTGATGATTGAGGATTGGGGATTGAGGACTGAGGATTGAGGATTGAGGATTGAGCATTGAGGATTGAAGATTGAGGATTAACGATTGAAGATTGGGTATTGAGGATCTAGGATCGGATATTGATTATTGAGGATTGAAGATTGTGGATTGAGGATTGAGGATTGAGCATTGAGAATTGAGGATGAGGACTGAGGGTTGAGGATTGAGGTTTGAGGAATGAGGATTGATGGTTGAGGATTGAGGATTGAGGATTGAGGATTGAGGATTGCAGATTGAGTATTGAGGATTGAAGATTGAGGATTGAGGATTGAGGATTGAGGAATGTGGATTGAAGATTGAGTATTGAGAATTGAAGATTGAGGATAGAGGATTGTGTACTGAGGAGTGAGGATTGAGGATTGAGGATTGATGATTGAGGATTGGGGATTGAGGACTGAGGATTGAGAATTGAGAATTGAGGATGAAGACTGAGGGTTGAGGATTGAGGTTTGAGGAACGAGGATTGAGGATTGAGGATTGAGGACTAAGGATTGACGATTGAGTATTGAAGATTGAGGATTGATGACTGAGGATTGACGACTGAGAATTGAGGATTGAGGATGATGATTGAAGATTGAGTATTGAGGATTGAATATTGAGGATTGATGATTGAGGATTGAGGAATGAGGATTGAAGATTGAGTATTGAGGATTGAAGATTGAGGATAGAGGATTGAGTACTGAGGATGGAGGATGAGGGCTGAGGGTTAAGGATTGAGGATTGACAAATGAGGATTGATGATTGAGGATTGAAATTGAGGATTGGGTATTGAGGATTGAAGAATGAGGATTGAGGAATTAGGATTGAGGATTGTGGATTGAGGATTGAAGATTGAGGATTGGGTATTGAGGATTGAAGAATGAGGATTTAGGATTGAGGATTGAGGATTGAGGATTGCAAATTGAGCGTTGAGGATTGAAGATTGAGTATTGAGGATTGAGCATTGAGGATTGAGGATTGAAGATTGAGTATTGAGGATTGAAGATTGAGGATTGAGTATTGAGGATTGAGGATTCAGGGTTGAAGATTGAGGATTGAGGAATGAGGATTGAGGATTGAGGACTGAGGATTGAAGATTGAATATTGATGATTGAATATTGAGGACTGAGGATTGTGGCTTGTGGATTGAGGACGAGGACAGAGGGTTTAATATTGATGTTTGAGGTCTGAGGATTAAGGATTGAGGATTGAGAATTGAGGATTGAGGATTGAGGATTGAAGATTGAGGATTGGGTATTTAGGATTGAAGAATGAGGATTGAGGATTGAGGATTGAGGTTTGAGGATTGAGGACGAGGACTGACGGTTGAGGATTGAGGTTTGAGGATTGAGGATTAGGGATTGAGGACTGAGGATTGAGGATTGAGGATTGAGCATTGAGGATTGAAGATTGATGACTGGGGATTGAGGATTGAAGATTGAGCATTAACGATTGAAGATTGGGGATTGAGGATCTAGGATCCGATATTGATTATTGAGGGTTGAAGATTGAGGATTGAGGATTGAGGATTGAGAATTGAGAATTGAGGATGAGGACTGAGGGTTGAGGATTGAGGTTTGAGGAATGAGGATTGAGGATTGAGGATTGAGAATTGAGGATTGAGGATTGAGGATTGAAATTGAGGATTGGGTATTGGTGATTGAAGAATGAGGATTGAGGAATTAGGATTGAGGATTGAGGATTGAGGATTGAAGATTGAGGAGTGGGTATTGAGGATTGAAGATTGAGGATTGAGTATTGAGGACTGAGGATTGAGGATTGAAGATTGAGGATTCAGAATTGAGGATTGAGAATTGAGGATTGAGGATTGAAGATTGAATATTGATGATTGAATATTGAGGACTGAGGATTGAGTGTTGTGGATTGAGGACGAGGACTGAGGGTTGAATATTAATGTTTGAGGTCTGAGGATTAAGGATTGAGGATTGAGAATTGAGTATTGGGGATTGAGGATTGAAGATTGAGGATTGGGTATTTAGGATTGAAGAATGAGGGTTGAGGATTGAGGTTTGAGGATTGAGCATTGAAGATTGAGTATTGATGACTGAATATTGAGGATTGAGGACCAAGGATTGACGATTGAGTATTGAAGATTGAGGATTGATGACTGAGGATTGACGACTGAGAATTGAGGATTGAGGATTGATGATTGAAGATTGAGTATTGAGGATTGAATATTGAGGATTGAGGATTGAGGATTGAGGATTGAGGATTGAGGATTGAGGATTGAAGATTGAGTATTGAGTATTGAATGTTGAGGATTGTGGATTGAGGATTGAAGAATGAGGATTGAGGATTGAGGATTGAGGATTGAGGATTGAGGATTGAAGATTAGTGTTGAGGATTGAAGATTGAGGATTGAGGATTGAGGATTGAGGATTGAGGATCGAAGATTGAGAATTGAGGATTGAAGATTGAGGAGTGAGTATTGAGGATTGAGGATTCAGGGTTGAAGATTGAGGATTGAGGATTGAGGATTGAGGATTGAGGATTGAGGATTGAGGATTGAAGATTGAATATTGATGATTGAATATTGAGGACTGAGGATTGGGGGTTGTGGATTGAGGACGAGGACTGAGGGTTGAATATTGGTGTTTGAGGTCTGAGGATTAGGGATTGAGGATTGAGAATTGAGGATTGAGGATTGAGGATTGGAAATTGAGGATTGGGTATTTAGGATTGAAGAATGAAGATTGAGGATTGTGGTTTGAGGATTGAGGATTGAAGATCGAGTATTGATGATTGAATATTGAGGATTGAGGATTGAGGTTTGAGGATTGAGGACTAGGACTGACGGTTGAGTAATGAGGTTTGAGGATTGAGGATTGGGGATTGAGGACTGAGGATTGAGGATTGAGGATTGACCATTGAGGATTGAAGATTGATGACTGGGGATTGAGGACTGAAGATTGAGGATTAACGATTGGAGGTTGGGGATTGAAGACATAGGATCGGAGATTGATTATTGAGGATTGAAGATTGAGGATTGAGGATTGAGAATTGAGAATTGAGGATGAGGACTGAGGGTTGAGGATTGAGGTTTGAGGAATGGGGATTGGGGATTGAGTATTGAGGATTGAGGATTGAGGTTTGAGGATTGAGGATTGATGATTGAGTATTGATGATTGAATATTGAGTATTGAGGATTGAGGTTTGAGGATTGAGGACGAGGACTGACCGTTGAGGATTGAGGTTTGATGATTGAGGATTGGGGATTGAGGACTGAGGATTGAGGATTGAGGATTGAGCATTGAGGATTGAAGATTGAGGATTAACGATTGAAGATTGGGTATTGAGGATCTAGGATCGGATATTGATTATTGAGGATTGAAGATTGTGGATTGAGGATTGAGGATTGAGAATTGAGAATTGAGGATGAGGACTGAGGGTTGAGGATTGAGGTTTGAGGAATGAGGATTGATGGTTGAGGATTGAGGATTGAGGATTGGGGATTGAGGATTGCAGATTGAGTATTGAGGATTGAAGATTGAGGATTGAGGATTGAGGATTGAGGAATGAGGATTGAAGATTGAGTATTGAGAATTGAAGGTTGAGGATAGAGGATTGTGTACTGAGGAGTGAGGATTGAGGATTGAGGATTGATGATTGAGGATTGGGGATTGAGGACTGAGGATTGAGAATTGAGTATTGAGGATGAAGACTGAGGGTTGAGGATTGAGGTTTGAGGAACGAGGATTGAGGATTGAGGATTGAGGACTAAGGATTGACGATTGAGTATTGAAGATTGAGGATTGATGACTGAGGATTGACGACTGAGAATTGAGGATTAAGTATTGATGATTGAAGATTGAGTATTGAGGATTGAATATTGAGGATTGAGGATTGAGGATGGAGGATTGAGGTTTGAGGATTGAGGATTGAAGATTGAGTATTGATGATTGAATATTGAGGATTGAGGATTGAGGTTTGAGGATTGAGGACTAGGACTGACGGTTGAGTAATGAGGTTTGAGGATTGAGGATTGGGGATTGAGGACTGAGGATTGAGGATTGAGGATTGACCATTGAGGATTGAAGATTGATGACTGGGGATTGAGGACTGAAGATTGAGGATTAACGATTGGAGGTTGGGGATTGAAGACATAGGATCGGAGATTGATTATTGAGGATTGAAGATTGAGGATTGAGGATTGAGAATTGAGAATTGAGAATGAGGACTGAGGGTTGAGGATTGAGGTTTGAGGAATGGGGATTGGGGATTGAGTATTGAGGATTGAGGATTGAGGTTTGAGGATTGAGGATTGATGATTGAGTATTGATGATTGAATATTGAGTATTGAGGATTGAGGTTTGAGGATTGAGGACGAGGACTGACCGTTGAGGATTGAGGTTTGATGATTGAGGATTGGGGATTGAGGACTGAGGATTGAGGATTGAGGATTGAGCATTGAGGATTGAAGATTGAGGATTAACGATTGAAGATTGGGTATTGAGGATCTAGGATCGGATATTGATTATTGAGGATTGAAGATTGTGGATTGAGGATTGAGGATTGAGAATTGAGAATTGAGGATGAGGACTGAGGGTTGAGGATTGAGGTTTGAGGAATGAGGATTGATGGTTGAGGATTGAGGATTGAGGATTGGGGATTGAGGATTGCAGATTGAGTATTGAGGATTGAAGATTGAGGATTGAGGATTGAGGATTGAGGAATGAGGATTGAAGATTGAGTATTGAGAATTGAAGGCTGAGGATAGAGGATTTTGTACTGAGGAGTGAGGATTGAGGATTGAGGATTGATGATTGAGGATTGGGGATTGAGGACTGAGGATTGAGAATTGAGAATTGAGGATGAAGACTGAGGGTTGAGGATTGAGGTTTGAGGAACGAGGATTGAGGATTGAGGATTGAGGACTAAGGATTGACGATTGAGTATTGAAGATTGAGGATTGATGACTGAGGATTGACGACTGAGAATTGAGGATTAAGTATTGATGATTGAAGATTGAGTATTGAGGATTGAATATTGAGGATTGAGGATTGAGGATGGAGGATTGAGGTTTGAGGATTGAGGATTGAAGATTGAGTATTGAGTATTGTAGGTTGAGGATTGTGGATTGAGTATTAAGGATTGAGGATTGAATATTGTAGATTGAGTATTGATGCCTGAGGATTGAGGATTGAGGATTGAGGATTGAGGATTGAGGATTGAGGATTGAAGATTGAGTATTGAGGATTGAAGATTGAGGTTTGAAGGTTGAGTATTGATGATTGAATATTGAGGATTGAGGATTGAGGATTGAGGATTGAGGATTGAGGATTGAGGATAGAAGATTGAGTATTGATGATTAAACATTGAGGATTGAGGATTGAGGTTTGAGGATTGAGGACGAGGACTGACGGTAGAGGATTTAGGTTTGGGGATTGAGGATTGAGGACTGAGGATTGAGGATGAGTGCTAAGGGTCGGGGATTGAGGTTTGACGGCTGAGGACTGACGATTGAGGATTGAGAATTGAGGATTGATGTTTGAGGATTGAAGATTGAGGATTAGGTATTGAGGATTGAAGAATGAGGATTGAGGATTGAGGATTCAGGATTGAGGATCGAGGATCTAGGATTGGAGATTGATTATTGAGTATTGAAGGTTGAGGATTGTGGATTGAGGATTGAGGATTGAGGACTGAGGATTGAGGATTGAGGATTGAGGATTGAGGATTGAGGATTGAGGATTGAGGATTGAGAATTGAAGATTGAGTATTGATGATTGAATATTGAGGATTGAGGATTGAGGTTTGGGTATTGAGGATTGAGGATTGAGGGTTGAGGGTTGAGTTTTGAAGATTGAGTATTGATGCCTGAGGATTGAGGACCGAGGATTGAGTATTGAGGATTGGAGATTGATTATTGAGGATTGAAGATTGAGGATTGAGTATTGAGGATTGAGAATTGAGAATTGAGTATGAGGACTGCGGGCTGAGGATTGAGGTTTGGGGAATGAAGACTGAGCGTTGGGGAATGAGGATTGAGGATTGAGGATTGAGGATTGAGCATTGAAGATTGAGTATTGATGCCTGAGGATTGAGGATTGAGGATTGAGGATTGAGGATTGAAGATTGAGTATTGAGGATCGAAGGTTGAGGATTGAGTATTGAGGATTGAGGATTCAGGGTTGAAGATTGAGGATTGAGGATTGAGGATTGAGGTTTGAGGATTGAGGATGAAGACTGAGGGTTGAGGATTGTGGTTTGAGGAACGAGGAATGAGGATTGAGGATTGAGGATTGAGGACTAAGGATTGACGATTGAGTATTGAAGATTGAGGATTGATGACTGAGGATTGACGACTGAGAATTGAGGATTGAGGATGATGATTGAAGATTGAGTATTGAGGATTGAATATTGAGGATTGAGGATTGAGGATTGAGGATTGAGGATTGAAGATTGAGTATTGAGGATTGAAGATTGAGGATAGAGGATTGAGTACTGAGGATGGAGGATGAGGGCTGAGGGTTAAGGATTGAGGATTGAGAAATGAGGATTGAGGATTGAGGATTGAAATTGAGGATTGGGTATTGAGGATTGAAGAATGAGGAATGAGGAATTAGGATTGAGGATTGAGGATTGAGGATTGAAGATTGAGGATTGGGTATTGAGGATTGAAGAATGAGGATTGAGGATTGAGGATTGAGGATTGAGGATTGAAGATTGAGTGTTGAGGATTGAAGATTGAGTATTGAGGATTGAGGATTGAGGATTGAGGATTGAAGATTGAGTATTGAGGATTGAAGATTGAGGATTGAGTATTGAGGATTGAGGATTCAGGGTTGAAGATTGAGGATTGATGATTGAGTATTGATGATTGAATATTGAGTATTGAGCATTGAGGTTTGAGGATTGAGGACGAGGACTGACCGTTGAGGATTGAGGTTTGAGGAATGGGGATTGGGGATTGAGGATTGAGGATTGAGGATTGAGGTTTGAGGATTGAGGATTGATGATTGAGTATTGATGATTGAATATTGAGTATTGAGGATTGAGGTTTGAGGATTGAGGACGAGGACTGACCGTTGAGGATTGAGGTTTGATGATTGAGGATTGGGGATTGAGGACTGAGGATTGAGGATTGAGGATTGAGCATTGAGGATTGAAGATTGAGGATTAACGATTGAAGATTGGGTATTGACGATCTAGGATCGGATATTGATTATTGAGGATTGAAGATTGTGGATTGAGGATTGAGGATTGAGAATTGAGAATTGAGGATGAGGACTGAGGGTTGAGGATTGAGGTTTGAGGAATGAGGATTGATGGTTGAGGATTGAGGATTGAGGATTGAGGATTGAGGATTGCAGATTGAGTATTGAGGATTGAAGATTGAGGATTGAGGATTGAGGATTGAGGAATGAGGATTGAAGATTGAGTATTGAGAATTGAAGGTTGAGGACAGAGGATTGTGTACTGAGGAGTGAGGATTGAGGATTGAGGATTGATGATTGAGGATTGGGGATTGAGGACTGAGGATTGAGAATTGAGAATTGAGGATGAAGACTGAGGGTTGAGGATTGAGGTTTGAGGAACGAGGATTGAGGATTGAGGATTGAGGACTAAGGATTGACGATTGAGTATTGAAGATTGAGGATTGATGACTGAGGATTGACGACTGAGAATTGAGGATTACGTATTGATGATTGAAGATTGAGTATTGAGGATTGAATATTGAGGATTGAGGATTGAGGATGGAGGATTGAGGTTTGGGGATTGAGGATTGAAGATTGAGTATTGAGTATTGTAGGTTGAGGATTGTGGATTGAGTATTAAGGATTGAGGATTGAATATTGTAGATTGAGTATTGATGCCTGAGGATTGAGGATTGAGGATTGAGGATTGAGGATTGAGGATTGAGGATTGAAGATTGAGTATTGAGGATTGAAGATTGAGGTTTGAAGGTTGAGTATTGATGATTGAATATTGAGGATTGAGGATTGAGGATTGAGGATTGAGGATTGAGGATTGAGGATAGAAGATTGAGTATTGATGATTAAATATTGAGGATTGAGGATTGAGGTTTGAGGATTGAGGACGAGGACTGACGGTAGAGGATTTAGGTTTGGGGATTGAGGATTGAGGACTGAGGATTGAGGATGAGTGCTAAGGGTCGGGGATTGAGGTTTGACGGCTGAGGACTGACGATTGAGGATTGAGAATTGAGGATTGATGTTTGAGGATTGAAGATTGAGGATTAGGTATTGAGGATTGAAGAATGAGGATTGAGGATTGAGGATTCAGGATTGAGGATCGAGGATCTAGGATTGGAGATTGATTATTGAGTATTGAAGGTTGAGGATTGTGGATTGAGGATTGAGGATTGAGGACTGAGGATTGAGGATTGAGGATTGAGGATTGAGGATTGAGGATTGAGGATTGAGGATTGAGAATTGAAGATTGAGTATTGATGATTGAATATTGAGGATTGAGGATTGAGGTTTGGGTATTGAGGATTGAGGATTGAGGGTTGAGGATTGAGTTTTGAAGATTGAGTATTGATGCCTGAGGATTGAGGATCGAGGATTGAGTATTGAGGATTGGAGATTGATTATTGAGGATTGAAGATTGAGGATTGAGTATTGAGGATTGAGAATTGAGAATTGAGTATGAGGACTGCGGGCTGAGGATTGAGGTTTGGGGAATGAAGACTGAGCGTTGGGGAATGAGGATTGAGGATTGAGGATTGAGGATTGAGCATTGAAGATTGAGTATTGATGCCTGAGGATTGAGGATTGAGGATTGAGGATTGAGGATTGAAGATTGAGTATTGAGGATCGAAGGTTGAGGATTGAGTATTGAGGATTGAGGATTCAGGGTTGAAGATTGAGGATTGAGGATTGAGGATTGAGGTTTGAGGATTGAGGATGAAGACTGAGGGTTGAGGATTGTGGTTTGAGGAACGAGGAATGAGGATTGAGGATTGAGGATTGAGGACTAAGGATTGACGATTGAGTATTGAAGATTGAGGATTGATGACTGAGGATCGACGACTGAGAATTGAGGATTGAGGATGATGATTGAAGATTGAGTATTGAGGATTGAATATTGAGGATTGAGGATTGAGGATTGAGGAATGAGGATTGAAGATTGAGTATTGAGGATTGAAGATTGAGGATAGAGGATTGAGTACTGAGGATGGAGGATGAGGGCTGAGGGTTAAGGATTGAGGATTGAGAAATGAGGATTGAGGATTGAGGATTGAAATTGAGGATTGGGTATTGAGGATTGAAGAATGAGGAATGAGGAATTAGGATTGAGGATTGAGGATTGAGGATTGAAGATTGAGGATTGGGTATTGAGGATTGAAGAATGAGGATTGAGGATTGAGGATTGAGGATTGAGGATTGAAGATTGAGTGTTGAGGATTGAAGATTGAGTATTGAGGATTGAGGATTGAGGATTGAGGATTGAAGATTGAGTATTGAGGATTGAAGATTGAGGATTGAGTATTGAGGATTGAGGATTCAGGGTTGAAGATTGAGGATTGATGATTGAGTATTGATGATTGAATATTGAGTATTGAGCATTGAGGTTTGAGGATTGAGGACGAGGACTGACCGTTGAGGATTGAGGTTTGAGGAATGGGGATTGGGGATTGAGGATTGAGGATTGAGGATTGAGGTTTGAGGATTGAGGATTGATGATTGAGTATTGATGATTGAATATTGAGTATTGAGGATTGAGGTTTGAGGATTGAGGACGAGGACTGACCGTTGAGGATTGAGGTTTGATGATTGAGGATTGGGGATTGAGGACTGAGGATTGAGGATTGAGGATTGAGCATTGAGGATTGAAGATTGAGGATTAACGATTGAAGATTGGGTATTGACGATCTAGGATCGGATATTGATTATTGAGGATTGAAGATTGTGGATTGAGGATTGAGGATTGAGAATTGAGAATTGAGGATGAGGACTGAGGGTTGAGGATTGAGGTTTGAGGAATGAGGATTGATGGTTGAGGATTGAGGATTGAGGATTGAGGATTGAGGATTGCAGATTGAGTATTGAGGATTGAAGATTGAGGATTGAGGATTGAGGATTGAGGAATGAGGATTGAAGATTGAGTATTGAGAATTGAAGATTGAGGATAGAGGATTGTGTACTGAGGAGTGAGGATTGAGGATTGAAGATTGATGATTGAGGATTGGGGATTGAGGACTGAGCATTGAGAATTGAGAATTGAGGATGAAGACTGAGGGTTGAGGATTGAGGTTTGAGGAACGAGGATTGAGGATTGAGGATTGAGGACTAAGGATTGACGATTGAGTATTGAAGATTGAGGATTGATGACTGAGGATTGACGACTGAGAATTCAGGATTGAGGATGATGATTGAAGATTGAGTATTGAGGATTGAATATTGAGGATTGAGGATTGAGGATTGAGGAATGAGGATTGAAGATTGAGTATTGAGGATTGAAGATTGAGGATAGAGGATTGAGTACTGAGGATGGAGGATGAGGGCTGAGGGTTAAGGATTGAGGATTGAGAAATGAGGATTGAGGATTGAGGATTGAAATTGAGGATTGGGTATTGAGGATTGAAGAATGAGGATTGAGGAATTAGGATTGAGGATTGTGGATTGAGGATTGAAGATTGAGGATTGGGTATTGAGGATTGAAGAATGAGGATTTAGGATTGAGGATTGAGGATTGAGGATTCCAGATTGAGTGTTGAGGATTGAAGATTGAGTATTGAGGATTGAGCATTGAGGATTGAGGATTGAAGATTGAGTATTGAGGATTGAAGATTGTGGATTGAGTATTGAGGATTGAGGATTCAGGGTTGAAGATTGAGGATTGAGGAATGAGGATTGAGGATTGAGGATTGAGGATTGAAGATTGAATATTGATGATTGAATATTGAGGACTGAGGATTGTGGCTTGTGGATTGAGGACGAGGACAGAGGGTTTAATATTGATGTTTGAGGTCTGAGGATTAAGGATTGAGGATTGAGAATTGAGGATTGAGGATTGAGGATTGAAGATTGAGGATTGGGTATTTAGGATTGAAGAATGAGGATTGAGGATTGAGGATTGAGGTTTGAGGATTGAGGACGAGGCCTAACGGTTGAGGATTGAGGTTTGAGGATTGAGGATTGCGGATTGAGGACTGAGGATTGAGGATTGAGGATTGAGCATTGAGGATTGAAGATTGATGACTGGGGATTGAGGATTGAAGATTGAGCATTAACGATTGAAGATTGGGGATTGAGGATCTAGGATCGGATATTGATTATTGAGGATTGAAGATTGAGGATTGAGGATTGAGGATTGAGAATTGAGAATTGAGGATGAGGACTGAGGGTTGAGGATTGAGGTTTGAGGAATGAGGATTGAGGATTGAGGATTGAGAATTGAGGATTGAGGATTGAGGATTGAAATTGAGGATTGGGTATTGGTGATTGAAGAATGAGGATTGAGGAATTAGGATTGAGGATTGAGGATTGAGGATTGAAGATTGAGGAGTGGGTATTGAGGATTGAAGATTGAGGATTGAGTATTGAGGACTGAGGATTGAGGATTGAAGATTTAGGATTCAGAATTGAGGATTGAGAATTGAGGATTGAGGATTGAAGATTGAATATTGATGATTGAATATTGAGGACTGAGGATTGAGGGTTGTGGATTGAGGACGAGGACTGAGGGTTGAATATTGATGTTTGAGGTCTGAGGATTAAGGATTGAGGATTGAGAATTGAGTATTGGGGATTGAGGATTGAAGATTGAGGATTGGGTATTTAGGATTGAAGAATGAGGATTGAGGATTGAGGTTTGAGGATTGAGCATTGAAGATTGAGTATTGATGACTGAATATTGAGGATTGAGGACCAAGGATTGACGATTGAGTCTTGAAGATTGAGGACTGATGACTGAGGATTGACGACTGAGAATTGAGTATGAGGATTGATGATTGAAGATTGAGTATTGAGGATTGAATATTGAGGATTGAGGATTGAGGATTGAGGATTGAGGATTGAGGATGGAGGATTGAAGATTGAGTATTGAGTATTGAAGGTTGAGGATTGTGGATTGAGGATTGAAGAATGAGGATTGAGGATTGAGGATTGAGGATTGAGGATTGAGGATTGAAGATTAGTGTTGAGGATTGAAGATTGAGGATTGAGGATTGAGGATTGAGGATTGAGGATCGAAGATTGAGAATTGAGGATTGAAGATTGAGGAGTGAGTATTGGGGATTGAGGATTCAGGGTTGAAGATTGAGGATTGAGGATTGAGGATTGAGGATTGAGGATTGAGGATTGAGGATTGAAGATTGAATATTGATGATTGAATATTGAGGACTGAGGATTGAGGGTTGTGGATTGAGGACGAGGACTGAGGGTTGAATATTGGTGTTTGAGGTCTGAGGATTAGGGATTGAGGATTGAGAATTGAGGATTGAGGATTGAGGATTGGAAATTGAGGATTGGGTATTTTGGATTGAAGAATGAGGATTGAGGATTGTGGTTTGAGGATTGAGGATTGAAGATCGAGTATTGATGATTGAATATTGAGGATTGAGGATTGAGGTTTGAGGATTGAGGACTAGGACTGACGGTTGAGTAATGAGGTTTGAGGATTGAGGATTGGGGATTGAGGACTGAGGATTGAGGATTGAGGATTGACCATTGAGGATTGAAGATTGATGACTGGGGATTGAGGACTGAAGATTGAGGATTAACGATTGAAGGTTGGGGATTGAGGACTTAGGATCGGAGATTGATTATTGAGGATTGAAGATTGAGGATTGAGGATTGAGAATTGAGAATTGAGGATGAGGACTGAGGGTTGAGGATTGAGGTTTGAGGAGTGGGGATTGGGGATTGAGTATTGAGGATTGAGGATTGAGGTTTGAGGATTGAGGATTGATGATTGAGTATTGATGATTGAATATTGAGTATTGAGGATTGAGGTTTGAGGATTGAGGACGAGGACTGACCGTTGAGGATTGAGGTTTGATGATTGAGGATTGGGGATTGAGGACTGAGGATTGAGGATTGAGGATTGAGCATTGAGGATTGAAGATTGAGGATTAACGATTGAAGATTGGGTATTGAGGATCTAGGATCGGATATTGATTATTGAGGATTGAAGAATGTGGATTGAGGATTGAGGATTGAGAATTGAGAATTGAGGATGAGGACTGAGGGTTGAGGATTGAGGTTTGAGGAATGAGGATTGAGGATTGAGGATTGAGAATTGAGAATTGAGGATGAGGACTGAGGGTTGAGGATTGAGGTTTGAGGAATGAGGATTGATGGTTGAGGATTGAGGATTGAGGATTGAGGATTGAGGATTGCAGATTGAGTATTGAGGATTGAAGATTGAGGATTCAGGATTGAGGATTGAAGATTGAGTATTGAGGATTGAGGACTGAGTATTGAGGATTGAAGATTGAGTATTGAGGATTGAAGGTTGAGGATTGAGGATTGAGGATTGAGGATTGAAGATTGAGTATTGAGGATTGAAGGTTGAGGATTGAGGATTGCGAACTGAGGATTGAGGATTGAGGATTGAGGATTGAAGATTGGGGATTGATGATTGAGGATTGAGAATTGAGAACTGAGGATGAGGGCTAAGGGTTGAGGATTGAGGATTGAGGATTGAGGATTGAGGATTGAGCATTGAAGATTGAGTATTGATACCTGAGGATTGAGGATTGAGGATTGATGATTGAGGATCGAGGATTGAAGATTGAGTATTGAGGATTGAAGATTGAGGATTGAGGATTGAGGATTGAGGATGGAGGATGAGGGCTGAGGGTTGAGGATTGAGGATTGAGAAATGAGGATTGAGGATTGAGGATTGAGGATTGAAGATTGAGTATTGAGTATTGTAGGTTGAGGATTGTGGATTGAGTATTAAGGATTGAGGATTGAATATTGTAGATTGAGTATTGATGCCTGTGGATTGAGGATTGAGGATTGAGGATTGAGGATTGAGGATTGAGGATTGAAGATTGAGTATTGAGGATTGAAGATTGAGGACTGAAGATTGAGTATTGATGATTGAATATTGAGGATTGAGGATTGAGGTTTGAGGATTGAGGATGAAGACTGAGGGTTGAGGATTGTGGTTTGAGGAACGAGGATTGAGGATTGAGGATTGAGGACTAAGGATTGACGATTGAGTATTGAAGATTGAGGATTGATGACTGAGGATTGACGACTGAGAATTGAGGATTGAGGATGATGATTGAAGATTGAGTATTGAGGATTGAATATTGAGGATTGAGGATTGAGGATTGAGGAATGAGGATTGAAGATTGAGTATTGAGGATTGAAGATTGAGGATAGAGGATTGAGTACTGAGGACGGAGGATGAGGGCTGAGGGTTAAGGATTGAGGATTGAGAAATGAGGATTGAGGATTGAGGATTGAAATTGAGGATTGGGTATTGAGGATTGAAGAATGAGGATTGAGGAATTAGGATTGAGGATTGAGGGTTGAGGATTGAAGATTGAGGATTGGGTATTGAGGATTGAAGAATGAGGATTTAGGATTGAGGATTGAGGATTGAGGATTGAAGATTGAGTGTTGAGGATTGAAGATTGAGTATTGAGGATTGAGCATTGAGGATTGAGGATTGAAGATTGAGTATTGAGGATTGAAGATTGAGGATTGAGTATTGAGGATTGAGGATTCAGGGTTGAAGATTGAGGATTGAGGAATGAGGATTGAGGATTGAGGATTGAGGATTGAAGATTGAATATTGATGATTGAATATTGAGGACTGAGGATTGTGGCTTGTGGATTGAGGACGAGGACAGAGGGTTTAATATTGATGTTTGAGGTCTGAGGATTAAGGATTGAGGATTGAGAATTGAGGATTGAGGATTGAGGATTGAAGATTGAGGATTGGGTATTTAGGATTGAAGAATGAGGATTGAGGATTGAGGATTGAGGTTTGAGGATTGAGGACGAGGACTGACGGTTGAGGATTGAGGTTTGAGGATTGAGGATTGGGGATTGAGGACTGAGGATTGAGGATTGATGATTGAGCATCGAGGATTGAAGATTGATGACTGGGGATTGAGGATTGAAGGTTGAGCATTAACGATTGAAGATTGGGGAGTGAGGATCTAGGATCGGATATTGATTATTGAGGATTGAAGATTAAGGATTGAGGATTGAGGATTGAGAATTGAGAATTGAGGATGAGGACTGAGGGTTGAGGATTGAGGTTTGAGGGATGAGGATTAAGGATTGAGGATTGAGAATTGAGGATTGAGGATTGAGGATTGAAATTGAGGATTGGGTATTGGTGATTGAAGAATGAGGATTGAGGAATTAGGATTGAGGATTGAGGATTGAGGATTGAAGATTGAGGAGTTGGTATTGAGGATTGAAGATTGAGGATTGAGTATTGAGGACTGAGGATTGAGGATTGAAGATTGAGGATTCAGAATTGAGGATTGAGAATTGAGGATTGAGGATTGAAGATTGAATATTGATCATTGAATATTGAGGACTGACGATTGAGGGTTGTGGATTGAGGACGTGGACTGAGGGTTGAATATTGATGTTTGAGGTCTGAGGATTAAGGATTGAGGGTTGAGAATTGAGAATTGAGGATTGAGTATTGAAGATTGAGGATTGGGCATTGAGGATTGAAGAATGAGGATTGAGAATTGAGGATGAGGACTGAGGGTTGAGGATTGAGGTTTGAGGAATGAGGATTGAGGATTGAGGATTGAGAATTGACGATTGAGTATTGAAGATTGAGGATTGATGACTGAGGATTGACGACTGAGAATTGAGGATTGAGGATTGATGATTGAAGATTGAGTATTGAGGATTGAATATTGAGGATTGAGGATTGAGGATTGAGGATTGAGGATTGAGGATTGAGGATTGAAGATTGAGTATTGAGTATTGAAGGTTGAGGATTGTGGATTGAGGATTGAAGAATGAGGATTGAGGATTGAGGATTGAGGATTGAGGATTGAAGATTGAAGATTAGTGTTGAGGATTGAAGATTGAGGATTGAGTATTGAGGACTGAGGATTGAGGATTGAAGATTGAGTATTCAGAATTGAGGATTGAGAATTGAGGATTGAGGATTGAGGATTGAGGATTGAGGATTGCAGATTGAGTATTGAGGATTGAAGATTGAGGATTGAGGATTGAGGATTGAGGAATGAGGATTGAAGATTGAGTATTGAGAATTGAAGGTTGAGGATAGAGGATTGTGTACTGAGGAGTGAGGATTGAGGATTGAGGATTGATGATTGAGGATTGGGGATTGAGGACTGAGGATTGAGAATTGAGTATTGAGGATGAAGACTGAGGGTTGAGGATTGAGGTTTGAGGAACGAGGATTGAGGATTGAGGATTGAGGACTAAGGATTGACGATTGAGTATTGAAGATTGAGGATTGATGACTGAGGATTGACGACTGAGAATTGAGGATTAAGTATTGATGATTGAAGATTGAGTATTGAGGATTGAATATTGAGGATTGAGGATTGAGGATGGAGGATTGAGGTTTGAGGATTGAGGATTGAAGATTGAGTATTGATGATTGAATATTGAGGATTGAGGATTGAGGTTTGAGGATTGAGAACTAGGACTGACGGTTGAGTAATGAGGTTTGAGGATTGAGGATTGGGGATTGAGGACTGAGGATTGAGGATTGAGGATTGACCATTGAGGATTGAAGATTGATGACTGGGGATTGAGGACTGAAGATTGAGGATTAACGATTGGAGGTTGGGGATTGAAGACATAGGATCGGAGATTGATTATTGAGGATTGAAGATTGAGGATTGAGGATTGAGAATTGAGAATTGAGGATGAGGACTGAGGGTTGAGGATTGAGGTTTGAGGAATGGGGATTGGGGATTGAGTATTGAGGATTGAGGATTGAGGTTTGAGGATTGAGGATTGATGATTGAGTATTGATGATTGAATATTGAGTATTGAGGATTGAGGTTTGAGGATTGAGGACGAGGACTGACCGTTGAGGATTGAGGTTTGATGATTGAGGATTGGGGATTGAGGACTGAGGATTGAGGATTGAGGATTGAGCATTGAGGATTGAAGATTGAGGATTAACGATTGAAGATTGGGTATTGAGGATCTAGGATCGGATATTGATTATTGAGGATTGAAGATTGTGGATTGAGGATTGAGGATTGAGAATTGAGAATTGAGGATGAGGACTGAGGGTTGAGGATTGAGGTTTGAGGAATGAGGATTGATGGTTGAGGATTGAGGATTGAGGATTGGGGATTGAGGATTGCAGATTGAGTATTGAGGATTGAAGATTGAGGATTGAGGATTGAGGATTGAGGAATGAGGATTGAAGATTGAGTATTGAGAATTGAAGGTTGAGGATAGAGGATTTTGTACTGAGGAGTGAGGATTGAGGATTGAGGATTGATGATTGAGGATTGGGGATTGAGGACTGAGGATTGAGAATTGAGAATTGAGGATGAAGACTGAGGGTTGAGGATTGAGGTTTGAGGAACGAGGATTGAGGATTGAGGATTGAGGACTAAGGATTGACGATTGAGTATTGAAGATTGAGGATTGATGACTGAGGATTGACGACTGAGAATTGAGGATTAAGTATTGATGATTGAAGATTGAGTATTGAGGATTGAATATTGAGGATTGAGGATTGAGGATGGAGGATTGAGGTTTGAGGATTGAGGATTGAAGATTGAGTATTGAGTATTGTAGGTTGAGGATTGTGGATTGAGTATTAAGGATTGAGGATTGAATATTGTAGATTGAGTATTGATGCCTGAGGATTGAGGATTGAGGATTGAGGATTGAGGATTGAGGATTGAGGATTGAAGATTGAGTATTGAGGATTGAAGATTGAGGTTTGAAGGTTGAGTATTGATGATTGAATATTGAGGATTGAGGATTGAGGATTGAGGATTGAGGATTGAGGATTGAGGATAGAAGATTGAGTATTGATGATTAAATATTGAGGATTGAGGTTTGAGGAATGAGGATTGATGGTTGAGGATTGAGGATTGAGGATTGGGGATTGAGGATTGCAGATTGAGTATTGAGGATTGAAGATTGAGGATTGAGGATTGAGGATTGAGGAATGAGGATTGAAGATTGAGTATTGAGAATTGAAGGTTGAGGATAGAGGATTTTGTACTGAGGAGTGAGGATTGAGGATTGAGGATTGATGATTGAGGATTGGGGATTGAGGACTGAGGATTGAGAATTGAGAATTGAGGATGAAGACTGAGGGTTGAGGATTGAGGTTTGAGGAACGAGGATTGAGGATTGAGGATTGAGGACTAAGGATTGACGATTGAGTATTGAAGATTGAGGATTGATGACTGAGGATTGACGACTGAGAATTGAGGATTAAGTATTGATGATTGAAGATTGAGTATTGAGGATTGAATATTGAGGATTGAGGATTGAGGATGGAGGATTGAGGTTTGAGGATTGAGGATTGAAGATTGAGTATTGAGTATTGTAGGTTGAGGATTGTGGATTGAGTATTAAGGATTGAGGATTGAATATTGTAGATTGAGTATTGATGCCTGAGGATTGAGGATTGAGGATTGAGGATTGAGGATTGAGGATTGAGGATTGAAGATTGAGTATTGAGGATTGAAGATTGAGGTTTGAAGGTTGAGTATTGATGATTGAATATTGAGGATTGAGGATTGAGGATTGAGGATTGAGGATTGAGGATTGAGGATAGAAGATTGAGTATTGATGATTAAATATTGAGGATTGAGGATTGAGGTTTGAGGATTGAGGACGAGGACTGACGGTAGAGGATTTAGGTTTGGGGATTGAGGATTGAGGACTGAGGATTGAGGATGAGTGCTAAGGGTCGGGGATTGAGGTTTGACGGCTGAGGACTGACGATTGAGGATTGAGAATTGAGGATTGATGTTTGAGGATTGAAGATTGAGGATTAGGTATTGAGGATTGAAGAATGAGGATTGAGGATTGAGGATTCAGGATTGAGGATCGAGGATCTAGGATTGGAGATTGATTATTGAGTATTGAAGGTTGAGGATTGTGGATTGAGGATTGAGGATTGAGGACTGAGGATTGAGGATTGAGGATTGAGGATTGAGGATTGAGGATTGAGGATTGAGGATTGAGAATTGAAGATTGAGTATTGATGATTGAATATTGAGGATTGAGGATTGAGGTTTGGGTATTGAGGATTGAGGATTGAGGGTTGAGGGTTGAGTTTTGAAGATTGAGTATTGATGCCTGAGGATTGAGGATCGAGGATTGAGTATTGAGGATTGGAGATTGATTATTGAGGATTGAAGATTGAGGATTGAGTATTGAGGATTGAGAATTGAGAATTGAGTATGAGGACTGCGGGCTGAGGATTGAGGTTTGGGGAATGAAGACTGAGCGTTGGGGAATGTGGATTGAGGATTGAGGATTGAGGATTGAGCATTGAAGATTGAGTATTGATGCCTGAGGATTGAGGATTGAGGATTGAGGATTGAGGATTGAAGATTGAGTATTGAGGATCGAAGGTTGAGGATTGAGTATTGAGGATTGAGGATTCAGGGTTGAAGATTGAGGATTGAGGATTGAGGATTGAGGTTTGAGGATTGAGGATGAAGACTGAGGGTTGAGGATTGTGGTTTGAGGAACGAGGAATGAGGATTGAGGATTGAGGATTGAGGACTAAGGATTGACGATTGAGTATTGAAGATTGAGGATTGATGACTGAGGATTGACGACTGAGAATTGAGGATTGAGGATGATGATTGAAGATTGAGTATTGAGGATTGAATATTGAGGATTGAGGATTGAGGATTGAGGAATGAGGATTGAAGATTGAGTATTGAGGATTGAAGATTGAGGATAGAGGATTGAGTACTGAGGATGGAGGATGAGGGCTGAGGGTTAAGGATTGAGAATTGAGAAATGAGGATTGAGGATTGAGGATTGAAATTGAGGATTGGGTATTGAGGATTGAAGAATGAGGAATGAGGAATTAGGATTGAGGATTGAGGATTGAGGATTGAAGATTGAGGATTGGGTATTGAGGATTGAAGAATGAGGATTGAGGATTGAGGATTGAGGATTGAGGATTGAAGATTGAGTGTTGAGGATTGAAGATTGAGTATTGAGGATTGAGGATTGAGGATTGAGGATTGAAGATTGAGTATTGAGGATTGAAGATTGAGGATTGAGTATTGAGGATTGAGGATTCAGGGTTGAAGATTGAGGATTGATGATTGAGTATTGATGATTGAATATTGAGTATTGAGCATTGAGGTTTGAGGATTGAGGACGAGGACTGACCGTTGAGGATTGAGGTTTGAGGAATGGGGATTGGGGATTGAGGATTGAGGATTGAGGATTGAGGTTTGAGGATTGAGGATTGATGATTGAGTATTGATGATTGAATATTGAGTATTGAGGATTGAGGTTTGAGGATTGAGGACGAGGACTGACCGTTGAGGATTGAGGTTTGATGATTGAGGATTGGGGATTGAGGACTGAGGATTGAGGATTGAGGATTGAGCATTGAGGATTGAAGATTGAGGATTAACGATTGAAGATTGGGTATTGACGATCTAGGATCGGATATTGATTATTGAGGATTGAAGATTGTGGATTGAGGATTGAGGATTGAGAATTGAGAATTGAGGATGAGGACTGAGGGTTGAGGATTGAGGTTTGAGGAATGAGGATTGATGGTTGAGGATTGAGGATTGAGGATTGAGGATTGAGGATTGCAGATTGAGTATTGAGGATTGAAGATTGAGGATTGAGGATTGAGGATTAAGGAATGAGGATTGAAGATTGAGTATTGAGAATTGAAGGTTGAGGATAGAGGATTGTGTACTGAGGAGTGAGGATTGAGGATTGAGGATTGATGATTGAGGATTGGGGATTGAGGACTGAGGATTGAGAATTGAGAATTGAGGATGAAGACTGAGGGTTGAGGATTGAGGTTTGAGGAACGAGGATTGAGGATTGAGGATTGAGGACTAAGGATTGACGATTGAGTATTGAAGATTGAGGATTGATGACTGAGGATTGACGACTGAGAATTGAGGATTACGTATTGATGATTGAAGATTGAGTATTGAGGATTGAATATTGAGGATTGAGGATTGAGGATGGAGGATTGAGGTTTGGGGATTGAGGATTGAAGATTGAGTATTGAGTATTGTAGGTTGAGGATTGTGGATTGAGTATTAAGGATTGAGGATTGAATATTGTAGATTGAGTATTGATGCCTGAGGATTGAGGATTGAGGATTGAGGATTGAGGATTGAGGATTGAGGATTGAAGATTGAGTATTGAGGATTGAAGATTGAGGTTTGAAGGTTGAGTATTGATGATTGAATATTGAGGATTGAGGATTGAGGATTGAGGATTGAGGATTGAGGATTGAGGATAGAAGATTGAGTATTGATGATTAAATATTGAGGATTGAGGATTGAGGTTTGAGGATTGAGGACGAGGACTGACGGTAGAGGATTTAGGTTTGGGGATTGAGGATTGAGGACTGAGGATTGAGGATGAGTGCTAAGGGTCGGGGATTGAGGTTTGACGGCTGAGGACTGACGATTGAGGATTGAGAATTGAGGATTGATGTTTGAGGATTGAAGATTGAGGATTAGGTATTGAGGATTGAAGAATGAGGATTGAGGATTGAGGATTCAGGATTGAGGATCGAGGATCTAGGATTGGAGATTGATTATTGAGTATTGAAGGTTGAGGATTGTGGATTGAGGATTGAGGATTGAGGACTGAGGATTGAGGATTGAGGATTGAGGATTGAGGATTGAGGATTGAGGATTGAGGATTGAGAATTGAAGATTGAGTATTGATGATTGAATATTGAGGATTGAGGATTGAGGTTTGGGTATTGAGGATTGAGGATTGAGGGTTGAGGATTGAGTTTTGAAGATTGAGTATTGATGCCTGAGGATTGAGGATCGAGGATTGAGTATTGAGGATTGGAGATTGATTATTGAGGATTGAAGATTGAGGATTGAGTATTGAGGATTGAGAATTGAGAATTGAGTATGAGGACTGCGGGCTGAGGATTGAGGTTTGGGGAATGAAGACTGAGCGTTGGGGAATGAGGATTGAGGATTGAGGATTGAGGATTGAGCATTGAAGATTGAGTATTGATGCCTGAGGATTGAGGATTGAGGATTGAGGATTGAGGATTGAAGATTGAGTATTGAGGATCGAAGGTTGAGGATTGAGTATTGAGGATTGAGGATTCAGGGTTGAAGATTGAGGATTGAGGATTGAGGATTGAGGTTTGAGGATTGAGGATGAAGACTGAGGGTTGAGGATTGTGGTTTGAGGAACGAGGAATGAGGATTGAGGATTGAGGATTGAGGACTAAGGATTGACGATTGAGTATTGAAGATTGAGGATTGATGACTGAGGATCGACGACTGAGAATTGAGGATTGAGGATGATGATTGAAGATTGAGTATTGAGGATTGAATATTGAGGATTGAGGATTGAGGATTGAGGAATGAGGATTGAAGATTGAGTATTGAGGATTGAAGATTGAGGATAGAGGATTGAGTACTGAGGATGGAGGATGAGGGCTGAGGGTTAAGGATTGAGGATTGAGAAATGAGGATTGAGGATTGAGGATTGAAATTGAGGATTGGGTATTGAGGATTGAAGAATGAGGAATGAGGAATTAGGATTGAGGATTGAGGATTGAGGATTGAAGATTGAGGATTGGGTATTGAGGATTGAAGAATGAGGATTGAGGATTGAGGATTGAGGATTGAGGATTGAAGATTGAGTGTTGAGGATTGAAGATTGAGTATTGAGGATTGAGGATTGAGGATTGAGGATTGAAGATTGAGTATTGAGGATTGAAGATTGAGGATTGAGTATTGAGGATTGAGGATTCAGGGTTGAAGATTGAGGATTGATGATTGAGTATTGATGATTGAATATTGAGTATTGAGCATTGAGGTTTGAGGATTGAGGACGAGGACTGACCGTTGAGGATTGAGGTTTGAGGAATGGGGATTGGGGATTGAGGATTGAGGATTGAGGATTGAGGTTTGAGGATTGAGGATTGATGATTGAGTATTGATGATTGAATATTGAGTATTGAGGATTGAGGTTTGAGGATTGAGGACGAGGACTGACCGTTGAGGATTGAGGTTTGATGATTGAGGATTGGGGATTGAGGACTGAGGATTGAGGATTGAGGATTGAGCATTGAGGATTGAAGATTGAGGATTAACGATTGAAGATTGGGTATTGACGATCTAGGATCGGATATTGATTATTGAGGATTGAAGATTGTGGATTGAGGATTGAGGATTGAGAATTGAGAATTGAGGATGAGGACTGAGGGTTGAGGATTGAGGTTTGAGGAATGAGGATTGATGGTTGAGGATTGAGGATTGAGGATTGAGGATTGAGGATTGCAGATTGAGTATTGAGGATTGAAGATTGAGGATTGAGGATTGAGGATTGAGGAATGAGGATTGAAGATTGAGTATTGAGAATTGAAGATTGAGGATAGAGGATTGTGTACTGAGGAGTGAGGATTGAGGATTGAAGATTGATGATTGAGGATTGGGGATTGAGGACTGAGCATTGAGAATTGAGAATTGAGGATGAAGACTGAGGGTTGAGGATTGAGGTTTGAGGAACGAGGATTGAGGATTGAGGATTGAGGACTAAGGATTGACGATTGAGTATTGAAGATTGAGGATTGATGACTGAGGATTGACGACTGAGAATTCAGGATTGAGGATGATGATTGAAGATTGAGTATTGAGGATTGAATATTGAGGATTGAGGATTGAGGATTGAGGAATGAGGATTGAAGATTGAGTATTGAGGATTGAAGATTGAGGATAGAGGATTGAGTACTGAGGATGGAGGATGAGGGCTGAGGGTTAAGGATTGAGGATTGAGAAATGAGGATTGAGGATTGAGGATTGAAATTGAGGATTGGGTATTGAGGATTGAAGAATGAGGATTGAGGAATTAGGATTGAGGATTGTGGATTGAGGATTGAAGATTGAGGATTGGGTATTGAGGATTGAAGAATGAGGATTTAGGATTGAGGATTGAGGATTGAGGATTCCAGATTGAGTGTTGAGGATTGAAGATTGAGTATTGAGGATTGAGCATTGAGGATTGAGGATTGAAGATTGAGTATTGAGGATTGAAGATTGTGGATTGAGTATTGAGGATTGAGGATTCAGGGTTGAAGATTGAGGATTGAGGAATGAGGATTGAGGATTGAGGATTGAGGATTGAAGATTGAATATTGATGATTGAATATTGAGGACTGAGGATTGTGGCTTGTGGATTGAGGACGAGGACAGAGGGTTTAATATTGATGTTTGAGGTCTGAGGATTAAGGATTGAGGATTGAGAATTGAGGATTGAGGATTGAGGATTGAAGATTGAGGATTGGGTATTTAGGATTGAAGAATGAGGATTGAGGATTGAGGATTGAGGTTTGAGGATTGAGGACGAGGCCTAACGGTTGAGGATTGAGGTTTGAGGATTGAGGATTGCGGATTGAGGACTGAGGATTGAGGATTGAGGATTGAGCATTGAGGATTGAAGATTGATGACTGGGGATTGAGGATTGAAGATTGAGCATTAACGATTGAAGATTGGGGATTGAGGATCTAGGATCGGATATTGATTATTGAGGATTGAAGATTGAGGATTGAGGATTGAGGATTGAGAATTGAGAATTGAGGATGAGGACTGAGGGTTGAGGATTGAGGTTTGAGGAATGAGGATTGAGGATTGAGGATTGAGAATTGAGGATTGAGGATTGAGGATTGAAATTGAGGATTGGGTATTGGTGATTGAAGAATGAGGATTGAGGAATTAGGATTGAGGATTGAGGATTGAGGATTGAAGATTGAGGAGTGGGTATTGAGGATTGAAGATTGAGGATTGAGTATTGAGGACTGAGGATTGAGGATTGAAGATTTAGGATTCAGAATTGAGGATTGAGAATTGAGGATTGAGGATTGAAGATTGAATATTGATGATTGAATATTGAGGACTGAGGATTGAGGGTTGTGGATTGAGGACGAGGACTGAGGGTTGAATATTGATGTTTGAGGTCTGAGGATTAAGGATTGAGGATTGAGAATTGAGTATTGGGGATTGAGGATTGAAGATTGAGGATTGGGTATTTAGGATTGAAGAATGAGGATTGAGGATTGAGGTTTGAGGATTGAGCATTGAAGATTGAGTATTGATGACTGAATATTGAGGATTGAGGACCAAGGATTGACGATTGAGTCTTGAAGATTGAGGACTGATGACTGAGGATTGACGACTGAGAATTGAGTATGAGGATTGATGATTGAAGATTGAGTATTGAGGATTGAATATTGAGGATTGAGGATTGAGGATTGAGGATTGAGGATTGAGGATGGAGGATTGAAGATTGAGTATTGAGTATTGAAGGTTGAGGATTGTGGATTGAGGATTGAAGAATGAGGATTGAGGATTGAGGATTGAGGATTGAGGATTGAGGATTGAAGATTAGTGTTGAGGATTGAAGATTGAGGATTGAGGATTGAGGATTGAGGATTGAGGATCGAAGATTGAGAATTGAGGATTGAAGATTGAGGAGTGAGTATTGGGGATTGAGGATTCAGGGTTGAAGATTGAGGATTGAGGATTGAGGATTGAGGATTGAGGATTGAGGATTGAGGATTGAAGATTGAATATTGATGATTGAATATTGAGGATTGAGGATTGAGGTTTGAGGATTGAGGACTAGGACTGACGGTTGAGTAATGAGGTTTGAGGATTGAGGATTGGGGATTGAGGACTGAGGATTGAGGATTGAGGATTGACCATTGAGGATTGAAGATTGATGACTGGGGATTGAGGACTGAAGATTGAGGATTAACGATTGAAGGTTGGGGATTGAGGACTTAGGATCGGAGATTGATTATTGAGGATTGAAGATTGAGGATTGAGGATTGAGAATTGAGAACTGAGGATGAGGACTGAGGGTTGAGGATTGAGGTTTGAGGAGTGGGGATTGGGGATTGAGTATTGAGGATTGAGGATTGAGGTTTGAGGATTGAGGATTGATGATTGAGTATTGATGATTGAATATTGAGTATTGAGGATTGAGGTTTGAGGATTGAGGACGAGGACTGACCGTTGAGGATTGAGGTTTGATGATTGAGGATTGGGGATTGAGGACTGAGGATTGAGGATTGAGGATTGAGCATTGAGGATTGAAGATTGAGGATTAACGATTGAAGATTGGGTATTGAGGATCTAGGATCGGATATTGATTATTGAGGATTGAAGAATGTGGATTGAGGATTGAGGATTGAGAATTGAGAATTGAGGATGAGGACTGAGGGTTGAGGATTGAGGTTTGAGGAATGAGGATTGAGGATTGAGGATTGAGAATTGAGAATTGAGGATGAGGACTGGGGGTTGAGGATTGAGGTTTGAGGAATGAGGATTGATGGTTGAGGATTGAGGATTGAGGATTGAGGATTGAGGATTGCAGATTGAGTATTGAGGATTGAAGATTGAGGATTCAGGATTGAGGATTGAAGATTGAGTATTGAGGATTGAGGACTGAGTATTGAGGATTGAAGATTGAGTATTGAGGATTGAAGGTTGAGGATTGAGGATTGAGGATTGAGGATTGAAGATTGAGTATTGAGGATTGAAGGTTGAGGATTGAGGATTGCGAACTGAGGATTGAGGATTGAGGATTGAGGATTGAAGATTGGGGATTGATGATTGAGGATTGAGAATTGAGAACTGAGGATGAGGGCTAAGGGTTGAGGATTGAGGATTGAGGATTGAGGATTGAGGATTGAGCATTGAAGATTGAGTATTGATACCTGAGGATTGAGGATTGAGGATTGATGATTGAGGATCGAGGATTGAAGATTGAGAATTGAGGATTGAAGATTGAGGATTGAGGATTGAGGATTGAGGATGGAGGATGAGGGCTGAGGGTTGAGGATTGAGGATTGAGAAATGAGGATTGAGGATTGAGGATTGAGGATTGAAGATTGAGTATTGAGTATTGTAGGTTGAGGATTGTGGATTGAGTATTAAGGATTGAGGATTGAATATTGTAGATTGAGTATTGATGCCTGTGGATTGAGGATTGAGGATTGAGGATTGAGGATTGAGGATTGAGGATTGAAGATTGAGTATTGAGGATTGAAGATTGAGGACTGAAGATTGAGTATTGATGATTGAATATTGAGGATTCAGGGTTGAGGATTGAGGATTGAGGATCTAGGATTGGAGACTGATTATTGAGTATTGAAGGTTGAGGATTGTGGATTGAATATTGAGGATTGATGTTTGAGGATTGAAGATTGAGGATTAGGTATTGAGGATTGAAGAATGAGGATTGAGGACTGAGGATTGAGGATTGAGGATTGAGGACTGAGGATTGAGGATTGAGGATTGAGGATCTAGGATTGGAGATTGATTATTGAGTATTGAAGGTTGAAGATTGTGGATTGAGGATTGAGGATTGAGGGTTGAGGATTGAGTATTGAAGATTGAGTATTGATGCCTGAGGATTGAGGATCGAGGATTGAGGATTGAGGAATGGAGATTGATTATTGAGGATTGAGGATTGAAATTGAGGATTGGGTATTGATGATTGAAGAATAAGGATTGAGGAGTTAGGATTGAGGATTGAGGATTGAGGATTGAAGATTGAGGAGTGGGTATTGAGGATTGAAGATTGAGGATTGAGTATTGAGGATTGAGGATTGAGGATTGAAGATTGAGTCTTCAGAATTGAGGATTGAGGATTGAGGATTGAGGATTTATATTGAGGATTGGGTATTGAGGATTGAAGAATGAGGATTGAGGAATTAGGATTGAGGATTGAGGATTGAGGATTGAAGATTGAGGATTGAGTATTGAGGATTGAGGATTCAGGGTTGAAGATTGAGGATTGAGGATTGAGGATTGAGGATTGAGGATTGAGGATTGAAGATTGAATATCGATGATTGAATATTGAGGACTGAGGATTGAGGGTTGTGGATTGAGGACGAGGACTGAGGGTTGAATATTGATGTTTGAGGTCTGAGGATCAAGGATTGAGGATTGAGAATTGATGATTGAGGATTGAGGATTGAAGATTGAGGATTGGGTATTTAGGATTGAAGAATGAGGATTGAGGATTGAGGTTTGAGGATTGAGGATTGAAGATTGAGTATTGATGATTGAATATTGAGGATTGAGGATTGAGGTTTGAGGATTGAGGATGAAGACTGAGGGTTGAGGATTGTGGTTTGAGGAACGAGGATTGAGGATTGAGGATTGAGGACTAAGGATTGACGATTGAGTATTGAAGATTGAGGATTGATGACTGAGGATTGACGACTGAGAATTGAGGATTGAGGATGATGATTGAAGATTGAGTATTGAGGATTGAATATTGAGGATTGAGGATTGAGGATTGAGGAATGAGGATTGAAGATTGAGTATTGAGGATTGAAGATTGAGGATAGAGGATTGAGTACTGAGGACGGAGGATGAGGGCTGAGGGTTAAGGATTGAGGATTGAGAAATGAGGATTGAGGATTGAGGATTGAAATTGAGGATTGGGTATTGAGGATTGAAGAATGAGGATTGAGGAATTAGGATTGAGGATTGAGGGTTGAGGATTGAAGATTGAGGATTGGGTATTGAGGATTGAAGAATGAGGATTTAGGATTGAGGATTGAGGATTGAGGATTGAAGATTGAGTGTTGAGGATTGAAGATTGAGTATTGAGGATTGAGCATTGAGGATTGAGGATTGAAGATTGAGTATTGAGGATTGAAGATTGAGGATTGAGTATTGAGGATTGAGGATTCAGGGTTGAAGATTGAGGATTGAGGAATGAGGATTGAGGATTGAGGATTGAGGATTGAAGATTGAATATTGATGATTGAATATTGAGGACTGAGGATTGTGGCTTGTGGATTGAGGACGAGGACAGAGGGTTTAATATTGATGTTTGAGGTCTGAGGATTAAGGATTGAGGATTGAGAATTGAGGATTGAGGATTGAGGATTGAAGATTGAGGATTGGGTATTTAGGATTGAAGAATGAGGATTGAGGATTGAGGATTGAGGTTTGAGGATTGAGGACGAGGACTGACGGTTGAGGATTGAGGTTTGAGGATTGAGGATTGGGGATTGAGGACTGAGGATTGAGGATTGATGATTGAGCATCGAGGATTGAAGATTGATGACTGGGGATTGAGGATTGAAGGTTGAGCATTAACGATTGAAGATTGGGGAGTGAGGATCTAGGATCGGATATTGATTATTGAGGATTGAAGATTAAGGATTGAGGATTGAGGATTGAGAATTGAGAATTGAGGATGAGGACTGAGGGTTGAGGATTGAGGTTTGAGGGATGAGGATTAAGGATTGAGGATTGAGAATTGAGGATTGAGGATTGAGGATTGAAATTGAGGATTGGGTATTGGTGATTGAAGAATGAGGATTGAGGAATTAGGATTGAGGATTGAGGATTGAGGATTGAAGATTGAGGAGTTGGTATTGAGGATTGAAGATTGAGGATTGAGTATTGAGGACTGAGGATTGAGGATTGAAGATTGAGGATTCAGAATTGAGGATTGAGAATTGAGGATTGAGGATTGAAGATTGAATATTGATCATTGAATATTGAGGACTGACGATTGAGGGTTGTGGATTGAGGACGTGGACTGAGGGTTGAATATTGATGTTTGAGGTCTGAGGATTAAGGATTGAGGGTTGAGAATTGAGAATTGAGGATTGAGTATTGAAGATTGAGGATTGGGCATTGAGGATTGAAGAATGAGGATTGAGAATTGAGGATGAGGACTGAGGGTTGAGGATTGAGGTTTGAGGAATGAGGATTGAGGATTGAGGATTGAGAATTGACGATTGAGTATTGAAGATTGAGGATTGATGACTGAGGATTGACGACTGAGAATTGAGGATTGAGGATTGATGATTGAAGATTGAGTATTGAGGATTGAATATTGAGGATTGAGGATTGAGGATTGAGGATTGAGGATTGAGGATTGAGGATTGAAGATTGAGTATTGAGTATTGAAGGTTGAGGATTGTGGATTGAGGATTGAAGAATGAGGATTGAGGATTGAGGATTGAGGATTGAGGATTGAAGATTGATGATTAGTGTTGAGGATTGAAGATTGAGGATTGAGTATTGAGGACTGAGGATTGAGGATTGAAGATTGAGTATTCAGAATTGAGGATTGAGAATTGAGGATTGAGGATTGAGGATTGAGGATTGAGGATTGCAGATTGAGTATTGAGGATTGAAGATTGAGGATTGAGGATTGAGGATTGAGGAATGAGGATTGAAGATTGAGTATTGAGAATTGAAGATTGAGGATAGAGGATTGTGTACTGAGGAGTGAGGATTGAGGATTGAGGATTGATGATTGAGGATTGGGGATTGAGGACTGAGGATTGAGAATTTAGAATTGAGGATGAAGACTGAGGGTTGAGGATTGAGGTTTGAGGAACGAGGATTGAGGATTGAGGATTGAGGACTAAGGATTGACGATTGAGTATTGAAGATTGAGGATTGATGACTGAGGATTGACGACTGAGAATTGAGGACTGAGGATTGATGATTGAAGATTGAGTATTGAGGATTGAATATTGAGGATTGAGGATTGAGGATTGAGGATTGAGGTTTGAGGATTGAGGATTGAAGATTGAGTATTCAGTATTGTAGGTTGAGGATTGTGGATTGAGTATTAAGGATTGAGAATTGAATATTGTAGATTGAGTATTGATGCCTGAGGATTGAGGATTGAGGATTGAGGATTGAGGATTGAGGATTGAGGATTGAAGATTGAGTATTGAGGATTGAAGATTGAGGATTGAAGGTTGAGTATTGATGATTGAATATTGAGGATTGAGGATTGAGGATTGAGGATTGAGGATTGAGGATTGAGGATAGAAGATTGAGTATTGATGATTAAATATTGAGGATTGAGGATTGAGGATTGAGGTTTGAGGATTGAGGACGAGGACTGACGGTAGAGGATTTAGGTATGGGGATTGAGGATTGAGGACTGAGGATTGAGGATGAGTGCTAAGGGTCGGGGATTGAGGTTTGACGGCTGAGGACTGACGATTGAGGATTGAGAATTGAGGATTGATGTTTGAGGATTGAAGATTGAGGATTAGGTATTGAGGATTGAAGAATGAGGATTGAGGATTGAGGATTCAGGATTGAGGATTGAGGATCTAGGATTGGAGATTGATTATTGAGTACTGAAGGTTGAGGATTGTGGATTGAGGATTGAGGATTGAGGATTGAGGATTGAGGATTGAGGATTGAGGATTGAGGATTGACGATTGAGGATTGAGGATTGAGGATTGAAGATTGAGTATTGAGGATTGAAGATTGAGGATTGAAGGTTGAGTATTGATGATTGAATATTGAGGATTGAGGATTGAGGATTGAGGATTGAGGATTGAGGATTGAGGATAGAAGATTGAGTATTGATGATTAAATATTGAGGATTGAGGATTGAGGTTTGAGGATTGAGGACGAGGACTGACGGTAGAGGATTTAGGTATGGGGATTGAGGATTGAGGACTGAGGATTGAGGATGAGTGCTAAGGGTCGGGGATTGAGGTTTGACGGCTGAGGACTGACGATTGAGGATTGAGAATTGAGGATTGATGTTTGAGGATTGAAGATTGAGGATTAGGTATTGAGGATTGAAGAATGAGGATTGAGGATTGAGGATTCAGGATTGAGGATTGAGGATCTAGGATTGGAGATTGATTATTGAGTACTGAAGGTTGAGGATTGTGGATTGAGGATTGAGGATTGAGGATTGAGGATTGAGGATTGAGGATTGAGGATTGAGGATTGAGGATTGAGGATTGAGGATTGAAGATTGAGTATTGATGATTGAATATTGAGGATTGAGGATTGAGGTTTGGGTATTGAGGATTGAGGATTGAGCGTGGAGGATTGAGTTTTGAACATTGAGTATTGATGCCTGAGGATTGAGGATCGAGGATTGAGTAATGAGGATTGGAGATTGATTATTGAGGATTGAAGATTGAGGATTGAGTATTGAGGATTGAGAATTGAGAATTGAGTATGAGGACTGAGGGTTGAGGATTGAGGTTTGAGGAATGAGGACTGAGGGTTCGGGAATGAGGATTGAGGATTGAGGATTGAGGATTGAGCATTGAAGATTGAGTATTGATGCCTGAGGATTGAGGATTGAGGATTGAGTATTGAGGATTGAGGATTGAAGATTGAGTATTGAGGATTGAAGGTTGAGGATTGAGTATTGAGGATTGAGGATTCAGGGTTGAAGATTGAGGATTGAGGATTGAGGATTGAGGTTTGAGGATTGAGGATGAAGACTGAGGGTTGAGGATTGTGGTTTGAGGAACGAGGATTGAGGATTGAGGATTGAGGATTGAGGACTAAGGATTGACGATTGAGTATTGAAGATTGAGGATTGATGACTGAGGATTGACGACTGAGAATTGAGGATTGAGGATGATGATTGAAGATTGAGTATTGAGGATTGAATATTGAGGATTGAGGATTGAGGGTTGAGGATTGAGTTTTGAAGATTCAGTATTGATGCCTGAGGATTGAGGATCGAGGATTGAGTATTGAGGATTGGAGATTGATTATTGAGGATTGAACATTGAGGATTGAGTATTGAGTATTGAGAATTGAGAATTGAGTATGAGGACTGAGGGTTGAGGATTGAGGTTTGAGGAATGAGGACTGAGGGTTGGGGAATGAGGATTGAGGATTGAGGATTGAGGATTGAGCATTGAAGATTGAGTATTGATGCCTGAGGATTGAGGATTGAGGATTGAGGATTGAGGATTGAAGATTGAGTATTGAGGATCGAAGGTTGAGGATTGAGTATTGAGGATTGAGGATTCAGGGTTGAAGATTGAGGATTGAGGATTGAGGATTGAGGTTTGAGGATTGAGGATGAAGACTGAGGGTTGAGGATTGTGGTTTGAGGAACGAGGATTGAGGATTGAGGATTGAGGACTAAGGATTGACGATTGAGTATTGAAGATTGAGGACTGATGACTGAGGATTGACGACTGAGAATTGAGGATTGGGGATTGAGGATTGAGGATTGAGGATTGAGGATTGAGGATCTAGGATTGGAGATTGATTATTGAGTGTTGAAGGTTGAAGATTGTGGATTGAGGATTGAGGATTGAGGGTTGAGGATTGAGTATTGAAGATTGAGTATTGATGCCTGAGGATTGAGGATCGAGGATTGAGGATTGAGGATTGGAGATTGATTATTGAGGATTGAAGATTGAGTATTGAGTATTGAGGATTGAGAATTGAGAATTGAGTATGAGGACTGAGGGTTGAGGATTGAGGTTTGAGGAATGAGGACTGAGGGTTGGGGAATGAGGATTGAGGATTGAGGATTGAGGATTGAGGATGGAGGATGAGGGCTGAGGGTTGAGGATTGAGGATTGAGAAATGAGGATTGAGGATTGAGGATTTATATTGAGGATTGGGTATTGAGGATTGAAGAATGAGGATTGAGGAATTAGGATTGAGGATTGAAGATTGAGGATTGAAGATTGAGGATTGAGTATTGAGGATTGAGGATTCAGGGTTGAAGATTGAGGATTGAGGATTGAGGATTGAGGATTGAGGATTGAGGATTGAAGATTGAATATCGATGATTGAATATTGAGGACTGAGGATTGATGGTTGTGGATTGAGGACGAGGACTGAGGGTTGAATATTGATGTTTGAGGTCTGAGGATCAAGGATTGAGGATTGAGAATTGAGGATTGAGGATTGAGGATTGAAGATTGAGGATTGGGTATTTAGGATTGAAGAATGAGGATTGAGGATTGAGGTTTGAGGATTGAGGATTGAAGATTGAGTATTGATGATTGAATATTGAGGATTGAGGATTGAGGTTTGAGGATTGAGGATGAAGACTGAGGGTTGAGGATTGTGGCTTGAGGAACGAGGATTGAGGATTGTGGATTGAGGACTAAGGATTGAGGATTGAGTATTGAAGATTGAGGATTGATGACTGAGGATTGACGACTGAGAATTGAGGATTGAGGATGATGATTGAAGATTGAGTATTGAGGATTGAATATTGAGGATTGAGGATTGAGGATTGAGGAATGAGGATTGAAGATTGAGTATTGAGGATTGAAGATTGAGGATAGAGGATTGAGTACTGAGGATGGAGGATGTGGGCTGAGGGTTAAGGATTGAGGATTGAGAAATGAGGATTGAGGATTGAGGATTGAAATTGAGGATTGGGTATTGAGGATTGAAGAATGAGGAATGAGGAATTAGGATTGAGGATTGAGGATTGAGGATTGAAGATTGAGGATTGGGTATTGAGGATTGAAGAATGAGGATTGAGGATTGAGGATTGAGGATTGAGGATTGAGGATTGAAGATTGAGTGTTGAGGATTGAAGATTGAGTATTGAGGATTGAGCATTGAGGATTGAGGATTGAAGATTGAGTATTGAGGATTGAAGATTGAGGATTGAGTATTGAGGATTGAGGATTCAGGGTTGAAGATTGAGAATTGAGGATTGAGGATTGAGGATTGAGGATTGAGGATTGAAGAATGAATATTGATGATTGAATATTGAGGACTGAGGATTGAGGCTTGTGTATTGAGGACGAGGACTGAGGGTTTAATATTGATGTTTGAGGTCTGAGGATTAAGGATTGAGGATTGAGAATTGAGGATTGAGGATTGAGGATTGAAGATTGAGGATTGGGTATTTAGGATTGAAGAATGAGGATTGAGGATTGAGGATTGAGGTTTGAGGATTGAGGACGAGGACTGACGGTTGAGGATTGAGGTTTGAGGATTAAGGATTGGGGATTGAGGACTGAGGATTGAGGATTGAGGATTGAGCATTGAGGATTGAAGATTGATGACTGGGGATTGAGGATTGAAGATTGAGCATTAACGATTGAAGAATGGGGATTGAGGATCTAGGATCGGATATTGATTATTGAGGATTGAAGATTGAGGATTGAGGATTGAGGATTGAGAACTGAGAACTGAGGATGAGGACTGAGGGTTGAGGATTGAGGTTTGAGGAATGAGGATTGAGGACTGAGGATTGAGAATTGAGGATTGAGTATTGAGGATTGAAATTGAGGATTGGGTATTGATGATTCAAGAATGAGGATAGAGGAATTAGGATTGAGGATTGAGGATTGAGGATTGAAGATTGAGGAGTGGGTATTGAGGATTGAAGATTGAGGATTGAGTATTGAGGATTGAGGATTGAGGATAGAAGATTGAGGATTGAGTATTGAGGATTGAAGATTGAGGATTGAAGATTGAGGGTTCAGAATTGAGGATTGAGGAATGAGGATTGAGGATTGAAGATTGAATATTGATGATTGAATATTGAGGACTGAGGATTGAGGGTTGTGGATTGAGGACGAGGACTGAGGGTTGAATATTGATGTTTGAGGTCTGAGGATTAAGGATTGAGGGTTGAGAATTGAGAATTGAGGATTGAGGATTGAAGATTGAGGATTGGGCATTGAGGACTGAAGAATGAGGATTGAGGATTGAGGTTTGAGGATTGAGGATTGCAGATTGAGTATTGAGGATTGAAGATTGAGGGTTCAGGATTGAGGATTGAAGATTGAGTATTGAGGATTGAGGACTGAGTATTGAGGATTGAAGATTGAGTATTGAGGATTGAAGGTTGAGGATTGAGGATTGAGTACTGAGGATTGAGGATTGAGGATTGAGGATTGAAGGTTGAGTATTGAGGATTGAAGGTTGAGGATTGAGGATTGCGTACTGAGGATTGAGGATTGAGGATTGAGGATTGAAGATTGGGGATTGATGATTGAGGATTGAGAATTGAGAATTGAGGATGAGGGCTAAGGGTTGAGGATTGAGGATTGAGGATTGAGGATTGAGGATTGAGCATTGAAGATTGAGTATTGATACCTGAGGATTGAGGATTGAGGATTGATGATTGAGGATCGAGGATTGAAGATTGAGAATTGAGGATTGAAGATTGAGGATTGAGGATTGAGGATTGAGGATTGAGGATGGAGGATGAGGGCTGAGGGTTGAGGATTGAGGATTGAGAAATGAGGATTGAGGATTGAGGATTGAGGATTGAAGATTGAGTATTGAGTATTGTAGGTTGAGGATTGTGGATTGAGTATTAAGGATTGAGGATTGAATATTGTAGATTGAGTATTGATGCCTGAGGATTGAGGATTGAGGATGGAGGATTGAGGATTGAGGATTCAGGGTTGAGGATTGAGGATTGAGGATCTAGGATTGGAGATTGATTATTGAGTATTGAAGGTTGAGGATTGTGGATTGAATATTGAGGATTGAGGATTGAGGTTTGAGGATTGAGGACGAGGACTGACGGTAGAGGATTTAGGTTTGGGGATAGAGGATTGAGGACTGAGGATTGAGGATGAGTGCTAACGGTCGGGGATTGAGGTTTGACGGCTGAGGACTGACGATTGAGGATTGAGAATTGAGGATTGATGTTTGAGGATTGAAGATTGAGGATTAGGTATTGAGGATTGAAGATTGAGGATTGAGGATTGAGGATTGAGGATTGAGGATTGAGGATCTAGGATTGGAGATTGAGTATTGAGGATTGAAGGTTGAGGATTGAGGATTGAGTACTGAGGATTGAGGATTGAGGATTGAGGATTGAAGATTGAGTATTGAGGATTGAAGGTTGAGGATTGAAGATTGAGGATTGAGGATTGAGGATTGAGAATTGCGAATTGAGGGTGAGGACTGAGGGTTGAGGATTGAGGTTTGAGGAATGAGGATTGAGGACTGAGGATTGAGAATTGAGGAATTAGGATTGAGGATTGAGGATTGAGGATTGAGGATTGAAGATTGAGGATTGAGGATTGAGGATTGAGGATTGAGGATTGAAGATTGAGGATTGAGTATTGAGGATTGAAGATTGAGGATTGAGGATTGAGGATTGAGGATTGAGTATTGAAGATTGAGTGTTGAGGATTGAAGATTGAGGATTGAGGATTGAGGATTGAGGATTGAGGATTCAAGATTGAGGATTGAGTATTGAGGATTGAATATTGAGGATTGAGGATTGAGGATTGAGGATTGAGTATTGAAGATTGAGTGTTGAGGATTGAAGATTGAGGATTGAGGATTGAGGATTGAGGAATGCCGATTGAAGATTGAGGATTGGGTATTTAGGATTGAAGAATGAGGATTGAGGATTGAAGATTGAGGATTGAGTATTGAGGATTGAGGATTGAGGACGGGGACTGACGGTAGAGGATTTAGGTTTGGGGATTGAGGATTGAAGATTGAGGATTGAGGATTGAGGATTGAGGATTGAGGATTGAAGATTGAGTGTTGAGGATTGAGTATTGAGGATTGGAGATTGATTATTGAGGATTGAAGATTGAGTATTGAGTATTGAGTATTGAGGACTGAGAATTGAGAATTGAGTATGAGGACTGAGGGTTGACGATTGAGGTTTGAGGAATGAGGACTGAGGGTTGGGGAATGAGGATTGAGGATTGAGGATTGAGGATTGAGCATTGAAGATTGAGTATTGATGCCTGAGGATTGAGGATTGAGGATTGAGGATTGAGGATTGAAGATTGAGTGTTGAGGATCGAAGGTTGAGGATTGAGTACTGAGGATTGAGGATTCAGGGTTGAAGATTGAGGATTGAGGATTGAGGATTGAGGTTTGAGGATTGAGGATGAAGACTGAGGGTTGAGGATTGTGGTTTGAGGAACGAGGACTGAGGATTGAGGATTGAGGACTAAGGATTGACGGTTGAGTATTGAAGATTGAGGATTGATGACTGAGGATTGACGACTGAGAATTGAGGATTGAGGATTGAGGATTGAGGATTGAGGATTGAGGATTGGGTATTGAGGATTGAAGAATGAGGAATGAGGAATTAGGATTGAGGATTGAGGATTGAGGATTGAAGATTGAGGATTGGGTATTGAGGATTGAAGAATGAGGATTGAGGATTGAGGATTGAGGATTGAGGATTGAGGATTGAAGATTGAGTGTTGAGGATTGAAGATTGAGTATTGAGGATTGAGCATTGAGGATTGAGGATTGAAGATTGAGTATTGAGGATTGAAGATTGAGGATTGAGTATTGAGGATTGAGGATTCAGGGTTGAAGATTGAGAATTGAGGATTGAGGATTGAGGATTGAGGATTGAGGATTGAAGAATGAATATTGATGATTGAATATTGAGGACTGAGGATTGAGGCTTGTGTATTGAGGACCAGGACTGAGGGTTTAATATTGATGTTTGAGGTCTGAGGATTAAGGATTGAGGATTGAGAATTGAGGATTGAGGATTGAGGATTGAAGATTGAGGATTGGGTATTTAGGATTGAAGAATGAGGATTGAGGATTGAGGATTGAGGTTTGAGGATTGAGGACGAGGACTGACGGTTGAGGATTGAGGTTTGAGGATTAAGGATTGGGGATTGAGGACTGAGGATTGAGGATTGAGGATTGAGCATTGAGGATTGAAGATTGATGACTGGGGATTGAGGATTGAAGATTGAGCATTAACGATTGAAGAATGGGGATTGAGGATCTAGGATCGGATATTGATTATTGAGGATTGAAGATTGAGGATTGAGGATTGAGGATTGAGAACTGAGAATTGAGGATGAGGACTGAGGGTTGAGGATTGAGGTTTGAGGAATGAGGATTGAGGACTGAGGATTGAGAATTGAGGATTGAGTATTGAGGATTGAAATTGAGGATTGGGTATTGATGATTCAAGAATGAGGATAGAGGAATTAGGATTGAGGATTGAGGATTGAGGATTGAAGATTGAGGAGTGGGTATTGAGGATTGAAGATTGAGGATTGAGTATTGAGGATTGAGGATTGAGGATTGAAGATTGAGGATTGAGTATTGAGGATTGAAGATTGAGGATTGAAGATTGAGGGTTCAGAATTGAGGATTGAGGAATGAGGATTGAGGATTGAAGATTGAATATTGATGATTGAATATTGAGGACTGAGGATTGAGGGTTGTGGATTGAGGACGAGGACTGAGGGTTGAATATTGATGTTTGAGGTCTGAGGATTAAGGATTGAGGGTTGAGAATTGAGAATTGAGGATTGAGGATTGAAGATTGAGGATTGGGCATTGAGGATTGAAGAATGAGGATTGAGGATTGAGGTTTGAGGATTGAGGATTGTAGATTGAGTATTGAGGATTGAAGATTGAGGATTCAGGATTGAGGATTGAAGATTGAAGATTGAATATTGATGATTGAATATTGAGGACTGAGGATTGAGGGTTGTGGATTGAGGACGAGGACTGAGGGTTGAATATTGATGTTTGAGGTCTGAGGATTAAGGATTGAGGGTTGAGAATTGAGAATTGAGGATTGAGGATTGAAGATTGAGGATTGGGCATTGAGGACTGAAGAATGAGGATTGAGGATTGAGGTTTGAGGATTGAGGATTGCAGATTGAGTATTGAGGATTGAAGATTGAGGGTTCAGGATTGAGGATTGAAGATTGAGTATTGAGGATTGAGGACTGAGTATTGAGGGTTGAAGATTGAGTATTGAGGATTGAAGGTTGAGGATTGAGGATTGAGTACTGAGGATTGAGGATTGAGGATTGAGGATTGAAGGTTGAGTATTGAGGATTGAAGGTTGAGGATTGAGGATTGCGTACTGAGGATTGAGGATTGAGGATTGAGGATTGAAGATTGGGGATTGATGATTGAGGATTGAGAATTGAGAATTGAGGATGAGGGCTAAGGGTTGAGGATTGAGGATTGAGGATTGAGGATTGAGGATTGAGCATTGAAGATTGAGTATTGATACCTGAGGATTGAGGATTGAGGATTGATGATTGAGGATCGAGGATTGAAGATTGAGAATTGAGGATTGAAGATTGAGGATTGAGGATTGAGGATTTAGGATTGAGGATGGAGGATGAGGGCTGAGGGTTGAGGATTGAGGATTGAGAAATGAGGATTGAGGATTGAGGATTGAGGATTGAAGATTGAGTATTGAGTATTGTAGGTTGAGGATTGTGGATTGAGTATTAAGGATTGAGGATTGAATATTGTAGATTGAGTATTGATGCCTGAGGATTGAGGATTGAGGATGGAGGATTGAGGATTGAGGATTCAGGGTTGAGGATTGAGGATTGAGGATCTAGGATTGGAGATTGATTATTGAGTATTGAAGGTTGAGGATTGTGGATTGAATATTGAGGATTGAGGATTGAGGTTTGAGGATTGAGGACGAGGACTGACGGTAGAGGATTTAGGTTTGGGGATAGAGGATTGAGCACTGAGGATTGAGGATGAGTGCTAACGGTCGGGGATTGAGGTTTGACGGCTGAGGACTGACGATTGAGGATTGAGTACTGAGGATTGAGGATTGAGGATTGAGGATTGAAGATTGAGTATTGAGGATTGAAGGTTGAGGATTGAAGATTGAGGATTGAGGATTGAGGATTGAGAATTGCGAATTGAGGATGAGGACTGAGGGTTGAGGATTGAGGTTTGAGGAATGAGGATTGAGGACTGAGGATTGAGAATTGAGGAATTAGGATTGAGGATTGAGGATTGAGGATTGAGGATTGAAGATTGAGGATTGAGGATTGAGGATTGAGGATTGAGGATTGAAGATTGAGGATTGAGTATTGAGGATTGAAGGTTGAGGATTGAGGATTGAGGATTGAGGATTGAGTATTGAAGATTGAGTGTTGAGGATTGAAGATTGAGGATTGAGGATTGAGGATTGAGGATTGAGGATTCAAGATTGAGGATTGAGTATTGAGGATTGAATATTGAGGATTGAGGATTGAGGATTGAGGATTGAGTATTGAAGATTGAGTGTTGAGGATTGAAGATTGAGGATTGAGGATTGAGGATTGAGGAATGCGGATTGAAGATTGAGGATTGGGTATTTAGGATTGAAGAATGAGGATTGAGGATTGAAGATTGAGGATTGAGTATTGAGGATTGAGGATTGAGGACGGGGACTGACGGTAGAGGATTTAGGTTTGGGGATTGAGGATTGAAGATTGAGGATTGAGGATTGAGGATTGAGGATTGAGGATTGAAGATTGAGTGTTGAGGATTGAGTATTGAGGATTGGAGATTGATTATTGAGGATTGAAGATTGAGTATTGAGTATTGAGTATTGAGGACTGAGAATTGAGAATTGAGTATGAGGACTGAGGGTTGACGATTGAGGTTTGAGGAATGAGGACTGAGGGTTGGGGAATGAGGATTGAGGATTGAGGATTGAGGATTGAGCATTGAAGATTGAGTATTGATGCCTGAGGATTGAGGATTGAGGATTGAGGATTGAGGATTGAAGATTGAGTGTTGAGGATCGAAGGTTGAGGATTGAGTACTGAGGATTGAGGATTCAGGGTTGAAGATTGAGGATTGAGGATTGAGGATTGAGGTTTGAGGATTGAGGATGAAGACTGAGGGTTGAGGATTGTGGTTTGAGGAACGAGGACTGAGGATTGAGGATTGAGGACTAAGGATTGACGATTGAGTATTGAAGATTGAGGATTGATGACTGAGGATTGACGACTGAGAATTGAGGATTGAGGATTGAGGATTGAGGATTGAGGATTGAGGATTGAGGATTGAGGATCTAGGATTGGAGATTGATTATTGAGTATTGAAGGATGAAGATTGTGGATTGAGGATTGAGGATTGAGGGTTGAGGATTGAGTATTGAGGATTGAGTATTGATGCCTGAGGATTGAGGATCGAGGATTGAGGATTGAGGATTGGAGATTGATTATTGAGGATTGAAGATTGAGGATTGAGTATTGAGGATTGAGAATTGAGAATTGAGTATGAGGACTGAGTGTTGAGGATTGAGGTTTGAGGAATGAGGACTGAGGGTTGGGGAATGAGGATTGAGGATTGAGGATTGAGGATTGAGGATGGAGGATGAGGGCTGAGGGTTGAGGATTGAGGATTGAGAAATGAGGATTGAGGATTGAGGATTTATATTGAGGATTGGGTATTGAGGATTGAAGAATGAGGATTGAGGAATTAGGATTGAGGATTGAGGATTGAAGATTGAAGATTGAGTATCGATGATTTAATATTGAGGACTGAGGATTGAGGGTTGTGGATTTAGGACGAGGACTGAGGGTTGAATATTGATGTTTGAGGTCTGAGGATCAAGGATTGAGGATTGAGTATTGAGGATTGAGGATTCAGGGTTGAAGATTGAGGATTGAGGATTGAGGATTGAGGATTGAGGATTGAGGATTGAAGATTGAGTATCGATGATTTAATATTGAGGACTGAGGATTGAGGGTTGTGGATTTAGGACGAGGACTGAGGGTTGAATATTGATGTTTGAGGTCTGAGGATCAAGGATTGAGGATTGAGAATTGAGGATTGAGGATTGAGGATTGAAGATTGAGGATTGGGTATTTAGGATTGAAGAATGAGGATTGAGGATTGAGGTTTGAGGATTGAGGGTTGAAGATTGAGTATTGATGATTGAATATTGAGGATTGAGGATTGAGGTTTGAGGATTGAGGATGAAGACTGAGGGTTGAGGATTGTGGTTTGAGGAACGAGGATTGAGGATTGAGGATTGAGGACTAAGGATTGACGATTGACTATTGAAGATTGAGGATTGATGACTGAGGATTGACGACTGAGAATTGAGGATTGAGGATGATGATTGAAGATTGAGTATTGAGGATTGAATATTGAGGATTGAGGATTGAGGATTGAGGAATGAGGATTGAAGATTGAGTATTGAGGATTGAAGATTGAGGATAGAGGATTGAGTACTGAGGATGGAGGATGAGGGCTGAGGGTTAAGGATTGAGGATTGAGAAATGAGGATTGAGGATTGAGGATTGAAATTGAGGATTGGGTATTGAGGATTGAAGAATGAGGATTGAGGGATTAGGATTGAGGATTGAGGATTGAGGATTGAAGATTGAGGATTGGGTATTGAGGATTGAAGAATTGAGGATTTAGGATTGAGGATTGAGTATTGAGGATTGAGCATTGAGGATTGAGGATTGAAGATTGAGTATTGAGGATTGAAGATTGAGGATTGAGTATTGAGGATTGAGGATTCAGGGTTGAAGATTGAGGATCGAGGAATGAGGATTGAGGATTGAGGATTGAGGATTGAAGATTGAATATTGATGATTGAATATTGAGGACTGAGGATTGTGGCCTGTGGATTGAGGACGAGGACAGAGGGTTTAATATTGATGTTTGAGGTCTGAGGACTAAGGATTGAGGATTGAGAATTGAGGATTGAGGATTGAGGATTGAAGATTGAGGATTGGGTATTTAGGATTGAAGAATGAGGATTGAGGATTGAGGATTGAGGTTTGAGGATTGAGGACGAGGACTGACGGTTGAGGATTGAGGTTTGAGGATTGAGGAGTGGGGATTGAGGACTGAGGATTGAGGATTGAGGATTGAGCATTGAGGATTGAAGATTGATGACTGGGGATTGAGGATTGAAGATTGAGCATTAACGATTGAAGATTGGGGATTGAGGATCTAGGATCGGATATTGATTATTGAGGATTGAAGATTGTGGATTGAGGATTGAGGATTGAGGATTGAGAATTGAGGATGAGGACTGAGGGTTGAGGATTGAGGTTTGAGGAATGAGGATTGAGGATTGAGGATTGAGAATTGAGGATTGAGGATTGAGGATTGAAATTGAGGATTGGGTATTGGTGATTGAAGAATGAGGATTGAGGAATTAGGATTGAGGATTGAGGATTGAGGATTGAAGATTGAGGAGTGGGTATTGAGGATTGAAGATTGAGGATTGAGTATTGAGGACTGAGGATTGAGGATTGAAGATTGAGGATTCAGAATTGAGGATTGAGAATTGAGGATTGAGGATTGAAGATTGATTATTGATGATTGAATATTGAGGACTGAGGATTGAGGGTTGTGGATTGAGGACGTGGACTGAGGGTTGAATAATGATGTTTGAGGTCTGAGGATTAAGGATCGAGGGTTGAGAATTGAGAATTGAGGATTGAGTATTGAAGATTGAGGATCGGGCATTGAGGATTGAAGAATGAGGATTGAGAATTGAGGATGAGGACTGAGGGATGAGGATTGAGGTTTGAGGAATGAGGATTGAGGATTGAGGATTGAGAATTGACGATTGAGTATTGAAGATTGAGGATTGATGACTGAGGATTGACGACTGAGAATTGAGGATTGAGGATTGATGATTGAAGATTGAGTATTGAGGATTGAATATTGAGGATTGAGGATTGAGGATTGAGGATTGAGAATTGAGGATGAGGACTGAGGGTTGAGGATTGAGGTTTGAGGAATGGGGATTGGGGATTGAGGATTGAGGATTGAGGATTGAGGTTTGAGGATTGAGGATTGATGATTGAGTATTGATGATTGAATATTGAGTATTGAGGATTGAGGTTTGAGGATTGAGGACGAGGACTGACCGTTGAGGATTGAGGTTTGATGATTGAGGATTAGGGATTGAGGACTGAGGATTGAGGATTGAGGATTGAGCATTGAGGATTGAAGATTGAGGATTAACGATTGAAGATTGGGTATTGAGGATCTAGGATCGGATATTGATTATTGAGGATTGAAGATTGTGGATTGAGGATTGAGGATTGAGCATTGAGAATTGAGGATGAGGACTGAGGGTTGAGGATTGAGGTTTGAGGAATGAGGATTGATGGTTGAGGATTGAGGATTGAGGATTGAGGATTGAGGATTGCAGATTGAGTATTGAGGATTGAAGATTGAGGATTGAGGATTGAGGATTGAGGAATGAGGATTGAAGATTGAGTATTGAGAATTGAAGATTGAGGATAGAGGATTGTGTACTGAGGAGTGAGGATTGAGGATTGAGGATTGATGATTGAGGATTGGGGATTGAGGACTGAGGATTGAGAATTGAGAATTGAGGATGAAGACTGAGGGTTGAGGATTGAGGTTTGAGGAACGAGGATTGAGGATTGAGGATTGAGGACTAAGGATTGACGATTGAGTATTGAAGATTGAGGATTGATGACTGAGGATTGACGACTGAGAATTGAGGATTGAGGATGATGATTGAAGATTGAGTATTGAGGATTGAATATTGAGGATTGAGGATTGAGGATTGAGGAATGAGGATTGAAGATTGAGTATTGAGGATTGAAGATTGAGGATAGAGGATTGAGTACTGAGGATGGAGGATGAGGGCTGAGGGTTAAGGATTGAGGATTTAGAAATGAGGATTGAGGATTGAGGATTGAAATTGAGGATTGGGTATTGAGGATTGAAGAATGAGGATTGAGGAATTAGGATTGAGGATTGTGGATTGAAGATTGAAGATTGAGGATTGGGTATTGAGGATTGAAGAATGAGGATTTAGGATTGAGTATTGAGGATTGAGGATTGCAAATTGAGTGTTGAGGATTGAAGATTGAGTATTGAGGATTGAGCATTGAGGATTGAGGATTGAAGATTGAGGATTGAGGATTGAAGATTGAGGATTGAGCATTGAAGATTGAGTATTGATGTTTGAATATTGAGGATTGAGGACCAAGGATTGACGATTGAGTATTGAAGATTGAGGACTGATGACTGAGGATTGACGACTGAGAATTGAGGATTGAGGATTGATGATTGAAGATTGAGTATTGAGGATTGAATATTGAGGATTGAGGATTGAGGATTGTGGATTGAGGATTGAAGAATGAGGATTGAGGATTGAGGATTGAGGATTGAGGATTGAGGATTGAAGATTAGTGTTGAGGATTGAAGATTGAGGATTGAGGATTGAGGATTGAGGATTGAGGATCGAAGATTGAGAATTGAGTATTGAAGATTGAGGAGTGAGTATTGAGGATTGAGGATTCAGGGTTGAAGATTGAGGATTGAGGATTGAGGATTGAGGATTGAGGATTGAGGATTGAGGATTGAAGATTGAATATTGATGATTGAATATTGAGGACTGAGGATTGAGGGTTGTGGATTGAGGACGAGGACTGAGGGTTGAATATTGGTGTTTGAGGTCTGAGGATTAGGGATTGAGGATTGAGAATTGAGGATTGAGGATTGAGGATTGGAAATTGAGGATTGGGTATTTAGGATTGAAGAATGAAGATTGAGGATTGTGGTTTGAGGATTGAGGATTGAAGATCGAGTATTGATGATTGAATATTGAGGATTGAGGATTGAGGTTTGAGGATTGAGGACTAGGACTGACGGTTGAGTAATGAGGTTTGAGGATTGAGGATTGGCGATTGAGGACTGAGGATTGAGGATTGAGGATTGACCATTGAGGATTGAAGATTGATGACTGGGGATTGAGGACTGAAGATTGAGGATTAACGATTGGAGGTTGGGGATTGAAGACATAGGATCGGAGATTGATTATTGAGGATTGAAGATTGAGGATTGAGGATTGAGAATTGAGAATTGAGGATGAGGACTGAGGGTTGAGGATTGAGGTTTGAGGAATGGGGATTGGGGATTGAGTATTGAGGATTGAGGATTGAGGTTTGAGGATTGAGGATTGATGATTGAGTATTGATGATTGAATATTGAGTATTGAGGATTGAGGTTTGAGGATTGAGGACGAGGACTGACCGTTGAGGATTGAGGTTTGATGATTGAGGATTGGGGATTGAGGACTGAGGATTGAGGATTGAGGATTGAGCATTGAGGATTGAAGATTGAGGATTAACGATTGAAGATTGGGTATTGAGGATCTAGGATCGGATATTGATTATTGAGGATTGAAGATTGTGGATTGAGGATTGAGGATTGAGAATTGAGAATTGAGGATGAGGACTGTGGGTTGAGGATTGAGGTTTGAGGAATGAGGATTGATGGTTGAGGATTGAGGATTGAGGATTGGGGATTGAGGATTGCAGATTGAGTATTGAGGATTGAAGATTGAGGATTGAGGATTGAGGATTGAGGAATGAGGATTGAAGATTGAGTATTGAGAATTGAAGGTTGAGGATAGAGGATTGTGTACTGAGGAGTGAGGATTGAGGATTGAGGATTGATGATTGAGGATTGGGGATTGAGGACTGAGGATTGAGAATTGAGAATTGAGGATGAAGACTGAGGGTTGAGGATTGAGGTTTGAGGAACGAGGATTGAGGATTGGGGATTGAGGACTAAGGATTGACGATTGAGTATTGAAGATTGAGGATTGATGACTGAGGATTGAGGACTGAGAATTGAGGATTAAGTATTGATGATTGAAGATTGAGTATTGAGGATTGAATATTGAGGATTGAGGATTGAGGATGGAGGATTGAGGACTAGGACTGACGGTTGAGTAATGAGGTTTGAGGATTGAGGATTGGCGATTGAGGACTGAGGATTGAGGATTGAGGATTGACCATTGAGGATTGAAGATTGATGACTGGGGATTGAGGACTGAAGATTGAGGATTAACGATTGGAGGTTGGGGATTGAAGACATAGGATCGGAGATTGATTATTGAGGATTGAAGATTGAGGATTGAGGATTGAGAATTGAGAATTGAGGATGAGGACTGAGGGTTGAGGATTGAGGTTTGAGGAATGGGGATTGGGGATTGAGTATTGAGGATTGAGGATTGAGGTTTGAGGATTGAGGATTGATGATTGAGTATTGATGATTGAATATTGAGTATTGAGGATTGAGGTTTGAGGATTGAGGACGAGGACTGACCGTTGAGGATTGAGGTTTGATGATTGAGGATTGGGGATTGAGGACTGAGGATTGAGGATTGAGGATTGAGCATTGAGGATTGAAGATTGAGGATTAACGATTGAAGATTGGGTATTGAGGATCTAGGATCGGATATTGATTATTGAGGATTGAAGATTGTGGATTGAGGATTGAGGATTGAGAATTGAGAATTGAGGATGAGGACTGAGGGTTGAGGATTGAGGTTTGAGGAATGAGGATTGATGGTTGAGGATTGAGGATTGAGGATTGGGGATTGAGGATTGCAGATTGAGTATTGAGGATTGAAGATTGAGGATTGAGGATTGAGGATTGAGGAATGAGGATTGAAGATTGAGTATTGAGAATTGAAGGTTGAGGATAGAGGATTGTGTACTGAGGAGTGAGGATTGAGGATTGAGGATTGATGATTGAGGATTGGGGATTGAGGACTGAGGATTGAGAATTGAGAATTGAGGATGAAGACTGAGGGTTGAGGATTGAGGTTTGAGGAACGAGGATTGAGGATTGGGGATTGAGGACTAAGGATTGACGATTGAGTATTGAAGATTGAGGATTGATGACTGAGGATTGAGGACTGAGAATTGAGGATTAAGTATTGATGATTGAAGATTGAGTATTGAGGATTGAATATTGAGGATTGAGGATTGAGGATGGAGGATTGAGGTTTGAGGATTGAGGATTGAAGATTGAGTATTGAGTATTGTAGGTTGAGGATTGTGGATTGAGTATTAAGGATTGAGGATTGAATATTGTAGATTGAGTATTGATGCCTGAGTATTGATGATTGAATATTGAGGATTGAGGATTGAGGATTGAGGATTGAGGATTGAGGATTGAGGATAGAAGATTGAGTATTGATGATTAAATATTGAGGATTGAGGATTGAGGTTTGAGGATTGAGGACGAGGACTGACGGTAGAGGATTTAGGTTTGGGGATTGAGGATTGAGGACTGAGGATTGAGGATGAGTGCTAAGGGTCGGGGATTGAGGTTTGACGGCTGAGGACTGACGATTGAGGATTGAGAATTGAGGATTGATGTTTGAGGATTGAAGATTGAGGATTAGGTATTGAGGATCGAAGAATGAGGATTGAGGATTGAGGATTCAGGATTGAGGATCGAGGATCTAGGATTGGAGATTGATTATTGAGTATTGAAGGTTGAGGATTGTGGATTGAGGATTGAGGATTGAGGATTGAGGACTGAGGATTGAGGATTGAGGATTGAGGATTGAGGATTGAGGATTGAGGATTGAGGACTGAGGATTGAAGATTGAGTATTGATGATTGAATATTGAGGATTGAGGATTGAGGTTTGGGTATTGAGGATTGAGGATTGAGGGTTGAGGATTGAGTTTTGAAGATTGAGTATTGATGCCTGAGGATTGAGGATCGAGGATTGAGTATTGAGGATTGGAGATTGATTATTGAGGATTGAAGATTGAGGATTGAGTATTGAGGATTGAGAATTGAGAATTGAGTATGAGGACTGAGGGCTGAGGATTGAGGTTTGGGGAATGAAGACTGAGCGTTGGGGAATGAGGATTGAGGATTGAGGATTGAGGATTGAGCATTGAAGATTGAGTATTGATGCCTGAGGATTGAGGATTGAGGATTGAGGATTGAGGATTGAAGATTGAGTATTGAGGATCGAAGGTTGAGGATTGAGTATTGAGGATTGAGGATTGAAGATTGAGGATTAACGATTGAAGATTGGGTATTGAGGATCTAGGATCGGATATTGATTATTGAGGATTGAAGATTGTGGATTGAGGATTGAGGATTGAGAATTGAGAATTGAGGATGAGGACTGAGGGTTGAGGATTGAGGTTTGAGGAATGAGGATTGATGGTTGAGGATTGAGGATTGAGGATTGAGGATTGAGGATTGCAGATTGAGTATTGAGGATTGAAGATTGAGGATTGAGGATTGAGGATTGAGGAATGAGGATTGAAGGTTGAGTATTGAGAATTGAAGATTGAGGATAGAGGATTGTGTACTGAGGAGTGAGGATTGAGGATTGAAGATTGATGATTGAGGATTGGGGATTGAGGACTGAGGATTGAGAATTGAGAATTGAGGATGAAGACTGAGGGTTGAGGATTGAGGTTTGAGGAACGAGGATTGAGGATTGAGGATTGAGGACTAAGGATTGACGATTGAGTATTGAAGATTGAGGATTGATGACTGAGGATTGACGACTGAGAATTCAGGATTGAGGATGATGATTGAAGATTGAGTATTGAGGATTGAATATTGAGGATTGAGGATTGAGGATTGAGGAATGAGGATTGAAGATTGAGTATTGAGGATTGAAGGTTGAGGATAGAGGATTGAGTACTGAGGATGGAGGATGAGGGCTGAGTGTTAAGGATTGAGGATTGAGAAATGAGGATTGAGGATTGAGGATTGAAATTGAGGATTGGGTATTGAGGATTGAAGAATGAGGATTGAGGAATTAGGATTGAGGATTGTGGATTGAGGATTGAAGATTGAGGATTGGGTATTGAGTATTGAAGAATGAGGATTTAGGATTGAGGATTGAGGATTGAGGATTCCAGATTGAGTGTTGAGGATTGAAGATTGAGTATTGAGGATTGAGCATTGAGGATTGAGGATTGAAGATTGAGTATTGAGGATTGAAGATTGAGGATTGAGTATTGAGGATTGAGGATTCAGGGTTGAAGATTGAGGATTGAGGAATGAGGATTGAGGATTGAGGATTGAGGATTGAAGATTGAATATTGATGATTGAATATTGGTGACTGAGGATTGTGGCTTGTGGATTGAGGACGAGGACAGAGGGTTTAATATTGATGTTTGAGGTCTGAGGATTAAGGATTGAGGATTGAAGAATGAGGATTGAGGAATTAGGATTGAGGATTGAGGATTGAGGATTGAGGATTGAGGATTGAGTATTGAGGATTGAGGATTCAGGGTTGAAGATTGAGGATTGAGGATTGAGGATTGAGGATTGAGGATTGAGGATTGAAGATTGAATATCGATGATTGAATATTGAGGACTGAGGATTGAGGGTTGTGGATTGAGGACGAGGACTGAGGGTTGAATATTGATGTTTGAGGTCTGAGGATCAAGGATTGAGGATTGAGAATTGAGGATTGAGGATTGAGGATTGAAGATTGAGGATTGGGTATTTAGGATTGAAGAATGAGGATTGAGGATTGAGGTTTGAGGATTGAGGATTGAATATTGAGGATTGAGGATTGAGGTTTGAGGATTGAGGATGAAGACTGAGGGTTGAGGATTGTGGTTTGAGGAACGAGGATTGAGGATTGAGGATTGAGGACTAAGGATTGACGATTGAGTATTGAAGATTGAGGATTGATGACTGAGGATTGACGACTGAGAATTGAGGATTGAGGATGATGATTGAAGATTGAGTATTGAGGATTGAATATTGAGGATTGAGGATTGAGGATTGAGGAATGAGGATTGAAGATTGAGTATTGAGGATTGAAGATTGAGGATAGAGGATTGAGTACTGAGGACGGAGGATGAGGGCTGAGGGTTAAGGATTGAGGATTGAGAAATGAGGATTGAGGATTGAGGATTGAAATTGAGGATTGGGTATTCAGGATTGAAGAATGAGGATTGAGGAATTAGGATTGAGGATTGAGGGTTGAGGATTGAAGATTGAGGATTGGGTATTGAGGATTGAAGAATGAGGATTTAGGATTGAGGATTGAGGATTGAGGATTGAAGATTGAGTGTTGAGGATTGAAGATTGAGTATTGAGGATTGAGCATTGAGGATTGAGGATTGAAGATTGAGTATTGAGGATTGAAGATTGAGGATTGAGTATTGAGGATTGAGGATTCAGGGTTGAAGATTGAGGATAGAGGAATGAGGATTGAGGATTGAGGATTGAGGATTGAAGATTGAATATTGATGATTGAATATTGCGGACTGAGGATTGTGGCTTGTGGATTGAGGACGAGGACAGAGGGTTTAATATTGATGTTTGAGGTCTGAGGATTAAGGATTGAGGATTGAGAATTGAGGATTGAGGATTGAGGATTGAAGATTGAGGATTGGGTATTTAGGATTGAAGAATGAGGATTGAGGATTGAGGATTGAGGTTTGAGGATTGAGGACGAGGACTGACGGTTGAGGATTGAGGTTTGAGGATTGAGGATTGGGGATTGAGGACTGAGGATTGAGGATTGATGATTGAGCATTGAGGATTGAAGATTGATGACTGGGGATTGAGGATTGAAGGTTGAGCATTAACGATTGAAGATTGGGGATTGAGGATCTAGGATCGGATATTGATTATTGAGGATTGAAGATTAAGGATTGAGGATTGAGGATTGAGGATTGAGAATTGAGGATGAGGACTGAGGGTTGAGGATTGAGGTTTGAGGGATGAGGATTAAGGATTGAGGATTGAGAATTGAGGATTGAGGATTGAGGATTGAAATTGAGGATTGGGTATTGGTGATTGAAGAATGAGGATTGAGGAATTAGGATTGAGGATTGAGGATTGAGGATTGAAGATTGAGGAGTGGGTATTGAGGATTGAAGATTGAGGATTGAGTATTGAGGACTGAGGATTGAGGATTGAAGATTGAGGATTCAGAATTGAGGATTGAGAATTGAGGATTGAGGATTGAAGATTGAATATTGATCATTGAATATTGAGGACTGAGGATTGAGGGTTGTGGATTGAGGACGTGGACTGAGGGTTGAATATTGATGTTTGAGGTCTGAGGATTAAGGATTGAGGGTTGAGAATTGAGGATTGAAGATTGAGGATTGAAGGTTGAGTATTGATGATTGAATATTGAGGATTGAGGATTGAGGATTGAGGATTGAGGATTGAGGATTGAGGATAGAAGATTGAGTATTGATGATTAAATATTGAGGATTGAGGATTGAGGTTTGAGGATTGAGGACGAGGACTGACGGTAGAGGATTTAGGTATGGGGATTGAGGATTGAGGACTGAGGATTGAGGATGAGTGCTAAGGGTCGGGGATTGAGGTTTGACGGCTGAGGACTGACGATTGAGGATTGAGAATTGAGGATTGATGTTTGAGGATTGAAGATTGAGGATTAGGTATTGAGGATTGAAGAATGAGGATTGAGGATTGAGGATTCAGGATTGAGGATTGAGGATCTAGGATTGGAGATTGATTATTGAGTACTGAAGGTTGAGGATTGTGGATTGAGGATTGAGGATTGAGGATTGAGGATTGAGGATTGAGGATTGAGGATTGAGGATTGAGGATTGAGGATTGAGGATTGAGGATTGAGGATTGAAGATTGAGTATTGAGGATTGAAGATTGAGGATTGAAGGTTGAGTATTGATGATTGAATATTGAGGATTGAGGATTGAGGATTGAGGATTGAGGATTGAGGATTGAGGATAGAATATTGAGTATTGATGATTAAATATTGAGGATTGAGGATTGAGGTTTGAGGATTGAGGACGAGGACTGACGGTAGAGGATTTAGGTATGGGGATTGAGGATTGAGGACTGAGGGTTGAGGATGAGTACTAAGGGTCGGGGATTGAGCTTTGACGGCTGAGGACTGACGATTGGGGATTGAGAATTGAGGATTGATGTTTGAGGATTGAAGATTGAGGATTAGGTATTGAGGATTGAAGAATGAGGATTGAGGATTGAGGATTCAGGATTGAGGATTGAGGATCTAGGATTGGAGATTGATTATTGAGTACTGAAGGTTGAGGATTGTGGATTGAGGATTGAGGATTGAGGATTGAGGATTGAGGATTGAGGATTGAGGATTGAGGATTGCGGATTGAGGATTGAGGATTGAGGATTGAAGATTGAGTATTGATGATTGAATATTGAGGATTGAGGATTGAGGTTTGGGTATTGAGGATTGAGGATTGAGCGTGGAGGATTGAGTTTTGAACATTGAGTATTGATGCCTGAGGATTGAGGATCGAGGATTGAGTAATGAGGATTGGAGATTGATTATTGAGGATTGAAGATTGAGGATTGAGTATTGAGGATTGAGAATTGAGAATTGAGTATGAGGACTGAGGGTTGAGGATTGAGGTTTGAGGAATGAGGACTGAGGGTTGGGGAATGAGGATTGAGGATTGAGGATTGAGGATTGAGCATTGAAGATTGAGTATTGATGCCTGAGGATTGAGGATTGAGGATTGAGTATTGAGGATTGAGGATTGAAGATTGAGTATTGAGGATTGAAGGTTGAGGATTGAGTATTGAGGATTGAGGATTCAGGGTTGAAGATTGAGGATTGAGGATTGAGGATTGAGGTTTGAGGATTGAGGATGAAGACCGAGGGTTGAGGATTGTGGTTTGAGGAACGAGGAGTGAGGATTGAGGATTGAGGATTGAGGACTAAGGATTGACGATTGAGTATTGAAGATTGAGGATTGATGACTGAGGATTGACGACTGAGAATTGAGGATTGAGGATGATGATTGAAGATTGAGTATTGAGGATTGAATATTGAGGATTGAGGATTGAGGGTTGAGGATTGAGTTTTGAAGATTCAGTATTGATGCCTGAGGATTGAGGATCGAGGATTGAGTATTGAGGATTGGAGATTGATTATTGAGGATTGAACATTGAGGATTGAGTATTGAGTATTGAGAATTGAGAATTGAGTATGAGGACTGAGGGTTGAGGATTGAGGTTTGAGGAATGAGGACTGAGGGTTGGGGAATGAGGATTGAGGATTGAGGATTGAGGATTGAGCATTGAAGATTGAGTATTGATGCCTGAGGATTGAGGATTGTGGATTGAGGATTGAGGATTGAAGATTGAGTATTGAGGATTGAGGATTGAGGATTGAGGATTGAGGATTGAGGATTGAGGATTGAGGATTGAAGATTGAGTATTGATGATTGAATATTGAGGATTGAGGATTGAGGTTTGGGTATTGAGGATTGAGGATTGAGGGTTGAGGATTGAGTTTTGAAGATTGAGTATTGATGCCTGAGGATTGAGGATCGAGGATTGAGTATTGAGGATTGGAGATTGATTATTGAGGATTGAAGATTGAGGATTGAGTATTGAGGATTGAGAATTGAGAATTGAGTATGAGGACTGAGGGCTGAGGATTGAGGTTTGGGGAATGAAGACTGAGCGTTGGGGAATGAGGATTGAGGATTGAGGATTGAGGATTGAGCATTGAAGATTGAGTATTGATGCCTGAGGATTGAGGATTGAGGATTGAGGATTGAGGATTGAAGATTGAGTATTGAGGATCGAAGGTTGAGGATTGAGTATTGAGGATTGAGGATTCAGGGTTGAAGATTGAGGATTGAGGATTGAGGATTGAGGTTTGAGGATTGAGGATGAAGACTGAGGGTTGAGGATTGTGGTTTGAGGAACGAGGAATGAGGATTGAGGATTGAGGATTGAGGACTAAGGATTGACGATTGAGTATTGAAGATTGAGGATTGATGACTGAGGATTGACGACTGAGAATTGAGGATTGAGGATGATGATTGAAGATTGAGTATTGAGGATTGAATATTGAGGATTGAGGATTGAGGATTGAGGAATGAGGATTGAAGATTGAGTATTGAGGATTGAAGATTGAGGATAGAGGATTGAGTACTGAGGATGGAGGATGAGGGCTGAGGGTTAAGGATTGAGGATTGAGAAATGAGGATTGAGGATTGAGGATTGAAATTGAGGATTGGGTATTGAGGATTGAAGAATGAGGAATGAGGAATTAGGATTGAGGATTGAGGATTGAGGATTGAAGATTGAGGATTGGGTATTGAGGATTGAAGAATGAGGATTGAGGATTGAGGATTGAGGATTGAGGATTGAAGATTGAGTGTTGAGGATTGAAGATTGAGTATTGAGGATTGAGGATTGAGGATTGAGGATTGAAGATTGAGTATTGAGGATTGAAGATTGAGGATTGAGTATTGAGGATTGAGGATTCAGGGTTGAAGATTGAGGATTGATGATTGAGTATTGATGATTGAATATTGAGTATTGAGCATTGAGGTTTGAGGATTGAGGACGAGGACTGACCGTTGAGGATTGAGGTTTGAGGAATGGGGATTGGGGATTGAGGATTGAGGATTGAGGATTGAGGTTTGAGGATTGAGGATTGATGATTGAGTATTGATGATTGAATATTGAGTATTGAGGATTGAGGTTTGAGGATTGAGGACGAGGACTGACCGTTGAGGATTGAGGTTTGATGATTGAGGATTGGGGATTGAGGACTGAGGATTGAGGATTGAGGATTGAGCATTGAGGATTGAAGATTGAGGATTAACGATTGAAGATTGGGTATTGAGGATCTAGGATCGGATATTGATTATTGAGGATTGAAGATTGTGGATTGAGGATTGAGGATTGAGAATTGAGAATTGAGGATGAGGACTGAGGGTTGAGGATTGAGGTTTGAGGAATGAGGATTGATGGTTGAGGATTGAGGATTGAGGATTGAGGATTGAGGATTGCAGATTGAGTATTGAGGATTGAAGATTGAGGATTGAGGATTGAGGATTGAGGAATGAGGATTGAAGATTGAGTATTGAGAATTGAAGATTGAGGATAGAGGATTGTGTACTGAGGAGTGAGGATTGAGGATTGAAGATTGATGATTGAGGATTGGGGATTGAGGACTGAGGATTGAGAATTGAGAATTGAGGATGAAGACTGAGGGTTGAGGATTGAGGTTTGAGGAACGAGGATTGAGGATTGAGGATTGAGGACTAAGGATTGACGATTGAGTATTGAAGATTGAGGATTGATGACTGAGGATTGACGACTGAGAATTCAGGATTGAGGATGATGATTGAAGATTGAGTATTGAGGATTGAATATTGAGGATTGAGGATTGAGGATTGAGGAATGAGGATTGAAGATTGAGTATTGAGGATTGAAGGTTGAGGATAGAGGATTGAGTACTGAGGATGGAGGATGAGGGCTGAGTGTTAAGGATTGAGGATTGAGAAATGAGGATTGAGGATTGAGGATTGAAATTGAGGATTGGGTATTGAGGATTGAAGAATGAGGATTGAGGAATTAGGATTGAGGATTGTGGATTGAGGATTGAAGATTGAGGATTGGGTATTGAGTATTGAAGAATGAGGATATAGGATTGAGGATTGAGGATTGAGGATTCCAGATTGAGTGTTGAGGATTGAAGATTGAGTATTGAGGATTGAGCATTGAGGATTGAGGATTGAAGATTGAGTATTGAGGATTGAAGATTGAGGATTGAGTATTGAGGATTGAGGATTCAGGGTTGAAGATTGAGGATTGAGGAATGAGGATTGAGGATTGAGGATTGAGGATTGAAGATTGAATATTGATGATTGAATATTGGTGACTGAGGATTGTGGCTTGTGGATTGAGGACGAGGACAGAGGGTTTAATATTGATGTTTGAGGTCTGAGGATTAAGGATTGAGGATTGAAGAATGAGGATTGAGGAATTAGGATTGAGGATTGAGGATTGAGGATTGAAGATTGAGGATTGAGTATTGAGGATTGAGGATTCAGGGTTGAAGATTGAGGATTGAGGATTGAGGATTGAGGTTTGAGGATTGAGGATTGAAGATTGAATATCGATGATTGAATATTGAGGACTGAGGATTGAGGGTTGTGGATTGAGGACGAGGACTGAGGGTTGAATATTGATGTTTGAGGTCTGAGGATCAAGGATTGAGGATTGAGAATTGAGGATTGAGGATTGAGGATTGAAGATTGAGGATTGGGTATTTAGGATTGAAGAATGAGGATTGAGGATTGAGGATTGAGGTTTGAGGATTGAGGACGAGGACTGACGGTTGAGGATTGAGGTTTGAGGATTGAGGATTGGGGATTGAGGACTGAGGATTGAGGATTGATGATTGAGCATTGAGGATTGAAGATTGATGACTGGGGATTGAGGATTGAAGGTTGAGCATTAACGATTGAAGATTGGGGATTGAGGATCTAGGATCGGATATTGATTATTGAGGATTGAAGATTAAGGATTGAGGATTGAGGATTGAGGATTGAGAATTGAGGATGAGGACTGAGGGTTGAGGATTGAGGTTTGAGGGATGAGGATTAAGGATTGAGGATTGAGAATTGAGGATTGAGGATTGAGGATTGAAATTGAGGATTGGGTATTGGTGATTGAAGAATGAGGATTGAGGAATTAGGATTGAGGATTGAGGATTGAGGATTGAAGATTGAGGAGTGGGTATTGAGGATTGAAGATTGAGGATTGAGTATTGAGGACTGAGGATTGAGGATTGAAGATTGAGGATTCAGAATTGAGGATTGAGAATTGAGGACTGAGGATTGAAGATTGAATATTGATCATTGAATATTGAGGACTGAGGATTGAGGGTTGTGGATTGAGGACGTGGACTGAGGGTTGAATATTGATGTTTGAGGTCTGAGGATTAAGGATTGAGGGTTGAGAATTGAGGATTGAAGATTGAGGATTGAAGGTTGAGTATTGATGATTGAATATTGAGGATTGAGGATTGAGGATTGAGGATTGAGGATTGAGGATTGAGGATAGAAGATTGAGTATTGATGATTAAATATTGAGGATTGAGGATTGAGGTTTGAGGATTGAGGACGAGGACTGACGGTAGAGGATTTAGGTATGGGGATTGAGGATTGAGGACTGAGGATTGAGGATGAGTGCTAAGGGTCGGGGATTGAGGTTTGACGGCTGAGGACTGACGATTGAGGATTGAGAATTGAGGATTGATGTTTGAGGATTGAAGATTGAGGATTAGGTATTGAGGATTGAAGAATGAGGATTGAGGATTGAGGATTCAGGATTGAGGATTGAGGATCTAGGATTGGAGATTGATTATTGAGTACTGAAGGTTGAGGATTGTGGATTGAGGATTGAGGATTGAGGATTGAGGATTGAGGATTGAGGATTGAGGATTGAGGATTGAGGATTGAGGATTGAGGATTGAGGATTGAGGATTGAAGATTGAGTATTGAGGATTGAAGATTGAGGATTGAAGGTTGAGTATTGATGATTGAATATTGAGGATTGAGGATTGAGGATTGAGGATTGAGGATTGAGGATTGAGGATAGAATATTGAGTATTGATGATTAAATATTGAGGATTGAGGATTGAGGTTTGAGGATTGAGGACGAGGACTGACGGTAGAGGATTTAGGTATGGGGATTGAGGATTGAGGACTGAGGGTTGAGGATGAGTGCTAAGGGTCGGGGATTGAGGTTTGACGGCTGAGGACTGACGATTGGGGATTGAGAATTGAGGATTGATGTTTGAGGATTGAAGATTGAGGATTAGGTATTGAGGATTGAAGAATGAGGATTGAGGATTGAGGATTCAGGATTGAGGATTGAGGATCTAGGATTGGAGATTGATTATTGAGTACTGAAGGTTGAGGATTGTGGATTGAGGATTGAGGATTGAGGATTGAGGATTGAGGATTGAGGATTGAGGATTGAGGATTGCGGATTGAGGATTGAGGATTGAGGATTGAAGATTGAGTATTGATGATTGAATATTGAGGATTGAGGATTGAGGTTTGGGTATTGAGGATTGAGGATTGAGCGTGGAGGATTGAGTTTTGAACATTGAGTATTGATGCCTGAGGATTGAGGATCGAGGATTGAGTAATGAGGATTGGAGATTGATTATTGAGGATTGAAGATTGAGGATTGAGTATTGAGGATTGAGAATTGAGAATTGAGTATGAGGACTGAGGGTTGAGGATTGAGGTTTGAGGAATGAGGACTGAGGGTTGGGGAATGAGGATTGAGGATTGAGGATTGAGGATTGAGCATTGAAGATTGAGTATTGATGCCTGAGGATTGAGGATTGAGGATTGAGTATTGAGGATTGAGGATTGAAGATTGAGTATTGAGGATTGAAGGTTGAGGATTGAGTATTGAGGGTTGAGGATTCAGGGTTGAAGATTGAGGATTGAGGATTGAGGATTGAGGTTTGAGGATTGAGGATGAAGACCGAGGGTTGAGGATTGTGGTTTGAGGAACGAGGAGTGAGGATTGAGGATTGAGGATTGAGGACTAAGGATTGACGATTGAGTATTGAAGATTGAGGATTGATGACTGAGGATTGACGACTGAGAATTGAGGATTGAGGATGATGATTGAAGATTGAGTATTGAGGATTGAATATTGAGGATTGAGGATTGAGGGTTGAGGATTGAGTTTTGAAGATTCAGTATTGATGCCTGAGGATTGAGGATCGAGGATTGAGTATTGAGGATTGGAGATTGATTATTGAGGATTGAACATTGAGGATTGAGTATTGAGTATTGAGAATTGAGAATTGAGTATGAGGACTGAGGGTTGAGGATTGAGGTTTGAGGAATGAGGACTGAGGGTTGGGGAATGAGGATTGAGGATTGAGGATTGAGGATTGAGCATTGAAGATTGAGTATTGATGCCTGAGGATTGAGGATTGTGGATTGAGGATTGAGGATTGAAGATTGAGTATTGAGGATTGAGGATTGAGGATTGAGGATTGAGGATTGAGGATTGAGGATTGAGGATTGAAGATTGAGTATTGATGATTGAATATTGAGGATTGAGGATTGAGGTTTGGGTATTGAGGATTGAGGATTGAGGGTTGAGGATTGAGTTTTGAAGATTGAGTATTGATGCCTGAGGATTGAGGATCGAGGATTGAGTATTGAGGATTGGAGATTGATTATTGAGGATTGAAGATTGAGGATTGAGTATTGAGGATTGAGAATTGAGAATTGAGTATGAGGACTGAGGGCTGAGGATTGAGGTTTGGGGAATGAAGACTGAGCGTTGGGGAATGAGGATTGAGGATTGAGGATTGAGGATTGAGCATTGAAGATTGAGTATTGATGCCTGAGGATTGAGGATTGAGGATTGAGGATTGAGGATTGAAGATTGAGTATTGAGGATCGAAGGTTGAGGATTGAGTATTGAGGATTGAGGATTCAGGGTTGAAGATTGAGGATTGAGGATTGAGGATTGAGGTTTGAGGATTGAGGATGAAGACTGAGGGTTGAGGATTGTGGTTTGAGGAACGAGGAATGAGGATTGAGGATTGAGGATTGAGGACTAAGGATTGACGATTGAGTATTGAAGATTGAGGATTGATGACTGAGGATTGACGACTGAGAATTGAGGATTGAGGATGATGATTGAAGATTGAGTATTGAGGATTGAATATTGAGGATTGAGGATTGAGGATTGAGGAATGAGGATTGAAGATTGAGTATTGAGGATTGAAGATTGAGGATAGAGGATTGAGTACTGAGGATGGAGGATGAGGGCTGAGGGTTAAGGATTGAGGATTGAGAAATGAGGATTGAGGATTGAGGATTGAAATTGAGGATTGGGTATTGAGGATTGAAGAATGAGGAATGAGGAATTAGGATTGAGGATTGAGGATTGAGGATTGAAGATTGAGGATTGGGTATTGAGGATTGAAGAATGAGGATTGAGGATTGAGGATTGAGGATTGAGGATTGAAGATTGAGTGTTGAGGATTGAAGATTGAGTATTGAGGATTGAGGATTGAGGATTGAGGATTGAAGATTGAGTATTGAGGATTGAAGATTGAGGATTGAGTATTGAGGATTGAGGATTCAGGGTTGAAGATTGAGGATTGATGATTGAGTATTGATGATTGAATATTGAGTATTGAGCATTGAGGTTTGAGGATTAAGGACGAGGACTGACCGTTGAGGATTGAGGTTTGAGGAATGGGGATTGGGGATTGAGGATTGAGGATTGAGGATTGAGGTTTGAGGATTGAGGATTGATGATTGAGTATTGATGATTGAATATTGAGTATTGAGGATTGAGGTTTGAGGATTGAGGACGAGGACTGACCGTTGAGGATTGAGGTTTGATGATTGAGGATTGGGGATTGAGGACTGAGGATTGAGGATTGAGGATTGAGCATTGAGGATTGAAGATTGAGGATTAACGATTGAAGATTGGGTATTGAGGATCTAGGATCGGATATTGATTATTGAGGATTGAAGATTGTGGATTGAGGATTGAGGATTGAGAATTGAGAATTGAGGATGAGGACTGAGGGTTGAGGATTGAGGTTTGAGGAATGAGGATTGATGGTTGAGGATTGAGGATTGAGGATTGAGGATTGAGGATTGCAGATTGAGTATTGAGGATTGAAGATTGAGGATTGAGGATTGAGGATTGAGGAATGAGGATTGAAGATTGAGTATTGAGAATTGAAGATTGAGGATAGAGGATTGTGTACTGAGGAGTGAGGATTGAGGATTGAAGATTGATGATTGAGGATTGGGGATTGAGGACTGAGGATTGAGAATTGAGAATTGAGGATGAAGACTGAGGGTTGAGGATTGAGGTTTGAGGAACGAGGATTGAGGATTGAGGATTGAGGACTAAGGATTGACGATTGAGTATTGAAGATTGAGGATTGATGACTGAGGATTGACGACTGAGAATTCAGGATTGAGGATGATGATTGAAGATTGAGTATTGAGGATTGAATATTGAGGATTGAGGATTGAGGATTGAGGAATGAGGATTGAAGATTGAGTATTGAGGATTGAAGGTTGAGGATAGAGGATTGAGTACTGAGGATGGAGGATGAGGGCTGAGTGTTAAGGATTGAGGATTGAGAAATGAGGATTGAGGATTGAGGATTGAAATTGAGGATTGGGTATTGAGGATTGAAGAATGAGGATTGAGGAATTAGGATTGAGGATTGTGGATTGAGGATTGAAGATTGAGGATTGGGTATTGAGTATTGAAGAATGAGGATATAGGATTGAGGATTGAGGATTGAGGATTCCAGATTGAGTGTTGAGGATTGAAGATTGAGTATTGAGGATTGAGCATTGAGGATTGAGGATTGAAGATTGAGTATTGAGGATTGAAGATTGAGGATTGAGTATTGAGGATTGAGGATTCAGGGTTGAAGATTGAGGATTGAGGAATGAGGATTGAGGATTGAGGATTGAGGATTGAAGATTGAATATTGATGATTGAATATTGGTGACTGAGGATTGTGGCTTGTGGATTGAGGACGAGGACAGAGGGTTTAATATTGATGTTTGAGGTCTGAGGATTAAGGATTGAGGATTGAAGAATGAGGATTGAGGAATTAGGATTGAGGATTGAGGATTGAGGATTGAAGATTGAGGATTGAGTATTGAGGATTGAGGATTCAGGGTTGAAGATTGAGGATTGAGGATTGAGGATTGAGGTTTGAGGATTGAGGATTGAAGATTGAATATCGATGATTGAATATTGAGGACTGAGGATTGAGGGTTGTGGATTGAGGACGAGGACTGAGGGTTGAATATTGATGTTTGAGGTCTGAGGATCAAGGATTGAGGATTGAGAATTGAGGATTGAGGATTGAGGATTGAAGATTGAGGATTGGGTATTTAGGATTGAAGAATGAGGATTGAGGATTGAGGTTTGAGGATTGAGGATTGAATATTGAGGATTGAGGATTGAGGTTTGAGGATTGAGGATGAAGACTGAGGGTTGAGGATTGTGGTTTGAGGAACGAGGATTGAGGATTGAGGATTGAGGACTAAGGATTGACGATTGAGTATTGAAGATTGAGGATTGATGACTGAGGATTGACGACTGAGAATTGAGGATTGAGGATGATGATTGAAGATTGAGTATTGAGGATTGAATATTGAGGATTGAGGATTGAGGATTGAGGAATGAGGATTGAAGATTGATTATTGAGGATTGAAGATTGAGGATAGAGGATTGAGTACTGAGGACGGAGGATGAGGGCTGAGGGTTAAGGATTGAGGATTGAGAAATGAGGATTGAGGATTGAGGATTGAAATTGAGGATTGGGTATTCAGGATTGAAGAATGAGGATTGAGGAATTAGGATTGAGGATTGAGGGTTGAGGATTGAAGATTGAGGATTGGGTATTGAGGATTGAAGAATGAGGATTTAGGATTGAGGATTGAGGATTGAGGATTGAAGATTGAGTGTTGAGGATTGAAGATTGAGTATTGAGGATTGAGCATTGAGGATTGAGGATTGAAGATTGAGTATTGAGGATTGAAGATTGAGGATTGAGTATTGAGGATTGAGGATTCAGGGTTGAAGATTGAGGATTGAGGAATGAGGATTGAGGATTGAGGATTGAGGATTGAAGATTGAATATTGATGATTGAATATTGCGGACTGAGGATTGTGGCTTGTGGATTGAGGACGAGGACAGAGGGTTTAATATTGATGTTTGAGGTCTGAGGATTAAGGATTGAGGATTGAGAATTGAGGATTGAGGATTGAGGATTGAAGATTGAGGATTGGGTATTTAGGATTGAAGAATGAGGATTGAGGATTGAGGATTGAGGTTTGAGGAATGGGGATTGGGGATTGAGGATTGAGGATTGAGGATTGAGGTTTGAGGATTGAGGATTGATGATTGAGTATTGATGATTGAATATTGAGTATTGAGGATTGAGGTTTGAGGATTGAGGACGAGGACTGACCGTTGAGGATTGAGGTTTGATGATTGAGGATTGGGGATTGAGGACTGAGGATTGAGGATTGAGGATTGAGCATTGAGGATTGAAGATTGAGGATTAACGATTGAAGATTGGGTATTGAGGATCTAGGATCGGATATTGATTATTGAGGATTGAAGATTGTGGATTGAGGATTGAGGATTGAGAATTGAGAATTGAGGATGAGGACTGAGGGTTGAGGATTGAGGTTTGAGGAATGAGGATTGATGGTTGAGGATTGAGGATTGAGGATTGAGGATTGAGGATTGCAGATTGAGTATTGAGGATTGAAGATTGAGGATTGAGGATTGAGGATTGAGGAATGAGGATTGAAGATTGAGTATTGAGAATTGAAGATTGAGGATAGAGGATTGTGTACTGAGGAGTGAGGATTGAGGATTGAAGATTGATGATTGAGGATTGGGGATTGAGGACTGAGGATTGAGAATTGAGAATTGAGGATGAAGACTGAGGGTTGAGGATTGAGGTTTGAGGAACGAGGATTGAGGATTGAGGATTGAGGACTAAGGATTGACGATTGAGTATTGAAGATTGAGGATTGATGACTGAGGATTGACGACTGAGAATTCAGGATTGAGGATGATGATTGAAGATTGAGTATTGAGGATTGAATATTGAGGATTGAGGATTGAGGATTGAGGAATGAGGATTGAAGATTGAGTATTGAGGATTGAAGGTTGAGGATAGAGGATTGAGTACTGAGGATGGAGGATGAGGGCTGAGTGTTAAGGATTGAGGATTGAGAAATGAGGATTGAGGATTGAGGATTGAAATTGAGGATTGGGTATTGAGGATTGAAGAATGAGGATTGAGGAATTAGGATTGAGGATTGTGGATTGAGGATTGAAGATTGAGGATTGGGTATTGAGTATTGAAGAATGAGGATTTAGGATTGAGGATTGAGGATTGAGGATTGAAGATTGAGTGTTGAGGATTGAAGATTGAGTATTGAGGATTGAGCATTGAGGATTGAGGATTGAAGATTGAGTATTGAGGATTGAAGATTGAGGATTGAGTATTGAGGATTGAGGATTCAGGGTTGAAGATTGAGGATTGAGGAATGAGGATTGAGGATTGAGGATTGAGGATTGAAGATTGAATATTGATGATTGAATATTGAGGACTGAGGATTGTGGCTTGTCGATTGAGGACGAGGACAGACGGTTTAATATTGATGTTTGAGGTCTGAGGATTAAGGATTGAGGATTGAGAATTGAGGATTGAGGATTGAGGATTGAAGATTGAGGATTGGGTATTTAGGATTGAAGAATGAGGATTGAGGATTGAGGATTGAGGTTTGAGGATTGAGGACGAGGACTGACGGTTGAGGATTGAGGTTTGAGGATTGAGGATTGGGGATTGAGGACTGAGGATTGAGGATTGATCATTGAGCATTGAGGATTGAAGATTGATGACTGGGGATTGAGGATTGAAGGTTGAGCATTAACGATTGAAGATTGGGGATTGAGGATCTAGGATCGGATATTGATTATTGAGGATTGAAGATTAAGGATTGAGGATTGAGGATTGAGGATTGAGAATTGAGGATGAGGACTGAGGGTTGAGGATTGAGGTTTGAGGGATGAGGATTAAGGATTGAGGATTGAGAATTGAGGATTGATGATTGAGGATTGAAATTGAGGATTGGGTATTGGTGATTGAAGAATGAGGATTGAGGAATTAGGATTGAGGATTGAGGATTGAGGATTGAAGATTGAGGAGTGGGTATTGAGGATTGAAGATTGAGGATTGAGTATTGAGGACTGAGGATTGAGGATTGAAGATTGAGGATTCAGAATTGAGGATTGAGAATTGAGGATTGAGGATTGAAGATTGAATATTGATCATTGAATATTGAGGACTGAGGATTGAGGGTTGTGGATTGAGGACGTGGACTGAGGGTTGAATATTGATGTTTGAGGTCTGAGGATTAAGGATTGAGGGTTGAGAATTGAGAATTGAGGATTGAGTATTGAAGATTGAGGATTGGGCATTGAGGATTGAAGAATGAGGATTGAGAATTGAGGATGAGGACTGAGGGTTGAGGATTGAGGTTTGAGGAATGAGGATTGAGGATTAAGGATTGAGAATTGACGATTGAGTATTGAAGATTGAGGATTGATGACTGAGGATTGACGACTGAGAATTGAGGATTGAGGATTGATGATTGAAGATTGAGTATTGAGGATTGAATATTGAGGATTGAGGATTGAGGATTGAGGATTGAGGATTGAGGATTGAGGATTGAGGATTGAAGATTGAGTATTGAGTATTGAAGGTTGAGGATTGTGGATTGAGGATTGAAGAATGAGGATTGAGGATTGAGGATTGAGGATTGAGGATTGAAGATTGAAGATTAGTGTTGAGGATTGAGGATTGAGGATTGAGTATTGAGGACTGAGGATTGAGGATTGAAGATTGAGGATTCAGAATTGAGGATTGAGAATTGAGGATTGAGGATTGAGGATTGAGGATTGAGGATTGCAGATTGAGTATTGAGGATTGAAGATTGAGGATTGAGGATTGAGGATTGAGGAATGAGGATTGAAGATTGAGTATTGAGAATTGAAGATTGAGGATAGAGGATTGTGTACTGAGGAGTGAGGATTGAGGATTGAGGATTGATGATTGAGGATTGGGGATTGAGGACTGAGGATTGAGAATTGAGAATTGAGGATGAAGACTGAGGGTTGAGGATTGAGGTATGAGGAACGAGGATTGAGGATTGAGGATTGAGGACTAAGGATTGACGATTGAGCATTGAAGATTGAGGATTGATGACTGAGGATTGACGACTGAGAATTGAGGACTGAGGATTGATGATTGAAGATTGAGTATTGAGGATTGAATATTGAGGATTGAGGATTGAGGATTGAGGATTGAGGTTTGAGGATTGAGGATTGAAGATTGAGTATTCAGTATTGTAGGTTGAGGATTGTGGATTGAGTATTAAGGATTGAGGATTGAATATTGTAGATTGAGTATTGATGCCTGAGGATTGAGGATTGAGGATTGAGGATTGAGGATTGAGGATTGAGGATTGAAGATTGAGTATTGAGGATTGAAGATTGAGGATTGAAGGTTGAGTATTGATGATTGAATATTGAGGATTGAGGATTGAGGATTGAGGATTGAGGATTGAGGATTGAGGATAGAAGATTGAGTATTGATGATTAAATATTGAGGATTGAGGATTGAGGTTTGAGGATTGAGGACGAGGACTGACGGTAGAGGATTTAGGTATGGGGATTGAGGATTGAGGACTGAGGATTGAGGATGAGTGCTAAGGGTCGGGGATTGAGGTTTGACGGCTGAGGACTGACGATTGAGGATTGAGAATTGAGGATTGATGTTTGAGGATTGAAGATTGAGGATTAGGTATTGAGGATTGAAGAATGAGGATTGAGGATTGAGGATTCAGGATTGAGGATTGAGGATCTAGGATTGGAGATTGATTATTGAGTACTGAAGGTTGAGGATTGTGGATTGAGGATTGAGGATTGAGGATTGAGGATTGAGGATTGAGGATTGAGGATTGAGGATTGAGGATTGAGGATTGAGGATTGAGGATTGAGGATTGAAGATTGAGTATTGAGGATTGAAGATTGAGGATTGAAGGTTGAGTATTGATGATTGAATATTGAGGATTGAGGATTGAGGATTGAGGATTGAGGATTGAGGATTGAGGATAGAATATTGAGTATTGATGATTAAATATTGAGGATTGAGGATTGAGGTTTGAGGATTGAGGACGAGGACTGACGGTAGAGGATTTAGGTATGGGGATTGAGGATTGAGGACTGAGGATTGAGGATGAGTGCTAAGGGTCGGGGATTGAGGTTTGACGGCTGAGGACTGACGATTGGGGATTGAGAATTGAGGATTGATGTTTGAGGATTGAAGATTGAGGATTAGGTATTGAGGATTGAAGAATGAGGATTGAGGATTGAGGATTCAGGATTGAGGATTGAGGATCTAGGATTGGAGATTGATTATTGAGTACTGAAGGTTGAGGATTGTGGATTGAGGATTGAGGATTGAGGATTGAGGATTGAGGATTGAGGATTGAGGATTGAGGATTGCGGATTGAGGATTGAGGATTGAGGATTGAAGATTGAGTATTGATGATTGAATATTGAGGATTGAGGATTGAGGTTTGGGTATTGAGGATTGAGGATTGAGCGTGGAGGATTGAGTTTTGAACATTGAGTATTGATGCCTGAGGATTGAGGATCGAGGATTGAGTAATGAGGATTGGAGATTGATTATTGAGGATTGAAGATTGAGGATTGAGTATTGAGGATTGAGAATTGAGAATTGAGTATGAGGACTGAGGGTTGAGAATTGAGGTTTGAGGAATGAGGACTGAGGGTTGGGGAATGAGGATTGAGGATTGAGGATTGAGGATTGAGGATGGTGGATGAGGGCTGAGGGTTGAGGATTGAGGATTGAGAAATGAGGATTGAGGATTGAGGATTTATATTGAGGATTGTGTATTGAGGATTGAGGAATGAGGATTGAGGGATTAGGATTGAGGATTGAGGATTGAGGATTGAGGATTGAAGATTGAGGATTGAGTATTGAGGATTGAGGATTCAGGGTTGAAGATTGAGGATTGAGGATTGAGGATTGAGGATTGAGTATTGAGGATTGAAGATTGAATATCGATGATTGAATATTGAGGACTGAGGATTGAGGGTTGTGGATTGAGGACGAGGACTGAGGGTTGAATATTGACGTTTGAGGTCTGAGGATCAAGGATTGAGGATTGAGAATTGAGGATTGAGGATTGAGGATTGAAGATTGAGGATTGGGTATTTAGGATTGAAGAATGAGGATTGAGGATTGAGGTTTGAGGATTGAGGATTGAAGATTGAGTATTGATGATTGAATATTGAGGATTGAGGATTGAGGTTTGAGGATTCAGGATGAAGACTGAGGGTTGAGGATTGTGGTTTGAGGAACGAGGATTGAGGATTGAGGTTTGAGGACTAAGGATTGACGATTGAGTATTGAAGATTGAGGATTGATGAATGAGGATTGACGACTGAGAATTGAGGACTGAGGATTGATGATTGAAGATTGAGTATTGAGGATTGAATATTGAGGATTGAGGATTGAGGATTGAGGATTGAGGTTTGAGGATTGAGGATTGAAGATTGAGTATTCAGTATTGTAGGTTGAGGATTGTGGATTGAGTATTAAGGATTGAGGATTGAATATTGTAGATTGAGTATTGATGCCTGAGGATTGAGGATTGAGGATTGAGGATTGAGGATTGAGGATTGAGGATTGAGGATTGAAGATTGAGTATTGAGGATTGAAGATTGAGGATTGAAGGTTGAGTATTGATGATTGAATATTGAGGATTGAGGATTGAGGATTGAGGATTGAGGATTGAGGATGGAGGATAGAAGATTGAGTATTGATGATTAAATATTGAGGATTGAGGATTGAGGTTTGAGGATTGAGGACGAGGACTGACGGTAGAGGATTTAGGTATGGGGATTGAGGATTGAGGACTGAGGATTGAGGATGAGTGCTAAGGGTCGGGGATTGAGGTTTGACGGCTGAGGACTGACGATTGAGGATTGAGAATTGAGGATTGATGTTTGAGGATTGAAGATTGAGGATTAGGTATTGAGGATTGAAGAATGAGGATTGAGGATTGAGGATTCAGGATTGAGGATTGAGGATCTAGGATTGGAGATTGATTATTGAGTACTGAAGGTTGAGGATTGTGGATTGAGGATTGAGGATTGAGAATTGAGGATTGAGGATTGAGGATTGAGGATTGAGGATTGAGGATTGAGGATTGAGGATTGAAGATTGAGTATTGAGGATTGAAGATTGAGGATTGAAGGTTGAGTATTGATGATTGAATATTGAGGATTGAGGATTGAGGATTGAGGATTGAGGATTGAGGATTGAGGATTGAGGATAGAAGATTGAGTATTGATGATTAAATATTGAGGATTGAGGATTGAGGTTTGAGGATTGAGGACGAGGACTGACGGTAGAGGATTTAGGTATGGGGATTGAGGATTGAGGACTGAGGATTGAGGATGAGTGCTAAGGGTCGGGGATTGAGGTTTGACGGCTGAGGACTGACGATTGAGGATTGAGAATTGAGGATTGATGTTTGAGGATTGAAGATTGAGGATTAGGTATTGAGGATTGAAGAATGAGGATTGAGGATTGAGGATTCAGGATTGAGGATTGAGGATCTAGGATTGGAGATTGATTATTGAGTACTGAAGGTTGAGGATTGTGGATTGAGGATTGAGGATTGAGGATTGAGGATTGAGGATTGAGGATTGAGGATTGAGGATTGAGGATTGAGGATTGAGGATTGAGGATTGAAGATTGAGTATTGATGATTGAATATTGAGGATTGAGGATTGAGGTTTGGGTATTGAGGATTGAGGATTGAGCGTGGAGGATTGAGTTTTGAACATTGAGTATTGATGCCTGAGGATTGAGGATCGAGGATTGAGTAATGAGGATAGGAGATTGATTATTGAGGATTGAAGATTGAGGATTGAGTATTGAGGATTGAGAATTGAGAATTGAGTATGAGGACTGAGGGTTGAGGATTGAGGTTTGAGGAATGAGGACTGAGGGTTGGGGAATGAGGATTGAGGATTGAGGATTGAGGATTGAGCATTGAAGATTGAGTATTGATGCCTGAGGATTGAGGATTGAGGATTGAGTATTGAGGATTGAGGATTGAAGATTGAGTATTGAGGATTGAAGGTTGAGGATTGAGTATTGAGGATTGAGGATTCAGGGTTGAAGATTGAGGATTGAGGATTGAGGATTGAGGTTTGAGGATTGAGGATCAAGACTGAGCGTTGAGGATTGTGGTTTGAGGAACGAGGGTTGAGGATTGAGGATTGAGGATTGAGGACTAAGGATTGACGATTGAGTATTGAAGATTGAGGATTGATGACTGAGGATTGACGACTGAGAATTGAGGATTGAGGATGATGATTGAAGATTGAGTATTGAGGATTGAATGTTGAGGATTGAGGATTGAGGGTTGAGGATTGAGTTTTGAAGATTCACTATTGATGCCTGAGGATTGAGTATCGAGGATTGAGTATTGAGGATTGGAGATTGATTATTGAGGATTTAACATTGATGATTGAGTATTGAGTATTGAGAATTGAGAATTGAGTATGAGGACTGAGGGTTGAGGATTGAGGTTTGAGGAATGAGGACTGAGGGTTGGGGAATGAGGATTGAGGATTGAGGATTGAGGATTGAGCATTGAAGATTGAGTATTGATGCCTGAGGATTGAGGATTGAGGTTTGAGGATTGAGGATTGAAGATTGAGTATTGAGGATCGAAGGTTGAGGATTGAGTATTGAGGATTGAGGATTCAGGGTTGAAGATTGAGGATTGAGGATTGAGGATTGAGGTTTGAGGATTGAGGATGAAGACTGAGGGTTGAGGATTGTGGTTTGAGGAACGAGGATTGTGGATTGAGGATTGAGGACTAAGGATTGACGATTGAGTATTGAAGATTGAGGACTGATGACTGAGGATTGACGACTGAGAATTGAGGATTGGGGATTGAGGATTGAGGATTGAGGATTGAGGATTGAGGATCTAGGATTGGAGATTGATTATTGAGTGTTGAAGGTTGAAGATTGTGGATTGAGGATTGAGGATTGAGGGTTGAGGATTGAGTATTGAAGATTGAGTATTGATGCCTGAGGATTGAGGATCGAGGATTGAGGATTGAGGATTGGAGATTGATTATTGAGGATTGAAGATTGAGGATTGAGTGTTGAGGATTGAGAATTGAGAATTGAGTATGAGGACTGAGGGTTGAGGATTGAGGTTTGGGGAATGAGGACTGAGGGTTGGGGAATGAGGATTGAGGATTGAGGATTGAGGATTGAGGATTTATATTGAGGATTGTGTATTGAGGATTGAAGAATGAGGATTGAGGGATTAGGATTGAGGATTGAGGATTGAGGATTGAGGATTGAAGATTGAGGATTGAGTATTGAGGATTGAGGATTCAGGGTTGAAGATTGAGGATTGAGGATTGAGGATTGAGGTTTGAGGATTGAGGATGAAGACTGAGGGTTGAGGATTGTGGTTTGAGGAACGAGGATTGAGGATTGAGGATTGAGGACTAAGGATTGACGATTGAGTATTGAAGATTGATGACTGATGACTGAGGATTGACGACTGAGAATTGAGGATTGAGGATTGAGGATTGAGGATTGAGGATTGAGGATTGAGGATCTAGGATTGGAGATTGATTATTGAGTGTTGAAGGTTGAAGAATGTGGATTGAGGATTGAGGATTGAGGGTTGAGGATTGAGTATTGAAGATTGAGTATTGATGCCTGAGGATTGAGGATCGAGGATTGAGGATTGAGGATTGGAGATTGATTATTGAGGATTGAAGATTGAGGATTGAGTGTTGAGGATTGAGAATTGAGAATTGAGTATGAGGACTGAGGGTTGAGGATTGAGGTTTGAGGAATGAGGACTGAGGGTTGGGGAATGAGGATTGAGGATTGAGGATTGAGGATTGAGGATGGTGGATGAGGGCTGAGGGTTGAGGATTGAGGATTGAGAAATGAGGATTGAGGATTGAGGATTTATATTGAGGATTGTGTATTGAGGATTGAAGAATGAGGATTGAGGTATTAGGATTGAGGATTGAGGATTGAGGATTGAAGATTGAGGATTGAGTATTGAGGATTGAGGATTCAGGGTTGAAGATTGAGGATTGAGGATTGAGGATTGAGGATTGAGGATTGAGGATTGAAGATTGAATATCGATGATTGAATATTGAGGACTGAGGATTGAGGGTTGTGGATTGAGGACGAGGTCTGAGGGTTGAATATTGATGTTTGAGGTCTGAGGATCAAGGATTGAGGATTGAGAATTGAGGATTGAGGATTGAGGATTGAAGATTGAGGATTGGGTATTTAGGATTGAAGAATGAGGATTGAGGATTGAGGTTTGAGGATTGAGGATTGAAGATTGAGTATTGATGATTGAATATTGAGGATTGAGGGTTGAGGTTTGAGGATTCAGGATGAAGACTGAGGGTTGAGGATTGTGGTTTGAGGAACGAGGATTGAGGATTGAGGATTGAGGACTAAGGATTGACGATTGAGTATTGAAGGTTGAGGATTGATGACTGAGGATTGACGACAGAGAATTGAGGATTGAGGATGATGATTGAAGATTGAGTATTGAGGATTGAATATTGAGGATTGAGGATTGAGGATTGAGGAATGAGGATTGAAGATTGAGTATTGAGGATTGAAGATTGAGGATAGAGGATTGAGTACTGAGGATGGAGGATGAGGGCTGAGGGTTAAGGATTGAGGATTGAGATATGAGGATTGAGGATTGAGGATTGAAATTGAGGATTGGGTATTGAGGATTGAAGAATGAGGATTGAGGAATTAGGATTGAGGATTGAGGATTGAGGATTGAAGATTGAGGATTGGGTATTGAGGATTGAAGAATGAGGATTTAGGATTGAGGGTTGAGGATTGAGGATTGAAGATTGAGTGTTGAGGATTGAAGATTGAGTATTGAGGATTGAGCATTGAGGATTGAGGATTGAAGATTGAGTATTGAGGATTGAAGATTGAGGATTGAGTATTGAGGATTGAGGATTCAGGGTTGAAGATTGAGGATTGAGGAATGAGGATTGAGGATTGAGGATTGAGGATTGAAGATTGAATATTGATGATTGAATATTGAGGACTGAGAATTGTGGCTTGTGGATCGAGGACGAGGACAGAGGGTTTAATATTGATGTTTGAGGTCTGAGGATTAAGGATTGAGGATTGAGAATTGAGGATTGAGGATTGAGGATTGAAGATTGAGGATTGGGTATTTAGGATTGAAGAATGAGGATTGAGGATTGAGGATTGAGGTTTGAGGATTGAGGACGAGGACTGACGTATGAGGATTGAGGTTTGAGGATTGAGGATTGGGGCTTGAGGACTGAGGATTGAGGATTGAGGATTGAGCATTGAGGATTGAAGATTGATGACTGGGGATTGAGGATTGAAGATTGAGCATTAACGATTGAAGATTGGGGATTGAGGATCTAGGATCGGATATTGATTATTGAGGATTGAAGATTGAGGATTGAGGATTGAGTATTGAGAATTGAGAATTGAGGATGAGGACTGAGGGTTGAGGATTGAGGTTTGAGGAATGAGGATTTAGGATTGAGGATTGAGAATTGAGGATTGAGGATTGAGGATTGAAATTGCGGATTGGGTATTGGTGATTGAAGAATGAGGATTGAGGAATTAGGATTGAGGATTGAGGATTGAGGATTGAAGATTGAGGAGTGGGTATTGAGGATTGAAGATTGACGATTGAGTATTGAGGACTGAGGATTGAGGATTGAAGATTGAGGATTCAGAATTGAGGATTGAGAATTGAGGATTGAGGATTGAAGATTGAATATTGATGATTGAATATTGAGGACTGAGGATTGAGGGTTGTGGATTGAGGACGAGGACTGAGGGTTGAATATTGATGTTTGAGGTCTGAGGATTAAGGATTGAGGATTGAGAATTGAGTATTGGGGATTGAGGATTGAAGATTGAGGATTGGGTATTTAGGATTGAAGAATGAGGATTGAGGATTGAGGTTTGAGGATTGAGCATTGAAGATTGAGTATTGATGATTGAATATTGAGGATGGAGGACCAAGGATTGACGATTGAGTATTGAAGATTGAGGATTGATGACTGAGGATTGACGACTGAGAATTGAGGAGTGAGGATTGATGATTGAAGATTGAGTATTGAGGATTGAATATTGAGTATTGAGTATTGAAGGTTGAGGATTGCGGATTGAGGACTGAAGAATGAGGATTGAGGGTTGAGGATTGAGGATTGAGGATTGAGGATTGAAGATTAGTGTTGAGGATTGAAGATTGAGGATTGAGGATTGAGGATTGAGGATTGAGGATCGAAGATTGAGAATTGATGATTGAATATTGAGGACTGAGGATTGAGGGTTGTGGATTGAGGACGAGGACTGAGGGTTGAATATTGATGTTTGAGGTCTGAGGATTAGGGATTGAGAATTGAGAATTAAGGATCGAGGATTGAGGATTGGAAATTGAGGATTGGGTATTTAGGATTGAAGAATGAGTATTGAGGATTGTGGTTTGAGGATTGAGGATTGAAGATTGAGTATTGATGATTGAATATTGAGGATTGAGGATTGAGGTTTGAGGATTGAGGACTAGGACTGACGGTTGAGTATTGAGGTTTGAGGATTGAGGATTGGGGATTGAGGACTGAGGATTGAGGATTGAGGATTGACCATTGAGGATTGAAGATTGATGACTGGGGATTGAGGACTGAAGATTGAGGATTAACGATTGAAGGTTGGGGATTGAGGACATAGGATCGGAGATTGATTATTGAGGATTGAAGGTTGAGGATTGAGGATTGAGGCTTGAGAATTGAGAATTGAGGATGAGGACTGAGGGTTGAGGATTGTGGTTTGAGGAATGGGGATTGGGGATTGAGGATTGAGGATTGAGGATTGAGGTATGAGGATTGAGGATTGATGATTGAGTATTGATGATTGAATATTGAGTATTGAGGATTGAGGTTTGAGGATTGAGGACGAGGACTGACCGTTGAGGATTGAGGTTTGATGATTGAGGATTGGGGATTGAGGACTGAGGATTGAGGATTGAGGATTGAGCATTGAGGATTGAAGATTGAGGATTAACGATTGAAGATTGGGTATTGAGGATCTAGGATCGGATATTGATTATTGAGTATTGAAGATTGTGGATTGAGGATTGAGGATTGAGAATTGAGAATTGAGGATGAGGACTGAGGGTTGAGGATTGAGGTTTGAGGAATGAGGATTGATGGTTGAGGATTGAGGATTGAGGATTGAGGATTGAGGATTGCAGATTGAGTATTGAGGATTGATGATTGAGGATTGAGGATTGAGGATTGAGGAATGAGGAATGAGGATTGAAGATTGAGGATTGATGATTGTGGATTGAGGATTGAGGACTGAGGATTGAGAATTGAGAATTGAGGATGAAGACTGAGGGTTGAGGATTGAGGTTTGAGGAACGAGGATTGAGGATTGAGGATTGAGGTCTAAGGATTGACGATTGAGTATTGAAGATTGAGGATTGATGACTGAGGATTGACGACTGAGAATTGAGGATTAAGGATTGATGATTGAAGATTGAGTATTGAGGATTGAATATTGAGGATTGAGGATTGAGGATTGAGGATTGAGGTTTGAGGATTGAGGATTGAAGATTGAGTATTGAGTATTGTAGGTTGAGGATTGTGGATTGAGTATTAAGGATTGAGGATTGAATATTGTAGATTGAGTATTGATGCCTGAGGATTGAGGATTGAGGATTGAGGATTGAGGATTGAAGATTGAGTATTGAGTATTGAAGATTGAGGATTGAAGGTTGAGTATTGATGATTGAATATTGAGGATTGAGGATTGAGGATTGAGGATTGAGGATTGAGGATTGAGGATAGAAGATTGAGTATTGATGATTAAATATTGAGGATTGAGGATTGAGGTTTGAGGATTGAGGACGAGGACTGACGGTAGAGGATTTAGGTTTGGGGATTGAGGATTGAGGACTGAGGATTGAGGATGAGTGCTAAGGGTCGGGGATTGAGGTTTGACGGCTGAGGACTGACGATTGAGGATTGAGAATTGAGGATTGATGTTTGAGGATTGAAGATTGAGGATTAGGTATTGAGGATTGAAGATTGAGGATTGGGTATTGAGGATTGAAGGATGAGGATTGAGGATTGAGGATTGAGGATTGAGGATTGAAGATTGAGTGTTGAGGATTGAAGATTGAGTATTGAGGATTGAGGATTGAGGATTGAGGATTGAAGATTGAGTATTGAGGATTGAAGATTGAGGATTGAGTATTGAGGATTGAGGATTCAGGGTTGAAGATTGAGGATTGAGGATTGAGGATTGAGGATTGAGGATTGAGGATTGAAGATGGAATATTGATGATTGATTATTGAGGACTGAGGATTGAGGCTTGTGTATTGAGGACGAGGACTGAGGGTTTAATATTGATGTTTGAGGTCTGAGGATTAAGGATTGAGGATTGAGAATTGAGGATTGGGTATTTAGGATTGAAGAATGAGGATTGAGGATTGAGGATTGAGGTTTGAGGATTGAGGACGAGGACTGACGGTTGAGGATTGAGGTTTGAGGATTGAGGATTGGGGATTGAGGACTGAGGATTGAGGATTGAGGATTGAGCATTGAGGATTGAAGATTGATGACTGGGGATAGAGGATTGAAGATTGAGCATTAACGATTGAAGATTGGGGATTGAGGATCTAGGATCGGATATTGATTATTGAGGATTGAAGATTGAGGATTGAGGATTGAGGATTGAGAATTGAGGATGAGGACTGAGGGTTGAGGATTGAGGTTTGAGGAATGAGGATTGAGGACTGAGGATTGAGAATTGAGGATTGAGGATTGAGGATTGAAATTGAGGATTGGGTATTGATGATTGAAGAATGAGGATTGAGGAATTAGGATTGAGGATTGAGGATTGAGGATTGAAGATTGAGGAGTGGGTATTGAGGATTGAAGATTGAGGATTGAGTATTGAGGATTGAGGATTGAGGATTGAAGATTGAGGGTTCAGAATTGAGGATTGCGGATTGGGTATTGAGGTTTGAAGAATCAGGATTGAGGATTGAGGATTGTGGATTGAGTATTGAAGATTGAGTGTTGAGGATTGAAGATTGAGGATTGAGGATTGAGGATTGAGGATTGAGGATTGAAGATTGAGGATTGAGTATTGAGGATTGAGGATTGAGGATTGAAGATTGAGGGTTCAGAATTGAGGATTGAGGATTGAGGATTGAGGATTGAAGATTGAATATTGATGATTGAATATTGAGGACTGAGGATTGAGGGTTGTGTATCGAGGACGAGGACTGAGGGTTGAATATTGATGTTTGAGGTCTGAGGATTAAGGATTGAGGGTTGAGAATTGAGAATTGAGGATTGAGGATTGAAGATTGAGGATTGGGCATTGAGGATTGAAGAATGAGGATTGAGGATTGAGGTTTGAGGATTGAGGATTGCAGATTGAGTATTGAGGATTGAAGGTTGAGGATTCAGGATTGAGGATTGAAGATTGAGTATTGAGGATTGAGGATTGAGTATTGAGGATTGAAGATTGAGTATTGAGGATTGAAGGTTGAGGATTGAGGATTGAGTACTGAGGATTGAGGATTGAGGATTGAGGATTGAAGATTGAGTATTGGGGATTGAAGGTTGAGGATTGAAGATTGAGGATTGAGGATTGAGGATTGAGAATTGAGAATTGAGGATGAGGACTGAGGGTTGAGGATTGAGGTTTGAGGAATGAGGATTGAGGACTGAGGATTGAGAATTGAGGATTGAGGATTGAGGATTGAAATTGAGGATTGGGTATTGATGATTGAAGAATGAGGATTGAGGAATTAGGATTGAGGATTGAGGATTGATGATTGAAGATTGAGGAGTGGGTATTGAGGATTGAAGATTGAGGATTGGGTATTGAGGATTGAGGATTGAGGATTGAAGATTGAGGGTTCAGAATTGAGGATTGAGGATTGAGGATTGAGGATTGAATATTGAATGTTGATGATTGAATATTGAGGACTGAGGATTGAGGGTTGTGGATTGAGGACGAGGACTGAGGGTTGAATATTGATGTTTGAGGTCTGAGGATTAAGGATTGAGGGTTGAGAATTGAGAATTGAGGTTTGAGGATTGAAGATTGAGGATTGGGCATTGAGGATTGAAGAATGAGAATTGAGGATTGAGGTTTGAGGATTGAGGATTGCACATTGAGTATTGAGGATTGAAGATTGAGGATTCAGGATTGAGGACTGAAGATTGAGTATTGGGGATTGAGGACTGAGTATTGAGGATTGAAGATTGAGTATTGAGGATTGAAGGTTGAGGATTGAGGATTGAGTACTGAGGATTGAGGATTGAGGATTGAGGATTGAAGATTGAGTATTGAGGATTGAAGGTTGAGGATTGAGGATTGCGTACTGAGGATTGAGGATTGAGGATTGAGGATTGAAGATTGGGGATTGATGATTGAGGATTGAGAATTGAGAATTGAGGATGAGGGCTAAGGGTTGAGGATTGAGGATTGAGGATTGAGGATAGAGGATTGAGCATCGAAGATTGAGTATTGATGCCTGAGGATTGAGGATTGAGGATTGATGATTGAGGATCGAGGATTGAAGATTGAGAATTGAGGATTGAAGATTGAGGATTGAGGATTGAGGATTGACGACTGAGAATTGAGGATTGAGGATGATGATTGAAGATTGAGTATTGAGGATTGAATATTGAGGATTGAGGATTGAGGATTGAGGAATGAGGATTGAAGATTGTGTATTGAGGATTGAAGATTGAGGATAGAGGATTGAGTACTGAGGATGGAGGATGAGGGCTGACGGTTAAGGATTGAGGATTGAGAAATGAGGATTGAGGATTGAGGATTGAAATTGAGGATTGGGTATTGAGGATTGAAGAATGAGGATTGAGGAATTAGGATTGAGGATTGAGGATTGAGGATTGAGGATTGAGGATTGAAGATTGAGTGTTGAGGATTGAAGATTGAGTATTGAGGATTGAGCATTGAGGATTGAGGATTGAAGATTGAGTATTGAGGATTGAAGAATGAGGATTGAGTATTGAGGATTGAGGAATGAGGATTGAGGATTGAGGATTGAAGATTGAATATTGATGATTGAATAATGAGGACTGAGGATTGTGGCTTGTGGATTGAGGACGAGGACAGAGGGTTTAATATTGATGTTTGAGGTCTGAGGATTAAGGATTGAGGATTGAGAATTGAGGATTGAGGATTGAGGATTGAAGATTGAGGATTGGGTATTTAGGATTGAAGAATGAGGATTGAGGATTGAGGATTGAGGTTTGAGGATTGAGGACGAGGACTGACGGTTGAGGATTGAGGTTTGAGGATTGAGGATTGGGGATTGAGGACTGAGGATTGAGGATTGAGGATTGAGCATTGAGGATTGAAGATTGATGACTGGGGATTGAGGATTGAAGATTGAGCATTAACGATTGAAGATTGGGGATTGAGGATCTAGGATCGGATATTGATTATTGAGGATTGAAGATTGAGGATTGAGGATTGAGGATTGAGAATTGAGAATTGAGGATGAGGACTGAGGGTTGAGGATTGAGGTTTGAGGAATGAGGATTGAGGATTGAGGATTGAGAATTGAGGATTGAGGATTGAGGATTGAAATTGAGGATTGGGTATTGGTGATTGAAGAATGAGGATTGAGGAATTAGGATTGAGGATTGAGGATTGAGGATTGAAGATTGAGGAGTGGTTATTGAGGATTGAAGATTGAGGATTGAGTATTGAGGACTGAGGATTGAGGATTGAAGATTGAGGATTCAGAATTGAGGATTGAGAATTGAGGATTGAGGATTGAAGATTGAATATTGATGATTGAATATTGAGGACTGAGAATTGAGGGTTGTGGATTGAGGACGAGGACTGAGGGTTGAATATTGATGTTTGAGGTCTGAGGATTAAGGATTGAGGGTTGAGAATTGGGAATTGAGGATTGAGTATTGAAGATTGAGGATTGGGCATTGAGGATTGAAGAATGAGGACTGAGAATTGAGGATGAGGACTGAGGGTTGAGGATTGAGGTTTGAGGAATGAGGATTGAGGATTGAGGATTGAGAATTGACGATTGAGTATTGAAGATTGAGGATTGATGACTGAGGATTGACGACTGAGAATTGAGGATTGAGGATTGATGATTGAAGATTGAGTATTGAGGATTGAATATTGAGGATTGAGGATTGAGGATTGAGGATTGAGGATTGAGGATTGAGGATTGAGGATTGAAGATTGAGTATTGAGTATTGAAGGTTGAGGATTGTGGATTGAGTATTGAAGAATGAGGATTGAGGATTGAGGATTGAGGATTGAGGATTGAGGATTGAAGATTAGTGTTGAGGATTGAAGATTGAGGATTGAGTATTGAGGACTGAGGAATGAGGATTGAAGATTGAGGATTCAGAATTGAGGATTGAGAATTGAGGATTGAGGATTGAGGATTGAGGATTGAGGATTGCAGATTGAGTATTGAGGATTGAAGATTGAGGATTGAGGATTGAGGATTGAGGAATGAGGATTGAGGATTGAGGATTGAGGATTGATGATTGAGGATTGGGGATTGAGGACTGAGGATTGAGAATTGAGGATTGAGGATGAAGACTGAGGGTTGAGGATTGAGGTTTGAGGAACGAGGATTGAGGATTGAGGATTGAGGACTAAGGATTGACGATTGAGTATTGAAGATTGAGGATTGATGACTGAGGATTGACGACTGAGAATTGAGGACTGAGGATTGATGATTGAAGATTGAGTATTGAGGATTGAATATTGAGGATTGAGGATTGAGGATTGAGGATTGAGGTTTGAGGATTGAGGATTGAAGATTCAGTATTGAGTATTGTAGGTTGAGGATTGTGGATTGAGTATTAAGGATTGAGGATTGAATATTGTAGATTGAGTATTAATGCCTGAGGATTGAGGATTGAGGATTGAGGATTGAGGATTGAGGATTGAGGATTGAGGATTGAAGATTGAGTATTGAGGAATGAAGATTGAGGATTGAAGGTTGAGTATTGATGATTGAATATTGAGGATTGAGGATTGAGGATTGAGGATTGAGGATTGAGGATTGAGGATAGAAGATTGAGTATTGATGATTAAATATTGAGGATTGAGGATTGAGGTTTGAAGATTGAGGACGAGGACTGACGGTAGAGGATTTAGGTTTGGGGATTGAGGATTGAGGACTGAGGATTGAGGATGAGTGCTAAGGGTCGGGGATTGAGGTTTGACGGCTGAGGACTGACGATTGAGGATTGAGAATTGAGGATTGATGTTTGAGGATTGAAGATTGAGGATTAGGTATTGAGGATTGAAGAATGAGGATTGAGGATTGAGGATTCAGGATTGAGGATTGAGGATCTAGGATTGGAGATTGATTATTGAGTATTGAAGGTTGAGGATTGTGGATTGAGGATTGAGGATTGAGGATGATGATTGAAGATTGAGTATTGAGGATTGAATATTGAGGATTGAGGATTGAGGATTGAGGAATGAGGATTGAAGATTGAGTATTGAGGATTGAAGATTGAGGATAGAGGATTGAGTACTGAGGATGGAGGATGAGGGCTGAGGGTTAAGGATTGAGGATTGAGAAATGAGGATTGAGGATTGAGGATTGAAATTGAGGATTGGGTATTGAGGATTGAAGAATGAGGATTGAGGAATTAGGATTGAGGATTGAGGATTGAGGAATGAAGATTGAGGATTGGGTATTGAGGATTGAAGAATGAGGATTTAGGATTGAGGATTGAGGATTGAGGATTGAAGATTGAGTGTTGAAGATTGAAGATTGAGTATTGAGGATTGAGCATTGAGGATTGAGGATTGAAGATTGAGTATTGAGGATTGAAGATTGAGGATTGAGTATTGAGGATTGAGGATTCAGGGTTGAAGATTGAGGATTGAGGAATGAGGATTGAGGATTGAGGACGAGGACAGAGGGTTTAATATTGATGTTTGAGGTCTGAGGATTAAGGATTGAGGATTGAGAATTGAGGATTGAGGATTGAGGATTGAAGATTGAGGATTGGGTATTTAGGATTGAAGAATGAGGATTGAGGATTGAGGATTGAGGTTTGAGGATTGAGGACGAGGACTGACGGTTGAGGATTGAGGTTTGAGGATTGAGGATTGGGGATTGAGGACTGAGGATTGAGGATTGAGGATTGAGCATTGAGGATTGAAGATTGATGACTGGGGATTGAGGATTGAAGGTTGAGCATTAACGATTGAAGATTGGGGATTGAGGATCTAGGATCGGATATAGATTATTGAGGATTGAAGATTGAGGATTGAGGATTGAGGATTGAGAATTGAGAATTGAGGATGAGGACTGAGGGTTGAGGATTGAGGTTTGAGGAATGAGGATTGAGGATTGAGGATTGAGAATTGAGGATTGAGGATTGAGGATTGAAATTGAGGATTGGGTATTGGTGATTGAAGAATGAGGATTGAGGAATTAGGATTGAGGATTGATGATTGAGGATTGAAGATTGAGGAGTGGTTATTGAGGATTGAAGATTGAGGATTGAGTATTGAGGACTGAGGATTGAGGATTGAAGATTGAGGATTCAGAATTGAGGATTGAGAATTGAGGATTGAGGATTGAAGATTGAATATTGATGATTGAATATTGAGGACTGAGAATTGAGGGTTGTGGATTGAGGACGAGGACTGAGGGTTGAATATTGATGTTTGAGGTCTGAGGATTAAGGATTGAGGGATGAGAATTGAGAATTGAGGATTGAGTATTGAAGATTGAGGATTGGGCATTGAGGATTGAAGAATGAGGACTGAGAATTGAGGATGAGGACTGAGGGTTGAGGATTGAGGTTTGAGGAATGAGGATTGAGGATTGAGGATTGAGAATTGACGATTGAGTATTGAAGATTGAGGATTGATGACTGAGGATTGACGACTGAGAATTGAGGATTGAGGATTGATGATTGAAGATTGATTATTGAGGATTGAATATTGAGGATTGAGGATTGAGGATTGAGGATTGAGGATTGAGGATTGAGGATTGAAGATTGAGTATTGAGTATTGAAGGTTGAGGATTGTGGATTGAGGATTGAAGAATGAGGATTGAGGATTGAGGATTGAGGATTGAGGATTGAGGATTGAAGATTAGTGTTGAGGATTGAAGATTGAGGATTGAGTATTGAGGACTGAGGATTGAGGATTGAAGATTGAGGATTGAGGATTGAGGATTGAGGAATGAGGATTGAGGATTGAGGATTGAGGATTGATGATTGAGGATTGGGGATTGAGGACTGAGGATTGAGAATTGTGGATTGAGGATGAAGACTGAGGGTTGAGGATTGAGGTTTGAGGAACGAGGATTGAGGATTGAGGATTGAGGACTAAGGATTGACGATTGAGTATTGAAGATTGAGGATTGATGACTGAGGATTGACGACTGAGAATTGAGGACTGAGGATTGATGATTGAAGATTGAGTATTGAGGATTGAATATTGAGGATTGAGGATTGAGGATTGAGGATTGAGGTTTGAGGATTGAGGATTGAAGATTCAGTATTGAGTATTGTAGGTTGAGGATTGTGGATTGAGTATTAAGGATTGAGGATTGAATATTGTAGATTGAGTATTAATGCCTGAGGATTGAGGATTGAGGATTGAGGATTGAGGATTGAGGATTGAGGATTGAAGATTGAGTATTGAGGAATGAAGATTGAGGATTGAAGGTTGAGTATTGATGATTGAATATTGAGGATTGAGGATTGAGGATTGAGGATTGAGGATTGAGGATTGAGGATAGAAGATTGAGTATTGATGATTAAATATTGAGGATTGAGGATTGAGGTTTGAAGATTGAGGACGAGGACTGACGGTAGAGGATTTAGGTTTGGGGATTGAGGATTGAGGACTGAGGATTGAGGATGAGTGCTAAGGGTCGGGGATTGAGGTTTGACGGCTGAGGACTGACGATTGAGGATTGAGAATTGAGGATTGATGTTTGAGGATTGAAGATTGAGGATTAGGTATTGAGGATTGAAGAATGAGGATTGAGGATTGAGGATTCAGGATTGAGGATTGAGGATCTAGGATTGGAGATTGATTATTGAGTATTGAAGGTTGAGGATTGTGGATTGAGGATTGAGGATTGAGGATGATGATTGAAGATTGAGTATTGAGGATTGAATATTGAGGATTGAGGATTGAGGATTGAGGAATGAGGATTGAAGATTGAGTATTGAGGATTGAAGATTGAGGATAGAGGATTGAGTACTGAGGATGGAGGATGAGGGCTGAGGGTTAAGGATTGAGGATTGAGAAATGAGGATTGAGGATTGAGGATTGAAATTGAGGATTGGGTATTGAGGATTGAAGAATGAGGATTGAGGAATTAGGATTGAGGATTGAGGATTGAGGAATGAAGATTGAGGATTGGGTATTGAGGATTGAAGAATGAGGATTTAGGATTGAGGATTGAGGATTGAGGATTGAAGATTGAGTGTTGAAGATTGAAGATTGAGTATTGAGGATTGAGCATTGAGGATTGAGGATTGAAGATTGAGTATTGAGGATTGAAGATTGAGGATTGAGTATTGAGGATTGAGGATTCAGGGTTGAAGATTGAGGATTGAGGAATGAGGATTGAGGATTGAGGACGAGGACAGAGGGTTTAATATTGATGTTTGAGGTCTCAGGATTAAGGATTGAGGATTGAGAATTGAGGATTGAGGATTGAGGATTGAAGATTGAGGATTGGGTATTTAGGATTGAAGAATGAGGATTGAGGATTGAGGATTGAGGTTTGAGGATTGAGGACGAGGACTGACGGTTGAGGATTGAGGTTTGAGGATTGAGGATTGGGGATTGAGGACTGAGGATTGAGGATTGAGGATTGAGCATTGAGGATTGAAGATTGATGACTGGGGATTGAGGATTGAAGGTTGAGCATTAACGATTGAAGATTGGGGATTGAGGATCTAGGATCGGATATAGATTATTGAGGATTGAAGATTGAGGATTGAGGATTGAGGATTGAGAATTGAGAATTGAGGATGAGGACTGAGGGTTGAGGATTGAGGTTTGAGGAATGAGGATTGAGGATTGAGGATTGAGAATTGAGGATTGAGGATTGAGGATTGAAATTGAGGATTGGGTATTGGTGATTGAAGAATGAGGATTGAGGAATTAGGATTGAGGATTGAGGATTGAGGATTGAAGATTGAGGAGTGGTTATTGAGGATTGAAGATTGAGGATTGAGTATTGAGGACTGAGGATTGAGGATTGAAGATTGAGGATTCAGAATTGAGGATTGAGAATTGAGGATTGAGGATTGAAGATTGAATATTGATGATTGAATATTGAGGACTGAGAATTGAGGGTTGTGGATTGAGGACGAGGACTGAGGGTTGAATATTGATGTTTGAGGTCTGAGGATTAAGGATTGAGGGATGAGAATTGAGAATTGAGGATTGAGTATTGAAGATTGAGGATTGGGCATTGAGGATTGAAGAATGAGGACTGAGAATTGAGGATGAGGACTGAGGGTTGAGGATTGAGGTTTGAGGAATGAGGATTGAGGATTGAGGATTGAGAATTGACGATTGAGTATTGAAGATTGAGGATTGATGACTGAGGATTGACGACTGAGAATTGAGGATTGAGGATTGATGATTGAAGATTGATTATTGAGGATTGAATATTGAGGATTGAGGATTGAGGATTGAGGATTGAGGATTGAGGATTGAGGATTGAAGATTGAGTATTGAGTATTGAAGGTTGAGGATTGGGGATTGAGGATTGAAGAATGAGGATTGAGGATTGAGGATTGAGGATTGAGGATTGAAGATTGAGTGTTGAAGATTGAAGATTGAGTATTGAGGATTGAGCATTGAGGATTGAGGATTGAAGATTGAGTATTGAGGATTGAAGATTGAGGATTGAGTATTGAGGATTGAGGATTCAGGGTTGAAGATTGAGGATTGAGGAATGAGGATTGAGGATTGAGGATTGAAGATTGAATATTGATGATTGAATATTGAGGACTGAGGATTGTGGCTTGTGGATTGAGGACGAGGACAGAGGGTTTAATATTGATGTTTGAGGTCTGAGGATTAAGGATTGAGGATTGAGAATTGAGGATTGAGGATTGAGGATTGAAGATTGAGGATTGGGTATTTAGGATTGAAGAATGAGGATTGAGGATTGAGGATTGAGGTTTGAGGATTGAGGACGAGGACTGACGGTTGAGGATTGAGGTTTGAGGATTGAGGATTGGGGATTGAGGACTGAGGATTGAGGATTGAGGATTGAGCATTGAGGATTGAAGATTGATGACTGGGGATTGAGGATTGAAGGTTGAGCATTAACGATTGAAGATTGGGGATTGAGGATCTAGGATCGGATATAGATTATTGAGGATTGAAGATTGAGGATTGAGGATTGAGGATTGAGAATTGAGAATTGAGGATGAGGACTGAGGGTTGAGGATTGAGGTTTGAGGAATGAGGATTGAGGATTGAGGATTGAGAATTGAGGATTGAGGATTGAGGATTGAAATTGAGGATTGGGTATTGGTGATTGAAGAATGAGGATTGAGGAATTAGGATTGAGGATTGAGGATTGAGGATTGAAGATTGAGGAGTGGTTATTGAGGATTGAAGATTGAGGATTGAGTATTGAGGACTGAGGATTGAGGATTGAAGATTGAGGATTCAGAATTGAGGATTGAGAATTGAGGATTGAGGATTGAAGATTGAATATTGATGATTGAATATTGAGGACTGAGAATTGAGGGTTGTGGATTGAGGACGAGGACTGAGGGTTGAATATTGATGTTTGAGGTCTGAGGATTAAGGATTGAGGGATGAGAATTGAGAATTGAGGATTGAGTATTGAAGATTGAGGATTGGGCATTGAGGATTGAAGAATGAGGACTGAGAATTGAGGATGAGGACTGAGGGTTGAGGATTGAGGTTTGAGGAATGAGGATTGAGGATTGAGGATTGAGAATTGACGATTGAGTATTGAAGATTGAGGATTGATGACTGAGGATTGACGACTGAGAATTGAGGATTGAGGATTGATGATTGAAGGTTGATTATTGAGGATTGAATATTGAGGATTGAGGATTGAGGATTGAGGATTGAGGATTGAGGATTGAGGATTGAGGATTGAAGATTGAGTATTGAGTATTGAAGGTTGAGGATTGTGGATTGAGGATTGAAGAATGAGGATTGAGGATTGAGGATTGAGGATTGAGGATTGAGGATTGAAGATTAGTGTTGAGGATTGAAGATTGAGGATTGAGTATTGAGGACTGAGGATTGAGGATTGAAGATTGAGGATTGAGGATTGAGGATTGAGGAATGAAGATTGAGGATTGAGGATTGAGGATTGATGATTGAGGATTGGGGATTGAGGACTGAGGATTGAGAATTGTGGATTGAGGATGAAGACTGAGGGTTGAGGATTGAGGTTTGAGGAACGAGGATTGAGGATTGAGGATTGAGGACTAAGGATTGACGATTGAGTATTGAAGATTGAGGATTGATGACTGAGGATTGACGACTGAGAATTGAGGACTGAGGATTGATGATTGAAGATTGAGTATTGAGGATTGAATATTGAGGATTGAGGATTGAGGATTGAGGATTGAGGTTTGAGGATTGAGGATTGAAGATTCAGTATTGAGTATTGTAGGTTGAGGATTGTGGATTGAGTATTAAGGATTGAGGATTGAATATTGTAGATTGAGTATTGATGCCTGAGGATTGAGGATTGAGGATTGAGGATTGAGGATTGAGGATTGAGGATTGAGGATTGAAGATTGAGTATTGAGGATTGAAGATTGAGGATTGAAGGTTGAGTATTGATGATTGAATATTGAGGATTGAGGATTGAGGATTGAGGATTGAGGATTGAGGATTGAGGATAGAAGATTGAGTATTGATGATTAAATATTGAGGATTGAGGATTGAGGTTTGAGGATTGAGGACGAGGACTGACGGTAGAGGATTTAGGTTTGGGGATTGAGGATTGAGGACTGAGGATTGAGGATGAGTGCTATGGGTCGGGGATTGAGGTTTGACGGCTGAGGACTGACGATTGAGGATTGAGAATTGAGGATTGATGTTTGAGGATTGAAGATTGAGGATTAGGTATTGAGGATTGAAGAATGAGGATTGAGGATTGAGGATTCAGGATTGAGGATTGAGGATCTAGGATTGGAGATTGATTATTGAGTATTGAAGGTTGAGGATTGTGGATTGAGGATTGAGGATTGAGGATTGAGGATTGAGGATTGAGGATTGAGGATTGAGGATTGAGGATTGAGGATTGAGGATTGAGGATTGAGGATTGAAGATTGAGTATTGATGATTGAATATTGAGGATTGAGGATTGAGGTTTGCGTATTGAGGATTGAGGATTGAGCGTGGAGGATTGAGTTTTGAACATTGAGTATTGATGCCTGAGGATTGAGGATCGAGGATTGAGTATTGAGGATTGGAGATTGATTATTGAGGATTGAAGATTGAGGATTGAGTATTGAGGATTGAGAATTGAGAATTGTGTATGAGGACTGAGGGTTGAGGATTGAGGTTTGAGGAATGAGGACTGAGGGTTGGGGAATGAGGATTGAGGATTGAGGATTGAGGATTGTGCATTGAAGATTGAGTATTGATGCCTGAGGATTGAGGATTGAGGATTGAGGATTGAGGATTGAAGATTGAGTATTGAGGATTGAAGGTTGAGGATTGAGTATTGAGGATTGAGGATTCAGGGTTGAAGATTGAGGATTGAGGATTGAGGATTGAGGTTTGAGGATTGAGGATGAAGACTGAGGGTTGAGGATTGTGGTTTGAGGAACGAGGATTGAGGATTGAGGATTGAGGACTAAGGATTGACGATTGAGTATTGAAGATTGAGGATTGATGACTGAGGATTGACGACTGAGAATTGAGGATTGAGGATGATGATTGAAGATTGAGTATTGAGGATTGAATATTGAGGATTGAGGATTGAGGATTGAGGAATGAGGATTGAAGATTGAGTATTGAGGATTGAAGATTGAGGATAGAGGATTGAGTACTGAGGATGGAGGACGAGGGCTGAGGGTTAAGGATTGAGGATTGAGAAATGAGGATTGAGGATTGAGGATTGAAATTGAGGATTGGGTATTGAGGATTGAAGAATGAGGAATGAGGAATTAGGATTGAGGATTGAGGATTGAGGATTGAAGATTGAGAATTGGGTATTGATGATTGAAGAATGAGGATTGAGGATTGAGGATTGAGGATTGAGGATTGAAGATTGAGTGTTGAGGATTGAAGATTGAGCATTGAGGATTGAGGATTGAGGATTGAGGATTGAAGATTCAGTATTGAGGATTGAAGATTCAGGATTGAGTATTGAGGATTGAGTATTCAGGGCTGAAGATTGAGGACTGAGGATTGAGGATTGAGGATTGAGGATTGAGGATTGAAGATTGAATATTGATGATTGAATATTGAGGACTGAGGACTGAGGCTTGTATATTGAGGACGAGGACTGAGCGTTTAATATTGATGTTTGAGGTCTGAGGATTAAGGATTGAGGATTGAGAATTGAGGATTGAGGATTGAGGATTGAAGATTGAGGATTGGGTATTTAGGATTGAAGAATGAGGATTGAGGATTGAGGATTGAGGTTTGAGGATTGAGGACGAGGACTGACGGTTGAGAATTGAGGTTTGAGGATTGAGGATTGGGGATTGAGGACCGAGGATTGAGGATTGAGGATTGAGCATTGAGGATTGAAGATTGATGACAGGGGATTGAGGATTGAAGATTGAGCATTAACGATTGAAGATTGGGGATTGAGGATCTAGGATCGGATATTGATTATTGAGGATTGAAGATTGAGGATTGAGGATTGAGGATTGAGAATTGAGAATTGAGGATGAGGACTGAGGGTTGAGGATTGAGGTTTGAGGAATGAGGATTGAGGGCTGAGGATTGAGAATTGAGGATTGAGGATTGAGGATTGAAATTGAGGATTGGGTATTGATGATTGAAGAATGAGGATTGAGGAATTAGGATTGAGGATTGAGGATTGAGTATTGAAGGTTGAGGAGTGGGTATTGAGGATTGAAGATTGAGGATTGAGTATTGAGGATTGAGGATTGAGGATTGAAGGCTGAGGGTGCAGAATTGAGGATTGAGGATTGGGTATTGAGGTTTGAAGAATCAGGATTGTGGATTGAGGATTGAGGATTGAGTATTGAAGATTGAGTGTTGAGGATTGAAGATTGAGGATTGAGGATTGAGGATTGAGGATTGAGGATTGAAGATTGAGTATTGAGGATTGAAGGTTGAGGATTGAGTATTGAGGATTGAGGATTCAGGGTTGTAGATTGAGGATTGAGGATTGAGGATTGAGGTTTGAGGATTGAGGATGAAGACTGAGGGTTGAGGATTGTGGTTTGAGGAACGAGGATTGAGGATTGAGGATTGAGGACTAAGGATTGACGATTGAGTATTGAAGATTGAGGATTGATGACTGAGGATTGACGACTGAGAATTGAGGATTGAGGATGATGATTGAAGATTGAGTATTGAGGATTGAATATTGAGGATTGAGGATTGAGGATTGAGGAATGAGGATTGAAGATTGAGTATTGAGGATTGAAGATTGAGGATAGAGGATTGAGTACTGAGGATGGAGGATGAGGGCTGAGGGTTAAGGATTGAGGATTGAGAAATGAGGATTGAGGATTGAGGATTGTAATTGAGGATTGGGTATTGAGGATTGAAGAATGAGGAATGAGGAATTAGGATTGAGGATTGAGGATTGAGGATTGAGGATTGAAGATTGAGGATTGGGTATTGAGGATTGAAGTATGAGGATTGAGGATTGAGGATTGTGGATTGAGGATTGAAGATTGAGTGTTGAGGATTGAAGATTGAGTATTGAGGATTGAGGATTGAGGATTGATGATTGAAGATTGAGTATTGAGGATTGAAGATTGAGGATTGAGTATTGGGGATTGAGGATTCAGGGTTGAAGATTGAGGATTGAGGATTGAGGATTGAGGATTGAGTTTTGAAGATTCAGTATTGATGCCTGAGGATTGAGGGTCGAGGATTGAGTATTGAGGATTGGAGATTGATTATTGAGGATTGAAGATTGAGGATTGAGTACTGAGGATTGAGAATTGAGAATTGAGTATGAGGACTGAGAGTTGAGGATTGAGGTTTGAGGAATGAGGACTGAGGGTTGGGGAATGAGTATTGAGGATTGAGGATTGAGGATTGGGCATTGAAGATTGAGTATTGATGCCTGAGGATTGAGGATTGAGGATTGAGGATTGAGGATTGAAGATTGAGTATTGAGGATCGAAGGTTGAGGATTGAGTATTGAGGATTGAGGATTCAGGGTTGAAGATTGAGGATTGAGGATTCAGGATTGAGGTTTGAGGATTGAGGATGAAGACTGAGGGTTGAGGATTGTGGTTTGAGGAACGAGGATTGAGGATTGAGGATTGAGGACTAAGGATTGACGATTGAGTATTGAAGATTGAGGACTGATGGCTGAGGATTGACGACTGAGAATTGAGGATTGAGGATTGAGGATTGAGGATTGAGGATTGAGGATTGAGGATCTAGGATTGGAGATTGATTATTGAGTGTTGAAGGTTGAAGATTGTGGATTGAGGATTGAGGATTGAGGGTTGAGGATTGAGTATTGAAGATTGAGTATTGATGCCTGAGGATTGAGAATCGAGGATTGAGGATTGAGGATTGGAGATTGATTATTGAGGATTGAAGATTGAGGATTGAGTATTGAGGATTGAGGATTGAGAATTGAGTATGAGGACTGAGGGTTGAGGATTGAGGTTTGAGGAATGAGGACTGAGGGTTGGGGAATGAGGATTGAGGATTGAGGATTGAAGATTGAGGATGGAGGATGAGGGCTGAGGGTTGAGGATTGAGGATTGAGAAATGAGGATTGAGGATTGAGGATTTATATTGAGGATTGGGTATTGAGGATTGAAGAATGAGGATTGAGGGATTAGGATTGAGGATTGAGGATTGAGGATTGAAGATTGAGGATTGAGTATTGAGGATTGAGGATTCAGGGTTGAAGATTGAGGATTGAGGATTGAGGATTGAGGATTGAGGATTGAGGATTGAAGATTGAATATCGATGATTGAATATTGAGGACTGAGGATTGAGGGTTGTGGATTGAGGACGAGGACTGAGGGTTGAATATTGATGTTTGAGGTCTGTGGATCAAGGATTGAGGATTGAGAATTGAGGATTGAGGATTGAGGATTGAAGATTGAGGATTGGGTATTTAGGATTGAAGAATGAGGATTGAGGATTGAGGTTTGAGGATTGAGGATTGAAGATTGAGTATTGATGATTGAATATTGAGGATTGAGGGTTGAGGTTTGAGGATTCAGGATGAAGACTGAGGGTTGAGGATTGTGGTTTGAGGAACGAGGATTGAGGATTGAGGATTGAGGATTGAGGACTAAGGATTGACGATTGAGTATTGAAGGTTGAGGATTGATGACTGAGGATTGACGACAGAGAATTGAGGATTGAGGATGATGATTGAAGATTGAGTGTTGAGGATTGAATATTGAGGATTGAGGATTGAGGATTGAGGAATGAGGATTGAAGATTGAGTATTGAGGATTGAAGATTGAGGATAGAGGATTGAGTACTGAGGATGGAGGATGAGGGCTGAGGGTTAAGGATTGAGGATTGAGATATGAGGATTGAGGATTGAGGATTGAAATTGAGGATTGGGTATTGAGGATTGAAGAATGAGGATTGAGGAATTAGGATTGAGGATTGAGGATTGAGGATTGAAGATTGAGGATTGGGTATTGAGGATTGAAGAATGAGGATTTAGGATTGAGGGTTGAGGATTGAGGATTGAAGATTGAGTGTTGAGGATTGAAGATTGAGTATTGAGGATTGAGCATTGAGGATTGAGGATTGAAGATTGAGTATTGAGGATTGAAGATTGAGGATTGAGTATTGAGGATTGAGGATTCAGGGTTGAAGATTGAGGATTGAGGAATGAGGATTGAGGATTGAGGATTGAGGATTGAAGATTGAATATTGATGATTGAATATTGAGGACTGAGAATTGTGGCTTGTGGATCGAGGACGAGGACAGAGGGTTTAATATTGATGTTTGAGGTCTGAGGATTAAGGATTGAGGATTGAGAATTGAGGATTGAGGATTGAGGATTGAAGATTGAGGATTGGGTATTTAGGATTGAAGAATGAGGATTGAGGATTGAGGATTGAGGTTTGAGGATTGAGGACGAGGACTGACGTATGAGGATTGAGGTTTGAGGATTGAGGATTGGGGCTTGAGGACTGAGGATTGAGGATTGAGGATTGAGCATTGAGGATTGAAGATTGATGACTGGGGATTGAGGATTGAAGATTGAGCATTAACGATTGAAGATTGGGGATTGAGGATCTAGGATCGGATATTGATTATTGAGGATTGAAGATTGAGGATTGAGGATTGAGTATTGAGAATTGAGAATTGAGGATGAGGACTGAGGGTTGAGGATTGAGGTTTGAGGAATGAGGATTTAGGATTGAGGATTGAGAATTGAGGATTGAGGATTGAGGATTGAAATTGCGGATTGGGTATTGGTGATTGAAGAATGAGGATTGAGGAATTAGGATTGAGGATTGAGGATTGAGGATTGAAGATTGAGGAGTGGGTATTGAGGATTGAAGATTGACGATTGAGTATTGAGGACTGAGGATTGAGGATTGAAGACTGAGGATTCAGAATTGAGGATTGAGAATTGAGGATTGAGGATTGAAGATTGAATATTGATGATTGAATATTGAGGACTGAGGATTGAGGGTTGTGGATTGAGGACGAGGACTGAGGGTTGAATATTGATGTTTGAGGTCTGAGGATTAAGGATTGAGGATTGAGAATTGAGTATTGGGGATTGAGGATTGAAGATTGAGGATTGGGTATTTAGGATTGAAGAATGAGGATTGAGGATTGAGGTTTGAGGATGGAGGACCAAGGATTGACGATTGAGTATTGAAGATTGAGGATTGATGACTGAGGATTGACGACTGAGAATTGAGGAGTGAGGATTGATGATTGAAGATTGAGTATTGAGGATTGAATATTGAGTATTGAGTATTGAAGGTTGAGGATTGCGGATTGAGGATTGAAGAATGAGGATTGAGGGTTGAGGATTGAGGATTGAGGATTGAGGATTGAAGATTAGTGTTGAGGATTGAAGATTGAGGATTGAGGATTGAGGATTGAGGATTGAGGATCGAAGATTGAGAATTGAGGATTGAAGATTGAGGACTGAGTATTGAGGATTGAGGATTCAGGGTTGAAGATTGAGGATTGAGGATTGAGGATTGAGGATTGAGGATTAAGGATTGAGGATTGAAGATTGAATATTGATGATTGAATATTGAGGACTGAGGATTGAGGGTTGTGGATTGAGGACGAGGACTGAGGGTTGAATATTGATGTTTGAGGTCTGAGGATTAGGGATTGAGGATTGAGAATTGAGGATCGAGGATTGAGGATTGGAAATTGAGGATTGGGTATTTAGGATTGAAGAATGAGTATTGAGGATTGTGGTTTGAGGATTGAGGATTGAAGATTGAGTATTGATGATTGAATATTGAGGATTGAGGATTGAGGTTTGAGGATTGAGGACTAGGACTGACGGTTGAGTATTGAGGTTTGAGGATTGAGGATTGGGGATTGAGGACTGAGGATTGAGGATTGAGGATTGACCATTGAGGATTGAAGATTGATGACTGGGGATTGAGGACTGAAGATTGAGGATTAACGATTGAAGGTTGGGGATTGAGGACATAGGATCGGAGATTGATTATTGAGGATTGAAGGTTGAGGATTGAGGATTGAGGCTTGAGAATTGAGAATTGAGGATGAGGACTGAGGGTTGAGGATTGTGGTTTGAGGAATGGGGATTGGGGATTGAGGATTGAGGATTGAGGATTGAGGTATGAGGATTGAGGATTGATGATTGAGTATTAGTGATTGAATATTGAGTATTGAGGATTGAGGTTTGAGGATTGAGGACGAGGACTGACCGTTGAGGATTGAGGTTTGATGATTGAGGATTGGGGATTGAGGACTGAGGATTGAGGATTGAGGATTGAGCATTGAGGATTGAAGATTGAGGATTAACGATTGAAGATTGGGTATTGAGGATCTAGGATCGGATATTGATTATTGAGTATTGAAGATTGTGGATTGAGGATTGAGGATTGAGAATTGAGAATTGAGGATGAGGACTGAGGGTTGAGGATTGAGGTTTGAGGAATGAGGATTGATGGTTGAGGATTGAGGATTGAGGATTGAGGATTGAGGATTGCAGATTGAGTATTGAGGATTGATGATTGAGGATTGAGGATTGAGGATTGAGGAATGAGGAATGAGGATTGAAGATTGAGGATTGATGATTGTGGATTGGGGATTGAGGACTGAGGATTGAGAATTGAGAATTGAGGATGAAGACTGAGGGTTGAGGATTGAGGTTTGAGGAACGAGGATTGAGGATTGAGGATTGAGGTCTAAGGATTGACGATTGAGTATTGAAGATTGAGGATTGATGACTGAGGATTGACGACTGAGAATTGAGGATTAAGGATTGATGATTGAAGATTGAGTATTGAGGATTGAATATTGAGGATTGAGGATTGAGGATTGAGGATTGAGGTTTGAGGATTGAGGATTGAAGATTGAGTATTGAGTATTGTAGGTTGAGGATTGTGGATTGAGTATTAAGGATTGAGGATTGAATATTGTAGATTGAGTATTGATGCCTGAGGATTGAGGATTGAGGATTGAGGATTGAGGATTGAGGATTGAGGATTGAGGATTGAAGATTGAGTATTGAGTATTGAAGATTGAGGATTGAAGGTTGAGTATTGATGATTGAATATTGAGGATTGAGGATTGAGGATTGAGGATTGAGGATTGAGGATTGAGGATAGAAGATTGAGTATTGATGATTAAATATTGAGGATTGAGGATTGAGGTTTGAGGATTGAGGACGAGGACTGACGGTAGAGGATTTAGGTTTGGGGATTGAGGATTGAGGACTGAGGATTGAGGATGAGTGCTAAGGGTCGGGGATTGAGGTTTGACGGCTGAGGACTGACGATTGAGGATTGAGAATTGAGGATTGATGTTTGAGGATTGAAGATTGAGGATTAGGTATTGAGGATTGAAGAATGAGAATTGCGGATTGAGGATTCAGGATTGAGGATTGAGGATCTAGGATTGGAGATTGATTATTGAGTATTGAAGGTTGAGGATTGTGGATTGAGGATTGAGGATTGAGGACTGAGGATTGAGGATTGAGGATTGAGGATTGAGGATTGAGGATTGAGGATTGAGGATTGAGGATTGAAGATTGAGTATTGATGATTGAATATTGAGGATTGAGGATTGAGGTTTGGGTATTGAGGATTGAGGATTGAGGGTTGAGGATTGAGTTTTGAAGATTGAGTATTGATGCCTGAGGATTGAGGATCGAGGATTGAGTATTGAGGATTGGAGATTGATTATTGAGGATTGAAGATTGAGGATTGAGTATTGAGGATTGAGAATTGAGAATTGAGTATGAGGACTGAGGGTTGAGGATTGAGGTTTGAGGAATGAGGACTGAGGGTTGGGGAATGAGGATTGAGGATTGAGGATTGAGGATTGAGCATTGAAGATTGAGTATTGATGCCTGCGGATTGAGGATTGAGGATTGAGGATTGAGGATTGAAGATTGAGTATTGAGGATCGAAGGTTGAGGATTGAGTATTGAGGATTGAGTATTCAGGGTTGAAGATTGAGGATTGAGGATTGAGGATTGAGGTTTGAGGATTGAGGATGAAGACTGAGGGTTGAGGATTGTGGTTTGTGGAACGAGGATTGAGGATTGAGGATTGAGGACTAAGGATTGACGATTGAGTATTGAAGATTGAGGATTGAAGACTGAGGATTGACGACTGAGAATTGAGGATTGAGGATGATGATTGAAGATTGAGTATTGAGGATTGAATATTGAGGATTGAGGATTGAGGATTGAGGAATGAGGATTGAAGATTGAGTATTGAGGATTGAAGATTGAGGATAGAGGATTGAGTACTGAGGATGGAGGATGAGGGCTGAGGGTTAAGGATTGAGGATTGAGAAATGAGGATTGAGGATTGAGGATTGAAATTGAGGATTGGGTGTTGAGGATTGAAGAATGAGGAATGAGGAATTAGGATTGAGGATTGTGGATTGAGGATTGAAGATTGAGGATTGGGTATTGAGGATTGAAGGATGAGGATTGAGGATTGAGGATTGAGGATTGAGGATTGAAGATTGAGTGTTGAGGATTGAAGATTGAGTATTGAGGATTGAGGATTGAGGATTGAGGATTGAAGATTGAGTATTGAGGATTGAAGATTGAGGATTGAGTATTGAGGATTGAGGATTCAGGGTTGAAGATTGAGGATTGAGGATTGAGGATTGAGGATTGAGGATTGAGGATTGAAGATGGAATATTGATGATTGATTATTGAGGACTGAGGATTGAGGCTTGTGTATTGAGGACGAGGACTGAGGGTTTAATATTGATGTTTGAGATCTGAGGATTAAGGATTGGGGATTGAGAATTGAGGATTGGGTATTTAGGATTGAAGAATGAGGATTGAGGATTGAGGATTGAGGTTTGAGGATTGAGGACGAGGACTGACGGTTGAGGATTGAGGTTTGAGGATTGAGGATTGGGGATTGAGGACTGAGGATTGAGGATTGAGGATTGAGCATTGAGGATTGAAGATTGATGACTGGGGATAGAGGATTGAAGATTGAGCATTAACGATTGAAGATTGGGGATTGAGGATCTAGGATCGGATATTGATTATTGAGGATTGAAGATTGAGGATTGAGGATTGAGGATTGAGAATTGAGGATGAGGACTGAGGGTTGAGGATTGAGGTTTGAGGAATGAGGATTGAGGACTGAGGATTGAGAATTGAGGATTGAGGATTGAGGATTGAAATTGAGGATTGGGTATTGATGATTTAAGAATGAGGATTGAGGAATTAGGATTGAGGATTGAGGATTGAGGATTGAAGATTGAGGAGTGGGTATTGAGGATTGAAGATTGAGGATTGAGTATTGAGGATTGAGGATTGAGGATTGAAGATTGAGGGTTCAGAATTGAGGATTGCGGATTGGGTATTGAGGTTTGAAGAATCTGGATTGAGGATTGAGGATTGTGGATTGAGTATTGAAGATTGAGTGTTGAGGATTGAAGATTGAGGATTGAGGATTGAGGATTGAGGATTGAGGATTGAAGATTGAGGATTGAGTATTGAGGATTGAGGATTGAGGATTGAAGATTGAGGGTTCAGAATTGAGGATTGAGGATTGAGGATTGAGGATTGAAGATTGAATATTGATGATTGAATATTGAGGACTGAGGATTGAGGGTTGTGGATTGAGGACGAGGACTGAGGGTTGAATATTGATGTTTGAGGTCTGAGGATTAAGGATTGAGGGTTGAGAATTGAGAATTGAGGATTGAGGATTGAAGATTGAGGATTGGGCATTGAGGATTGAAGAATGAGGATTGAGGATTGAGGTTTGAGGATTGAGGATTGCAGATTGAGTATTGAGGATTGAAGATTGAGGATTCAGGATTGAGGATTGAAGATTGACTATTGAGGATTGAGGATTGAGTATTGAGGATTGAAGATTGAGTATTGAGGATTGAAGGTTGAGGATTGAGGATTGAGTACTGAGGATTGAGGATTGAGGATTGAGGATTGAAGATTGAGTATTGAGGATTGAAGATTGAGGATTGAGTATTGAGGATTGAGGATTGAAGATTGAGTATTGAGGATTGAAGATTGAGGATTGAGTATTGAGGATTGAGGATTCAGGGTTGAAGATTGAGGATTGAGGAATGAGGATTGAGGATTGAGGATTGAAGATTGAATATTGATGATTGAATATTGAGGACTGAGGAATGTGGCTTGTGGATTGAGGACGAGGACAGAGGGTTTAATATTGATGTTTGAGGTCTGAGGATTAAGGATTGAGGATTAAGAATTGAGGATTGAGGATTGAGGATTGAAGATTGAGTGTTGAAGATTGAAGATTGAGTATTGAGGATTGAGCATTGAGGATTGAGGATTGAAGATTGAGTATTGAGGATTGAAGATTGAGGATTGAGTATTGAGGATTGAGGATTCAGGGTTGAAGATTGAGGATTGAGGAATGAGGATTGAGGATTGAGGATTGAAGATTGAATATTGATGATTGAATATTGAGGACTGAGGAATGTGGCTTGTGGATTGAGGACGAGGACAGAGGGTTTAATATTGATGTTTGAGGTCTGAGGATTAAGGATTGAGGATTAAGAATTGAGGATTGAGGATTGAGGATTGAAGATTGAGGATTGGGTATTTAGGATTGAAGAATGAGGATTGAGGATTGAGGATTGAGGTTTGAGGATTGAGGACGAGGACTGACGGTTGAGGATTGAGGTTTGAGGATTGAGGATCGGGGATTGAGGACTGAGGATTGAGGATTGAGGATTGAGCATTGAGGATTGAAGATTGATGACTGGGGATTGAGGATTGAAGGTTGAGCATTAACGATTGAAGATTGGGGATTGAGGATCTAGGATCGGATATAGATTATTGAGGATTGAAGATTGAGGATTGAGGATTGAGGATTGAGAATTGAGAATTGAGGATGAGGACTGAGGGTTGAGGATTGAGGTTTGAGGAATGAGGATTGAGGATTGAGGATTGAGAATTGAGGATTGAGGATTGAGGATTGAAATTGAGGATTGGGTATTGGTGATTGAAGAATGAGGATTGAGGAATTAGGATTGAGGATTGAGGATTGAGGATTGAAGATTGAGGAGTGGTTATTGAGGATTGAAGATTGAGGATTGAGTATTGAGGACTGAGGATTGAGGATTGAAGATTGAGGATTCAGAATTGAGGATTGAGAATTGAGGATTGAGGATTGAAGATTGAATATTGATGATTGAATATTGAGGACTGAGAATTGAGGGTTGTGGATTGAGGACGAGGACTGAGGGTTGAATATTGATGTTTGAGGTCTGAGGATTAAGGATTGAGGGATGAGAATTGAGAATTGAGGATTGAGTATTGAAGATTGAGGATTGGGCATTGAGGATTGAAGAATGAGGACTGAGAATTGAGGATGAGGACTGAGGGTTGAGGATTGAGGTTTGAGGAATGAGGATTGAGGATTGAGGATTGAGAATTGACGATTGAGTATTGAAGATTGAGGATTGATGACTGAGGATTGACGACTGAGAATTGAGGATTGAGGATTGATGATTGAAGATTGATTATTGAGGATTGAATATTGAGGATTGAGGATTGAGGATTGAGGATTGAGGATTGAGGATTGAGGATTGAAGATTGAGTATTGAGTATTGAAGGTTGAGGATTGTGGATTGAGGATTGAAGAATGAGGATTGAGGATTGAGGATTGAGGATTGAGGATTGAAGATTGAGTGTTGAAGATTGAAGATTGAGTATTGAGGATTGAGCATTGAGGATTGAGGATTGAAGATTGAGTATTGAGGATTGAAGATTGAGGATTGAGTATTGAGGATTGAGGATTCAGGGTTGAAGATTGAGGATTGAGGAATGAGGATTGAGGATTGAGGATTGAAGATTGAATATTGATGATTGAATATTGGGGACTGAGGATTGTGGCTTGTGGATTGAGGACGAGGACAGAGGGTTTAATATTGATGTTTGAGGTCTGAGGATTAAGGATTGAGGATTGAGAATTGAGGATTGAGGATTGAGGATTGAAGATTGAGGATTGGGTATTTAGGATTGAAGAATGAGGATTGAGGATTGAGGATTGAGGTTTGAGGATTGAGGACGAGGACTGACGGTTGAGGATTGAGGTTTGAGGATTGAGGATTGGGGATTGAGGACTGAGGATTGAGGATTGAGGATTGAGCATTGAGGATTGAAGATTGATGACTGGGGATTGAGGATTGAAGGTTGAGCATTAACGATTGAAGATTGGGGATTGAGGATCTAGGATCGGATATAGATTATTGAGGATTGAAGATTGAGGATTGAGGATTGAGGATTGAGAATTGAGAATTGAGGATGAGGACTGAGGGTTGAGGATTGAGGTTTGAGGAATGAGGATTGAGGACTGAGGATTGAGAATTGAGGATTGAGGATTGAGGATTGAAATTGAGGATTGGGTATTGGTGATTGAAGAATGAGGATTGAGGAATTAGGATTGAGGATTGAGGATTGAGGATTGAAGATTGAGGAGTGGTTATTGAGGATTGAAGATTGAGGATTGAGTATTGAGGACTGAGGATTGAGGATTGAAGATTGAGGATTCAGAATTGAGGATTGAGAATTGAGGATTGAGGATTGAAGATTGAATATTGATGATTGAATATTGAGGACTGAGAATTGAGGGTTGTGGATTGAGGACGAGGACTGAGGGTTGAATATTGATGTTTGAGGTCTGAGGATTAAGGATTGAGGGATGAGAATTGAGAATTGAGGATTGAGTATTGAAGATTGAGGATTGGGCATTGAGGATTGAAGAATGAGGACTGAGAATTGAGGATGAGGACTGAGGGTTGAGGATTGAGGTTTGAGGAATGAGGATTGAGGATTGAGGATTGAGAATTGACGATTGAGTATTGAAGATTGAGGATTGATGACTGAGGATTGACGACTGAGAATTGAGGATTGAGGATTGATGATTGAAGATTGATTATTGAGGATTGAATATTGAGGATTGAGGATTGAGGATTGAGGATTGAGGATTGAGGATTGAGGATTGAAGATTGAGTATTGAGTATTGAAGGTTGAGGATTGTGGATTGAGGATTGAAGAATGAGGATTGAGGATTGAGGATTGAGGATTGAGGATTGAGGATTGAAGATTAGTGTTGAGGATTGAAGATTGAGGATTGAGTATTGAGGACTGAGGATTGAGGATTGAAGATTGAGGATTGAGGATTGAGGATTGAGGAATGAGGATTGAGGATTGAGGATTGAGGATTGATGATTGAGGATTGGGGATTGAGGACTGAGGATTGAGAATTGTGGATTGAGGATGAAGACTGAGGGTTGAGGATTGAGGTTTGAGGAACGAGGATTGAGGATTGAGGATTGAGGACTAAGGATTGACGATTGAGTATTGAAGATTGAGGATTGATGACTGAGGATTGACGACTGAGAATTGAGGACTGAGGATTGATGATTGAAGATTGAGTATTGAGGATTGAATATTGAGGATTGAGGATTGAGGATTGAGGATTGAGGTTTGAGGATTGAGGATTGAAGATTCAGTATTGAGTATTGTAGGTTGAGGATTGTGGATTGAGTATTAAGGATTGAGGATTGAATATTGTAGATTGAGTATTGATGCCTGAGGATTGAGGATTGAGGATTGAGGATTGAGGATTGAGGATTGAGGATTGAAGATTGAGTATTGAGGATTGAAGATTGAGGATTGAAGGTTGAGTATTGATGATTGAATATTGAGGATTGAGGATTGAGGATTGAGGATTGAGGATTGAGGATTGAGGATAGAAGATTGAGTATTGATGATTAAATATTGAGGATTGAGGATTGAGGTTTGAGGATTGAGGACGAGGACTGACGGTAGAGGATTTAGGTTTGGGGATTGAGGATTGAGGACTGAGGATTGAGGATGAGTGCTAAGGGTCGGGGATTGAGGTTTGACGGCTGAGGACTGACGATTGAGGATTGAGAATTGAGGATTGATGTTTGAGGATTGAAGATTGAGGATTAGGTATTGAGGATTGAAGAATGAGGATTAAGGATTGAGGATTCAGGATTGAGGATTGAGGATCTAGGATTGGAGATTGATTATTGAGTATTGAAGGCTGAGGATTGTGGATTGAGGATTGAGGACTGAGGATTGAGGATTGAGGATTGAGGATTGAGGATTGAGGATTGAGGATTGAGGATTGAGGATTGAGGATTGAAGATTGAGTATTGATGATTGAATATTGAGGATTGAGGATTGAGGTTTGCGTATTGAGGATTGAGGATTGAGCGTGGAGGATTGAGTTTTGAACATTGAGTATTGATGCCTGAGGATTGAGGATCGAGGATTGAGTATTGAGGATTGGAGATTGATTATTGAGGATTGAAGATTGAGGATTGAGTATTGAGGATTGAGAATTGAGAATTGAGTATGAGGACTGAGGGTTGAGGATTGAGGTTTGAGGAATGAGGACTGAGGGTTGGGGAATGAGGATTGAGGATTGAGGATTGAGGATTGTGCATTGAAGATTGAGTATTGATGCCTGAGGATTGAGGATTGAGGATTGAGGATTGAGGATTGAAGATTGAGTATTGAGGATTGAAGGTTGAGGATTGAGTATTGAGGATTGAGGATTCAGGGTTGAAGATTGAGGATTGAGGATTGAGGATTGAGGTTTGAGGATTGAGGATGAAGACTGAGGGTTGAGGATTGTGGTTTGAGGAACGAGGATTGAGGATTGAGGATTGAGGACTAAGGATTGACGATTGAGTATTGAAGATTGAGGATTGATGACTGAGGATTGACGACTGAAAATTGAGGATTGAGGATGATGATTGAAGATTGAGTATTGAGGATTGAATATTGAGGATTGAGGATTGAGGATTGAGGAATGAGGATTGAAGATTGAGTATTGAGGATTGAAGATTGAGGATAGAGGATTGAGTACTGAGGATGGAGGACGAGGGCTGAGGGTTAAGGATTGAGGATTGAGAAATGAGGATTGAGGATTGAGGATTGAAATTGAGGATTGGGTATTGAGGATTGAAGAATGAGGAATGAGGAATTAGGATTGAGGATTGAGGATTGAGGATTGAAGATTGAGAATTGGGTATTGATGATTGAAGAATGAGGATTGAGGATTGAGGATTGAGGATTGAGGATTGAAGATTGAGTGTTGAGGATTGAAGATTGAGTATTGAGGATTGAGGATTGAGGATTGAGGATTGAAGATTCAGTATTGAGGATTGAAGATTCAGGATTGAGTATTGAGGATTGAGTATTCAGGGTTGAAGATTGAGGATTGAGGATTGAGGATTGAGGATTGAGGATTGAGGATTGAAGATTGAATATTGATGATTGAATATTGAGGACTGAGGACTGAGGCTTGTATATTGAGGACGAGGACTGAGCGTTTAATATTGATGTTTGAGGTCTGAGGATTAAGGATTGAGGATTGAGAATTGAGGATTGAGGATTGAGGATTGAAGATTGAGGATTGGGTATTTAGGATTGAAGAATGAGGATTGAGGATTGAGGATTGAGGTTTGAGGATTGAGGACGAGGACTGACGGTTGAGAATTGAGGTTTGAGGATTGAGGATTGGGGATTGAGGACCGAGGATTGAGGATTGAGGATTGAGCATTGAGGATTGAAGATTGATGACTGGGGATTGAGGATTGAAGATTGAGCATTAACAATTGAAGATTGGGGATTGAGGATCTAGGATCGGATATTGATTATTGAGGATTGAAGATTGAGGATTGAGGATTGAGGATGGAGAATTGAGAATTGAGGATGAGGACTGAGGGTTGAGGATTGAGGTTTGAGGAATGAGGATTGAGGGCTGAGGATTGAGAATTGAGGATTGAGGATTGAGGATTGAAATTGAGGATTGGGTATTGATGATTGAAGAATGAGGATTGAGGAATTAGGATTGAGGATTGAGGATTGAGTATTGAAGGTTGAGGAGTGGGTATTGAGGATTGAAGATTGAGGATTGAGTATTGAGGATTGAGGATTGAGGATTGAAGGTTGAGGGTGCAGAATTGAGGATTGAGGATTGGGTATTGAGGTTTGAAGAATCAGGATTGAGGATTGAGGATTGAGGATTGAGTATTGAAGATTGAGTGTTGAGGATTGAAGATTGAGGATTGAGGATTGAGGATTGAGGATTGAGGATTGAAGATTGAGTATTGAGGATTGAAGGTTGAGGATTGAGTATTGAGGATTGAGGATTCAGGGTTGTAGATTGAGGATTGAGGATTGAGGATTGAGGTTTGAGGATTGAGGATGAAGACTGAGGGTTGAGGATTGTGGTTTGAGGAACGAGGATTGAGGATTGAGGATTGAGGACTAAGGATTGACGATTGAGTATTGAAGATTGAGGATTGATGACTGAGGATTGACGACTGAGAATTGAGGATTGAGGATGATGATTGAAGATTGAGTATTGAGGATTGAATATTGAGGATTGAGGATTGAGGATTGAGGAATGAGGATTGAAGATTGAGTATTGAGGATTGAAGATTGAGGATAGAGGATTGAGTACTGAGGATGGAGGATGAGGGCTGAGGGTTAAGGATTGAGGATTGAGAAATGAGGATTGAGGATTGAGGATTGTAATTGAGGATTGGGTATTGAGGATTGAAGAATGAGGAATGAGGAATTAGGATTGAGGATTGAGGATTGAGGATTGAAGATTGAGGATTGGGTATTGAGGATTGAAGTATGAGGATTGAGGATTGAGGATTGTGGATTGAGGATTGAAGATTGAGTGTTGAGGATTGAAGATTGAGTATTGAGGATTGAGGATTGAGGATTGATGATTGAAGATTGAGTATTGAGGATTGAAGATTGAGGATTGAGTATTGAGGATTGAGGATTCAGGGTTGAAGATTGAGGATTAAGGATTGAGGATTGAGGATTGAGGATTGAGGATTGAAGATTGAATATTTATGATTGAATATTGAGGACTGAAGATTGAGGCTTGTGGATTGAGGACGAGGACTGAGGGCTTAATATTGATGTTTGAGGTCTGAGGATTAAGGATTGAGGATTGCGAATTGAGGATTGAGGATTGAGGATTGAAGATTGAGGATTGGTTATTTAGGATTGAAGAATGAGGATTGAGGATTGAGGATTGAGGTTTGAGGATTGAGGACGAGGACTGACGGTTGAGGATTGAGGTTTGAGGATTGAGGATTGGGGATTGAGGACTGAGGATTCAGGATTCAGGATTGAGCATTGAGGATTGAAGATTGATGACTGGGGATTGAGGATTGAAGATTGAGCATTAACGGTTGAAGATTGGGGATTGAGGATCTAGGATCGGATATTGATTATTGAGGATTGAAGATTGAGGATTGAGGATTTAGGATTGAGAATTGAGAATTGAGGATGAGGACTGAGGGTTGAGGGTTGAGGTCTGAGGAATGAGGACTGAGGACTGTGGATTGAGAATTGAGGATTGAGGATTGAGGATTGAAATTGAGGATTGGGTATTGATGATTGAAGAATGAGGATTGAGGAATTAGGATTGGGGATTGAGGATTGAGGATTGAAGATTGAGGAGTGGGTATTGAGGATTGAAGATTGAGGATTGAGTATTGAGGATTGAGGATTGAGGATTGAAGATTGAGGGTTCAGAAATGAGGATTGAGGATTGAGGATTGAGGATTGAAGATCGAATATTGATGATTGAATATTGAGGACTGAGGATTGAGGGTTGTGGATTGAGGACGAGGACTGAGGGTTGAATATTCATGTTTGAGGTCTGAGGATTAAGGATTGAGGGTTGAGAATTGAGAATTGAGGATTGAGGATTGAAGATTGAGGATTGGGCATTGAGGATTGAAGAATGAGGATTGAGGATTGAGGTTTGAGGATTGAGGATTGCAGATTGAGTATTGAGGATTGAAGATTGAGGATTCAGGATTGAGGATTGAAGATTGAGTATTGAAGATTGAGGATTGGGTATTTAGGATTGAAGAATGAGGATTGAGGATTGAGGATTGAGGTTTGAGGATTGAGGACGAGGACTGACGGTTGAGGATTGAGGTTTGAGGATTGAGGATTGGGGATTGAGGACTGAGGATTGAGGATTGAGGATTGAGCATTGAGGATTGAAGATTGATGACTGGGGATTGAGGATTGAAGATTGAGCATTAACGATTGAAGATTGGGGATTGAGGATCTAGGATCGGATATTGATTATTGAGGATTGAAGATTGAGGATTGAGGATTGAGGATTGAGAATTGAGAATTGAGGATGAGGACTGAGGGTTGAGGATTGAGGATTGAGGATTGAGGATCAAAGATTGAGAATTGAGGATTGACGATTGAGGACTGAGTATTGAGGATTGAGGATTCAGGGTTGAAGATTGAGGATTGAGGATTGAGGATTGAGGATTGAGGTTTGAGGATTGAGGATTGAAGATTGAATATTGATGATTGAATATTGAGGACTGAGGATTGAGGGTTGTGGATTGAGGACGAGGACTGAGGGTTGAATATTGATGTTTGAGGTCTGAGGATTAGGGATTGAGGATTGAGAATTGAGGATTGAGCATTGAGGATTGAAGATTGATGACTGGGGATTGAGGATTGAAGATTGAGCATTAACGATTGAAGGTTGGGGATTGAGGACGTAGGATCGGAGATTGATTATTGAGGATTGAAGATTGAGGATTGAGGATTGAGCATTGAGAATTGAGAATTGAGGATGAGGACTGAGGGTTGAGGATTGAGGTTTGAGGAATGGGGACTGAGGGTTGGGGAATGAGGATTGAGGATTGAGGATTGAAGATTGAGTATTGATGATTGAATATTAGGATTGAGGATTGAGGTTTGAGTATTGAGGATTGAGGATTGAGGGTTGAGGACTGAGTATTGAAGATTGAGTATTGATGCCTGAGGATTGAGGATCTAGGATTGAGTATTGAGGATTGGAGATTGATTATTGAGGATTGAAGATTGAGGATTGAAGATTGAGGATTGAGTATTGAGGATTGAGGATTCAGGGTTGAAGATTGAGTATTGAGGATTGAGGATTGAGGATTGAAGATTGAATATTGATGATTGAATATTGAGGACTGAGGATTGAGGCTTGTGGATTGAGGACGAGGACTGAGGGTTTAATATTGATGCTTGAGGTCTGAGGATTAAGGATTGAGGATTGAGAATTGAGGATTGAGGATTGAGGATTGAAGATTGAGGATTGGGTATTTAGGATTGAAGAATGAGGATTGAGGATTGAGGATTGAGGTTTGAGGATTGAGGACGAGGACTGACGGTCGAGGATTGAGGTTTGAGGATTGAGGACTGGGGATTGAGGACTGAGGATCGAGGATTGAGGATTGATCATTGAGGATTGAAGACTGATGACTGGTGATTGAGGATTGAAGATTGAGCATTAACGATTGAAGATTGGGGATTGAGGATCTAGGATCGGATATTGATTATTGAGGATTGAAGATTGAGGATTGAGGATTGAGGATTGAGGATTGAGAATTGAGGATGAGGACTGAGGGTTGAGGATTGAGGTTTGAGGAATGAGGATTGAGGATTGAGGATTGAGTATTGAGGATTGAGGATTGAGGATTGAAATTGAGGATTGGGTATCGATGATTGAAGAATGAGGATTGAGGAATTAGGATTGAGGACTGAGGATTGAGGATTGAAGATTGAGGAGTGGGTATTGAGGATTGAAGATTGAGGATTGAGTATTGAGGATTGAGTATTGAGGATTGAGGATTGAGGATTGAAGATTGAGGGTTCAGAATTGAGGATTGAGGATTGAGGATTGAGGATTGAAGATTGAATATTGATGATTGAATATTGAGGACTGAGGATTGAGGGTTGTGGATTGAGGACGAGGACTGAGGGTTGAATATTGATGTTTGAGGTCTGAGGATTAAGGATTGAGGGTTGAGAATTGCGAATTGAGGATTGAGGATTGAAGATTGAGGATTGGGCATTGAGGATTGAAGAATGAGGATTGAGGATTGAGGTTTGAGGATTGAGGATTGAAGGTTGAGGGTGCAGAAATGAGGATTGAGGATTGGGTGTTGAGGTTTGAAGAATCAGGATTGAGGATTGAGGATTGAGGATTGAGTATTGAAGATTGTGTGTTGAGGATTGAAGATTGAGGATTGAGGATTGAGGATTGAAGATTGAATATTGATGATTGAATATTGAGGACTGAGGATTGAGGCTTGTGGATTGAGGACGAGGACTGAGGGTTTAATATTGATGTTTGAGGTCTGAGGATTAAGGATTGAGGATTGCGAGTTGAGGATTGAGGATTGAGGATTGAAGATTGAGGATTGGGTATTTAGGATTGAAGAATGAGGATTGAGGATTGAGGATTGAGGATTGAAGATTGATGACTGGGGATTGAGGATTCAGGATTGAGCATTGAGGATTGAAGATTGATGACTGGGGATTGAGGATTGAAGATTGAGCATTAACGATTGAAGATTGGGGATTGAGGATCTAGGATCGGATATTGATTATTGAGGATTGAAGATTGAGGATTGAGGATTGAGGATTTAGGATTGAGAATTGAGAATTGAGGATGAGGACTGAGGGTTGAGGATTGAGGTTTGAGGAATGAGGATTGAGGACTGAGGATTGAGAATTGAGGATTGAGGATTGAGGATTGAAATTGAGGATTGGGTATTTATGATTGAAGAATGAGGATTGAGGAATTAGGATTGAGGATTGAGGATTGAGGATTGAAGATTGAGGAGTGGGTATTGAGGATTGAAGATTGAGGATTGAGTATTGAGGATTGAGTATTGAGGATTGAAGATTGAGGGTCCAAAATTGAGGATTGAGGATTGAGGATTGAGGATTGAAGATTGAATATTGATGATTGAATATTGAGGACTGAGGATTGAGGTTTGTGGATTGAGGACGAGGACTGAGGGTTGAATATTGATGTTTGAGGTCTGAGGATTAAGGATTGAGGGTTGAGAATTGAGAATTGAGGATTGAGGATTGAAGATTGAGGATTGGGCATTGAGGATTGAAGAATGAGGATTGAGGATTGAGGTTTGAGGATTGAGGATTGCAGATTGAGTATTGAGGATTGAGATTGAGGATTCAGGATTGAGGATTGAAGATTGAGTATTGAAGATTGAGGATTGGGTATTTAGGATTGAAGAATGAGGATTGAGGATTGAGGATTGAGGTTTGAGGATTGAGGACGAGGACTGACGGTTGAGGATTGAGGTTTGAGGATTGAGGATTGGGGATTGAGGACTGAGGATTGAGGATTGAGGATTGAGCATTGAGGAATGAAGATTGATGACTGGGGATTGAGGATTGAAGATTGAGCATTAACGATTGAAGATTGGGCATTGAGGATCTAGGATCGGATATTGATTATTGAGGATTGAAGATTGAGGATTGAGGATTGAGGATTGAGAATTGAGAATTGAGGATGAGGACTGAGGGCTGAGGATTGAGGTTTGAGGAATGAGGATTGAGGACTGAGGATTGAGAATTGAGGATTGAGGATTGAGGATTGAAATTGAGGATTGGGTATTGATGATTGAAGAATGAGGATTGAGGAATTAGGATTGAGGATTGGGGATTGAGTATTGAAGATTGAGGAGTGGGTATTGAGGATTGAAGATTGAGGATTGAGTATTGAGGATTGAGGATAGAGGATTGAAGGTTGAGGGTTCTGAATTGAGGATTGAGGATTGGGTATTGAGGTTTGAAGAATCAGGATTGAGGATTGAGGATTGAGGATTGAGTATTGAAGATTGAGTGTTGAGGATTGAAGATTGAGGATTGAGGATTGAGGATTAATGATTGAGGATTGAAGATTGAGTATTGAGGATTGAAGGTTGAGGATTGAGTATTGAGGATTGAGGATTCAGGGTTGAAGGTTGAGGATTGAGGAATGAGGATTGAGGATTGAGGATTGAGGAGTGAAGGTTGAATATTGATGATTGAATATCGAGGACTGAGGATTGTGGCTTGTGGATTGAGGACGAGGACAGAGGGTTTAATATTGATGTTTGAGGTCTGAGGATTAAGGATTGAGGATTGAGAATTGAGGATTGAGGATTGAGGATTGAAGATTGAGGATTGGGTATTTAGGATTGAAGAATGAGGATTGAGGATTGAGGATTGAGGTTTGAGGATTGAGGACGAGGACTGACGGTCGAGGATTGAGGTTTGAGGATTGAGGATTGGGGATTGACGACTGAGGATTGAGAATTGAGGATTGAGCATTGAGGATTGAAGATTGATGACTGGGGATTGAGGATTGAAGATTGAGCATTAACGATTGAAGATTGGGGATTGAGGATCTAGGATCGGATATTGATTATTGAGGATTGAAGATTGAGGATTGAGGATTGAGGATTGAGAATTGAGAATTGAGGATGAGGACTGAGGGTTGAGGATTGAGGTTTGAGGATTGAGGATTGAAGATTGAGGATTGGGTATTTAGGATTGAAGAATGAGGATTGAGGATTGAGGATTGAGGTTTGAGGATTGAGGACGAGGACTGACGGTTGAGGATTGAGGTTTGAGGATTGAGGATTGGGGATTGACGACTGAGGATTGAGAATTGAGGATTGAGCATTGAGGATTGAAGATTGATGACTGGGGATTGAGGATTGAAGATTGAGCATTAACGATTGAAGATTGGGGATTGAGGATCTAGGATCGGATATTGATTATTGAGGATTGAAGATTGAGGATTGAGGATTGAGGATTGAGAATTGAGAATTGAGGATGAGGACTGAGGGTTGAGGATTGAGGTTTGAGGAATGAGGATTGAGGATTGAGGATTGAGAATTGAGGATTGAGGATTGAGGATTGAGAATTGAGGATTGAGGATTGAGGATTGAAATTGAGGATTGGGTATTGGTGATTGAAGTATGAGGATTGAGGAATTAGGATTGAGGATTGAGGATTGAGGATTGAAGATTGAGGAGTGGGTATTGAGGATTGAAGATTGAGGATTGAGTATTGAGGACTGAGGATTGAGGATTGAAGATTGAGGATTCAGAATTGAGGATTGAGAATTGAGGATTGAGGATTGAAGATTGAATATTGATGATTGAATATTGAGGACTGAGGATTGAGGGTTGTGGATTGAGGACGAGGAGTGAGGGTTGAATATTGATGTTTGAGGTCTGAGGATTAAGGATTGAGGATTGAGAATTGAGGATTGAGGATTGAGGATTGAAGATTGAGGATTGGGTATTGAGGATTGAGGAATGAAGATTGAGGATTGAGGTTTGAGTATTGAGGATTGCAGATTGAGTATTGAGGATTGAAGATTGAGGATTGAGGATTGAGGATTGAGGAATGAGGATTGAAGATTGAGTATTGAGAATTGAAGATTGAGGATAGAGGATTGTGTACTGAGGAGTGAGGATTGAGGATTGAGGATTGATGATTGAGTATTGGGGATTGAGGACTAAGGATTGACGATTGAGTATTGAAGATTGAGGATTGATGACTGAGGATTGACGACTGAGAATTGAGGATTGAGGATTGATGATTGAAGATTGAGTATTGAGGATTGAATGTTGAGGATTGAGGATTGAGGATTGGGGATTGAGGTTTGAGGATTGAGGATTGAAGATTGAGTATTGAGTATTGTAGGTTGAGGATTGTGGATTGAGTATTAAGGATTGAGGATTGAATATTGTAGATTGAGTATTGATGCCTGAGGATTGAGGATTGAGGATTGAGGACTGAGGATTGAGGATTGAAGATTGAGTATTGAGGATTGAAGATTGAGGATTGAAGGTTGAGTATTGATGAGTGAATATTGAGGATTGAGGATTGAGGATTGAGGATTGAGGATTGATGTTTGAGGATTGAAGATTGAGGATTAGGTATTGAGGATTGAAGAATGAGGATTGGGTATTGAGGATTCAGGATTGAGGATTGAGGATCTAGGATTGGAGATTGATTATTGAGTATTGAAGGTTGAGGATTGTGGATTGAGGATTGAGGATTGAGGATTGAGGATTGAGGATTGAGGATTGAGGATTGAGGATTGAGGGTTGAGGATTGAGGACGAGGACTGACGGTAGAGGATTTAGGTTTGGGGATTGAGGATTGAGGACTGAGGATTGAGGATGAGTGGTAAGGGTCGGGGATTGAGGTTTGACGGCTGAGGACTGACGATTGAGGATTGAGAGTTGAGGATTGATGTTTGAGGATTGAAGATTGAGGATTAGGTATTGAGGATTGAAGAATGAGGATTGGGTATTGAGGACTCAGGATTGAGGATTGAGGATCTAGGATTGGAGATTGATTATTGAGTATTGAAGGTTGAGGATTGTGGATTGAGGATTGAGGAATGAGGATTGAGGATTGAGGATTGAGGATTGAGGATTGAGGATTGAGGATTGAGTATTGATGATTGAATATTAGGATTGAGGATTGAGGTTTGAGTATTGAGGATTGAGGATTGAGGGTTGAGGACTGAGTATTGAAGATTGAGTATTGATGCCTGAGGATTGAGGATCTAGGATTGAGTATTGAGGATTGGAGATTGATTATTGAGGATTGAAGATTGAGGATTGAAGATTGAGGATTGAGTATTGAGGATTGAGGATTCAGGGTTGAAGATTGAGTATTGAGGATTGAGGATTGAGGATTGAAGATTGAATATTGATGATTGAATATTGAGGACTGAGGATTGAGGCTTGTGGATTGAGGACGAGGACTGAGGGTTTAATATTGATGTTTGAGGTCTGAGGATTAAGGATTGAGGATTGAGAATTGAGGATTGAGGATTGAGGATTGAAGATTGAGGATTGGGTATTTAGGATTGAAGAATGAGGATTGAGGATTGAGGATTGAGGTTTGAGGATTGAGGACGAGGACTGACGGTCGAGGATTGAGGTTTGAGGATTGAGGATTGGGGATTGAGGACTGAGGATCGAGGATTGAGGATTGATCATTGAGGATTGAAGACTGATGACTGGTGATTGAGGATTGAAGATTGAGCATTAACGATTGAAGATTGGGGATTGAGGATCTAGGATCGGATATTGATTATTGAGGATTGAAGATTGAGGATTGAGGATTGAGGATTGAGGATTGAGAATTGAGGATGAGGACTGAGGGTTGAGGATTGAGGTTTGAGGAATGAGGATTGAGGATTGGGGATTGAGAATTGAGGATTGAGGATTGAGGATTGAAATTGAGGATTGGGTATCGATGATTGAAGAATGAGGATTGAGGAATTAGGATTGAGGACTGAGGATTGAGGATTGAAGATTGAGGAGTGGGTATTGAGGATTGAAGATTGAGGATTGAGTATTGAGGATTGAGGATTGAGGATTGAAGATTGAGGGTTCAGAATTGAGGATTGAGGATTGAGGATTGAGGATTGAAGATTGAATATTGATGATTGAATATTGAGGACTGAGGATTGATGGTTGTGGATTGAGGACGAGGACTGAGGGTTGAATATTGATGTTTGAGGTCTGAGGATTAAGGATTGAGGGTTGAGAATTGCGAATTGAGGATTGAGGATTGAATATTGAGGATTGGGCATTGAGGATTGAAGAATGAGGATTGAGGATTGAGGCTTGAGGATTGAGGATTGCAGATTGAGTATTGAGCATTGAAGATTGAGGATTGAGGATTGAGGATTGAAGATTGAGGATTGACGATTGAGTATTGAGGATTGAAGGTTGAGGATTGAGGATTGAGGATTGAGGATTGAAGATTGGGGATTGATGATTGATGATTGAGTATTGGGGATTGAGGACTAAGGATTGACGATTGAGTATTGAAGATTGAGGATTGATGACTGAGGATTGACGACTGAGAATTGAGGATTGAGGATTGATGATTGAAGATTGAGTATTGAGGATTGAATATTGAGGATTGAGGATTGAGGATTGAAGATTGAGGATTGCGTATTTAGGATTGAAGAATGAGGATTGAGGATTGAGGATTGAGGTTTGAGGATTGAGGACGAGGACTGACGGTTGAGGATTGAGGTTTGAGGATTGAGGATTGGGGATTGAGGACTGAGGATCGAGGATTGAGGATTGATCATTGAGGATTGAAGATTGATGACTGGTGATTGAGGATTGAAGATTGAGCATTAACGATTGAAGATTGGGGATTGAGGATCTAGGATCGGATATTGATTATTGAGGATTGAAGATTGAGGATTGAGGATTGAGGATTGAGAATTGAGAATTGAGGATGAGGACTGAGGGTTGAGGATTGAAGTTTGAGGAATGAGGATTGAGGATTGAGGATTGAGAATTGAGGATTGAGGATTGAGGATTGAAATTGAGGATTGGGTATCGATGATTGAAGAATGAGGATTGAGGAATTAGGATTGAGGACTGAGGATTGAGGATTGAAGATTGAGGAGTGGGTATTGAGGATTGAAGATTGAGGATTGAGTATTGAGGATTGAGGATTGAGGATTGAAGATTGAGGGTTCAGAATTGAGGATTGAGGATTGAGGATTGAGGATTGAAGGTTGATTACTGATGATTGAATATTGAGGACTGAGGATTGAGGGTTGTGGATTGAGGACGAGGACTGAGGGTTGAGTATTGATGTTTGAGGTCTGAGAATTAAGGATTGAGGGTTGAGAATTGCGAATTGAGGATTGAGGATTGAAGATTGAGGATTGGGCATTGAGGATTGAAGAATGAGGATTGAGGATTGAGGTTTGAGGATTGAGGATTGCAGATTGAGTATTGAGCATTGAAGATTGAGGATTGAGGATTGAGGATTGAAGATTGAGGATTGAAGATTGAGTATTGAGGATTGAAGGTTGAGGATTGAGGATTGAGTATTGAGGATTGAGGATTGAGGATTGGGGATTGATGATTGAGGATTGAGAATTGAGAATTGAGGATGAGGGCTGAGGGTTGAGGATTGAGGATTGAGGAGTGAGGATTGAGGATTGAGCATTGAAGATTGAGTATTGATGCCTGAGGATTGAGGATTGAGGATTGATGATTGAGGATCGAGGATTGAAGATTGAGAATTGAGGATTGAAGATTGAGGATTGAGGATTGAGGATTCAGGATGGAGGATGAGGGCTGAGGGTTGATGATTGAGGATTGAGGATTGAGGATTGAGTATTGAGGATTGAAGATTGAGTATTGAGGATTGAAGGTTGAGGATTGAGGATTGAGTACTGAGGATTGAGGATTGAGGACTGAGGATTGAAGATTGAGTATTGAGGATTGAATGTTGAGGATTGAAGATTGAGGATTGAGGATTGAGGATTGAGAATTGAGAATTGAGGATGAGGACTGAGGGTTGAGGATTGAGGTTTGAGGAATGAGGATTGAGGACTGAGGATTGAGAATTGAGGATTGAGGATTGAGGATTGAAATTGAGGATTGGGTATTGATGATTGAAGAATGAGGATTGAGGAATTAGGATTGAGGATTGAGGATTGAGGATTGAAGATTGAGGAGTGGGTATTGAGGATTGAAGATTGAGGATTGAGTATTGAGGATTGAGGATTGAGGATTGAAGATTGAGGATTCAGAATTGAGGATTGAGAATTGAGGATTGAGGATTGAAGATTGAATATTGATGATTGAATATTGAGGACTGAGGATTGAGGGTTGTGGATTGAGGACGAGGACTGAGGGTTGAATATTGATGTTTGAGGTCTGAGGATTAAGGATTGAGGGTTGAGAATTGAGAATTGAGGATTGAGTATTGAAGATTGAGGATTGGGCATTGAGGATTGAAGAATGAGGATTGAGGATTGCGGTTTGAGGATTGGGGAATGCAGATTGAGTATTGAGGATTGAGGATTGAAATTGAGGATTGGGTATTGAGGGTTTAAGAATCAGGATTGAGGAATGAGGATTGAGGATTGAGGATTGATGATTGAGGATTGGGGATTGAGGACTGAGGATTGAGAATTGAGAATTGAGGATGAAGACTGAGGGTTGAGGATTGAGGTTTGTGGAACGAGGATTGAGGATTGAGGATTGAGGACTAAGGATTGACGATTGAGTATTGAAGATTGAGGATTGATGACTGAGGATTGACGACTGAGAATTGAGGACTGAGGATTGATGATTGAAGATTGAGTATTGAGGATTGAATATTGAGGATTGAGGATTGAGGATTGAGGTTTGAGGATTGAGGATTGAAGATTGAGTATTGAGTATTGTAGGTTGAGGACTGTGGATTGAGTATTAAGGATTGAGGATTGAATATTGTAGATTGAGTATTGATGCCTGAGGATTGAGGATTGAGGATTGAGGATTGAGGATTGAGGATTGAGGATTGAGGATTGAAGATTGAGTATTGAGGATTGAAGATTGAGGATTGAAGGTTGAGTATTGATGATTGAATATTGAGGATTGAGGATTGAGGATTGAGGATTGAGAATTGAGGATTGATGTTTGAGGATTGAAGATTGAGGATTAGGTATTGAGGATTGAAGAATGAGGATTGAGGATTGAGGATTCAGGATTGAGGATTGAGGATCTAGGATTGGAGATTGATTATTGAGTATTGAAGGTTGAGGATTGTGGATTGAGTATTGAGGATTGAGGATTGAGGATTGAGGATTGAGGATTGAGGATTGAGGATTGAGGATTGAGGATTGAGGATTGAGGATTGAGGATTGAAGATTGAGTATTGATGATTGAATATTGAGGATTGAGGATTGAGGTTTGGGTATTGAGGATTGAGGATTGAGCGTGGAGGATTGAGTTTTGAACATTGAGTATTGATGCCTGAGGATTGAGGATCGAGGATTGAGTATTGAGGATTGGAGATTGATTATTGAGGATTGAAGATTGAGGATTGAGTATTGAGGATTGAGAATTGAGAATTGAGTATGAGGACTGAGGGTTGAGGATTGAGGTTTGAGGAATGAGGACTGAGGGTTGGGGAATGAGGATAGAGGATTGAGGATTGAGGATTGAGCATTGAAGATTGAGTATTGATGCCTGAGGATTGAGGATTGAGGATTGAGGATTGAGGATTGAAGATTGAGTATTGAGGATTGAAGGTTGAGGATTGAGTATTGAGGATTGAGGATTCAGGGTTGAAGATTGAGGATTGAGGATTGAGGATTGAGGTTTGAGGATGGAGGTTGAAGACTGAGGTTTGAGGATTGTGGTTTGAGGAACGTGGATTGAGGATTGAGGATTGAGGACTAAGGATTGACGATTGAGTATTGAAGATTGAGGATTGATGACTGAGGATTGACGACTGAGAATTGAGGATTGAGGATGATGATTGAAGATTGAGTATTGAGGATTGAATATTGAGGATTGAGGATTGAGGATTGAGGAATGAGGATTGAAGATTGAGTATTGAGGATTGAAGATTGAGGATAGAGGATTGAGTACTGAGGATGGAGGATGAGGGCTGAGGGTTAAGGATTGAGGATTGAGAAATGAGTATTGAGGATTGAGGATTGAAATTGAGGATTGGGTATTGAGGATTGAAGATTGAGGATTGGGTATTTAGGATTGAAGAATGAGGATTGAGGATTGAGGATTGAGGTTTGAGGATTGAGGACGAGGACTGACGGTTGAGGATTGAGGTTTGAGGATTGAGGATTGGGGATTGAGGGCTGAGGATTGAGGATTCAGGATTGAGCATTGAGGATTGAAGATTGATGACTGGGGATTGAGGATTGAAGATTGAGCATTAACGATTGAAGATTGGGGATTGAGGATCTAGGATCGGATATTGATTATTGAGGATTGAAGATTGTGGATTGAGGATTGAGGATTGAGATTTGAGAATTGAGGATGAGGACTGAGGGTTGAGGATTGAGGTTTGAGGAATGAGGATTGAGGACTGAGGATTGAGAATTGAGGATTGAGGATTGGGGATTGAAATTGAGGATTGGGTATTGATGATTGAAGAATGAGGATTCAGGAATTAGGATTGAGGATTGAGGATTGAGGATTGAAGATTGAGGAGTGGGTATTGAGGATTGAAGATTGAGGATTGAGTATTGAGGATTGAGAATTGAGAATTGAGTATGAGGACTGAGGGTTGAGGATTGAGGTTTGAGGAATGAGGACTGAGGGTTGGGGAATGAGGATAGAGGATTGAGGATTGAGGATTGAGCATTGAAGATTGAGTATTGATGCCTGATGATTGAGGATTGAGGATTGAGGATTGAGGATTGAAGATTGAGTATTGAGAATTGAAGATTGAGGATAGAGGATTGTGTACTGAGGAGTGAGGATTGAGGATTGAGGATTGATGATTGAGTATTGGGGATTGAGGACTAAGGATTGACGATTGAGTATTGAAGATTGAGGATTGATGACTGAGGATTGACGACTGAGAATTGAGGATTGAGGATTGATGATTGAAGATTGAGTATTGAGGATTGAATGTTGAGGATTGAGGATTGAGGATTGGGGATTGAGGTTTGAGGATTGAGGATTGAAGATTGAGTATTGAGTATTGTAGGTTGAGGATTGTGGATTGAGTATTAAGGATTGAGGATTGAATATTGTAGATTGAGTATTGATGCCTGAGGATTGAGGATTGAGGATTGAGGACTGAGGATTGAGGATTGAAGATTGAGTATTGAGGATTGAAGATTGAGGATTGAAGGTTGAGTATTGATGAGTGAATATTGAGGATTGAGGATTGAGGATTGAGGATTGAGGATTGATGTTTGAGGATTGAAGATTGAGGATTAGGTATTGAGGATTGAAGAATGAGGATTGGGTATTGAGGATTCAGGATTGAGGATTGAGGATCTAGGATTGGAGATTGATTATTGAGTATTGAAGGTTGAGGATTGTGGATTGAGGATTGAGGATTGAGGATTGAGGATTGAGGATTGAGGATTGAGGATTGAGGATTGAGGGTTGAGGATTGAGGACGAGGACTGACGGTAGAGGATTTAGGTTTGGGGATTGAGGATTGAGGACTGAGGATTGAGGATGAGTGGTAAGGGTCGGGGATTGAGGTTTGACGGCTGAGGACTGACGATTGAGGATTGAGAGTTGAGGATTGATGTTTGAGGATTGAAGATTGAGGATTAGGTATTGAGGATTGAAGAATGAGGATTGGGTATTGAGGACTCAGGATTGAGGATTGAGGATCTAGGATTGGAGATTGATTATTGAGTATTGAAGGTTGAGGATTGTGGATTGAGGATTGAGGAATGAGGATTGAGGATTGAGGATTGAGGATTGAGGATTGAGGATTGAGGATTGAGTATTGATGATTGAATATTAGGATTGAGGATTGAGGTTTGAGTATTGAGGATTGAGGATTGAGGGTTGAGGACTGAGTATTGAAGATTGAGTATTGATGCCTGAGGATTGAGGATCTAGGATTGAGTATTGAGGATTGGAGATTGATTATTGAGGATTGAAGATTGAGGATTGAAGATTGAGGATTGAGTATTGAGGATTGAGGATTCAGGGTTGAAGATTGAGTATTGAGGATTGAGGATTGAGGATTGAAGATTGAATATTGATGATTGAATATTGAGGACTGAGGATTGAGGCTTGTGGATTGAGGACGAGGACTGAGGGTTTAATATTGATGTTTGAGGTCTGAGGATTAAGGATTGAGGATTGAGAATTGAGGATTGAGGATTGAGGATTGAAGATTGAGGATTGGGTATTTAGGATTGAAGAATGAGGATTGAGGATTGAGGATTGAGGTTTGAGGATTGAGGACGAGGACTGACGGTCGAGGATTGAGGTTTGAGGATTGAGGATTGGGGATTGAGGACTGAGGATCGAGGATTGAGGATTGATCATTGAGGATTGAAGACTGATGACTGGTGATTGAGGATTGAAGATTGAGCATTAACGATTGAAGATTGGGGATTGAGGATCTAGGATCGGATATTGATTATTGAGGATTGAAGATTGAGGATTGAGGATTGAGGATTGAGGATTGAGAATTGAGGATGAGGACTGAGGGTTGAGGATTGAGGTTTGAGGAATGAGGATTGAGGATTGAGGATTGAGAATTGAGGATTGAGGATTGAGGATTGAAATTGAGGATTGGGTATCGATGATTGAAGAATGAGGATTGAGGAATTAGGATTGAGGACTGAGGATTGAGGATTGAAGATTGAGGAGTGGGTATTGAGGATTGAAGATTGAGGATTGAGTATTGAGGATTGAGGATTGAGGATTGAAGATTGAGGGTTCAGAATTGAGGATTGAGGATTGAGGATTGAGGATTGAAGATTGAATATTGATGATTGAATATTGAGGACTGAGGATTGATGGTTGTGGATTGAGGACGAGGACTGAGGGTTGAATATTGATGTTTGAGGTCTGAGGATTAAGGATTGAGGGTTGAGAATTGCGAATTGAGGATTGAGGATTGAATATTGAGGATTGGGCATTGAGGATTGAAGAATGAGGATTGAGGATTGAGGCTTGAGGATTGAGGATTGCAGATTGAGTATTGAGCATTGAAGATTGAGGATTGAGGATTGAGGATTGAAGATTGAGGATTGACGATTGAGTATTGAGGATTGAAGGTTGAGGATTGAGGATTGAGGATTGAGGATTGAAGATTGGGGATTGATGATTGATGATTGAGTATTGGGGATTGAGGACTAAGGATTGACGATTGAGTATTGAAGATTGAGGATTGATGACTGAGGATTGACGACTGAGAATTGAGGATTGAGGATTGATGATTGAAGATTGAGTATTGAGGATTGAATATTGAGGATTGAGGATTGAGGATTGAAGATTGAGGATTGCGTATTTAGGATTGAAGAATGAGGATTGAGGATTGAGGATTGAGGTTTGAGGATTGAGGACGAGGACTGACGGTTGAGGATTGAGGTTTGAGGATTGAGGATTGGGGATTGAGGACTGAGGATCGAGGATTGAGGATTGATCATTGAGGATTGAAGATTGATGACTGGTGATTGAGGATTGAAGATTGAGCATTAACGATTGAAGATTGGGGATTGAGGATCTAGGATCGGATATTGATTATTGAGGATTGAAGATTGAGGATTGAGGATTGAGGATTGAGAATTGAGAATTGAGGATGAGGACTGAGGGTTGAGGATTGAAGTTTGAGGAATGAGGATTGAGGATTGAGGATTGAGAATTGAGGATTGAGGATTGAGGATTGAAATTGAGGATTGGGTATCGATGATTGAAGAATGAGGATTGAGGAATTAGGATTGAGGACTGAGGATTGAGGATTGAAGATTGAGGAGTGGGTATTGAGGATTGAAGATTGAGGATTGAGTATTGAGGATTGAGGATTGAGGATTGAAGATTGAGGGTTCAGAATTGAGGATTGAGGATTGAGGATTGAGGATTGAAGGTTGAATACTGATGATTGAATATTGAGGACTGAGGATTGAGGGTTGTGGATTGAGGACGAGGACTGAGGGTTGAGTATTGATGTTTGAGGTCTGAGAATTAAGGATTGAGGGTTGAGAATTGCGAATTGAGGATTGAGGATTGAAGATTGAGGATTGGGCATTGAGGATTGAAGAATGAGGATTGAGGATTGAGGTTTGAGGATTGAGGATTGCAGATTGAGTATTGAGCATTGAAGATTGAGGATTGAGGATTGAGGATTGAAGATTGAGGATTGAAGATTGAGTATTGAGGATTGAAGGTTGAGGATTGAGGATTGAGTATTGAGGATTGAGGATTGAGGATTGGGGATTGATGATTGAGGATTGAGAATTGAGAATTGAGGATGAGGGCTGAGGGTTGAGGATTGAGGATTGAGGAGTGAGGATTGAGGATTGAGCATTGAAGATTGAGTATTGATGCCTGAGGATTGAGGATTGAGGATTGATGATTGAGGATCGAGGATTGAAGATTGAGAATTGAGGATTGAAGATTGAGGATTGAGGATTGAGGATTCAGGATGGAGGATGAGGGCTGAGGGTTGATGATTGAGGATTGAGGATTGAGGATTGAGTATTGAGGATTGAAGATTGAGTATTGAGGATTGAAGGTTGAGGATTGAGGATTGAGTACTGAGGATTGAGGATTGAGGACTGAGGATTGAAGATTGAGTATTGAGGATTGAATGTTGAGGATTGAAGATTGAGGATTGAGGATTGAGGATTGAGAATTGAGAATTGAGGATGAGGACTGAGGGTTGAGGATTGAGGTTTGAGGAATGAGGATTGAGGACTGAGGATTGAGAATTGAGGATTGAGGATTGAGGATTGAAATTGAGGATTGGGTATTGATGATTGAAGAATGAGGATTGAGGAATTAGGATTGAGGATTGAGGATTGAGGATTGAAGATTGAGGAGTGGGTATTGAGGATTGAAGATTGAGGATTGAGTATTGAGGATTGAGGATTGAGGATTGAAGATTGAGGATTCAGAATTGAGGATTGAGAATTGAGGATTGAGGATTGAAGATTGAATATTGATGATTGAATATTGAGGACTGAGGATTGAGGGTTGTGGATTGAGGACGAGGACTGAGGGTTGAATATTGATGTTTGAGGTCTGAGGATTAAGGATTGAGGGTTGAGAATTGAGAATTGAGGATTGAGTATTGAAGATTGAGGATTGGGCATTGAGGATTGAAGAATGAGGATTGAGGATAGCGGTTTGAGGATTGGGGAATGCAGATTGAGTATTGAGGATTGAGGATTGAAATTGAGGATTGGGTATTGAGGGTTTAAGAATCAGGATTGAGGAATGAGGATTGAGGATTGAGGATTGATGATTGAGGATTGGGGATTGAGGACTGAGGATTGAGAATTGAGAATTGAGGATGAAGACTGAGGGTTGAGGATTGAGGTTTGTGGAACGAGGATTGAGGATTGAGGATTGAGGACTAAGGATTGACGATTGAGTATTGAAGATTGAGGATTGATGACTGAGGATTGACGACTGAGAATTGAGGACTGAGGATTGATGATTGAAGATTGAGTATTGAGGATTGAATATTGAGGATTGAGGATTGAGGATTGAGGTTTGAGGATTGAGGATTGAAGATTGAGTATTGAGTATTGTAGGTTGAGGACTGTGGATTGAGTATTAAGGATTGAGGATTGAATATTGTAGATTGAGTATTGATGCCTGAGGATTGAGGATTGAGGATTGAGGATTGAGGATTGAGGATTGAGGATTGAGGATTGAAGATTGAGTATTGAGGATTGAAGATTGAGGATTGAAGGTTGAGTATTGATGATTGAATATTGAGGATTGAGGATTGAGGATTGAGGATTGAGAATTGAGGATTGATGTTTGAGGATTGAAGATTGAGGATTAGGTATTGAGGATTGAAGAATGAGGATTGAGGATTGAGGATTCAGGATTGAGGATTGAGGATCTAGGATTGGAGATTGATTATTGAGTATTGAAGGTTGAGGATTGTGGATTGAGTATTGAGGATTGAGGATTGAGGATTGAGGATTGAGGATTGAGGATTGAGGATTGAGGATTGAGGATTGAGGATTGAGGATTGAGGATTGAAGATTGAGTATTGATGATTGAATATTGAGGATTGAGGATTGAGGTTTGGGTATTGAGGATTGAGGATTGAGCGTGGAGGATTGAGTTTTGAACATTGAGTATTGATGCCTGAGGATTGAGGATCGAGGATTGAGTATTGAGGATTGGAGATTGATTATTGAGGATTGAAGATTGAGGATTGAGTATTGAGGATTGAGAATTGAGAATTGAGTATGAGGACTGAGGGTTGAGGATTGAGGTTTGAGGAATGAGGACTGAGGGTTGGGGAATGAGGATAGAGGATTGAGGATTGAGGATTGAGCATTGAAGATTGAGTATTGATGCCTGAGGATTGAGGATTGAGGATTGAGGATTGAGGATTGAAGATTGAGTATTGAGGATTGAAGGTTGAGGATTGAGTATTGAGGATTGAGGATTCAGGGTTGAAGATTGAGGATTGAGGATTGAGGATTGAGGTTTGAGGATGGAGGTTGAAGACTGAGGTTTGAGGATTGTGGTTTGAGGAACGTGGATTGAGGATTGAGGATTGAGGACTAAGGATTGACGATTGAGTATTGAAGATTGAGGATTGATGACTGAGGATTGACGACTGAGAATTGAGGATTGAGGATGATGATTGAAGATTGAGTATTGAGGATTGAATATTGAGGATTGAGGATTGAGGATTGAGGAATGAGGATTGAAGATTGAGTATTGAGGATTGAAGATTGAGGATAGAGGATTGAGTACTGAGGATGGAGGATGAGGGCTGAGGGTTAAGGATTGAGGATTGAGAAATGAGTATTGAGGATTGAGGATTGAAATTGAGGATTGGGTATTGAGGATTGAAGATTGAGGATTGGGTATTTAGGATTGAAGAATGAGGATTGAGGATTGAGGATTGAGGTTTGAGGATTGAGGACGAGGACTGACGGTTGAGGATTGAGGTTTGAGGATTGAGGATTGGGGATTGAGGGCTGAGGATTGAGGATTCAGGATTGAGCATTGAGGATTGAAGATTGATGACTGGGGATTGAGGATTGAAGATTGAGCATTAACGATTGAAGATTGGGGATTGAGGATCTAGGATCGGATATTGATTATTGAGGATTGAAGATTGTGGATTGAGGATTGAGGATTGAGATTTGAGAATTGAGGATGAGGACTGAGGGTTGAGGATTGAGGTTTGAGGAATGAGGATTGAGGACTGAGGATTGAGAATTGAGGATTGAGGATTGGGGATTGAAATTGAGGATTGGGTATTGATGATTGAAGAATGAGGATTCAGGAATTAGGATTGAGGATTGAGGATTGAGGATTGAAGATTGAGGAGTGGGTATTGAGGATTGAAGATTGAGGATTGAGTATTGAGGATTGAGAATTGAGAATTGAGTATGAGGACTGAGGGTTGAGGATTGAGGTTTGAGGAATGAGGACTGAGGGTTGGGGAATGAGGATAGAGGATTGAGGATTGAGGATTGAGCATTGAAGATTGAGTATTGATGCCTGATGATTGAGGATTGAGGATTGAGGATTGAGGATTGAAGATTGAGTATTGAGGATTGAAGGTTGAGGATTGAGTATTGAGGATTGAGGATTCAGGGTTGAAGATTGAGGATTGAGGATTGAGGATTGAGGTTTGAGGATGGAGGTTGAAGACTGAGGTTTGAGGATTGTGGTTTGAGGAACGTGGATTGAGGATTGAGGATTGAGGACTAAGGATTGACGATTGAGTATTGAAGATTGAGGATTGATGACTGAGGATTGACGACTGAGAATTGAGGATTGAGGATGATGATTGAAGATTGAGTATTGAGGATTGAATATTGAGGATTGAGGATTGAGGATTGAGGAATGAGGATTGAAGATTGAGTATTGAGGATTGAAGATTGAGGATAGAGGATTGAGTACTGAGGATGGAGGATGAGGGCTGAGGGTTAAGGATTGAGGATTGAGAAATGAGGATTGAGGATTGAGGATTGAAATTGAGGATTGGGTATTGAGGATTGAAGATTGAGGATTGGGTATTTAGGATTGAAGAATGAGGATTGAGGATTGAGGATTGAGGATTGAGGTTTGAGGATTGAGGACGAGGACTGACGGTTGAGGATTGAGGTTTGAGGATTGAGGATTGGGGATTGAGGACTGAGGATTGAGGATTCAGGATTGAGCATTGAGGATTGAAGATTGATGACTGGGGATTGAGGATTGAAGATTGAGCATTAACGATTGAAGATTGGGGATTGAGGATCTAGGATCGGATATTGATTATTGAGGATTGAAGATTGTGGATTGAGGATTGAGGATTGAGATTTGAGAATTGAGGATGAGGACTGAGGGTTGAGGATTGAGGTTTGAGGAATGAGGATTGAGGACTGAGGATTGAGAATTGAGGATTGAGGATTGAGGATTGAAATTGAGGATTGGGTATTGATGATTGAAGAATGAGGATTCAGGAATTAGGATTGAGGATTGAGGATTGAGGATTATAGATTGAGGAGTGGGTATTGAGGATTGAAGATTGAGGATTGAGTATTGAGGATTGAGGATTGTGGATTGAAGATTGAGGGTTCAGAATTGAGGATTGAGGATTGAGGATTGAGGATTGAAGATTGAATATTGATGATTGAATATTGAGGACTGAGGATTGAGGGTTGTGGATTGAGGACGAGGACTGAGGGTTGAATATTGATGTTTGAGGTCTGAGGATTAAGGATTGAGGGTTGAGAATTGAGAATTGAGGATTGAGGATTGAAGATTGAGGATTGGGCATTGAGGATTGAAGAATGAGGATTGAGGATTGAGGTTTGAGGATTGAGGATTGCAGATTGAGTATTGAGGATTGAAGATTGAGGATTCAGGATTGAGGATTGAAGATTGAGTATTGAGGATTGAGGATTGAGTATTGAGGATTGAAGATTGAGTATTGAGGATTGAAGGTTCAGGATTGAGGATTGAGTACTGAGGATTGAGGATTGAGGATTGAGGATTGAAGATTGAGTATTGAGGATTGAAGGTTGAGGACTGAAGATTGAGGATTGAGGATTGAGGATTGAGAATTGAGAATTGAGGATGAGGACTGAGGGTTGAGGAGTGAGGTTTGAGGAATGAGGATTGAGGACTGAGGATTGAGAATTGAGGATTGAGGATTGAGGATTGAAATTGAGGATTGGGTGTTGATGATTGAAGAATGAGGATTGAGGAATTAGGATTGAGGATTGAGGATTGAGGATTGAAGATTGAGGAGTGGGTATTGAGGATTGAAGATTGAGGATTGAGTATTGAGGATTGAGGATTGAGGATTAAAAGATTGAGGGTTCAGAATTGAGGATTGAAGATTGAGGGTTCAGAATTGAGGATTGAGGATTGAGGATTGAGGATTGAAGATTGAATATTGATGATTGAATATTGAGGACTGAGGATTGAGGGTTGTGGATTGAGGACGAGGACTGAGGGTTGAATATTGATGTTTGAGGTCTGAGGATTAAGGAATGAGGGTTGAGAATTGAGAATTGAGGATTGAGGATTGAGGATCTAGGATTGGAGATTGATTATTGAGTATTGAAGGTTGAAGATTGTGGATTGAGGATTGAGGATTGAGGATTGAGGATTGAGGATTGGTTATTGAGGATTGAAGAATAAGGATTTAGGATTGAGGATTGAGGATTGAGGATTGAAGATTGAGTGTTGAGGATTGAAGATTGAGTATTGAGGATTGAGCATTGAGGATTGAGGATTGAAGATTGAGTATTGAGGATTGAAGATTGAGGATTGAGTATTGAGGATTGAGGATTCAGGGTTGAAGATTGAGGATTGAGGAATGAGGATTGAGGATTGAGTATTGAGGATTGAGGATTCAGGATTGAGGATTGAGGATCTAGGATTGGAGATTGATTATTGAGTATTGAAGGTTGAGGATTGTGGATTGAGGATTGAGGATTGAGGATTGAGGATTGAGGATTGAGGATTGAGGATTGAGGATTGAGGATTGAGGATTGAGGATTGAGGATTGAGAATTGAAGATTGAGTATTGATGATTGAATATTGAGGATTGAGGATTGAGGTTTGGGTATTGAGGATTGAGGATTGAGCGTGGAGGATTGAGCTTTGAACATTGAGTATTGATGCCTGAGGATTGAGGATCGAGGATTGAGTATTGAGGATTGGAGATTGATTATTGAGGATTGAAGATTGAGGATTGAGTATTGAGGATTGAGAATTGAGAATTGAGTATGAGGACTGAGGGTTGAGGATTGAGGTTTGAGGAATGAGGACTGAGGGTTGGGGAATGAGGATTGAGGACTGAGGATTGAGGATTGAGCATTGAAGATTGAGTATTGATGCCTGAGGATTGAGGATTGAGGATTGAGGATTGAGGATTGAAGATTGAGTATTGAGGATTGAAGGTTGAGGATTGAGTATTGAGGATTGAGGATTCAGGGTTGAAGATTGAGGATTGAGGATTGAGGATTGAGGTTTGAGGATTGAAGATGAAGACTGAGGGTTGAGGATTGTGGTTTGAGGAACGAGGATTGAGGATTGAGGATTGAGGACTAAGGATTGACGATTGAGTATTGAAGATTGAGGATTGATAACTGAGGATTGACGACTGAGAATTGAGGATTGAGGATGATGATTGAAGATTGAGTATTGAGGATTGAATATTGAGGATTGAGTGTTGAGGATTGAAGATTGAGTATTGAGGATTGAGCATTGAGGATTGAGGATTGAAGATTGAGTATTGAGGATTGAAGATTGAGGATTGAGTATTGAGGATTGAGGATTCAGGGTTGAAGATTGAGGATTGAGGAATGAGGATTGAGGATTGAGGATTGACGATTGAGTATTGAGGATTGAGGATTGAGTATTGAGGATTGAAGATTGAGGATTGAGTATTGAGGATTGAGGTTTGAGGATTGAAGATTGAGGATTGAGGATTGAGGATTGAGGATTGAGGATTGAGGATTGAGGATTGAGGATTGAGGATTGAAGATTGAGTATTGAGGATTGAAGATTGAGGATTGAAGGTTGAGTATTGATGAGTGAATATTGAGGATTGAGGACTGAGGATTGAGGATTGAGGATTGAGGATTGAGGATAGAAGATTGAGTATTGATGATTAAATATTGAGGATTGAGGATTGAGGTTTGAGGATTGAGGACGAGGACAGACGGTAGAGGATTTAGGTTTGGGGATTGAGGATTGAGGACTGAGGATTGAGGATGAGTGCTAAGGGTCGGGGATTGAGGATTGACGGCTGAGGACTGACGATTGAGGATTGAAGATTGTGGATTGGGTATTGAGGATTGAAGAATGAGGATTGAGGATTGAGGATTGAGGATTGAGGATTGAAGATTGAGTATTGAGGATTGAGGATTGAGTATTGAGGATTGAAGATTGAGGATTGAGTATTGAGGATTGAGGTTTGAGGATTGAAGATTGAGGATTGAGGATTGAGGATTGAGGATTGAGGATTCAGGATTGAGGATTGAGGATCTAGGATTGGAGATTGATTATTGAGTATTGAAGGTTGAGGATTGTGGATTGAGGATTGAGGATTGAGGATTGAGGACTGAGGATTGAGGATTGAGGATTGAGGATTGAGGATTGAGGATTGAGGATTGAGGATTGAAGATTGAGTATTGATGATTGAATATTGAGGATTGAGGATTGAGGTTTGGGTATTGAGGATTGAGGATTGAGCGTGGAGGATTGAGTTTTGCACATTGAGTATTGATGCCTGATGATTGAGGATCGAGGATTGAGTATTGAGGATTGGAGATTGATTATTGAGGATTGAAGATTGAGGATTGAGTATTGAGGATTGAGAATTGAGAATTGAGAATGAGGACTGAGGGTTGAGGATTGAGGTTTGAGGAATGAGGACTGAGGGTTGGGGAATGAGGATTAAGGATTGAGGATTAAGGATTGAGCATTGAAGATTGAGTATTGATGCCTGAGGATTGAGGATTGATGATTGAGGATTGAGGATTGAAGATTGAGTATTGAGGATGAAGGTTGAGGATTGAGTATTGAGGATTGAGGATTCAGGGTTGAAGATTGAGGATTGAGGATTGAGGATTGAGGTTTGAGGATTGAGGATGAAGACTGAGGGTTGAGGATTGTGGTTTGAGGAACGAGGATTGAGGATTGAGGATTGAGGACTAAGGATTGACGATTGAGTATTGAAGATTGAGGATTGATGACTGAGGATTGACGACTGAGAATTGAGGATTGAGGATGATGATTGAAGATTGAGTATTGAGGATTGAATATTGAGGATTGAGGATTGAGGATTGAGGAATGAGGATTGAAGATTGAGTATTGAGGATTGAAGATTGAGGATAGAGGATTGAGTACTGAGGATGGAGGATGAGGGCTGAGGGTTAAGGATTGAGGATTGAGAAATGAGGATTGAGGATTGAGGATTGAAATTGAGGATTGGGTATTGAGGATTGAAGAATGAGGAATGAGGAATTAGGATTGAGGATTGAGGATTGAGGATTGAAGATTGAGGATTGGGTATTGAGGATTGAAGAATGAGGATTGAGGATTGAGGATTGAGGATTGAGGATTGAAGATTGAGTGTTGAGGATTGAAGATTGAGTATTGAGGATTGAGGATTGAGGATTGAGGATTGAAGATTGAGTATTGAGGATTGAAGATTCAGGATTGAGTATTGAGGATTGAGTATTCAGGGTTGAAGATTGAGGATTGAGGATTGAGGATTGAGGATTGAGGATTGAGGATTGAGGATTGAAGATTGAATATTGATGATTGAATATTGAGGACTGAGGATTGAGGCTTGTATATTGAGGACGAGGACTGAGGGTTTAATATTGATGTTTGAGGTCTGAGGATTAAGGATTGAGGATTGAGAATTGAGGATTGAGGATTGAGGATTGAAGATTGAGGATTGGGTATTTAGGATTGAAGAATGAGGATTGAGGATTGAGGATTGAGGTTTGAGGATTGAGGACGAGGACTGACGGTTGAGAATTGAGGTTTGAGGATTGAGGATTGGGGATTGAGGACTGAGGATTGAGGATTGAGGATTGAGCATTGAGGATTGAAGATTGATGACTGGGGATTGAGGATTGAAGATTGAGCATTAACGATTGAAGATTGGGGATTGAGGATCTAGGATCGGATATTGATTACTGAGGATTGAAGATTGAGGATTGAGGATTGAGGATTGAGAATTGAGAATTGAGGATGAGGACTGAGGGTTGAGGATTGAGGTTTGAGGAATGAGGATTGAGGACTGAGGATTGAGAATTGAGGATTGAGGATTGAGGATTGAAATTGAGGATTGGGTATTGATGATTGAAGAATGAGGATTGAGGAATTAGGATTGAGGATTGAGGATTGAGTATTGAAGATTGAGAAGTGGGTATTGAGGATTGAAGATTGATGATTGAGTATTGAGGATTGAGGATTGAGGATTGAAGGTTGAGGGTTCAGTATTGAGGATTGAGGATTGGGTATTGAGGTTTGAAGAATCAGGATTGAGGATTGAGGATTGAGGATTGAGTATTGAAGGTTGAGTGTTGAGGATTGAAGATTGAGGATTGAGGATTGAGGATTGAGGATTGAGGATTGAAGATTGAGTATTGAGGATTGAAGGTTGAGGATTGAGTATTGAGGATTGAGGATTCAGGATTCGGGATTGAGGACTGAGGATTGAGGATTCAGGATTGAGCATTGAGGATTGAAGATTGATGACTGGGGATTGAGGATTGAAGATTGAGCATTAACGATTGAAGATTGGGGATTGAGGATCTAGGATCGGATATTGATTATTCAGGATTGAAGATTGAGGATTGAGGATTGAGGATTGAGAATTGAGAATTGAGGATGAGGACTGAGGGTTGAGGATTGAGGTTTGAGGAATGAGGATTGAGGACTGAGGATTGAGAATTGAGGATTGAGGATTGAGGATTGAAATTGAGGATTGGGTATTGATGATTGAAGAATGAGGATTCAGGAATTAGGATTGAGGATTGAGGATTGAGGATTGAAGATTGAGGAGTGGGTATTGAGGATTGAAGGTTGAGGATTGAGTATTGAGGATTGAGGATTGTGGATTGAAGATTGAGGGTTCAGAATTGAGGATTGAGGATTGAGGATTGAAGATTGAAGATTGAATATTGATGATTGAATATTGAGGACTGAGGATTGAGGGTTGTGGATTGAGGACGAGGACTGAGGGTTGAATATTGATGTTTGAGGTCTGAGGATTAAGGATTGAGGGTTGAGAATTGAGAATTGAGGATTGAGGATTGAAGATTGAGGATTGGGCATTGAGGATTGAAGAATCAGGATTGAGGATTGAGGTTTGAGGATTGAGGATTGCAGATTGAGTATTGAGGATTGAAAATTGAGGATTCAGGATTGAGGATTGAAGATTGAGTATTGAGGATTGAGGATTGAGTATTGAGGATTGAAGATTGAGTATTGAGGATTGAAGGTTGAGGATTGAGGATTGAGTACTGAGGATTGAGGATTGAGGATTGAGGATTGAAGATTGAGTATTGAGGATTGAAGGTTGAGGACTGAAGATTGAGGATTGAGGACGGAGGATTGAGAATTGAGAATTGAGGATGAGGACTGAGGGTTGAGGATTGAGGTTTGAGGAATGAGGATTGAGGACTGAGGATTGAGAATTGAGGATTGAGGATTGAGGATTGAAATTGAGGATTGGGTATTGATGATTGAAGAATGAGGATTGAGGAATTAGGATTGAGGATTGAGGATTGAGGATTGAAGATTGAGGAGTGGGTATTGAGGATTGAAGATTGAGGATTGAGTATTGAGGATTGAGGATTGAGGATTGAAGATTGAGGGTTCAGAATTGAGGATTGAGGATTGAGGATTGAGGATTGAAGATTGAATATTGATGATTGAATATTGAGGACTGAGGATTGAGGGTTGTGGATTGAGGACGAGGACTGAGGGTTGAATATTGATGTTTGAGGTCTGAGGATTAAGGAATGAGGGTTGAGAATTGAGAATTGAGGATTGAGGATTGAGGATCTAGGATTGGAGATTGATTATTGAGTATTGAAGGTTGAAGATTGTGGATTGAGAATTGAGGATTGAGGATTGAGGATTGAGGATTGAGGATTGAGGATTGAGGATTGAGGATTGAGGATTGAGGATTGAAGAATGAGGAATGAGGAATTAGGATTGAGGATTGAGGATTGAGGATTGACGATTGAGGATTGGGTACTGAGGATTGAAATATGAGGATTGAGGATTGAGGATTGAGGATTGAGGATTGAAGATTGAGTGTTGAGGATTGAAGATTGAGTATTGAGGATTGAGGATTGAGGATTGAGGATTGAAGATTGAGTATTGAGGATTGAAGATTGAGGATTGAGTATTGAGGATTGAGGGTTCAGGGTTGAAGATTGAGGATTGAGGATTGAGGTTTGAGGATTGAGGATTGAGGATTGAAGATTGAATATTGATGATTGAATATTGAGGACTGAGGTTTGAGGCTTGTGGATTGAGGACGAGGACTGAGGGTTTAATACTGATGTTTGAGGTCTGAGGATTAAGGATTGAGGATTGCGAATTGAGGATTGAGGATTGAGGATTGAAGATTGAGGAATGGGTATTTAGGATTGAAGAATGAGGATTGAGGATTGAGGATTGAGGTTTGAGGATTCAGGATTGGGGATTGAGGACTGAGGATTGAGGATTCAGGATTGAGCATTGAGGATTGAAGATTGATGACTGGGGATTGAGGATTGAAGATTGAGCATTAACGATTGAAGATTGGGGATTGAGGATCTAGGATCGGCTATTGATTATTGAGGATTGAAGATTGTGGATTGAGGATTGAGGATTGAGAATTGAGAATTGAGGATGAGGACTGAGGGTTGAGGATTGAGGTTTGAGGAATGAGGGTTGAGGACTGAGGATTGAGAATTGAGGATTGAGGATTGAGGATTGAAATTGAGGATTGGGTATTGATGATTGAAGAATGAGGATTCAGGAATTAGGATTGAGGATTGAGGATTGAGGATTGAAGATTGAGGAGTGGGCATTGAGGATTGAAGATTGAGGATTGAGTATTGAGGATTGAGGATTGTGGATTGAAGATTGAGGGTTCAGAATTGAGGATTGAGGATTGAGGATTGAAGATTGAAGATTGAATATTGATGATTGAATATTGAGGACTGAGGATTGAGGGCTGTGGATTGAGGACGAGGACTGAGGGTTGAATATTGATGTTTGAGGTCTGAGGATTAAGGATTGAGGGTTGAGAATTGAGAATTGAGGATTGAGGATTGAAGATTGAGGATTGGGCATTGAGGATTGAAGAATCAGGATTGAGGATTGAGGTTTGAGGATTGAGGATTGCAGATTGAGTATTGAGGATTGAAGATTGAGGATTCAGGATTGAGGATTGAAGATTGAGTATTGAGGATTGAGGATTGAGTATTGAGGATTGAAGATTGAGTATTGAGGATTGAAGGTTGAGGATTGAGGATTGAGTACTGAGGATTGAGGATTGAGGATTGAGGATTGAAGATTGAGTATTGAGGATTGAAGGTTGAGGACTGAAGATTGAGGATTGAGGATTGAGGATTGAGAATTGAGAATTGAGGATGAGGACTGAGGGTTGAGGATTGAGGTTTGAGGAATGAGGATTGAGGACTGAGGATTGAGAATTGAGGATTGAGGATTGAGGATTGAAATTGAGGATTGGGTATTGATGATTGAAGAATGAGGATTGAGGAATTAGGATTGAGGATTGAGGATTGAGGATTGAAGATTGAGGAGTGGGTATTGAGGATTGAAGATTGAGGATTGAGTATTGAGGATTGAGGATTGAGGATTGAAGATTGAGGGTTCAGAATTGAGGATTGAGGATTGAGGATTGAGGATTGAAGATTGAATATTGATGATTGAATATTGAGGACAGAGGATTGAGGGTTGTGGATTGAGGACGAGGACTGAGGGTTGAATATTGATGTTTGAGGTCTGAGGATTAAGGAATGAGGGTTGAGAATTGAGAATTGAGGATTGAGGATTGAGGATCTAGGATTGGAGATTGATTATTGAGTATTGAAGGTTGAAGATTGTGGATTGAGAATTGAGGATTGAGGATTGAGGATTGAGGATTGAGGATTGAGGATTGAGGATTGAGGATTGAGGATTGAGGATTGAGGATTGAAGATTGAGTATTGATGATTGAATATTGAGGATTGAGGATTGAGGTTTGAGTATTGAGGATTGAGGATTGAGGGTTGAGGATTGAGTATTGAAGATTGAGTATTGATGCCTGATGATTGAGGATCGAGGATTGAGGATTGAGGATTGGAGATTGATTATTGAGGATTGAAGATTGAGGATTGAGTATTGAGAATTGAGAATTGAGAATTGAGTATGAGGACTGAGGGTTGAGGATTGAGGTTTGAGGAATGAGGACTGAGGGTTGGGGAATGAGGATTGAGGATTGAGGATTGAGGATTGAGGATGGAGGATGAGGGCTGAGGGTTGAGGATTGAGGATTGAGAAATGAGGATTGAGGATTGAGGATTTATATTGAGGATTGGGTATTGAGGATTGAAGAATGAGGATTGAGGAATTAGGATTGAGGATTGAGGATTGAGGATTGAAGATTGAGGATTGGGTATTTAGGATTGAAGAATGAGGATTGAGGATTGAGGATTGAGGTTTGAGGATTGAGGACGAGGACTGACGGTTGAGGATTGAGGTTTGAGGATTGAGGATTGGGGATTGAGGACTGAGGATTGAGGATTCAGGATTGAGCATTGAGGATTGAAGATTGATGACTGGGGATTGAGGATTGAAGATTGAGCATTAACGATTGAAGATTGGGGATTGAGGATCTAGGATCGGATATTGATTATTGAGGATTGAAGATTGAGGATTGAGGATTGAGGATTGAGAATTGAGAATTGAGGATGAGGACTGAGGGTTGAGGATTGAGGTTTGAGGAATGAGGATTGAGGACTGAGGATTGAGAATTGAGGATTGAGGATTGAGGATTGAAATTGAGGATTGGGTATTGATGATTGAAGAATGAGGTTTGAGGAATTAGGATTGAGGATTGAGGATTGAGGATTGAAGATTGAGGAGTGGGTATTGAGGATTGAAGATTGAGGATTGAGTATTGAGGATTGAGGATTGAGGATTGAAGATTGAGGGTTCAGAATTGAGGATTGAGGATTGAGGATTGAGTATTGAAGATTGAATATTGATGATTGAATATTGAGGACTGTGGATTGAGGGTTGTGGATTGAGGACGAGGACTGAGAGTTGAATATTGATGTTTGAGGTCTGAGGATTAAGGATTGAGGGTTGAGAATTGAGGATTGAATATTGAGGATTGAGGATTGAGGATTGAGAAATGAGGATTGAAGATTGAGTATTGAGGATTGAAGATTGAGGATAGAGGATTGAGTACTGAGGATGAAGGATGAGGGCTGAGGGTTAAGGATTGAGGATTGAGAAATGAGGATTGAGGATTGAGGATTGAAATTGAGGATTGGGTATTGAGGATTGAAGAATGAGGAATGAGGAATTAGGATTGAGGATTGAGGATTGAGGATTGAAGTTTGAGGATTGGGTATTGAGGATTGAAGAATGAGGATTGAGGATTGAGGATTGAGGATTGAGGATTGAAGATTGAGTGTTGAGGATTGAAGATTGAGTATTGAGGATTGAGGATTGAGGATTGAGGATTGAAGATTGAGTATTGAGGATTGAAGATTCAGGATTGAGTATTGGGGATTGAGTATTCAGGGTTGAAGATTGAGGATTGAGGATTGAGGATTGAGGATTGAGGATTGAGGATTGAAGATTGAATATTGATGATTGAATATTGAGGACTGAGGATTGAGGCTTGTATATTGAGGACGAGGACTGAGGGTTTAATATTGATGTTTGAGGTCTGAGGATTAAGGATTGAGGATTGAGAATTGAGGATTGAGGATTGAGGATTGAAGATTGAGGATAGGGTATTTAGGATTGTAGAATGAGGATTGAGGATTGAGGATTGAGGTTTGAGGATTGAGGACGAGGACTGACGGTTGAGAATTGAGGTTTGAGAATTGAGAATTGAGGATGAGGACTGAGGGTTGAGGATTGAGGTTAGAGGAATGAGGATTGAGGACTGTGGATTGAGAATTGAGGATTGAGGATTGAGGATTGAAATTGAGGATTGGGTATTGATGATTGAAGAATGAGGATTGAGGAATTAGGATTGAGGATTGAGGATTGAGTATTGAAGATTGAGGAGTGGGTATTGAGGATTGAAGATTGAGGATTGAGTATTGAGGATTGAGGATTGAGGATTGAAGGTTGAGGGTTCAGAATTGAGGATTGAGGATTGGGTATTGAGGTTTGAAGAATCAGGATTGAGGATTGAGGATTGAGGATTGAGTATTGAAGATTGAGTGTTGAGGATTGAAGATTGAGGATTGAGGATTGAGGATTGAGGATTGAGGATTGAAGATTGAGTATTGAGGATTGAAGGTTGAGGATTGAGTATTGAGGATTGAGGACTAAGGATTGACGATTGAGTATTGAAGATTGAGGATTGATGACTGAGGATTGACGACTGAGAATTGAGGATTGAGCATGATGATTGAAGATTGAGTATTGAGGATTGAATATTGAGCATTGAGGATTGAGGATTGAGGAATGAGGATTGAAGATTGAGTATTGAGGATTGAAGATTGAGGATAGAGGATTGAGTACTGAGGATGGAGGATGAGGGCTGAGGGTTAAGGATTGAGGATTGAGAAATGAGGATTGAGGATTGAGGATTGAAATTGAGGATTGGGTATTGAGGATTGAAGAATGAGGAATGAGGAATTAGGATTGAGGATTGAGGATTGAGGATTGAAGATTGAGGATTGGGTATTGAGGATTGAAGTATGAGGATTGAGGATTGAGGATTGAGGATTGAGGATTGAAGATTGAGTGTTGAGGATTGAAGATTGAGTATTGAGGATTGAGGATTGAGGATTGAGGATTGAAGATTGAGTATTGAGGATTGAAGATTGAGGATTGAATACTGAGGTCTGAGGATTGAGGCTTGTGGATTGAGGACGAGGACTGAGGGTTTAATATTGATGTTTGAGGTCTGAGGATTAAGGATTGAGGATTGCGAATTGAGGATTGAGGATGGAGGATTGAAGATTGAGGATTGGGTATTTAGGATTGAAGAATGAGGATTGAGGATTGAGGATTGAGGTTTGAGGATTGAGGACGAGGACTGACGGTTGAGGATTGAGGTTTGAGGATTGAGGATTGGGGATTGAGGACTGAGGATTGAGGATTCAGGATTGAGCATTGAGGATTGAAGATTGATGACTGGGGATTGAGGATTGAAGACTGAGCATTAACGATTGAAGATTGGGGATTGAGGATCTAGGATCGGATATTAATTATTGAGGATTGAAGATTGAGGATTGAGGATTGAGGATTGAGAATTGAGAATTGAGGATGAGGACTGAGGGTTGAGGATTGAGGTTTGAGGAATGAGGATTGAGGACTGAGGATTGAGAATTGAGGATTGAGGATTGAGGATTGAAATTGAGGATTGGGTATTGATGATTGAAGAATGAGGATTCAGGAATTAGGATTGAGGATTGAGGATTGAGGATTGAAGATTGAGGAGTGGGTATTGAGGATTGAAGACTGAGGATTGAGTATTGAGGATTGAGGATTGTGGATTGAAGATTGAGGGTTCAGAACTGAGGATTGAGGATTGAGGATTGAGGATTGAAGATTGAATATTGATGATTGAATATTGAGGACTGAGGATTGAGGGTTGTGGATTGAGGACGAGGACTGAGGGTTGAATATTGATGTTTGAGGTCTGAGGATTAAGGATTGAGGGTTGAGAATTGAGAATTGAGGATTGAGGATTGAAGATTGAGGATTGGGCATTGAGGATTGAAGAATGAGGATTGAGGATTGAGGTTTGAGGATTGAGGATTGCAGATTGAGTATTGAGGATTGAAGATTGAGGATTCAGGATTGAGGATTGAAGATTGAGTATTGAGGATTGAGGATTGAGTATTGAGGATTGAAGATTGAGTATTGAGGATTGAAGGTTGAGGATTGAGGATTGAGTACTGAGGATTGAGGATTGAGGATTGAGGATTGAAGATTGAGTATTGAGGATTGAAGGTTGAGGACTGAAGATTGAGGATTGAGGATTGAGAATTTAGAATTGAAGATGAGGACTGAGGGTTGAGGATTGAGGTTTGAGGAATGAGGATTGAGGACTGAGGATTGAGAATTGAGGATTGAGGATTGAGGATTGAAATTGAGGATTGGGTATTGATGATTGAAGAATGAGGATTGAGGAATTAGGATTGAGGATTGAGGATTGAGGATTGAGGTTTGAGGATTGAGGATGAAGACTGAGGGTTGAGGATTGTGGTTTGAGGAACGAGGATTGAGGATTGAGGATTGAGGACTAAGGATTGACGATTGAGTATTGAAGATTGAGGATTGATGACTGAGGATTGACGACTGAGAATTGAGTATTGAGGATGATGATTGAAGATTGAGTATTGAGGATTGAATATTGAGGATTGAGTGTTGAGGATTGAAGATTGAGTATTGAGGATTGAGCATTGAGGATTGAGGATTGAAGATTGAGTATTGATGATTGAAGATTGAGGATTGAGTATTGAGGATTGAGGATTCAGGGTTGAAGATTGAGGATTGAGGAATGAGGATTGAGGATTGAGGATTGACGATTGAGTATTGAGGATTGAGGATTGAGTATTGAGGATTGAAGATTGAGGATTGAGTATTGAGGATTGAGGTTTGAGGATTGAAGATTGAGGATTGAGGATTGAGGATTGAGGATTGAGGATTGAGGATTGAGGATTGAGGATTGAGGATTGAAGATTGAGTATTGAGGATTGAAGATTGAGGATTGAAGGTTGAGTATTGATGAGTGAATATTGAGGATTGAGGACTGAGGATTGAGGATTGAGGATTGAGGATTGAGGATAGAAGATTGAGTATTGATGATTAAATATTGAGGATTGAGGATTGAGGTTTGAGGATTGAGGACGAGGACAGACGGTAGAGGATTTAGGTTTGGGGATTGAGGATTGAGGACTGAGGATTGAGGATGAGTGCTAAGGGTCGGGGATTGAGGATTGACGGCTGAGGACTGACGATTGAGGATTGAAGATTGTGGATTGGGTATTGAGGATTGAAGAATGAGGATTGAGGATTGAGGATTGAGGATTGAGGATTGAAGATTGAGTATTGAGGATTGAGGATTGAGTATTGAGGATTGAAGATTGAGGATTGAGTATTGAGGATTGAGGTTTGAGGATTGAAGATTGAGGATTGAGGATTGAGGATTGAGGATTGAGGATTCAGGATTGAGGATTGAGGATCTAGGATTGGAGATTGATTATTGAGTATTGAAGGTTGAGGATTGTGGATTGAGGATTGAGGATTGAGGATTGAGGACTGAGGATTGAGGATTGAGGATTGAGGATTGAGGATTGAGGATTGAGGATTGAGGATTGAAGATTGAGTATTGATGATTGAATATTGAGGATTGAGGATTGAGGTTTGGGTATTGAGGATTGAGGATTGAGCGTGGAGGATTGAGTTTTGCACATTGAGTATTGATGCCTGATGATTGAGGATCGAGGATTGAGTATTGAGGATTGGAGATTGATTATTGAGGATTGAAGATTGAGGATTGAGTATTGAGGATTGAGAATTGAGAATTGAGTATGAGGACTGAGGGTTGAGGATTGAGGTTTGAGGAATGAGGACTGAGGGTTGGGGAATGAGGATTAAGGATTGAGGATTGAGGATTGAGCATTGAAGATTGAGTATTGATGCCTGAGGATTGAGGATTGATGATTGAGGATTGAGGATTGAAGATTGAGTATTGAGGATGAAGGTTGAGGATTGAGTATTGAGGATTGAGGATTCAGGGTTGAAGATTGAGGATTGAGGATTGAGGATTGAGGTTTGAGGATTGAGGATGAAGACTGAGGGTTGAGGATTGTGGTTTGAGGAACGAGGATTGAGGATTGAGGATTGAGGACTAAGGATTGACGATTGAGTATTGAAGATTGAGGATTGATGACTGAGGATTGACGACTGAGAATTGAGGATTGAGGATGATGATTGAAGATTGAGTATTGAGGATTGAATATTGAGGATTGAGGATTGAGGATTGAGGAATGAGGATTGAAGATTGAGTATTGAGGATTGAAGATTGAGGATAGAGGATTGAGTACTGAGGATGGAGGATGAGGGCTGAGGGTTAAGGATTGAGGATTGAGAAATGAGGATTGAGGATTGAGGATTGAAATTGAGGATTGGGTATTGAGGATTGAAGAATGAGGAATGAGGAATTAGGATTGAGGATTGAGGATTGAGGATTGAAGATTGAGGATTGGGTATTGAGGATTGAAGAATGAGGATTGAGGATTGAGGATTGAGGATTGAGGATTGAAGATTGAGTGTTGAGGATTGAAGATTGAGTATTGAGGATTGAGGATTGAGGATTGAGGATTGAAGATTGAGTATTGAGGATTGAAGATTCAGGATTGAGTATTGAGGATTGAGTATTCAGGGTTGAAGATTGAGGATTGAGGATTGAGGATTGAGGATTGAGGATTGAGGATTGAGGATTGAAGATTGAATATTGATGATTGAATATTGAGGACTGAGGATTGAGGCTTGTATATTGAGGACGAGGACTGAGGGTTTAATATTGATGTTTGAGGTCTGAGGATTAAGGATTGAGGATTGAGAATTGAGGATTGAGGATTGAGGATTGAAGATTGAGGATTGGGTATTTAGGATTGAAGAATGAGGATTGAGGATTGAGGATTGAGGTTTGAGGATTGAGGACGAGGACTGACGGTTGAGAATTGAGGTTTGAGGATTGAGGATTGGGGATTGAGGACTGAGGATTGAGGATTGAGGATTGAGCATTGAGGATTGAAGATTGATGACTGGGGATTGAGGATTGAAGATTGAGCATTAACGATTGAAGATTGGGGATTGAGGATCTAGGATCGGATATTGATTACTGAGGATTGAAGATTGAGGATTGAGGATTGAGGATTGAGAATTGAGAATTGAGGATGAGGACTGAGGGTTGAGGATTGAGGTTTGAGGAATGAGGATTGAGGACTGAGGATTGAGAATTGAGGATTGAGGATTGAGGATTGAAATTGAGGATTGGGTATTGATGATTGAAGAATGAGGATTGAGGAATTAGGATTGAGGATTGAGGATTGAGTATTGAAGATTGAGAAGTGGGTATTGAGGATTGAAGATTGATGATTGAGTATTGAGGATTGAGGATTGAGGATTGAAGGTTGAGGGTTCAGTATTGAGGATTGAGGATTGGGTATTGAGGTTTGAAGAATCAGGATTGAGGATTGAGGATTGAGGATTGAGTATTGAAGGTTGAGTGTTGAGGATTGAAGATTGAGGATTGAGGATTGAGGATTGAGGATTGAGGATTGAAGATTGAGTATTGAGGATTGAAGGTTGAGGATTGAGTATTGAGGATTGAGGATTCAGGATTCGGGATTGAGGACTGAGGATTGAGGATTCAGGATTGAGCATTGAGGATTGAAGATTGATGACTGGGGATTGAGGATTGAAGATTGAGCATTAACGGTTGAAGATTGGGGATTGAGGATCTAGGATCGGATATTGATTATTCAGGATTGAAGATTGAGGATTGAGGATTGAGGATTGAGAATTGAGAATTGAGGATGAGGACTGAGGGTTGAGGATTGAGGTTTGAGGAGTGAGGATTGAGGACTGAGGATTGAGAATTGAGGATTGAGGATTGAGGATTGAAATTGAGGATTGGGTATTGATGATTGAAGAATGAGGATTCAGGAATTAGGATTGAGGATTGAGGATTGAGGATTGAAGATTGAGGAGTGGGTATTGAGGATTGAAGGTTGAGGATTGAGTATTGAGGATTGAGGATTGTGGATTGAAGATTGAGTGTTCAGAATTGAGGATTGAGGATTGAGGATTGAAGATTGAAGATTGAATATTGATGATTGAATATTGAGGACTGAGGATTGAGGGTTGTGGATTGAGGACGAGGACTGAGGGTTGAATATTGATGTTTGAGGTCTGAGGATTAAGGATTGAGGGTTGAGAATTGAGAATTGAGGATTGAGGATTGAAGATTGAGGATTGGGCATTGAGGATTGAAGAATCAGGATTGAGGATTGAGGTTTGAGGATTGAGGATTGCAGATTGAGTATTGAGGATTGAAGATTGAGGATTCAGGATTGAGGATTGAAGATTGAGTATTGAGGATTGAGGATTGAGTATTGAGGATTGAAGATTGAGTATTGAGGATTGAAGGTTGAGGATTGAGGATTGAGTACTGAGGATTGAGGATTGAGGATTGAGGATTGAAGATTGAGTATTGAGGATTGAAGGTTGAGGACTGAAGATTGAGGATTGAGGACGGAGGATTGAGAATTGAGAATTGAGGATGAGGACTGAGGGTTGAGGATTGAGGTTTGAGGAATGAGGATTGAGGACTGAGGATTGAGAATTGAGGATTGAGGATTGAGGATTGAAATTGAGGATTGGGTATTGATGATTGAAGAATGAGGATTGAGGAATTAGGATTGAGGATTGAGGATTGAGGATTGAAGATTGAGGAGTGGGTATTGAGGATTGAAGATTGAGGATTGAGTATTGAGGATTGAGGATTGAGGATTGAAGATTGAGGGTTCAGAATTGAGGATTGAGGATTGAGGATTGAGGATTGAAGATTGAATATTGATGATTGAATATTGAGGACTGAGGATTGAGGGTTGTGGATTGAGGACGAGGACTGAGGGTTGAATATTGATGTTTGAGGTCTGAGGATTAAGGAATGAGGGTTGAGAATTGAGAATTGAGGATTGAGGATTGAGGATCTAGGATTGGAGATTGATTATTGAGTATTGAAGGTTGAAGATTGTGGATTGAGAATCGAGGATTGAGGATTGAGGATTGAGGATTGAGGATTGAGGATTGAGGATTGAGGATTGAGGATTGAGGATTGAAGAATGAGGAATGAGGAATTAGGATTGAGGATTGAGGATTGAGGATTGACGATTGAGGATTGGGTACTGAGGATTGAAGTATGAGGATTAAGGATTGAGGATTGAGGATTGAGGATTGAAGATTGAGTGTTGAGGATTGAAGATTGAGTATTGAGGATTGAGGATTGAGGATTGAGGATTGAAGATTGAGTATTGAGGATTGAAGATTGAGGATTGAGTATTGAGGATTGAGGGTTCAGGGTTGAAGATTGAGGATTGAGGATTGAGGATTGAGGATTGAGGATTGAGGATTGAAGATTGAATATTGATGATTGAATATTGAGGACTGAGGTTTGAGGCTTGTGGATTGAGGACGAGGACTGAGGGTTTAATACTGATGTTTGAGGTCTGAGGATTAAGGATTGAGGATTGCGAATTGAGGATTGAGGATTGAGGATTGAAGATTGAGGAATGGGTATTTAGGATTGAAGAATGAGGATTGAGGATTGAGGATTGAGGTTTGAGGATTCAGGATTGGGGATTGAGGACTGAGGATTGAGGATTCAGGATTGAGCATTGAGGATTGAAGATTGATGACTGGGGATTGAGGATTGAAGATTGAGCATTAACGATTGAAGATTGGGGATTGAGGATCTAGGATCGGATATTGATTATTGAGGATTGAAGATTGTGGATTGAGGATTGAGGATTGAGAATTGAGAATTGAGGATGAGGACTGAGGGTTGAGGATTGAGGTTTGAGGAATGAGGATTGAGGACTGAGGATTGAGAATTGAGGATTGAGGATTGAGGATTGAAATTGAGGATTGGGTATTGATGATTGAAGAATGAGGATTGAGGAATTAGGATTGAGGATTGAGGATTGAGGATTGAAGATTGAGGAGTGGGTATTGAGGATTGAAGATTGAGGATTGAGTATTGAGGATTGAGGATTGAGGATTGAAGATTGAGGGTTCAGAATTGAGGATTGAGGATTGAGGATTGAGGATTGAAGATTGAATATTGATGATTGAATATTGAGGACTGAGGATTGAGGGTTGTGGATTGAGGACGAGGACTGAGGCTTGAATATTGATGTTTGAGGTCTGAGGATTAAGGAATGAGGGTTGAGAATTGAGAATTGAGGATTGAGGATTGAGGATCTAGGATTGGAGATTGATTATTGAGTATTGAAGGTTGAAGATTGTGGATTGAGAATTGAGGATTGAGGATTGAGGATTGAGGATTGAGGATTGAGGATTGAGGATTGAGGATTGAGGATTGAGGATTGAGGATTGAAGATTGAGTATTGATGATTGAATATTGAGGATTGAGGATTGAGGTTTGAGTATTGAGGATTGAGGATTGAGGGTTGAGGATTGAGTATTGAAGATTGAGTATTGATGCCTGATGATTGAGGATCGAGGATTGAGGATTGAGGATTGGAGATTGATTATTGAGGATTGAAGATTGAGGATTGAGTATTGAGAATTGAGAATTGAGAATTGAGTATGAGGACTGAGGGTTGAGGATTGAGGTTTGAGGAATGAGGACTGAGGGTTGGGGAATGAGGATTGAGGATTGAGGATTGAGGATTGAGGATGGAGGATGAGGGCTGAGGGTTGAGGATTGAGGATTGAGAAATGAGGATTGAGGATTGAGGATTTATATTGAGGATTGGGTATTGAGGATTGAAGAATGAGGATTGAGGAATTAGGATTGAGGATTGAGGATTGAGGATTGAAGATTGAGGATTGGGTATTTAGGATTGAAGAATGAGGATTGAGGATTGAGGATTGAGGTTTGAGGATTGAGGACGAGGACTGACGGTTGAGGATTGAGGTTTGAGGATTGAGGATTGGGGATTGAGGACTGAGGATTGAGGATTCAGGATTGAGCATTGAGGATTGAAGATTGATGACTGGGGATTGAGGATTGAAGATTGAGCATTAACGATTGAAGATTGGGGATTGAGGATCTAGGATCGGATATTGATTATTGAGGATTGAAGATTGAGGATTGAGGATTGAGGATTGAGAATTGAGAATTGAGGATGAGGACTGAGGGTTGAGGATTGAGGTTTGAGGAATGAGGATTGAGGACTGAGGATTGAGAATTGAGGATTGAGGATTGAGGATTGAAATTGAGGATTGGGTATTGATGATTGAAAATGAGGTTTGAGGAATTAGGATTGAGGATTGAGGATTGAGGATTGAAGATTGAGGAGTGGGTATTGAGGATTGAAGATTGAGGATTGAGTATTGAGGATTGAGGATTGAGGATTGAAGATTGAGGGTTCAGAATTGAGGATTGAGGATTGAGGATTGAGTATTGAAGATTGAATATTGATGATTGAATATTGAGGACTGTGGATTGAGGGTTGTGGATTGAGGACGAGGACTGAGAGTTGAATATTGATGTTTGAGGTCTGAGGATTAAGGATTGAGGGTTGAGAATTGAGGATTGAATATTGAGGATTGAGGATTGAGGATTGAGAAATGAGGATTGAAGATTGAGTATTGAGGATTGAAGATTGAGGATAGAGGATTGAGTACTGAGGATGAAGGATGAGGGCTGAGGGTTAAGGATTGAGGATTGAGAAATGAGGATTGAGGATTGAGGATTGAAATTGAGGATTGGGTATTGAGGATTGAAGAATGAGGAATGAGGAATTAGGATTGAGGATTGAGGATTGAGGATTGAAGTTTGAGGATTGGGTATTGAGGATTGAAGAATGAGGATTGAGGATTGAGGATTGAGGATTGAGGATTGAAGATTGAGTGTTGAGGATTGAAGATTGAGTATTGAGGATTGAGGATTGAGGATTGAGGATTGAAGATTGAGTATTGAGGATTGAAGATTCAGGATTGAGTATTGGGGATTGAGTATTCAGGGTTGAAGATTGAGGATTGAGGATTGAGGATTGAGGATTGAGGATTGAGGATTGAAGATTGAATATTGATGATTGAATATTGAGGACTGAGGATTGAGGCTTGTATATTGAGGACGAGGACTGAGGGTTTAATATTGATGTTTGAGGTCTGAGGATTAAGGATTGAGGATTGAGAATTGAGGATTGAGGATTGAGGATTGAAGATTGAGGATTGGGTATTTAGGATTGTAGAATGAGGATTGAGGATTGAGGATTGAGGTTTGAGGATTGAGGACGAGGACTGACGGTTGAGAATTGAGGTTTGAGAATTGAGAATTGAGGATGAGGACTGAGGGTTGAGGATTGAGGTTAGAGGAATGAGGATTGAGGACTGTGGATTGAGAATTGAGGATTGAGGATTGAGGATTGAAATTGAGGATTGGGTATTGATGATTGAAGAATGATGATTGAGGAATTAGGATTGAGGATTGAGGATTGAGTATTGAAGATTGAGGAGTGGGTATTGAGGATTGAAGATTGAGGATTGAGTATTGAGGATTGAGGATTGAGGATTGAAGGTTGAGGGTTCAGAATTGAGGATTGAGGATTGGGTATTGAGGTTTGAAGAATCAGGATTGAGGATTGAGGATTGAGGATTGAGTATTGAAGATTGAGTGTTGAGGATTGAAGATTGAGGATTGAGGATTGAGGATTGAGGATTGAGGATTGAAGATTGAGTATTGAGGATTGAAGGTTGAGGATTGAGTATTGAGGATTGAGGACTAAGGATTGACGATTGAGTATTGAAGATTGAGGATTGATGACTGAGGATTGACGACTGAGAATTGAGGATTGAGCATGATGATTGAAGATTGAGTATTGAGGATTGAATATTGAGCATTGAGGATTGAGGATTGAGGAATGAGGATTGAAGATTGAGTATTGAGGATTGAAGATTGAGGATAGAGGATTGAGTACTGAGGATGGAGGATGAGGGCTGAGGGTTAAGGATTGAGGATTGAGAAATGAGGATTGAGGATTGAGGATTGAAATTGAGGATTGGGTATTGAGGATTGAAGAATGAGGAATGAGGAATTAGGATTGAGGATTGAGGATTGAGGATTGAAGATTGAGGATTGGGTATTGAGGATTGAAGTATGAGGATTGAGGATTGAGGATTGAGGATTGAGGATTGAAGATTGAGTGTTGAGGATTGAAGATTGAGTATTGAGGATTGAGGATTGAGGATTGAGGATTGAAGATTGAGTATTGAGGATTGAAGATTGAGGATTGAATACTGAGGTCTGAGGATTGAGGCTTGTGGATTGAGGACGAGGACTGAGGGTTTAATATTGATGTTTGAGGTCTGAGGATTAAGGATTGAGGATTGCGAATTGAGGATTGAGGATGGAGGATTGAAGATTGAGGATTGGGTATTTAGGATTGAAGAATGAGGATTGAGGATTGAGGATTGAGGTTTGAGGATTGAGGACGAGGACTGACGGTTGAGGATTGAAGTTTGAGGATTGAGGATTGGGGATTGAGGACTGAGGATTGAGGATTCAGGATTGAGCATTGAGGATTGAAGATTGATGACTGGGGATTGAGGATTGAAGACTGAGCATTAACGATTGAAGATTGGGGATTGAGGATCTAGGATCGGATATTAATTATTGAGGATTGAAGATTGAGGATTGAGGATTGAGGATTGAGAATTGAGAATTGAGGATGAGGACTGAGGGTTGAGGATTGAGGTTTGAGGAATGAGGATTGAGGACTGAGGATTGAGAATTGAGGATTGAGGATTGAGGATTGAAATTGAGGATTGGGTATTGATGATTGAAGAATGAGGATTCAGGAATTAGGATTGAGGATTGAGGATTGAGGATTGAAGATTGAGGAGTGGGTATTGAGGATTGAAGATTGAGGATTGAGTATTGAGGATTGAGGATTGTGGATTGAAGATTGAGGGTTCAGAACTGAGGATTGAGGATTGAGGATTGAGGATTGAAGATTGAATATTGATGATTGAATATTGAGGACTGAGGATTGAGGGTTGTGGATTGAGGACGAGGACTGAGGGTTGAATATTGATGTTTGAGGTCTGAGGATTAAGGATTGAGGGTTGAGAATTGAGAATTGAGGATTGAGGATTGAAGATTGAGGATTGGGCATTGAGGATTGAAGAATGAGGATTGAGGATTGAGGTTTGAGGATTGAGGATTGCAGATTGAGTATTGAGGATTGAAGATTGAGGATTCAGGATTGAGGATTGAAGATTGAGTATTGAGGATTGAGGATTGAGTATTGAGGATTGAAGATTGAGTATTGAGGATTGAAGGTTGAGGATTGAGGATTGAGTACTGAGGATTGAGGATTGAGGATTGAGGATTGAAGATTGAGTATTGAGGATTGAAGGTTGAGGACTGAAGATTGAGGATTGAGGATTGAGAATTTAGAATTGAAGATGAGGACTGAGGGTTGAGGATTGAGGTTTGAGGAATGAGGATTGAGGACTGAGGATTGAGAATTGAGGATTGAGGATTGAGGATTGAAATTGAGGATTGGGTATTGATGATTGAAGAATGAGGATTGAGGAATTAGGATTGAGGATTGAGGATTGAGGATTGAAGATTGAGGAGTGGGTATTGAGGATTGAAGATTGAGGATTGAGTATTGAGGATTGAGGATTGAGGATTGAAGATTGAGGGTTCAGAATTGAGGATTGAGGATTGAGGATTGAGGATTGAGGATTGAGGATTGAAGATTGAATATTGATGATTGAATATTGAGGTCTGAGGATTGAGGGTTGTGGATTGAGGACGAGGACTGAGGGTTGAATATTGATGTTTGAGGTCTGAGGATTAAGGAATGAGGTTTGAGAATTGAGAATTGAGGATTGAGGATTCAGGATCTAGGATTGGAGATTGATTATTGAGTATTGAAGGTTGAAGATTGTGGATTGAGGATTGAGGATTGAGGATTGAGGATTGAGGATTGAGGATTGAGGATTGAGGATTGAGGATTGAGGATTGAGGATTGAGGATTGAGGAATGAGGATTGAAGATTGAGTATTGAGGATTGAATATTGAGGATAGAGGATTGAGTACTGAGGATGGAGGATGAGGGCTGAGGGTTAAGGATTGAGGATTGAGAAATGAGGATTGAGGATTGAGGATTGAAATTGAGGATTGGGTATTGGGGATTGAAGAATGAGGAATGAGGAATTAGGATTGAGGATTGAGGATTGAGGATTGAAGATTGAGGATTGGGTATTGAGGATTGAAGTATGAGGATTGAGGATTGAGGATTGAGGATTGAGGATTGAAGATTGAGTGTTGAGGATTGAAGATTGAGTATTGAGGATTGTGGATTGAGGATTGAGGATTGAAGATTGAGTATTGAGGATTGAAGATTGAGGATTGAATATTGAGGTCTGAGGATTGAGGCTTGTGGATTGAGGACGAGGACTGAGGGTTTAATATTGATGTTTGAGGTCTGAGGATTAAGGATTGAGGATTGCGAATTGACGATTGAGGATTGAGGATTGAAGATTGAGGATTGGGTATTTAGGATTGAAGAATGAGGATTGAGGATTGAGGATTGAGGTTTGAGGATTGAGGACGAGGACTGACGGTTGAGGATTGAGGTTTGAGGATTGAGGATTGGGGATTGAGGACTGAGGATTGTGGATTCAGGATTGAGCATTGAGGATTGAAGATTGATGACTGGGGATTGAGGATTGAAGATTGAGCATTAACGATTGAAGATTGGGGATTGAGGATCTAGGATCGGATATTGATTATTGAGGATTGAAGATTGAGGATTGAGGATTGAGGATTGAGAATTGAGAATTGAGGATGAGGACTGAGGGTTGAGGATTGAGGTTTGAGGAATGAGGATTGAGGACTGAGGATTGAGAATTGAGGATTGAGGATTGAGGATTGAAATTGAGGATTGGGTATTGATGATTGAAGAATGAGGATTCAGGAATTAGGATTGAGGATTGAGGATTGAGGATTGAAGATTGAGGAGTGGGTATTGAGGATTGAAGATTGAGGATTGAGTATTGAGGATTGAGGATTGTGGATTGAAGATTGAGGGTTCAGAACTGAGGATTGAGGATTGAGGATTGAGGATTGAAGATTGAATATTGATGATTGAATATTGAGGACTGAGGATTGAGTGTTGTGGATTGAGGACGAGGACTGAGGGTTGAATATTGATGTTTGAGGTCTGAGGATTAAGGATTGAGGGTTGAGAATTGAGAATTGAGGATTGAGGATTGAAGATTGAGGATTGGGCATTGAGGATTGAAGAATGAGGATTGAGGATTGAGGTTTGAGGATTGAGGATTGCAGATTGAGTATTGAGGATTGAAGATTGAGGATTCAGGATTGAGTATTGAAGATTGAGTATTGAGGATTGAGGATTGAGTATTGAGGATTGAAGATTGAGTATTGAGGACTGAAGGTTGAGGATTGAGGATTGAGTACTGAGGATTGAGGATTGAGGATTGAGGATTGAAGATTGAGTATTGAGGATTGAAGGTTGAGGACTGAAGATTGAGGATTGAGGATTGAGGATTGAGAATTGAGAATTGAGGATGAGGACTGAGGGTTGAGGATTGAGGTTTGAGGAATGAGGATTGAGGACTGAGGATTGAGAATTGAGGATTGAGGATTGAGGATTGAAATTGAGGATTGGGTATTGATGATTGAAGAATGAGGATTGAGGAATTAGGATTGAGGATTGAGGATTGAGGATTGAAGATTGAGGAGTGGGTATTGAGGATTGAAGATTGAGGATTGAGTATTGAGGATTGAGGATTGAGGATTGAAGATTGAGGGTTCAGAATTGAGGATTGAGGATTGAGGATTGAGGATTGAGGATTGAGGATTGAAGATTGAATATTGATGATTGAATATTGAGGACTGAGGATTGAGGGTTGTGGATTGAGGACGAGGACTGAGGGTTGAATATTGATGTTTGAGGTCTGAGGATTAAGGAATGAGGTTTGAGAATTGAGAATTGAGGATTGAGGATTGAGGATCTAGGATTGGAGATTGATTATTGAGTATTGAAGGTTGAAGATTGTGGATTGAGGATTGAGGATTGAGGATTGAGGATTGAGGATTGAGGGTTGAGGATTGAGGATTGAGGATTGAGGATTGAGGATTGAGGATTGAAGATTGAGTATTGATGATTGAATATTCAGGATTGAGGATTGAGGTTTGAGGATTGAGGATTGAGGATTGAGGGTTGAGGATTGAGTATTGAAGATTGAGTATTGATTCCTGAGGATTGAGGATCGAGGATTGGGGATTGAGGATTGGAGATTGATTATTGAGGATTGAAGATCGAGGATTGAGTATTGAGAATTGAGAATTGAGAATTGAGTATGAGGTCTGAGGGTTGAGGATTGAGGTTTGAGGAATGAGGATTGAGGGTTGGGGAATGAGGATTGAGGATTGAGGATTGAGGATTGAGGATGGAGGATGAGGGCTGAGGGTTGAGGATTGAGGATTGAGAAATGAGGATTGAGGATTGAGGATTTATATTGAGGATTGGGTATTGAGGATTGAAGAATGAGGATTGAGGAATTAGGATTGAGGATTGAGGATTGAGGATTGAAGATTGAGGATTGGGTATTGAGGATTGAAGAATCAGGATTGAGGATTGAGGATTGAGGATTGAGTATTGAAGATTGAGTGTTGACGATTGAAGATTGAGGATGAGGATTGAGGATTGAGGATTGAGGATTGAAGATTGTGTATTGAGGATTGAAGATTGAGGATTGAGTATTGAGGATTGAGGATTCAGGGTTGAAGATTGAGGATTGAGGATCGAGGATTGAGGATTGAGGATTGAGGATTGAAGATTGAATATCGATGATTGAATATTCAGGACTGAGGATTGAGGGTTGTGGATTGAGGACGAGGACTGAGGGTTGAATATTGATGTTTGAGGTCTGAGGTTCAAGGATTGAGGATTGAGAATTGAGGATTGAGGATTGAGGATTGAAGATTGAGGATTGGGTATTTAGGATTGAAGAATGAGGATTGAGGATTGAGGTTTGAGGAATGAGGACTGAGGGTTGGGGAATGAGGATTGAGGATTGAGGATTGAGGATTGAGGATGGAGGATGAGGGCTGAGGGTTGAGGATTGAGGATTGAGAAATGAGGATTGAGGATTGAGGATTTATATTGAGGATTGGGTATTGAGGATTGAAGAATGAGGATTGAGGAATTAGGATTGAGGATTGAGGATTGAGGATTGAAGATTGAGGATTGGGTATTGAGGATTGAAGAATCAGGATTGAGGATTGAGGATTGAGGATTGAGTATTGAAGATTGAGTGTTGAGGATTGAAGATTGAGGATGAGGATTGAGGATTGAGGATTGAGGATTGAGGATTGGGTATTGATGATTGAATATTGAGGATTGAGGATTGAGGATTGAAGATTGAGGATTAAGGATTGAAGATTGGGGATTGAGGACCTAGGATTGGAGGTTGATGATTGAGGATTGAAGATTGAGGATTGAGGATTGAGGATTGAGGATTGAGAATTGAGGATGAGGACTGAGTGTTGAGGATTGAGGTTTGAGGAATAAGGATTGAGGGTTGAGGATTGAGGATTGATAATTGAGGATTGAGGATTGAGTACTGAAGATTGAGTATTGATGCCTGAGGATTGAGGATTGGGGATTGAGGATTGAGGATTGAGGATTGAGGAATGGGGATTGAGGATTGAGCATTGAGGTTTGAGGACTGAGGGCTGAGGATTGAGGATTGACGATTGAGGATTGAGGATGAGGGCTGAGGGTTGAGGATTGAGGTTTGAGGACAGAGGACTGAGGATTGTCGATTGAGAATTGAGGATTGAGGATTGAGAATTGAAGATTGAGGATTGGGTATTGAGGATTGAAGAATGAGGATTGAGGATTGAGGATTGAGGACTGAGGATTGAGGATTGAAGGTTGTGGATTGGGTATTGAGGATTGAAGAATGAGGATTGAGGATTGAGGATTGAGGATTGAGGATAGAAGATTGAGTATTGAGGATTGAGGATTGAGTATTGAGGATTGAAGATTGAGTATTGAGTATTGAGGATTGAGGTTTGAGGATTGAAGATTGAGGATTGAGGATTGAGGATTGAGGATTGAGGATTGAGGATTGAAGATTGAATACTGATGATTGAATATTGAGGACTGAGGATTGAGGGTTGTGGATTGAGGACGAGGAGTGAGGGTTGAATATTGATGTTTGAGGTCTGAGGATTAAGGATTGAGGATTGAGAATTGAGGATTGAGGATTGAGGATTGAAGATTGAGGATTGGGTATTGAGGATTGAGGAATGAAGATTGAGGATTGAGGTTTGAGGATTGAGCATTGCAGATTGAGTATTGAGGATTGAAGATTGAGGATTGAGGATTGAGGATTGAGGAGTGAGGATTGAAGATTGAGTATTGAGAATTGAAGATTGAGGATAGAGGATTGTGTACTGAGGAGTGAGGATTGAGGATTGAGGATTGATGATTGAGGATTGGGGATTGAGGACTGAGGATTGAGAATTGAGAATTGAGGATGAAGACTGAGGGTTGAGGATTGAGGTTTGAGGAACGAGGATTGAGGATTGAGGATTGAGGATTGAGGATTGAGGATTGAAGATTGAGTATTGAGGATTGAAGATTGAGGATTGAAGGTTGAGTATTGATGAGTGAATATTGAGGATTGAGGATTGAGGATTGAGGATTGAGGATTGAGGATTGAGGATAGAAGATTGAGTATTGATGATTAAATATTGAGGATTGAGGATTGAGGTTTGAGGATTGAGGACGAGGACTGACGGTAGAGGATTTAGGTTTGGCGATTGAGGATTGAGGAGTGAGGATTGAGGATGAGTGCTAAGGGTCGGGGATTGAGGTTTGACGGCTGAGGACTGACGATTGTGGATTGAGAATTGAGGATTGATGTTTGAGGATTGAAGATTGAGGATTAGGTATTGAGGATTGAAGAATGAGGATTGGGTATTGAGGATTCAGGATTGAGGATTGAGGATCTAGGATTGGAGATTGATTATTGAGTATTGAAGGTTGAGGATTGTGGATTGAGGATTGAGGATTGAGGATTGAGGATTGAGGATTGAGGATTGAGGATTGAGGATTGAGGATTGAGTATTGAGGACTGGTGATTGAGGATTGAAGATTGAGGATTCAGAATTGAGGATTGAGAATTGAGGATTGAGGATTGAAGATTGAATATTGATGATTGAATATTGAGGACTGAGGATTGAGGTTTGTGGATTGAGGACGAGGACTGAGTGTTGAATATTGATGTTTGAGGTCTGAGGATTAAGGATTGAGGGTTGAGAATTGAGAATTGAGGATTGAGTATTGAAGATTGAGGATTGGGCATTGAGGATTGAAGAATGAGGATTGAGGATTGCGGTTTGAGGATTGGGGATTGCAGATTGAGTATTGAGGATTGAGGATTGAAATTCAGGATTGGGTATTGAGGGTTGAAGAATCAGGATTGAGGATTGAGGATTGAGGATTGAGTATTGAAGATTGAGTGTTGAGGATTGAAGATTGAGGATTGAGGATTGAGGATTGAGGATTGAGGATTGAAGATTGAGTATTGAGGATTGAAGATTGAGGATTGAGTATTGAGGATTGAGGATTCAGGGTTGAAGATTGAGGATTGAGGATTGAGGATTGAGGATTGAGGATTGAGGATTGAGGATTGAGGATTGAAGATTGAATATTGATGATCGAATATTGAGGACTGAGGATTGAGGGTTGTGGATTGAGGACGAGGACTGAGGGTTGAATAATGATGTTTGAGGTCTGAGGATCAAGGATTGAGGATTGAGAATTGAGGATTGAGGATTGAGGACTGAAGATTGAGGATTGGGTATTTAGGATTGAAGAATGAGGATTGAGGATTGAGGTTTGAGGGTTGAGGATTGAAGATTGAGTATTGATGATTGAATATTGAGGATTGAGGATTGAGGATTGAAGATTGAGGATTAAGGATTGAAGATTGGGGATTCAGGATCTAGGGTTGGAGGTTGATTATTGAGGATTGAAGATTGAGGATTGAGGATTGAGGATTGAGGATTGAGAATTGAGGATGAGGACTGAGTGTTGAGGATTGAGGTTTGAGGAATGAGGATTGAGGGTTGAGGATTGAGGATTGATAATTGAGGATTGAGGATTGAGTACTGAAGATTGAGTATTGATGCCTGAGGATTGAGGATTGGGGATTGAGGATTGAGGATTGAGTATTGAGGAATGGGGATTGAGGATTGAGCATTGAGGTTTGAGGACTGAGGGCTGAGGATTGAGGATTGACTATTGAGGATTGAGGATGAGGGCTGAGGGTTGAGGATTGAGGTTTGAGGACAGAGGACTGAGGATTGTCGATTGAGAATTGAGGATTGTGGATTGAGAATTGAAGATTGAGGATTGGGTATTGAGGATTGAAGAATGAGGATTGAGGATTGAGGATTGAGGACTGAGGATTGAGGATTGAAGATTGTGGATTGGGTATTGAGGATTGAAGAATGAGGATTGAGGATTGAGGATTGAGGATTGAGGATTGAGGATTGAAGATTGAGTTTTGAGGATTGAAGATTGAGGATTGAGTGTTGAGGATTGAGGATTCAGGGTTGAAGATTGAGGATTGAGGATTGAGGATTGAGGATTGAGGATTGAGGATTGAAGATTGAATATTGATGATTGAATATTGAGGCCTGAGTATTGAGGGTTGTGGATTGAGGACGAGGACTGAGGGTTGAATGTTGATGTTTGAGGTGTGAGGATTAAGGATTGAGGATTGAGAATTGAGGATTGAGGATTGAGGATTGATGATTGAGGATTGGGTATTTAGGATTGAAGAATGAGGATTGAGGATTGAGGTTTGAGTATTGAGGATTGAAGATTGAGTATCGATGATTGAATATTGAGGATTGAGGATTCAGGTTTGAGGATTGAGTCTGAAGACTGAGGGCTGAGGATTGAGGTTTGAGGAACGAGGATTGAGGATTGAGGATTGAGGACTAAGGATTGACGATTGAGTATTGAAGATTGAGGATTGATGACTGAGGATTGACGACTGAGAGTTGAGGATTGAGGATGATGATTGAAGATTGGGTATTGAGGATTGAATATTGAGGATTGAGGATTGAGGATTGAGAATTGAAGATTGAGTATTGAGTATTGAAGGTTGAGGATTGTGGATTGAGGATTAAGGATTGAGGATTGAATATTGTAGATTGAGTATTGATGCCTGAAGATTGAGGATTGAGGATTGAGGATTGAGGATTGAGGATTGAAGATTGAGTATCGAGGGTTGAAGATTGAGGATTGAAGATTGAGTGTTGATGATTGAATATTGAGGATTGAGGATTGAGGATTGAGGGTTGAGGATTGAGGATTGGGTATTGAGGATTGAGGAATGAGGATTGAGGATTGAGGTTTGAGGATTGAGGATTGCAGATTGAGTGTTGAGGATTGAAGATTGAGGATTGAGGACTGAGGATTGAGGAATGAGGATTGAAGATTGAGTATTGAGGATTGAAGATTGAGGATAGAGGATTGTGTACTGAGGATGGAGGATGAGGGCTGAGGGTTGAGGATTGAGGATTGAGAAATGAGGGTTGAGGATTGAGGATTGAAATTGAGGATAGGGTATTGAGGATTGAAGGATGAGGATTGAGGAATTAGGATTGAGGATTGAGGATTGAGGATTGAAGATTGAGGATTGGGTATTGAGGATTGAAGAATGAGGATTGAGGATTGAGGATTGAAGATTGAGTTTTGAGGATTGAAGATTGAGGATTGAGTGTTGAGGATTGAGGATTGTGGATTGAAGATTGAGGGTTCAGAACTGAGGATTGAGGATTGAGGATTGAGGATTGAAGATTGAATATTGATGATTGAATATTGAGGACTGAGGATTGAGTGTTGTGGATTGAGGACGAGGACTGAGGGTTGAATATTGATGTTTGAGGTCTGAGGATTAAGGATTGAGGGTTGAGAATTGAGAATTGAGGATTGAGGATTGAAGATTGAGGATTGGGCATTGAGGATTGAAGAATGAGGATTGAGGATTGAGGTTTGAGGATTGAGGATTGCAGATTGAGTATTGAGGATTGAAGATTGAGGATTCAGGATTGAGTATTGAAGATTGAGTATTGAGGATTGAGGATTGAGTATTGAGGATTGAAGATTGAGTATTGAGGACTGAAGGTTGAGGATTGAGGATTGAGTACTGAGGATTGAGGATTGAGGATTGAGGATTGAAGATTGAGTATTGAGGATTGAAGGTTGAGGACTGAAGATTGAGGATTGAGGATTGAGGATTGAGAATTGAGAATTGAGGATGAGGACTGAGGGTTGAGGATTGAGGTTTGAGGAATGAGGATTGAGGACTGAGGATTGAGAATTGAGGATTGAGGATTGAGGATTGAAATTGAGGATTGGGTATTGATGATTGAAGAATGAGGATTGAGGAATTAGGATTGAGGATTGAGGATTGAGGATTGAAGATTGAGGAGTGGGTATTGAGGATTGAAGATTGAGGATTGAGTATTGAGGATTGAGGATTGAGGATTGAAGATTGAGGGTTCAGAATTGAGGATTGAGGATTGAGGATTGAGGATTGAGGATTGAGGATTGAAGATTGAATATTGATGATTGAATATTGAGGACTGAGGATTGAGGGTTGTGGATTGAGGACGAGGACTGAGGGTTGAATATTGATGTTTGAGGTCTGAGGATTAAGGAATGAGGTTTGAGAATTGAGAATTGAGGATTGAGGATTGAGGATCTAGGATTGGAGATTGATTATTGAGTATTGAAGGTTGAAGATTGTGGATTGAGGATTGAGGATTGAGGATTGAGGATTGAGGATTGAGGATTGAGGGTTGAGGATTGAGGATTGAGGATTGAGGATTGAGGATTGAGGATTGAAGATTGAGTATTGATGATTGAATATTCAGGATTGAGGATTGAGGTTTGAGGATTGAGGATTGAGGATTGAGGGTTGAGGATTGAGTATTGAAGATTGAGTATTGATTCCTGAGGATTGAGGATCGAGGATTGGGGATTGAGGATTGGAGATTGATTATTGAGGATTGAAGATCGAGGATTGAGTATTGAGAATTGAGAATTGAGAATTGAGTATGAGGACTGAGGGTTGAGGATTGAGGTTTGAGGAATGAGGATTGAGGGTTGGGGAATGAGGATTGAGGATTGAGGATTGAGGATTGAGGATGGAGGATGAGGGCTGAGGGTTGAGGATTGAGGATTGAGAAATGAGGATTGAGGATTGAGGATTTATATTGAGGATTGGGTATTGAGGATTGAAGAATGAGGATTGAGGAATTAGGATTGAGGATTGAGGATTGAGGATTGAAGATTGAGGATTGGGTATTGAGGATTGAAGAATCAGGATTGAGGATTGAGGATTGAGGATTGAGTATTGAAGATTGAGTGTTGACGATTGAAGATTGAGGATGAGGATTGAGGATTGAGGATTGAGGATTGAAGATTGTGTATTGAGGATTGAAGATTGAGGATTGAGTATTGAGGATTGAGGATTCAGGGTTGAAGATTGAGGATTGAGGATTGAGGATTGAGGATTGAGGATTGAGGATTGAAGATTGAATATCGATGATTGAATATTCAGGACTGAGGATTGAGGGTTGTGGATTGAGGACGAGGACTGAGGGTTGAATATTGATGTTTGAGGTCTGAGGTTCAAGGATTGAGGATTGAGAATTGAGGATTGAGGATTGAGGATTGAAGATTGAGGATTGGGTATTTAGGATTGAAGAATGAGGATTGAGGATTGAGGTTTGAGGAATGAGGACTGAGGGTTGGGGAATGAGGATTGAGGATTGAGGATTGAGGATTGAGGATGGAGGATGAGGGCTGAGGGTTGAGGATTGAGGATTGAGAAATGAGGATTGAGGATTGAGGATTTATATTGAGGATTGGGTATTGAGGATTGAAGAATGAGGATTGAGGAATTAGGATTGAGGATTGAGGATTGAGGATTGAAGATTGAGGATTGGGTATTGAGGATTGAAGAATCAGGATTGAGGATTGAGGATTGAGGATTGAGTATTGAAGATTGAGTGTTGAGGATTGAAGATTGAGGATGAGGATTGAGGATTGAGGATTGAGGATTGAGGATTGGGTATTGATGATTGAATATTGAGGATTGAGGATTGAGGATTGAAGATTGAGGATTAAGGATTGAAGATTGGGGATTGAGGATCTAGGATTGGAGGTTGATTATTGAGGATTGAAGATTGAGGATTGAGGATTGAGGATTGAGGATTGAGAATTGAGGATGAGGACTGAGTGTTGAGGATTGAGGTTTGAGGAATAAGGATTGAGGGTTGAGGATTGAGGATTGATAATTGAGGATTGAGGATTGAGTACTGAAGATTGAGTATTGATGCCTGAGGATTGAGGATTGGGGATTGAGGATTGAGGATTGAGGATTGAGGAATGGGGATTGAGGATTGAGCATTGAGGTTTGAGGACTGAGGGCTGAGGATTGAGGATTGACGATTGAGGATTGAGGATGAGGGCTGAGGGTTGAGGATTGAGGTTTGAGGACAGAGGACTGAGGATTGTCGATTGAGAATTGAGGATTGAGGATTGAGAATTGAAGATTGAGGATTGGGTATTGAGGATTGAAGAATGAGGATTGAGGATTGAGGATTGAGGACTGAGGATTGAAGATTGAAGGTTGTGGATTGGGTATTGAGGATTGAAGAATGAGGATTGAGGATTGAGGATTGAGGATTGAGGATAGAAGATTGAGTATTGAGGATTGAGGATTGAGTATTGAGGATTGAAGATTGAGTATTGAGTATTGAGGATTGAGGTTTGAGGATTGAAGATTGAGGATTGAGGATTGAGGATTGAGGATTGAGGATTGAGGATTGAAGATTGAATACTGATGATTGAATATTGAGGACTGAGGATTGAGGGTTGTGGATTGAGGACGAGGAGTGAGGGTTGAATATTGATGTTTGAGGTCTGAGGATTAAGGATTGAGGATTGAGAATTGAGGATTGAGGATTGAGGATTGAAGATTGAGGATTGGGTATTGAGGATTGAGGAATGAAGATTGAGGATTGAGGTTTGAGGATTGAGCATTGCAGATTGAGTATTGAGGATTGAAGATTGAGGATTGAGGATTGAGGATTGAGGAGTGAGGATTGAAGATTGAGTATTGAGAATTGAAGATTGAGGATAGAGGATTGTGTACTGAGGAGTGAGGATTGAGGATTGAGGATTGATGATTGAGGATTGGGGATTGAGGACTGAGGATTGAGAATTGAGAATTGAGGATGAAGACTGAGGGTTGAGGATTGAGGTTTGAGGAACGAGGATTGAGGATTGAGGATTGAGGATTGAGGATTGAGGATTGAAGATTGAGTATTGAGGATTGAAGATTGAGGATTGAAGGTTGAGTATTGATGAGTGAATATTGAGGATTGAGGATTGAGGATTGAGGATTGAGGATTGAGGATTGAGGATAGAAGATTGAGTATTGATGATTAAATATTGAGGATTGAGGATTGAGGTTTGAGGATTGAGGACGAGGACTGACGGTAGAGGATTTAGGTTTGGCGATTGAGGATTGAGGAGTGAGGATTGAGGATGAGTGCTAAGGGTCGGGGATTGAGGTTTGACGGCTGAGGACTGACGATTGTGGATTGAGAATTGAGGATTGATGTTTGAGGATTGAAGATTGAGGATTAGGTATTGAGGATTGAAGAATGAGGATTGGGTATTGAGGATTCAGGATTGAGGATTGAGGATCTAGGATTGGAGATTGATTATTGAGTATTGAAGGTTGAGGATTGTGGATTGAGGATTGAGGATTGAGGATTGAGGATTGAGGATTGAGGATTGAGGATTGAGGATTGAGGATTGAGTATTGAGGACTGGTGATTGAGGATTGAAGATTGAGGATTCAGAATTGAGGATTGAGAATTGAGGATTGAGGATTGAAGATTGAATATTGATGATTGAATATTGAGGACTGAGGATTGAGGTTTGTGGATTGAGGACGAGGACTGAGTGTTGAATATTGATGTTTGAGGTCTGAGGATTAAGGATTGAGGGTTGAGAATTGAGAATTGAGGATTGAGTATTGAAGATTGAGGATTGGGCATTGAGGATTGAAGAATGAGGATTGAGGATTGCGGTTTGAGGATTGGGGATTGCAGATTGAGTATTGAGGATTGAGGATTGAAATTCAGGATTGGGTATTGAGGGTTGAAGAATCAGGATTGAGGATTGAGGATTGAGGATTGAGTATTGAAGATTGAGTGTTGAGGATTGAAGATTGAGGATTGAGGATTGAGGATTGAGGATTGAGGATTGAAGATTGAGTATTGAGGATTGAAGATTGAGGATTGAGTATTGAGGATTGAGGATTCAGGGTTGAAGATTGAGGATTGAGGATTGAGGATTGAGGATTGAGGATTGAGGATTGAGGATTGAGGATTGAAGATTGAATATTGATGATCGAATATTGAGGACTGAGGATTGAGGGTTGTGGATTGAGGACGAGGACTGAGGGTTGAATAATGATGTTTGAGGTCTGAGGATCAAGGATTGAGGATTGAGAATTGAGGATTGAGGATTGAGGACTGAAGATTGAGGATTGGGTATTTAGGATTGAAGAATGAGGATTGAGGATTGAGGTTTGAGGGTTGAGGATTGAAGATTGAGTATTGATGATTGAATATTGAGGATTGAGGATTGAGGATTGAAGATTGAGGATTAAGGATTGAAGATTGGGGATTCAGGATCTAGGGTTGGAGGTTGATTATTGAGGATTGAAGATTGAGGATTGAGGATTGAGGATTGAGGATTGAGAATTGAGGATGAGGACTGAGTGTTGAGGATTGAGGTTTGAGGAATGAGGATTGAGGGTTGAGGATTGAGGATTGATAATTGAGGATTGAGGATTGAGTACTGAAGATTGAGTATTGATGCCTGAGGATTGAGGATTGGGGATTGAGGATTGAGGATTGAGGATTGAGGAATGGGGATTGAGGATTGAGCATTGAGGTTTGAGGACTGAGGGCTGAGGATTGAGGATTGACTATTGAGGATTGAGGATGAGGGCTGAGGGTTGAGGATTGAGGTTTGAGGACAGAGGACTGAGGATTGTCGATTGAGAATTGAGGATTGTGGATTGAGAATTGAAGATTGAGGATTGGGTATTGAGGATTGAAGAATGAGGATTGAGGATTGAGGATTGAGGACTGAGGATTGAGGATTGAAGATTGTGGATTGGGTATTGAGGATTGAAGAATGAGGATTGAGGATTGAGGATTGAGGATTGAGGATTGAGGATTGAAGATTGAGTTTTGAGGATTGAAGATTGAGGATTGAGTGTTGAGGATTGAGGATTCAGGGTTGAAGATTGAGGATTGAGGATTGAGGATTGAGGATTGAGGATTGAGGATTGAAGATTGAATATTGATGATTGAATATTGAGGCCTGAGTATTGAGGGTTGTGGATTGAGGACGAGGACTGAGGGTTGAATGTTGATGTTTGAGGTGTGAGGATTAAGGATTGAGGATTGAGAATTGAGGATTGAGGATTGAGGATTGATGATTGAGGATTGGGTATTTAGGATTGAAGAATGAGGATTGAGGATTGAGGTTTGAGTATTGAGGATTGAAGATTGAGTATCGATGATTGAATATTGAGGATTGAGGATTCAGGTTTGAGGATTGAGTCTGAAGACTGAGGGCTGAGGATTGAGGTTTGAGGAACGAGGATTGAGGATTGAGGATTGAGGACTAAGGATTGACGATTGAGTATTGAAGATTGAGGATTGATGACTGAGGATTGACGACTGAGAGTTGAGGATTGAGGATGATGATTGAAGATTGGGTATTGAGGATTGAATATTGAGGATTGAGGATTGAGGATTGAGAATTGAAGATTGAGTATTGAGTATTGAAGGTTGAGGATTGTGGATTGAGGATTAAGGATTGAGGATTGAATATTGTAGATTGAGTATTGATGCCTGAAGATTGAGGATTGAGGATTGAGGATTGAGGATTGAGGATTGAAGATTGAGTATCGAGGGTTGAAGATTGAGGATTGAAGATTGAGTGTTGATGATTGAATATTGAGGATTGAGGATTGAGGATTGAGGGTTGAGGATTGAGGATTGGGTATTGAGGATTGAGGAATGAGGATTGAGGATTGAGGTTTGAGGATTGAGGATTGCAGATTGAGTGTTGAGGATTGAAGATTGAGGATTGAGGACTGAGGATTGAGGAATGAGGATTGAAGATTGAGTATTGAGGATTGAAGATTGAGGATAGAGGATTGTGTACTGAGGATGGAGGATGAGGGCTGAGGGTTGAGGATTGAGGATTGAGAAATGAGGGTTGAGGATTGAGGATTGAAATTGAGGATAGGGTATTGAGGATTGAAGGATGAGGATTGAGGAATTAGGATTGAGGATTGAGGATTGAGGATTGAAGATTGAGGATTGGGTATTGAGGATTGAAGAATGAGGATTGAGGATTGAGGATTGAGGATTGAGGATTGAAGATTGAGTGTTGAGGATTGAAGATTGAGGATTGAGGATTGAGGACTGAGGATTGAGGATTGAAGATTGAGTATTGAGGATTGAAGATTGAGGATTGAGTATTGAGGAATGAGGATTCAGGGTTGAAGATTGAGGATTGAGGATTGAGGATTGAGGATTGAGGATTGAGGATTGAAGATTGAATATTGATGATTGAATATTGAGGACTGAGGATTGAGGGTTGTGGAATGAGGACGAGGACTGAGGGTTGAATATTGTAGTTTGAGGTCCGAGGATTAAGGATTGAGGATTGAGAATTGAGGATTGAGGATTGAGGATTGAAGATTGAGGATTGGGTATTTACGATTGAAGAATGAGGATTGAGGATTGACGTTTGAGGATTGAGGATTGAAGATTGAGTATTGATGACTGAATATTGAGTATTGAGGATTGAGGTTTGAGGACTGAGGATTGAGGATTGAGAATTGAGGATTGATGTTTGAGGATTGAAGATTGAGGATTGGGTATTGAGGATTGAAGAATGCGGATTGAGGATTGAGGATTGAGGATTGAGGATTGAGGATCTAGGATTGGAGATTGAGTATTGATGATTGAATATTGAGGATTGGGGATTGAGGTTTGAGGATTGAGGACGAGGACTGACGGTAGAGGATTTAGGTTTGAGGATTGAGGATTGAGGACTGAGGATTGAGGATGAGTGCTAAGCTTCGTGGATTGAGGTTCGACGACTGAGGACTGAGGATTCCGGTTTGAGGACTGAGGACTGAGGATTGAGTATTGAGAATTGAGGATTGAGGATTGAGGATTGAAATTGAGGATTGGGTATTGAGGATTGAAGAATGAGGATTGAGGAATTAGGATTGAGGATTGAGGATTTAGGATTGAAGATTGAGGAGTGGGTATTGAGGATTGAAGATTGAGGATTGAGTATTGAGGATTGAGGATTGAGGATTCAAGATTGTGGATTGAGAATTGAGGATTGAGGATTGAGGATTGAGGATTGAAGATTGAATATTGATGATTGAATATGGAGGACTGAGGATTGAGGGTTGTGGATTGAGGACGAGGACTGAGGGTTGAATATTGATGTTTGAGGTCTGAGGATTAAGGATTGAGGGTTGAGAATTGAAGATTGAGGATTGAGGATTGAAGATTGAGGACTGGGTATTGAGGATTGAAGAATGAGGATTGAGGATTGAGGTTTGAGTATTGAGGATTGCAGGTTGGGTATTGATAATTGAAGATTGAGGATTGAGGATTGAAATTGAGGATTGGGTATTGAGGATTGAAGAATGAGGATTGAGGAATTAGGATTGAGGATTGTGGATTGAGGATTGAAGGTTGAATATTGATGATTGAATATTGAGGCCTGAGGATTGAGGGTTGTGGATTGAGGACGAGGACTGAGGGTTGAATGTTGATGTTTGAGGTGTGAGGATTAAGGATTGAGGATTGAGAATTGAGGATTGAGGATTGAGGATTGATGATTGAGGATTGGGTATTTAGGATTGAAGAATGAGGATTGAGGATTGAGGTTTGAGTATTGAGGATTGAAGATTGAGTATCGATGATTGAATATTGAGGATTGAGGATTCAGGTTTGAGGATTGAGGGTGAAGACTGAGGGCTGAGGATTGAGGTTTGAGGAACGAGGATTGAGGATTGAGGATTGAGGACTAAGGATTGACGATTGAGTATTGAAGATTGAGGATTGATGACTGAGGATTGACGACTGAGAGTTGAGGATTGAGGATGATGATTGAAGATTGGGTATTGAGGATTGAATATTGAGGATTGAGGATTGAGGATTGAGAATTGAAGATTGAGTATTGAGCATTGAAGGTTGAGGATTGTGGATTGAGGATTAAGGATTGAGGATTGAATATTGTAGATTGAGTATTGATGCCTGAAGATTGAGGATTGAGGATTGAGGATTGAAGATTGAGAATTGAAGATTGAGTATCGAGGGTTGAAGATTGAGGATTAAAGATTGAGTGTTGATGATTGAATATTGAGGATTGAGGATTGAGGATTGAGGGTTGAGGATTGAGGATTGGGTATTGAGGATTGAGGAATGAGGATTGAGGATTGAGGTTTGAGGATTGAGGATTGCAGATTGAGTGTTGAGGATTGAAGATTGAGGATTGAGGATTGAGGATTGAGGAATGAGGATTGAAGATTGAGTACTGAGGATTGAAGATTGAGGATAGAGGATTGTGTACTGAGGATGGAGGATGAGGGCTGAGGGTTGAGGATTGAGGATTGAGAAATGAGGGTTGAGGATTGAGGATTGAAATTGAGGATAGGGTATTGAGGATTGAAGAATGAGGATTGAGGAATTAGGATTGAGGATTGAGGATTGAGGATTGAAGATTGAGGATTGGGTATTGAGGATTGAAGAATGAGGATTGAGGATTGAGGATTGAGGATTGAGGATTGAAGATTGAGTGTTGAGGATTGAAGATTGAGGATTGAGGATTGAGGATTGAGGATTGAGGATTGAAGATTGAGTATTGAGGATTGAAGATTGAGGATTGAGTATTGAGGATTGAGTATTCAGGGTTGAAGATTGAGGATTGAGGATTGAGGATTGAGGATTGAGTATTGAGGATTGAAGATTGAATATTGATGATTGAATATTGAGGACTGAGGATTGAGGGTTGCGGATTGAGGACGAGGACTGAGGGTTGAATATTGTAGTTTGAGGTCCGAGGATTAAGGATTGAGGATTGAGAATTGAGGATTGAGGATTGAGGATTGAAGATTGAGGATTGGGTATTTACGATTGAAGAATGAGGATTGAGGATTGACGTTTGAGAATTGAGGATTGAAGATTGAGTATTGATGACTGAATATTGAGTATTGAGGATTGAGGTTTGAGGATTGAGGATGAAGACTGAGGGTTGAGGATTGAGGTTTGAGGAACGCGGATTGAGGATTGAGGATTGAGGACTAAGGATTGACGATTGAGTATTGAAGATTGAGGATTGATGACAGAGGATTGACGACTGAGAATTGAGGATTAAGGATTGATGATTGAAGATTGAGTATTGAGGATTGAATATTGCGGATTGGGGATTGAGGATTGAGGATTGAGGATTGAGGATTGAGGATTGAGGATTGTAATTGAGGATTGGGTATTGAGGATTGAAGAATGAGGATTGAGGAATTAGGATTGAGGATTGAGGATAGAGGATTGAAGATTGAGGATTGGGAATTGAGGATTGAAGAATCAGGATTGAGGATTGAGGATTGAGGATTGAGTATTGAAGACTGAGTGTTGAGGATTGAAGATTGAGGATTGAGGATTGAGGATTGAGGATTGAGGATTGAAGATTGAGTATTGAGGATTGAAGATTGAGGATTGAGTATTGAGGATTGAGGATTCAGGGTTGAAGATTGAGGATTGGGGATTGAGGATTGAGGATTGAGGATTGAGGATTGAGGATTGAAGATTGAATATCGATGATTGAATATTGAGGACTGAGGATTGAGGGTTGTGGATTGAGGACGAGGACTGAGGGTTGAATATTGATGTTTGAGGTCTGAGGATCAAGGATTGAGGATTGAGAATTGAGGATTGAGGATTGACGATTGAAGATTGAGGATTGGGTGTTTAGGATTGAAGAATGAGGATTGAGGATTGAGGATTGAGGTTTGAGGATTGAGGATTGGGGATTGAGGACTGAGGATTGAGGATTGAAGATTGAGTATTGAGGATTGAGGATTGAGGATTGAGGATTGAAGGTTGAGTATTGAGGATTGAAGGTTGAGGATTGAGGATTGAGTACTGAGGATTGGGGATTGAGGATTGAGGATTGAAGATTGGGGATTGATGATTGAGGATTGAGAATTGAGAATTGAGGATGAGGGCTGAGGGTTGAGGATAGAGGATTGAGGATTGAGGATTGAGGATTGAGCATTGAAGATTGAGTATTGATGCCTGATGATTGAGGATTGAGGATTGATGATTGAGGATCGAGGATTGAAATTGAGAATTGAGGATTGAAGATTGAGGATTGAGGTTTGAGGATTGAGGATGGAGGATGAGGGCTGAGGGTTGAGGATTGAGGATTGAGAAATGAGGATTGAGGATTGAGGACTGAAATCGAGGATTGGGTATTGAGGATTGAGGAATGAGGATTGAGGAATTAGGATTGAGGATTGAGGATTGAGGATTGAAGATTGAGGATTGGGTATTGAGGATTGAAGAATGAGGATTGAGGATTGAAGATTGAATATTGATGATTGAATATTGAGGATTGAGGATTGAGGATTGAGGATTGAGGATTGAGAATTGAAGATTGAGTTTTGAGTATTGAAGGTTGAGGATTGTGGATTGAGGATTAAGGATTGAGGATTGAATGTTGTAGATTGAGTATTGATGCCTGAATATTGAGGATTGAGGATTGAGGATTGAGGATTGAGGATTGAAGATTGAGTATCGAGGGTTGAAGATTGAGGATTGAAGATTGAGTGTTGATGATTGAATATTGAGGATTGAGGATTGAGGATTGAGGATTGAGGATTGAGGATTGGGTATTGAGGATTGAGGAATGAGGATTGAGGATTGAGGTTTGAGGATTGAGGATTGCAGATTGAGTGTTGAGGATTGAAGATTGAGGATTGAGGATTGAGGATTGAGGAATGAGGATTGAAGATTGAGTATTGAGGATTGAAGATTGAGGATAGAGTATTGTGTACTGAGGATGGAGGATGAGGGCTGAGGGTTGATGATTGAGGATTGAGAAATGAGGGTTGAGGATTGAGGATTGAAATTGAGGATAGGGTATTGAGGATTGAAGAATGAGGATTGAGGAATTAGGATTGAGGATTGAGGATTGAGGATTGAAGGTTGAGGATTGGGTATTGAGGATTGAAGAATGAGGATTGAGGATTGAGGATTGAGGATTGAGGATTGAAGATTGAGTGTTGAGGATTGAAGATTGAGGATTGAGGATTGAGGACTGAGGATTGAGGGTTGAAGATTGAGTATTGAGGATTGAAGATTGAGGATTGAGTATTGAGGAATGAGGATTCAGGGTTGAAGATTGAGGATTGAGGATTGAGGATTGAAGATTGAATATTGATGATTGAATATTGAGGACTGAGGATTGAGGGTTGTGGATTGAGGACGAGGACTGAGGGTTGAATATTGTAGTTTGAGGTCCGAGGATTAAGGATTGAGGATTGAGAATTGAGGATTGAGGATTGAGGATTGAAGATTGAGGATTGGGTATTTACGATTGAAGAATGAGGATTGAGGATTGACGTTTGAGGATTGAGGATTGAAGATTGAGTATTGATGACTGAATATTGAGTATTGAGGATTGAGGTTTGAGGATTGAGGATGAAGACTGAGGGTTGAGGATTGAGGTTTGAGGAACGAGGATTGAGGATTGAGGATTGAGGACTGAGGATTGAGGATTGAGGATTGAGGATTGAAGATTGAGTATTGATGATTGAATATTGAGGATTGAGGATTGAGGTTTGAGGATTGAGGACGAGGTCTGACGGTAGAGGATTTAGGTTTAAGGATTGAGGATTGAGGACTGAGGATTGAGGATGAGTGCTAAGCGTCGGGGATTGAGGTTCGACGACTGAGGACTGAGGATTGAGGATTGAGGATTGAAGATTGAGGATTGGGTATTGAGGATTGAAGAATGCGGATTGAGGATTGAGGATTGAGGATTGAGAATTGAGGATCTAGGATTGGAGATTGAGTATTGATGATTGAATATTGAGGATTGGGGATTGAGGTTTGAGGATTGAGGACGAGGACTGACGGTAGAGGATTTAGGTTTGAGGATTGAGGATTGAGGACTGAGGATTGAGGGTGAGTGCTAAGCGTCGTGGATTGAGGTTCGACGACTGAGGACTGAGGATTGCGGTTTGAGGACTGAGGACTGAGGATTGAGTATTGAGAATTGAGGATTGAGGATTGAGGATTGAAATTGAGGATTGGGTATTGAGGATTGAAGAATGAGGATTGAGGATTGAGGTTTGAGTATTGAGGATTGCAGGTTGGGTATTGATAATTGAAGATTGAGGATTGAGGATTGAAATTGAGGATTGGGTATTGAGGATTGAAGAATGAGGATTGAGGAATTAGGATTGAGGATTGAGGATTGAGGATTGAAGGTTGAGGACTGGGTATTGAGGATTGAGTATTCAGGGTTGAAGATTGAGGATTGAGGATTGAGGATTGAGGATTGAGGATTGAGGATTGAGGATTGAGAATTGAAGATTGAGTATTGAGTATTGAAGGTTGAGGATTGTGGATTGAGGGTTAAGGATTGAGGATTGAATATTGTAGATTGAGTATTGATGCCTGAGGATTGAGGATTGAGGATTGAGGATTGAGGATTGAGGATTGAAGATTGAGTACCGAGGGTTGAAGATTGAGGATTGAAGATTGAGTGTTGATGATGGAATATTGAGGATTGAGGATTGAGGATTGAGGATTGAGGATTGAGGATTGGGTATTGAGGATTGAGGAATGAGGATTGAGGATTGATGTTTGAGGATTGAGGATTGCAGATTGAGTGTTGAGGATTGAAGATTGAGGATTGAGGATTGAGGATTGAGGAATGAGGATTGAAGATTGAGTATTGAGGATTGAAGATTGAGGATAGAGGATTGTGTACTGAGGACGGAGGATGAGGGCTGAGGGTTGAGGACTGAGGGTTGAGAAATGAGGGTTGAGGATTGATGATTGAAATTGAGGATAGGGTATTGAGGATTGAAGAATGAGGATTGAGGAATTAGGATTGAGGATTGAGGATTGAGGATTGAAGATTGAGGATTGGGTATTGAGGATTGAAGAATGAGGATTGAGGATTGAGGATTGAGGATTGAGGATTGAAGATTGAGTGTTGAGGATTGAAGATTGAGGATTGAGGATTGAGGATTGAGGATTGAGGATTGATGATTGAGTATTGAGGATTGAAGATTGAGGATTGAGTATTGAGGATTGAGGATTCAGGGTTGAAGATTGAGGATTGAGGATTGAGGATTGAGGATTGAGGATTGAGGATTGAAGATTGAATATTGATGATTGAATATTGAGGACTGAGGATTGAGGGTTGTGTATTGAGGACGAGGACTGAGGGTTGAATATTGATGTTTGAGGTCCGAGGATTAAGGATTGAGGATTGAGAATTGAGGATTGAGGATTGAGGATTGAAGAATGAGGATTGGGTATTTAGGATTGAAGAATGAGGATTGAGGATTGACGTTTGAGGATTGAGGATCGAAGATTGAGTATTGATGACTGAATATTGAGTATTGAGGATTGAGGTTTGAGGATTGAGGATGAAGACTGAGGGTTGAGGATTGAGGATTGAGGAACGAGGATTGAGGATTGAGGATTGAGGACTAAGGATTGACGATTGAGTATTGAAGATTGAGGATTGATGACTGAGGATTGACGACGGAGAATTGAGGATTGAGGATTGATGATTGAAGATTGAGTATTGAGGATTGAATATTGCGGATTGAGGATTGAGGATTGAGGATTGAGGATTGAGGATTGAAGATTGAGTACCGAGGGTTGAAGATTGAGGATTGAAGATTGAGTGTTGATGATGGAATATTGAGGATTGAGGATTGAGGATTGAGGATTGAGGATTGAGGATTGGGTATTGAGGATTGAGGAATGAGGATTGAGGATTGATGTTTGAGGATTGAGGATTGCAGATTGAGTGTTGAGGATTGAAGATTGAGGATTGAGGATTGAGGATTGAGGAATGAGGATTGAAGATTGAGTATTGAGGATTGAAGATTGAGGATAGAGGATTGTGTACTGAGGACGGAGGATGAGGGCTGAGGGTTGAGGACTGAGGGTTGAGAAATGAGGGTTGAGGATTGATGATTGAAATTGAGGATAGGGTATTGAGGATTGAAGAATGAGGATTGAGGAATTAGGATTGAGGATTGAGGATTGAGGATTGAAGATTGAGGATTGGGTATTGAGGATTGAAGAATGAGGATTGAGGATTGAGGATTGAGGATTGAGGATTGAAGATTGAGTGTTGAGGATTGAAGATTGAGGATTGAGGATTGAGGATTGAGGATTGAGGATTGATGATTGAGTATTGAGGATTGAAGATTGAGGATTGAGTATTGAGGATTGAGGATTCAGGGTTGAAGATTGAGGATTGAGGATTGAGGATTGAGGATTGAGGATTGAGGATTGAAGATTGAATATTGATGATTGAATATTGAGGACTGAGGATTGAGGGTTGTGTATTGAGGACGAGGACTGAGGGTTGAATATTGATGTTTGAGGTCCGAGGATTAAGGATTGAGGATTGAGAATTGAGGATTGAGGATTGAGGATTGAAGAATGAGGATTGGGTATTTAGGATTGAAGAATGAGGATTGAGGATTGACGTTTGAGGATTGAGGATCGAAGATTGAGTATTGATGACTGAATATTGAGTATTGAGGATTGAGGTTTGAGGATTGAGGATGAAGACTGAGGGTTGAGGATTGAGGATTGAGGAACGAGGATTGAGGATTGAGGATTGAGGACTAAGGATTGACGATTGAGTATTGAAGATTGAGGATTGATGACTGAGGATTGACGACGGAGAATTGAGGATTGAGGATTGATGATTGAAGATTGAGTATTGAGGATTGAATATTGCGGATTGAGGATTGAGGATTGAGGATTGAGGATTGAGGATTGAATATTGTAGATTGAGTATTGATGCCTGAGGATTGAGGATTGAGGATTGAGGATTGAGGATTGAGGATTGAGGACTGAGGATTGAAGATTGAGTATTGAGGATTGAAGATTGAGTGTTGAAGATTGAGTATTGATGATTGAAGATTGAGGATTGAGGATTGAGGACTGAGGATTGAGGATTGAGGATTGAGGATTGAAGATTGAGTATTGATGATTGAATATTGAGGATTGAGGATTGAGGTTTGAGGATTGTGGACGAGGACTGACGGTAGAGGATTTAGGTTTGAGGATTGAGGATTGAGGACTGAGGATTGAGGATGAGTGCTAAGCGTCGGGGATTGAGGTTCGACGACTGTGGACTGAGGATTGAGGATTGAGAATTGAGGATTGATGTTTGAGGATTGAAGATTGAGGATTGGGTATTGAGGATTGAAGAATGAGGATTGAGGATTGAGGATTGAGGATTGAGGATTGAGGATCTAGGATTGGAGATTGAGTATTGATGATTGAATATTGAGGATTGAGGATTGAGGTTTGAGGATTGAGGACGAGGACTGACGGTAGAGGATTTAGGTTTGAGGATTGAGGATTGAGGACTGAGGATTGAGGGTGAGTGCTAAGCGTCGTGGATTGAGGTTCGACGACTGAGGACTGAGGATTGCGGTTTGAGGACTGAGGACTGAGGATTGAGTATTGAGAATTGAGGATTGAGGATTGAGGATTGAAATTAAGGATTGGGTATTGAGGATTGAAGAATGAGGATTGAGGAATTAGGATTGAGGATTGAGGATTTAGGATTGAAGATTGAGGAGTGGGTATTGAGGATTGAAGATTGAGGTTTGAGTATTGAGGATTGAGGATTGAGGATTCAAGATTGAGGATTGAGAATTGAGGATTGAGGATTGAGGATTGAGGATTGAAGATTGAATATTGATGATTGAATATTGAGGACTGAGGATTGAGGGTCGAGGATTGAGGACGAGGACTGAGTGTTGAATATTGATGTTTGAGGTCTGAGGATTAAGGATTGAGGGTTGAGAATTGAAGATTGAGGATTGAGGATTGAAGATTGAGGATTGGGTATTGAGGATTGAAGAATGAGGATTGAGGATTGAAATTGAGGATTGGGTATTGAGGATTGAAGAATGAGGATTGAGGAATTAGGAATGAGGATTGAGGATTGAGGATTGAAGGTTGAGGACTGGGTATTGAGGATTGAGTATTCAGGGTTAAAGATTGAGGATTGAGGATTGAGGATTGAGGATTGAGGATTGAGGATTGAAGATTGAATATTGATGATTGAATATTGAGGACTGAGGATTGAGGGTTGTGGATTGAGGACGAGGACTGAGTGTCGACTATTGATGTTTGAGGTCTGAGGATTAAGGATTGAGGATTGAGAATTGAGGATTGAGGATTGAGGATTGGAAATTGAGGATTGGGTATTTAGGATTGAAGAATGAGGATTGAGGATTGAGGTTTGAGGATTGAGGATTGAAGATTGAGTATTGATGATTGAATATTGAGGATTGAGGATTGAGGTCTGAGGATTGAGGACGAGGACTGACGGTTGAGGATTGAGGTCTGAGGATTGAGGATTGAGGATTGAGGATTGAGGATTGAGGATTGAGAATTGAAGATTGTGTATTGAGTATTGAAGGTTGAGGATTGTGGATTGAGGGTTAGGGATTGAGGATTGAATATTGTAGATTGAGTATTGATGCCTGACGATTGAGGATTGAGGATTGAGGATTGAGGATTGAGGATTGAAGATTGAGTATCGAGGGTTGAAGATTGAGGATTGAAGATTGAGTGTTGATGATGGAATATTGAGGATTGAGGATTGAGTATTGATGATTGAGGATTGAGGATTGGGTATTGAGGATTGAGGAATGAGGATTGAGGATTGAGGTTTGAGGATTGAGGATTGCAGATTGAGTGTTGAGGATTGAAGATTGAGGATTGAGGATTGAGGATTGAGGAATGAGGATTGAAGATTGAGTATTGAGGATTGAAGATTGAGGATAGAGGATTGTGTACTGAGGACGGAGGATGAGGGCTGAGGGTTGAGGATTGACGATTGAGAAATGAGGGTTGAGGATTGATGATTGAAATTGAGGATAGGGTATTGAGGATTGAAGAATGAGGATTGAGGAATTAGGATTGAGGATTGAGGATTGAGGATTGAAGATTGAGGATTGGGTATTGAGGATTGAAGAATGAGTATTGGGGATTGAGGATTGAGGATTGAGGATTGAGGATTGGTTATTGAGGATTGAAGAATGAGGATTGAGGATTGAGGATTGAGGATTGAGGATTGAGGATTGATGACTGAGGATTGACGACTGAGAATTGAGGATTGAGGATTGATGATTGAAGATTGAGTATTGAGGATTGAATATTGCGGATTGAGGATTGAGGATTGAGGATTGAGGATTGAGGATTGAATATTGTAGATTGAATATTGATGCCTGAGGATTGAGGATTGTGGATTGAGAATTGAGGATTGAGGATTGAGGATTGAGGATTGAAGATTGAGTATTGAGGATTGAAGATTGAGTGTTGAAGATTGAGTATTGATGATTGAATATTGAGGATTGGGTATTTAGGATTGAAGAATGAGGATTGAGGATTGACGTTTGAGGATTGAGGATTGAAGATTGAGTATTGATGACTGAATATTGAGTATTGAGGATTGAGGTTTGAGGATTGAGGATGAAGACTGAGGGTTGAGGATTGAGGATTGAGGAACGAGGATTGAGGATTGAGGATTGAGGACTAAGGATTGACGATTGAGTATTGAAGATTGAGGATTGATGACTGAGGATTGGCGACTGAGAATTGAGGATTGAGGATTGATGATTGAAGATTGAGTATTGAGGATTGAATATTGCGGATTGAGGATTGAGGATTGAGGATTGAGGATTGAGGATTGAATATTGTAGATTGAGTATTGATGCCTGAGGATTGAGGATTGTGGATTGAGGATTGAGGATTGAGGATTGAGGATTGAGGATTGAAGATTGAGTATTGAGGATTGAAGATTGAGTGTTGAAGATTGAGTATTGATGATTGAATATTGAGGATTGAGGATTGAGGACTGAGGATTGAGGATTGAGGATTGAGGATTCAAGATTGAGTATTGATGATTGAATATTGAGGATTGAGGATTGAGGTTTGAGGATTGTGGACGAGGACTGACGGTAGAGGATTTAGGTTTGAGGATTGAGGATTGAGGACTGAGGATTGAGGATGTGTGCTAAGCGTCGGGGATTGAGGTTCGACGACTGAGGACTGAGGATTGAGGACTGAGAATTGAGGATTGATGTTTGAGGATTGAAGATTGAGGATTGGGTATTGAGGATTGAGGATTGAGGACTGAGGATTGAGGATTGAGGATTGAGGATTGAAGATTGAGTATTGATGATTGAATATTGAGGATTGAGGATTGAGGTTTGAGGATTGTGGACGAGGACTGACGGTAGAGGATTTAGGTTTGAGGATTGAGGATTGAGGACTGAGGATTGAGGATGAGTGCTAAGCGTCGGGGATTGAGGTTCGACGACTGAGGACTGAGGATTGAGGACTGACAATTGAGGATTGATGTTTGAGGATTGAAGATTGAGGATTGGGTATTGAGGATTGAAGAATGAGGATTGAGGATTGAGGATTGAGGATTGAAGGTTGAGGATTGGGTATTGAGGATTGAAGAATGAGGATTGAGGATTGAGGATTGAGGATTGAGGATTGAAGATTGAGTGTTGAGGATTGAAGATTGAGGATTGAGGATTGAGGACTGAGGATTGAGGGTTGAAGATTGAGTATTGAGGATTGAAGATTGAGGATTGAGTATTGAGGAATGAGGATTCAGGGTTGAAGATTGAGGATTGAGGATTGAGGATTGAGGATTGAGGATTGAGGATTGAAGATTGAATATTGATGATTGAATATTGAGGACTGAGGATTGAGGGTTGTGGATTGAGGACGAGGACTGAGGGTTGAATATTGTAGTTTGAGGTCCGAGGATTAAGGATTGAGGATTGAGAATTGAGGATTGAGGATTGAGGATTGAAGATTGAGGATTGGGTATTTACGATTGAAGAATGAGGATTGAGGATTGACGTTTGAGGATTGAGGATTGAAGATTGAGTATTGATGACTGAATATTGAGTATTGAGGATTGAGGTTTGAGGATTGAGGATGAAGACTGAGGGTTGAGGATTGAGGTTTGAGGAACGAGGATTGAGGATTGAGGATTGAGGACTGAGGATTGAGGATTGAGGATTGAGGATTGAAGATTGAGTATTGATGATTGAATATTGAGGATTGAGGATTGAGGTTTGAGGATTGAGGACGAGGTCTGACGGTAGAGGATTTAGGTTTAAGGATTGAGGATTGAGGACTGAGGATTGAGGATGAGTGCTAAGCGTCGGGGATTGAGGTTCGACGACTGAGGACTGAGGATTGAGCATTGAGAATTGAGGATTGATGTTTGAGGATTGAAGATTGAGGATTGGGTATTGAGGATTGAAGAATGCGGATTGAGGATTGAGGATTGAGGATTGAGAATTGAGGATCTAGGATTGGAGATTGAGTATTGATGATTGAATATTGAGGATTGGGGATTGAGGTTTGAGGATTGAGGACGAGGACTGACGGTAGAGGATTTAGGTTTGAGGATTGAGGATTGAGGACTGAGGATTGAGGGTGAGTGCTAAGCGTCGCGGATTGAGGTTCGACGACTGAGGACTGAGGATTGCGGTTTGAGGACTGAGGACTGAGGATTGAGTATTGAGAATTGAGGATTGAGGATTGAGGATTGAAATTGAGGATTGGGTATTGAGGATTGAGGATTGAGGATTGAAGGTTGAGGACTGGGTATTGAGGATTGAGTATTCAGGGTTGAAGATTGAGGATTGAGGATTGAGGATTGAGGATTGAGGATTGAGGATTGAGGATTGAGAATTGAAGATTGAGTATTGAGTATTGAAGGTTGAGGATTGTGGATTGAGGGTTAAGGATTGAGGATTGAATATTGTAGATTGAGTATTGATGCCTGAGGATTGAGGATTGAGGATTGAGGATTGAGGATTGAGGATTGAAGATTGAGTACCGAGGGTTGAAGATTGAGGATTGAAGATTGAGTGTTGATGATGGAATATTGAGGATTGAGGATTGAGGATTGAGGATTGAGGATTGAGGATTGGGTATTGAGGATTGAGGAATGAGGATTGAGGATTGATGTTTGAGGATTGAGGATTGCAGATTGAGTGTTGAGGATTGAAGATTGAGGATTGAGGATTGAGGATTGAGGAATGAGTATTGAAGATTGAGTATTGAGGATTGAAGATTGAGGATAGAGGATTGTGTACTGAGGACGGAGGATGAGGGCTGAGGGTTGAGGACTGAGGGTTGAGAAATGAGGGTTGAGGATTGATGATTGAAATTGAGGATAGGGTATTGAGGATTGAAGAATGAGGATTGAGGAATTAGGATTGAGGATTGAGGATTGAGGATTGAAGATTGAGGATTGGGTATTGAGGATTGAAGAATGAGGATTGAGGATTGAGGATTGAGGATTGAGGATTGAAGATTGAGTGTTGAGGATTGAAGATTGAGGATTGAGGATTGAGGATTGAGGATTGAGGATTGATGATTGAGTATTGAGGATTGAAGATTGAGGATTGAGTATTGAGGATTGAGGATTCAGGGTTGAAGATTGAGGATTGAGGATTGAGGATTGAGGATTGAGGATTGAGGATTGAAGATTGAATATTGATGATTGAATATTGAGGACTGAGGATTGAGGGTTGTGTATTGAGGACGAGGACTGAGGGTTGAATATTGATGTTTGAGGTCCGAGGATTAAGGATTGAGGATTGAGAATTGAGGATTGAGGATTGAGGATTGAAGAATGAGGATTGGGTATTTAGGATTGAAGAATGAGGATTGAGGATTGACGTTTGAGGATTGAGGATCGAAGATTGAGTATTGATGACTGAATATTGAGTATTGAGGATTGAGGTTTGAGGATTGAGGATGAAGACTGAGGGTTGAGGATTGAGGATTGAGGAACGAGGATTGAGGATTGAGGATTGAGGACTAAGTATTGACGATTGAGTATTGAAGATTGAGGATTGATGACTGAGGATTGACGACGGAGAATTGAGGATTGAGGATTGATGATTGAAGATTGAGTATTGAGGATTGAATATTGCGGATTGAGGATTGAGGATTGAGGATTGAGGATTGAGGATTGAATATTGTAGATTGAGTATTGATGCCTGAGGATTGAGGATTGAGGATTGAGGATTGAGGATTGAGGATTGAGGACTGAGGATTGAAGATTGAGTATTGTGGATTGAAGATTGAGTGTTGAAGATTGAGTATTGATGATTGAAGATTGAGGATTGAGGATTGAGGACTGAGGATTGAGGATTGAGGATTGAGGATTGAAGATTGAGTATTGATGATTGAATATTGAGGATTGAGGATTGAGGTTTGAGGATTGTGGACGAGGACTGACGGTAGAGGATTTAGGTTTGAGGATTGAGGATTGAGGATTGAGTATTGAGAATTGAGGATTGAGGATTGAGGATTGAAATTAAGGATTGGGTATTGAGGATTGAAGAATGAGGATTGAGGAATTAGGATTGAGGATTGAGGATTTAGGATTGAAGATTGAGGAGTGGGTATTGAGGATTGAAGATTGAGGTTTGAGTATTGAGGATTGAGGATTGAGGATTCAAGATTGAGGATTGAGAATTGAGGATTGAGGATTGAGGATTGAGGATTGAAGATTGAATATTGATGATTGAATATTGAGGACTGAGGATTGAGGGTCAAGGATTGAGGACGAGGACTGAGTGTTGAATATTGATGTTTGAGGTCTGAGGATTAAGGATTGAGGGTTGAGAATTGAAGATTGAGGATTGAGGATTGAAGATTGAGGATTGGGTATTGAGGATTGAAGAATGAGGATTGAGGATTGAAATTGAGGATTGGGTATTGAGGATTGAAGAATGAGGATTGAGGAATTAGGAATGAGGATTGAGGATTGAGGATTGAAGGTTGAGGACTGGGTATTGAGGATTGAGTATTCAGGGTTAAAGATTGAGGATTGAGGATTGAGGATTGAGGGTTGAGGATTGAGGATTGAAGATTGAATATTGATGATTGAATATTGAGGACTGAGGATTGAGGGTTGTGGATTGAGGACGAGGACTGAGTGTCGACTATTGATGTTTGAGGTCTGAGGATTAAGGATTGAGGATTGAGAATTGAGGATTGAGGATTGAGGATTGGAAATTGAGGATTGGGTATTTAGGATTGAAGAATGAGGATTGAGGATTGAGGTTTGAGGATTGAGGATTGAAGATTGAGTATTGATGATTGAATATTGAGGATTGAGGATTGAGGTCTGAGGATTGAGGACGAGGACTGACGGTTGAGGATTGAGGTCTGAGGATTGAGGATTGAGGATTGAGGATTGAGGATTGAGGATTGAGAATTGAAGATTGTGTATTGAGTATTGAAGGTTGAGGATTGTGGATTGAGGGTTAGGGATTGAGGATTGAATATTGTAGATTGAGTATTGATGCCTGACGATTGAGGATTGAGGATTGAGGATTGAGGATTGAGGATTGAAGATTGAGTATCGAGGGTTGAAGATTGAGGATTGAAGATTGAGTGTTGATGATGGAATATTGAGGATTGAGGATTGAGTATTGATGATTGAGGATTGAGGATTGGGTATTGAGGATTGAGGAATGAGGATTGAGGATTGAGGTTTGAGGATTGAGGATTGCAGATTGAGTGTTGAGGATTGAAGATTGAGGATTGAGGATTGAGGATTGAGGAATGAGGATTGAAGATTGAGTATTGAGGATTGAAGATTGAGGATAGAGGATTGTGTACTGAGGACGGAGGATGAGGGCTGAGGGTTGAGGATTGACGATTGAGAAATGAGGGTTGAGGATTGATGATTGAAATTGAGGATAGGGTATTGAGGATTGAAGAATGAGGATTGAGGAATTAGGATTGAGGATTGAGGATTGAGGATTGAAGATTGAGGATTGGGTATTGAGGATTGAAGAATGAGTATTGGGGATTGAGGATTGAGGATTGAGGATTGAGGATTGGGTATTGAGGATTGAAGAATGAGGATTGAGGATTGAGGATTGAGGATTGAGGATTGAGGATTGATGACTGAGGATTGACGACTGAGAATTGAGGATTGAGGATTGATGATTGAAGATTGAGTATTGAGGATTGAATATTGCGGATTGAGGATTGAGGATTGAGGATTGAGGATTGAGGATTGAATATTGTAGATTGAATATTGATGCCTGAGGATTGAGGATTGTGGATTGAGAATTGAGGATTGAGGATTGAGGATTGAGGATTGAAGATTGAGTATTGAGGATTGAAGATTGAGTGTTGAAGATTGAGTATTGATGATTGAATATTGAGGATTGGGTATTTAGGATTGAAGAATGAGGATTGAGGATTGACGTTTGAGGATTGAGGATTGAAGATTGAGTATTGATGACTGAATATTGAGTATTGAGGATTGAGGTTTGAGGATTGAGGATGAAGACTGAGGGTTGAGGATTGAGGATTGAGGAACGAGGATTGAGGATTGAGGATTGAGGACTAAGGATTGACGATTGAGTATTGAAGATTGAGGATTGATGACTGAGGATTGACGACTGAGAATTGAGGATTGAGGATTGATGATTGAAGATTGAGTATTGAGGATTGAATATTGCGGATTGAGGATTGAGGACTGAGGATTGAGGATTGAGGATTGAATATTGTAGATTGAGTATTGATGCCTGAGGATTGAGGATTGTGGATTGAGGATTGAGGATTGAGGATTGAGGATTGAGGATTGAAGATTGAGTATTGAGGATTGAAGATTGAGTGTTGAAGATTGAGTATTGATGATTGAATATTGAGGATTGAGGATTGAGGACTGAGGATTGAGGATTGAGGATTGAGGATTCAAGATTGAGTATTGATGATTGAATATTGAGGATTGAGGATTGAGGTTTGAGGATTGTGGACGAGGACTGACGGTAGAGGATTTAGGTTTGAGGATTGAGGATTGAGGACTGAGGATTGAGGATGTGTGCTAAGCGTCGGGGATTGAGGTTCGACGACTGAGGACTGAGGATTGAGGACTGAGAATTGAGGATTGATGTTTGAGGATTGAAGATTGAGGATTGGGTATTGAGGATTGAGGATTGAGGACTGAGGATTGAGGATTGAGGATTGAGGATTGAAGATTGAGTATTGATGATTGAATATTGAGGATTGAGGATTGAGGTTTGAGGATTGTGGACGAGGACTGACGGTAGAGGATTTAGGTTTGAGGATTGAGGATTGAGGACTGAGGATTGAGGATGAGTGCTAAGCGTCGGGGATTGAGGTTCGACGACTGAGGACTGAGGATTGAGGACTGACAATTGAGGATTGATGTTTGAGGATTGAAGATTGAGGATTGGGTATTGAGGATTGAAGAATGAGGATTGAGGATTGAGGATTGAGGATTGAGGATTGAGGATCTAGGATTGGAGAGTGAGTATTGATGATTGAACATTGAGGATTGAGGATTGAGGTTTGAGGATTGAGGACGAGGACTGACGGTAGAGGATTTAGGTTTGAGGATTGAGGATTGAGGACTGAGGATTGAGGATGAGTGCTAAGCGTCGTGGATTGAGGTTCGACGACTGAGGACTGAGGATTGCGGTTTGAGGACTGAGGACTGAGGATTGAGTATTGAGAATTGAGGATTGAGGATTGAGGATTGAAATTGAGGATTGGGTATTGAGAATTGAAGAATGAGGATTGAGGAATTAGGATTGAGGATTGAGGATTGAGGATTGAAGATTGAGGAGTGGGTATTGAGGATTGAAGATTGAGGGTTGAGTATTGAGGATTGAGGATTGAGGATTGAAGATTGAGGATTGAGAATTGAGGATTGAGGATTGAGGATTGAGGATTGAAGATTGAATATTGATGATTGAATATTGAGGACTGAGGATTGAGGGTTGTGGATTGAGGACGAGGACTGAGGGTTGAATATTGATGTTTGGGGTCTGAGGATTAAGGATTGAGGGTTGAGAATTGAAGATTGAGGATTGAGGATTGAAGATTGAGGATTGAAGAATGAGGATTGAGGATTCAGGTTTGAGTATTGAGGATTGCAGGTTGAGTATTGATAATTGAAGATTGAGGATTGAGGATTGAAATTGATGATTGGGTATTGAGGATTGAAGAATGAGGATTGAGGAATTAGGATTGAGGATTGAGGATTGAGGATTGAAGGTTGAGGATTGGGTATTGAAGATTGAAGAATGAGGATTGAGGATTGAGGATTGAGGATTGAGGATTGAAGATTGAGTATTGAGGATTGAAGATTGAGGACTGGGTATTGAGGATTGAGTATTCAGGTTTGAAGATTGAGGATTGAGGATTGAGGATTGTGGACGAGGACTGACGGTAGAGGATTTAGGTTTGAGGATTGAGGATTGAGGACTGAGGATTGAGGATGTGTGCTAAGCGTCGGGGATTGAGGTTCGACGACTGAGGACTGAGGATTGAGGACTGAGAATTGAGGATTGATGTTTGAGGATTGAAGATTGAGGATTGGGTATTGAGGATTGAGGATTGAGGACTGAGGATTGAGGATTGAGGATTGAGGATTGAAGATTGAGTATTGATGATTGAATATTGAGGATTGAGGATTGAGGTTTGAGGATTGTGGACGAGGACTGACGGTAGAGGATTTAGGTTTGAGGATTGAGGATTGAGGACTGAGGATTGAGGATGAGTGCTAAGCGTCGGGGATTGAGGTTCGACGACTGAGGACTGAGGATTGAGGACTGACAATTGAGGATTGATGTTTGAGGATTGAAGATTGAGGATTGGGTATTGAGGATTGAAGAATGAGGATTGAGGATTGAGGATTGAGGATTGAGGATTGAGGATCTAGGATTGGAGAGTGAGTATTGATGATTGAATATTGAGGATTGAGGATTGAGGTTTGAGGATTGAGGACGAGGACTGACGGTAGAGGATTTAGGTTTGAGGATTGAGGATTGAGGACTGAGGATTGAGGATGAGTGCTAAGCGTCGTGGATTGAGGTTCGACGACTGAGGACTGAGGATTGCGGTTTGAGGACTGAGGACTGAGGATTGAGTATTGAGAATTGAGGATTGAGGATTGAGGATTGAAATTGAGGATTGGGTATTGAGAATTGAAGAATGAGGATTGAGGAATTAGGATTGAGGATTGAGGATTGAGGATTGAAGATTGAGGAGTGGGTATTGAGGATTGAAGATTGAGGGTTGAGTATTGAGGATTGAGGATTGAGGATTGAAGATTGAGGATTGAGAATTGAGGATTGAGGATTGAGGATTGAGGATTGAAGATTGAATATTGATGATTGAATATTGAGGACTGAGGATTGAGGGTTGTGGATTGAGGACGAGGACTGAGGGTTGAATATTGATGTTTGGGGTCTGAGGATTAAGGATTGAGGGTTGAGAATTGAAGATTGAGGATTGAGGATTGAAGATTGAGGATTGAAGAATGAGGATTGAGGATTCAGGTTTGAGTATTGAGGATTGCAGGTTGAGTATTGATAATTGAAGATTGAGGATTGAGGATTGAAATTGATGATTGGGTATTGAGGATTGAAGAATGAGGATTGAGGAATTAGGATTGAGGATTGAGGATTGAGGATTGAAGGTTGAGGATTGGGTATTGAAGATTGAAGAATGAGGATTGAGGATTGAGGATTGAGGATTGAGGATTGAAGATTAGTGTTGAGGATTGAAGATTGAGGATTGAGGATTGAGGATTGAGGATTGAGGATTGAAGATTGAGTATTGAGGATTGAAGATTGAGGACTGGGTATTGAGGATTGAGTATTCAGGTTTGAAGATTGAGGATTGAGGATTGAGGATTGAGGATTGAAGATTGAATATTGATGATTGAATATTGAGGACTGAGGATTGAGGGTTGTGGATTGAGGACGAGGACTGAGTGTCGACTATTGATGTTTGAGGTCTGAGGATTAAGGATTGAGGATTGAGAATTGAGGATTGAGGATTGAGGATTGGAAATTGAGGATTGGGTATTTAGGATTGAAGAATGAGGATTGAGGATTGAGGTTTGAGGATTGAGGATTGAAGATTGAGTATTGATGATTGAATATTGAGGATTGAGGATTGAGGTCTGAGGATTGACGTTTGAGAATTGAGGATTGAAGTTTGAGTATTGATGACTGAATATTGAGTATTGAGGATTGAGGTTTGAGGATTGAGGATGAAGAGTGAGGGTTGAGGATTGAGGATTGAGGAACGAGGATTGAGGATTGAGGATTGAGGACTAAGGATTGACGATTGATTATTGAAGATTGAGGATTGATGACTGAGGATTGACGACTGAGGATTGAGGATTGAGGATTGATGATTGAAGATTGAGTATTGAGGATTGGATATTGCGGATTGAGGATTGAGGATTGAGGATTGAATATTGTAGATTGAGTATTGATGCCTGAGGATTGAGGATTGAGGATTGGGGATTGAGGATTGAGGATTGAGGATTGAGGATTGAAGATTGAGTATTGAGGATTGAAGATTGAGGGTTGAAGATTGAGTATTGATGATTGAATATTGAGGATTGAGGATTGAGGACTGAGGATTGAGGATTGAGGATTGAGGATTGAAGATTGAGGATTGGGTATTGAGGATTGAAGAATGAGGATTGAGGATTCAGGTTTGAGTATTGAGGATTGCAGGTTGAGTATTGATAATTGAAGATTGAGGATTGAGGATTGAAATTGATGATTGGGTATTGAGGATTGAAGAATGAGGATTGAGGAATTAGGATTGAGGATTGAGGATTGAGGATTGAAGGTTGAGGATTGGGTATTGAGGATTGAAGAATGAGGATTGAGGATTGAGAATTGAGAATTGAGATTTGAGTATGAGGGCTGAGGGTTGAGGATTGAGGTTTGGGAAATGGGGATTGAGGATTGAGGATTGAGGATTGAGGATTGAGGATTGAGGATTGAGGATTGAGGATTGAGGGTTGAGTATTGAAGATTGAGTATTGATCACTGAGGATTGAGGATTGAGGATTGAGGATTGAAGATTGATTATTGAGGATATAAGATTGAGGATTGATGATTGAGAATTGAGGATGGAGGATGAGGGCTGAGGGTAGACGATTGAGGTTTGAGGACAGAGGACTGAGGATTGAGGATTGAGAATTGAGGATTGAGGATTGAGGATTGAAGATTGAGGATTGGGTATTGAGTATTGAAGAATGAGGATTGAGGATTGAGGATTGAGGATTGAGGATTGAGGATTGAATATTGAGTATTGAGGATTGTAGATTGACGATTGAGGATTAAGGATTGAGGATTGAGGTTTGAGGATTGAGGATTGAAGATTGAGTATTGAGGATTGAAGATTGACGATTGAGAATTAAGGATTTAAGATTGAGGATTAAGGATTGAAGATTAGGGATTGAGGATCTAGGATTGGAAGTTGATTTTTGAGGATTGAAGATTGAGGATTGAAGATTGAGGATTGAGGATAGAGGATTGAAGATGGAGGATGAGGGCTGAGGGTTGAGGTTTGAGGTTTGAGTATTGAATCCTGAGAATTCAGGATATTCTATTGAGTATTGAGAATTGAGGGTTGATGGTTGAGTATTGAGCATTGGGGTTGACGATTGAGTATTGAAGATTGAGGACTGATGATTGAGGATTGAGGATTGAGGATTGAGGATTGAGTATTGAGTATTAAAGATTGAGGATTGATGATAGAGGATTGAGGACTGAGCGCTGAGGTTTGAGGACTGAGGACTGAGTATTGAGAATTGAGGATTGAGGATTGAGGACTGAGGATTGAAGGGTGAGGATTGGGGACTGAGGATTGAATATTCAGGATTGAGGATTGAGGACTGAGGATTGAGGATTGATGATTGAAGATTGATTATTGATGATTGAAGGTTGAGGATTGAGGATTGAGGATTGAAGATTGAGGACTGAGCGTTGATGGTTTAGTGATGAGAATTGATATTTGTGGATTGACATTTGAAGAGTTAAGAATGGGGATTGAGTATTGAAAACTGTGAATTGAGGATATTCTATTGAGGACTGAGGATTGACAATTGATTTAAGAGGACTGAGGGCTGAAGATTGAGGATTCAGGATTGAGGATTAGGGATTGAGGTTTGAGGACTGAGGATTGAGGGTTGAGGATTCAGGATTGAGGATTGACGCTTGAGGATTGAGGATTGACGGTTGAGGATAGGGTATTGAGGATTGAACATTGAGGATTGAGGATTGAGGATTGAGGATTGAGGATTGAAGATTGAATATTGATGATTGAATATTGAGGACTGAGGGTTGAGGGTTGTGGATTGAGGACGAGGACTGAGTGTCGACTATTGATGTTTGAGGTCTGAGGATTAAGGATTGAGGATTGAGAATTGAGGATTGAGGATTGAGGATTGGAAATTGAGGATTGGGTATTTAGGATTGAAGAATGAGTATTGAGGATTGAGGTTTGAGTATTGAGGATTGCAGGTTGAGTATTGATAATTGAAGATTGAGAATTGAGGATTGAAATTGAGGATTGGGTATTGAGGATTGAAGAATGAGGATTGAGGAATTAGGATTGAGGATTGAGGATTGAGGATTGAAGGTTGAGGATTGGGTATTGAAGATTGAAGAATGAGGATTGAGGATTGAGGATTGAGGATTGAGGATTGAAGATTAGTGTTGAGGATTGAAGATTGAGGATTGAGGATTGAGGATTGAGGATTGAGGATTGAAGATTGAGTATTGAGGATTGAAGATTGAGGACTGGGTATTGAGGATTGAGTATTCAGGTTTGAAGATTGAGGATTGAGGATTGAGGATTGAGGATTGAGGATTGAGGATTGAAGATTGAATATTGATGATTGAATATTGAGGACTGAGGATTGAGGGTTGTGGATTGAGGACGAGGACTGAGTGTCGACTATTGATGTTTGAGGTCTGAGGATTAAGGATCGAGGATTGAGAATTGAGGATTGAGTATTGAGGATTGGAAATTGAGGATTGGGTATTTAGGATTGAAGAATGAGGATTGAGGATTGAGGTTTGAGGATTGAGGATTGAAGATTGAGTATTGATGATTGAATATTGAGGATTGAGGATTGAGGTCTGAGGATTGACGTTTGAGAATTGAGGATTGAAGTTTGAGTATTGATAACTGAATATTGAGTATTGAGGATTGAGGTTTGAGGATTGAGGATGAAGACTGAGGGTTGAGGATTGAGGATTGAGGAACGAGGATTGAGGATTGAGGATTGAGGACTAAGGATTGACGATTGATTATTGAAGATTGAGGATTGATGACTGAGGATTGACGACTGAGAATTGAGGATTGAGGATTGATGATTGAAGATTGAGTATTGAGGATTGGATATTGCGGATTGAGGATTGAGGATTGAGGATTGAGGATTGAGGATTGAATATTGTAGATTGAGTATTGATGCCTGAGGATTGAGGATTGAGGATTGGGGATTGAGGATTGAGGATTGAGGATTGAGGATTGAAGATTGAGTATTGAGGATTGAAGATTGAGGGTTGAAGATTGAGTATTGATGATTGAATATTGAGGATTGAGGATTGAGGACTGAGGATTGAGGATTGAGGATTGAGGATTGAAGATTGAGTATTGATGATTGAATATTGAGGATTGAGGATTGAGGTTTGAGGATTGTGGACGAGGACTGACGGTAGAGGATTTAGGTTTGAGGAGTGAGGATTGAGGACTGAGGATTGAGGATGAGTGCTAAGCGTCGGGGATTGAGGTTCGGCAACTGAGGACTGAGGATTGAGGATTGAGAATTGAGGATTGATGTTTGAGGATTGAAGATTGAGGATTGGGTATTGAGGATTGAAGAATGAGGATTGAGGATTGAGGATTGAGGATTGAGGATTGAGGATTGATGACTGAGGATTGACGACTGAGAGTTGAGGATTGAGGATTGATGATTGAAGATTGAGTATTGAGGATTGAATATTGCGGATTGAGGATTGAGGATTGAGGATTGAGGATTGAGGATTGAATATTGTAGATTGAGTATTGATGCCTGAGGATTGAGGATTGTGGATTGAGGATTGAGGATTGAGGATTGAGGATTGAGGATTGAAGATTGAGTATTGAGGATTGAAGATTGAGTGTTGAAGATTGAGTATTGATGATTGAATATTGAGGATTGAGGATTGAGGACTGAGGATTGAGGATTGAGGATTGAGGATTGAAGATTGAGTATTGATGATTGAATATTGAGGATTGAGGATTGAGGATTGAGGATTGAGGATTGAAGATTAGTGTTGAGGATTGAAGATTGAGGATTGAGGATTGAGGATTGAGGATTGAGGATTGAAGATTGAGTATTGAGGATTGAAGATTGAGGACTGGGTATTGAGGATTGAGTATTCAGGTTTGAAGATTGAGGATTGAGGATTGAGGATTGAGGATTGAGGATTGAGGATTGAAGATTGAATATTGATGATTGAATATTGAGGACTGAGGATTGAGGGTTGTGGATTGAGGACGAGGACTGAGTGTCGACTATTGATGTTTGAGGTCTGAGGATTAAGGATCGAGGATTGAGAATTGAGGATTGAGTATTGAGGATTGGAAATTGAGGATTGGGTATTTAGGATTGAAGAATGAGGATTGAGGATTGAGGTTTGAGGATTGAGGATTGAAGATTGAGTATTGATGATTGAATATTGAGGATTGAGGATTGAGGTCTGAGGATTGACGTTTGAGAATTGAGGATTGAAGTTTGAGTATTGATAACTGAATATTGAGTATTGAGGATTGAGGTTTGAGGATTGAGGATGAAGACTGAGGGTTGAGGATTGAGGATTGAGGAACGAGGATTGAGGATTGAGGATTGAGGACTAAGGATTGACGATTGATTATTGAAGATTGAGGATTGATGACTGAGGATTGACGACTGAGAATTGAGGATTGAGGATTGATGATTGAAGATTGAGTATTGAGGATTGGATATTGCGGATTGAGGATTGAGGATTGAGGATTGAGGATTGAGGATTGAATATTGTAGATTGAGTATTGATGCCTGAGGATTGAGGATTGAGGATTGGGGATTGAGGATTGAGGATTGAGGATTGAGGATTGAAGATTGAGTATTGAGGATTGAAGATTGAGGGTTGAAGATTGAGTATTGATGATTGAATATTGAGGATTGAGGATTGAGGACTGAGGATTGAGGATTGAGGATTGAGGATTGAAGATTGAGTATTGATGATTGAATATTGAGGATTGAGGATTGAGGTTTGAGGATTGTGGACGAGGACTGACGGTAGAGGATTTAGGTTTGAGGAGTGAGGATTGAGGACTGAGGATTGAGGATGAGTGCTAAGCGTCGGGGATTGAGGTTCGGCAACTGAGGACTGAGGATTGAGGATTGAGAATTGAGGATTGATGTTTGAGGATTGAAGATTGAGGATTGGGTATTGAGGATTGAAGAATGAGGATTGAGGATTGAGGATTGAGGATTGAGGATTGAGGATTGATGACTGAGGATTGACGACTGAGAGTTGAGGATTGAGGATTGATGATTGAAGATTGAGTATTGAGGATTGAATATTGCGGATTGAGGATTGAGGATTGAGGATTGAGGATTGAGGATTGAATATTGTAGATTGAGTATTGATGCCTGAGGATTGAGGATTGTGGATTGAGGATTGAGGATTGAGGATTGAGGATTGAGGATTGAAGATTGAGTATTGAGGATTGAAGATTGAGTGTTGAAGATTGAGTATTGATGATTGAATATTGAGGATTGAGGATTGAGGACTGAGGATTGAGGATTGAGGATTGAGGATTGAAGATTGAGTATTGATGATTGAATATTGAGGATTGAGGATTGAGGTTTGAGGATTGTGGACGAGGACTGACGGTAGAGGATTTAGGTTTGAGGATTGAGGATTGAGGACTGAGGATTGAGGATGAGTGCTAAGCGTCGGGGATTGAGGTTCGACGACTGAGGACTGAGGATTGAGGACTGACAATTGAGGATTGATGTTTGAGGATTGAAGATTGAGGATTGGGTATTGAGGATTGAAGAATGAGGATCGAGGATTGAGGATTGAGGATTGAGGATTGAGGATCTAGGATTGGAGATTGAGTATTGATGATTGAATATTGAGGATTGAGGATTGAGGTTTGAGGATTGAGGACGAGGACTGACGGTAGAGGATTTAGGTTTGAGGATTGAGGATTGAGGACTGAGGATTGAGGACTGAGGATTGAGGATGAGTGCTAAGCGTCGTGGATTGAGGTTCGACGACTGAGGACTGAGGATTGCGGTTTGAGGACTGAGGACAGAGGATTGAGTATTGAGAATTGAGGATTGAGGATTGAGGATTGAAATTGAGGATTGGGTATTGAGGATTGAAGAATGAGGATTGAGGAATTAGGATTGAGGATTGAGGATTGAGGATTGAAGATTGAGGAGTGGGTATTGAGGATTGAAGATTGAGGATTGAGTATTGAGGATTGAGGATTGAGGATTGAAGATTGAGGATTGAGAATTGAGGATTGAGGATTGAGGATTGAGGATTGAAGATTGAATATTGATGATTGAATATTGAGGACTGAGGATTGAGGGTTGTGGATTGAGGACGAGGACTGAGGGTTGAATATTGATGTTTGAGGTCTGAGGATTAAGGATTGAGGGTTGAGAATTGAAGATTGAGGATTGAGGAACGAAGATTGAGGATTGGGTATTGAGGATTGATGAATGAGGATTGAGGATTCAGGTTTGAGTATGGAGGATTGCAGGTTGAGTATTGATAATTGAAGATTGAGGATTGAGGATTCAAATTGATGATTGGGTATTGAGGATTGAAGAATGAGGATTGAAGATTGAGGATTGAGGATAGAGGATTGAAGATGGAGGATGAGGGCTGAGGGTTGAGGTTTGAGGTTTGAGTATTGAATCCTGAGAATTCAGGATATTCTATTGAGTATTGAGAATTGAGGGTTGATGGTTGAGTATTGAGCATTGGGGTTGAGGATTGAGTATTGAAGATTGAGGACTGATGATTGAGGATTGAGGATTGAGGATTGAGGATTGAGTATTGAGTATTAAAGATTGAGGACTGATGATAGAGGATTGAGGATTGAGCGCTGAGGTTTGAGGACTGAGGACTGAGTATTGAGAATTGAGGATTGAGGATTGAGGACTGAGGATTGAAGATTGAGGATTGGGGACTGAGGATTGAATATTCAGGATTGAGGATTGAGGATTGAGGATTGAGGATTGATGATTGAAGATTCATTATTGATGATTGAAGGTTGAGGATTGAGGATTGAGGATTGAGGATTCAAGATTGACGACTGAGCGTTGATGGTTTAGTGATGAGAATTGATATTTGTGGATTGAGATTTGAAGAGTTAAGAATGGGGATTGAGTATTGAAAACTGTGAATTGAGGATATTCTATTGAGGACAGAGGATTGACAATTGATTTAAGAGGACTGAGGGCTGAAGATTGAGGATTCAGGATTGAGGATTAGGGATTGAGGTTTGAGGACTGAGGATTGAGGGTTGAGGATTCAGGATTGAGGATTGACGCTTGAGGATTGAGGATTGACGATTGAGGATAGGGTATTGAGGATTGAACATTGAGGATTGAGGATTGAGGATTGAGGATTGAGGATTGAGGATGAGGGCTGAGAGTTGAGGATTGAGGTTTGAGGTCTGAGGACTGAGGATTGAGGACTGAGAATTGAGGATTCAGGATTGAGGATTGAAGATTGAGGATTGGGGACTGAGTGTTGAGGGTTGAGTGATGAGAATTGATGTTTGTGGATAGATATTTGAAGATTGCAGATTGAGTATTGAGTATTGAAATGTGTGAATTGATGATATTCTATTGAGGACTGAGAATTGACGACTGATTGTTGAGGACTGAGGTCTGAAGATTGAGGATTCAGGATTGTGGATTCAGGATTGAGGTTTGAGGACTGAGAATTGAGGACTGAGTATTGAGAATTGAGGATTGAGGATTGAGGGTTGAGGATTGAATATTGAGGATTGGGTATTGCGGATTGAACATTGAAGAATGAGGATTGAGGAATTAGGATTGAGAATTGAGGATTGAGGATTGAAGGTTGAGGATTGGGTATTGAGGATTGAAGAATGAGGATTGAGGATTGAGGATTGAGGTTTGAGGATTGAAGATTAGTGTTGAGGATTGAAGATTGAGGATTGAGGATTGAGGATTGAGGATTGAGGATTGAAGATTGAGTATTGAGGATTGAAGATTGAGGACTGGGTATTGAGGATTGAGTATTCAGGGTTGAAGATTGAGGATTGAGGATTGAGGATTGAGGATTGAGGATTGAGGATTGAAGATTGAATATTGATGATTGAATATTGAGGACTGAGGGTTGAGGGTTGTGGATTGAGGACGAGGACTGAGTGTCGACTATTGATGTTTGAGGTCTGAGGATTAAGGATTGAGGATTGAGAATTGAGGATTGAGGATTGAGGATTGGAAATTGAGGATTGGGTATTTAGGATTGAAGAATGAGGATTGAGGATTGAGGTTTGAGTATTGAGGATTGCAGGTTGAGTATTGATAATTGAAGATTGAGGATTGAGGATTGAAATTGAGGATTGGGTATTGAGGATTAAAGAATGAGAATTGAGGAATTAGGATTGAGGATTGAGGATTGAGGATTGAAGGTTGAGGATTGGGTATTGAAGATTGAAGAATGAGGATTGAGGATTGAGGATTGAGGATTGAGGATTGAGGATTGAAGATTAGTGTTGAGGATTGAAGATTGAGGATTGAGGATTGAGGATTGAGGATTGAGGATTGAAGATTGAGTATTGAGGATTGAAGATTGAGGACTGGGTATTGAGGATTGAGTATTCAGGGTTGAAGATTGAGGATTGAGGATTGAGGATTGAGGATTGAGGATTGAGGATTGAAGATTGAAAATTCATGATTGAATATTGAGGACTGAGGATTGAGGGTTGTGGATTGAGGACGAGGACTGAGTGTCGACTATTGATGTTTGAGGTCTGAGGATTAAGGATTGAGGATTGAGAATTGAGGATTGAGGATTGAGGATTGGAAATTGAGGATTGGGTATTTAGGATTGAAGAATGAGGATTGAGGATTGAGGTTTGAGGATTGAGGATTGAAGATTGAGTATTGATGATTGAATATTGAGGATTGAGGATTGAGGTCTGAGGATTGACGTTTGAGAATTGAGGATTGAAGTTTGAGTATTGATGACTGAATATTGAGTATTGAGGATTGAGGTTTGAGGATTGAGGATGAAGACTGAGGGTTGAGGATTGAGGATTGAGGAACGAGGATTGAGGATTGAGGATTGAGGACTAAGGATTGACGATTGAGTATTGAAGATTGAGGATTGATGACTGAGGATTGACGACTGAGAATTGAGGATTGAGTATTGATGATTGAAGATTGAGTATTGAGGATTGGATATTGCGGATTGAGGATTGAGGATTGAGGATTGAGGATTGAGGATTGAATATTGTAGATTGAGTATTGATGCCTGAGGATTGAGGATTGAGGATTGGGGATTGAGGATTGAGGATTGAGGATTGAGGATTGAAGATTGAGTATTGAGGATTGAAGATTGAGGGTTGAAGATTGAGTATTGATGATTGTATATTGAGGATTGAGGATTGAGGACTGAGGATTGAGGATTGAGGATTGAGGATTGAAGATTGAGTATTGATGATTGAATATTGAGGATTGAGGATTGAGGTTTGAGGATTGTGGACGAGGACTGACGGTAGAGGATTTAGGTTTGAGGATTGAGGATTGAGGACTGAGGATTGAGGATGAGTGCTAAGCGTCGGGGATTGAGGTTCGACGACTGAGGACTGAGGATTGCGGTTTGAGGACTGAGGACCGAGGATTGAGTATTGAGAATTGAGGATTGAGGATTGAGGATTGAAATTGAGGATTGGGTATTGAGGATTGAAGAATGAGGATTGAGGAATTAGGATTGAGGATTGAGGATTGAGGATTGAAGATTGAGGAGTGGGTATTGAGGATTGAAGATTGAGGTTTGAGTATTGAGGATTGAGGATTGAGGATTGAAGATTGAGGATTGAGAATTGAGGATTGAGGATTGAGGTTTGAGGATTGAAGATTGAATATTGATGATTGAATATTGAGGACTGAGGATTGAGGGTTGTGGATTGAGGACGAGGACTGAGGGTTGAATATTGATGTTTGAGGTCTGAGGATTAAGGATTGAGGGTTGAGAATTGAAGATTGAGGATTGAGGATTGAAGATTGAGGATTGGGTATTGAGGATTGAAGAATGAGGATTGAGGATTCATGTTTGAGTATTGAGGATTGCAGGTTGAGTATTGATAATTGAAGATTGAGGATTGAGAATTGAAATTGAGGATTGGGTATTGAGGATTGAAGAATGAGCATTGAGGAATTAGGATTGAGGATTGAGGATTGAGGATTGAAGGTTGAGGATTGGGTATTGAGGATTGAAGAATGAGGATTGAGGATTGAGGATTGAGAATTGAGAATTGAGATTTGAGTATGAGGGCTGAGGGTTGAGGATTGAGGTTTGGGAAATGGGGATTGTGGATTGAGGATTGAGTATTGAGTATTAAAGATTGAGGACTGATGATAGAGGATTGAGGATTGAGCGCTGAGGTTTGAGGACTGAGGACTGAGTATTGAGAATTGAGGATTGAGGATTGAGGACTGAGGATTGAAGATTGAGGATTGGGGACTGAGGATTGAATATTCAGGATTGAGGATTGAGGATTGAGGATTGAGGATTGATGATTGAAGATTCATTATTGATGATTGAAGGTTGAGGATTGAGGATTGAGGATTGAGGATTGAAGATTGACGACTGAGCGTTGATGGTTTAGTGATGAGAATTGATATTTGTGGATTGAGATTTGAAGAGTTAAGAATGGGGATTGAGTATTGAAAACTGTGAATTGAGGATATTCTATTGAGGACAGAGGATTGACAATTGATTTAAGAGGACTGAGGGCTGAAGATTGAGGATTCAGGATTGAGGATTAGGGATTGAGGTTTGAGGACTGAGGATTGAGGGTTGAGGATTCAGGATTGAGGATTGACGCTTGAGGATTGAGGATTGACGATTGAGGATAGGGTATTGAGGATTGAACATTGAGGATTGAGGATTGAGGATTGAGGATTGAGGATTGAGGATGAGGGCTGAGAGTTGAGGATTGAGGTTTGAGGTCTGAGGACTGAGGATTGAGGACTGAGAATTGAGGATTCAGGATTGAGGATTGAAGATTGAGGATTGGGGACTGAGTGTTGAGGGTTGAGTGATGAGAATTGATGTTTGTGGATAGATATTTGAAGATTGCAGATTGAGTATTGAGTATTGAAATGTGTGAATTGATGATATTCTATTGAGGACTGAGAATTGACGACTGATTGTTGAGGACTGAGGTCTGAAGATTGAGGATTCAGGATTGTGGATTCAGGATTGAGGTTTGAGGACTGAGAATTGAGGACTGAGTATTGAGAATTGAGGATTGAGGATTGAGGGTTGAGGATTGAATATTGAGGATTGGGTATTGCGGATTGAACATTGAAGAATGAGGATTGAGGAATTAGGATTGAGAATTGAGGATTGAGGATTGAAGGTTGAGGATTGGGTATTGAGGATTGAAGAATGAGGATTGAGGATTGAGGATTGAGGTTTGAGGATTGAAGATTAGTGTTGAGGATTGAAGATTGAGGATTGAGGATTGAGGATTGAGGATTGAGGATTGAAGATTGAGTATTGAGGATTGAAGATTGAGGACTGGGTATTGAGGATTGAGTATTCAGGGTTGAAGATTGAGGATTGAGGATTGAGGATTGAGGATTGAGGATTGAGGATTGAAGATTGAATATTGATGATTGAATATTGAGGACTGAGGGTTGAGGGTTGTGGATTGAGGACGAGGACTGAGTGTCGACTATTGATGTTTGAGGTCTGAGGATTAAGGATTGAGGATTGAGAATTGAGGATTGAGGATTGAGGATTGGAAATTGAGGATTGGGTATTTAGGATTGAAGAATGAGGATTGAGGATTGAGGTTTGAGTATTGAGGATTGCAGGTTGAGTATTGATAATTGAAGATTGAGGATTGAGGATTGAAATTGAGGATTGGGTATTGAGGATTAAAGAATGAGAATTGAGGAATTAGGATTGAGGATTGAGGATTGAGGATTGAAGGTTGAGGATTGGGTATTGAAGATTGAAGAATGAGGATTGAGGATTGAGGATTGAGGATTGAGGATTGAGGATTGAGGATTGAAGATTAGTGTTGAGGATTGAAGATTGAGGATTGAGGATTGAGGATTGAGGATTGAGGATTGAAGATTGAGTATTGAGGATTGAAGATTGAGGACTGGGTATTGAGGATTGAGTATTCAGGGTTGAAGATTGAGGATTGAGGATTGAGGATTGAGGATTGAGGATTGAGGATTGAAGATTGAAAATTCATGATTGAATATTGAGGACTGAGGATTGAGGGTTGTGGATTGAGGACGAGGACTGAGTGTCGACTATTGATGTTTGAGGTCTGAGGATTAAGGATTGAGGATTGAGAATTGAGGATTGAGGATTGAGGATTGGAAATTGAGGATTGGGTATTTAGGATTGAAGAATGAGGATTGAGGATTGAGGTTTGAGGATTGAGGATTGAAGATTGAGTATTGATGATTGAATATTGAGGATTGAGGATTGAGGTCTGAGGATTGACGTTTGAGAATTGAGGATTGAAGTTTGAGTATTGATGACTGAATATTGAGTATTGAGGATTGAGGTTTGAGGATTGAGGATGAAGACTGAGGGTTGAGGATTGAGGATTGAGGAACGAGGATTGAGGATTGAGGATTGAGGACTAAGGATTGACGATTGAGTATTGAAGATTGAGGATTGATGACTGAGGATTGACGACTGAGAATTGAGGATTGAGTATTGATGATTGAAGATTGAGTATTGAGGATTGGATATTGCGGATTGAGGATTGAGGATTGAGGATTGAGGATTGAGGATTGAATATTGTAGATTGAGTATTGATGCCTGAGGATTGAGGATTGAGGATTGGGGATTGAGGATTGAGGATTGAGGATTGAGGATTGAAGATTGAGTATTGAGGATTGAAGATTGAGGGTTGAAGATTGAGTATTGATGATTGTATATTGAGGATTGAGGATTGAGGACTGAGGATTGAGGATTGAGGATTGAGGATTGAAGATTGAGTATTGATGATTGAATATTGAGGATTGAGGATTGAGGTTTGAGGATTGTGGACGAGGACTGACGGTAGAGGATTTAGGTTTGAGGATTGAGGATTGAGGACTGAGGATTGAGGATGAGTGCTAAGCGTCGGGGATTGAGGTTCGACGACTGAGGACTGAGGATTGCGGTTTGAGGACTGAGGACCGAGGATTGAGTATTGAGAATTGAGGATTGAGGATTGAGGATTGAAATTGAGGATTGGGTATTGAGGATTGAAGAATGAGGATTGAGGAATTAGGATTGAGGATTGAGGATTGAGGATTGAAGATTGAGGAGTGGGTATTGAGGATTGAAGATTGAGGTTTGAGTATTGAGGATTGAGGATTGAGGATTGAAGATTGAGGATTGAGAATTGAGGATTGAGGATTGAGGTTTGAGGATTGAAGATTGAATATTGATGATTGAATATTGAGGACTGAGGATTGAGGGTTGTGGATTGAGGACGAGGACTGAGGGTTGAATATTGATGTTTGAGGTCTGAGGATTAAGGATTGAGGGTTGAGAATTGAAGATTGAGGATTGAGGATTGAAGATTGAGGATTGGGTATTGAGGATTGAAGAATGAGGATTGAGGATTCATGTTTGAGTATTGAGGATTGCAGGTTGAGTATTGATAATTGAAGATTGAGGATTGAGAATTGAAATTGAGGATTGGGTATTGAGGATTGAAGAATGAGCATTGAGGAATTAGGATTGAGGATTGAGGATTGAGGATTGAAGGTTGAGGATTGGGTATTGAGGATTGAAGAATGAGGATTGAGGATTGAGGATTGAGAATTGAGAATTGAGATTTGAGTATGAGGGCTGAGGGTTGAGGATTGAGGTTTGGGAAATGGGGATTGTGGATTGAGGATTGAGGATTGAGGATTGAGGATTGAGGATTGAGGATTGAGGATTGAGGATTGAGGGTTGAGTATTGAAGATTGAGTATTGATCACTGAGGATTGAGGATTGAGGATTGAGGATTGAAGATTGAATATTGAGGATATAAGATTGAGGATTGATGATTGAGGATTGAGGATGGAGGATGAGGGCTGAGGGTAGACGATTGAGGTTTGAGGACAGAGGACTGAGGTTTGAGGATTGAGAATTGAGGATTGAGGATTGAGGATTGAAGATTGAGGATTGGGTATTGAGTATTGAAGAATGAGGATTGAGGATTGAGGATTGAGGATTGAGGATTGAAGATTGAGTATTGAGGATTGAAGATTGACGATTGAGGATTAAGGATTGAGGATTGAGGATTGAGGATTGAGGATTGAAGATTGAGTATTGAGGATTGAATATTGACGATTGAGAATTAAGGATTTAAGATTGAGGCTTAAGGATTGAAGATTGGGGATTGAGGATCTAGGATTGGAGGTTGATTATTGAGGATTGAAGATTCAGGATTGAGGATTGAGGATTGAGAATTGAGAATTGAGAATTGAGGATGAGGACTGAGGGTTGAGGATTGAGGTTTGAGGAATGAGGATTGAGGGTTGAGGATTGAGGATTGAGGATTGAGGATTGAGGATTGAGTATTGAAGATTGAGTATTGATGCCTGAGGATTGAGGATTGGGGTTTGAGGATTGAGGATTGAGGATTGAGGCTTGAGGATTGAAGATTGAGGATTGAAGATTGAGGATTGAGGATTGAGGATGAGGGCTGAGAGTTGAGGATTGAGGTTTGAGGTCTGAGGACTGAGGATTGAGGATTGAGAATTGAGGATTGTGGATTGAGGATTGAAGATTGAGGATTGGGGACTGAGTGTTGAGGGTTGAGTGATGAGAATTGATGTTTGTGGATAGAGATTTGAAGATTGCAGATTGAGTATTGAGTATTGAATTGTGTGAATTGATGATATTCTATTGAGGACTGAGAATTGACGACTGATTGTTGAGGACTGAGGTCTGAAGATTGAGGATTCAGAATTGTGGATTCAGGATTGAGGTTTGAGGACTGAGAATTGAGGACTGAGTATTGAGAATTGAGGACTGAGGATTGAGGATTGAGGATTGAAGATTGAGGATTGGGTATTGGGGATTGAACATTGAGGGTTGAGGATTGAGGATTGAGGATTGAGGATTGAGGACTGAAGATTGAATATTGATGATTGAAGATTGAGGATTGAGTATTGAGGGTTGTGGATTGAGGACGAAGACTGAAGGCTGAGTATTGATGTTTGAGGTCTGGGGATTGAGGATTGAGGATTGAGGATTGAGGATTGAGGATTGGGGATTGAAGATTGAGGATTGGGTATTGACGATTGAAGAATGAGGATTGAGGATTGAGGATTGAGGATTGAAGATTGAAGATTGAGTATTGATGATTGAATATTGAGGATTGAGGATTGAGGTTTGAGGATTGAGGACGAGGACTGACGGTTGAGGATTGAGGTTTGAGTATTGAGGATTGGGGATTGAGGACTGAGGATTGAGTATTGAGGATTGAGCATTGAGGATTGAAGATTGATGACTGGGGATTGAGGATTGAAGATTGAGGATTAACGATTGAAGGTTGGGGATTGAGGACCTAGTATCGGAGATTGATTATTGGGGATTGAAGATTGAGGATTGAGGATTGAGGATTGAGAATTGAGAATTGAGGATGAGGACTGAGGGTTGAGGATTGAGGTTTGAGGAATGAGGATTGATGGTTGAGGATTGAGGATTGAGGAATGAGGATTGAGGATTGAGGATTGAGGATTGAGTATTGAAGATTGAGTATTGGGGATTGAAGATTGAGGATTGAGGATTGAGGATTGAGGATGGAGAATGAGGACTGACGGTTGAGGATTGAGGTTTGAGGATTGAAGATTGAGGGCTGAGGACTGAGGATTGAGGATTGAGGATTGAGCATTGAGGATTGAAGATTGAGGATTGAGGATTGAGGATTGAGGATTGAGGATGGAGGATGAGGGCTGAGGGTTGAGGATTGCGGTTTGAGGGCTGTGGACTGAGGATTGAGGATTGAGAATTGAGGATTGAGGATTGAGGATTGAAATTGAGGATTGGGTATTGATGATTGAAGAATGAGGATTGAGGAATTAGGATTGAGGTTTGAGGTTTGAGGATTGAAGATTGAGGAGTGGGTATTCAGGATTGAAGATTGAGGATTGAGTATTGAGGATTGAGGATTGAGGATTGAAGATTGAGGATTCAGAATTGAGGATTGAGGATTGAGGATTGAGGATTGAAGATTGAATATTGATGATTGAATATTGAGGACTGAGGATTGAGGGTTGTGGATTGAGGATGTGGACTGAGGGTTGAATATTGATGTTTGAGGTCTGACGATTAAGGATTGAGGGTTGAGAATTGAGGATTGAGGATTGAGGATTGAGGATTGAGGATTGGGCATTGAGGATTGAAGAATGAGGATTGAGGATTGAGGTTTGAGTATTGAGGATTGCAGATTGAGTATTGAGGATTGAAGATTGAGCATTGAGGATTGTAGGTTGAGGATTGAGGATTGAGTACTGAGGATTGAGGATTGAGGATTGAGGATTGAAGATTGAGTATTGATGATTGAGGATTGAGAATTGAGATTTGAGTATGAGGGCTGAGGGTTGAGGATTGAGGTTTGGGAAATGGGGATTGTGGATTGAGGATTGAGGATTGAGGATTGAGGATTGAGGATTGAGGATTGAGGGTTGAGTATTGAAGATTGAGTATTGATCACTGAGGATTGAGAACTGAGGATTGAGGATTGAAGATTGAATATTGAGGATATAAGATTGAGGATTGATGATTGAGGATTGAGGATGGAGGATGAGGGCTGAGGGTAGAAGATTGAGGTTTGAGGACAGAGGACTGAGGATTGAGGATTGAGAATTGAGGATTGAGGATTGAGGATTGAAGATTGAGGATTGGGTATTGAGTATTGAAGAATGAGGATTGAGGATTGAGTATTGAGGATTGAAGATTGAGTATTGAGGATTGAAGATTGACGATTGAGGATTAAGGATTGAGGATTGAGGATTGAGGATTGAGGATTGAAGGTTGAGTATTGAGGATTGAAGATTGACGATTGAGAATTAAAGATTTCAGATTGAGGATTATGGATTGAAGGTTGGGGATTGAGGATCTAGGATTGGAGGTTGATTATTGAGGATTGAAGATTGAGGATTGAGAATTGAGAATTGAGAATTGAGGATGAGGACTGAGGGTTGAGGATTGAGGTTTGAGGAATGAGGATTGAGGATTGAAGATTGAGGATTGGGTATTGCGGATTGAACATTGAGGATTGAGGATTGAGGATTGAGGATTGAGGATTGAGGACTGAAGATTGAATATTGATGATTGAAGATTGAGGATTGAGGATTGAGGATTGGAAATTGAGGATTGGGTATTTAGGATTGAAGAATGAGGATTGAGGATTGAGGTTTGAGGATTGAGGATTGAAGATTGAGTATTGATGATTGAATATTGAGGATTGAGGATTGAGGTTTGAGGATTGAGGACGAGGACTGACGGTTGAGGATTGAGGTTTGAGGATTGAGGATTGGGGATTGAGAACTGAGGATTGAGGATTGAGGATTGAGCATTGAGGATTGGAGATTGATGACTGGGGATTGAGGATTGAAGATTGAGGATTAACGATTGAAGGTTGGGGATTGAGGACCTAGTATCGGAGATTGATTATTGAGGATTGAAGATTGAGGATTGAGGATTGAGGATTGAGAATTGAGAATTGAGTATGAGGACTGAGGGTTGAGGATTGAGGTTTGAGGACTGGGGATTGAGGATTGAGGATTGAGGATTGAGGATGGAGGATTGTGGTTTGAGGATTGAGGATTGAAGATTGGGTATTGATGATTGAATATTGAGGATTGAGGATTGAGGTTTGTGGATTGAGGACGAGGACTGACGGTTGAGGATTGAGGATTGAAGATTGCGTATTGATGATTGAGGATTGAGAATTGAGATTTGAGTATGAGGGCTGAGGGTTGAGGATTGAGGTTTGGGAAATGGGGATTGAGGATTGAGGATTGAGGATTGAGGATTGAGGATTGAGGATTGAGGATTGAGGGTTGAGTATTGAAGATTGAGTATTGATCACTGAGGATTGAGGATTGAGTATTGAGGATTGAAGATTGAATATTGAGGATATAAGATTGAGGATTGATGATTGAGGATTGAGGACGGAGGATGAGGGCTGAGGGTAGAGGATTGAGGTTTGAGGACAGAGGACTGAGGATTGAGGATTGAGAATTGAGGATTGATGATTGAGGATTGAAGATTGAGGATTGGGTATTGAGTATTGAAGTATGAGGAATGAGGATTGAAGATTGAGTATTGAGAATTGAAGATTGAGGATAGAGGATTAAGTACTGAGGATTGAGGATTGAGGATTGAGGATTGATGGTTGAGGATTGAGGATCGAGGATTGAGGATTGAGAATTGAGGATTGAGGATTGAGGATTGAAGATTGAGGATTGGGTATTGAGGATTGAAGAATGAGGATTGAGGATTGAGGATTGAGGATTGAAGATTGAGTATTGAGGATTGAAGATTGAGGATTGAGGATAGAGGATTGAAGATGGAGGATGAGGGCTGAGGGCTGAGGTTTGAGGTTTGAGTATTGAATCCTGAGAATTCAGGATATTCTATTGAGTATTGAGAATTGAGGGTTGATGGTTGAGTATTGAGCATTGGGGTTGAGGATTGAGTATTGAAGATTGAGGATTGAAGATTGAGGACTGAGTGTTGATGGTTTAGTGATGAGAATTGATATTTGTGGACTGAGATTTGAAGAGTGATGAATGGGGTTTGAGTATTGAAAACTGTGAATTGAGGATATTCTATTGAGGACTGAGGACTGACAATTGATTTAAGAGGACTGAGGGCTGAAGATTGAGGATTCAGGATTGAGGATTAGGGATTGAGGTTTGAGGACTGAGGATTGAGGGTTGAGGATTCGGGATTGAGGATTGACGCTTGAGGATTGAGGATTGACGATTGAGGATTGGGTATTGAGGATTGATCATTGAGGATTGAGGATTGAGGATTGAGGATTGAGGATTGAGGATTGAAGATTGAGGATTGGGTATTGAGGATTGAAGAATGAGGATTGAGGATTCATGTTTGAGTATTGAGGATTGCAGGTTGAGTATTGATAATTGAAGATTGAGGATTGAGAATTGAAATTGAGGATTGGGTATTGAGGATTGAAGAATGAGCATTGAGGAATTAGGATTGAGGATTGAGGATTGAGGATTGAAGGTTGAGGATTGGGTATTGAGGATTGAAGAATGAGGATTGAGGATTGAGGATTGAGAATTGAGAATTGAGATTTGAGTATGAGGGCTGAGGGTTGAGGATTGAGGTTTGGGAAATGGGGATTGTGGATTGAGGATTGAGGATTGAGGATTGAGGATTGAGGATTGAGGATTGAGGATTGAGGATTGAGGGTTGAGTATTGAAGATTGAGTATTGATCACTGAGGATTGAGGATTGAGGATTGAGGATTGAAGATTGAATATTGAGGATATAAGATTGAGGATTGATGATTGAGGATTGAGGATGGAGGATGAGGGCTGAGGGTAGACGATTGAGGTTTGAGGACAGAGGACTGAGGTTTGAGGATTGAGAATTGAGGATTGAGGATTGAGGATTGAAGATTGAGGATTGGGTATTGAGTATTGAAGAATGAGGATTGAGGATTGAGGATTGAGGATTGAGGATTGAAGATTGAGTATTGAGGATTGAAGATTGACGATTGAGGATTAAGGATTGAGGATTGAGGATTGAGGATTGAGGATTGAAGATTGAGTATTGAGGATTGAATATTGACGATTGAGAATTAAGGATTTAAGATTGAGGCTTAAGGATTGAAGATTGGGGATTGAGGATCTAGGATTGGAGGTTGATTATTGAGGATTGAAGATTCAGGATTGAGGATTGAGGATTGAGAATTGAGAATTGAGAATTGAGGATGAGGACTGAGGGTTGAGGATTGAGGTTTGAGGAATGAGGATTGAGGGTTGAGGATTGAGGATTGAGGATTGAGGATTGAGGATTGAGTATTGAAGATTGAGTATTGATGCCTGAGGATTGAGGATTGGGGTTTGAGGATTGAGGATTGAGGATTGAGGCTTGAGGATTGAAGATTGAGGATTGAAGATTGAGGATTGAGGATTGAGGATGAGGGCTGAGAGTTGAGGATTGAGGTTTGAGGTCTGAGGACTGAGGATTGAGGATTGAGAATTGAGGATTGTGGATTGAGGATTGAAGATTGAGGATTGGGGACTGAGTGTTGAGGGTTGAGTGATGAGAATTGATGTTTGTGGATAGAGATTTGAAGATTGCAGATTGAGTATTGAGTATTGAATTGTGTGAATTGATGATATTCTATTGAGGACTGAGAATTGACGACTGATTGTTGAGGACTGAGGTCTGAAGATTGAGGATTCAGAATTGTGGATTCAGGATTGAGGTTTGAGGACTGAGAATTGAGGACTGAGTATTGAGAATTGAGGACTGAGGATTGAGGATTGAGGATTGAAGATTGAGGATTGGGTATTGGGGATTGAACATTGAGGGTTGAGGATTGAGGATTGAGGATTGAGGATTGAGGAATGAGGATTGAGGATTGAGGATTGAGGATTGAGTATTGAAGATTGAGTATTGGGGATTGAAGATTGAGGATTGAGGATTGAGGATTGAGGATGGAGAATGAGGACTGACGGTTGAGGATTGAGGTTTGAGGATTGAAGATTGAGGGCTGAGGACTGAGGATTGAGGATTGAGGATTGAGCATTGAGGATTGAAGATTGAGGATTGAGGATTGAGGATTGAGGATTGAGGATGGAGGATGAGGGCTGAGGGTTGAGGATTGAGGTTTGAGGATTGAGGATTGGGGATTGAGAACTGAGGATTGAGGATTGAGGATTGAGCATTGAGGATTGGAGATTGATGACTGGGGATTGAGGATTGAAGATTGAGGATTAACGATTGAAGGTTGGGGATTGAGGACCTAGTATCGGAGATTGATTATTGAGGATTGAAGATTGAGGATTGAGGATTGAGGATTGAGAATTGAGAATTGAGTATGAGGACTGAGGGTTGAGGATTGAGGTTTGAGGACTGGGGATTGAGGATTGAGGATTGAGGATTGAGGATGGAGGATTGTGGTTTGAGGATTGAGGATTGAAGATTGGGTATTGATGATTGAATATTGAGGATTGAGGATTGAGGTTTGTGGATTGAGGACGAGGACTGACGGTTGAGGATTGAGGATTGAAGATTGCGTATTGATGATTGAGGATTGAGAATTGAGATTTGAGTATGAGGGCTGAGGGTTGAGGATTGAGGTTTGGGAAATGGGGATTGAGGATTGAGGATTGAGGATTGAGGATTGAGGATTGAGGATTGAGGATTGAGGGTTGAGTATTGAAGATTGAGTATTGATCACTGAGGATTGAGGATTGAGTATTGAGGATTGAAGATTGAATATTGAGGATATAAGATTGAGGATTGATGATTGAGGATTGAGGACGGAGGATGAGGGCTGAGGGTAGAGGATTGAGGTTTGAGGACAGAGGACTGAGGATTGAGGATTGAGAATTGAGGATTGATGATTGAGGATTGAAGATTGAGGATTGGGTATTGAGTATTGAAGTATGAGGAATGAGGATTGAAGATTGAGTATTGAGAATTGAAGATTGAGGATAGAGGATTAAGTACTGAGGATTGAGGATTGAGGATTGAGGATTGATGGTTGAGGATTGAGGATCGAGGATTGAGGATTGAGAATTGAGGATTGAGGATTGAGGATTGAAGATTGAGGATTGGGTATTGAGGATTGAAGAATGAGGATTGAGGATTGAGGATTGAGGATTGAAGATTGAGTATTGAGGATTGAAGATTGAGGATTGAGGATAGAGGATTGAAGATGGAGGATGAGGGCTGAGGGCTGAGGTTTGAGGTTTGAGTATTGAATCCTGAGAATTCAGGATATTCTATTGAGTATTGAGAATTGAGGGTTGATGGTTGAGTATTGAGCATTGGGGTTGAGGATTGAGTATTGAAGATTGAGGATTGAAGATTGAGGACTGAGTGTTGATGGTTTAGTGATGAGAATTGATATTTGTGGACTGAGATTTGAAGAGTGATGAATGGGGTTTGAGTATTGAAAACTGTGAATTGAGGATATTCTATTGAGGACTGAGGACTGACAATTGATTTAAGAGGACTGAGGGCTGAAGATTGAGGATTCAGGATTGAGGATTAGGGATTGAGGTTTGAGGACTGAGGATTGAGGGTTGAGGATTCGGGATTGAGGATTGACGCTTGAGGATTGAGGATTGACGATTGAGGATTGGGTATTGAGGATTGATCATTGAGGATTGAGGATTGAGGATTGAGGATTGAGGATTGAGGATTGAGGATTGAGGATGAGGCCTGAGAGTTGAGGATTGAGGTTTGAGGTCTGAGGACTGAGGATTGAGGATTGAGAATTGAGGATTGAGGATTGAGGATTGAAGATTGAGGATTGGGGACTGATGTTGAGGGTTGAGTGATGAGAATTGATGTTTGTGGATAGAGATTTGAAGATTGCAGATTGAGTATTGAGTATTGAAATGTGTGAATTGATGATATTCTATTGAGGACTGAGAATTGACGACTGATTGTTGAGGACTGAGGTCTGAAGATTGAGGATTCAGGATTGTGGATTCAGGATTGAGGTTTGAGGACTGAGAATTGAGGACTGAGTATTGAGAATTGAGGATTGAGGATTGAGGATTGAGGATTGAAGATTGAGGATTGGGTATTGCGGATTGAAGAATGAGGATTGCGGATTGAGGATTGAGGACTGAGGATTGAGGATTGCAGATTGAGTATTGAGGATTGAAGATTGAGGATTGAGGATTGAGGATTGAGGAATGAGGATTGAAGATTGAGTATTGAGTATTGAAGTATGAGGATTGAGGATTGAGGATTGAGGATTGAGGATTGAAGATTGAGTATTGAGGATTGAAGATTGAGGGTTGTGGATTGAGGACGAAAGACTGAGGGTTGAGTATTGATGTTTGAGGTCTTGGGATTGAGGATTGACGATTGAGAATTGAGTATTGAGGATTGAGGATTGAAGATTGAGGACTGGGTATTGAGGATTGAAGAATGAGGATTGCGGATTGAGGATTGAGGGCTGAGGATTGAGGATTGCAGATTGAGTATTGAGGATTGAAGATTGAGGATTGAGGATTGAGGATTGAGGAATGAGGATTGAAGATTGAGTATTGAGAATTGAAGATTGAGGATAGAGGATTGAGTACTGAGGATTGAGGATTGAGGATTGAGGATTGATGATTGAGGATTGAGGATCGAGGATTGAGGATTGAGAATTGAGGATTGAGGATTGAGGATTGAAGATTGAGGATTGGGTATTGAGGATTGAAGAATGAGGATTGAGGATTGAGGATTGAGGATTGAAGATTGAGTATTGAGGATTGAAGATTGAGGATTGAGGATAGAGGATTGAAGATGGAGGATGAGGGCTGAGGGCTGAGGTTTGAGGTTTGAGTATTGAATCCTGAGAATTCAGGATATTCTATTGAGTATTGAGAATTGAGGGTTGATGGTTGAGTATTGAGCATTGGGGTTGAGGATTGAGTATTGAAGATTGAGGATTGATGATTGAGGATTGAGGATTGAGGATTGAGGATTGAGTATTGAGTATTGAAGATTGAGGATTGATGATAGAGGATTGAGGATTGAGCGCTGAGGTTTGAGGACTGAGGACTGAGTATTGAGAATTGAGGATTGAGGATTGAGGACTGAGGATTGAAGATTGGGGATTGGGGACTGAGGATTGAATATTCAGGATTGAGGATTGAGGATTGAGGATTGAGGATTGAGGATTGAAGATTCATTATTGATGATTGAAGGTTGAGGATTGAAGATTGAGGATTGAAGATTGAGGACTGAGTGTTGATGGTTTAGTGATGAGAATTGATATTTGTGGATTGAGATTTGAAGAGTGAAGAATGGGGATTGAGTATTGAAAACTGTGAATTGAGGTTATTCTATTGAGGACTGAGGATTGACAATTGATTTAAGAGGACTGAGGGCTGAAGATTGAGGATTCAGGATTGAGGATTGAGGATTGATGGTTGAGTATTGAAGATTGAGTATTGATCACTGAGGATTGAGGATTGAGTATTGAGGATTGAAGATTGAATATTGAGGATATAAGATTGAGGATTGATGATTGAGGATTGAGGACGGAGGATGAGGGCTGAGGGTAGAGGATTGAGGTTTGAGGACAGAGGACTGATGATTGAGGATTGAGAATTGAGGATTGATGATTGAGGATTGAAGATTGAGGATTGGGTATTGAGTATTGAAGTATGAGGATTCAGGATTGAGGATTGAGGATTGAGGATCGAAGATTGAGTACTGAGGATTGAAGATTGAGGGTTGTGGATTGAGGACGAGGACTGAGGGTTGAGTATTGATGTTTGAGTTCTTGGGATTGAGGATTGACGATTGAGAATTCAGGATTGAGGATTGAGGATTGAAGATTGAGGACTGGGTATTGAGGATTGAAGAATGAGGATTGCGGATTGAGGATTGAGGACTGAGGATTGAGGATTGCAGATTGAGTATTGAGGATTGAAGATTGAGGATTGAGGATTCAGGATTGAGGAATGAGGATTGAAGATTGAGTATTGAGAATTGAAGATTGAGGATAGAGGATTAAGTACTGAGGATTGAGGATTGAGGATTGAGGATTGATGGTTGAGGATTGAGGATCGAGGATTGAGGATTCAGAATTGAGGATTGAGGATTGAGGATTGAAGATTGAGGATTGGGTATTGAGGATTGAAGAATGAGGACTGAGGATTGAGGATTGAGGATTGAAGATTGAGTATTGAGGATTGAAGATTGAGGATTGAGGATAGAGGATTGAAGATGGAGGATGAGGGCTGAGGGCTGAGGTTTGAGGTTTGAGTATTGAATCCTGAGAATTCAGGATATTCTATTGAGTATTGAGAATTGAGGGTTGATGGTTGAGTATTGAGCATTGGGGTTGAGGATTGAGTATTGAAGATTGAGGATTGATGATTGAGGATTGAGGATTGAGGATTGAGGATTGAGTATTGAGTATTGAAGATTGAGGATTGATGCTAGAGGATTGAGGATTGAGCGCTGAGGTTTGAGGACTGAGGACTGAGTATTGAGAATTGAGGATTGAGGATTGAGGACTGAGGATTGAAGATTGAGGATTGGGGACTGAGGATTGAATATTCAGGATTGAGGATTGAGGATTGAGGATTGAGGATTGATGATTGAAGATTCATTATTGATGATTGAATGTTGAGGATTGAAGATTGAGGATTGAAGATTGAGGACTGAGTGTTGATGGTTTAGTGATGAGAATTGATATTTGTGGACTGAGATTTGAAGAGTGATGAATGGGGATTGAGTATTGAAAACTGTGAATTGAGGATATTCTATTGAGGACTGAGGACTGACAATTGATTTAAGAGGACTGAGGGCTGAAGATTGAGGATTCAGGATTGAGGATTAGGGATTGAGGTTTGAGGACTGAGGATTGAGGGTTGAGGATTCGGGATTGAGGATTGACGCTTGAGGATTGAGGATTGACGATTGAGGATTGGGTATTGAGGATTGATCATTGAGGATTGAGGATTGAGGATTGAGGATTGAGGATTGAGGATTGAGGATTGAGGATGAGGCCTGAGAGTTGAGGATTGAGGTTTGAGGTCTGATGACTGAGGATTGAGGATTGAGAATTGAGGATTGAGGATTGAGGATTGAAGATTGAGGATTGGGGACTGAGTGTTGAGGGTTGAGTGATGAGAATTGATGTTTGTGGATAGAGATTTGAAGATTGCAGATTGAGTATTGAGTATTGAAATGTGTGAATTGATGATATTCTATTGAGGACTGAGAATTGACGACTGATTGTTGAGGACTGAGGTCTGAAGATTGAGGATTCAGGATTGTGGATTCAGGATTGAGGTTTGAGGACTGAGAATTGAGGACTGAGTATTGAGAATTGAGGATTGAGGATTGAGTATTGAGGATTGAAGATTGAGGATTGAGAATAGAGGATTGAAGATGGAGGATGAGGGCTGAGGGTTGAGGTTTGAGGTTTGAGTATTGAATCCTGAGAATTCTAGGATATTCTATTGAGTATTGAGAATTGAGGGTTGATGGTTGAGTATTGAGCATTGGGGTTGAGGATTGAGTATTGAAGATTGAGGATTGATGATTGAGGATTGAGGATTGAGGATTGAGGATTGAGTATTGAGTATTGAAGATTGAGGATTGATGATAGAGGATTGAGGATTGAGCGCTGAGGTTTGAGGACTGAGGACTGAGTATTGAGAATTGAGGATTGAGGATTGAGGACTGAGGATTGAAGATTGAGGATTGGGGACTGAGGATTGAATATTCAGGATTGAGGATTGAGGATTGAGGATTGAGGATTGATGATTGAAAATTCATTATTCATGATTGAAGGTTGAGGATTGAGGTTTGAGGATTGAAGATTGAGGACTGAGCGTTGATGGTTTAGTGATGAGTATTGATATTTGTGGATTGAGATTTGAAAAGTGAAGAATGGGGTTGAGTATTGAAAACTGTGAATTGAGGATGTTCTATTGAGGACTGAGGATTGACAATTGATTTAAGAGGACTGAGGGCTGAAGATTGAGGATTCAGGATTGAGGATTAGGGATTGAGGTTTGAGGACTGAGGATTGAGGGTTGAGGATTCAGGATTGAGGATTGACGCTTGAGGATTGAGGATTGACGATTGAGGATAGGGTATTGAAGGTTGAACATTGAGGATTGAGGATTGAGGATTGAAGATTGAGGATTGAGGATGAGGGCTGAGAGTTGAGAATTGAGGTTTGAGGTCTGAGGACTGAGGATTGAGGATTGAGAATTGAGGACTCAGGATTGAGGATTGAAGATTGAGGATTGGGGACTGAGTGTTGAGGGTCGAGTGATGAGAATTGATGTTTGTGGATAGATATTTGAAGATTGCAGATTGTGTATTGAGTATTGAAATGTGTGAATTGATGATATTCTATTGAGGACTGAGAATTGACCACTGATTGTTGAGGACTGAGGTCTGAAGATTGAGGATTCAGGATTGTGGATTCAGGATTGAGGTTTGAGGACTGAGAATTGAGGACTGAGTATTGAGAATTGAGGATTGAGGATTGAGGATTGAGGATTGAAGATTGAGGATTGGGTATTGCGGATTGAAGAATGAGGATTGCGGATTGAGGATTGAGGACTGAGGATTGAGGATTGCAGATTGAGTATTGAGGATTGAAGATTGAGGATTGAGGATTGAGGATTGATGAATGAGGATTGAAGATTGAGTATTGAGTATTGAAGTATGAGGATTGAGGATTGAGGATTGAGGATTGAGGATTGAGGATTGAAGATTGAGTATTGAGGATTGAAGATTGAGGGTTGTGGATTGAGGACGAAAGACTGAGGGTTGAGTATTGATGTTTGAGGTCTTGGGATTGAGGATTGACGATTGAGAATTGAGTATTGAGGATTGAGGATTGAAGATTGAGGACTGGGTATTGAGGATTGAAGAATGAGGATTGCGGATTGAGGATTGAGGGCTGAGGATTGAGGATTGCAGATTGAGTATTGAGGATTGAAGATTGAGGATTGAGGATTGAGGATTGAGGAATGAGGATTGAAGATTGAGTATTGAGAATTGAAGATTGAGGATAGAGGATTGAGTACTGAGGATTGAGGATTGAGGATTGAGGATTGATGATTGAGGATTGAGGATCGAGGATTGAGGATTGAGAATTGAGGATTGAGGATTGAGGATTGAAGATTGAGGATTGGGTATTGAGGATTGAAGAATGAGGATTGAGGATTGAGGATTGAGGATTGAAGATTGAGTATTGAGGATTGAAGATTGAGGATTGAGGATAGAGGATTGAAGATGGAGGATGAGGGCTGAGGGCTGAGGTTTGAGGTTTGAGTATTGAATCCTGAGAATTCAGGATATTCTATTGAGTATTGAGAATTGAGGGTTGATGGTTGAGTATTGAGCATTGGGGTTGAGGATTGAGTATTGAAGATTGAGGATTGATGATTGAGGATTGAGGATTGAGGATTGAGGATTGAGTATTGAGTATTGAAGATTGAGGATTGATGATAGAGGATTGAGGATTGAGCGCTGAGGTTTGAGGACTGAGGACTGAGTATTGAGAATTGAGGATTGAGGATTGAGGACTGAGGATTGAAGATTGAGGATTGGGGACTGAGGATTGAATATTCAGGATTGAGGATTGAGGATTGAGGATTGAGGATTGATGATTGAAGATTCATTATTGATGATTGAATGTTGAGGATTGAAGATTGAGGATTGAAGATTGAGGACTGAGTGTTGATGGTTTAGTGATGAGAATTGATATTTGTGGACTGAGATTTGAAGAGTGATGAATGGGGATTGAGTATTGAAAACTGTGAATTGAGGATATTCTATTGAGGACTGAGGACTGACAATTGATTTAAGAGGACTGAGGGCTGAAGATTGAGGATTCAGGATTGAGGATTAGGGATTGAGGTTTGAGGACTGAGGATTGAGGGTTGAGGATTCGGGATTGAGGATTGACGCTTGAGGATTGAGGATTGACGATTGAGGATTGGGTATTGAGGATTGATCATTGAGGATTGAGGATTGAGGATTGAGGATTGAGGATTGAGGATTGAGGATTGAGGATGAGGCCTGAGAGTTGAGGATTGAGGTTTGAGGTCTGATGACTGAGGATTGAGGATTGAGAATTGAGGATTGAGGATTGAGGATTGAAGATTGAGGATTGGGGACTGAGTGTTGAGGGTTGAGTGATGAGAATTGATGTTTGTGGATAGAGATTTGAAGATTGCAGATTGAGTATTGAGTATTGAAATGTGTGAATTGATGATATTCTATTGAGGACTGAGAATTGACGACTGATTGTTGAGGACTGAGGTCTGAAGATTGAGGATTCAGGATTGTGGATTCAGGATTGAGGTTTGAGGACTGAGAATTGAGGACTGAGTATTGAGAATTGAGGATTGAGGATTGAGTATTGAGGATTGAAGATTGAGGATTGAGAATAGAGGATTGAAGATGGAGGATGAGGGATGAGGGTTGAGGTTTGAGGTTTGAGTATTGAATCCTGAGAATTCAGGATATTCTATTGAGTATTGAGAATTGAGGGTTGATGGTTGAGTATTGAGCATTGGGGTTGAGGATTGAGTATTGAAGATTGAGGATTGATGTTTGAGGATTGAGGATTGAGGATTGAGGATTGAGTATTGAGTATTGAAGATTGAGGATTGATGATAGAGGATTGAGGATTGAGCGCTGAGGTTTGAGGACTGAGGACTGAGTATTGAGAATTGAGGATTGAGGATTGAGGACTGAGGATTGAAGATTGAGGATTGGGGACTGAGGATTGAATATTCAGGATTGAGGATTGAGGATTGAGGATTGAGGATTGATGATTGAAAATTCATTATTGATGATTGAAGGTTGAGGACTGAGGTTTGAGGATTGAAGATTGAGGACTGAGCGTTGATGGTTTAGTGATGAGTATTGATATTTGTGGATTGAGATTTGAAAAGTGAAGAATGGGGTTGAGTATTGAAAACTGTGAATTGAGGATATTCTATTGAGGACTGAGGATTGACAATTGATTTAAGAGGACTGAGGGCTGAAGATTGAGGATTCAGGATTGAGGATTAGGGATTGAGGTTTGAGGACTGAGGATTGAGGGTTGAGGATTCAGGATTGAGGATTGACGCTTGAGGATTGAGGATTGACGATTGAGGATAGGGTATTGAAGGTTGAACATTGAGGATTGAGGATTGAGGATTGAAGATTGAGGATTGAGGATGAGGGCTGAGAGTTGAGAATTGAGGTTTGAGGTCTGAGGACTGAGGATTGAGGATTGAGAATTGAGGACTCAGGATTGAGGATTGAAGATTGAGGATTGGGGACTGAGTGTTGAGGGTCGAGTGATGAGAATTGATGTTTGTGGATAGATATTTGAAGATTGCAGATTGTGTATTGAGTATTGAAATGTGTGAATTGATGATATTCTATTGAGGACTGAGAATTGACCACTGATTGTTGAGGACTGAGGTCTGAAGATTGAGGATTCAGGATTGTGGATTCAGGATTGAGGTTTGAGGACTGAGAATTGAGGACTGAGTATTGAGAATTGAGGATTGAGGATTGAGGATTGAGGATTGAAGATTGAGGATTGGGTATTGCGGATTGAAGAATGAGGATTGCGGATTGAGGATTGAGGACTGAGGATTGAGGATTGCAGATTGAGTATTGAGGATTGAAGATTGAGGATTGAGGATTGAGGATTGAGGAATGAGGATTGAAGATTGAGTATTGAGTATTGAAGTATGAGGATTGAGGATTGAGGATTGAGGATTGAGGATTGAGGATTGAAGATTGAGTATTGAGGATTGAAGATTGAGGGTTGTGGATTGAGGACGAAAGACTGAGGGTTGAGTATTGATGTTTGAGGTCTTGGGATTGAGGTTTGACGATTGAGAATTGAGTATTGAGGATTGAGGATTGAAGATTGAGGACTGGGTATTGAGGATTGAAGAATGAGGATTGCGGATTGAGGATTGAGGGCTGAGGATTGAGGATTGCAGATTGAGTATTGAGGATTGAAGATTGAGGATTGAGGATTGAGGATTGAGGAATGAGGATTGAAGATTGAGTATTGAGAATTGAAGATTGAGGATAGAGGATTGAGTACTGAGGATTGAGGATTGAGGATTGAGGATTGATGATTGAGGATTGAGGATCGAGGATTGAGGATTGAGAATTGAGGATTGAGGATTGAGGATTGAAGATTGAGGATTCGGTATTGAGGATTGAAGAATGAGGATTGAGGATTGAGGATTGAGGATTGAAGATTGAGTATTGAGGATTGAAGATTGAGGATTGAGGATAGAGGATTGAAGATGGAGGATGAGGGCTGAGGGCTGAGGTTTGAGGTTTGAGTATTGAATCCTGAGAATTCAGGATATTCTATTGAGTATTGAGAATTGAGGGTTGATGGTTGAGTATTGAGCATTGGGGTTGAGGATTGAGTATTGAAGATTGAGGATTGATGATTGAGGATTGAGGATTGAGGATTGAGGATTGAGTATTGAGTATTGAAGATTGAGGATTGATGATAGAGGATTGAGGATTGAGCGCTGAGGTTTGAGGACTGAGGACTGAGTATTGAGAATTGAGGATTGAGGATTGAGGACTGAGGATTGAAGATTGAGGATTGGGGACTGAGGATTGAATATTCAGGATTGAGGATTGAGGATTGAGGATTGAGGATTGATGATTGAAGATTCATTATTGGTGATTGAAGGTTGAGGATTGAGGATTGAGGATTGAAGATTGAGGACTGAGCGTTGATGGTTTAGTGATGAGAATTGATATTTGTGGATTGAGATTTGAAAAGTGAAGAATGGGGATTGAGTATTGAAAACTGTGAATTGAGGATATTCTATTGAGGACTGAGGATTGACAATTGATTTAAGAGGACTGAGGGCTGAAGATTGAGGATTCAGGATTGAGGATTAGGGATTGAGGTTTGAGGACTGAGGATTGAGGGTTGAGGATTCAGGATTGAGGATTGACGCTTGAGGATTGAGGATTGACGATTGAGGATAGGGTATTGAGGGTTGAACATGGAGGATTGAGGATTGAGGTTTGAAGATTGAGGATTGAGGATGAGGGCTGAGAGTTGAGAATTGAGGTTTGAGGTCTGAGGACTGAGGATTGAGGATTGAGAATTGAGGACTCAGGATTGAGGATTGAAGATTGAGGATTGGGGACTGAGTGTTGAGGGTCGAGTGATGAGAATTGATGTTTGTGGATAGATATTTGAATATTGCAGATTGTGTATTGAGTATTGAAATGTGTGAATTGATGATATTCTATTGAGGACTGAGAATTGACCACTGATTGTTGAGGACTGAGGTCTGAAGATTGAGGATTCAGGATTGTGGATTCAGGATTGAGGTTTGAGGACTGAGAATTGAGGACTGAGTATTGAGAATTGAGGATTGAGGATTGAGGATTGAGGATTGAAGATTGAGGATTGGGTATTGCGGATTGAAGAATGAGGATTGCGGATTGAGGATTGAGGACTGAGGATTGAGGATTGCAGATTGAGTATTGAGGATTGAAGATTGAGGATTGAGGATTGAGGATTGAGGAATGAGGATTGAAGATTGAGTATTGAGTATTGAAGTATGAGGATTGAGGATTGAGGATTGAGGATTGAGGATTGAAGATTGAGTATTGAGGATTGAAGATTGAGGGTTGTGGATTGAGGACGAAAGACTGAGGGTTGAGTATTGATGTTTGAGGTCTTGGGATTGAGGATTGACGATTGAGAATTGAGTATTGAGGATTGAGGATTGAAGATTGAGGACTGGGTATTGAGGATTGAAGAATGCGGATTGCGGATTGAGGATTGAGGGCTGAGGATTGAGGATTGCAGATTGAGTATTGAGGATTGAAGATTGAGGATTGAGGATTGAGGATTGAGGAATGAGGATTGAAGATTGAGTATTGAGAATTGAAGATTGAGGATAGAGGATTGAGTACTGAGGATTGAGGATTGAGGATTGAGGATTGATGATTGAGGATTGAGGATCGAGGATTGAGGATTGAGAATTGAGGATTGAGGATTGAGGATTGAAGATTGAGGATTGGGTATTGAGGATTGAAGAATGAGGATTGAGGATTGAGGATTGAGGATTGAAGATTGAGTATTGAGGATTGAAGATTGAGGATTGAGGATAGAGGATTGAAGATGGAGGATGAGGGCTGAGGGCTGAGGTTTGAGGTTTGAGTATTGAATCCTGAAAATTCAGGATATTCTATTGAGTATTGAGAATTGAGGGTTGATGGTTGAGTATTGAGCATTGGGGTTGAGGATTGAGTATTGAAGATTGAGGATTGATGATTGAGGATTGAGGATTGAGGATTGAGGATTGAGTATTGAGTATTGAAGATTGAGGATTGATGATAGAGGATTGAGGATTGAGCGCTGAGGTTTGAGGACTGAGGACTGAGTATTGAGAATTGAGGATTGAGGATTGAGGACTGAGGATTGAAGATTCAGGATTGGGGACTGAGGATTGAATATTCAGGATTGAGGATTGAGGATTGAGGATTGAGGATTGATGATTGAAGATTCATTATTGATGATTGAAGGTTGAGGATTGAAGATTGAGGATTGAAGATTGAGGACTGAGTGTTGATGGTTTAGTGATGAGAATTGATATTTGTGGATTGAGATTTGAAGAGTGAAGAATGGGGATTGAGTATTGAAAACTGTGAATTGAGGATATTCTATTGAGGACTGAGGATTGACAATTGATTTAAGAGGAGTGAGGGCTGAAGATTGAGGATTCAGGATTGAGGATTAGGGATTGAGGTTTGAGGACTGAGGATTGAGGGTTGAGGATTCAGGATTGAGGATTGACGCTTGAGGATTGAGGATTGACGATTGAGGATTGGGTATTGAGGATTGATCATTGAGGATTGAGGATTGAGGATTGAGGATTGAGGATTGAGGATGAGGGCTGAGAGTTGAGGATTGAGGTTTGAGGTCTGAGGACTGAGGATTGAGGATTGAGAATTGAGGATTGAGGATTGAGGATTGAGGATTGAAGATTGAGTATTGAGGATTGAAGATTGAGGACTGGGTATTGAGGATTGAGTATTCAGGGTTGAAGATTGAGGATTGAGGATTGAGGATTGAGGATTGAGGATTGAGGATTGAAGATTGAATATTGATGATTGAATATTGAGGACTGAGGGTTGAGGGTTGTGGATTGAGGACGAGGACTGAGTGTCGACTATTGATGTTTGAGGTCTGAGGATTAAGGATTGAGGATTGAGAATTGAGGTTTGAGGATTGAGGATTGGGGATTGAGGACTGAGGATTGAGGATTGAGGATTGAGCATTGAGGATTGAAGATTGATGACTGGGGATTGAGGATTGAAGATTGAGGATTAACGATTGAAGGTTGGGGATTGAGGACCTAGTATCGGAGATTGATTATTGAGGATTGAAGATTGAGGATTGAGGATTGAGGATTGAGAATTGAGAATTGAGTATGAGGACTGAGGGTTGAGGATTGAGGTTTGAGGACTGGGGATTGACGATTGAGGATTGTGGATTGAGGATTGAGGATTGAGGTTTGAGGAATGAGGATTGAAGGTTGAGTATTGATGATTGAATATTGAGGATTGAGGATTGAGGTTTGAGGATTGAGGACGAGTACTGACGGTTGAGGATTGAGGTTTGAGGATTGAGGATTGGGGATTGTGGACTGAGGATTGAGGATTGAGTATTGAGCATTGAGGATTGAAGATTGATGACTGGGGATTGAGGATTGAAGATTGAGAATTAACGATTGAAGATTGGGGATTGAGCATCTAGGATCTGATATTGACTATTGAGGATTGAAGATTGAGGATTGAGGATTGAGGATTGAGAATTGAGAATTGAGGATGAGGACTGAGGGTTGAGGATTGAGGTTTGAGGGATGAGGATTGATGGTTGAGGATTGAGGATTGAGGATTGAGGATTGAGGATTGAGTACTGCAGATTGAGTATTGATGCCTGAGGATTGAGGATTGAGGATTGAGGATTGAGGATTGGGGATTGAAGATTGAGTATTGGGGATTGAAGATTGAGGATTGAGGATTGAGGATTGAGGATGGAGAATGAGGACAGACGGTTGAGGATTGAGGTTTGAGGATTGAAGATTGAGGGCTGAGGACTGAGGATTGAGGATTGAGGATTGAGCATTGAGGATTGAAGATTGAGTACTGGGGATTGGGGATTGAATATTGAGGATTAAGGATTGAAGATTGGGGATTGAGGATCTAGAATTGGAGATTGATTATTGAGGATTGAAGATTGAGGATTGAGGATTGAGGATTGAGAATTGAGAATTGAGTATGAGAACTGAGGGTTGTGGATTGAGGTTTGAGGAATGAGGATTGAGGGTTGGGGATTTAGGATTGAGAATTGAGGATTGAAGATTGAGGATTGAGGATTGAGGATTGAGGATTGAGGATGGAGGATGAGGGCTGAGGGTTGAGGATTGCGGTTTGAGGACTGAGGACTGAGGATTGAGGATTGAGAATTAAGGATTCTGGATTGAGTATTGAAATTGAGGATTGGGTATTGATGATTGAAGAATGAGGATTGAGGAATTAGGATTGAGGATTGAGGATTGAGGATTGAAGATTGAGGAGTGGGTATTCAGAATTGAAGATTGAGGATTGAGTATTGAGGATTGAGGATTGAGGATTGAAGATTGAGGATTCAGAATTGAGGATTGAGGATTGAGCATTGAGGATTGAAGATTGAATATTGATGATTGAATATTGAGGACTGAGGATTGAGGGTTGTGGATTGAGGACGTGGACTGAGGGTTGAATATTGATGTTTGAGGTCTGAGGATTAAGGTTTGAGGGTCGGGAATTGAGGATTGAGGATTGAGGATTGAGGATTGAGGATTGGGCATTGAGGATTGAAGAATGAGGATTGAGGATTGAGGTTTGAGGATTGAGGATTGCAGATTGAGTATTGAGGATTGAAGATTGAGGATTGAGGATTGAGGATTGAAGATTGATGATTGAGGATTGAGGATTGAGGATTGAGGATTGAAGATTGAGTATTGAGGATTGAAGGTTGAGGATTGAGGATTGAGTACTGAGGATTGAGGATTGAGGATTGAGGATTGAAGATTGAGTATTGATGATTGAGGATTGAGAATTGAGATTTGTGTATGAGGGCTGAGGGTTGAGGATTGAGGTTTGGGAAATGGGGATTGAGGATTGAGGATTGAGGACTGAGGATTGAGGATTGAGGATTGAGGGTTGAGTATTGAAGATTGAGTATTGATCACTGAGGATTGAGGATTGAGGATTGAGGATTGAAGATTGAATATTGAGGATTGAGGATTGAGTACTGAGGATTGAGGATTGAGGAATGAGGATTGAAGATTGAGTATTGATGATTGAATATTGAGGATTGAGGATTGAGGTTTGAGGATTGAGGACGAGGACTGACGGTTGAGGATTGAGGTTTGAGGATTCAGGATTGAGGTTTGAGGACAGAGAATTGAGGACTGAGTATTGAGAATTGAGGATTGAGGATTGAGTATTGAGGATTGAAGATTGAGGATTGAGGATAGAGGATTGAAGATGGAGGATGAGGGCTGAGGGTTGTGGTTTGAGGTTTGAGTATTGAATCCTGAGAATTCAGGATATTCTATTGAGTATTGAGAATTGAGGGTTGATGGTTGAGTATTGAGCATTGGGGTTGAGGATTGAGTATTGAAGATTGAGGAATGATGATTGAGGATTGAGGATTGAGGATTGAGTATTGAGTATTGAAGATTGAGTATTGATGATAGAGGATTGAGGATTGAGCGCTGAGGTTTGAGGACTGAGGACTGAGTATTGAGAATTGAGGATTCAGGATTGAGGACTGAGGATTGAAGATTGAGGATTGGGGACTGAAGATTGAATATTCAGGATTGAGGATTGAGGATTGAGGATTGAGGATTGATGATTGAAGATTCATTATTGATGATTGAAGGTTGAGGATTGAGGATTGAGGATTGAAGATTGAGGACTGAGCGTTGATGGTTTAGTGATGAGAATTGATATTTGTGGATTGAGATTTGAAGAGTGAATAATGGGGATTGTGTATTGAAAACTGTGAATTGAGGATATTCTATTGAGGACTGAGGATTGACAATTGATTTAAGAGGACTGAGGGCTGAAGATTGAGGATTCAGGATTGAGGATTAGGGATTGAGGTTTGAGGACTGAGGATTGAGGGTTGAGGATTCAGGATTGAGGATTGACGCTTGAGGATTGAGGATTGACGATTGAGGATAGGGTATTGAGGATTGAACATTGAGGATTGAGGATTGAGGATTGAGGATTGAGGATTGAGGATGAGGGCTGAGAGTTGAGAATTGCGGTTTGAGGTCTGGGGACTGAGGATTGAGGATTGAGAATTGAGGATTCAGGATTGAGGATTGAAGATTGAGGATTGGGGACTGAGTGTTGAGGGTCGAGTGATGAGAATTGATGTTTGTGGATAGATATTTCAAGATTGCAGATTGAGTATTGAGTATTGAAATGTGTGAATTGATGATATTCTATGGAGGACTGAGAATTGACGACTGATTGTTGAGGACTGAGGTCTGAAGATTGAGGATTCAGGATTGTGGATTCAGGATTGAGGTTTGAGGACTGAGAATTGAGGACTGAGTATTGAGAATTGAGGATTGAGGATTGAGGATTGAGGATTGAAGATTGAGGATTGGGTATTGCGGATTGAACATTGAAGAATGAGGATTGAGGAATTAGGATTGATGATTGAGGATTGAGGATTGAAGGTTGAGGATTGAGGATTGAAGATTGAGTATTGAGGATTGAAGATTGAGGACTGGGTATTGAGGATTGAGTATTCAGGGTTGAAGATTGAGGATTGAGGGTTGAGGATTGAGGATTGAGGATTGAGGATTGAAGATTGAATATTGATGATTGAATATTGAGGACTGAGGGTTGAGGGTTGTGGATTGAGGACGAGGACTGAGTGTCGACTATTGATGTTTGAGGTCTGAGGATTAAGGATCGAGGATTGAGAATTGAGGATTGAGGATTGAGGATTGGAAATTGAGGATTGGGTATTTAGGATTGAAGAATGAGGATTGAGGATTGAGGTTTGAGTATTGATGATTGAATATTGAGGATTGAGGATTGAGGTTTGATGGTTGAGGACGAGGACTGACGGTTGAGGTTTGAGGTTTGAGGATTGAGGATCGAGGATTGAGCATTGGGGATTGAAGATTGATGACTGGGGATTGAGGATTGAAGATTGAGAATTAACGATTGAAGATTGGGGATTGAGCATCTAGGATCGGATATTGACTATTGAGGATTGAAGATTGAGGATTGAGGATTGAGGATTGAGAATTGAGAATTGAGGATGAGGACTGAGGGTTGAGGATTGAGGTTTGAGGAATGAGGATTGATGGTTGAGGATTGAGGATTGAGGAATGAGGATTGAGGATTGAGTACTGCAGATTGAGTACTGATGCCTGAGGATTGAGGATTGAGGATTGAGGATTGAGGATTGAGGATTGAAGATTGAGTATTGGGGATTGAAGATTGAGGATTGAGGATTGAGTATTGAGGATGGAGAATGAGGACTGACGGTTGAGGATTGAGGTTTGAGGATTGAAGATTGAGGGCTGAGGACTGAGGATTGAGGATTGAGGATTGAGCATTGAGGATTGAAGATTGAGTACTGGGGATTGGGGATTGAATATTGAGGATTAAGGATTGAAGATTGGGGATTGAGGATCTAGAATTGGAGATTGATTATTGAGGATTGAAGATTGAGGATTGAGGATTGAGGATTGAGAATTGAGAATTGAGTATGAGAACTGAGGGTTGTGGATTGAGGTTTGAGGAATGAGGATTGAGGGTTGGGGATTTAGGATTGAGAATTGAGGATTGAAGATTGAGGATTGAGGATTGAGGATTGAGGATTGAGGATGGAGGATGAGGGCTGAGGGTTGAGGATTGCGGTTTGAGGACTGAGGACTGAGGATTGAGGATTGAGAATTGAGGATTCTGGATTGAGTATTGAAATTGAGGATTGGGTATTGATGATTGAAGAATGAGGATTGAGGAATTAGGATTGAGGATTGAGGATTGAGGATTGAAGATTGAGGAGTGGGTATTCAGGATTGAAGATTGAGGATTGAGTATTGAGGATTGAGGATTGAGGATTGAAGATTGAGGATTCAGAATTGAGGATTGAGGATAGAGGATTGAGGATTGAAGATTGAATATTGATGATTGAATATTGAGGACTGTGGATTGAGGGTTGTGGATTGAGGACGTGGACTGAGGGTTGAATATTGATGTTTGAGGTCTGAGGATTAAGGTTTGAGGGTCGAGAATTGAGGATTGAGGATTGAGGATTGAGGATTGAGGATTGAAGATTGAGGATTGGGTATTGCGGATTGAACATTGAGGATTGAGGATTGAGGATTGAGGATTGAGGATCGATGACTGAAGATTGAAAATTGATGATTGAATATTGAGGACTGAGGGTTGAGGGTTGTGGATTGAGGACGAGGACTGAGTGTCGACTATTGATGTTTGAGGTCTGAGGATTAAGGATTGAGGATTGAGAATTGAGGATTGAGAATTGGAAATTGAGGATTGGGTATTTAGGATTGAAGAATGAGGATTGAGGATTGAGGTTTGAGGATTGAGGATTGACGATTGAGTATTGATAATTGAATATTGAGGATTGAGGATTGAGGTTTGAGGATTGAGGACGAGGACTGACGGTTGAGGATTGAGGTTTGAGGATTGAGGATTGGGGATTGAGGACTGAGGATTGATGATTGAGGATTGAGCATTGAGGATTGAAGATTGATGACTGGGGATTGAGGATTGAAGATTGAGGATTAATGATTGAAGGTTGGGGATTGAGCACCTAGTATCGGAGATTGATTAATGAGGATTGAAGATTGAGGATTGAGGATTGAGGATTGAGAATTGAGAATTGAGTATGAGGACTGAGGGTTGAGGATTGAGGTTTGAGGACTGGGGATTGACGATTGAGGATTGAGGATTGAGGATTGAGGATTGAGGTTTGAGGATTGAGGATTGAAGATTGAGTATTGATGATTGAATATTGAGGATTGAGGATTGAGGTTTGAGGATTGAGGACGAGGACTGACGGTTGAGGATTGAGGTTTGAGGATTGAGGATTGGGGATTGTGGACTGAGGATTGAGGATTGAGGATTGAGCATTGAGCATTGAAGATTGATGACTGGGGATTGAGGATTGAAGATTGAGGATTAACGATTGAAGGTTGGGGATTGAGGACCTAGTATCGGAGATTGATTATTGAGGATTGAAGATTGAGGATTGAGGATTGAGGATTGAGAATTGAGAATTGAGTATGAGGACTGAGGGTTGAGGATTGAGGTTTGAGGACTGGGGATTGAGGATTGAGGATTGAGGGTTGAGGATTGAGGATTGAGGTTTGAGGATTGAGGATTGAAGATTGAGTATTGATGATTGAATATTGAGGATTGAGGATTGAGGTTTGAGGATTGAGGATGCGGACTGACGGTTGAGGATTGAGGTTTGAGGATTGAGGATTGGGGATTGTGGACTGAGGATTGAGGATTGAGGATTGAGGATTGAGGAATGAGGATTGAAGATTGGGTATTGAGGATTGAAGATTGAGGATAGAGGATTGAGTACTGAGGATGGAGGATGAGGGCTGAGGGTTGAGGTTGAGGATTGAGAAATGAGGATTGAGGATTGAGGATTGAAATTGAGGATTGGGTATTGAGGATTGAAGAAAGAGGATTGAGGAATTCGGATTCAGGATTGAGGATTGAGGATTGAACATTGAGGATTGGGTATTGAGGATTGAGGAATTAGGATTGAGGATTGAGGATTGAGGATTGAGGATTGAAGATTGAGTGTTGAGGATTGAAGATTGAGGATTGAGGATTGAGGATTGAGGATTGAGGATTGAAGACTGAGTATTGAGGATAGAAGATTGAGGATTGAGTATTGAGGAATGAGGATTCAGGTTTGAAGATTGAGGATTGAGGATTGAGGATTGAGGATTGAGGATTGAGGATTGAGGATTGAAGATTGAATATTGATGATTGAATATTGAGGACTGAGGATTTAGGGTTGTGGATTGAGGACGAGGACTGAGGGTTGAATATTGATGTTTGAGGTCTGAGGATTAAGGATTGAGGATTTTAGAATTGAGTATTGAGGATTGAGGATTGAAGATTGAGGATTGGGTATTTAGGATTGAAGAATGAGGATTGAGGATTGAGGTTTGAGGATTGAGGATTGAAGATTGAGTATTGATGATTGAATATTGAGGATTGAGGATCGAGGTTTGAGGATTGAGGACGAGGACTGACGGTAGAGGATTGAGGTTTGAGGATTGAGGATTGGGGATTGATGACTGAGGATTGAGGATTGAGGATTGAGCATTAAGGATTGAAGATTGATGACTGGGGATTGAGGATTGAAGATTGAGGATTGACGACTGAAGATTGGGGACTGAGGATCTAGGATCGGATATTGATTATTGAGGATTGAAGATTGAGGATTGAGGATTGAGGATTGGGAATTGAGAATTGAGGATGAGGACTGAGGGATGAGGATTGAGGTTTGAGGAATGAGGATAGTTGGTTGAGGATTGAGGATTGAGGATTGAGGATTGAGGATTGAGTATTGAAGATTGAGTATTGATGCCTGAGGATTGAGAATTGAGGATTGAGGATTGAGGATTGAGGATTGAGGATTGAAGATTGAATATTGATGATTGAATATTGAGGACTGAGGATTGAGGGTTGTGGATTGAGGACGAGGACTGAGGGTTGAATATTGATGTTTGAGGTCTGAGGATTAAGGATTGAGGATTGAGAATTGAGGATTGAGGATTGAGGATTGAAGATTGAGGATTTGGTATTTAGGATTGAAGAATGAGGATTGAGGATTGAGGTTTGAGGATTGAGGATTGAAGATTGAGGATTGATGATTGAATATTGAGGATTGAGGATTGAGGTTTGAAGATTGAGGACGAGGTCTGACGGTTGAGGATTGAGGTTTGAGGATTGAGGATTGGGGATTGAGGACTGAGGATTGAGGATTGAGGACTGAGCATTGAGAATTGAAGATTGATGACTGGGGATTGAGGATTGAATATTGAGGATTAACGACTGAAGATTGGGGATTGAGGATCTAGGATCGGAGATTGATTATTGAGGATTGAGTATTGAGGATTGAGGATTGAGGATTGAGGATTGAGGATTGCGTATTGAAGATTGAGTATTGATGCCTGAGGATTGAGGATTGAGGATTGAGGATTGAGGATTGAGGATTGAGGATTGAGAATTGAGAATTGAGGATGAGGACTGAGGGATGAGGATTGAGGTTTGAGGAATGAGGATTGATGGTTGAGGATTGAGGATTGAGGATTGAGGATTGAGGATTGAGTATTGAAGATTGAGTATTGATGCCTGAGGATTGAGGATTGAGGATTGAGGATTGAGGATTGAGGATTGAGGATTGAAGATTGAATATTGATGATTGAATATTGAGGACTGAGGATTGAGGGTTGTGGATTGAGGACGAGGACTGAGGGTTGAACATTGATGTTTGAGGTCTGAGGAATAAGGATTGAGGATTGAGAATTGAGGATTGAGGATTGAGGATTGAAGATTGAGGATTGGGTATTTAGGATTGAAGAATGAGGATTGAGGATTGTGGTTTGAGGATTGAGGTTTGAGGATTGAGGATTGAAGATTGAGTATTGATGATTGAATATTGAGGATTGAGGATAGAGGTTTGAGGATTGAGGACGAGGACTAACGGTTGAGGATTGAGGTTTGAGGATTGAGGATTGGGGATTGAGGGCTGAGGATTGAGGATTGAGGATTGAGCATTGAGGATTGAAGATTGATGACTGGGGATTGAGGATTGAATATTGAGGATTAACGATTGAAGATTGGGGATTGAGGATCTAGGATCGGAAATTGATTATTGAGGATTGAATATTCAGGATTGAGGATTGAGGATTGAGGATTGAGGATTGAGTATTGAAGATTGAGTATTGATGCCTGAGGATTGAGGATTGAGGATTGAGGATTGAGGATTGAGGATTGAAGATTGAGTAGTGGGGATTGAAGATTGAGGATTGAGGATTGAGGATTGAGGATGGAGAATGAGGACTGACGGTTGAGGATTGAGGTTTGAGGATTGAAGATTGAGGACTGAGGACTGAGGATTGAGGATTGAGGATTGAGCATTGAGGATTGAAGATTGAGTACAGGGGATGCGGGATAGAAGATTGAGGATTAAGGATCGAAGATTGGGGATTGAGGATCTAGAATTAGAGATTGATTATTGAGGATTGAAGATTGAGGATTGAGGATTGAGGATTGACAATTCAGAATTGAGTATGAGGACTGAGGGTTGAGGATTGAGGTTTGAGGAATCAGGATTGAGGGTTGAGGATTGAGGATTGAGGATTGAGGATTGAGGATTGAGGATTGAGGATTGAGGATTGAAGATTGAATATTGAGGATATAAGATTGAGGATTGATGATTGAGGATTGAGGATGGAGGATGAGGACTGAGGGTAGAGGATTGAGGTTTGAGGACAGAGGACTGAGGATTGAGGATTGAGAATTGAGGATTGAGGATTGAGGATTGAAATTGAGGATTGGGTATTGATGATTGAAGAATGAGGATTGAGGAATTAGGATTGAGTATTGAGGATTGAGGATTGAAGATTGAGGAGTGGGTATTCAGGATTGAAGTTTGGGGATTGAGTATTGAGGATTGAGGATTGAGGATTGAAGATTGAGGATTCAGAATTGAGGGTTGAGGATTGAGGATTGAGGATTGAAGATTGAATATTGATGATTGAATATTGAGGACTGACGATTGAGGGTTGTGGATTGAGGACGAGGACTGAGGGTTGAATATTGATGTTTGAGGTCTGAGGATTAAGGATTGAGGGTTGAGAATTGAGGATTGAGGATTGAGGATTGAAGATTGAGGATTGGGCATTGAGGATTGAAGAATGATGATTGAGGATTGAGGTTTGAGGATTGAGGATTGCAGATTGAGTATTGAGGATTGAAGATTGTGTATTGAGGATTGAGGATTGAGGATTGAAGATTGAGGATTGAGGATTGAGGATTGAGGATTGAGGATTGAAGATTGAGTATTGAGGATTGAAGGTTGAGGATTGAGGATTGAGTACTGAGGATTGAGGATTGAGGATTGAGGATTGAGGATTTAGGATTGAGGATTGAAGATTGAATATTGAGGATATAAGATTGAGGATTGATGATTGAGGATTGAGGATGGAGGATGAGGACTGAGGGTAGAGGATTGAGGTTTGAGGACAGAGGACTGAGGATTGAGGATTGAGAATTGAGGATTGAGGATTGAGGATTGAAGATTAAGGATTGGGTATTGAGTATTGAAGAATGAGGATTGAGGATTGAGGATTGAGGATTGAGGATTGAGGATTGAGGATTGAAGATTGAGTGTTGAGGATTGAAGATTGACGATTGAGGATTAAGGATTGATGATTGAGGATTGAGGATTGAGGATTGAAGATTGAGTATTGAGGATTGAAGATTGACGATTGAGAATTAAGGATTGAAGGTTGAGGATTAAGGATTGAAGATTGGGGATTGAGGATCTAGGATTTGAGGTTGATTATTGAGGATTGAAGATTGAGGATTGAGGATTGAGGATTGAGAATTGAGAATTGAGGATGAGGCCTGAGGGTTGAGGATTGAGGTTTGAGGAATGAGGATTGAGGGTGGACGATTGAGGATTGAGGATTGAGGATCGAGGACTGAGTATTGAAGATTGAGTATTGATGCCTGAGGATTGAGGATCGGTGATTGTGGATTGAGGATCGAGGATTGAAGATTGAGGATTGAGAATTGAGTGTTGAGGATTGAGGTTTGAGGACTGAGGATTGAGGATTGAGGATTGAGGATTGAGGCTTGAGGATTGAGGATTGAGGATGGAAGATTGAGGATTCAGGATTGAGGATGAGGGCTGAGAGTTGAGGATTGAGGTTTGAGGTCTGAGGAATGAGGACTGAGGATTGAGGATTGAGAATTGAGGATTGAGGATTGAGTATTGAAGATTGAGGATTGGGGACTGAGTGTTGAGGGTTGAGTGATGAGAATTGATGTTTGTGGATAGAGATTTGAAGATTGCAGATTGAGTATTGAGTATTGAAATGTGTGAATTGATGATATTCTATTGAGGACTGGGAATTGACGACTGATTGTTGAGGACTGAGGTCTGAAGATTGGGGATTCAGGATTGTGGATTCAGGATTGAGGTTTGAGGACTGAGAATTGAGGACTGAGTATTGAGAATTGAGGATTGAGGATTGAGGATTGAGGATTGAGGATTGAAGATTGACGATTGGGTATTGCGGATTGAACATTGAGGATTGAGGATTGAGGATTGAGGATTGAGGATTGAAGGTTGAATATTGATGAATGAAGATTGAGGATTGATGATTGAGGGTTGTGTATTGAGGACGAGGACTGAGGGTTGAGTATTGATACTTGAGGTCTGAGGATTGAGGATTGAGGGTTGAGGATTGAGGATTGAGTATTGAAGATTGAGGATTGATGATTGAGGATTGAGGATTGGGGATTGAGGATTGAGGAATGAGTATTGGAGATTGAGGATTGATGATTGAGGATTGAGGATTGAGGAATGGGGATTGAGGAATGAGGATTGAGGTTTGAGGACTGAGGGCTGAGGATTGAGGGTTGACGATTGAGGATTGAGGATGAGGGCTGAGGATTGAGATATGAGGTTTTAGGACAGAGGACTGAGGATTGACGATTGAGAATTGAGGATTGAGGTTTGAGGGATGAAGATTGAGGACCGGGTATTGAGGATTGAAGAATGAGGATTGAGGACTGAGGATTGAGGACTGAGTATTGAGAATTGAGGATTGAGGATTGAGGATTGAGGATTGAAGATTGAGGATTGGGTATTGCGTATTGAACATTGAGGATTGAGGATTGAGGATTGAGGATTGAGGATTGAGGACTGAAGATTGAATATTGATGATTGAAGATTGAGGATTGGGGATTCAGTGTTGTGGATTGAGGACGAGGACTGAGGGTTGAGTATTGATGTTTGAGGTCTGGGGATTGAGGACTGAGGATTGAGAATTGAGGATTGAGGATTGAGGATTGAAGATTGAGGATTGGGTATTGAGGACTGAAGAATGAGGATTGAGGATTGAGGATTGAGGATTGAGGATTGAGGATTGAGTATTGAGTATTGAAGATTGAGGATTGATGATAGAGGATTGAGGATTGAGCGTTGGGGTTTGAGGACTGAGGATTGAGTATTGAGAATTGAGGATTGAGGATTGAGGACTGAGGATTGAAGATTGAGGATTGGGGACTGAGGATTGAATATTCAGGATTGAGGATTGAGGATTGAGGATTGAGGATTGATGATTGAAGATTCATTATTGAGGATTGAAGGTTGAGGATTGAGGATTGAGGATTGAAGATTGAGGACTGAGTGTTGATGGTTTAGTGATGAGAATTGATATTTGTGGATTGAGATTTGAAGAGTGAAGAATGGGGATTGAGTATTGAAAACTGTGAATTGAGGATATTCTATTGAGGACTGAGGATTGACAATTGATTTAAGAGGACTGAGGATTGAGGATTGAGGTTTGAGGATCGAGGATTGAATATTGAGTATTGATGATTGAATATTGAGGATTGAGGATTGAGGATTGAGGATGGAGTATGAGGACTGACGGTTGAGGATTGAGGTTTGAGGATTGAAGATTGAGGACTGAGGTCTGAGGATTGAGGATTGAGGATTGAGCATTGAGGATTGAAGATTGAGTACTGGGGATTGGGGATTGAAGATTGAGGATTAAGGATTGAAGATTGGGGATTGAGGATCTAGAATTGGAGATTGATTATTGAGGATTGAAGATTGAGGATTGAGGATTGAGGATTGAGAATTGAGAACTGAGAATGAGAACTGAGGGTTGAGGGTTGAGGTTTGAGGAATGAGGATTGAGGGTTGAGGATTGAGGATTGACGATTGAGGACTGAGGATGGAGGATGAGGGCTGAGGGTAGAGGATTGAGGTTTGAGGACAGAGGACTGAGGATTGAGGATTGTGAATTGAGGATTGAGGATTGAGGATTGAAGATTGAGGATTGGGTGTTGAGTATTGAAGAATGAGGATTGAGGATTGAGGATTGAGGATTGAGGATTGAAGATTGAGTATTGAGGATTGAAGGTTGACGATTGAGGATTAAGGATTGAGGATTGAGGATTGAGGATTGAGGATTGAAGATTGAGTAATGAGGATTGAACGTTGACGATTGAGAATTAAGGATTGAAGATTGAGTATTAAGGATTGAAGATTGGGGATTGAAGATCTAGGATTGGACGTTGATTATTGAGGATTGAAGATTGAGGATTGAGGATTGAGGATTGAGAATTGAGAATTGAGTATGAGGACGGAGGGTTGAGGATTGAGGGTTGAGGGATGAGGATTGAGGGTTGAGGAATGAGGATTGACGATTGAGGATTGAGGATTGAGGATTGAGTATTGAAGATTGAGTATTGATGCCTGACTATTGAAGATTGAGTATTGATGATTCAGGATCGAGGATTGAAGATTGAGAATTGAGGATTGAAGATTGAGGATTGAGGATTGAGGATTGAGGATGGAGGATGAGGGCTGAGGGTTGATGATTGCGGTTTGAGGACTGATGACTGAGGATTGAGGATTGAGAATTGAGGATTGAGGATTGAGGATTGAAATTGAGGATTGGGTATTGATGATTGAAGAATGAGGATTGAGGAATTAGGATTGAGTATTGAGGATTGAGGATTGAAGATTGAGGAGTGGGTATTCAGGATTGAAGATTGAGGATTGAGTATTGAGGATTGAGGATTGAGGATTGAAGATTGAGGATTCAGAATTGAGTATTGAGGATTGAGTATTGAGGATTGAAGATTGAATATTGATGATTGAATATTGAGGACTGAGGATTGAGGGTTGTGGATTGAGGACGAGGACGGAGGGTTGAATATTGATGTTTGAGCTCTGAGGATTAAGGATTGAGGATTGAGAATTGAGGATTGAGGATTGAGGATTGGAAATTGAGGATTGGGTATTTAGGATTGAAGAATGAGGATTGAGGATTGAGGTTTGAGGATCGAGGATTGAATTTTGAGTATTGATGATTGAATATTGAGGATTGAGGATTGAGGCTTGAGGATTGAGGACGAGGACTGACGGTAGAGGATTGAGGTTTGAGGATTGAGGATTGGGGATTGATGACTGAGGATTGAGGATTGAGGATTGAGCATTAAGGATTGAAGATTGATGACTGGGGATTGAGGATTGAAGATTGAGGATTGACGATTGAAGATTGGGGACTGAGGATCTAGGATCGGTTATTGATTATTGAGGATTGAAGATTGAGGATTGAGGATTGAGGATTGGGAATTGAGAATTGAGGATGAGGACTGAGGGATGAGGATTGAGGTTTGAGGGATGAGGATTGATGGTTGAGGATTGAGGATTGAGGATTGAGGATTGAGGATTGAGTATTGAAGATTGAGTATTGATGCCTGAGGATTGAGAATTGAGGATTGAGGATTGAGGATTGAGGATTGAGGATTGAAGATTGAATATTGATGATTGAATATTGAGGACTGAGGATTGAGGGTTGTGGATTGAGGACGAGGACTGAGGGTTGAATATTGAGGTTTGAGGATTGAGGATTGGGGATTGAGGGCTGAGGATTGAGGATTGAGGATTGAGCATTGAGGATTGAAGATTGATGACTGGGGATTGAGGATTGAATATTGAGGATTAACGATTGAAGATTGGGGATTGAGGATCTAGGATCGGAGATTGATTATTGAGGATTGAATATTCAGGATTGAGGATTGTGGATTGAGGATTGAGGATTGAGTATTGAAGATTGAGTATTGATGCCTGAGGATTGAGGATTGAGGATTGAGGATTGAGGATTGAGGATTGAGGATTGAAGATTGAGTAGTGGGGATTGAAGATTGAGGATTGAGGATTGAGGATTGAGGACTGAAGATTGAATATTGATGATTGAAGATTGAGGATTGGGGATTCAGTGTTGTGGATTGAGGACGAGGACTGAGGGTTGAGTATTGATGTTTGAGGTCTGGGGATTGAGGACTGAGGATTGAGAATTGAGGATTGAGGATTGAGGATTGAAGATTGAGGATTGGGTATTGAGGACTGAAGAATGAGGATTGAGGATTGAGGATTGAGGATTGAGGATTGAGGATTGAGTATTGAGTATTGAAGATTGAGGATTGATGATAGAGGATTGAGGATTGAGCGTTGGGGTTTGAGGACTGAGGATTGAGTATTGAGAATTGAGGATTGAGGATTGAGGACTGAGGATTGAAGATTGAGGATTGGGGACTGAGGATTGAATATTCAGGATTGAGGATTGAGGATTGAGGATTGAGGATTGATGATTGAAGATTCATTATTGAGGATTGAAGGTTGAGGATTGAGGATTGAGGATTGAAGATTGAGGACTGAGTGTTGATGGTTTAGTGATGAGAATTGATATTTGTGGATTGAGATTTGAAGAGTGAAGAATGGGGATTGAGTATTGAAAACTGTGAATTGAGGATATTCTATTGAGGACTGAGGATTGACAATTGATTTAAGAGGACTGAGGATTGAGGATTGAGGTTTGAGGATCGAGGATTGAATATTGAGTATTGATGATTGAATATTGAGGATTGAGGATTGAGGATTGAGGATGGAGTATGAGGACTGACGGTTGAGGATTGAGGTTTGAGGATTGAAGATTGAGGACTGAGGTCTGAGGATTGAGGATTGAGGATTGAGCATTGAGGATTGAAGATTGAGTACTGGGGATTGGGGATTGAAGATTGAGGATTAAGGATTGAAGATTGGGGATTGAGGATCTAGAATTGGAGATTGATTATTGAGGATTGAAGATTGAGGATTGAGGATTGAGGATTGAGAATTGAGAACTGAGAATGAGAACTGAGGGTTGAGGGTTGAGGTTTGAGGAATGAGGATTGAGGGTTGAGGATTGAGGATTGACGATTGAGGACTGAGGATGGAGGATGAGGGCTGAGGGTAGAGGATTGAGGTTTGAGGACAGAGGACTGAGGATTGAGGATTGTGAATTGAGGATTGAGGATTGAGGATTGAAGATTGAGGATTGGGTGTTGAGTATTGAAGAATGAGGATTGAGGATTGAGGATTGAGGATTGAGGATTGAAGATTGAGTATTGAGGATTGAAGGTTGACGATTGAGGATTAAGGATTGAGGATTGAGGATTGAGGATTGAGGATTGAAGATTGAGTAATGAGGATTGAACGTTGACGATTGAGAATTAAGGATTGAAGATTGAGTATTAAGGATTGAAGATTGGGGATTGAAGATCTAGGATTGGACGTTGATTATTGAGGATTGAAGATTGAGGATTGAGGATTGAGGATTGAGAATTGAGAATTGAGTATGAGGACGGAGGGTTGAGGATTGAGGGTTGAGGGATGAGGATTGAGGGTTGAGGAATGAGGATTGACGATTGAGGATTGAGGATTGAGGATTGAGTATTGAAGATTGAGTATTGATGCCTGACTATTGAAGATTGAGTATTGATGATTCAGGATCGAGGATTGAAGATTGAGAATTGAGGATTGAAGATTGAGGATTGAGGATTGAGGATTGAGGATGGAGGATGAGGGCTGAGGGTTGATGATTGCGGTTTGAGGACTGATGACTGAGGATTGAGGATTGAGAATTGAGGATTGAGGATTGAGGATTGAAATTGAGGATTGGGTATTGATGATTGAAGAATGAGGATTGAGGAATTAGGATTGAGTATTGAGGATTGAGGATTGAAGATTGAGGAGTGGGTATTCAGGATTGAAGATTGAGGATTGAGTATTGAGGATTGAGGATTGAGGATTGAAGATTGAGGATTCAGAATTGAGTATTGAGGATTGAGTATTGAGGATTGAAGATTGAATATTGATGATTGAATATTGAGGACTGAGGATTGAGGGTTGTGGATTGAGGACGAGGACGGAGGGTTGAATATTGATGTTTGAGCTCTGAGGATTAAGGATTGAGGATTGAGAATTGAGGATTGAGGATTGAGGATTGGAAATTGAGGATTGGGTATTTAGGATTGAAGAATGAGGATTGAGGATTGAGGTTTGAGGATCGAGGATTGAATTTTGAGTATTGATGATTGAATATTGAGGATTGAGGATTGAGGTTTGAGGATTGAGGACGAGGACTGACGGTAGAGGATTGAGGTTTGAGGATTGAGGATTGGGGATTGATGACTGAGGATTGAGGATTGAGGATTGAGCATTAAGGATTGAAGATTGATGACTGGGGATTGAGGATTGAAGATTGAGGATTGACGATTGAAGATTGGGGACTGAGGATCTAGGATCGGTTATTGATTATTGAGGATTGAAGATTGAGGATTGAGGATTGAGGATTGGGAATTGAGAATTGAGGATGAGGACTGAGGGATGAGGATTGAGGTTTGAGGGATGAGGATTGATGGTTGAGGATTGAGGATTGAGGATTGAGGATTGAGGATTGAGTATTGAAGATTGAGTATTGATGCCTGAGGATTGAGAATTGAGGATTGAGGATTGAGGATTGAGGATTGAGGATTGAAGATTGAATATTGATGATTGAATATTGAGGACTGAGGATTGAGGGTTGTGGATTGAGGACGAGGACTGAGGGTTGAATATTGATGTTTGAAGTCTGAGGATTAAGGATTGAGGATTGAGAATTGAGGATTGAGGATTGAGGATTGAAGATTGAGGATTGGGTATTTAGGATTGAAGAATGAGGATTGAGGATTGAGGTTTGAGGATTGAGGTTTGAGGATTGAGGATTGAAGATTGAGTATTGATGATTGAATATTGAGGATTGAGGATTGAGGTTTGTGGATTGAGGACGAGGACTGACGGTTGAGGATTGAGGTTTGAGGATTGAGGATTGGGGATTGAGGGCTGAGGATTGAGGATTGAGGATTGAGCATTGAGGATTGAAGATTGATGACTGGGGATTGAGGATTGAATATTGAGGATTAACGATTGAAGATTGGGGATTGAGGATCTAGGATCGGAGATTGATTATTGAGGATTGAATATTCAGGATTGAGGATTGTGGATTGAGGATTGAGGATTGAGTATTGAAGATTGAGTATTGATGCCTGAGGATTGAGGATTGAGGATTGAGGATTGAGGATTGAGGATTGAGGATTGAAGATTGAGTAGTGGGGATTGAAGATTGAGGATTGAGGATTGAGGATTGAGGATGGAGGATGAGGACTGACGGTTGAGGATTGAGGTTTGAGGATTGAAGATTGAGGACTGAGGACTGAGGATTGAGGATTGAGGATTGAGCATTGAGGATTGAAGATTGAGTACAGGGGATGCGGGATAGAAGATTGAGGATTAAGGATCGAAGATTGGGGATTGAGGATCTAGAATTAGAGATTGATTATTGAGGATTGAAGATTGAGGATTGAGGATTGAGGATTGACAATTCAGAATTGAGTATGAGGACTGAGGGTTGAGGATTGAGGTTTGAGGAATCAGGATTGAGGGTTGAGGATTGAGGATTGAGGATTGAGGATTGAGGATTGAGGATTGAGGATTGAGTATTGAAGATTGAGTGTTGAAGCCTGAGGATTGAGGATTGTGGATTGATGATTCAGGATCGAGGATTGAAGATTGAGAATTGAGGATTGAAGATTGAGGATTGAGAATTGAGGATTGAGGATTGAGGATTGAAATTGAGGATTGGGTATTGATGATTGAAGAATGAGGATTGAGGAATTAGGATTGAGTATTGAGGATTGAGGATTAAAGATTGAGGAGTGGGTATTCAGGATTGAAGATTGAGGATTGAGTATTGAGGATTGAGGATTGAGGATTGAAGATTGAGGATTCAGAATTGAGGATTGAGGATTGAGTATTGAGGATTGAAGATTGAATATTGATGATTGAATATTGAGGACTGAGGATTGAGGGTTGTGGATTGAGGACGAGGACTGAGGGTTGAATATTGATGTTTGAGGTCTGAGGATTAAGGATTGAGGATTGAGAATTGAGGATTGAGGATTAAGGATTGAAGATTAAGGATTGGGTATTTAGGATTGAAGAGTGAGGATTGAGGATTGAGGTTTGAGGATTGGGGATTGAAGATTGAGTATTGATGATTGAATATTGAGGATTGAGGATTGAGGTTTGAGGATTGAGGATGAAGACTGAGGGTTGAGGATTGAGGTTTGAGGAACGAGGATTGAGGATTGAGGATTGAGGACTAAGGATTGACGATTGAGTATTGAAGATTGAGGATTGATGACTGAGGATTGACGACTGAGAATTGAGGATTGAGGATTGATGATTGAAGATTGAGTATTGAGGATTGAATATTGCGGATTGAGGATTGAGGATTGAGGATTGAAGATTGAGGATTGAGGATTGAAGATTGAGTATTGAGTATTGAAGGTTGAGGATAGTGGATTGAGGATTAAGGATTGAGGATTGAATATTGTAGATTGAGTATTGATGCCTGAGGATTGAGGATTGAGGATTGAGGATTGAGGATTGAGGATGGAAGATTGAGTATTGAGGATTGAAGATTGAGGGTTGAAGATTGAGTATTGATGATTGAATATTGAGGATTGAGGATTGAGGATTGAGGATTGAGGTTTGAGGATTGAGGATTGAGGATTGAGGATTGAGGATTGAGTATTGAAGATTGAGTATTGATGCCTGAGGATTGAGGATCGAGGATTTAGTATTGAGGATTGGAGATTGATTATTGAGGATTGAAGATTGAGGATTGAGGATTGAGGATTGAGAATTGAGAATTGAGTATGAGGACTGAGGGTTGAGGATTGAGGTTTGAAGAATGAGGATTGAGGGTTGGGGAATGAGGATTCAGGATTGAGGATTGAGGATTGAGGATTGAGGATTGAGGATTGAGGATTGAAGATTGAGTATTGATGATTGAATATTGAGGATAGAGGATTGAGGTTTGAGGATTGAGGACGAGGACTGACGGTAGAGGATTTAGGTTTGAGGATTGAGGATTGAGGACTGAGGATTGAGGATGAATGCTAAGCGTCGGGGATTGAGGTTCGACGACTGACGACTGAGGATTGAGAATTGAGGATTGATGTTTGAGGATTGAAGATTGAGGATTGGGTATTGAGGATTGAAGAATGAGGATTGAGGATTGAGGATTGAGGATTGAGGATTGAGGATTGAGGATGTAGGATTGGAGGTTGATTATTGAGTATTCAAGGTTGAGGATTGTGGATTGAGGATTGAGGATTGAGGATTGAGGATTGAGGATTGAAGATAGAGTATTGATGATTGAATATTGAGGATTGAGGATTGAGGTATGAGGATTGAGGACGAGGACTGACGGTAGAGGATTTAGGTTTGAGGATTGAGGATTGAGGACTGAGGATTTAGGATGAGTGCTAAGGGTCGGGTATTGAGGTTCGACGACTGAGGACTGAGGATTGAGGATTGAGTATTGAGGTTTGAGGATTGAGGATGAAGACTGAGGGTTGAGGATTGAGGTTTGAGGAACGAGGATTGAGGATTGAGGATTGAGGACTAAGGATTGACGATTGAGTGTTGAAGATTGAGGATTGATGACTGAGGATTGACGACTGAGAATTGAGGATTGAGGATTGATGATTGAAGATTGAGTATTGAGGACTGAATATTGCGGATTGAGGATTGAGGATTGAGGATTGAGGATTGAGGATTGAGGATTCAGGATTGAAGATTGAGTATTGAGTATTGAAGGTTGAGGATTGTGGATTGAGGATTAAGGATTGAGGATTGAATATTGTAGATTGAGTATTGATGCCTGAGGATTGAGGATTGAGGATTGAGGATTGAGGATTGAGGATTGAAGATTGAGTATTGAGGATTGAAGATTGAGGGTTGAAGATTGAGTATTGATGATTGAATATTGAGGATTGAGGATTGAGGATTGAGGATTGAGGATTGAGGATTGAGGATTGAGGATTGACGATTGAAGATCGAGTATTGATGATTGAATATTGAGGATTGAGGGTTGAGGTTTGAGGATTGAGGACGAGGACTGACGGCAGAGGATTTAGGTTTGAGGACTGAGGATTGAGGACTGAGGATTGAGGATGAGTGCTAAGCGTCGGGGATTGAGATTCGACGACTGAGGACTGAGGATTGAGGATTGAGAATTGAGGATTGACGATTGAGGATTGAAGATTGAGTATTGATGATTGAATATTGAGGATTGAGGATTGAGGTCTGAGGATTGAGGATTGAGGATTGAGGATTGAGGATTGAGTATTGAAGATTGAGTATTGATGCCCGAGGATTGAGGATCGAGGATTGAGGATTGAGGATTGGAGATTGATTATTGAGGATTGAAGATTGAGGATTGAGGATTGAGGATTGAGGATTGAGAATTGAGTATGAGGACCGAGGATTGAAGATTGAGGATTGAGGATTGAGAATTGGGGATTGAGGAATGAGGATTGAAGAGTGAGTATTGATGATTGAATATTGAGGATTGAGGATTGAGGATTGAGGATTGAAGATTGAGTATTGAGGATTGAAGATTGAGGATTGAGTATTGAGGATTGAGGATTCAGGGTTGAAGATTGAGGATTGAGGATTGAGGATTGAGTACTGAGGATTGAGGATTGGGTATTGAGGATTGAGAAATGAGGATTGAGGATTGAGGTTTGAGGATTGAGGGTTGCAGATTCAGTATTGAGGATTGAAGATTGAGGATTGAGGATTGAGGATTGAGGAATGAGGATTGAAGATTGGGTATTGAGGATTCAAGATTGAGGATAGAGGATTGAGTACTGAGGATGGAGGATGAGGGCTGAGGGTTGAGGATTGAGGATTGAGAAATGAGGATTGAGGATTGAGGATTGAAATTGAGGATTGGGTATTGAGGATTGAAGAATGAGGATTGAGGAATTGGGATTGAGGATTGAGGATTGAGGATTGAAGATTGAGGATTGGGTATTGAGGATTGAAGAATGAGGATTGAGGATTGAGGATTGAGGATTGAGGATTGAAGATTGAGTGTTGAGGATTGAGGATTGAGGTTTGAGGATTGAGGATTGAGGATTGAGGATTGAGGATTGAGTATTGAAGATTGAGTATTGATGCCTGAGGATTGAGGATCGAGGATTGAGTATTGAGGATTGGAGATTGATTATTGAGGATTGAAGATTGAGGATTGAGGATTGAGGATTGAGAATTGAGGATTGAGTATGAGGACTGAGGGTTGAGGATTGAGGTTTGAAGAATGAGGATTGAGGGTTGGGGAATGAGGATTCAGGATTGAGGATTGAGGATTGAGGATTGAGGATTGAAGATTGAGTGTTGAGGATTGAAAATTGAGGATTGAGGATTGACGATTGAGGATTAAGGATTGAGGATTGAGAATTGAGGATTGAGTATTAAGGATTGAAGATTAAGGATTGGGTACTTAGGATTGAAGAGTGAGGATTGAGGATTGAGGTTTGAGGATTGGGGATTGAAGATTGAGTATTGATGATTGAATATTGAGGATTGAGGATTGAGGTTTAGGGATTGAGGATGAAGACTGAGGGTTGAGGATTGAGGTTTGAGGAACGAGGATTGAGGATTGAGGATTGAGGACTAAGGATTGACGATTGAGTATTGAAGATTGAGGATTGATGACTGAGGATTGACGACTGAGAATTGAGGATTGAGGATTGATGATTGAAGATTGAGTATTGAGGATTGAATATTGCGGATTGAGGATTGAGGATTGAGGATTGAGGATTGAGGATTGAGGATTGAAGATTGAGTATTGAGGATCGAAGATTGAGGATTGAGTATTGAGGATTGAGGATTCAGGGTTGAAGATTGAGGATTGAGGATTGAGGATTGAGGATTGAGGATTGAGGATTAAGGATTGAAGATTGAATATTGATGATTGAATATTGATGTCTGCGGGTTGAGGGTTGTGGATTGTGGACGAGGACTAAGGGTTGAATATTGATGTTTGAGGTATGGGGACTAAGGATTGAGGATTGAGATTTGAGGATTGAGGATTGAGGATTGAAGATTGAGGATTGGGTATTTAGGATTGAAGAATGAGGATTGAGGATTGAGGTTTGAGGATTGAGGATTGAAGATTGAGTATTGATGATTGAATATTGAGGATTGAGGATTGAGGTTTGAGGATTGAGGATGAAGACTGAGTGTTGAGGATTGAGGTTTGAGGAACGAGGATTGAGGATTGAGGATTGAGGACTAAGGATTGACGATTGAGTATTGAAGATTGAGGATTGATGACAGAGGATTGACGACTGAGAATTGAGGATTGAGGATTCATGATTGAAGATTGAGCATTGAGGATTGAATATTGAGTATTGAGGATTGAGGATAGAGGATTGAGGATTGAGCATTGAGGATTGAAGATTGAGTATTGAGTATTGAAGGTTGAGGATTGTGGATTGAGGATTAAGGACTGAGGATTGAATATTGTAGATTGAGTATTGATGCCTGAGGATTGAGGATTGAGGATTGAGGATTGAGGATTGAGGATTGAGGATCGAAGATTGAGTATTGATGATTGAATATTGAGGATTGAGGATTGAGGATTGAGGATTGAAGATTGAGTATTGAGGATTGAAGATTGAGGATTGAGTATTGAGGATTGAGGATTCAGGGTTGAAGATTGAGGATTGAGGATTGAGGATTGAGTACTGAGGATTGAGGATTGGGTATTGAGGATTGAGAAATGAGGATTGAGGATTGAGGTTTGAGGATTGAGGGTTGCAGATTCAGTATTGAGGATTGAAGATTGAGGATTGAGGATTGAGGATTGAGGAATGAGGATTGAAGATTGGGTATTGAGGATTCAAGATTGAGGATAGAGGATTGAGTACTGAGGATGGAGGATGAGGGCTGAGGGTTGAGGATTGAGGATTGAGAAATGAGGATTGAGGATTGAGGATTGAAATTGAGGATTGGGTATTGAGGATTGAAGAATGAGGATTGAGGAATTGGGATTGAGGATTGAGGATTGAGGATTGAAGATTGAGGATTGGGTATTGAGGATTGAAGAATGAGGATTGAGGATTGAGGATTGAGGATTGAGGATTGAAGATTGAGTGTTGAGGATTGAGGATTGAGGTTTGAGGATTGAGGATTGAGGATTGAGGATTGAGGATTGAGTATTGAAGATTGAGTATTGATGCCTGAGGATTGAGGATCGAGGATTGAGTATTGAGGATTGGAGATTGATTATTGAGGATTGAAGATTGAGGATTGAGGATTGAGGATTGAGAATTGAGGATTGAGTATGAGGACTGAGGGTTGAGGATTGAGGTTTGAAGAATGAGGATTGAGGGTTGGGGAATGAGGATTCAGGATTGAGGATTGAGGATTGAGGATTGAGGATTGAAGATTGAGTGTTGAGGATTGAAAATTGAGGATTGAGGATTGACGATTGAGGATTAAGGATTGAGGATTGAGAATTGAGGATTGAGTATTAAGGATTGAAGATTAAGGATTGGGTACTTAGGATTGAAGAGTGAGGATTGAGGATTGAGGTTTGAGGATTGGGGATTGAAGATTGAGTATTGATGATTGAATATTGAGGATTGAGGATTGAGGTTTAGGGATTGAGGATGAAGACTGAGGGTTGAGGATTGAGGTTTGAGGAACGAGGATTGAGGATTGAGGATTGAGGACTAAGGATTGACGATTGAGTATTGAAGATTGAGGATTGATGACTGAGGATTGACGACTGAGAATTGAGGATTGAGGATTGATGATTGAAGATTGAGTATTGAGGATTGAATATTGCGGATTGAGGATTGAGGATTGAGGATTGAGGATTGAGGATTGAGGATTGAAGATTGAGTATTGAGGATCGAAGATTGAGGATTGAGTATTGAGGATTGAGGATTCAGGGTTGAAGATTGAGGATTGAGGATTGAGGATTGAGGATTGAGGATTGAGGATTAAGGATTGAAGATTGAATATTGATGATTGAATATTGATGTCTGCGGGTTGAGGGTTGTGGATTGTGGACGAGGACTAAGGGTTGAATATTGATGTTTGAGGTATGGGGACTAAGGATTGAGGATTGAGATTTGAGGATTGAGGATTGAGGATTGAAGATTGAGGATTGGGTATTTAGGATTGAAGAATGAGGATTGAGGATTGAGGTTTGAGGATTGAGGATTGAAGATTGAGTATTGATGATTGAATATTGAGGATTGAGGATTGAGGTTTGAGGATTGAGGATGAAGACTGAGTGTTGAGGATTGAGGTTTGAGGAACGAGGATTGAGGATTGAGGATTGAGGACTAAGGATTGACGATTGAGTATTGAAGATTGAGGATTGATGACAGAGGATTGACGACTGAGAATTGAGGATTGAGGATTCATGATTGAAGATTGAGCATTGAGGATTGAATATTGAGTATTGAGGATTGAGGATAGAGGATTGAGGATTGAGCATTGAGGATTGAAGATTGAGTATTGAGTATTGAAGGTTGAGGATTGTGGATTGAGGATTAAGGACTGAGGATTGAATATTGTAGATTGAGTATTGATGCCTGAGGATTGAGGATTGAGGATTGAGGATTGAGGATTGAGGATTGAGGATCGAAGATTGAGTATTGAGGATTGAAGATTGAGGGTTGAAGATTGAGTATTGATGATTGAATATTGAGGATTGAGGATTGAGGATCGAGGATTGAAGATTGAGAATTGAGGATTGAAGATTGAGGATTGAGGATTGAGTATTGAGGATTGAGGATTGAGGATGGAGGATGAGTGCTGCGGGTTGAGGATTGAGGATTGAGAAATGAGGATTGAGGATTGAGAATTGAAATTGAGGATTGGGTATTGAGGATTGAAGAATGAGGATTGAGGGATTAGGATTGAGGACTGAGGATTGAGGATTGAAGATTGAGGATTGGGTATTGAGGATTGAAGAATGAGGATTGAGGATTGAGGATTGAGGATTGAGGATTGAAGATTAGTGTTGAGGATTGAAGATTGAGGATTGAGTATTGAGGATTGAGGATTGAGGATTGAAGATTGAGTGTTGAGGGTTGAAGATTGAGGATTGAGGATTGAGGATTGAGGATTGAGGATTGAGGATTGAAGATTGAGTATTGAGGATTGAAGATTGAGGATTGAGTATTGAGGATTGAGGATTCAGGCTTGAAGATTGAGGATTGAGGATTGAGGATTGAGGATTGAGGATTGAGGATTGAAGATTGAATATTGATGATTGAATATTGAGAACTGAGGATTGAGGGTTGTGGATTGAGGACGAGGACTGGGGGTTGAATATTGATGTTTGTGGTCTGAGGATTAAGGATTGAGGATTGAGAATTGAGTATTGAGTATTGATGCCTGAGGATTGAGGATTGAGGATTGAGGATTGAGGATTGAGGATTGAAGATTGAGTATTGAGGATTGAAGATTGAGGGTTGAAGATTGAGTATTGATGATTGAATATTGAGGATTGAGGATTGAGGATTGAGGATTGAGGATTGAGGATTGAGGATTGAGGATTGAGGATTGAAGATCGAGTATTGATGATTGAATATTGAGGACTGACGGTTGAGGTTTGAGGATTGAGGACGAGGACTGACGGCAGAGGATTTAGGTTTGAGGATTGAGGATTGAGGACTGAGGATTGAGGATGAGTGCTAAGCGTCGGGGATTGAGATTCGACGACTGAGGACTGAGGATTGAGGATTGAGAATTGAGGATTGACTATTGAGGATTGAAGATTGAGTATTGATGATTGAATATTGAGGATTGAGGATTGAGGTCTGAGGATTGAGGATTGGGAATTGAGAATTGAGGATTGAGTATTGAAGATTGAGTATTGATGCCTGAGGATTGAGGATCGAGGATTGAGGATTGAGGATTGGAGATTGATTATTGAGGATTGAAGATTGAGGATTGAGGATTGAGGATTGAGGATTGAGAATTGAGTATGAGGACCGAGGATTGAAGATTGAGGATTGAGGATTGAGAATTGGGGATTGAGGAATGAGGATTGAAGATTGAGTATTGATGATTGAATATTGAGGATTGAGGATTGAGGATTGAGGATTGAAGATTGAGTATTGAGGATTGAAGATTGAGGATTGAGTATTGAGGATTGAGGATTCAGGGTTGAAGATTGAGGATTGAGGATTGAGGATTGAGTACTGAGGATTGAGGATTGGGTATTGAGGATTGAGAAATGAGGATTGAGGATTGAGGTTTGAGGATTGAGGGTTGCAGATTCAGTATTGAGGATTGAAGATTGAGGATTGAGGATTGAGGATTGAGGAATGAGGATTGAAGATTGGGTATTGAGGATTCAAGATTGAGGATAGAGGATTGAGTACTGAGGATGGAGGATGAGGGCTGAGGGTTGAGGATTGAGGATTGAGAAATGAGGATTGAGGATTGAGGATTGAAATTGAGGATTGGGTATTGAGGATTGAAGAATGAGGATTGAGGAATTGGGATTGAGGATTGAGGATTGAGGATTGAAGATTGAGGATTGGGTATTGAGGATTGAAGAATGAGGATTGAGGATTGAGGATTGAGGATTGAGCATTGAAGATTGAGTGTTGAGGATTGAGGATTGAGGTTTGAGGATTGAGGATTGAGGATTGAGGATTGAAGATTGAGTATTGAAGATTGAGTATTGATGCCTGAGGATTGAGGATCGAGGATTGAGTATTGAGGATTAGAGATTGATTATTGAGGATTGAAGATTGAGGATTGAGGATTGAGGATTGAGAATTGAGAATTGAGTATGAGGACTGAGGGTTGAGGATTGAGGTTTGAAGAATGAGGATTGAGGGTTGGGGAATGAGGATTCAGGATTGAGGATTGAGGATTGAGGATTGAGGATTGAAGAATGAGGATTGAAGATTGAGTATTGATGATTGAATATTGAGGATAGAGGATTGAGGTTTGAGGATTGAGGACGAGGACTGACGGTAGAGGATTTAGGTTTGAGGATTGAGGATTGAGGACTGAGGATTGAGGATGAATGCTAAGCGTCGGGGATTGAGGTTCGACGACTGACGACTGAGGATTGAGAATTGAGGATTGATGTTTGAGGATTGAAGATTGAGGATTGGGTATTGAGGATTGAAGAATGAGGATTGAGGATTGAGGATTGAGGATTGAGGATTGAGGATTGAGGATGTAGGATTGGAGGTTGATTATTGAGTATTCAAGGTTGAGGATTGTGGATTGAGGATTGAGGATTGAGGATTGAGGATTGAGGATTGAACATAGAGTATTGATGATTGAATATTGAGGATTGAGGATTGAGGTATGAGGATTGAGGACGAGGACTGACGGTAGAGGATTTAGGTTTGAGGATTGAGGATTGAGGACTGAGGATTTAGGATGAGTGCTAAGGGTCGGGTATTGAGGTTGGACGACTGAGGACTGAGGATTGAGGATTGAGTATTGAGGTTTGAGGATTGAGGATGAAGACTGAGGGTTGAGGATTGAGGTTTGAGGAACGAGGATTGAGGATTGAGGATTGAGGACTAAGGATTGACGATTGAGTGTTGAAGATTGAGGATTGATGACTGAGGATTGACGACTGAGAATTGAGGATTGAGGATTGATGATTGAAGATTGAGTATTGAGGACTGAATATTGCGGATTGAGGATTGAGGATTGAGGATTGAGGATTGAGGATTGAGGATTCAGGATTGAAGATTGAGTATTGAGTATTGAAGGTTGAGGATTGTGGATTGAGGATTAAGGATTGAGGATTGAATATTGTAGATTGAGTATTGATGCCTGAGGATTGAGGATTGAGGATTGAGGATTGAGGATTGAGGATTGAAGATTGAGTATTGAGGATTGAAGATTGAGGGTTGAAGATTGAGTATTGATGATTGAATATTGAGGATTGAGGATTGAGGATTGAGGATTGAGGATTGAGGATTGAGGATTGAGGATTGAGGATTGAAGATCGAGTATTGATGATTGAATATTGAGGATTGAGGGTTGAGGTTTGAGGATTGAGGACGAGGACTGACGGCAGAGGATTTAGGTTTGAGGACTGAGGATTGAGGACTGAGGATTGAGGATGAGTGCTAAGCGTCGGGGATTGAGATTCGACGACTGAGGACTGAGGATTGAGGATTGAGAATTGAGGATTGACGATTGAGGATTGAAGATTGAGTATTGATGATTGAATATTGAGGATTGAGGATTGAGGTCTGAGGATTGAGGATTGAGTATTGAAGATTGAGTATTGATGCCTGAGGATTGAGGATCGAGGATTGAGTATTGAGGATTAGAGATTGATTATTGAGGATTGAAGATTGAGGATTGAGGATTGAGGATTGAGTATTGAGAATTGAGTATGAGGACTGAGGGTTGAGGATTGAGGTTTGAAGAATGAGGATTGAGGGTTGGGGAATGAGGATTCAGGATTGAGGATTGAGGATTGAGAATTGAGGATTGATGTTTGAGGATTGAAGATTGAGGATTGGGTATTGAGGATTGAAGAATGAGGATTGAGGATTGAGGATTGAGGATTGAGGATTGAGGATTGAGGATGTAGGATTGGAGGTTGATTATTGAGTATTCAAGGTTGAGGATTGTGGATTGAGGATTGAGGATTGAGGATTGAGGATTGAGGATTGAAGATAGAGTATTGATGATTGAATATTGAGGATTGAGGATTGAGGTATGAGGATTGAGGACGAGGACTGACGGTAGAGGATTTAGGTTTGAGGATTGAGGATTGAGGACTGAGGATTTAGGATGAGTGCTAAGGGTCGGGTATTGAGGTTGGACGACTGAGGACTGAGGATTGAGGATTGAGTATTGAGGTTTGAGGATTGAGGATGAAGACTGAGGGTTGAGGATTGAGGTTTGAGGAACGAGGATTGAGGATTGAGGATTGAGGACTAAGGATTGACGATTGAGTGTTGAAGATTGAGGATTGATGACTGAGGATTGACGACTGAGAATTGAGGATTGAGGATTGATGATTGAAGATTGAGTATTGAGGACTGAATATTGCGGATTGAGGATTGAGGATTGAGGATTGAGGATTGAGGATTGAGGATTCAGGATTGAAGATTGAGTATTGAGTATTGAAGGTTGAGGATTGTGGATTGAGGATTAAGGATTGAGGATTGAATATTGTAGATTGAGTATTGATGCCTGAGGATTGAGGATTGAGGATTGAGGATTGAGGATTGAGGATTGAAGATTGAGTATTGAGGATTGAAGATTGAGGGTTGAAGATTGAGTATTGATGATTGAATATTGAGGATTGAGGATTGAGGATTGAGGATTGAGGATTGAGGATTGAGGATTGAGGATTGAGGATTGAAGATCGAGTATTGATGATTGAATATTGAGGATTGAGGGTTGAGGTTTGAGGATTGAGGACGAGGACTGACGGCAGAGGATTTAGGTTTGAGGACTGAGGATTGAGGACTGAGGATTGAGGATGAGTGCTAAGCGTCGGGGATTGAGATTCGACGACTGAGGACTGAGGATTGAGGATTGAGAATTGAGGTTTGACGATTGAGGATTGAAGATTGAGTATTGATGATTGAATATTGAGGATTGAGGATTGAGGTCTGAGGATTGAGGATTGAGGATTGAGGATTGAGGATTGAGTATTGAAGATTGAGTATTGATGCCTGAGGATTGAGGATCGAGGATTGAGGATTGAGGATTGGAGATTGATTATTGAGGATTGAAGATTGAGGATTGAGGATTGAGGATTGAGGATTGAGAATTGAGTATGAGGACCGAGGATTGAAGATTGAGGATTGAGGATTGAGAATTGGGGATTGAGGAATGAGGATTGAAGAGTGAGTATTGATGATTGAATATTGAGGATTGAGGATTGAGGATTGAGGATTGAAGATTGAGTATTGAGGATTGAAGATTGAGGATTGAGTATTGAGGATTGAGGATTCAGGGTTGAAGATTGAGGATTGAGGATTGAGGATTGAGTACTGAGGATTGAGGATTGGGTATTGAGGATTGAGAAATGAGGATTGAGGATTGAGGTTTGATGATTGAGGGTTGCAGATTCAGTATTGAGGATTGAAGATTGAGGATTGAGGATTGAGGATTGAGGAATGAGGATTGAAGATTGGGTATTGAGGATTCAAGATTGAGGATAGAGGATTGAGTACTGAGGATGGAGGATGAGGGCTGAGGGTTGAGGATTGAGGATTGAGAAATGAGGATTGAGGATTGAGGATTGAAATTGAGGATTGGGTATTGAGGATTGAAGAATGAGGATTGAGGAATTGGGATTGAGGATTGAGGATTGAGGATTGAAGATTGAGGATTGGGTATTGAGGATTGAAGAATGAGGATTGAGGATTGAGGATTGAGGATTGAGGATTGAAGATTGAGTGTTGAGGATTGAGGATTGAGGTTTGAGGATTGAGGATTGAGGATTGAGGATTGAGGATTGAGTATTGAAGATTGAGTATTGATGCCTGAGGATTGAGGATCGAGGATTGAGTATTGAGGATTGGAGATTGATTATTGAGGATTGAAGATTGAGGATTGAGGATTGAGGATTGAGAATTGAGGATTGAGTATGAGGACTGAGGGTTGAGGATTGAGGTTCGAAGAATGAGGATTGAGGGTTGGGGAATGAGGATTCAGGATTGAGGATTGAGGATTGAGGATTGAGGATTGAAGATTGAGTGTTGAGGATTGAAAATTGAGGATTGAGGATTGACGATTGAGGATTAAGGATTGAGGATTGAGAATTGAGGATTGAGTATTAAGGATTGAAGATTAAGGATTGGGTATTTAGGATTGAAGAGTGAGGATTGAGGATTGAGGTTTGAGGATTGGGGATTGAAGATTGAGTATTGATGATTGAATATTGAGGATTGAGGATTGAGGTTTAGGGATTGAGGATGAAGACTGAGGGTTGAGGATTGAGGTTTGAGGAACGAGGATTGAGGATTGAGGATTGAGGACTAAGGATTGACGATTGAGTATTGAAGATTGAGGATTGATGACTGAGGATTGACGACTGAGAATTGAGGATTGAGGATTGATGATTGAAGATTGAGTATTGAGGATTGAATATTGCGGATTGAGGATTGAGGATTGAGGATTGAGGATTGAGGATTGAGGATTGAAGATTGAGTATTGAGGATCGAAGATTGAGGATTGAGTATTGAGGATTGAGGATTCAGGGTTGAAGATTGAGGATTGAGGATTGAGGATTGAGGATTGAGGATTGAGGATTAAGGATTGAAGATTGAATATTGATGATTGAATATTGATGTCTGCGGGTTGAGGGTTGTGGATTGTGGACGAGGACTAAGGGTTGAATATTGATGTTTGAGGTATGGGGACTAAGGATTGAGGATTGAGAATTGAGGATTGAGGATTGAGGATTGAAGATTGAGGATTGGGTATTTAGGATTGAAGAATGAGGATTGAGGATTGAGGTTTGAGGATTGAGGATTGAAGATTGAGTATTGATGATTGAATATTGAGGATTGAGGATTGAGGTTTGAGGATTGAGGATGAAGACTGAGTGTTGAGGATTGAGGTTTGAGGAACGAGGATTGAGGATTGAGGATTGAGGACTAAGGATTGACGATTGAGTATTGAAGATTGAGGATTGATGACAGAGGATTGACGACTGAGAATTGAGGATTGAGGATTCATGATTGAAGATTGAGCATTGAGGATTGAATATTGAGGATTGAGGATTGAGGATAGAGGATTGAGGATTGAGCATTGAGGATTGAAGATTGAGTATTGAGTATTGAAGGTTGAGGATTGTGGATTGAGGATTAAGGACTGAGGATTGAATATTGTAGATTGAGTATTGATGCCTGAGGATTGAGGATTGAGGATTGAGGATTGAGGATTGAGGATTGAGGATCGAAGATTGAGTATTGAGGATTGAAGATTGAGGGTTGAAGATTGAGTATTGATGATTGAATATTGAGGATTGAGGATTGAGGATCGAGGATTGAAGATTGAGAATTGAGGATTGAAGATTGAGGATTGAGGATTGAGTATTGAGGATTGAGGATTGAGGATTGAGGATTGAAGATTGAGTATTGAGTATTGAAGGTTGAGGATAGTGGATTGAGGATTAAGGATTGAGGATTGAATATTGTAGATTGAGTATTGATGCCTGAGGATTGAGGATTGAGGATTGAGGATTGAGGATTGAGGATGGAAGATTGAGTATTGAGGATTGAAGATTGAGGGTTGAAGATTGAGTATTGATGATTGAATATTGAGGATTGAGGATTGAGGATTGAGGATTGAGGGTTGAGGATTGAGGATTGAAGATTGAGTATTGCTGATTGAATATTGAGGATTGGGGATTGAGGTTTGAGGATTGAGGACGAGGACTGACGGTAGAGGATTTAGGTTTGAGGATTGAGGATTGAGGACTGAGGATTGAGGATGCGTGCTAAGCGTCGGGGATTGAGATTCGACGACTGAGGACTGAGGATTGAGGATTGAGAATTGAGGATTGATGTTTGAGGATTGAAGACTGAGGATTGGGTATTGAGGATTGAGGAATGAGGATTGAGGATTGAGGATTGAGGATCTAGGATTGGAGATTGATTATTGAGTATTGAAGGTTGAGGATTGTGGATTGAGGATTGAGGATTGAGGATTGAGGATTGAGGATTGAGGATTGAGGATTGGGGATTGAGGATTGAGGATTGAGGATTGAGGATTGAGGATTGAAGATTGAGTATTGATGATTGAATATTGAGGATTGAGGATTGAGGTTTGAGGATTGAGGATTGAGGATTGAGGATTGAGGATTGAGTATTGAAGATTGAGTATTGATGCCTGAGGATTGAGGATCGAGGATTTAGTATTGAGGATTGGAGATTGATTATTGAGGATTGAAGATTGAGGATTGAGGATTGAGGATTGAGAATTGAGAATTGAGTATGAGGACTGAGGGTTGAGGATTGAGGTTTGAAGAATGAGGATTGAGGGTTGGGGAATGAGGATTCAGGATTGAGGATTGAGGATTGAGGATTGAGGATTGAGGATTGAGGATTGAAGATTGAGTATTGATGATTGAATATTGAGGATAGAGGATTGAGGTTTGAGGATTGAGGACGAGGACTGACGGTAGAGGATTTAGGTTTGAGGATTGAGGATTGAGGACTGAGGATTGAGGATGAATGCTAAGCGTCGGGGATTGAGGTTCGACGACTGACGACTGAGGATTGAGAATTGAGGATTGATGTTTGAGGATTGAAGATTGAGGATTGGGTATTGAGGATTGAAGAATGAGGATTGAGGATTGAGGATTGAGGATTGAGGATTGAGGATTGAGGATGTAGGATTGGAGGTTGATTATTGAGTATTCAAGGTTGAGGATTGTGGATTGAGGATTGAGGATTGAGGATTGAGGATTGAGGATTGAAGATAGAGTATTGATGATTGAATATTGAGGATTGAGGATTGAGGTATGAGGATTGAGGACGAGGACTGACGGTAGAGGATTTAGGTTTGAGGATTGAGGATTGAGGACTGAGGATTTAGGATGAGTGCTAAGGGTCGGGTATTGAGGTTCGACGACTGAGGACTGAGGATTGAGGATTGAGTATTGAGGTTTGAGGATTGAGGATGAAGACTGAGGGTTGAGGATTGAGGTTTGAGGAACGAGGATTGAGGATTGAGGATTGAGGACTAAGGATTGACGATTGAGTGTTGAAGATTGAGGATTGATGACTGAGGATTGACGACTGAGAATTGAGGATTGAGGATTGATGATTGAAGATTGAGTATTGAGGACTGAATATTGCGGATTGAGGATTGAGGATTGAGGATTGAGGATTGAGGATTGAGGATTCAGGATTGAAGATTGAGTATTGAGTATTGAAGGTTGAGGATTGTGGATTGAGGATTAAGGATTGAGGATTGAATATTGTAGATTGAGTATTGATGCCTGAGGATTGAGGATTGAGGATTGAGGATTGAGGATTGAGGATTGAAGATTGAGTATTGAGGATTGAAGATTGAGGGTTGAAGATTGAGTATTGATGATTGAATATTGAGGATTGAGGATTGAGGATTGAGGATTGAGGATTGAGGATTGAGGATTGAGGATTGACGATTGAAGATCGAGTATTGATGATTGAATATTGAGGATTGAGGGTTGAGGTTTGAGGATTGAGGACGAGGACTGACGGCAGAGGATTTAGGTTTGAGGATTGAGGATTGAGGACTGAGCATTGAGGATGAGTGCTAAGCGTCGGGGATTGTGATTCGACGACTGAGGACTGAGGATTGAGGATTGAGAATTGAGGATTGACGATTGAGGATTGAAGATTGAGTATTGATGATTGAATATTGAGGATTGAGGATTGAGGTCTGAGGATTGAGGATTGAGGATTGAAGATTGAGTGTTGAGGATTGAAAATTGAGGATTGAGGATTGACGATTGAGGATTGAGGATTGAAGATTGAGTATTGAGGATTGAAGATGGAGGATTGAGTATTGAGGATTGAGGATTCAGGGTTGAAGATTGAGGATTGAGGATTGAGGATTGAGGATTGAGGATTGAGGATTGAGGATTGAAGATTGAATATTTATGATTGAATATTGAGGACTGAGGATTGAGGGTTGAGAATTGAGGATAGATGTTTGAGGATTGAAGATTGAGGATTGAGGATTGAGGATTGAGGAATGAGGATTGAAGGTTGAGTATTGAGGATTGAAGATTGAGGATAGAGGATTGAGTACAGAGGATGGAGGATGAGGGCTGAGGGTTGAGGATTGAGGATTGAGAAATGAGGATTGACGATTGAGGATTGAAATTGAGGATTGGGTATTGAGGATTGAAGAATGAGGATTGAGGAATTAGGATTGAGGATTGAGGATTGAGGATTGAAGGTTGAGGATTGGGTATTGAGAATTGAAGAATGAGGATTGAGGATTGAGGATTGAGGATTGAGGATTGAAGATTGAGTGTTGAGGATTGAAAATTGAGGATTGAGGATTGACGATTGAGGATTGAGGATTGAAGATTGAGTATTGAGGATTGAAGGTGGAGGATTGAGTATTGAGGATTGAGGATCCAGGGTTGAAGATTGAGGATTGAGGATTGAGGATTGAGGATTGAGGATAGAGGAATGAGGTATGAAGATTGAATATTTATGATTGAATATTGAGGACTGAGGATTGAGGGTTGTGGATTGAGGACGAGGACTGAGGGTTGAATATTGATGTTTGAGGTCTGAGGATTAAGGATTGAGGATTGAGAATTGAGGATTGAGGATTAAGGATTGAAGATTAAGGATTGGGTATTTAGGATTGAAGAGTGAGGATTGAGGATTGAGGTTTGAGGATTGGGGATTGAAGATTGAGTATTGATGATTGAATATTGAGGATTGAGGATTGAGGTTTGAGGATTGAGGATGAAGACTGAGGGTTGAGGATTGAGGTTTGAGGAACGTGGATTGAGGATTGAGGATTGAGGACTAAGGATTGACGATTGAGTATTGAAGATTGAGGATTGATGACTGAGGATTGACGACTGAGAATTGAGGATTGAGGATTGATGATTGAAGATTGAGTATTGAGGATTGAATATTGCGGATTGAGGATTGAGGATTGAGGATTGAAGATTGAGGATTGAGGATTGAAGATTGAGTATTGAGTATTGAAGGTTGAGGATAGTGGATTGAGGATTAAGGATTGAGGATTGAATATTGTAGATTGAGTATTGATGCCTGAGGATTGAGGATTGAGGATTGAGGATTGAGGATTGAGGATGGAAGATTGAGTATTGAGGATTGAAGATTGAGGGTTGAAGATTGAGTATTGATGATTGAATACTGACGATTGAGGATTGAGGATTGAGGATTGAGGGTTGAGGATTGAGGATTGAAGATTGAGTATTGCTGATGGAATATTGAGGATTGGGGATTGAGGTTTGAGGATTGAGGACGAGGACTGACGGTAGAGGATTTAGGTTTGAGGATTGAGGATTGAGGACTGAGGATTGAGGATGCGTGCTAAGCGTCGGGGATTGAGATTCGACGACTGAGGACTGAGGATTGAGGATTGAGAATTGAGGATTGATGTTTGAGGATTGAAGACTGAGGATTGGGTATTGAGGATTGAGGAATGAGGATTGAGGATTGAGGATTGAGGATCTAGGATTGGAGATTGATTATTGAGTATTGAAGGTTGAGGATTGTGGATTGAGGATTGAGGATTGAGGATTGAGGATTGAGGATTGAGGATTGAGGATTGGGGATTGAGGATTGAGGATTGAGGATTGAGGATTGAGGATTGAAGATTGAGTATTGATGATTGAATATTGAGGATAGAGGATTGAGGTTTGAGGATTGAGGACGAGGACTGACGGTAGAGGATTTAGGTTTGAGGATTGAGGATTGAGGACTGAGGATTGAGGATGAATGCTAAGCGTCGGGGATTGAGGTTCGACGACTGACGACTGAGGATTGAGAATTGAGGATTGATGTTTGAGGATTGAAGATTGAGGATTGGGTATTGAGGATTGAAGAATGAGGATTGAGGATTGAGGATTGAGGATTGAGGATTGAGGATTGAGGATGTAGGATTGGAGGTTGATTATTGAGTATTCAAGGTTGAGGATTGTGGATTGAGGATTGAGGATTGAGGATTGAGGATTGAGGATTGAAGATAGAGTATTGATGATTGAATATTGAGGATTGAGGATTGAGGTATGAGGATTGAGGACGAGGACTGACGGTAGAGGATTTAGGTTTGAGGATTGAGGATTGAGGACTGAGGATTTAGGATGAGTGCTAAGGGTCGGGTATTGAGGTTCGACGACTGAGGACTGAGGATTGAGGATTGAGTATTGAGGTTTGAGGATTGAGGATGAAGACTGAGGGTTGAGGATTGAGGTTTGAGGAACGAGGATTGAGGATTGAGGATTGAGGACTAAGGATTGACGATTGAGTGTTGAAGATTGAGGATTGATGACTGAGGATTGACGACTGAGAATTGAGGATTGAGGATTGATGATTGAAGATTGAGTATTGAGGACTGAATATTGCGGATTGAGGATTGAGGATTGAGGATTGAGGATTGAGGATTGAGGATTCAGGATTGAAGATTGAGGATTGAGGATTGAGGATTGAGGATTGAGGATTGAAGATCGAGTATTGATGATTGAATATTGAGGACTGAGGGTTGAGGTTTGAGGATTGAGGACGAGGACTGACGGCAGAGGATTTAGGTTTGAGGATTGAGGATTGAGGACTGAGGATTGAGGATGAGTGCTAAGCGTCGGGGATTGAGATTCGACGACTGAGGACTGAGGATTGAGGATTGAGAATTGAGGATTGACTATTGAGGATTGAAGATTGAGTATTGATGATTGAATATTGAGGATTGAGGATTGAGGTCTGAGGATTGAGGATTGAGGATTGAGGATTGAGGATTGAGTATTGAAGATTGAGTATTGATGCCTGAGGATTGAGGATCGAGGATTGAGGATTGAGGATTGGAGATTGATTATTGAGGATTGAAGATTGAGGATTGAGGATTGAGGATTGAGGATTGAGAATTGAGTATGAGGACCGAGGATCGAAGATTGAGGATTGAGGATTGAGAATTGGGGATTGAGGAATGAGGATTGAAGATTGAGTATTGATGATTGAATATTGAGGATTGAGGATTGAGGATTGAGGATTGAAGATTGAGTATTGAGGATTGAAGATTGAGGATTGAGTATTGAGGATTGAGGATTCAGGGTTGAAGATTGAGGATTGAGGATTGAGGATTGAGTACTGAGGATTGAGGATTGGGTATTGAGGATTGAGAAATGAGGATTGAGGATTGAGGTTTGAGGATTGAGGGTTGCAGATTCAGTATTGAGGATTGAAGATTGAGGATTGAGGATTGAGGATTGAGGAATGAGGATTGAAGATTGGGTATTGAGGATTCAAGATTGAGGATAGAGGATTGAGTACTGAGGATGGAGGATGAGGGCTGAGGGTTGAGGATTGAGGATTGAGAAATGAGGATTGAGGATTGAGGATTGAAATTGAGGATTGGGTATTGAGGATTGAAGAATGAGGATTGAGGAATTGGGATTGAGGATTGAGGATTGAGGATTGAAGATTGAGGATTGGGTATTGAGGATTGAAGAATGAGGATTGAGGATTGAGGATTGAGGATTGAGCATTGAAGATTGAGTGTTGAGGATTGAGGATTGAGGTTTGAGGATTGAGGATTGAGGATTGAGGATTGAGGATTGAGTATTGAAGATTGAGTATTGATGCCTGAGGATTGAGGATCGAGGATTGAGTATTGAGGATTAGAGATTGATTATTGAGGATTGAAGATTGAGGATTGAGGATTGAGGATTGAGAATTGAGAATTGAGTATGAGGACTGAGGGTTGAGGATTGAGGTTTGAAGAATGAGGATTGAGGGTTGGGGAATGAGGATTCAGGATTGAGGATTGAGGATTGAGGTTTGAGGATTGAGGGTTGCAGATTCAGTATTGAGGATTGAAGATTGAGGATTGAGGATTGAGGATTGAGGAATGAGGATTGAAGATTGGGTATTGAGGATTCAAGATTGAGGATAGAGGATTGAGTACTGAGGATGGAGGATGAGGGCTGAGGGTTGAGGATTGAGGATTGAGAAATGAGGATTGAGGATTGAGGATTGAAATTGAGGATTGGGTATTGAGGATTGAAGAATGAGGATTGAGGAATTGGGATTGAGGATTGAGGATTGAGGATTGAAGATTGAGGATTGGGTATTGAGGATTGAAGAATGAGGATTGAGGATTGAGGATTGAGGATTGAGCATTGAAGATTGAGTGTTGAGGATTGAGGATTGAGGTTTGAGGATTGAGGATTGAGGATTGAGGATTGAGGATTGAGTATTGAAGATTGAGTATTGATGCCTGAGGATTGAGGATCGAGGATTGAGTATTGAGGATTAGAGATTGATTATTGAGGATTGAAGATTGAGGATTGAGGATTGAGGATTGAGAATTGAGAATTGAGTATGAGGACTGAGGGTTGAGGATTGAGGTTTGAAGAATGAGGATTGAGGGTTGGGGAATGAGGATTCAGGATTGAGGATTGAGGATTGAGGATTGAGGATTGAAGAATGAGGATTGAAGATTGAGTATTGATGATTGAATATTGAGGATAGAGGATTGAGGTTTGAGGATTGAGGACGAGGACTGACGGTAGAGGATTTAGGTTTGAGGATTGAGGATTGAGGACTGAGGATTGAGGATGAATGCTAAGCGTCGGGGATTGAGGTTCGACGACTGACGACTGAGGATTGAGAATTGAGGATTGATGTTTGAGGATTGAAGATTGAGGATTGGGTATTGAGGATTGAAGAATGAGGATTGAGGATTGAGGATTGAGGATTGAGGATTGAGGATTGAGGATGTAGGATTGGAGGTTGATTATTGAGTATTCAAGGTTGAGGATTGTGGATTGAGGATTGAGGATTGAGGATTGAGGATTGAGGATTGAACATAGAGTATTGATGATTGAATATTGAGGATTGAGGATTGAGGTATGAGGATTGAGGACGAGGACTGACGGTAGAGGATTTAGGTTTGAGGATTGAGGATTGAGGACTGAGGATTTAGGATGAGTGCTAAGGGTCGGGTATTGAGGTTGGACGACTGAGGACTGAGGATTGAGGATTGAGTATTGAGGTTTGAGGATTGAGGATGAAGACTGAGGGTTGAGGATTGAGGTTTGAGGAACGAGGATTGAGGATTGAGGATTGAGGACTAAGGATTGACGATTGAGTGTTGAAGATTGAGGATTGATGACTGAGGATTGACGACTGAGAATTGAGGATTGAGGATTGATGATTGAAGATTGAGTATTGAGGACTGAATATTGCGGATTGAGGATTGAGGATTGAGGATTGAGGATTGAGGATTGAGGATTCAGGATTGAAGATTGAGTATTGAGTATTGAAGGTTGAGGATTGTGGATTGAGGATTAAGGATTGAGGATTGAATATTGTAGATTGAGTATTGATGCCTGAGGATTGAGGATTGAGGATTGAGGATTGAGGATTGAGGATTGAAGATTGAGTATTGAGGATTGAAGATTGAGGGTTGAAGATTGAGTATTGATGATTGAATATTGAGGATTGAGGATTGAGGATTGAGGATTGAGGATTGAGGATTGAGGATTGAGGATTGAGGATTGAAGATCGAGTATTGATGATTGAATATTGAGGATTGAGGGTTGAGGTTTGAGGATTGAGGACGAGGACTGACGGCAGAGGATTTAGGTTTGAGGACTGAGGATTGAGGACTGAGGATTGAGGATGAGTGCTAAGCGTCGGGGATTGAGATTCGACGACTGAGGACTGAGGATTGAGAATTGAGAATTGAGGATTGACGATTGAGGATTGAAGATTGAGTATTGATGATTGAATATTGAGGATTGAGGATTGAGGTCTGAGGATTGAGGATTGAGTATTGAAGATTGAGTATTGATGCCTGAGGATTGAGGATCGAGGATTGAGTATTGAGGATTAGAGATTGATTATTGAGGATTGAAGATTGAGGATTGAGGATTGAGGATTGAGTATTGAGAATTGAGTATGAGGACTGAGGGTTGAGGATTGAGGTTTGAAGAATGAGGATTGAGGGTTGGGGAATGAGGATTCAGGATTGAGGATTGAGGATTGAGGATTGAGGATTGAAGAATGAGGATTGAAGATTGAGTATTGATGATTGAATATTGAGGATAGAGGATTGAGGTTTGAGGATTGAGGATGAGGACTGACGGTAGAGGATTTAGGTTTGAGGATTGAGGATTGAGGACTGAGGATTGAGGATGAATGCTAAGCGTCGGGGATTGAGGTTCGACGACTGACGACTGAGGATTGAGAATTGAGGATTGATGTTTGAGGATTGAAGATTGAGGATTGGGTATTGAGGATTGAAGAATGAGGATTGAGGATTGAGGATTGAGGATTGAGGATTGAGGATTGAGGATGTAGGATTGGAGGTTGATTATTGAGTATTCAAGGTTGAGGATTGTGGATTGAGGATTGAGGATTGAGGATTGAGGATTGAGGATTGAAGATAGAGTATTGATGATTGAATATTGAGGAATGAGGATTGAGGTATGAGGATTGAGGACGAGGACTGACGGTAGAGGATTTAGGTTTGAGGATTGAGGATTGAGGACTGAGGATTTAGGATGAGTGCTAAGGGTCGGGTATTGAGGTTGGACGACTGAGGACTGAGGATTGAGGATTGAGTATTGAGGTTTGAGGATTGAGGATGAAGACTGAGGGTTGAGGATTGAGGTTTGAGGAACGAGGATTGAGGATTGAGGATTGAGGACTAAGGATTGACGATTGAGTGTTGAAGATTGAGGATTGATGACTGAGGATTGACGACTGAGAATTGAGGATTGAGGATTGATGATTGAAGATTGAGTATTGAGGACTGAATATTGCGGATTGAGGATTGAGGATTGAGGATTGAGGATTGAGGATTGAGGATTCAGGATTGAAGATTGAGTATTGAGTATTGAAGGTTGAGGATTGTGGATTGAGGATTAAGGATTGAGGATTGAATATTGTAGATTGAGTATTGATGCCTGAGGATTGAGGATTGAGGATTGAGGATTGAGGATTGAGGATTGAAGATTGAGTATTGAGGATTGAAGATTGAGGGTTGAAGATTGAGTATTGATGATTGAATATTGAGGATTGAGGATTGAGGATTGAGGATTGAGGATTGAGGATTGAGGATTGAGGATTGAGGATTGAAGATCGAGTATTGATGATTGAATATTGAGGATTGAGGGTTGAGGTTTGAGGATTGAGGACGAGGACTGACGGCAGAGGATTTAGGTTTGAGGACTGAGGATTGAGGACTGAGGATTGAGGATGAGTGCTAAGCGTCGGGGATTGAGATTCGACGACTGAGGACTGAGGATTGAGGATTGAGAATTGAGGATTGACGATTGAGGATTGAAGATTGAGTATTGATGATTGAATATTGAGGATTGAGGATTGAGGTCTGAGGATTGAGGATTGAGGATTGAGGATTGAGGATTGAGTATTGAAGATTGAGTATTGATGCCTGAGGATTGAGGATCGAGGATTGAGGATTGAGGATTGGAGATTGATTATTGAGGATTGAAGATTGAGGATTGAGGATTGAGGATTGAGGATTGAGAATTGAGTATGAGGACCGAGGATTGAAGATTGAGGATTGAGGATTGAGAATTGGGGATTGAGGAATGAGGATTGAAGAGTGAGTATTGATGATTGAATATTGAGGATTGAGGATTGAGGATTGAGGATTGAAGATTGAGTATTGAGGATTGAAGATTGAGGATTGAGTATTGAGGATTGAGGATTCAGGGTTGAAGATTGAGGATTGAGGATTGAGGATTGAGTACTGAGGATTGAGGATTGGGTATTGAGGATTGAGAAATGAGGATTGAGGATTGAGGTTTGAGGATTGAGGGTTGCAGATTCAGTATTGAGGATTGAAGATTGAGGATTGAGGATTGAGGATTGAGGAATGAGGATTGAAGATTGGGTATTGAGGATTCAAGATTGAGGATAGAGGATTGAGTACTGAGGATGGAGGATGAGGGCTGAGGGTTGAGGATTGAGGATTGAGAAATGAGGATTGAGGATTGAGGATTGAAATTGAGGATTGGGTATTGAGGATTGAAGAATGAGGATTGAGGAATTGGGATTGAGGATTGAGGATTGAGGATTGAAGATTGAGGATTGGGTATTGAGGATTGAAGAATGAGGATTGAGGATTGAGGATTGAGGATTGAGGATTGAAGATTGAGTGTTGAGGATTGAGGATTGAGGTTTGAGGATTGAGGATTGAGGATTGAGGATTGAGGATTGAGTATTGAAGATTGAGTATTGATGCCTGAGGATTGAGGATCGAGGATTGAGTATTGAGGATTGGAGATTGATTATTGAGGATTGAAGATTGAGGATTGAGGATTGAGGATTGAGAATTGAGGATTGAGTATGAGGACTGAGGGTTGAGGATTGAGGTTTGAAGAATGAGGATTGAGGGTTGGGGAATGAGGATTCAGGATTGAGGATTGAGGATTGAGGATTGAGGATTGAAGATTGAGTGTTGAGGATTGAAAATTGAGGATTGAGGATTGACGATTGAGGATTAAGGATTGAGGATTGAGAATTGAGGATTGAGTATTAAGGATTGAAGATTAAGGATTGGGTATTTAGGATTGAAGAGTGAGGATTGAGGATTGAGGTTTGAGGATTGGGGATTGAAGATTGAGTATTGATGATTGAATATTGAGGATTGAGGATTGAGGTTTAGGGATTGAGGATGAAGACTGAGGGTTGAGGATTGAGGTTTGAGGAACGAGGATTGAGGATTGAGGATTGAGGACTAAGGATTGACGATTGAGTATTGAAGATTGAGGATTGATGACTGAGGATTGACGACTGAGAATTGAGGATTGAGGATTGATGATTGAAGATTGAGTATTGAGGATTGAATATTGCGGATTGAGGATTGAGGATTGAGGATTGAGGATTGAGGATTGAGGATTGAAGATTGAGTATTGAGGATCGAAGATTGAGGATTGAGTATTGAGGATTGAGGATTCAGGGTTGAAGATTGAGGATTGAGGATTGAGGATTGAGGATTGAGGATTGAGGATTAAGGATTGAAGATTGAATATTGATGATTGAATATTGATGTCTGCGGGTTGAGGGTTGTGGATTGTGGACGAGGACTAAGGGTTGAATATTGATGTTTGAGGTATGGGGACTAAGGATTGAGGATTGAGAATTGAGGATTGAGGATTGAGGATTGAAGATTGAGGATTGGGTATTTAGGATTGAAGAATGAGGATTGAGGATTGAGGTTTGAGGATTGAGGATTGAAGATTGAGTATTGATGATTGAATATTGAGGATTGAGGATTGAGGTTTGAGGATTGAGGATGAAGACTGAGTGTTGAGGATTGAGGTTTGAGGAACGAGGATTGAGGATTGAGGATTGAGGACTAAGGATTGACGATTGAGTATTGAAGATTGAGGATTGATGACAGAGGATTGACGACTGAGAATTGAGGATTGAGGATTCATGATTGAAGATTGAGCATTGAGGATTGAATATTGAGTATTGAGGATTGAGGATAGAGGATTGAGGATTGAGCATTGAGGATTGAAGATTGAGTATTGAGTATTGAAGGTTGAGGATTGTGGATTGAGGATTAAGGACTGAGGATTGAATATTGTAGATTGAGTATTGATGCCTGAGGATTGAGGATTGAGGATTGAGGATTGAGGATTGAGGATTGAGGATCGAAGATTGAGTATTGAGGATTGAAGATTGAGGGTTGAAGATTGAGTATTGATGATTGAATATTGAGGATTGAGGATTGAGGATCGAGGATTGAAGATTGAGAATTGAGGATTGAAGATTGAGGATTGAGGATTGAGTATTGAGGATTGAGGATTGAGGATGGAGGATGAGTGCTGCGGGTTGAGGATTGAGGATTGAGAAATGAGGATTGAGGATTGAGAATTGAAATTGAGGATTGGGTATTGAGGATTGAAGAATGAGGATTGAGGGATTAGGATTGAGGACTGAGGATTGAGGATTGAAGATTGAGGATTGGGTATTGAGGATTGAAGAATGAGGATTGAGGATTGAGGATTGAGGATTGAGGATTGAAGATTAGTGTTGAGGATTGAAGATTGAGGATTGAGTATTGAGGATTGAGGATTGAGGATTGAAGATTGAGTGTTGAGGGTTGAAGATTGAGGATTGAGGATTGAGGATTGAGGATTGAGGATTGAGGATTGAAGATTGAGTATTGAGGATTGAAGATTGAGGATTGAGTATTGAGGATTGAGGATTCAGGCTTGAAGATTGAGGATTGAGGATTGAGGATTGAGGATTGAGGATTGAGGATTGAAGATTGAATATTGATGATTGAATATTGAGAACTGAGGATTGAGGGTTGTGGATTGAGGACGAGGACTGGGGGTTGAATATTGATGTTTGTGGTCTGAGGATTAAGGATTGAGGATTGAGAATTGAGTATTGAGTATTGATGCCTGAGGATTGAGGATTGAGGATTGAGGATTGAGGATTGAGGATTGAAGATTGAGTATTGAGGATTGAAGATTGAGGGTTGAAGATTGAGTATTGATGATTGAATATTGAGGATTGAGGATTGAGGATTGAGGATTGAGGATTGAGGATTGAGGATTGAGGATTGAGGATTGAAGATCGAGTATTGATGATTGAATATTGAGGACTGAGGGTTGAGGTTTGAGGATTGAGGACGAGGACTGACGGCAGAGGATTTAGGTTTGAGGATTGAGGATTGAGGACTGAGGATTGAGGATGAGTGCTAAGCGTCGGGGATTGAGATTCGACGACTGAGGACTGAGGATTGAGGATTGAGAATTGAGGATTGACTATTGAGGATTGAAGATTGAGTATTGATGATTGAATATTGAGGATTGAGGATTGAGGTCTGAGGATTGAGGATTGAGGATTGAGGATTGAGGATTGAGTATTGAAGATTGAGTATTGATGCCTGAGGATTGAGGATCGAGGATTGAGGATTGAGGATTGGAGATTGATTATTGAGGATTGAAGATTGAGGATTGAGGATTGAGGATTGAGGATTGAGAATTGAGTATGAGGACCGAGGATTGAAGATTGAGGATTGAGGATTGAGAATTGGGGATTGAGGAATGAGGATTGAAGATTGAGTATTGATGATTGAATATTGAGGATTGAGGATTGAGGATTGAGGATTGAAGATTGAGTATTGAGGATTGAAGATTGAGGATTGAGTATTGAGGATTGAGGATTCAGGGTTGAAGATTGAGGATTGAGGATTGAGGATTGAGTACTGAGGATTGAGGATTGGGTATTGAGGATTGAGAAATGAGGATTGAGGATTGAGGTTTGAGGATTGAGGGTTGCAGATTCAGTATTGAGGATTGAAGATTGAGGATTGAGGATTGAGGATTGAGGAATGAGGATTGAAGATTGGGTATTGAGGATTCAAGATTGAGGATAGAGGATTGAGTACTGAGGATGGAGGATGAGGGCTGAGGGTTGAGGATTGAGGATTGAGAAATGAGGATTGAGGATTGAGGATTGAAATTGAGGATTGGGTATTGAGGATTGAAGAATGAGGATTGAGGAATTGGGATTGAGGATTGAGGATTGAGGATTGAAGATTGAGGATTGGGTATTGAGGATTGAAGAATGAGGATTGAGGATTGAGGATTGAGGATTGAGCATTGAAGATTGAGTGTTGAGGATTGAGGATTGAGGTTTGAGGATTGAGGATTGAGGATTGAGGATTGAGGATTGAGTATTGAAGATTGAGTATTGATGCCTGAGGATTGAGGATCGAGGATTGAGTATTGAGGATTAGAGATTGATTATTGAGGATTGAAGATTGAGGATTGAGGATTGAGGATTGAGAATTGAGAATTGAGTATGAGGACTGAGGGTTGAGGATTGAGGTTTGAAGAATGAGGATTGAGGGTTGGGGAATGAGGATTCAGGATTGAGGATTGAGGATTGAGGATTGAGGATTGAAGAATGAGGATTGAAGATTGAGTATTGATGATTGAATATTGAGGATAGAGGATTGAGGTTTGAGGATTGAGGACGAGGACTGACGGTAGAGGATTTAGGTTTGAGGATTGAGGATTGAGGACTGAGGATTGAGGATGAATGCTAAGCGTCGGGGATTGAGGTTCGACGACTGACGACTGAGGATTGAGAATTGAGGATTGATGTTTGAGGATTGAAGATTGAGGATTGGGTATTGAGGATTGAAGAATGAGGATTGAGGATTGAGGATTGAGGATTGAGGATTGAGGATTGAGGATGTAGGATTGGAGGTTGATTATTGAGTATTCAAGGTTGAGGATTGTGGATTGAGGATTGAGGATTGAGGATTGAGGATTGAGGATTGAACATAGAGTATTGATGATTGAATATTGAGGATTGAGGATTGAGGTATGAGGATTGAGGACGAGGACTGACGGTAGAGGATTTAGGTTTGAGGATTGAGGATTGAGGACTGAGGATTTAGGATGAGTGCTAAGGGTCGGGTATTGAGGTTGGACGACTGAGGACTGAGGATTGAGGATTGAGTATTGAGGTTTGAGGATTGAGGATGAAGACTGAGGGTTGAGGATTGAGGTTTGAGGAACGAGGATTGAGGATTGAGGATTGAGGACTAAGGATTGACGATTGAGTGTTGAAGATTGAGGATTGATGACTGAGGATTGACGACTGAGAATTGAGGATTGAGGATTGATGATTGAAGATTGAGTATTGAGGACTGAATATTGCGGATTGAGGATTGAGGATTGAGGATTGAGGATTGAGGATTGAGGATTCAGGATTGAAGATTGAGTATTGAGTATTGAAGGTTGAGGATTGTGGATTGAGGATTAAGGATTGAGGATTGAATATTGTAGATTGAGTATTGATGCCTGAGGATTGAGGATTGAGGATTGAGGATTGAGGATTGAGGATTGAAGATTGAGTATTGAGGATTGAAGATTGAGGGTTGAAGATTGAGTATTGATGATTGAATATTGAGGATTGAGGATTGAGGATTGAGGATTGAGGATTGAGGATTGAGGATTGAGGATTGAGGATTGAAGATCGAGTATTGATGATTGAATATTGAGGATTGAGGGTTGAGGTTTGAGGATTGAGGACGAGGACTGACGGCAGAGGATTTAGGTTTGAGGACTGAGGATTGAGGACTGAGGATTGAGGATGAGTGCTAAGCGTCGGGGATTGAGATTCGACGACTGAGGACTGAGGATTGAGGATTGAGAATTGAGGATTGACGATTGAGGATTGAAGATTGAGTATTGATGATTGAATATTGAGGATTGAGGATTGAGGTCTGAGGATTGAGGATTGAGTATTGAAGATTGAGTATTGATGCCTGAGGATTGAGGATCGAGGATTGAGTATTGAGGATTAGAGATTGATTATTGAGGATTGAAGATTGAGGATTGAGGATTGAGGATTGAGTATTGAGAATTGAGTATGAGGACTGAGGGTTGAGGATTGAGGTTTGAAGAATGAGGATTGAGGGTTGGGGAATGAGGATTCAGGATTGAGGATTGAGGATTGAGAATTGAGGATTGATGTTTGAGGATTGAAGATTGAGGATTGGGTATTGAGGATTGAAGAATGAGGATTGAGGATTGAGGATTGAGGATTGAGGATTGAGGATTGAGGATGTAGGATTGGAGGTTGATTATTGAGTATTCAAGGTTGAGGATTGTGGATTGAGGATTGAGGATTGAGGATTGAGGATTGAGGATTGAAGATAGAGTATTGATGATTGAATATTGAGGATTGAGGATTGAGGTATGAGGATTGAGGACGAGGACTGACGGTAGAGGATTTAGGTTTGAGGATTGAGGATTGAGGACTGAGGATTTAGGATGAGTGCTAAGGGTCGGGTATTGAGGTTGGACGACTGAGGACTGAGGATTGAGGATTGAGTATTGAGGTTTGAGGATTGAGGATGAAGACTGAGGGTTGAGGATTGAGGTTTGAGGAACGAGGATTGAGGATTGAGGATTGAGGACTAAGGATTGACGATTGAGTGTTGAAGATTGAGGATTGATGACTGAGGATTGACGACTGAGAATTGAGGATTGAGGATTGATGATTGAAGATTGAGTATTGAGGACTGAATATTGCGGATTGAGGATTGAGGATTGAGGATTGAGGATTGAGGATTGAGGATTCAGGATTGAAGATTGAGTATTGAGTATTGAAGGTTGAGGATTGTGGATTGAGGATTAAGGATTGAGGATTGAATATTGTAGATTGAGTATTGATGCCTGAGGATTGAGGATTGAGGATTGAGGATTGAGGATTGAGGATTGAAGATTGAGTATTGAGGATTGAAGATTGAGGGTTGAAGATTGAGTATTGATGATTGAATATTGAGGATTGAGGATTGAGGATTGAGGATTGAGGATTGAGGATTGAGGATTGAGGATTGAGGATTGAAGATCGAGTATTGATGATTGAATATTGAGGATTGAGGGTTGAGGTTTGAGGATTGAGGACGAGGACTGACGGCAGAGGATTTAGGTTTGAGGACTGAGGATTGAGGACTGAGGATTGAGGATGAGTGCTAAGCGTCGGGGATTGAGATTCGACGACTGAGGACTGAGGATTGAGGATTGAGAATTGAGGATTGACGATTGAGGATTGAAGATTGAGTATTGATGATTGAATATTGAGGATTGAGGATTGAGGTCTGAGGATTGAGGATTGAGGATTGAGGATTGAGGATTGAGTATTGAAGATTGAGTATTGATGCCTGAGGATTGAGGATCGAGGATTGAGGATTGAGGATTGGAGATTGATTATTGAGGATTGAAGATTGAGGATTGAGGATTGAGGATTGAGGATTGAGAATTGAGTATGAGGACCGAGGATTGAAGATTGAGGATTGAGGATTGAGAATTGGGGATTGAGGAATGAGGATTGAAGAGTGAGTATTGATGATTGAATATTGAGGATTGAGGATTGAGGATTGAGGATTGAAGATTGAGTATTGAGGATTGAAGATTGAGGATTGAGTATTGAGGATTGAGGATTCAGGGTTGAAGATTGAGGATTGAGGATTGAGGATTGAGTACTGAGGATTGAGGATTGGGTATTGAGGATTGAGAAATGAGGATTGAGGATTGAGGTTTGAGGATTGAGGGTTGCAGATTCAGTATTGAGGATTGAAGATTGAGGATTGAGGATTGAGGATTGAGGAATGAGGATTGAAGATTGGGTATTGAGGATTCAAGATTGAGGATAGAGGATTGAGTACTGAGGATGGAGGATGAGGGCTGAGGGTTGAGGATTGAGGATTGAGAAATGAGGATTGAGGATTGAGGATTGAAATTGAGGATTGGGTATTGAGGATTGAAGAATGAGGATTGAGGAATTGGGATTGAGGATTGAGGATTGAGGATTGAAGATTGAGGATTGGGTATTGAGGATTGAAGAATGAGGATTGAGGATTGAGGATTGAGGATTGAGGATTGAAGATTGAGTGTTGAGGATTGAGGATTGAGGTTTGAGGATTGAGGATTGAGGATTGAGGATTGAGGATTGAGTATTGAAGATTGAGTATTGATGCCTGAGGATTGAGGATCGAGGATTGAGTATTGAGGATTGGAGATTGATTATTGAGGATTGAAGATTGAGGATTGAGGATTGAGGATTGAGAATTGAGGATTGAGTATGAGGACTGAGGGTTGAGGATTGAGGTTTGAAGAATGAGGATTGAGGGTTGGGGAATGAGGATTCAGGATTGAGGATTGAGGATTGAGGATTGAGGATTGAAGATTGAGTGTTGAGGATTGAAAATTGAGGATTGAGGATTGACGATTGAGGATTAAGGATTGAGGATTGAGAATTGAGGATTGAGTATTAAGGATTGAAGATTAAGGATTGGGTATTTAGGATTGAAGAGTGAGGATTGAGGATTGAGGTTTGAGGATTGGGGATTGAAGATTGAGTATTGATGATTGAATATTGAGGATTGAGGATTGAGGTTTAGGGATTGAGGATGAAGACTGAGGGTTGAGGATTGAGGTTTGAGGAACGAGGATTGAGGATTGAGGATTGAGGACTAAGGATTGACGATTGAGTATTGAAGATTGAGGATTGATGACTGAGGATTGACGACTGAGAATTGAGGATTGAGGATTGATGATTGAAGATTGAGTATTGAGGATTGAATATTGCGGATTGAGGATTGAGGATTGAGGATTGAGGATTGAGGATTGAGGATTGAAGATTGAGTATTGAGGATCGAAGATTGAGGATTGAGTATTGAGGATTGAGGATTCAGGGTTGAAGATTGAGGATTGAGGATTGAGGATTGAGGATTGAGGATTGAGGATTAAGGATTGAAGATTGAATATTGATGATTGAATATTGATGTCTGCGGGTTGAGGGTTGTGGATTGTGGACGAGGACTAAGGGTTGAATATTGATGTTTGAGGTATGGGGACTAAGGATTGAGGATTGAGAATTGAGGATTGAGGATTGAGGATTGAAGATTGAGGATTGGGTATTTAGGATTGAAGAATGAGGATTGAGGATTGAGGTTTGAGGATTGAGGATTGAAGATTGAGTATTGATGATTGAATATTGAGGATTGAGGATTGAGGTTTGAGGATTGTGGATGAAGACTGAGTGTTGAGGATTGAGGTTTGAGGAACGAGGATTGAGGATTGAGGATTGAGGACTAAGGATTGACGATTGAGTATTGAAGATTGAGGATTGATGACAGAGGATTGACGACTGAGAATTGAGGATTGAGGATTCATGATTGAAGATTGAGCATTGAGGATTGAATATTGAGGATTGAGGATTGAGGATAGAGGATTGAGGATTGAGCATTGAGGATTGAAGATTGAGTATTGAGTATTGAAGGTTGAGGATTGTGGATTGAGGATTAAGGACTGAGGATTGAATATTGTAGATTGAGTATTGATGCCTGAGGATTGAGGATTGAGGATTGAGGATTGAGGATTGAGGATTGAGGATCGAAGATTGAGTATTGAGGATTGAAGATTGAGGGTTGAAGATTGAGTATTGATGATTGAATATTGAGGATTGAGGATTGAGGATCGAGGATTGAAGATTGAGAATTGAGGATTGAAGATTGAGGATTGAGGATTGAGTATTGAGGATTGAGGATTGAGGATGGAGGATGAGTGCTGCGGGTTGAGGATTGAGGATTGAGAAATGAGGATTGAGGATTGAGAATTGAAATTGAGGATTGGGTATTGAGGATTGAAGAATGAGGATTGAGGGATTAGGATTGAGGACTGAGGATTGAGGATTGAAGATTGAGGATTGGGTATTGAGGATTGAAGAATGAGGATTGAGGATTGAGGATTGAGGATTGAGGATTGAAGATTAGTGTTGAGGATTGAAGATTGAGGATTGAGTATTGAGGATTGAGGATTGAGGATTGAAGATTGAGTGTTGAGGGTTGAAGATTGAGGATTGAGGATTGAGGATTGAGGATTGAGGATTGAGGATTGAAGATTGAGTATTGAGGATTGAAGATTGAGGATTGAGTATTGAGGATTGAGGATTCAGGCTTGAAGATTGAGGATTGAGGATTGAGGATTGAGGATTGAGGATTGAGGATTGAAGATTGAATATTGATGATTGAATATTGAGAACTGAGGATTGAGGGTTGTGGATTGAGGACGAGGACTGGGGGTTGAATATTGATGTTTGTGGTCTGAGGATTAAGGATTGAGGATTGAGAATTGAGTATTGAGGATTGAGGATTGAAGATTGAGGATTGGGTATTTAGGATTGAGGTTTGAGGATTGAGGATCGAAGATTGAGTATTGATGTTTGAATATTGAGGATTGAGGATTGAGGTTTGAGGATTGAGGATGAAGACTGAGGGTTGAGGGTTGAGGTTTGAGGAACGAGGATTGAGGATTGAGGATTGAGGACTAAGGATTGACGATTGAGTATTGAAGATTGAGGATTGATGACTGAGGATTGACGACTGAGAATTGAGGATTGAGGATTGATGATTGAAGATTGAGTATTGAGGATTGAATATTGAGGATTGAGGATTGAGGATTGAGGATTGAGTATTGAGGATTGAGGATTGAAGATTGAATATTGAGTATTGAAGGTTGAGGATTGTGGATTGAGGATTAAGGATTGAGGATTGAACATTGTAGATTGAGTATTGATGCCTGAGGATTGAGGATTGAGGATTGAGGATTGAGGATTGAAGATTGAGTATTGAGGATTAAAGATTGAGGATTGAAGATTGAGTATTGATGATTGAATATTGAGGATTGAGGATTGAGGATGGAGGATGAGTGCTGCGGGTTGAGGATTGAGGATTGAGAAATGAGGATTGAGGATTGAGAATTGAAATTGAGGATTGGGTATTGAGGATTGAAGAATGAGGATTGAGGGATTAGGATTGAGGACTGAGGATTGAGGATTGAAGATTGAGGATTGGGTATTGAGGATTGAAGAATGAGGATTGAGGATTGAGGATTGAGGATTGAGGATTGAAGATTAGTGTTGAGGATTGAAGATTGAGGATTGAGTATTGAGGATTGAGGATTGAGGATTGAAGATTGAGTGTTGAGGGTTGAAGATTGAGGATTGAGGATTGAGGATTGAGGATTGAGGATTGAGGATTGAAGATTGAGTATTGAGGATTGAAGATTGAGGATTGAGTATTGAGGATTGAGGATTCAGGCTTGAAGATTGAGGATTGAGGATTGAGGATTGAGGATTGAGGATTGAGGATTGAAGATTGAATATTGATGATTGAATATTGAGAACTGAGGATTGAGGGTTGTGGATTGAGGACGAGGACTGGGGGTTGAATATTGATGTTTGTGGTCTGAGGATTAAGGATTGAGGATTGAGAATTGAGTATTGAGGATTGAGGATTGAAGATTGAGGATTGGGTATTTAGGATTGAAGAATGAGGATTGAGGATTGAGGTTTGAGGATTGAGGATCGAAGATTGAGTATTGATGTTTGAATATTGAGGATTGAGGATTGAGGTTTGAGGATTGAGGATGAAGACTGAGGGTTGAGGGTTGAGGTTTGAGGAACGAGGATTGAGGATTGAGGATTGAGGACTAAGGATTGACGATTGAGTATTGAAGATTGAGGATTGATGACTGAGGATTGACGACTGAGAATTGAGGATTGAGGATTGATGATTGAAGATTGAGTATTGAGGATTGAATATTGAGGATTGAGGATTGAGGATTGAGGATTGAGTATTGAGGATTGAGGATTGAAGATTGAATATTGAGTATTGAAGGTTGAGGATTGTGGATTGAGGATTAAGGATTGAGGATTGAACATTGTAGATTGAGTATTGATGCCTGAGGATTGAGGATTGAGGATTGAGGATTGAGGATTGAAGATTGAGTATTGAGGATTAAAGATTGAGGATTGAAGATTGAGTATTGATGATTGAATATTGAGGATTGAGGATTGAGAATTGAGGATTGAGGATTGGGTATTGAGGATTGAGGAATGAGGATTGAGGATTGAGGTTTGAGGATTGAGGATTGCAGATTGAGTATTGAGCATTGAAGATTGAGGATTGAGGATTGAGGATTTGAGGAATGAGGATTGAGGATTGAGTATTGAGGATTGAAGATTGAGGATAGAGGATTGAGGATTGAGCATTGAAATTGAGGATTGGGTATTGAGGACTGAAGAATCAGGATTGAGGAATTAGGAATGAGGATTGAGGATTGAGGATTGAGGATTGAGGATTGGGTATTGAGGATTGAAGAATGAGGATTGAGGATTGAGGATTGAGGATTGAGGATTGAAGATTGAGTGTTGAGGATTGAAGAATGAGGATTGAGGATTGAGGTTTGAGGATTGTGGATTGAAGATTGAGTATTGATGATTGAATATTGAGGATTGAGGATTGAGGTTTGAGGATTGAGGATGAAGACTGAGGGTTGAGGATTGAGGTTTGAGGAACGAGGATTGAGGATTGAGGATTGAGGATTGAGGATTGATGATTGAGGATTGAGGATGTAGGATTGGAGATTGATTATTGAGTATTCAAGGTTGAGGATTGTGGATTGAGGATTGAGGATTGAGGATTGAGGATTGAGGATTGAAGATCGAGTATTGATGATTGAATATTGAGGATTGAGGATTGAGGTTTGAGGATTGAGGACGAGGACTGACGGCAGAGGATTTAGGTTTGAGGATTGAGGATTGAGGACTGAGGATTGAGGATGAGTGCTAAGCGTCGGGGATTGAGATTCGACGACTGAGGACTGAGGATTGAGGATTGAGAATTGAGGATTGACGATTGAGGATTGAAGATTGAGTATTGATGATTGAATATTGAGGATTGAGGATTGAGGTCTGAGGATTGAGGATTGAGGATTGAGGATTGAGGATTGAGTATTGAAGATTGAGTATTGATGCCTGAGGATTGAGGATCGAGGATTGAGGATTGACGATTGGAGATAGATTATTGAGGATTGAAGATTGAGGATTGAGGATTGAGGATTGAGAATTGAGAATTGAGTATGAGGACTGAGGATTGAGGATTGAGGATTGAGGAATGAGGATTGAGGGTTGAGGATTGAGGATTGAGGATTGCGGATTGAAGATTGAGTATTGATGATTGAATATTGAGGATTGAGGATTGAGGTTTGAGGATTGAGGATTGAGGATTGAGGATTGAGGATTGAGGGTTGAGTATTGAGAATTGAGAATTGAGTATGAGGACTGAGGGTTGAGGGTTGAGGTTTGAGGAATGAGGATTGAGGGTTGGGGAATGAGGATTGAGGATTGAGGATTGAGGATTGAGCATTAAAGATTGAGTATTGATGCCTGAGGATTGAGGATTGGGGATTGAGGATTGAGGATTGAGGATTGAGCATTGAAGATTGAGTATTGATGCCTGAGGATTGGGTATTGAGGATTGAAGAATGAGGATTGAGGATTGAGGATTGAGGATTGAGGATTGAGGATTGAGGATGTAGGATTGGAGGTTGATTATTGAGTATTCAAGGTTGAGGATTGTGGATTGAGGATTGAGGATTGAGGATTGAGGATTGAGGATTGAAGATAGAGTATTGATGATTGAATATTGAGGATTGAGGATTGAGGTATGAGGATTGAGGACGAGGACTGACGGTAGAGGATTTAGGTTTGAGGATTGAGGATTGAGGACTGAGGATTTAGGATGAGTGCTAAGGGTCGGGTATTGAGGTTGGACGACTGAGGACTGAGGATTGAGGATTGAGTATTGAGGTTTGAGGATTGAGGATGAAGACTGAGGGTTGAGGATTGAGGTTTGAGGAACGAGGATTGAGGATTGAGGATTGAGGACTAAGGATTGACGATTGAGTGTTGAAGATTGAGGATTGACGACTGAGGATTGACGACTGAGAATTGAGGATTGAGGATTGATGATTGAAGATTGAGTATTGAGGACTGAATATTGCGGATTGAGGATTGAGGATTGAGGATTGAGGATTGAGGATTGAGGATTCAGGATTGAAGATTGAGTATTGAGTATTGAAGGTTGAGGATTGTGGATTGAGGATTAAGGATTGAGGATTGAATATTGTAGATTGAGTATTGATGCCTGAGGATTGAGGATTGAGGATTGAGGATTGAGGATTGAGGATTGAAGATTGAGTATTGAGGATTGAAGATTGAGGGTTGAAGATTGAGTATTGATGATTGAATATTGAGGATTGAGGATTGAGGATTGAGGATTGAGGATTGAGGATTGAGGATTGAGGATTGAGGATTGAAGATCGAGTATTGATGATTGAATATTGAGGATTGAGGGTTGAGGTTTGAGGATTGAGGACGAGGACTGACGGCAGAGGATTTAGGTTTGAGGACTGAGGATTGAGGACTGAGGATTGAGGATGAGTGCTAAGCGTCGGGGATTGAGATTCGACGACTGAGGACTGAGGATTGAGGATTGAGAATTGAGGATTGACGATTGAGGATTGAAGATTGAGTATTGATGATTGAATATTGAGGATTGAGGATTGAGGTCTGAGGATTGAGGATTGAGGATTGAGGATTGAGGATTGAGTATTGAAGATTGAGTATTGATGCCTGAGGATTGAGGATCGAGGATTGAGGATTGAGGATTGGAGATTGATTATTGAGGATTGAAGATTGAGGATTGAGGATTGAGGATTGAGGATTGAGAATTGAGTATGAGGACCGAGGATTGAAGATTGAGGATTGAGGATTGAGAATTGGGGATTGAGGAATGAGGATTGAAGATTGAGTATTGATGATTGAATATTGAGGATTGAGGATTGAGGATTGAGGATTGAAGATTGAGTATTGAGGATTGAAGATTGAGGATTGAGTATTGAGGATTGAGGATTCAGGGTTGAAGATTGAGGATTGAGGATTGAGGATTGAGTACTGAGGATTGAGGATTGGGTATTGAGGATTGAGAAATGAGGATTGAGGATTGAGGTTTGAGGATTGAGGGTTGCAGATTCAGTATTGAGGATTGAAGATTGAGGATTGAGGATTGAGGATTGAGGAATGAGGATTGAAGATTGGGTATTGAGGATTCAAGATTGAGGATAGAGGATTGAGTACTGAGGATGGAGGATGAGGGCTGAGGGTTGAGGATTGAGGATTGAGAAATGAGGATTGAGGATTGAGGATTGAAATTGAGGATTGGGTATTGAGGATTGAAGAATGAGGATTGAGGAATTGGGATTGAGGATTGAGGATTGAGGATTGAAGATTGAGGATTGGGTATTGAGGATTGAAGAATGAGGATTGAGGATTGAGGATTGAGGATTGAGGATTGAAGATTGAGTGTTGAGGATTGAGGATTGAGGTTTGAGGATTGAGGATTGAGGATTGAGGATTGAGGATTGAGTATTGAAGATTGAGTATTGATGCCTGAGGATTGAGGATCGAGGATTGAGTATTGAGGATTGGAGATTGATTATTGAGGATTGAAGATTGAGGATTGAGGATTGAGGATTGAGAATTGAGGATTGAGTATGAGGACTGAGGGTTGAGGATTGAGGTTTGAAGAATGAGGATTGAGGGTTGGGGAATGAGGATTCAGGATTGAGGATTGAGGATTGAGGATTGAGGATTGAAGATTGAGTGTTGAGGATTGAAAATTGAGGATTGAGGATTGACGATTGAGGATTAAGGATTGAGGATTGAGAATTGAGGATTGAGGATTAAGGATTGAAGATTAAGGATTGGGTATTTAGGATTGAAGAGTGAGGATTGAGGATTGAGGTTTGAGGATTGGGGATTGAAGATTGAGTATTGATGATTGAATATTGAGGATTGAGGATTGAGGTTTAGGGATTGAGGATGAAGACTGAGGGTTGAGGATTGAGGTTTGAGGAACGAGGATTGAGGATTGAGGATTGAGGACTAAGGATTGACGATTGAGTATTGAAGATTGAGGATTGATGACTGATGATTGACGACTGAGAATTGAGGATTGAGGATTGATGATTGAAGATTGAGTATTGAGGATTGAATATTGCGGATTGAGGATTGAGGATTGAGGAATGAGGATTGAGGATTGAGGATTGAAGATTGAGTATTGAGGATCGAAGATTGAGGATTGAGTATTGAGGATTGAGGATTCAGGGTTGAAGATTGAGGATTGAGGATTGAGGATTGAGGATTGAGGATTGAGGATTAAGGATTGAAGATTGAATATTGATGATTGAATATTGATGTCTGCGGGTTGAGGGTTGTGGATTGTGGACGAGGACTAAGGGTTGAATATTGATGTTTGAGGTATGGGGACTAAGGATTGAGGATTGAGAATTGAGGATTGAGGATTGAGGATTGAAGATTGAGGATTGGGTATTTAGGATTGAAGAATGAGGATTGAGGATTGAGGTTTGAGGATTGAGGATTGAAGATTGAGTATTGATGATTGAATATTGAGGATTGAGGATTGAGGTTTGAGGATTGAGGATGAAGACTGAGTGTTGAGGATTGAGGTTTGAGGAACGAGGATTGAGGATTGAGGATTGAGGACTAAGGATTGACGATTGAGTATTGAAGATTGAGGATTGATGACAGAGGATTGACGACTGAGAATTGAGGATTGAGGATTCATGATTGAAGATTGAGCATTGAGGATTGAATATTGAGGATTGAGGATTGAGTATAGAGGATTGAGGATTGAGCATTGAGGATTGAAGATTGAGTATTGAGTATTGAAGGTTGAGGATTGTGGATTGAGGATTAAGGACTGAGGATTGAATATTGTAGATTGAGTATTGATGCCTGAGGATTGAGGATTGAGGATTGAGGATTGAGGATTGAGGATTGAGGATCGAACATTGAGTATTGAGGATTGAAGATTGAGGGTTGAAGATTGAGTATTGATGATTGAATATTGAGGATTGAGGATTGAGGATCGAGGATTGAAGATTGAGAATTGAGGATTGAAGATTGAGGATTGAGGATTGAGTATTGAGGATTGAGGATTGAGGATGGAGGATGAGTGCTGCGGGTTGAGGATTGAGGATTGAGAAATGAGGATTGAGGATTGAGAATTGAAATTGAGGATTGGGTATTGAGGATTGAAGAATGAGGATTGAGGGATTAGGATTGAGGACTGAGGATTGAGGATTGAAGATTGAGGATTGGGTATTGAGGATTGAAGAATGAGGATTGAGGATTGAGGATTGAGGATTGAGGATTGAAGATTAGTGTTGAGGATTGAAGATTGAGGATTGAGTATTGAGGATTGAGGATTGAGGATTGAAGATTGAGTGTTGAGGGTTGAAGATTGAGGATTGAGGATTGAGGATTGAGGATTGAGGATTGAGGATTGAAGATTGAGTATTGAGGATTGAAGATTGAGGATTGAGTATTGAGGATTGAGGATTCAGGCTTGAAGATTGAGGATTGAGGATTGAGGATTGAGGATTGAGGATTGAGGATTGAAGATTGAATATTGATGATTGAATATTGAGAACTGAGGATTGAGGGTTGTGGATTGAGGACGAGGACTGGGGGTTGAATATTGATGTTTGTGGTCTGAGGATTAAGGATTGAGGATTGAGAATTGAGTATTGAGGATTGAGGATTGAAGATTGAGGATTGGGTATTTAGGATTGAAGAATGAGGATTGAGGATTGAGGTTTGAGGATTGAGGATCGAAGATTGAGTATTGATGTTTGAATATTGAGGATTGAGGATTGAGGTTTGAGGATTGAGGATGAAGACTGAGGGTTGAGGGTTGAGGTTTGAGGAACGAGGATTGAGGATTGAGGATTGAGGACTAAGGATTGACGATTGAGTATTGAAGATTGAGGATTGATGACTGAGGATTGACGACTGAGAATTGAGGATTGAGGATTGATGATTGAAGATTGAGTATTGAGGATTGAATATTGAGGATTGAGGATTGAGGATTGAGGATTGAGTATTGAGGATTGAGGATTGAAGATTGAATATTGAGTATTGAAGGTTGAGGATTGTGGATTGAGGATTAAGGATTGAGGATTGAACATGTAGATTGAGTATTGATGCCTGAGGATTGAGGATTGAGGATTGAGGATTGAGGATTGAAGATTGAGTATTGAGGATTAAAGATTGAGGATTGAAGATTGAGTATTGATGATTGAATATTGAGGATTGAGGATTGAGGATGGAGGATGAGTGCTGCGGGTTGAGGATTGAGGATTGAGAAATGAGGATTGAGGATTGAGAATTGAAATTGAGGATTGGGTATTGAGGATTGAAGAATGAGGATTGAGGGATTAGGATTGAGGACTGAGGATTGAGGATTGAAGATTGAGGATTGGGTATTGAGGATTGAAGAATGAGGATTGAGGATTGAGGATTGAGGATTGAGGATTGAAGATTAGTGTTGAGGATTGAAGATTGAGGATTGAGTATTGAGGATTGAGGATTGAGGATTGAAGATTGAGTGTTGAGGGTTGAAGATTGAGGATTGAGGATTGAGGATTGAGGATTGAGGATTGAGGATTGAAGATTGAGTATTGAGGATTGAAGATTGAGGATTGAGTATTGAGGATTGAGGATTCAGGCTTGAAGATTGAGGATTGAGGATTGAGGATTGAGGATTGAGGATTGAGGATTGAAGATTGAATATTGATGATTGAATATTGAGAACTGAGGATTGAGGGTTGTGGATTGAGGACGAGGACTGGGGGTTGAATATTGATGTTTGTGGTCTGAGGATTAAGGATTGAGGATTGAGAATTGAGTATTGAGGATTGAGGGTTGAAGATTGAGGATTGGGTATTTAGGATTGAAGAATGAGGATTGAGGATTGAGGTTTGAGGATTGAGGATCGAAGATTGAGTATTGATGTTTGAATATTGAGGATTGAGGATTGAGGTTTGAGGATTGAGGATGAAGACTGAGGGTTGAGGGTTGAGGTTTGAGGAACGAGGATTGAGGATTGAGGATTGAGGACTAAGGATTGACGATTGAGTATTGAAGATTGAGGATTGATGACTGAGGATTGACGACTGAGAATTGAGGATTGAGGATTGATGATTGAAGATTGAGTATTGAGGATTGAATATTGAGGATTGAGGATTGAGGATTGAGGATTGAGTATTGAGGATTGAGGATTGAAGATTGAATATTGAGTATTGAAGGTTGAGGATTGTGGATTGAGGATTAAGGATTGAGGATTGAACATTGTAGATTGAGTATTGATGCCTGAGGATTGAGGATTGAGGATTGAGGATTGAGGATTGAAGATTGAGTATTGAGGATTAAAGATTGAGGATTGAAGATTGAGTATTGATGATTGAATATTGAGGATTGAGGATTGAGAATTGAGGATTGAGGATTGGGTATTGAGGATTGAGGAATGAGGATTGAGGATTGAGGTTTGAGGATTGAGGATTGCAGATTGAGTATTGAGCATTGAAGATTGAGGATTGAGGATTGAGGATTTGAGGAATGAGGATTGAGGATTGAGTATTGAGGATTGAAGATTGAGGATAGAGGATTGAGGATTGAGCATTGAAATTGAGGATTGGGTATTGAGGACTGAAGAATCAGGTTTGAGGAATTAGGAATGAGGATTGAGGATTGAGGATTGAGGATTGAGGATTGGGTATTGAGGATTGAAGAATGAGGATTGAGGATTGAGGATTGAGGATTGAGGATTGAAGATTGAGTGTTGAGGATTGAAGAATGAGGATTGAGGATTGAGGTTTGAGGATTGAGGATTGAAGATTGAGTATTGATGATTGAATATTGAGGATTGAGGATTGAGGTTTGAGGATTGAGGATGAAGACTGAGGGTTGAGGATTGAGGTTTGAGGAACGAGGATTGAGGATTGAGGATTGAGGATTGAGGATTGATGATTGAGGATTGAGGATGTAGGATTGGAGATTGATTATTGAGTATTCAAGGTTGAGGATTGTGGATTGAGGATTGAGGATTGAGGATTGAGGATTGAGGATTGAAGATCGAGTATTGATGATTGAATATTGAGGATTGAGGATTGAGGTTTGAGGATTGAGGACGAGGACTGACGGCAGAGGATTTAGGTTTGAGGATTGAGGATTGAGGACTGAGGATTGAGGATGAGTGCTAAGCGTCGGGGATTGAGATTCGACGACTGAGGACTGAGGATTGAGGATTGAGAATTGAGGATTGACGATTGAGGATTGAAGATTGAGTATTGATGATTGAATATTGAGGATTGAGGATTGAGGTCTGAGGATTGAGGATTGAGGATTGAGGATTGAGGATTGAGTATTGAAGATTGAGTATTGATGCCTGAGGATTGAGGATCGAGGATTGAGGATTGACGATTGGAGATAGATTATTGTGGATTGAAGATTGAGTATTGAGGATTGAGGATTGAGAATTGAGAATTGAGTATGAGGACTGAGGATTGAGGATTGAGGATTGAGGAATGAGGATTGAGGGTTGAGGATTGAGGATTGAGGATTGCGGATTGAAGATTGAGTATTGATGATTGAATATTGAGGATTGAGGATTGAGGTTTGAGGATTGAGGATTGAGGATTGAGGATTGAGGATTGAGGGTTGAGTATTGAGAATTGAGAATTGAGTATGAGGACTGAGGGTTGAGGGTTGAGGTTTGAGGAATGAGGATTGAGGGTTGGGGAATGAGGATTGAGGATTGAGGATTGAGGATTGAGCATTAAAGATTGAGTATTGATGCCTGAGGATTGAGGATTGGGGATTGAGGATTGAGGATTGAGGATTGAGCATTGAAGATTGAGTATTGATGCCTGAGGATTGGGTATTGAGGATTGAAGAATGAGGATTGAGGATTGAGGATTGAGGATTGAGGATTGAGGATCTAGGATTGGAGATTGATTATTGAGTATTCAAGGTTGAGGATTGTGGATTGAGGATTGAGGATTGATGATTGAGGATTGAGGGTTGAGGATTGAGGATTGAGGATTGAGGATTCAGGATTGAGGATTGAGGATTGAAGATTAAGGATTGGGTATTTAGGATTGACGAGTGAGGATTAAGGATTGAGGTTTGAGGATTGATAATTGAATATTGAGGATTGAGGATTGAGGTTTGAGGATTGAGGATGAAGACTGTGGGTTGAGGATTGAGGTTTGAGGAACGAGGATTGAGGATTGAGGATTGAGGATTGAGGACTAAGGATTGACGATTGAGTATTGAAGATTGAGGATTGATGACTGAGGATTGACGACTGAGAATTGAGGATTGAGGATTGCTGATTGAAGATTGAGTATTGAAGATTGAATTTTGCGGATTGAATATTGCGGATTGAGGATTGAGGATTGAGTATTGAGGATTGAAGATTGAGGGTTGAAGATTGAGTATTGATGATTGAAGATTGAGTATTGAGGATTGAATATAAGAGGATTGAGGATTGAGGATTGAAGATTGAGTATTGAGGATTGAATATTGAGGATTGAGGTTTGAGGATTGAGGATTGAGGATTGAGGATTGAAGATTGAGTATTGATGATTGAATATTGAGGATTGAGGATTGAGGTTTGAGGATTGAGGACGAGGACTGACGGTAGAGGATTTAGGTTTGAGGATTGAGGATTGAGGGATGAGGATTGAGGATGAGTGCTAAGGGTCGGGGATTGATGTTCGACGACTGAGGACTGAGGATTGAGGATTGAGAATTGAGGATAGATGTTTGAGGATTGAAGATTGAGGATTGAGGATTGAGGATTGAGGAATGAGGATTGAAGATTGAGTATTGAGGATTGAAGATTGAGGATAGAGGATTGAGTACTGAGGATGGAGGATGAGGGCTGAGGGTTGAGGATTGAGGATTGAGAAATGAGGATTGAGGATTGAGGATTGAAATTGAGGATTGGGTATTGAGGATTGAAGAATGCGGATTGAGGAATTAGGATTGAGGATTGAGGATTGAGGATTGAAGATTGAGGATTGGGTATTGAGGATTGAAGAATGAGGATTGAGGACTGAGGATTGAGGATTGAGGATTGAAGATTGAGTGTTGAGGATTGAAAATTGAGGATTGAGTATTGACGATTGAGGATTGAGGATTGAAGATTGAGTATTGAGGATTGAAGATGGAGGATTGAGTATTGAGGATTGAGGATTCAGGGTTGAAGATTGAGGATAGAGGATTGAGGATTGAGGATTGAGGATTGAGGATTGAAGATTGAATATTTATGATTGAATATTGAGGACTGAGGATTGAGGGTTGTGTATTGAGGACGAGGACTGAGGGTTGAATATTGACGGTTTGAGGTCTGAGGATTAAGGATTGAGGATTGAGAATTGAGTATTGAGGATTGAGGATTGAAGATTGAGGATTGGGTATTTAGGATTGAAGAATGAGGACTGAGGATTAAGGTTTTAGGATTGAGGATTGAAGATTGAGTATTGATGATTGAATATTGAGGATTGAGGATTGAGGTTTGAGGATTGAGGATGAAGTCTGAGGGTTGAGGATTGAGGTTTGAGGAACGAGGATTGAGGATCGAGGATTGAGTACTAAGGATTGGCGATTGAGTATTGAAGATTGAGGATTGGTGACTGAGGATTGACGACTGAGACTTTAGGATTGATGATTGAGGACTGAGGATTGAAGTTTGAGTATTGAGTATTGAAGGTTGAGGACTGTGGATTGAGGATTAAGGATTGAGGATTGAATATTGTAGATTGAGTATTGATGCCTGAGGATTGAGGATTGAGGATTGAGGATTGAGGATTGAGGATTGAAGATTGAGAATTGAGGATTGAAGATTGAGGTTTGAAGATTGATTATTGATGATTGAATACTGAGGATTGAGGATTGAGGAGTGAAGATTGAGGATTGAGGATTGAGGATTGAAGATTGAGTATTGATGATTGAATATTGAGGATTGAGGATTGAGGTTTGAGGATTGAGGATTGAGTATTGAGGATTGAAGATTGAGGGTTGAAGATTGAGTATTGATGATTGAAGATTGAGTATTGAGGATTGAATATAAGAGGATTGAGGATTGAGGATTGAAGATTGAGTATTGAGGATTGAATATTGAGGATTGAGGTTTGAGGATTGAGGATTGAGGATTGAGGATTGAAGATTGAGTATTGATGATTGAATATTGAGGATTGAGGATTGAGGTTTGAGGATTGAGGACGAGGACTGACGGTAGAGGATTTAGGTTTGAGGATTGAGGATTGAGGGATGAGGATTGAGGATGAGTGCTAAGGGTCGGGGATTGATGTTCGACGACTGAGGACTGAGGATTGAGGATTGAGAATTGAGGATAGATGTTTGAGGATTGAAGATTGAGGATTGAGGATTGAGGATTGAGGAATGAGGATTGAAGATTGAGTATTGAGGATTGAAGATTGAGGATAGAGGATTGAGAACTGAGGATGGAGGATGAGGGCTGAGGGTTGAGGATTGAGGATTGAGAAATGAGGATTGAGGATTGAGGATTGAAATTGAGGATTGGGTATTGAGGATTGAAGAATGCGGATTGAGGAATTAGGATTGAGGATTGAGGATTGAGGATTGAAGATTGAGGATTGGGTATTGAGGATTGAAGAATGAGGATTGAGGACTGAGGATTGAGGATTGAGGATTGAAGATTGAGTGTTGAGGATTGAAAATTGAGGATTGAGGATTGACGATTGAGGATTGAGGATTGAAGATTGAGTATTGAGGATTGAAGATGGAGGATTGAGTATTGAGGATTGAGGATTCAGGGTTGAAGATTGAGGATAGAGGATTGAGGATTGAGGATTGAGGATTGAGGATTGAAGATTGAATATTTATGATTGAATATTGAGGACTGAGGATTGAGGGTTGTGTATTGAGGACGAGGACTGAGGGTTGAATATTGACGGTTTGAGGTCTGAGGATTAAGGATTGAGGATTGAGAATTGAGTATTGAGGATTGAGGATTGAAGATTGAGGATTGGGTATTTAGGATTGAAGAATGAGGACTGAGGATTAAGGTTTTAGGATTGAGGATTGAAGATTGAGTATTGATGATTGAATATTGAGGATTGAGGATTGAGGTTTGAGGATTGAGGATGAAGTCTGAGGGTTGAGGATTGAGGTTTGAGGAACGAGGATTGAGGATCGAGGATTGAGGACTAAGGATTGGCGATTGAGTATTGAAGATTGAGGATTGGTGACTGAGGATTGACGACTGAGACTTTAGGATTGATGATTGAGGACTGAGGATTGAAGTTTGAGTATTGAGTATTGAAGGTTGAGGACTGTGGATTGAGGATTAAGGATTGAGGATTGAATATTGTAGATTGAGTATTGATGCCTGAGGATTGAGGATTGAGGATTGAGGATTGAGGATTGAGGATTGAAGATTGAGAATTGAGGATTGAAGATTGAGGTTTGAAGATTGATTATTGATGATTGAATACTGAGGATTGAGGATTGAGGAGTGAGGATTGAGGATTGAGGATTGAGGATTGAAGATTGAGTATTGATGATTGAATATTGAGGATTGAGGATTGAGGTTTGAGGATTGAGGATTGAGGATTGAGGATTGAGGATTGGAGATTGATTATTGAGGATTGAAGATTGAGGATTGAGGATTGAGGATTGAGAATTGAGAATTGAGTATGAGGACTGAGGGTTGAGGATTGAGGTTTGAGGAATGAGGATTGAGGGTTGGGGAGTGAGGATTGAGGATTGAGGATTGAGGATTGAGCATTGAAGATTGAGTATTGATGCCTGAGGATTGAGGATAGAGGATTGATGATTGAGGATCGAGGATTGAAGATTGAGAATTGAGGATTGAAGATTGAGGATTGAGGATTGAGGATTGAGGATGGAGGATGAGGGCTGAGGGTTGAGGATTGAGGATTGAGAAATGAGGATTGAGGATTGAGGATTGAAATTGGGGATTATGTATTGAGGATTGAAGAATGAGGATTGAGGAATTATGATTGAGGATTGAGGATTGAAGATTGAGGATTGGGTATTGAGGATTGAAGAATGAGGATTGAGGATTGAGGATTGAGGATTGAGGATTGAAGATTAGTAATGAGGATTGAAGATTGAGGTTTGAGGATTGAGGATTGAGGATTGAGGATTGAGGATTGAGTGTTGAGGGTTGAAGATTGAGGATTGAGGATAGAGGATTGAGGATTGAGGATTGAAGATTGAGTATCGAGGATTGAAGATTGAGTATTGAGTATTGAGGATTGAGGATTCAGGGTTGAAGATTGAGGATTGAGGATTGAGGATTGAGGATCTAGGATTGGAGATTGATTATTGAGTATAGAAGGTTGAGGATTGTGGATTGAGGATTGAGGATTGAGGATTGAGGATTGAGGATTGAGGATTGAGAATTGAGGATTGAGGATTGAGGATTGAAGATTGAGTATTGATGATTGAATATTGAGGATTGAGGATTGAGGATTGAGGATTGAAGATTGAGTATTGAGGATTGAAGATTGAGGATTGAGTATTGAGGATTGAGGATTCAGGGTTGAAGGTTGAGGATTGAGGATTGAGGATTGAGGATTGAGGATTGAGGATTGAAGATTGAATATTGATGATTGAATATTGAGGACTGAGGATTGAGGGTTGTGGATTGAGGACGAGGAATGAGGGTTGAATATTGACGTTTGAGGTCTGAGGATTAAGGATTGAGGATTGAGAATTGAGTATTGAGGATTGAGGATTGAAGATTGAGGATTGGGTATTTAGGATTGAAGAATGAGGATTGAGGATTGAGGTTTTAGGATTGAGGATTGAAGATTGAGCATTGATGATTGAATATTGAGGATTGAGGATTGAGGTTTGAGGATTGAGGATGAAGTCTGAGGGTTGAGGATTGAGGATGAAGTCTGAGGGTTGAGGATTGAGGTTTGAGGAACGAGGATTGAGGATTGAGGATTGAGGACTAAGGATTGACGATTGAGTATTGAAGATTGAGGAATGATGAATGAGGATTGACGACTGAGAATTGAGGATAGAGGATTGATGATTGAAGGTTGAGTATTGAGGATTGAATATTGAGGATTGAGGATTGAGGATTGAGGATTGAGGATTGAGGATTGAGGATTGAAGATTGAGTATTGAGTATTGAAGGTTGAGGATTGTGGATTGAGGATTAAGGATTGAGGATTGAATATTGTAGATTGAGTATTGATACCTGAGGATTGAGGATTGAGGATTGAGGATTGAGGATTGAGGATTGAGGATTGAAGATTGACTATTGAGGATTGAAGATTGAGGGTTGAAGATTGCGTATTGATGATTGAATATTGAGGATTGAGGATTGAGGATTGAGGATTGAGGATTGAGGATTGAGGATTGAAGGTTGAGTATTGATGATTGAATATTGAGGATTGAAGAATGAGGATTGAGGATTGAGGATTGAGGATTGAGGATTGAGGATTGAGGATTGAGGATCTAGGATTGGAAATTGATTATTGATTATTGAAGGCTGAGGATTGTGGATTGAGGATTGAGGATTGAGGATTGAGGATTGAGGATTGAGGATTGAGGATTGAGGATTGAGGATTGAGGATTGAGGATCGAAGATTGAGTATTGATGATTGAATATTGAGAATTGAGGATTGAGGTTTGAGGATTGAGGATGAAGTCTGAGGGTTGAGGATTGAGGTTTGAGGAACGAGGATTGAGGATTGAGGATTGAGGACTAAGGATTGACGATTGAGTATTGAAGATTGAGGAATGATGACTGAGGATTGACGACTGAGAATTGAGGATTGAGGATTGATGATTGAAGGTTGAGTATTGAGGATTGAATATTGAGGATTGAGGATTGAGGATTGAGGATTGAGGATTGAGGATTGAGGATTGAAGATTGAGTATTGAGTATTGAAGGTTGAGGATTGTGGATTGAGGATTAAGGATTGAGGATTGAATATTGTAGATTGAGTATTGATACCTGAGGATTGAGGATTGAGGATTGAGGATTGAGGATTGAGGATTGAGGATTGAAGATTGACTATTGATGATTGAAGATTGAGGGTTGAAGATTGCGTATTGATGATTGAATATTGAGGATTGAGGATTGAGGATTGAGGATTGAGGATTGAGGATTGAGGATTGAAGATTGAGTATTGATGATTGAGGATTGAGGATTGAGGATTGAGGATTGAGGATTGAGGATTGAGGATTGAGGATAGAGGATCTAGGACTGAGTATTGATGATTGAATATTGAGGATTGAGGATTGAGGTTTGAGGATTGAGGATTGAGGATTGAGGATTGAGGATTGAGTATTGAAGATTGAGTATTGATGCCTGAGGATTGAGGATCGAGGATTGAGGATTGAGGATTGGAGATTGACTATTGAGGATTGAAGATTGAGGATTGAGGATTGAGGATTGAGAATTGAGAATTGAGTATGAGGACTGAGGGTTGAGGATTGAGGTTTGAGGAATGAGGACTGAGGGTTGGGGAATGAGGATTGAGGATTGAGGATTGAGGATTGAGCATTGAAGGTTGAGTATTGATGCCTGAGGATTGAGGATTGAGGATTGATGATTGAGGATCGAGGATTGAAGATTGAGAATTGAGGATTGAAGATCGAGGATTGTGGATTGAGGATTGAGGATGGAGGATGAGGGCTGAGGGTTGAGGATTGAGGATTGAGAAATGAGGATTGAGGATTGAGGATTGAAATTGAGGATTGGGTATTGAGGATTGAAGAATGAGGATTGAGGAATTAGGATTGAGGATTGAGGATTGAGTATTGAAGATTGAGGATTGGGTATTGAGGGTTGAAGAATGAGGATTGAGGATTGAGGATTGAGGATTGAGAGTTGAAGATTGAGTGTTGAGGATTGAAGATTGAGGATTGAGGATTGAGGATTGAGGTTTGAGGAATGAGGATTGAGTGTTGGGTAATGAGGATTGAGGATTGAGGATTGAGGATTGAGCATTGAAGATTGAGGATTGATGACTGAGGATTGACGACTGAGGATTGAGGATTGAGGATTGCTGATTGAAGATTGAGTATTGACGATTGAATATTGCGGATTGAGGATTGAGGATTGAGGATTGAGAATTGAGGATTGAGGATTGAGGATTGAAGATTGAGTATTGAGTGTTGAAGGTTGAGGATTGTGGATTGAGAATTAAGGATTGAGGATTGAATATTGTAGATTGAGTATTGATGCCTTAGGATTGAGGATTGAGGATTGAGGGTTGAGGATTGAGGATTGAAGATTGAGTATTGAGGATTGAAGGTTGAGGGTTGAAGATTGAGTATTGATGATTGAATATTGAGGATTGAGGATTGAGGATTGAGGATTGAGGATTGAGGATAGAGGATTGAGGATTGAAGATTGAGTATTGATGATTGAATATTGAGGATTGAGGATTGAGGTTTGAGGATTGAGGACGAGGACTGACGGTAGAGGATTTAGGTTTGAGGATTGAGGATTGAGGACTGAGGATTGAGGATGAGTGCTAAGCGTCGGGGATTGAGGTTCGACGACTGAGGACTGAGGATTGAGGATTGAGAATTGTGGATTGATGTTTGAGGATTGAAGATTGAGGATTGGGTATTGAGGATTGAAGAATGAGGATTGAGAATTGAGGATTGAGGATTGAGGATTGAAGATTGAGTATTGATGATTGAATATTGAGGATTGAGGATTGAGGATTGAGGATTGAAGATTGAGTATTGAGGATTGAAGATTGAGGATTGAGTATTGAAGATTGAGGATTCAGGGTTGAAAATTAACGATTGAGGATTGAGGATTGAGGATTGAGGATTGAGGATTGAGGATTGAAGATTGAATATTGATGATTGAATATTGAGAATTGAGGATTGAGGGTTGTGGATTGAGGACGAGGACCGAGGGTTGAATATTGATGATTGAGGTCTGAGGATTAAGGATTGAGGATTGAGAATTGAGTATTGAGGATTGAGGATTGAAGATTGAGGATTGGGTGTTTAGTATTGAAGAATGAGGATTGAGGATTGAGGTTTGAGGATTGAGGATTGAAGATTGAGTATTGATGATTGAATATTGAGGGTTGAGGATTGAGGATTGAGGATTGATGATTGAGGATCGAGGATTGAATATTGAGAATTGAGGATTGAAGATCGAGGATTGTGGATTGAGGATTGAGGATGGAGGATGGGGGCTGAGGGTTGAGGATTGAGGATTGAGAAATGAGGATTGAGGATTGAGGATTGAAATTGAGGATTGGGTATTGAGGATTGAAGAATGAGGATTGAGGAATTAGGATTGAGGATTGAGGATTGAGGATTGAAGATTGAGGATTGGGTATTGAGGGTTGAAGAATGAGGATTGAGGATTGAGGATTGAGGATTGAGAGTTGAAGATTGAGTGTTGAGGATTGAAGATTGAGGATTGAGGATTGAGGATTGAGGTTTGAGGAATGAGGATTGAGTGTTGAAGATTGAGGATTGATGACTGAGGATTGACGACTGAGAATTGAGGATTGAGGATTGCTGATTGAAGATTGAGTATTGAAGATTGAATTTTGCGGATTGAATAATGCGGATTGAGGATTGAGGATTGAGTATTGAGGATTGAAGATTGAGGGTTGAAGATTGAGTATTGATGATTGAAGATTGAGTATTGAGGATTGAATATAAGAGGATTGAGGATTGAGGATTGAAGATTGAGTATTGAGGATTGAATATTGAGGATTGAGGTTTGAGGATTGAGGATTGAGGATTGAGGATTGAAGATTGAGTATTGATGATTGAATATTGAGGATTGAGGATTGAGGTTTGAGGATTGAGGACGAGGACTGACGGTAGAGGATTTAGGTTTGAGGATTGAGGATTGAGGGATGAGGATTGAGGATGAGTGCTAAGGGTCGGGGATTGATGTTCGACGACTGAGGACTGAGGATTGAGGATTGAGAATTGAGGATAGATGTTTGAGGATTGAAGATTGAGGATTGAGGATTGAGGATTGAGGAATGAGGATTGAAGATTGAGTATTGAGGATTGAAGATTGAGGATAGAGGATTGAGTACTGAGGATGGAGGATGAGGGCTGAGGGTTGAGGATTGAGGATTAAGAAATGAGGATTGAGGATTGAGGATTGAAATTGAGGATTGGGTATTGAGGATTGAAGAATGCGGATTGAGGAATTAGGATTGAGGATTGAGGATTGAGGATTGAAGATTGAGGATTGGGTATTGAGGATTGAAGAATGAGGATTGAGGACTGAGGATTGAGGATTGAGGATTGAAGATTGAGTGTTGAGGATTGAAAATTGAGGATTGAGGATTGACGATTGAGGATTGAGGATTGAAGATTGAGTATCGAGGATTGAAGATGGAGGATTGAGTATTGAGGATTGAGGATTCAGGGTTGAAGATTGAGGATAGAGGATTGAGGATTGAGGATTGAGGATTGAGGATTGAAGATTGAATATTTATGATTGAATATTGAGGACTGAGGATTGAGGGTTGTGTATTGAGGACGAGGACTGAGGGTTGAATATTGACGGTTTGAGGTCTGAGGATTAAGGATTGAGGATTGAGAATTGAGTATTGAGGATTGAGGATTGAAGATTGAGGATTGGGTATTTAGGATTGAAGAATGAGGACTGAGGATTAAGGTTTTAGGATTGAGGATTGAAGATTGAGTATTGATGATTGAATATTGAGGATTGAGGATTGAGGTTTGAGGATTGAGGATGAAGTCTGAGGGTTGAGGATTGAGGTTTGAGGAACGAGGATTGAGGATCGAGGATTGAGGACTAAGGATTGGCGATTGAGTATTGAAGATTGAGGATTGGTGACTGAGGATTGACGACTGAGACTTTAGGATTGATGATTGAGGACTGAGGATTGAAGTTTGAGTATTGAGTATTGAAGGTTGAGGACTGTGGATTGAGGATTAAGGATTGAGGATTGAATATTGTAGATTGAGTATTGATGCCTGAGGATTGAGGATTGAGGATTGAGGATTGAGGATTGAGGATTGAAGATTGAGAATTGAGGATTGAAGATTGAGGTTTGAAGATTGATTATTGATGATTGAATACTGAGGATTGAGGATTGAGGAGTGAGGATTGAGGATTGAGGATAGAGGATTGAAGATTGAGTATTGATGATTGAATATTGAGGATTGAGGATTGAGGTTTGAGGATTGAGGATTGAGGATTGAGGATTGAGGATTGGAGATTGATTATTGAGGATTGAAGATTGAGGATTGAGGATTGAGGATTGAGAATTGAGAATTGAGTATGAGGACTGAGGGTTGAGGATTGAGGTTTGAGGAATGAGGATTGAGGGTTGGGGAGTGAGGATTGAGGATTGAGGATTGAGGATTGAGCATTGAAGATTGAGTATTGATGCCTGAGGATTGAGGATAGAGGATTGATGATTGAGGATCGAGGATTGAAGATTGAGAATTGAGGATTGAAGATTGAGGATTGAGGATTGAGGATTGAGGATGGAGGATGAGGGCTGAGGGTTGAGGATTGAGGATTGAGAAATGAGGATTGAGGATTGAGGATTGAAATTGGGGATTATGTATTGAGGATTGAAGAATGAGGACTGAGGAATTATGATTGAGGATTGAGGATTGAAGATTGAGGATTGGGTATTGAGGATTGAAGAATGAGGATTGAGGATTGAGGATTGAGGATTGAGGATTGAAGATTAGTAATGAGGATTGAAGATTGAGGTTTGAGGATTGAGGATTGAGGATTGAGGATTGAGGATTGAGTGTTGAGGGTTGAAGATTGAGGATTGAGGATAGAGGATTGAGGATTGAGGATTGAAGATTGAGTATCGAGGATTGAAGATTGAGTATTGAGTATTGAGGATTGAGGATTCAGGGTTGAAGATTGAGGATTGAGGATTGAGGATTGAGGATCTAGGATTGGAGATTGATTATTGAGTATAGAAGGTTGAGGATTGTGGATTGAGGATTGAGGATTGAGGATTGAGGATTGAGGATTGAGGATTGAGAATTGAGGATTGAGGATTGAGGATTGAAGATTGAGTATTGATGATTGAATATTGAGGATTGAGGATTGAGGATTGAGGATTGAGGATTGAAGATTGAGTATTGAGGATTGAAGATTGAGGATTGAGTATTGAGGATTGAGGATTCAGGGTTGAAGGTTGAGGATTGAGGATTGAGGATTGAGGATTGAGGATTGAGGATTGAAGATTGAACATTGATGATTGAATATTGAGGACTGAGGATTGAGGGTTGTGGATTGAGGACGAGGAATGAGGGTTGAATATTGACGTTTGAGGTCTGAGGATTAAGGATTGAGGATTGAGAATTGAGTATTGAGGATTGAGGATTGAAGATTGAGGATTGGGTATTTAGGATTGAAGAATGAGGATTGAGGATTGAGGTTTTAGGATTGAGGATTGAAGATTGAGCATTGATGATTGAATATTGAGGATTGAGGATTGAGGTTTGAGGATTGAGGATGAAGTCTGAGGGTTGAGGATTGAGGATGAAGTCTGAGGGTTGAGGATTGAGGTTTGAGGAACGAGGATTGAGGATTGAGGATTGAGGACTAAGGATTGACGATTGAGTATTGAAGATTGAGGAATGATGAATGAGGATTGACGACTGAGAATTGAGGATAGAGGATTGATGATTGAAGGTTGAGTATTGAGGATTGAATATTGAGGATTGAGGATTGAGGATTGAGGATTGAGGATTGAGGATTGAGGATTGAAGATTGAGTATTAAGTATTGAAGGTTGAGGATTGTGGATTGAGGATTAAGGATTGAGGATTGAATATTGTAGATTGAGTATTGATACCTGAGGATTGAGGATTGAGGATTGAGGATTGAGGATTGAGGATTGAGGATTGAAGATTGACTATTGAGGATTGAAGATTGAGGGTTGAAGATTGCGTATTGATGATTGAATATTGAGGATTGAGGATTGAGGATTGAGGATTGAGGATTGAGGATTGAGGATTGAAGGTTGAGTATTGATGATTGAATATTGAGGATTGAAGAATGAGGATTGAGGATTGAGGATTGAGGATTGAGGATTGAGGATTGAGGATTGAGGATCTAGGATTGGAAATTGATTATTGATTATTGAAGGCTGAGGATTGTGGATTGAGGATTGAGGATTGAGGATTGAGGATTGAGGATTGAGGATTGAGGATTGAGGATTGAGGATTGAGGATTGAGGATCGAAGATTGAGTATTGATGATTGAATATTGAGAATTGAGGATTGAGGTTTGAGGATTGAGGATGAAGTCTGAGGGTTGAGGATTGAGGTTTGAGGAACGAGGATTGAGGATTGAGGATTGAGGACTAAGGATTGACGATTGAGTATTGAAGATTGAGGAATGATGACTGAGGATTGACGACTGAGAATTGAGGATTGAGGATTGATGATTGAAGGTTGAGTATTGAGGATTGAATATTGAGGATTGAGGATTGAGGATTGAGGATTGAGGATTGAGGATTGAGGATTGAAGATTGAGTATTGAGTATTGAAGGTTGAGGATTGTGGATTGAGGATTAAGGATTGAGGATTGAATATTGTAGATTGAGTATTGATACCTGAGGATTGAGGATTGAGGATTGAGGATTGAGGATTGAGGATTGAGGATTGAAGATTGACTATTGATGATTGAAGATTGAGGGTTGAAGATTGCGTATTGATGATTGAATATTGAGGATTGAGGATTGAGGATTGAGGATTGAGGATTGAGGATTGAGGATTGAAGATTGAGTATTGATGATTGAGGATTGAGGATTGAGGATTGAGGATTGAGGATTGAGGATTGAGGATTGAGGATTGAGGATAGAGGATCTAGGACTGAGTATTGATGATTGAATATTGAGGATTGAGGATTGAGGTTTGAGGATTGAGGATTGAGGATTGAGGATTGAGGATTGAGTATTGAAGATTGAGTATTGATGCCTGAGGATTGAGGATCGAGGATTGAGGATTGAGGATTGGAGATTGACTATTGAGGATTGAAGATTGAGGATTGAGGATTGAGGATTGAGAATTGAGAATTGAGTATGAGGACTGAGGGTTGAGGATTGAGGTTTGAGGAATGAGGACTGAGGGTTGGGGAATGAGGATTGAGGATTGAGGATTGAGGATTGAGCATTGAAGGTTGAGTATTGATGCCTGAGGATTGAGGATTGAGGATTGATGATTGAGGATCGAGGATTGAAGATTGAGAATTGAGGATTGAAGATCGAGGATTGTGGATTGAGGATTGAGGATGGAGGATGAGGGCTGAGGGTTGAGGATTGAGGATTGAGAAATGAGGATTGAGGATTGAGGATTGAAATTGAGGATTGGGTATTGAGGATTGAAGAATGAGGATTGAGGAATTAGGATTGAGGATTGAGGATTGAGTATTGAAGATTGAGGATTGGGTATTGAGGGTTGAAAAATGAGGATTGAGGATTGAGGATTGAGGATTGAGAGTTGAAGATTGAGTGTTGAGGATTGAAGATTGAGGATTGAGGATTGAGGATTGAGGTTTGAGGAATGAGGATTGAGTGTTGGGTAATGAGGATTGAGGATTGAGGATTGAGGATTGAGCATTGAAGATTGAGGATTGATGACTGAGGATTGACGACTGAGGATTGAGGATTGAGGATTGCTGATTGAAGATTGAGTATTGACGATTGAATATTGCGGATTGAGGATTGAGGATTGAGGATTGAGAATTGAGGATTGAGGATTGAGGATTGAAGATTGAGTATTGAGTGTTGAAGGTTGAGGATTGTGGATTGAGAATTAAGGATTGAGGATTGAATATTGTAGATTGAGTATTGATGCCTGAGGATTGAGGATTGAGGATTGAGGGTTGAGGATTGAGGATTGAAGATTGAGTATTGAGGATTGAAGGTTGAGGGTTGAAGATTGAGTATTGATGATTGAATATTGAGGATTGAGGATTGAGGATTGAGGATTGAGGATTGAGGATAGAGGATTGAGGATTGAAGATTGAGTATTGATGATTGAATATTGAGGATTGAGGATTGAGGTTTGAGGATTGAGGACGAGGACTGACGGTAGAGGATTTAGGTTTGAGGATTGAGGATTGAGGACTGAGGATTGAGGATGAGTGCTAAGCGTCGGGGATTGAGGTTCGACGACTGAGGACTGAGGATTGAGGATTGAGAATTGTGGATTGATGTTTGAGGATTGAAGATTGAGGATTGGGTATTGAGGATTGAAGAATGAGGATTGAGAATTGAGGATTGAGGATTGAGGATTGAAGATTGAGTATTGATGATTGAATATTGAGGATTGAGGATTGAGGATTGAGGATTGAAGATTGAGTATTGAGGATTGAAGATTGAGGATTGAGTATTGAAGATTGAGGATTCAGGGTTGAAAATTAAGGATTGAGGATTGAGGATTGAGGATTGAGGATTGAGGATTGAGGATTGAAGATTGAATATTGATGATTGAATATTGAGAATTGAGGATTGAGGGTTGTGGATTGAGGACGAGGACCGAGGTTTGAATATTGATGATTGAGGTCTGAGGATTAAGGATTGAGGATTGAGAATTGAGTATTGAGGATTGAGGATTGAAGATTGAGGATTGGGTGTTTAGTATTGAAGAATGAGGATTGAGGATTGAGGTTTGAGGATTGAGGATTGAAGATTGAGTATTGATGATTGAATATTGAGGGTTGAGGATTGAGGATTGAGGATTGATGATTGAGGATCGAGGATTGAATATTGAGAATTGAGGATTGAAGATCGAGGATTGTGGATTGAGGATTGAGGATGGAGGATGGGGGCTGAGGGTTGAGGATTGAGGATTGAGAAATGAGGATTGAGGATTGAGGATTGAAATTGAGGATTGGGTATTGAGGATTGAAGAATGAGGATTTGGGAATTAGGATTGAGGATTGAGGATTGAGGATTGAAGATTGAGGATTGGGTATTGAGGGTTGAAGAATGAGGATTGAGGATTGAGGATTGAGGATTGAGAGTTGAAGATTGAGTGTTGAGGATTGAAGATTGAGGATTGAGGATTGAGGATTGAGGTTTGAGGAATGAGGATTGAGTGTTGGGTAATGAGGATTGAGGATTGAGGATTGAGGATTGAGCATTGAAGATTGAGGATTGATGACTGAGGATTGACGACTGAGGATTGAGGATTGAGGATTGCTGATTGAAGATTGAGTATTGAGGATTGAATATTGCGGATTGAGGATTGAGGATTGAGGATTGAGAATTGAGGATTGAGGATTGAGGATTGAAGATTGAGTATTGAGTGTTGAAGGTTGAGGATTGTGGATTGAGAATTAAGGATTGAGGATTGAATATTGTAGATTGAGTATTGATGCCTGAGGATTGAGGATTGAGGATTGAGGGTTGAGGATTGAGGATTGAAGATTGAGTATTGAGGATTGAAGATTGAGGGTTGAAGATTGAGTATTGATGATTGAATATTGAGGATTGAGGATTGAGGATTGAGGATTGAGGATTGAGGATAGAGGATTGAGGATTGAAGATTGAGTATTGATGATTGAATATTGTGGATTGAGGATTGAGGTTTGAGGATTGAGGACGAGGACTGACGGTAGAGGATTTAGGTTTGAGGATTGAGGATTGAGGACTGAGGATTGAGGATGAGTGCTAAGCGTCGGGGATTGAGGTTCGACGACTGAGGACTGAGGATTGAGGATTGAGAATTGTGGATTGATGTTTGAGGATTGAAGATTGAGGAATGGGTATTGAGGATTGAAGAATGAGGATTGAGAATTGAGGATTGAGGATTGAGGATTGAAGATTGAGTATTGATGATTGAATATTGAGGATTGAGGATTGAGGATTGAGGATTGAGGATTGAAGATTGAGGATTGGGTGTTTAGTATTGAAGAATGAGGATTGAGGATTGAGGTTTGAGGATTGAGGATTGAAGATTGAGTATTGATGATTGAATATTGAGGGTTGAGGATTGAGGTTTGAGGATTGAGGATGAAGACTGAGGGTTGAGGATTGAGGTTTGAGGAACGAGGATTGAGGATTGAGGATTGAGGACTAAGGACTGACGATTGAGTATTGAAGATTGAGGATTGATGACTGAGGATTGACTACTGAGAATTGAGGATTGAGGATTGATGATTGAAGATTGAGTATTGAGGATTGAATATTGAGGATTGAGGATTGAGGATTGAGGATTGAGGATTGAGGATTGAGGATTGAAGATTGAGTATTGAGTATTGAAGGTTGAGGATTGTGGATTGAGGATTAAGGATAGTGGATTGAATATTGTAGATTGAGTATTGATGCCTGAGGATTGGGGATTGAGGATTGAGGATTGAGGATTGAGGATTGAAGGTTGAGTATTGAGGATTGAAGATTGAGGATTGAAGATTGAGTATTGATGATTGAATATTGAGGATTGAGGATTGAGGATTGAGGATTGAGTATTGGGTATTGAGGATTGAGTAATGAGGATTGAGGATTGAGGTTTGAGGATTGAGGATTGAAGATTGAGTATTGATGATTGAATATTGAGGATTGAGGATTGAGGATTGAGGATTGAGGATTGAGGATTGAGGATTGAAGATTGAGTATTGAGGATTGAAGATTGAGGATTGAAAATTGAGGATTGATGATTGAATATTGAGGATTGAGGATTGAGGATTGAGGATTGAGGATTGGGTATTGAGGATTGAGTAATGAGGATTGAGGAGTGAGGTTTGAGGATTGAGGAATGCAGATTGAGTATTGAGGATTGAAGATTGAGGATTGAGGATTGAGGATTGAGGAATGAGGATTGAAGATTGAGTATTGAGGATTGAAGATTGAGGATAGAGGATTGGGTACTGAGGATGGAGAATGAGGGCTGAGGGTTGAGGATTGAGGATTGAGAAATGAGGATTGAGGATTGAGGATTGAAATTGAGGATTGGGTATTGAGGATTGAAGAATGAGTATTGAGGAATTAGGATTGAGGATTGAGGATTGAGGATTGAAGATTGAGGATTGGGAATTGAGGATTGAAGAATGAGGATTGAGGACTGAGGATTGAGTATTGAGGATTGAAGATTGAGTGTTGAGGATTGAAGATTGAGGATTGAGGATTGACGATTGAGGATTGAGGATTGAAGATTGAGTATTGAGGATTGAAGGTTGAGGATTGAGTATTGAGGATTGAGGATTCAGGGTTGAAGATTGAGGATTGAGGATTGAAGGTTGAGGATTGTGGATTGAGGATTAAGGATTGTGGATTGAATATTGTAGTTTGAGTATTGATGCCTGAGGATTGAGGATTGAGGATTGAGGATTGATGCCTGAGGATTGAGTATCGAGGATTGAGGATTGAGGATTGGAGATTGATTATTGAGGATTGAAGATTGAGGATTGAGGATTGAGGATTGAGAATTGAGAGTTGAGTATGAGGACTGAAAGTTGAGGATTGAGGTTTGAGGAATGAGGATTGAGTGTTGGGTTATGAGGATTGAGGATTGAGGATTGAGGATTGAGCATTGAAGATTGAGTATTGATGCCTGAGGATTGAGGATTGAGGATTAATGATTGAGGATCGAGGATTGAAGATTGAGAATTGAGGATTGAAGATTGAGGATTGAGGATTGAGGATTGAGGATGGAGGATGAGGGCTGAGGGTTGAGGATTGAGGATTGAGAAATGAGGATTGAGGATTGAGGATTGAAATTGAGGATTGGGTATTGAGGATTGAGGATTGTGGATTGAAGTTTGAATATTGATGATTGAATATTGAGGACTGAGGATTGAGGGTTGTGGATCGAGGACGAGTACTGAGGGTTGAATATTGATGTTTGGGGTCTGAGGATTAAGGATTGAGGATAGAGAATTGAGGATTGAGGATTGAGGATTGAAGATTGAGGATTGGGTATTTAGGATTGAAGAATGAGGATTGAGGATTGAGGTTTGAGGATTGAGGATTGAAGATTGAGTATTGATGATTGAATATTGAGGATTGAGGATTGAGGATTGAGGATTGAGGATGAAGACTGAGGGTTGAGGATTGAGGTTTGAGGAACGAGGATTGAGGATTGAGGGTTGAGGACTAAGGATTGACGATTGAGTATTGAAGATTGAGGATTGATGACTGAGGATTGACGACTGAGAATTGAGGATTGAGGATTGCTGATTGAAGGTTGAGTATTGAGGATTGAATATTGAGGATTGAGGATTGAGGATTGAGGATTGAGGATTGAGGATTGAGGATTGAAGATTGAGTATTGAGTATTGAAGGTTGAGGATTGTGGATTGAGGATTAAGGATTGAGGATTGAATATTGTAGATTGAGTATTGATGCCTGAGGATTGAGGATTGAGGATTGAGGATTGAGGATCGAGGATTGAGGATTGAAGATTGACTATTGAGGATTGATGATTGAGGGTTGAAGATTGCGTATTGATGATTGAATATTGAGGATTGTGGATTGAGGATTGAGGATTGAGGATTGAGGATTGAGGATTGAAGATTGAGTATTGATGATTGAATATTGAGGATTGAAGAATGAGGATTGAGGATTGAGGATTGAGGATTGAGGATTGAGGATCTAAGATTGGAAATTGATTATTGAGTATTGAAGGTTGAGGATTGTGGATTGAGCATTGAGGATTGAGGATTGAGGATTGAGGATTGAGGATTGAGGATTGAAGATTGAGAATTGATGATTGAATATTGAGGATTGAGGATTGAGGTTTGAGGATTGAGGACGAGGACTGACGGTAGAGGATTTAGGTTTGAGGATTGAGGATTGAGGGATGAGGATTGAGGATGAGTGCTAAGGGTCGGGGATTGATGTTCGACGACTGAGGACTGAGGATTGAGGATTGAGAATTGAGGATAGATGTTTGAGGATTGAAGATTGAGGATTGAGGATTGTGGATTGAGGAATGAGGATTGAAGATTGAGTATTGAGGATTGAAGATTGAGGATAGAGGATTGAGTACTGAGGATGGAGGATGTGGGCTGAGGGTTGAGGATTGAGGATTGAGAAATGAGGATTGAGGATTGAGGATTGAAATTGAGGATTGGGTATTGAGGATTGAAGAATGAGGATTGAGGAATTAGGATTGAGGATTGAGGATTGAGGATTGAAGATTGAGGATTGGGTATTGAGGGTTGAAGAATGAGGATTGAGGATTGAGGATTGAGGATTGAGAGTTGAAGATTGAGTGTTGAGGATTGAAGATTGAGGATTGAGGATTGAGGATTGAGGTTTGAGGAATGAGGATTGAGTGTTGGGTAATGAGGATTGAGGATTGAGGATTGAGGATTGAGCATTGAAGATTGAGGATTGATGACTGAGGATTGACGACTGAGGATTGAGGATTGAGGATTGCTGAATGAAGATTGAGTATTGACGATTGAATATTGCGGATTGAGGATTGAGGATTGAGGATTGAGAATTGAGGATTGAGGATTGAGGATTGAAGATTGAGTATTGAGTGTTGAAGGTTGAGGATTGTGGATTGAGAATTAAGGATTGAGGATTGAATATTGTAGATTGAGTATTGATGCCTGAGGATTGAGGATTGAGGATTGAGGGTTGAGGATTGAGGATTGAAGATTGAGTATTGAGGATTGAAGGTTGAGGGTTGAAGATTGAGTATTGATGATTGAATATTGAGGATTGAGGATTGAGGATTGAGGATTGAGGATTGAGGATAGAGGATTGAGGATTGAAGATTGAGTATTGATGATTGAATATTGAGGATTGAGGATTGAGGTTTGAGGATTGAGGACGAGGACTGACGGTAGAGGATTTAGGTTTGAGGATTGAGGATTGAGGACTGAGGATTGAGGATGAGTGCTAAGCGTCGGGGATTGAGGTTCGACGACTGAGGACTGATGATTGAGGATTGAGAATTGTGGATTGATGTTTGAGGATTGAAGATTGAGGATTGGGTATTGAGGATTGAAGAATGAGGATTGAGAATTGAGGATTGAGGATTGAGGATTGAAGATTGAGTATTGATGATTGAATATTGAGGATTGAGGATTGAGGATTGAGGATTGAAGATTGAGTATTGAGGATTGAAGATTGAGGATTGAGTATTGAAGATTGAGGATTCAGGGTTGAAAATTAAGGATTGAGGATTGAGGATTGAGGATTGAGGATTGAGGATTGAGGATTGAAGATTGAATATTGATGATTGAATATTGAGAATTGAGGATTGAGGGTTGTGGATTGAGGACGAGGACTGAGGGTTGAATATTGATGATTGAGGTCTGAGGATTAAGGATTGAGGATTGAGAATTGAGTATTGAGGATTGAGGATTGAAGATTGAGGATTGGGTGTTTAGTATTGAAGAATGAGGATTGAGGATTGAGGTTTGAGGATTGAGGATTGAAGATTGAGTATTGATGATTGAATATTGAGGGTTGAGGATTGAGGATTGAGGATTGATGATTGAGGATCGAGGATTGAAGATTGAGAATTGAGGATTGAAGATCGAGGATTGTGGATTGAGGATTGAGGATGGAGGATGAGGGCTGAGGGTTGAGGATTGAGGATTGAGAAATGAGGATTGAGGATTGAGGATTGAAATTGAGGATTGGGTATTGAGGATTGAAGAATGAGGATTGAGGAATTAGGATTGAGGATTGAGGATTGAGGATTGAAGATTGAGGATTGGGTATTGAGGGTTGAAGAATGAGGATTGAGGATTGAGGATTGAGGATTGAGAGTTGAAGATTGAGTGTTGAGGATTGAAGATTGAGGATTGAGGATTGAGGATTGAGGTTTGAGGAATGAGGATTGAGTGTTGGGTAATGAGGATTGAGGATTGAGGATTGAGGATTGAGCATTGAAGATTGAGGATTGATGACTGAGGATTGACGACTGAGGATTGAGGATTGAGGATTGCTGATTGAAGATTGAGTATTGAGGATTGAATATTGCGGATTGAGGATTGAGGATTGAGGATTGAGAATTGAGGATTGAGGATTGAGGATTGAAGACTGAGTATTGAGTGTTGAAGGTTGAGGATTGTGGATTGAGAATTAAGGATTGAGGATTGAATATTGTAGATTGAGTATTGATGCCTGAGGATTGAGGATTGAGGGTTGAGGATTGAGGATTGAAGATTGAGTATTGAGGATTGAAGATTGAGGGTTGAAGATTGAGTATTGATGATTGAATATTGAGGATTGAGGATTGAGGATTGAGGATTGAGGATTGAGGATAGAGGATTGAGGATTGAAGATTGAGTATTGATGATTGAATATTGAGGATTGAGGATTGAGGTTTGAGGATTGAGGACGAGGACTGACGGTAGAGGATTTAGGTTTGAGGATTGAGGATTGAGGACTGAGGATTGAGGATGAGTGCTAAGCGTCGGGGATTGAGGTTCGACGACTGAGGACTGAGGATTGAGGATTGAGAATTGTGGATTGATGTTTGAGGATTGAAGATTGAGGAATGGGTATTGAGGATTGAAGAATGAGGATTGAGAATTGAGGATTGAGGATTGAGGATTGAAGATTGAGTATTGATGATTGAATATTGAGGATTGAGGATTGAGGATTGAGGATTGAAGATTGAGTATTGAGGATTGAAGATTGAGGATTGAGTATTGAAGATTGAGGATTCAGGGTTGAAAATTAAGGATTGAGGATTGAGGATTGAGGATTGAGGATTGAGGATTGAGGATTGAGGATTGAGGATTGAGGATTGAGGATTGAGGATTGAGGATTGAGGATTGAGGATTGAGCATTGAGGATTGAAGATTAAGTATTGATGATTGAATATTGAGGATTGAGGATTGAGGTTTGAGGATTGAGGATTGAGGATTGAGGATTGAGGATTGAGTATTGAAGATTGAGTATTGATGCCTGAGGATTGAGGATCGAGGATTGAGTATTGAGGATTGGAGATTGATTATTGAGGATTGAAGATTGAGGATTGAGGATTGAGGATTGAGAATTGAGAATTGAGTATGAGGACTGAGGGTTGAGGATTGAGGTTTGAAGAATGAGGATTGAGGGTTGGGGAATGAGGATTCAGGATTGAGGATTGAGGATTGAGGATTGAGGATTGAAGATTGAGGATTGAAGATTGAGTATTGAAGATTGAATATTGAGGATAGAGGATTGAGGTTTGAGGATTGAGGACGAGGACTGACGGTAGAGGATTTAGGTTTGAGGATTGAGGATTGAGGACTGAGGATTGAGGATGAATGCTAAGCGTCGGGGATTGAGGTTCGACGACTGACGACTGAGGATTGCGAATTGAGGATTGATGTTTGAGGATTGAAGATTGAGGATTGGGTATTGAGGATTGAAGAATGAGGATTGAGGATTGAGGATTGAGGATTGAGGATTGAGGATTGAGGATGTAGGATTGGAGATTGATTATTGAGTATTCAAGGTTGAGGATTGTGGATTGAGGATTGAGGATTGAGGATTGAGGATTGAGGATTGAAGATAGAGTATTGATGATTGAATATTGAGGATTGAGGATTGAGGTATGAGGATTGAGGACGAGGACTGACGGTAGAGGATTTAGGTTTGAGGATTGAGGATTGAGGACTGAGGATTTAGGATGAGTGCTAAGGGTCGGGTATTGAGGTTCGACGACTGAGGACTGAGGATTGAGGATTGAGAATTGAGGATTGATGTTTGAGGATTGAAGATTGAGGATTGGGTATTGAGGATTGAAAAATGAGGATTGAGGATTGAGGATTGACGACTGAGAATTGAGGATTGAGGATGATGATTGAAGAATGAGTATTGAGGATTGAATATTGAGGATTGAGGATTGAGGATTGAGGATTGAGGATTGAGGGTTGAAGATTGAGTATTGAGTATTGAAGGTTGAGGATCGTGGATTGAGGATTAAGGATTGAGGATTGAATATTGTAGATTGACTATTGATGCCTGAGGATTGAGGATTGAGGATTGAGGATAGAGGATTGAGGATTGAAGATGGAGCATTGAGGATTGAAGATTGAGGATTGAAGATTGAGTATTGATGATTGAATATTGAGGATTGAGGATTGAGAATTGAGGATTGAGGATTGGGTATTGAGGATTGAGGAATGAGGATTGAGTATTGAGGTTTGAGGATTGAGGTTTGCAGATTGAGTATTGAGGATTGAAGGTTGAGGATTGAGGATTGAGGATTGAGAAATGAGGATTGAAGATTGAGTATTGAGGATTGAAGATTGAGGATAGAGGATTGAGTACTGAGGATGGAGGATGAGGGCTGAGGGTTGAGGATTGAGGATTGAGAAATGAGGATTGAGGATTGAGGATTGAGGATTGAGGATTGAGTATTGAAGATTGAGTATTGATGCCTGAGGATTGAGGATCGAGGATTGAGGATTGAGGATTGGAGATTGATTATTGAGGATTGAAGATTGAGGATTGAGGATTGAGGATTGAGAATTGAGAATTGAGTATGAGGACTGAGGGTTGAGGATTGAGGTTTCAAGAATGAGGATTGAGGGTTGGGGAATGAGGATTCAGGATTGAGGATTGAGGATTGAGGATTGAGGATTGAGGATTGAGGATTGAAGATTGAGTATTGATGATTGAATATTGAGGATAGAGGATTGAGGTTTGAGGATTGAGGACGAGGACTGACGGTAGAGGATTTAGGTTTGAGGATTGAGGATTGATGACTGAGGATTGAGGATGAGTGCTAAGCGTCGGGGATTGAGGTTCGACGACTGACGACTGAGGATTGAGGATTGAGAATTGAGGATTTATGTTTGAGGATTGAAGATTGAGGATTGGGTATTGAGGATTGAAGAATGAGGATTGAGGATTGAGGATTGAGGATTGAGTATTGAGGATTGAGGATGTAGGATTGGAGATTGATTATTGAGTATTCAAGGTTGAGGATTGAGGATTGAGGATTGAGGATTGAGGATTGAGGAGGGAGGATTGAAGATTGAGTATTGATGATTGAATATTGAGGATTGAGGATTGAGGATTGAGGATTGAGGATTGAAGATTGAGTGTTGAGGATTGAAAATTGAGGATTGAGGATTGACGATTGAGGATTGAGGATTGAAGATTGAGTATTGAGGATTGAAGATGGAGGATTGAGTATTGAGGATAGAGGATTCAGGGTTGAAGATTGAGGATTGAGGATTGAGGATTGAGGATTGAGGATTGAGGATTGAGGATTGAAGATTGAATATTTATGATTGAATATTGAGGACTGAGGATTGAGGGTTGAGAATTGAGGATAGATGTTTGAGGATTGAAGATTGAGGATTGAGGATTGAGGATTGAGGAATGAGGATTGAAGGTTGAGTATTGAGGATTGAAGATTGAGGATAGAGGATTGAGTACAGAGGATGGAGGATGAGGGCTGAGGGTTGAGGATTGAGGATTGAGAAATGAGGATTGAGGATTGAGGATTGAAATTGAGGATTGGGTATTGAGGATTGAAGGATGAGGATTGAGGAATTAGGATTGAGGATTGAGGATGAGGATTGAAGGTTTAGGATTGGGTATTGAGAATTGAAGAATGAGGATTGAGGATTGAGGATTGAGGATTGAGGATTGAAGATTGAGTGTTGAGGATTGAAAATTGCGGATTGAGGATTGAGGATTGAGGATTGAAGATTGAGGATTGAGGATTGAAGATTGAGTATTGAGTATTGAAGGTTGAGAATAGTGGATTGAGGATTAAGGATTGAGGATTGAATATTGTAGATTGAGTATTGATGCCTGAGGATTGAGGATTGAGGATTGAGGATTGAGGATTGAGGATGGAAGATTGAGTATTGAGGATTGAAGATTGAGGGTTGAAGATTGAGTATTGATGATTGAATATTGAGGATTGAGGATTGAGGATTGAGGATTGAGGATTGAGGATTGAGGATTGAAGATTGAGTATTGCTGATTGAATATTGAGGATTGGGGATTGAGGTTTGAGGATTGAGGACGAGGACTGACGGTAGAGGATTTAGGTTTGAGGATTGAGGATTGAGGACTGAGGATTGAGGATGCGTGCTAAGCGTCGGGGATTGAGATTCGACGACTGAGGACTGAGGATTGAGGATTGAGAATTGAGGATTGATGTTTGAGGATTGAAGACTGAGGATTGGGTATTGAGGATTGAGGAATGAGGATTGAGGATTGAGGATTGAGGATCTAGGATTGGAGATTGATTATTGAGTATTGAAGGTTGAGGATTGTGGATTGAGGATTGAGGATTGAGGATTGAGGATTGAGGATTGAGGATTGAGGATTGGGGATTGAGGATTGAGGATTGAGGATTGAGGATTGAGGATTGAAGATTGAGTATTGATGATTGAATATTGAGGATTGAGGATTGAGGTTTGAGGATTGAGGATTGAGGATTGAGGATTGAGGATTGAGTATTGAAGATTGAGTATTGATGCCTGAGGATTGAGGATCGAGGATTTAGTATTGAGGATTGGAGATTGATTATTGTGGATTGAATATTGCGGATTGAGGATTGAGGATTGAGGATTGAGAATTGAGGATTGAGGATTGAGGATTGAAGATTGAGTATTGAGTGTTGAAGGTTGAGGATTGTGGATTGAGAATTAAGGATTGAGGATTGAATATTGTAGATTGAGTATTGATGCCTGAGGATTGAGGATTGAGGATTGAGGATTGAGGATTGAAGATTGAGTATTGATGATTGAATATTGAGGATAGAGGATTGAGGTTTGAGGATTGAGGACGAGGACTGACGGTAGAGGATTTAGGTTTGAGGATTGAGGATTGAGGAGGGAGGATTGAAGATTGAGTATTGATGATTGAATATTGAGGATTGAGGATTGAGGATTGAGGATTGAGGATTGAAGATTGAGTGTTGAGGATTGAAAATTGAGGATTGAGGATTGACGAGTGAGGATTGAGGATTGAAGATTGAGTATTGAGGATTGAAGATGGAGGATTGAGTATTGAGGATTGAGGATTCAGGGTTGAAGATTGAGGATTGAGGATTGAGGATTGAGGATTGAGGATTGAGGATTGAGGATTGAAGATTGAATATTTATGATTGAATATTGAGGACTGAGGATTGAGGGTTGAGAATTGAGGATAGATGTTTGAGGATTGAAGATTGAGGATTGAGGATTGAGGATTGAGGAATGAGGATTGAAGGTTAAGTATTGAGGATTGAAGATTGAGGATAGAGGATTGAGTACAGAGGATGGAGGATGAGGGCTGAGGGTTGAGGATTGAGGATTGAGAAATGAGGATTGAGGATTGAGGATTGAAATTGAGGATTGGGTATTGAGGATTGAAGAATGAGGATTGAGGAATTAGGATTGAGGATTGAGGATTGAGGATTCAAGGTTGAGGATTGGGTATTGAGAATTGAAGAATGAGGATTGAGGATTGAGGATTGAGGATTGAGGATTGAAGATTGAGTGTTGAGGATTGAAAATTGAGGATTGAGGATTGACGATTGAGGATTGAGGATTGAAGATTGAGTATTGAGGATTGAAGGTGGAGGATTGAGTATTGAGGATTGAGGATCCAGGGTTGAAGATTGAGGAATGAGGATTGAGGATTGAGGATAGAGGATTGAGGTATGAAGATTGAATATTTATGATTGAATATTGAGGACTGAGGATTGAGGGTTGTGGATTGTGGACGAGGACTGAAGGTTGAATATTGATGTTTGAGGTCTGAGGATTAAGGATTGAGGATTGAGAATTGAGGATTGAGGATTAAGGATTGAAGATTAAGGATTGGGTATTTAGGATTGAAGAGTGAGGATTGATGATTGATGTTTGAGGATTGGGGATTGAAGATTGAGTATTGATGATTGAATATTGAGGATTGACGATTGAGGTTTGAGGATTGAGGATGAAGACTGAGGGTTGAGGATTGAGGTTTGAGGAACGAGGATTGAGGATTGAGGATTGAGGACTAAGGATTGACGATTGAGTATTGAAGATTGAGGATTGATGACTGAGGATTGACGACTGAGAATTGAGGATTGAGGATTGATGATTGAAGATTGAGTATTGAGGATTGAATATTGCGGATTGAGGATTGAGGATTGAGGATTGAGGATTGAGGATTGAGGATTGAAGATTGAGTATTGAGTATTGAAGGTTGAGGATAGTGGATTGAGGATGAAGGATTGAGGATTGAATATTGTAGATTGAGTATTGATGCCTGAGGATTGAGGATTGAGGATTGAGGATTGAGGATTGAGGATGGAAGATTGAGTATTGAGGATTGAAGATTGAGGGTTGAAGATTGAGTATTGATGATTGAATATTGAGGATTGAGGATTGAGGATTGAGGATTGAGGATTGAGGATTGAGGATTGAAGATTGAGTATTGCTGATTGAATATTGAGGATTGGGGATTGAGGTTTGAGGATTGAGGACGAGGACTGACGGTAGAGGATTTAGGTTTGAGGATTGAGGATTGAGGACTGAGGATTGAGGATGCGTGCTAAGCGTCGGGGATTGAGATTCGACGACTGAGGACTGAGGATTGAGGATTGAGAATTGAGGATTGATGTCTGAGGATTGAAGACTGAGGATTGGGTATTGAGGATTGAGGAATGAGGATTGAGGATTGAGGATTGAGGATTGAGGATTGAGGATTGAGGATGTAGGATTGGAGATTGATTATTGAGTATTCAAGGTTGAGGATTGTGGATTGAGGATTGAGGATTGAGGATTGAGGATTGAGGATTGAAGATAGAGTATTGATGATTGAATATTGAGGATTGAGGATTGAGGTATGAGGATTGAGGACGAGGACTGACGGTAGAGGATTTAGGTTTGAGGATTGAGGATTGAGGACTGAGGATTTAGGATGAGTGCTAAGGGTCGGGTATTGAGGTTCGACGACTGAGGACTGAGGATTGAGGATTGAGAATTGAGGATTGATGTTTGAGGATTGAAGATTGAGGATTGGGTATTGAGGATTGAAAAATGAGGATTGAGGATTGAGGATTGACGACTGAGAATTGAGGATTGAGGATGATGATTGAAGAATGAGTATTGAGGATTGAATATTGAGGATTGAGGATTGAGGATTGAGGATTGAGGATTGAGGGTTGAAGATTGAGTATTGAGTATTGAAGGTTGAGGATCGTGGATTGAGGATTAAGGATTGAGGATTGAATATTGTAGATTGAGTATTGATGCCTGAGGATTGAGGATTGAGGATTGAGGATAGAGGATTGAGGATTGAAGATGGAGCATTGAGGATTGAAGATTGAGGATTGAAGATTGAGTATTGATGATTGAATATTGAGGATTGAGGATTGAGAATTGAGGATTGAGGATTGGGTATTGAGGATTGAGGAATGAGGATTGAGTATTGAGGTTTGAGGATTGAGGTTTGCAGATTGAGTATTGAGGATTGAAGATTGAGGATTGAGGATTGAGGATTGAGAAATGAGGATTGAAGATTGAGTATTGAGGATTGAAGATTGAGGATAGAGGATTGAGTACTGAGGATGGAGGATGAGGGCTGAGGGTTGAGGATTGAGGATTGAGAAATGAGGATTGAGGATTGAGGTTTGAAATTGAGGATTGGGTATTTAGGATTGAAGAATGAGGATTGAGGAATTAGGATTGAGGATTGAGGATTGAGGATTGAAGATTGAGGATTGGGTATTGAGGATTGAAGAATGAGGATTGAGGATTGAGGATTGAGGATTGAGGATTGAAGATTGAGTGTTGAGGATTGAAAATTGAGGATTGAGGATTGGCGATTGAGGATTGAGGATTGAAGATTGAGTATTGAGCATTGAAGATTGAGGATTGAGTATTGAGGATTGAGGATTCAGGGTTGAATATTGAGGATTGAGGATTGAGGATTGAGGATTGAGGATTGAAGATTGAATATTTATGATTGAATATTGAGGACTGAGGATTGAGTGTTGTGGATTGAGGACGAGGACTGAGGGTTGAATATTGATGTTTGAGGTCTGAGGATTAAGGATTGAGGATTGAGAATTGAGGATTGAGGATTGAGGATTGCAGACTACGGATTGGGTATTTAGGATTGAAGAATGAGGAATGAGGATTGAGGTTTGAGGATTGGGGATTGAAGATTGAGTATTGATGATTGAATATTGAGGATTGAGGATTGAGGTTTGAGGATTGAGGATGAAGACTGAGGGTTGAGGATTGAGGTTTGAGGAACGAGGATTGAGGATTGAGGATTGAGGACTAAGGATTGACGATTGAGTATTGAAGATTGAGGATTGATGACTGAGGATTGACGACTGAGAATTGAGGATTGAGGATTGATGATGGAAGATTGAGTATTGAGGATTGGATATTGCGGATTGAGGATTGAGGATAGTGGATTGAGGATTAAGGATTGAGGATTGAATATTGTAGATTGAGTATTGATGCCTGAGGATTGAGGATTGAGGATTGAGGATTGAGGATTGAGGATGGAAGATTGAGTATTGAGGATTGAAGATTGAGGGTTGAAGATTGAGTATTGATGATTGAATATTGAGGATTGAGGATTGAGGATTGAGGATTGAGGATTGAGGATTGAGGATTGAAGATTGAGTATTGCTGATTGAATATTGAGGATTGGGGATTGAGGTTTGAGGATTGAGGACGAGGACTGACGGTAGAGGATTTAGGTTTGAGGATTGAGGATTGAGGACTGAGGATTGAGGATGCGTGCTAAGCGTCGGGGATTGAGATTCGACGACTGAGGACTGAGGATTGAGGATTGAGAATTGAGGATTGATGTTTGAGGATTGAAGACTGAGGATTGGGTATTGAGGATTGAGGAATGAGGATTGAGGATTGAGGATTGAGGATCTAGGATTGGAGATTGATTATTGAGTATTGAAGGTTGAGGATTGTGGATTGAGGATTGAGGATTGAGGATTGAGGATTGAGGATTGAGGATTGAGGATTGAGGATTGAGGATTGAGGATTGAGGATTGAAGATTGAGTATTGGTGATTGAATATTGAGGATTGAGGATTGAGGTTTGAGGATTGAGGATTGAGGATTGAGGATTGAGGATTGAGTATTGAAGATTGAGTATTGATGCCTGAGGATTGAGGATCGAGGATTGAGGATTGAGGATTGGAGATTGATTATTGAGGATTGAAGATTGAGGATTGAGGATTGAGGATTGAGAATTGAGAATTGAGTATGAGGACTGAGGGTTGAGGATTGAGGTTTGAAGGATGAGGATTGAGGGTTGGGGAATGAGGATTCAGGATTGAGGATTGAGGATTGAGGATTGAGGATTGAGGATTGAGGATTGAAGATTGAGTATTGATGATTGAATATTGAGGATAGAGGATTGAGGTTTGAGGATTGAGGACGAGGACTGACGGTAGAGGATTTAGGTTTGAGGATTGAGGATTGAGGAGGGAGGATTGAAGATTGAGTATTGATGATTGAATATTGAGGATTGAGGATTGAGGATTGAGGATTGAGGATTGAAGATTGAGTGTTGAGGATTGAAAATTGAGGATTGAGGATTGACGAGTGAGGATTGAGGATTGAAGATTGAGTATTGAGGATTGAAGATGGAGGATTGAGTATTGAGGATTGAGGATTCAGGGTTGAAGATTGAGGATTGAGGATTGAGGATTGAGGATTGAGGATTGAGGATTGAAGATTGAATATTTATGATTGAATATTGAGGACTGAGGATTGAGGGTTGAGAATTGAGGATAGATGTTTGAGGATTGAAGATTGAGGATTGAGGATTGAGGATTGAGGAATGAGGATTGAAGGTTAAGTATTGAGAATTGAAGATTGAGGATAGAGGATTGAGTACAGAGGATGGAGGATGAGGGCTGAGGGTTGAGGATTGAGGATTGAGAAATGAGGATTGAGGATTGAGGATTGAAATTGAGGATTGGGTATTGAGGATTGAAGAATGAGGATTGAGGAATTAGGATTGAGGATTGAGGATTGAGGATTGAAGGTTGAGGATTGGGTATTGAGAATTGAAGAATGAGGATTGAGGATTGAGGATTGAGGATTGAGGATTGAAGATTGAGTGTTGAGGATTGAAAATTGAGGATTGAGGATTGACGATTGAGGATTGAGGATTGAAGATTGAGTATTGAGGATTGAAGGTGGTGGATTGAGTATTGAGGATTGAGGATCCAGGGTTGAAGATTGAGGAATGAGGATTGAGGATTGAGGATAGAGGATTGAGGTATGAAGATTGAATATTTATGATTGAATATTGAGGACTGAGGATTGAGGGTTGTGGATTGTGGACGAGGACTGAGGGTTGAATATTGATGTTTGAGGTCTGAGGATTAAGGATTGAGGATTGAGAATTGAGGATTGAGGATTAAGGATTGAAGATTAAGGATTGGGTATTTAGGATTGAAGAGTGAGGATTGAGGATTGAGGTTTGAGGATTGGGGATTGAAGATTGAGTATTGATGATTGAATATTGAGGATTGAGGATTGAGGTTTGAGGATTGAGGATGAAGACTGAGGGTTGAGGATTGAGGTTTGAGGAACGAGGATTGAGGATTGAGGATTGAGGACTAAGGATTGACGATTGAGTATTGAAGATTGAGGATTGATGACTGAGGATTGACGACTGAGAATTGAGGATTGTGGATTGATGATTGAAGATTGAGTATTGAGGATTGAATATTGCGGATTGAGGATTGAGGATTGAGGATTGAGGATTGAGGATTGAGGATTGAAGATTGAGTATTGAGTATTGAAGGTTGAGGATAGTGGATTGAGGATGAAGGATTGAGGATTGAATATTGTAGATTGAGTATTGATGCCTGAGGATTGAGGATTGAGGATTGAGGATTGAGGATTGAGGATGGAAGATTGAGTATTGAGGATTGAAGATTGAGGGTTGAAGATTGAGTATTGATGATTGAATATTGAGGATTGAGGATTGAGGATTGAGGATTGAGGATTGAGGATTGAGGATTGAAGATTGAGTATTGCTGATTGAATATTGAGGATTGGGGATTGAGGTTTGAGGATTGAGGACGAGGACTGACGGTAGAGGATTTAGGTTTGAGGATTGAGGATTGAGGACTGAGGATTGAGGATGCGTGCTAAGCGTCGGGGATTGAGATTCGACGACTGAGGACTGAGGATTGAGGATTGAGAATTGAGGATTGATGTTTGAGGATTGAAGACTGAGGATTGGGTATTGAGGATTGAGGAATGAGGATTGAGGATTGAGGATTGAGGATCTAGGATTGGAGATTGATTATTGAGTATTGAAGGTTGAGGATTGTGGATTGAGGATTGAGGATTGAGGATTGAGGATTGAGGATTGAGGATTGAGGATTGGGGATTGAGGAGTGAGGATTGAGGATTGAGGATTGAGGATTGAAGATTGAGTATTGATGATTGAATATTGAGGATTGAGGATTGAGGTTTGAGGATTGAGGATTGAGGATTGAGGATTGAGGATTGAGTATTGAAGATTGAGTATTGATGCCTGAGGATTGAGGATCGAGGATTGAGTATTGAGGATTGGAGATTGATTATTGAGGATTGAAGATTGAGGATTGAGGATTGAGGATTGAGAATTGAGAATTGAGTATGAGGACTGAGGGTTGAGGATTGAGGTTTGAAGAATGAGGATTGAGGGTTGGGGAATGAGGATTCAGGATTGAGGATTGAGGATTGAGGATTGAGGATTGAGGATTGAGGATTGAAGATTGAGTATTGATGATTGAATATTGAGGATAGAGGATTGAGGTTTGAGGATTGAGGACGAGGACTGACGGTAGAGGATTTAGGTTTGAGGATTGAGGATTGAGGACTGAGGATTGAGGATGAATGCTAAGCGTCGGGGATTGAGGTTCGACGACTGACGACTGAGGATTGAGAATTGAGGATTGATGTTTGAGGATTGAAGATTGAGGATTGGGTATTGAGGATTGAAGAATGAGGATTGAGGATTGAGGATTGAGGATTGAGGATTGAGGATTGAGGATGTAGGATTGGAGGTTGATTCTTGAGTATTCAAGGTTGAGGATTGTGGATTGAGGATTGAGGATTGAGGATTGAGGATTGAGGATTGAAGATAGAGTATTGATGATTGAATATTGAGGATTGAGGATTGAGGTATGAGGATTGAGGACGAGGACTGACGGTAGAGGATTTAGGTTTGAGGATTGAGGATTGAGGACTGAGGATTTAGGATGAGTGCTAAGGGTCGGGTATTGAGGTTCGACGACTGAGGACTGAGGATTGAGGATTGAGTATTGAGGTTTGAGGATTGAGGATGAAGACTGAGGGTTGAGGATTGAGGTTTGAGGAACGAGGATTGAGGATTGAGGATTGAGGACTAAGGATTGACGATTGAGTGTTGAAGATTGAGGATTGATGACTGAGGATTGACGACTGAGAATTGAGGATTGAGGATTGATGATTGAAGATTGAGTATTGAGGACTGAATATTGCGGATTGAGGATTGAGGATTGAGGATTGAGGATTGAGGATTGAGGATTCAGGATTGAAGATTGAGTATTGAGTATTGAAGGTTGAGGATTGTGGATTGAGGATTAAGGATTGAGGATTGAATATTGTAGATTGAGTATTGATGCCTGAGGATTGAGGATTGAGGATTGAGGATTGAGGATTGAGGATTGAAGATTGAGTATTGAGGATTGAAGATTGAGGGTTGAAGATTGAGTATTGATGATTGAATATTGAGGATTGAGGACTGAGGATTGAGGATTGAGGGTTGAGGATTGAGGATTGAGGATTGAGGATTGAAGATCGAGTATTGATGATTGAATATTGAGGATTGAGGGTTGAGGTTTGAGGATTGAGGACGAGGACTGACGGCAGAGGATTTAGGTTTGAGGATTGAGGATTGAGGACTGAGGATTGAGGATGAGTGCTAAGCGTCGGGGATTGAGATTCGGCGACTGAGGACTGAGGATTGAGGATTGAGAATTGAGGATTGACGATTGAGGATTGAAGATTGAGTATTGATGATTGAATATTGAGGATTGAGGATTGAGGTCTGAGGATTGAGGATTGAGGATTGAGGATTGAGGATTGAGTATTGAAGATTGAGTATTGATGCCTGAGGATTGAGGATCGAGGATTGAGGATTGAGGATTGGAGATTGATTATTGAGGATTGAAGATTGAGGATTGAGGATTGAGGATTGAGGATTGAGAATTGAGTATGAGGACCGAGGATTGAAGATTGAGGATTGAGGATTGAGAATTGGGAATTGAGGAATGAGGATTGAAGATTGAGTATTGATGATTGAATATTGAGGATTGAGGATTGAGGATTGAGGATTGAAGATTGAGTATTGAGGATTGAAGATTGAGGATTGAGTATTGAGGATTGAGGATTCAGGGTTGAAGATTGAGGATTGAGGATTGAGGATTGAGTACTGAGGATTGAGGATTGGGTATTGAGGATTGAGAAATGAGGATTGAGGATTGAGGTTTGAGGATTGAGGGTTGCAGATTCAGTATTGAGGATTGAAGATTGAGGATTGAGGATTGAGGATTGAGGAATGAGGATTGAAGATTGGGTATTGAGGATTCAAGATTGAGGATAGAGGATTGAGTACTGAGGATGGAGGATGAGGGCTGAGGGTTGAGGATTGAGGATTGAGAAATGAGGATTGAGGATTGAGGATTGAAATTGAGGATTGGGTATTGAGGATTGAAGAATGAGGATTGAGGAATTGGGATTGAGGATTGAGGATTGAGGATTGAAGATTGAGGATTGGGTATTGAGGATTGAAGAATGAGGATTGAGGATTGAGGATTGAGGATTGAGGATTGAAGATTGAGTGTTGAGGATTGAGGATTGAGGTTTGAGGATTGAGGATTGAGGATTGAGGATTGAGGATTGAGTATTGAAGATTGAGTATTGATGCCTGAGGATTGAGGATCGAGGATTGAGTATTGAGGATTGGAGATTGATTATTGAGGATTGAAGATTGAGGATTGAGGATTGAGGATTGAGAATTGAGAATTGAGTATGAGGACTGAGGGTTGAGGATTGAGGTTTGAAGAATGAGGATTGAGGGTTGGGGAATGAGGATTCAGGATTGAGGATTGAGGATTGAGGATTGAGGATTGAAGATTGAGGATTGAAGATTGAGTATTGATGATTGAATATTGAGGATAGAGGATTGAGGTTTGAGGATTGAGGACGAGGACTGACGGTAGAGGATTTAGGTTTGAGGATTGAGGATTGAGGACTGAGGATTGAGGATGAATGCTAAGCGTCGGGGATTGAGGTTCGACGACTGACGACTGAGGATTGAGAATTGAGGATTGATGTTTGAGGATTGAAGATTGAGGATTGGGTATTGAGGATTGAAGAATGAGGATTGAGGATTGAGGATTGAGGATTGAGGATTGAGGATTGAGGATGTAGGATTGGAGATTGATTATTGAGTATTCAAGGTTGAGGATTGTGGATTGAGGATTGAGGATTGAGGATTGAGGATTGAGGATTGAAGATGGAGTATTGATGATTGAATATTGAGGATTGAGGATTGAGGTATGAGGATTGAGGACGAGGACTGACGGTAGAGGATTTAGGTTTGAGGATTGAGGATTGAGGACTGAGGATTTAGGATGAGTGCTAAGGGTCGGGTATTGAGGTTCGACGACTGAGGACTGAGGATTGAGGATTGAGAATTGAGGATTGATGTTTGAGGATTGAAGATTGAGGATTGGGTATTGAGGATTGAAAAATGAGGATTGAGGATTGAGAATTGACGACTGAGAATTGAGGATTGAGGATGATGATTGAAGAATGAGTATTGAGGATTGAATATTGAGGATTGAGGATTGAGGATTGAGGATTGAGGATTGAGGGTTGAAGATTGAGTATTGAGTATTGAAGGTTGAGGATCGTGGATTGAGGATTAAGGATTGAGGATTGAATATTGTAGATTGAGTATTGATGCCTGAGGATTGAGGATTGAGGATTGAGGATAGAGGATTGAGGATTGAAGATGGAGCATTGAGGATTGAAGATTGAGGATTGAAGATTGAGTATTGATGATTGAATATTGAGGATTGAGGATTGAGAATTGAGGATTGAGGATTGGGTATTGAGGATTGAGGAATGAGGATTGAGTATTGAGGTTTGAGGATTGAGGTTTGCAGATTGAGTATTGAGGATTGAAGATTGAGGATTGAGGATTGAGGATTGAGAAATGAGGATTGAAGATTGAGTATTGAGGATTGAAGATTGAGGATAGAGGATTGAGTACTGAGGATGGAGGATGAGGGCTGAGGGTTGAGGATTGAGGATTGAGAAATGAGGATTGAGGATTGAGGATTGAAATTGAGGATTGGGTATTTAGGATTGAAGAATGAGGATTGAGGAATTAGGATTGAGGATTGAGGATTGAGGATTGAAGATTGAGGATTGGGTATTGAGGATTGAAGAATGAGGATTGAGGATTGAGGATTGAGGATTGAGGATTGAAGATTGAGTGTTGAGGATTGAAAATTGAGGATTGAGGATTGGCGATTGAGGATTGAGGATTGAAGATTGAGTATTGAGCATTGAAGATTGAGGATTGAGTATTGAGGATTGAGGATTCAGGGTTGAATATTGAGGATTGAGGATTGAGGATTGAGGATTGAGGATTGAAGATTGAATATTTATGATTGAATATTGAGGACTGAGGATTGAGTGTTGTGGATTGAGGACGAGGACTGAGGGTTGAATATTGATGTTTGAGGTCTGAGGATTAAGGATTGAGGATTGAGAATTGAGGATTGAGGATTGAGGATTGCAGACTAAGGATTGGGTATTTAGGATTGAAGAATGAGGATTGAGGATTGAGGTTTGAGGATTGGGGATTGAAGATTGAGTATTGATGATTGAATATTGAGGATTGAGGATTGAGGTTTGAGGATTGAGGATGAAGACTGAGGGTTGAGGATTGAGGTTTGAGGAACGAGGATTGAGGATTGAGGATTGAGGACTAAGGATTGACGATTGAGTATTGAAGATTGAGGATTGATGACTGAGGATTGACGACTGAGAATTGAGGATTGAGGATTGATGATGGAAGATTGAGTATTGAGGATTGGATATTGCGGATTGAGGATTGAGGATAGTGGATTGAGGATTAAGGATTGAGGATTGAATATTGTAGATTGAGTATTGATGCCTGAGGATTGAGGATTGAGGATTGAGGATTGAGGATTGAGGATGGAAGATTGAGTATTGAGGATTGAAGATTGAGGGTTGAAGATTGAGTATTGATGATTGAATATTGAGGATTGAGGATTGAGGATTGAGGATTGAGGATTGAGGATTGAGGATTGAAGATTGAGTATTGCTGATTGAATATTGAGGATTGGGGATTGAGGTTTGAGGATTGAGGACGAGGACTGACGGTAGAGGATTTAGGTTTGAGGATTGAGGATTGAGGACTGAGGATTGAGGATGCGTGCTAAGCGTCGGGGATTGAGATTCGACGACTGAGGACTGAGGATTGAGGATTGAGAATTGAGGATTGATGTTTGAGGATTGAAGACTGAGGATTGGGTATTGAGGATTGAGGAATGAGGATTGAGGATTGAGGATTGAGGATCTAGGATTGGAGATTGATTATTGAGTATTGAAGGTTGAGGATTGTGGATTGAGGATTGAGGATTGAGGATTGAGGATTGAGGATTGAGGATTGAGGATTGAGGATTGAGGATTGAGGATTGAGGATTGAGGATTGAGGATTGAAGATTGAGTATTGATGATTGAATATTGAGGATTGAGGATTGAGGTTTGAGGATTGAGGATTGAGGATTGAGGATTGAGGATTGAGTATTGAAGATTGAGTATTGATGCCTGAGGATTGAGGATCGAGGATTGAGGATTGAGGATTGGAGATTGATTATTGAGGATTGAAGATTGAGGATTGAGGATTGAGGATTGAGAATTGAGAATTGAGTATGAGGACTGAGGGTTGAGGATTGAGGTTTGAAGAATGAGGATTGAGGGTTGGGGAATGAGGATTCAGGATTGAGGATTGAGGATTGAGGATTGAGGATTGAGGATTGAGGATTGAAGATTGAGTATTGATGATTGAATATTGAGGATAGAGGATTGAGGTTTGAGGATTGAGGACGAGGACTGACGGTAGAGGATTTAGGTTTGAGGATTGAGGATTGAGGAGGGAGGATTGAAGATTGAGTATTGATGATTGAATATTGGGGATTGAGGATTGAGGATTGAGGATTGAGGATTGAAGATTGAGTGTTGAGGATTGAAAATTGAGGATTGAGGATTGACGATTGAGGATTGAGGATTGAAGATTGAGTATTGAGGATTGAAGATGGAGGATTGAGTATTGAGGATTGAGGATTCAGGGTTGAAGATTGAGGATTGAGGATTGAGGATTGAGGATTGAGGATTGAGGATTGAGGATTGAAGATTGAATATTTATGATTGAATATTGAGGACTGAGGATTGAGGGTTGAGAATTGAGGATAGATGTTTGAGGATTGAAGATTGAGGATTGAGGATTGAGGATTGAGGAATGAGGATTGAAGGTTGAGTATTGAGGATCGAAGATTGAGGATAGAGGATTGAGTACAGAGGATGGAGGATGAGGGCTGAGGGTTGAGGATTGAGGATTGAGAAATGAGGATTGAGCATTGAGGATTGAAATTGAGGATTGGGTATTGAGGATTGAAGAATGAGGATTGAGGAATTAGGATTGAGGATTGAGGATTGAGGATTGAAGGTTGAGGATTGGGTATTGAGAATTGAAGAATGAGGATTGAGGATTGAGGATTGAGGATTGAGGATTGAAGATTGAGTGTTGAGGATTGAAAATTGAGGATTGAGGATTGACGATTGAGGATTGAGGATTGAAGATTGAGTATTGAGGATTGAAGGTGGAGGATTGAGTATTGAGGATTGAGGATCCAGGGTTGAAGATTGAGGATTGAGGATTGAGGATTGAGGATAGAGGATTGAGGTATGAAGATTGAATATTTATGATTGAATATTGAGGACTGAGGATTGAGGGTTGTGGATTGAGGACGAGGACTGAGGGTTGAATATTGATGTTTGAGGTCTGAGGATTAAGGATTGAGGATTGAGAATTGAGGATTGAGGATTAAGGATTGAAGATTAAGGATTGGGTATTTAGGATTGAAGAGTGAGGATTGAGGATTGAGGTTTGAGGATTGGGGATTGAAGATTGAGTATTGATGATTGAATATTGAGGATTGAGGATTGAGGTTTGAGGATTGAGGATGAAGACTGAGGGTTGAGGATTGAGGTTTGAGGAACGAGGATTGAGGATTGAGGATTGAGGACTAAGGATTGACGATTGAGTATTGAAGATTGAGGATTGATGACTGAGGATTGACGACTGAGAATTGAGGATTGAGGATTGATGATTGAAGATTGAGTATTGAGGATTGAATATTGCGGATTGAGGATTGAGGATTGAGGATTGAGGATTGAGGATTGAGGATTGAAGATTGAGTATTGAGTATTGAAGGTTGAGGATAGTGGATTGAGGATTAAGGATTGAGGATTGAATATTGTAGATTGAGTATTGATGCCTGAGGATTGAGGATTGAGGATTGAGGATTGAGGATTGAGGATGGAAGATTGAGTATTGAGGATTGAAGATTGAGGGTTGAAGATTGAGTATTGATGATTGAATATTGAGGATTGAGGATTGAGGATTGAGGATTGAGGATTGAGGATTGAGGATTGAAGATTGAGTATTGCTGATTGAATATTGAGGATTGGGGATTGAGGTTTGAGGATTGAGGACGAGGACTGACGGTAGAGGATTTAGGTTTGAGGATTGAGGATTGAGGACTGAGGATTGAGGATGCGTGCTAAGCGTCGGGGATTGAGATTCGACGACTGAGGACTGAGGATTGAGGATTGAGAATTGAGGATTGATGTTTGAGGATTGAAGACTGAGGATTGGGTATTGAGGATTGAGGAATGAGGATTGAGGATTGAGGATTGAGGATCTAGGATTGGAGATTGATTATTGAGTATTGAAGGTTGAGGATTGTGGATTGAGGATTGAGGATTGAGGATTGAGGATTGAGGATTGAGGATTGAGGATTGGGGATTGAGGAGTGAGGATTGAGGATTGAGGATTGAGGATTGAAGATTGAGTATTGATGATTGAATATTGAGGATTGAGGATTGAGGTTTGAGGATTGAGGATTGAGGATTGAGGATTGAGGATTGAGTATTGAAGATTGAGTATTGATGCCTGAGGATTGAGGATCGAGGATTGAGTATTGAGGATTGGAGATTGATTATTGAGGATTGAAGATTGAGGATTGAGGATTGAGGATTGAGAATTGAGAATTGAGTATGAGGACTGAGGGTTGAGGATTGAGGTTTGAAGAATGAGGATTGAGGGTTGGGGAATGAGGATTCAGGATTGAGGATTGAGGATTGAGGATTGAAGATAGAGTATTGATGATTGAATATTGAGGATTGAGGATTGAGGTATGAGGATTGAGGACGAGCACTGACGGTAGAGGATTTAGGTTTGAGGATTGAGGATTGAGGACTGAGGATTTAGGATGAGTGCTAAGGGTCGGGTATTGAGGTTCGACGACTGAGGACTGAGGATTGGGGATTGAGTATTGAGGTTTGAGGATTGAGGATGAAGACTGAGGGTTGAGGATTGAGGTTTGAGGAACGAGGATTGAGGATTGAGGATTGAGGACTAAGGATTGACGATTGAGTGTTGAAGATTGAGGATTGATGACTGAGGATTGACGACTGAGAATTGAGGATTGAGGATTGATGATTGAAGATTGAGTATTGAGGACTGAATATTGCGGATTGAGGATTGAGGATTGAGGATTGAGGATTGAGGATTGAGGATTCAGGATTGAAGATTGAGTATTGAGTATTGAAGGTTGAGGATTGTGGATTGAGGATTAAGGATTGAGGATTGAATATTGTAGATTGAGTATTGATGCTGAGGATTGAGGATTGAGGATTGAGGATTGAGGATTGAGGATTGAAGATTGAGTATTGAGGATTGAAGATTGAGGGTTGAAGATTGAGTATAGATGATTGAATATTGAGGATTGAGGATTGAGGATTGAGGATTGAGGATTGAGGATTGAGGATTGAGGATTGAGGATTGAAGATCGAGTATTGATGATTGAATATTGAGGATTGATGCCTGAGGATTGAGGATCGAGGATTGAGGATTGAGGATTGGAGATTGATTATTGAGGATTGAAGATTGAGGATTGAGGATTGAGGATTGAGGATTGAGGATTGAGGACTGAGGATTGAGGATGAGTGCTAAGCGTCGGGGATTGAGATTCGACGACTGAGGACTGAGGATTGAGGATTGAGAATTGAGGATTGACGATTGAGGATTGAAGATTGAGAATTGATGATTGAATATTGAGGATTGAGGATTGAGGTCTGAGGATTGAGGATTGAGGGTTGAGGATTGAGGATTGAGTATTGAAGATTGAGTATTGATGCCTGAGGATTGAGGATCGAGGATTGAGGATTGAGGATTGGAGATTGATTATTGAGGATTGAAGATTGAGGATTGAGGATTGAGGATTGAGGATTGAGAATTGAGTATGAGGACCGAGGATTGAAGATTGAGGATTGAGGATTGAGAATTGGGGATTGAGGAATGAGGATTGAAGATTGAGTATTGATGATTGAATATTGAGGATTGAGGATTGAGGATTGAGGATTGAAGATTGAGTATTGAGGATTGAAGATTGAGGATTGAGTATTGAGGATTGAGGATTCAGGGTTGAAGATTGAGGATTGAGGATTGAGGATTGAGGATTGAGGATTGAGGATTGAGGATTGAAGATAGAGTATTGATGATTGAATATTGAGGATTGAGGATTGAGGTATGAGGATTGAGGACGAGGACTGACGGTAGAGGATTTAGGTTTGAGGATTGAGGATTGAGGACTGAGGATTTAGGATGAGTGCTAAGGGTCGGGTATTGAGGTTCGACGACTGAGGACTGAGGATTGAGGATTGAGAATTGAGGATTGATGTTTGAGGATTGAAGATTGAGGATTGGGTATTGAGGATTGAAAAATGAGGATTGAGGATTGAGGATTGACGACTGAGAATTGAGGATTGAGGATGATGATTGAAGAATGAGTATTGAGGATTGAATATTGAGGATTGAGGATTGAGGATTGAGGATTGAGGATTGAGGGTTGAAGATTGAGTATTGAGTATTGAAGGTTGAGGATCGTGGATTGAGGATTAAGGATTGAGGATTGAATATTGTAGATTGAGTATTGATGCCTGAGGATTGAGGATTGAGGATTGAGGATAGAGGATTGAGGATTGAAGATGGAGCATTGAGGATTGAAGATTGAGGATTGAAGATTGAGTATTGATGATTGAATATTGAGGATTGAGGATTGAGAATTGAGGATTGAGGATTGGGTATTGAGGATTGAGGAATGAGGATTGAGTATTGAGGTTTGAGGATTGAGGTTTGCAGATTGAGTATTGAGGATTGAAGATTGAGGATTGAGGATTGACGATTGAGAAATGAGGATTGAAGATTGAGTATTGAGGATTGAAGATTGAGGATAGAGGATTGAGTACTGAGGATGGAGGATGAGGGCTGAGGGTTGAGGATTGAGGATTGAGAAATGAGGATTGAGGATTGAGGATTGAAATTGAGGATTGGGTATTTAGGATTGAAGAATGAGGATTGAGGAATTAGGATTGAGGATTGAGGATTGAGGATTGAAGATTGAGGATTGGGTATTGAGGATTGAAGAATGAGGATTGAGGATTGAGGATTGAGGATTGAGGATTGAAGATTGAGTGTTGAGGATTGAAAATTGAGGATTGAGGATTGGCGATTGAGGATTGAGGATTGAAGATTGAGTATTGAGCATTGAAGATTGAGGATTGAGTATTGAGGATTGAGGATTCAGGGTTGAATATTGAGGATTGAGGATTGAGGATTGAGGATTGAGGATTGAAGATTGAATATTTATGATTGAATATTGAGGACTGAGGATTGAGTGTTGTGGATTGAGGACGAGGACTGAGGGTTGAATATTGATGTTTGAGGTCTGAGGATTAAGGATTGAGGATTGAGAATTGAGGATTGAGGATTGAGGATTGCAGACTACGGATTGGGTATTTAGGATTGAAGAATGAGGATTGAGGATTGAGGTTTGAGGATTGGGGATTGAAGATTGAGTATTGATGATTGAATATTGAGGATTGAGGATTGAGGTTTGAGGATTGAGGATGAAGACTGAGGATTGAGGATTGATGATGGAAGATTGAGTATTGAGGATTGGATATTGCGGATTGAGGATTGAGGATAGTGGATTGAGGATTAAGGATTGAGGATTGAATATTGTAGATTGAGTATTGATGCCTGAGGATTGAGGATTGAGGATTGAGGATTGAGGATTGAGGATGGAAGATTGAGTATTGAGGATTGAAGATTGAGTGTTGAAGATTGAGTATTGATGATTGAATATTGAGGATTGAGGATTGAGGATTGAGGATTGAGGATTGAGGATTGAGGATTGAAGATTGAGTATTGCTGATTGAATATTGAGGATTGGGGATTGAGGTTTGAGGATTGAGGACGAGGACTGACGGTAGAGGATTTAGGTTTGAGGATTGAGGATTGAGGACTGAGGATTGAGGATGCGTGCTAAGCGTCGGGGATTGAGATTCGACGACTGAGGACTGAGGATTGAGGATTGAGAATTGAGGATTGATGTTTGAGGATTGAAGACTGAGGATTGGGTATTGAGGATTGAGGAATGAGGATTGAGGATTGAGGATTGAGGATCTAGGATTGGAGATTGATTATTGAGTATTGAAGGTTGAGGATTGTGGATTGAGGATTGAGGATTGAGGATTGAGGATTGAGGATTGAGGATTGAGGATTGAGGATTGAGGATTGAGGATTGAGGATTGAGGATTGAAGATTGAGTATTGGTGATTGAATATTGAGGATTGAGGATTGAGGTTTGAGGATTGAGGATTGAGGATTGAGGATTGAGGATTGAGTATTGAAGATTGAGTATTGATGCCTGAGGATTGAGGATCGAGGATTGAGGATTGAGGATTGGAGATTGATTATTGAGGATTGAAGATTGAGGATTGAGGATTGAGGATTGAGAATTGAGAATTGAGTATGAGGACTGAGGGTTGAGGATTGAGGTTTGAAGGATGAGGATTGAGGGTTGGGGAATGAGGATTCAGGATTGAGGATTGAGGATTGAGGATTGAGGATTGAGGATTGAGGATTGAAGATTGAGGTTTGAGGATTGGGGATTGAAGATTGAGTATTGATGATTGAATATTGAGGATTGAGGATTGAAGTTTGAGGATTGAGGATGAAGACTGAGGGTTGAGGATTGAGGTTTGAGGAACGAGGATTGAGGATTGAGGATTGAGGACTAAGGATTGACGATTGAGTATTGAAGATTGAGGATTGATGACTGAGGATTGACGACTGAGAATTGAGGATTGAGGATTGATGATTGAAGATTGAGTATTGAGGATTGAATATTGCGGATTGAGGATTGAGGATTGAGGATTGAGGATTGAGGATTGAGGATTGAAGATTGAGTATTGAGTATTGAAGGTTGAGGATAGTGGATTGAGGATTAAGGATTGAGGATTGAATATTGTAGATTGAGTATTGATGCCTGAGGATTGAGGATTGAGGATTGAGGATTGAGGATTGAGGATGGAAGATTGAGTATTGAGGATTGAAGATTGAGGGTTGAAGATTGAGTATTGATGATTGAATATTGAGGATTGAGGATTGAGGATTGAGGATTGAGGATTGAGGATTGAGGATTGAAGATTGAGTATTGCTGATTGAATATTGAGGATTGGGGATTGAGGTTTGAGGATTGAGGACGAGGACTGACGGTAGAGGATTTAGGTTTGAGGATTGAGGATTGAGGACTGAGGATTGAGGATGCGTGCTAAGCGTCGGGGATTGAGATTCGACGACTGAGGACTGAGGATTGAGGATTGAGAATTGAGGATTGATGTTTGAGGATTGAAGACTGAGGATTGGGTATTGAGGATTGAGGAATGAGGATTGAGGATTGAGGATTGAGGATCTAGGATTGGAGATTGATTATTGAGTATTGAAGGTTGAGGATTGGAGATTGATTATTGAGTATTGAAGGTTGAGGATTGTGGATTGAGGATTGAGGATTGAGGATTGAGGATTGAGGATTGAGGATTGAGGATTGGGGATTGAGGAGTGAGGATTGAGGATTGAGGATTGAGGATTGAAGATTGAGTATTGATGATTGAATATTGAGGATTGAGGATTGAGGTTTGAGGATTGAGGATTGAGGATTGAGGATTGAGGATTGAGTATTGAAGATTGAGTATTGATGCCTGAGGATTGAGGATCGAGGATTGAGTATTGAGGATTGGAGATTGATTATTGAGGATTGAAGATTGAGGATTGAGGATTGAGGATTGAGAATTGAGAATTGAGTATGAGGACTGAGGGTTGAGGATTGAGGTTTGAAGAATGAGGATTGAGGGTTGGGGAATGAGGATTCAGGATTGAGGATTGAGGATTGAGGATTGAAGATAGAGTATTGATGATTGAATATTGAGGATTGAGGATTGAGGTATGAGGATTGAGGACGAGCACTGACGGTAGAGGATTTAGGTTTGAGGATTGAGGATTGAGGACTGAGGATTTAGGATGAGTGCTAAGGGTCGGGTATTGAGGTTCGACGACTGAGGACTGAGGATTGGGGATTGAGTATTGAGGTTTGAGGATTGAGGATGAAGACTGAGGGTTGAGGATTGAGGTTTGAGGAACGAGGATTGAGGATTGAGGATTGAGGACTAAGGATTGACGATTGAGTGTTGAAGATTGAGGATTGATGACTGAGGATTGACGACTGAGAATTGAGGATTGAGGATTGATGATTGAAGATTGAGTATTGAGGACTGAATATTGCGGATTGAGGATTGAGGATTGAGGATTGAGGATTGAGGATTGAGGATTCAGGATTGAAGATTGAGTATTGAGTATTGAAGGTTGAGGATTGTGGATTGAGGATTAAGGATTGAGGATTGAATATTGTAGATTGAGTATTGATGCTGAGGATTGAGGATTGAGGATTGAGGATTGAGGATTGAGGATTGAAGATTGAGTATTGAGGATTGAAGATTGAGGGTTGAAGATTGAGTATAGATGATTGAATATTGAGGATTGAGGATTGAGGATTGAGGATTGAGGATTGAGGATTGAGGATTGAGGATTGAGGATTGAAGATCGAGTATTGATGATTGAATATTGAGGATTGATGCCTGAGGATTGAGGATCGAGGATTGAGGATTGAGGATTGGAGATTGATTATTGAGGATTGAAGATTGAGGATTGAGGATTGAGGATTGAGGATTGAGGATTGAGGACTGAGGATTGAGGATGAGTGCTAAGCGTCGGGGATTGAGATTCGACGACTGAGGACTGAGGATTGAGGATTGAGAATTGAGGATTGACGATTGAGGATTGAAGATTGAGAATTGATGATTGAATATTGAGGATTGAGGATTGAGGTCTGAGGATTGAGGATTGAGGGTTGAGGATTGAGGATTGAGTATTGAAGATTGAGTATTGATGCCTGAGGATTGAGGATCGAGGATTGAGGATTGAGGATTGGAGATTGATTATTGAGGATTGAAGATTGAGGATTGAGGATTGAGGATTGAGGATTGAGAATTGAGTATGAGGACCGAGGATTGAAGATTGAGGATTGAGGATTGAGAATTGGGGATTGAGGAATGAGGATTGAAGATTGAGTATTGATGATTGAATATTGAGGATTGAGGATTGAGGATTGAGGATTGAAGATTGAGTATTGAGGATTGAAGATTGAGGATTGAGTATTGAGGATTGAGGATTCAGGGTTGAAGATTGAGGATTGAGGATTGAGGATTGAGGATTGAGGATTGAGGATTGAGGATTGAAGATAGAGTATTGATGATTGAATATTGAGGATTGAGGATTGAGGTATGAGGATTGAGGACGAGGACTGACGGTAGAGGATTTAGGTTTGAGGATTGAGGATTGAGGACTGAGGATTTAGGATGAGTGCTAAGGGTCGGGTATTGAGGTTCGACGACTGAGGACTGAGGATTGAGGATTGAGAATTGAGGATTGATGTTTGAGGATTGAAGATTGAGGATTGGGTATTGAGGATTGAAAAATGAGGATTGAGGATTGAGGATTGACGACTGAGAATTGAGGATTGAGGATGATGATTGAAGAATGAGTATTGAGGATTGAATATTGAGGATTGAGGATTGAGGATTGAGGATTGAGGATTGAGGGTTGAAGATTGAGTATTGAGTATTGAAGGTTGAGGATCGTGGATTGAGGATTAAGGATTGAGGATTGAATATTGTAGATTGAGTATTGATGCCTGAGGATTGAGGATTGAGGATTGAGGATAGAGGATTGAGGATTGAAGATGGAGCATTGAGGATTGAAGATTGAGGATTGAAGATTGAGTATTGATGATTGAATATTGAGGATTGAGGATTGAGAATTGAGGATTGAGGATTGGGTATTGAGGATTGAGGAATGAGGATTGAGTATTGAGGTTTGAGGATTGAGGTTTGCAGATTGAGTATTGAGGATTGAAGATTGAGGATTGAGGATTGAGGATTGAGAAATGAGGATTGAAGATTGAGTATTGAGGATTGAAGATTGAGGATAGAGGATTGAGTACTGAGGATGGAGGATGAGGGCTGAGGGTTGAGGATTGAGGATTGAGAAATGAGGATTGAGGATTGAGGATTGAAATTGAGGATTGGGTATTTAGGATTGAAGAATGAGGATTGAGGAATTAGGATTGAGGATTGAGGATTGAGGATTGAAGATTGAGGATTGGGTATTGAGGATTGAAGAATGAGGATTGAGGATTGAGGATTGAGGATTGAGGATTGAAGATTGAGTGTTGAGGATTGAAAATTGAGGATTGAGGATTGGCGATTGAGGATTGAGGATTGAAGATTGAGTATTGAGCATTGAAGATTGAGGATTGAGTATTGAGGATTGAGGATTCAGGGTTGAATATTGAGGATTGAGGATTGAGGATTGAGGATTGAGGATTGAAGATTGAATATTTATGATTGAATATTGAGGACTGAGGATTGAGTGTTGTGGATTGAGGACGAGGACTGAGGGTTGAATATTGATGTTTGAGGTCTGAGGATTAAGGATTGAGGATTGAGAATTGAGGATTGAGGATTGAGGATTGCAGACTACGGATTGGGTATTTAGGATTGAAGAATGAGGATTGAGGATTGAGGTTTGAGGATTGGGGATTGAAGATTGAGTATTGATGATTGAATATTGAGGATTGAGGATTGAGGTTTGAGGATTGAGGATGAAGACTGAGGATTGAGGATTGATGATGGAAGATTGAGTATTGAGGATTGGATATTGCGGATTGAGGATTGAGGATAGTGGATTGAGGATTAAGGATTGAGGATTGAATATTGTAGATTGAGTATTGATGCCTGAGGATTGAGGATTGAGGATTGAGGATTGAGGATTGAGGATGGAAGATTGAGTATTGAGGATTGAAGATTGAGTGTTGAAGATTGAGTATTGATGATTGAATATTGAGGATTGAGGATTGAGGATTGAGGATTGAGGATTGAGGATTGAGGATTGAAGATTGAGTATTGCTGATTGAATATTGAGGATTGGGGATTGAGGTTTGAGGATTGAGGACGAGGACTGACGGTAGAGGATTTAGGTTTGAGGATTGAGGATTGAGGACTGAGGATTGAGGATGCGTGCTAAGCGTCGGGGATTGAGATTCGACGACTGAGGACTGAGGATTGAGGATTGAGAATTGAGGATTGATGTTTGAGGATTGAAGACTGAGGATTGGGTATTGAGGATTGAGGAATGAGGATTGAGGATTGAGGATTGAGGATCTAGGATTGGAGATTGATTATTGAGTATTGAAGGTTGAGGATTGTGGATTGAGGATTGAGGATTGAGGATTGAGGATTGAGGATTGAGGATTGAGGATTGAGGATTGAGGATTGAGGATTGAGGATTGAGGATTGAAGATTGAGTATTGGTGATTGAATATTGAGGATTGAGGATTGAGGTTTGAGGATTGAGGATTGAGGATTGAGGATTGAGGATTGAGTATTGAAGATTGAGTATTGATGCCTGAGGATTGAGGATCGAGGATTGAGGATTGAGGATTGGAGATTGATTATTGAGGATTGAAGATTGAGGATTGAGGATTGAGGATTGAGAATTGAGAATTGAGTATGAGGACTGAGGGTTGAGGATTGAGGTTTGAAGGATGAGGATTGAGGGTTGGGGAATGAGGATTCAGGATTGAGGATTGAGGATTGAGGATTGAGGATTGAGGATTGAGGATTGAAGATTGAGGTTTGAGGATTGGGGATTGAAGATTGAGTATTGATGATTGAATATTGAGGATTGAGGATTGAAGTTTGAGGATTGAGGATGAAGACTGAGGGTTGAGGATTGAGGTTTGAGGAACGAGGATTGAGGATTGAGGATTGAGGACTAAGGATTGACGATTGAGTATTGAAGATTGAGGATTGATGACTGAGGATTGACGACTGAGAATTGAGGATTGAGGATTGATGATTGAAGATTGAGTATTGAGGATTGAATATTGCGGATTGAGGATTGAGGATTGAGGATTGAGGATTGAGGATTGAGGATTGAAGATTGAGTATTGAGTATTGAAGGTTGAGGATAGTGGATTGAGGATTAAGGATTGAGGATTGAATATTGTAGATTGAGTATTGATGCCTGAGGATTGAGGATTGAGGATTGAGGATTGAGGATTGAGGATGGAAGATTGAGTATTGAGGATTGAAGATTGAGGGTTGAAGATTGAGTATTGATGATTGAATATTGAGGATTGAGGATTGAGGATTGAGGATTGAGGATTGAGGATTGAGGATTGAAGATTGAGTATTGCTGATTGAATATTGAGGATTGGGGATTGAGGTTTGAGGATTGAGGACGAGGACTGACGGTAGAGGATTTAGGTTTGAGGATTGAGGATTGAGGACTGAGGATTGAGGATGCGTGCTAAGCGTCGGGGATTGAGATTCGACGACTGAGGACTGAGGATTGAGGATTGAGAATTGAGGATTGATGTTTGAGGATTGAAGACTGAGGATTGGGTATTGAGGATTGAGGAATGAGGATTGAGGATTGAGGATTGAGGATCTAGGATTGGAGATTGATTATTGAGTATTGAAGGTTGAGGATTGTGGATTGAGGATTGAGGATTGAGGATTGAGGATTGAGGATTGAGGATTGAGGATTGGGGATTGAGGAGTGAGGATTGAGGATTGAGGATTGAGGATTGAAGATTGAGTATTGATGATTGAATATTGAGGATTGAGGATTGAGGTTTGAGGATTGAGGATTGAGGATTGAGGATTGAGGATTGAGTATTGAAGATTGAGTATTGATGCCTGAGGATTGAGGATCGAGGATTGAGTATTGAGGATTGGAGATTGATTATTGAGGATTGAAGATTGATGATTGAGGATTGAGGATTGAGAATTGAGAATTGAGTATGAGGACTGAGGGTTGAGGATTGAGGTTTGAAGAATGAGGATTGAGGGTTGGGGAATGAGGATTCAGGATTGAGGATTGAGGATTGAGGATTGAGGATTGAGGATTGAGGATTGAAGATTGAGTATTGATGATTGAATATTGAGGATAGAGGATTGAGGTTTGAGGATTGAGGACGAGGACTGACGGTAGAGGATTTAGGTTTGAGGATTGAGGATTGAGGACTGAGGATTGAGGATGAATGCTAAGCGTCGGGGATTGAGGTTCGACGACTGACGACTGAGGATTGAGAATTGAGGATTGATGTTTGAGGATTGAAGATTGAGGATTGGGTATTGAGGATTGAAGAATGAGGATTGAGGATTGAGGATTGAGGATTGAGGATTGAGGATTGAGGATGTAGGATTGGAGGTTGATTATTGAGTATTCAAGGTTGAGGATTGTGGATTGAGGATTGAGGATTGAGGATTGAGGATTGAGGATTGAAGATAGAGTATTGATGATTGAATATTGAGGATTGAGGATTGAGGTATGAGGATTGAGGACGAGGACTGACGGTAGAGGATTTAGGTTTGAGGATTGAGGATTGAGGACTGAGGATTTAGGATGAGTGCTAAGGGTCGGGTATTGAGGTTCGACGACTGAGGACTGAGGATTGAGGATTGAGTATTGAGGTTTGAGGATTGAGGATGAAGACTGAGGGTTGAGGATTGAGGTTTGAGGAACGAGGATTGAGGATTGAGGATTGAGGACTAAGGATTGACGATTGAGTGTTGAAGATTGAGGATTGATGACTGAGGATTGACGACTGAGAATTGAGGATTGAGGATTGATGATTGAAGATTGAGTATTGAGGACTGAATATTGCGGATTGAGGATTGAGGATTGAGGATTGAGGATTGAGGATTGAGGATTCAGGATTGAAGATTGAGTATTGAGTATTGAAGGTTGAGGATTGTGGATTGAGGATTAAGGATTGAGGATTGAATATTGTAGATTGAGTATTGATGCCTGAGGATTGAGGATTGAGGATTGAGGATTGAGGATTGAGGATTGAAGATTGAGTATTGAGGATTGAAGATTGAGGGTTGAAGATTGAGTATTGATGATTGAATATTGAGGATTCAGGATTGAGGATTGAGGATTGAGGATTGAGGATTGAGGATTGAGGATTGAGGATTGAAGATCGAGTATTGATGATTGAATATTGAGGATTGAGGGTTGAGGTTTGAGGATTGAGGACGAGGACTGACGGCAGAGGATTTAGGTTTGAGGATTGAGGATTGAGGACTGAGGATTGAGGATGAGTGCTAAGCGTCGGGGATTGAGATTCGACGACTGAGGACTGAGGATTGAGGATTGAGAATTGAGGATTGACGGTTGAGGATTGAAGATTGAGTATTGATGATTGAATATTGAGGATTGAGGATTGAGGTCTGAGGATTGAGGATTGAGGATTGAGGATTGAGGATTGAGTATTGAAGATTGAGTATTGATGCCTGAGGATTGAGGATCGAGGATTGAGGATTGAGGATTGGAGATTGATTATTGAGGATTGAAGATTGAGGATTGAGGATTGAGGATTGAGGATTGAGAATTGAGTATGAGGACCGAGGATTGAAGATTGAGGATTGAGGATTGAGAATTGGGGATTGAGGAATGAGGATTGAAGATTGAGTATTGATGATTGAATATTGAGGATTGAGGATTGAGGATTGAGGATTGAAGATTGAGTATTGAGGATTGAAGATTGAGGATTGAGTATTGAGGATTGAGGATTCAGGGTTGAAGATTGAGGATTGAGGATTGAGGATTGAGTACTGAGGATTGAGGATTGGGTATTGAGGATTGAGAAATGAGGATTGAGGATTGAGGTTTGAGGATTGAGGGTTGCAGATTCAGTATTGAGGATTGAAGATTGAGGATTGAGGATTGAGGATTGAGGAATGAGGATTGAAGATTGGGTATTGAGGATTCAAGATTGAGGATAGAGGATTGAGTACTGAGGATGGAGGATGAGGGCTGAGGGTTGAGGATTGAGGATTGAGAAATGAGGATTGAGGATTGAGGATTGAAATTGAGGATTGGGTATTGAGGATTGAAGAATGAGGATTGAGGAATTGGGATTGAGGATTGAGGATTGAGGATTGAAGATTGAGGATTGGGTATTGAGGATTGAAGAATGAGGATTGAGGATTGAGGATTGAGGATTGAGGATTGAAGATTGAGTGTTGAGGATTGAGGATTGAGGTTTGAGGATTGAGGATTGAGGATTGAGGATTGAGGATTGAGTATTGAAGATTGAGTATTGATGCCTGAGGATTGAGGATCGAGGATTGAGTATTGAGGATTGGAGATTGATTATTGAGGATTGAAGATTGAGGATTGAGGATTGAGGATTGAGAATTGAGAATTGAGTATGAGGACTGAGGGTTGAGGATTGAGGTTTGAAGAATGAGGATTGAGGGTTGGGGAATGAGGATTCAGGATTGAGGATTGAGGATTGAGGATTGAGGATTGAAGATTGAGGATTGAAGATTGAGTATTGATGATTGAATATTGAGGATAGAGGATTGAGGTTTGAGGATTGAGGACGAGGACTGACGGTAGAGGATTTAGGTTTGAGGATTGAGGATTGAGGACTGAGGATTGAGGATGAATGCTAAGCGTCGGGGATTGAGGTTCGACGACTGACGACTGAGGATTGAGAATTGAGGATTGATGTTTGAGGATTGAAGATTGAGGATTGGGTATTGAGGATTGAAGAATGAGGATTGAGGATTGAGGATTGAGGATTGAGGATTGAGGATTGAGGATGTAGGATTGGAGATTGATTATTGAGTATTCAAGGTTGAGGATTGTGGATTGAGGATTGAGGATTGAGGATTGAGGATTGAGGATTGAAGATAGAGTATTGATGATTGAATATTGAGGATTGAGGATTGAGGTATGAGGATTGAGGACGAGGACTGACGGTAGAGGATTTAGGTTTGAGGATTGAGGATTGAGGACTGAGGATTTAGGATGAGTGCTAAGGGTCGGGTATTGAGGTTCGACGACTGAGGACTGAGGATTGAGGATTGAGAATTGAGGATTGATGTTTGAGGATTGAAGATTGAGGATTGGGTATTGAGGATTGAAAAATGAGGATTGAGGATTGAGAATTGACGACTGAGAATTGAGGATTGAGGATGATGATTGAAGAATGAGTATTGAGGATTGAATATTGAGGATTGAGGATTGAGGATTGAGGATTGAGGATTGAGGATTGAGGGTTGAAGATTGAGTATTGAGTATTGAAGGTTGAGGATCGTGGATTGAGGATTAAGGATTGAGGATTGAATATTGTAGATTGAGTATTGATGCCTGAGGATTGAGGATTGAGGATTGAGGATAGAGGATTGAGGATTGAAGATGGAGCATTGAGGATTGAAGATTGAGGATTGAAGATTGAGTATTGATGATTGAATATTGAGGATTGAGGATTGAGAATTGAGGATTGAGGATTGGGTATTGAGGATTGAGGAATGAGGATTGAGTATTGAGGTTTGAGGATTGAGGTTTGCAGATTGAGTATTGAGGATTGAAGATTGAGGATTGAGGATTGAGGATTGAGAAATGAGGATTGAAGATTGAGTATTGAGGATTGAAGATTGAGGATAGAGGATTGAGTACTGAGGATGGAGGATGAGGGCTGAGGGTTGAGGATTGAGGATTGAGAAATGAGGATTGAGGATTGAGGATTGAAATTGAGGATTGGGTATTTAGGATTGAAGAATGAGGATTGAGGAATTAGGATTGAGGATTGAGGATTGAGGATTGAAGATTGAGGATTGGGTATTGAGGATTGAAGAATGAGGATTGAGGATTGAGGATTCAGGATTGAGGATTGAAGATTGAGTGTTGAGGATTGAAAATTGAGGATTGAGGATTGGCGATTGAGGATTGAGGATTGAAGATTGAGTATTGAGCATTGAAGATTGAGGATTGAGTATTGAGGATTGAGGATTCAGGGTTGAATATTGAGGATTGAGGATTGAGGATTGAGGATTGAGGATTGAAGATTGAATATTTATGATTGAATATTGAGGACTGAGGATTGAGTGTTGTGGATTGAGGACGAGGACTGAGGGTTGAATATTGATGTTTGAGGTCTGAGGATTAAGGATTGAGGATTGAGAATTGAGGATTGAGGATTGAGGATTGCAGACTAAGGATTGGGTATTTAGGATTGAAGAATGAGGATTGAGGATTGAGGTTTGAGGATTGGGGATTGAAGATTGAGTATTGATGATTGAATATTGAGGATTGAGGATTGAGGTTTGAGGATTGAGGATGAAGACTGAGGGTTGAGGATTGAGGTTTGAGGAACGAGGATTGAGGATTGAGGATTGAGGACTAAGGATTGACGATTGAGTATTGAAGATTGAGGATTGATGACTGAGGATTGACGACTGAGAATTGAGGATTGAGGATTGATGATGGAAGATTGAGTATTGAGGATTGGATATTGCGGATTGAGGATTGAGGATAGTGGATTGAGGATTAAGGATTGAGGATTGAATATTGTAGATTGAGTATTGATGCCTGAGGATTGAGGATTGAGGATTGAGGATTGAGGATTGAGGATGGAAGATTGAGTATTGAGGATTGAAGATTGAGGGTTGAAGATTGAGTATTGATGATTGAATATTGAGGATTGAGGATTGAGGATTGAGGATTGAGGATTGAGGATTGAGGATTGAAGATTGAGTATTGCTGATTGAATATTGAGGATTGGGGATTGAGGTTTGAGGATTGAGGACGAGGACTGACGGTAGAGGATTTAGGTTTGAGGATTGAGGATTGAGGACTGAGGATTGAGGATGCGTGCTAAGCGTCGGGGATTGAGATTCGACGACTGAGGACTGAGGATTGAGGATTGAGAATTGAGGATTGATGTTTGAGGATTGAAGACTGAGGATTGGGTATTGAGGATTGAGGAATGAGGATTGAGGATTGAGGATTGAGGATCTAGGATTGGAGATTGATTATTGAGTATTGAAGGTTGAGGATTGTGGATTGAGGATTGAGGATTGAGGATTGAGGATTGAGGATTGAGGATTGAGGATTGAGGATTGAGGATTGAGGATTGAGGATTGAGGATTGAAGATTGAGTATTGATGATTGAATATTGAGGATTGAGGATTGAGGTTTGAGGATTGAGGATTGAGGATTGAGGATTGAGGATTGAGTATTGATGATTGAGTATTGATGCCTGAGGATTGAGGATCGAGGATTGAGGATTGAGGATTGGAGATTGATTATTGAGGATTGAAGATTGAGGATTGAGGATTGAGGATTGAGAATTGAGAATTGAGTATGAGGACTGAGGGTTGAGGATTGAGGTTTGAAGAATGAGGATTGAGGGTTGGGGAATGAGGATTCAGGATTGAGGATTGAGGATTGAGGATTGAGGATTGAGGATTGAGGATTGAAGATTGAGTATTGATGATTGAATATTGAGGATAGAGGATTGAGGTTTGAGGATTGAGGACGAGGACTGACGGTAGAGGATTTAGGTTTGAGGATTGAGGATTGAGGAGGGAGGATTGAAGATTGAGTATTGATGATTGAATATTGAGGATTGAGGATTGAGGATTGAGGATTGAGGATTGAAGATTGAGTGTTGAGGATTGAAAATTGAGGATTGAGGATTGACGATTGAGGATTGAGGATTGAAGATTGAGTATTGAGGAATGAAGATGGAGGATTGAGTATTGAGGATTGAGGATTCAGGGTTGAAGATTGAGGATTGAGGATTGAGGATTGAGGATTGAGGATTGAGGATTGAGGATTGAAGATTGAATATTTATGATTGAATATTGAGGACTGAGGATTGAGGGTTGAGAATTGAGGATAGATGTTTGAGGATTGAAGATTGAGGATTGAGGATTGAGGATTGAGGAATGAGGATTGAAGGTTGAGTATTGAGGATCGAAGATTGAGGATAGAGGATTGAGTACAGAGGATGGAGGATGAGGGCTGAGGGTTGAGGATTGAGGATTGAGAAATGAGGATTGAGGATTGAGGATTGAAATTGAGGATTGGGTATTGAGGATTGAAGAATGAGGATTGAGGAATTAGGATTGAGGATTGAGGATTGAGGATTGAAGGTTGAGGATTGGGTATTGAGAATTGAAGAATGAGGATTGAGGATTGAGGATTGAGGATTGAGGATTGAAGATTGAGTGTTGAGGATTGAAAATTGAGGATTGAGGATTGACGATTGAGGATTGAGGATTGAAGATTGAGTATTGAGGATTGAAGGTGGAGGATTGAGTATTGAGGATTGAGGATCCAGGGTTGAAGATTGAGGATTGAGGATTGAGGATTGAGGATAGAGGATTGAGGTATGAAGATTGAATATTTATGATTGAATATTGAGGACTGAGGATTGAGGGTTGTGGATTGAGGACGAGGACTGAGGGTTGAATATTGATGTTTGAGGTCTGAGGATTAAGGATTGAGGATTGAGAATTGAGGATTGAGGATTAAGGATTGAAGATTAAGGATTGGGTATTTAGGATTGAAGAGTGAGGATTGAGGATTGAGGTTTGAGGATTGGGGATTGAAGATTGAGTATTGATGATTGAATATTGAGGATTGAGGATTGAGGTTTGAGGATTGAGGATGAAGACTGAGGGTTGAGGATTGAGGTTTGAGGAACGAGGATTGAGGATTGAGGATTGAGGACTAAGGATTGACGATTGAGTATTGAAGATTGAGGATTGGTGACTGAGGATTGACGACTGAGAATTGAGGATTGAGGATTGATGATTGAAGATTGAGTATTGAGGATTGAATATTGCGGATTGAGGATTGAGGATTGAGGATTGAGGATTGAGGATTGAGGATTGAAGATTGAGTATTGAGTATTGAAGGTTGAGGATAGTGGATTGAGGATTAAGGATTGAGGATTGAATATTGTAGATTGAGTATTGATGCCTGAGGATTGAGGATTGAGGATTGAGGATTGAGGATTGAGGATGGAAGATTGAGTATTGAGGATTGAAGATTGAGGGTTGAAGATTGAGTATTGATGATTGAATATTGAGGATTGAGGATTGAGGATTGAGGATTGAGGATTGAGGTTTGAGGATTGAAGATTGAGTATTGCTGATTGAATATTGAGGATTGGGGATTGAGGTTTGAGGATTGAGGACGAGGACTGACGGTAGAGGATTTAGGTTTGAGGATTGAGGATTGAGGACTGAGGATTGAGGATGCGTGCTAAGCGTCGGGGATTGAGATTCGACGACTGAGGACTGAGGATTGAGGATTGAGAATTGAGGATTGATGTTTGAGGATTGAAGACTGAGGATTGGGTATTGAGGATTGAGGAATGAGGATTGAGGATTGAGGATTGAGGATCTAGGATTGGAGATTGATTATTGAGTATTGAAGGTTGAGGATTGTGGATTGAGGATTGAGGATTGAGGATTGAGGATTGAGGATTGAGGATTGAGGATTGGGGATTGAGGAGTGAGGATTGAGGATTGAGGATTGAGGATTGAAGATTGAGTATTGATGATTGAATATTGAGGATTGAGGATTGAGGTTTGAGGATTGAGGATTGAGGATTGAGGATTGAGGATTGAGTATTGAAGATTGAGTATTGATGCCTGAGGATTGAGGATCGAGGATTGAGTATTGAGGATTGGAGATTGATTATTGAGGATTGAAGATTGAGGATTGAGGATTGAGGATTGAGAATTGAGAATTGAGTATGAGGACTGAGGGTTGAGGATTGAGGTTTGAAGAATGAGGATTGAGGGTTGGGGAATGAGGATTCAGGATTGAGGATTGAGGATTGAGGATTGAGGATTGAGGATTGAGGATTGAAGATTGAGTATTGATGATTGAATATTGAGGATAGAGGATTGAGGTTTGAGGATTGAGGACGAGGACTGACGGTAGAGGATTTAGGTTTGAGGATTGAGGATTGAGGACTGAGGATTGAGGATGAATGCTAAGCGTCGGGGATTGAGGTTCGACGACTGACGACTGAGGATTGAGAATTGAGGATTGATGTTTGAGGATTGAAGATTGAGGATTGGGTATTGAGGATTGAAGAATGAGGATTGAGGATTGAGGATTGAGGATTGAGGATTGAGGATTGAGGATGTAGGATTGGAGGTTGATTATTGAGTATTCAAGGTTGAGGATTGTGGATTGAGGATTGAGGATTGGGTATTGAGGATTGAAGAATGAGGATTGAGGATTGAGGATTGAGGATTGAGGATTGAGGATTGAAGATTAGTGATGAGGATTGAAGATTGAGGATTGAGGATTGAGGATTGAGGATTGAGGATTGAAGGTTGAGTGTTGAGGGTTGAAGATTGAGGACTGAGGATTGAGTATAGAGGATTGAGGATTGAAGATTGAGTATTGAGGATTGAAGGTTGAGTATTGAGTATTGAGGATTGAGGATTCAGGGTTGAAGATCGAGGATTGAGGATTGAGGATTGACGATCTAGGATTGGAGATTGATTATTGAGGATTGAGGAATGAGGATTGAGGATTGAGGTTTAAGGATTGAGGATTGCAGATTGAGTATTGAGGATTGAAGATTGAGGATTGAGGATTGAGGATTGAGGAATGAGTATTGAAGATTGAGTATTGAGGATTGAAGATTGAGGAAAGAGGATTGAGTACTGAGGATGGAGGATGAGGGCTGAGGGTTGAGGATTGAGGATTGAGAAATGAGGATTGAGGATTGAGGATTGAAATTGAGGATTGGGTATTGAGGATTGAAGAATGAGGATTGGGGAATTAGAATTGAGGATTGAGGATTGAGGATTGAAGATTGAGGATCGGGTATTGAGGATTGAAGAATGAGTATTGAGGATTGAGGATTGAGGATTGAGGATTGAAGATTGAGTGTTGAGGACTGAAGATTGAGGATTGAGGATTGAGGATTGAGGATTGAGGATTGAAGATTGAGTATTGAGGATCGAAGATTGAGGATTGAGTATTGAGGATTGAGGATTCAGGGTTGAAGATTGAGGATTGAGGATTGAGGATTGAGGATTGAGGTTTGAGGATTGAGGATGAAGACTGAGTGTTGAGGATTGAGGTTTGAGGAACGAGGATTGAGGATTGAGGATTGAGGACTAAGGATTGACGATTGAGTATTGAAGATTGAGGATTGATGACAGAGGATTGACGACTGAGAATTAAGGATTGAGGATTCATGATTGAAGATTGAGCATTGAGGATTGAATATTGAGGATTGAGGATTGTGGATTGAGGATTAAGGACTGAGGATTGAATATTGTAGATTGAGTATTGATGCCTGAGGATTGAGGATTGAGGATTGAGGATTGAGGATTGAGGATTGAGGATTGAAGATTGAGTATTGAGGATTGAAGATTGAGGGTTGAAGATTGAGTATTGATGATTGATTATTGAGGATTGAGGATTGAGGATCGAGGATTGAAGATTGAGAATTGAGGATTGAAGATTGAGGATTGAGGATTGAGTATTGAGGATTGAGGATTGAGGTTTGAGGATTGAAGATTGAGGATTGAGGATTGAGGATTGAGGATTGAGTATTGAAGATTGAGTATTGATGCCTGAGGATTGAGGATCGAGGATAGAGTATTGAGGATTGGATATTGATTATTGAGGATTGAAGATTGAGGATTGAGGATTGAGGATTGAGAATTGAGAATTGAGTATGAGGACCGAGGGTTGAGGATTGAGCTTTGAGGAATGAGGATTGAGGGTTGGGGAATGAGGATTGAGGATTGAGGATTGAGGATTGAGCATTGAAGATTGAGTATTGATGCCTGAGGATTGAGGATTGAGGATTGATGATTGAGGATCGAGGATTGAAGATTGAGAATTGAGGATTGAAGATTGAGGATTGAGGATTGAGGATTGAGGATTGAGGATGGAGGATGAGGGCTGAGGGTTGAGGATTGAGGATTGAGAAATGAGGATTGAGGGTTGAGGATTGAAATTGAGGATTGGGTATTGAGGATTGAAGAATGAGGATTGAGGAATTAGGATTGAGGTTTGAGGATCGAGGATTGAAGATTGAGGATTGGGTATTGAGGATTGAAGAATGAGGATTGAGGATTGAGGATTGAGGATTGAGGATTGAGGATTGAAGATTAGTGATGAGGATTGAAGATTGAGAATTGAGGATTGAGGATTGAGGATTGAGGATTGAAGGTTGAGTGTTGAGGGTTGAAGATTGAGGACTGAGGATTGAGGATAGAGGATTGAGGATTGAAGATTGAGTATTGAGGACTGAAGGTTGAGTATTGAGTATTGAGGATTGAGGATTGAGGTTTGAGGATTGAGGATTGAGGATTGAGGATTGAGGATTGAGGATTGAGTATTGAAGATTGAGTATTGATGCCTGAGGATTGAGGATCGAGGATAGAGTATTGAGGATTGGATATTGATTATTGAGGATTGAAGATTGAGGATTGAGGATTGAGGATTGAGAATTGAGAATTGAGTATGAGGACCGAGGGTTGAGGATTGAGCTTTGAGGAATGAGGATTGAGGGTTGGGGAATGAGGATTGAGGATTGAGGATTGAGGATTGAGCATTGAAGATTGAGTATGGATGCCTGAGGATTGAGGATTGAGGATTGATGATTGAGGATCGAGGATTGAAGATTGAGAATTGAGGATTGAAGATTGAGGATTGAGGATTGAGGATTGAGGATGGAGGATGAGGGCTGAGGGTTGAGGATTGAGGATTGAGAAATGAGGATTGAGGGTTGAGGATTGAAATTGAGGATTGTGTATTGAGGATTGAAGAATGAGGATTGAGGAATTAGGATTGAGGTTTGAGGATCGAGGATTGAAGATTGAGGATTGGGTATTGAGGATTGAAGAATGAGGATTGAGGATTGAGGATTGAGGATTGAGGATTGAGGATTGAGGATTGAAGATTAGTGATGAGGATTGAAGATTGAGGATTGAGGATTGAGGATTGAGGATTGCAGATTGAGTATTGAGGATTGAAGATTGAGGATTGAGGATTGAGGATTGAGGAATGAGTATTGAAGATTGAGTATTGAGGATTGAAGATTGAGGAAAGAGGATTGAGTACTGAGGATGGAGGATGAGGGCTGAGGGTTGAGGATTGAGGATTGAGAAATGAGGATTGAGGATTGAGGATTGAAATTGAGGATTGGGTATTGAGGATTGAAGAATGAGGATTGGGGAATTAGAATTGAGGATTGAGGATTGAGGATTGAAGATTGAGGATCGGGTATTGAAGATTGAAGAATGAGGATTGAGGATTGAGGATTGAGGATTGAGGATTGAAGATTGAGTGTTGAGGACTGAAGATTGAGGATTGAGGATTGAGGATTGAGGATTGAGGATTGAAGATTGAGTATTGAGGATCGAAGATTGAGGATTGAGTATTGAGGATTGAGGATTCAGGGTTGAAGATTGAGGATTGAGGATTGAGGATTGAGGATTGAGGATTGAGGATTAAGGATTGAAGATTGAATATTTATGATTGAATATTGAGGACTGAGGATTGAGGGTTGTGGATTGAGGACGAGGACTGAGGGTTGAATATTGATGTTTGAGGTCTGAGGATTAAGGATTGAGGATTGAGAATTGAGGATTGAGGATTAAGGATTGAAGATTAAGGATTGGGTATTTAGGATTGAAGAGTGAGGATTGAGGATTGAGGTTTGAGGATTGGGGATTGAAGATTGAGTATTGATGATTGAATATTGAGGATTGAGGATTGAGGTTTGAGGATTGAGGATGAAGACTGAGGGTTGAGGATTGAGGTTTGAGGAACGAGGATTGAGGATTGAGGATTGAGGACTAAGGATTGACGATTGAGTATTGAAGATTGAGGATTGATGACTGAGGATTGACGACTGAGAATTGAGGATTGAGGATTGATGATTGAAGATTGAGTATTGAGGATTGAATATTGCGGATTGAGGAATGAGGATTGAGGATTGAGGATTGAGGATTGAGGATTGAAGATTGAGTATTGAGTATTGAAGGTTGAGGATAGTGGATTGAGGATTAAGGATTGAGGATTGAATATTGTAGATTGAGTATTGATGCCTGAGGATTGAGGATTGAGGATTGAGGATTGAGGATTGAGGATGGAAGATTGAGTATTGAGGATTGAAGATTGAGGGTTGAAGATTGAGTATTGATGATTGAATATTGAGGATTGAGGATTGAGTATTGAGGATTGAGGATTGAGGATTGAGGATTGAAGATTGAGTATTGCTGATTGAATATTGAGGATTGGGGATTGAGGTTTGAGGATTGAGGACGAGGACTGACGGTAGAGGATTTAGGTTTGAGGATTGAGGATTGAGGACTGAGGATTGAGGATGCGTGCTAAGCGTCGGGGATTGAGATTCGACGACTGAGGACTGAGGATTGAGGATTGAGAATTGAGGATTGATGTTTGAGGATTGAAGACTGAGGATTGGGTATTGAGGATTGAGGAATGAGGATTGAGGATTGAGGATTGAGGATCTAGTATTGGAGATTGATTATTGAGTATTGAAGGTTGAGGATTGTGGATTGAGGATTGAGGATTGAGGATTGAGGATTGAGGATTGAGGATTGAGGATTGGGGATTGAGGAGTGAGGATTGAGGATTGAGGATTGAGGATTGAAGATTGAGTATTGATGATTGAATATTGAGGATTGAGGATTGAGGTTTGAGGATTGAGGATTGAGGATTGAGGATTGAGGATTGAGTATTGAAGATTGAGTATTGATGCCTGAGGATTGAGGATCGAGGATTGAGTATTGAGGATTGGAGATTGATTATTGAGGATTGAAGATTGAGGATTGAGGATTGAGGATTGAGAATTGAGAATTGAGTATGAGGACTGAGGGTTGAGGATTGAGGTTTGAAGAATGAGGATTGAGGGTTGGGGAATGAGGATTCAGGATTGAGGATTGAGGATTGAGGATTGAGGATTGAGGATTCAGGATTGAAGATTGAGTATTGAGTATTGAAGGTTGAGGATTGTGGATTGAGGATTAAGGATTGAGGATTGAATATTGTAGATTGAGTATTGATGCCTGAGGATTGAGGATTGAGGATTGAGGATTGAGGATTGAGGATTGAAGATTGAGTATTGAGGATTGAAGATTGAGGCTTGAAGATTGAGTATTGATGATTGAATATTGAGGATTGAGGATTGAGGATTGAAGATTGAGGATTGAGGATTGAGGATTGAGGATTGAGGATTGAAGATCGAGTATTGATGATTGAATATTGAGGATTGAGGGTTGAGGTTTGAGGATTGAGGACGAGGACTGACGGCAGAGGATTTAGGTTTGAGGATTGAGGATTGAGGACTGAGGATTGAGGATGAGTGCTAAGCGTCGGGGATTGAGATTCGACGACTGAGGACTGAGGATTGAGGATTGAGAATTGAGGATTGACGATTGAGGATTGAAGATTGAGAATTGATGATTGAATATTGAGGATTGAGGATTGAGGTCTGAGGATTGAGGATTGAGGGTTGAGGATTGAGGATTGAGTATTGAAGATTGAGTATTGATGCCTGAGGATTGAGGATCGAGGATTGAGGATTGAGGATTGGAGATTGATTATTGAGGATTGAAGATTGAGGATTGAGGATTGAGGATTGAGGATTGAGAATTGAGTATGAGGACCGAGGATTGAAGATTGAGGATTGAGGATTGAGAATTGGGGATTGAGGAATGAGGATTGAAGATTGAGTATTGATGATTGAATATTGAGGATTGAGGATTGAGGATTGAGGATTGAAGATTGAGTATTGAGGATTGAAGATTGAGGATTGAGTATTGAGGATTGAGGATTCAGGGTTGAAGATTGAGGATTGAGGATTGAGGATTGAGTACTGAGGATTGAGGATTGGGTATTGAAGATTGAGAAATGAGGATTGAGGATTGAGGTTTGAGGATTGAGGGTTGCAGATTCAGTATTGAGGATTGAAGATTGAGGATTGAGGATTGAGGATTGAGGAATGAGGATTGAAGATTGGGTATTGAGGATTCAAGATTGAGGATAGAGGATTGAGTACTGAGGATGGAGGATGAGGGCTGAGGGTTGAGGATTGAGGATTGAGAAATGAGGATTGAGGATTGAGGATTGAAATTGAGGATTGGGTATTGAGGATTGAACAATGAGGATTGAGGAATTGGGATTGAGGATTGAGGATTGAGGATTGAAGATTGAGGATTGGGTATTGAGGATTGAAGAATGAGGATTGAGGATTGAGGATTGAGGATTGAGGATTGAAGATTGAGTGTTGAGGATTGAAGATTGAGGATTGAGGATTGAGGATTGAGGGTTGAGGATTGAAGATTGAGTATTGAGGATTGAAGATTGAGGGTTGAAGATTGAGTATTGATGATTGAATATTGAGGATTGAGGGTTGAGGATTGAGGATTGAGGATTCAGGATTGAGGATTGAAGATTGAGTATTGATGATTGAATATTGAGGATTGAGGATTGAGGTTTGAGGATTGAGGACGAGGACTGACGGTAGAGGATTTAGGTTTGAGGATTGAGGATGAGTGCTAAGCGTCGGGGATTGAGATTCGACGACTGAGGACTGAGAATTGAGGATTGAGAATTGAGGATGGAGGATTGAGGATTGAGGATTGAGGATTGAGGATTGAGGATTGAGGATTGAGGATTGAGGATTGAGGATTGAGGATTGAAGATTGAGTATTGATGATTGAATATTGAGGATTGAGGATTGAGGTTTGAGGATTGAGGATTGAGGATTGAGGATTGAGGATTGAGGATTGAGTATTGAAGATTGAGTATTGATGCCTGAGGATTGAGGATCGAGGATAGAGTATTGAGGATTGGATATTGATTATTGAGGATTGAAGATTGAGTATTGAGGATTGAGGATTGAGAATTGAGAATTGAGTATGAGGACCGAGGGTTGAGGATTGAGCTTTGAGGAATGAGGATTGAGGGTTGGGGAATGAGGATTGAGGATTGAGGATTGAGGATTGAGCATTGAAGATTGAGTATTGATGCCTGAGGATTGAGGATTGAGGATTGATGATTGAGGATCGAGGATTGAAGATTGAGAATTGAGGATTGAAGATTGAGGATTGAGGATTGAGGATTGAGGATGGAGGATGAGGGCTGAGGGTTGAGGATTGAGGATTGAGAAATGAGGATTGAGGGTTGAGGATTGAAATTGAGGATTGGGTATTGAGGATTGAAGAATGAGGATTGAGGAATTAGGATCGAGGTGTGAGGATCGAGGATTGAAGATTGAGGATTGGGTATTGAGGATTGAAGAATGAGGATTGAGGATTGAGGATTGAGGATTGAGGATTGAGGATTGAAGATTAGTGATGAGGATTGAAGATTGAGGATTGAGGATTGAGGATTGAGGATTGAGGATTGAAGGTTGAGTGTTGAGGGTTGAAGATTGAGGACTGAGGATTGAGGATAGAGGATTGAGGATTGAAGATTGAGTATTGAGGATTGAAGGTTGAGTATTGAGTATTGAGGATTGAGGATTCAGGGTTGAAGATCGAGGATTGAGGATTGAGGATTGACGATCTAGGATTGGAGATTGATTATTGAGGATTGAGGAATGAGGATTGAGGATTGAGGTTTAAGGATTGAGGATTGCAGATTGAGTATTGAGGATTGAAGATTGAGGATTGAGGATTGAGGATTGAGGAATGAGTATTGAAGATTGAGTATTGAGGATTGAAGATTGAGGAAAGAGGATTGAGTACTGAGGATGGAGGATGAGGGCTGAGGGTTGAGGATTGAGGATTGAGAAATGAGGATTGAGGATTGAGGATTGAAATTGAGGATTGGGTATTGAGGATTGAAGAATGAGGATTGGGGAATTAGAATTGAGGATTGAGGATTGAGGATTGAAGATCGAGGATCGGGTATTGAGGATTGAAGAATGAGTATTGAGGATTGAGGATTGAGGATTGAGGATTGAAGATTGAGTGTTGAGGACTGAAGATTGAGGATTGAGGATTGAGGATTGAGGATTGAGGATTGAAGATTGAGTATTGAGGATCGAAGATTGAGGATTGAGTATTGAGGATTGAGGATTCAGGGTTGAAGATTGAGGATTGAGGATTGAGGATTGAGGATTGAGGATTGAGGATTAAGGATTGAAGATTGAATATTGATGATTGAATATTGATGACTGCGGGTTGAGGGTTGTGGATTGTGGACGAGGACTAAGGGTTGAATATTGATGTTTGAGGTCTGGGGACTAAGGATTGAGGATTGAGAATTGAGGATTGAGGATTGAGGATTGAAGATTGAGGATTGGGTATTTAGGATTGAAGAATGAGGATTGAGGATTGAGGTTTGAGGATTGAGGATTGAAGATTGAGTATTGGTGATTGAATATTGAGGATTGAGGATTGAGGTTTGAGGATTGAGGATGAAGACTGAGTGTTGAGGATTGAGGTTTGAGGAACGAGGATTGAGGATTGAGGATTGAGGACTAAGGATTGACGATTGAGTATTGAAGATTGAGGATTGATGACAGAGGATTGACGACTGAGAATTGAGGATTGAGGATTCATGATTGAAGATTGAGCATTGAGGATTGAATATTGAGGATTGAGGATTGAGGATAGAGGATTGAGGATTGAGCATTGAGGATTGAAGATTGAGTATTGAGTATTGAAGGTTGAGGATTGTGGATTGAGGATTAAGGACTGAGGATTGAATATTGTAGATTGAGTATTGATGCCTGAGGATTGAGGATTGAGGATTGAGGATTGAGGATTGAGGATTGAGGATTGAAGATTGAGTATTGAGGATTGAAGATTGAGGGTTGAAGATTGAGTATTGATGATTGAATATTGAGGATTGAGGATTGAGGATCGAGGATTGAAGATTGAGAATTGAGGATTGAAGATTGAGGATTGAGGATTGAGTATTGAGGATTGTGGATTGAGGTTTGAGGATTGAGGATTGAGGATTGAGGATTGAGGATTGAGGATTGAGTATTGAAGATTGAGTATTGATGCCTGAGGATTGAGGATCGAGGATAGAGTATTGAGGATTGGATATTGATTATTGAGGATTGAAGATTGAGGATTGAGGATTGAGGATTGAGAATTGAGAATTGAGTATGAGGACCGAGGGTTGAGGATTGAGCTTTGAGGAATGAGGATTGAGGGTTGGGGAATGAGGATTGAGGATTGAGGATTGAGGATTGAGCATTGAAGATTGAGTATTGATGCCTGAGGATTGAGGATTGAGGATTGATGATTGAGGATCGAGGATTGAAGATTGAGAATTGAGGATTGAAGATTGAGGATTGAGGATTGAGGATTGAGGATGGAGGATGAGGGCTGAGGGTTGAGGATTGAGGATTGAGAAATGAGGATTGAGGGTTGAGGATCGAAATTGAGGATTGGGTATTGAGGATTGAAGAATGAGGATTGAGGAATTAGGATTGAGGTTTGAGGATCGAGGATTGAAGATTGAGGATTGGGTATTGAGGATTGAAGAATGAGGATTGAGGATTGAGGATTGAGGATTGAGGATTGAGGATTGAAGATTAGTGATGAGGATTGAAGATTGAGGATTGAGGATTGAGGATTGAGGATTGAGGATTGAAGGTTGAGTGTTGAGGGTTGAAGATTGAGGACTGAGGATTGAGGATAGAGGATTGAGGATTGAAGATTGAGTATTGAGGATTGAAGGTTGAGTATTGAGTATTGAGGATTGAGGATTCAGGGTTGAAGATCGAGGATTGAGGATTGAGGATTGACGATCTAGGATTGGAGATTGATTATTGAGGATTGAGGAATGAGGATTGAGGATTGAGGTTTAAGGATTGAGGATTGCAGATTGAGTATTGAGGATTGAAGATTGAGGATTGAGGATTGAGGATTGAGGAATGAGTATTGAAGATTGAGTATTGAGGATTGAAGATTGAGGAAAGAGGATTGAGTACTGAGGATGGAGGATGAGGGCTGAGGGTTGAGGATTGAGGATTGAGAAATGAGGATTGAGGATTGAGGATTGAAATTGAGGATTGGGTATTGAGGATTGAAGAATGAGGATTGGGGAATTAGAATTGAGGATTGAGGATTGAGGATTGAAGATTGAGGATCGGGTATTGAGGATTGAAGAATGAGGATTGAGGATTGAGGATTGAGGATTGAGGATTGAAGATTGAGTGTTGAGCACTGAAGATTGAGGATTGAGGATTGAGGATTGAGGATTGAGGATTGAAGATTGAGTATTGAGGATCGAAGATTGAGGATTGAGTATTGAGGATTGAGGATTCAGGGTTGAAGATTGAGGATTGAGGATTGAGGATTGAGGATTGAGGATTGAGGATTAAGGATTGAAGATTGAATATTGATGATTGAATATTGATGACTGCGGGTTGAGCGTTGTGGATTGTGGACGAGGACTAAGGGTTGAATATTGATGTTTGAGGTCTGGGGACTAAGGATTGAGGATTGAGAATTGAGGATTGAGGATTGAGGATTGAAGATTGAGGATTGGGTATTTAGGATTGAAGAATGAGGATTGAGGATTGAGGTTTGAGGATTGAGGATTGAAGATTGAGTATTGATGATTGAATATTGAGGATTGAGGATTGAGGTTTGAGGATTGAGGATGAAGACTGAGTGTTGAGGATTGAGGTTTGAGGAACGAGGATTGAGGATTGAGGATTGAGGACTAAGGATTGACGATTGAGTATTGAAGATTGAGGATTGATGACAGAGGATTGACGACTGAGAATTGAGGATTGAGGATTCATGATTGAAGATTGAGCATTGAGGATTGAATATTGAGGATTGAGGATTGAGGATAGAGGATTGAGGATTGAGCATTGAGGATTGAAGATTGAGTATTGAGTATTGAAGGTTGAGGATTGAGGATTGAGGATTAAGGACTGAGGATTGAATATTGTAGATTGAGTATTGATGCCTGAGGATTGAGGGTTGAGGATTGAGGATTGAGGATTGAGGATTGAGGATTGAAGATTGAGTATTTTGGATTGAAGATTGAGGGTTGAAGATTGAGTATTGATGATTGAATATTGAGGATTGAGGATTGAGGATCGAGGATTGAAGATTGAGAATTGAGGATTGAAGATTGAGGATTGAGGATTGAGTATTGAGGATTGAGGATTGAGGATGGAGGATGAGTGCTGCGGGTTGAGGATTGAGGATTGAGAAATGAGGATTGAGGATTGAGAATTGAAATTGAGGATTGGGTATTGAGGATTGAAGAATGAGGATTGAGGGATTAGGATTGAGGATTGAGGATTGAGGATTGAAGATTGAGGATTGGGTATTGAGGATTGAAGATTGAGTATTTTGGATTGAAGATTGAGGGTTGAAGATTGAGTATTGATGATTGAATATTGAGGATTGAGGATTGAGGTTTGAGGATTGAGGATGAAGACTGAGGGTTGAGGATTGAGGTTTGAGGAACGAGGATTGAGGATTGAGGATTGAGGATTGAGGATTGATGATTGAGGATTGAGGATGTAGGATTGGAGATTGATTATTGAGTATTCAAGGTTGAGGATTGTGGATTGAGGATTGAGGATTGAGGATTGAGGATTGAGGATTGAAGATCGAGTATTGATGATTGAATATTGAGGATTGAGGATTGAGGTTTGAGGATTGAGGACGAGGACTGACGGCAGAGGATTTAGGTTTGAGGATTGAGGATTGAGGACTGAGGATTGAGGATGAGTGCTAAGCGTCGGGGATTGAGATTCGACGACTGAGGACTGAGGATTGAGGATTGAGAATTGAGGATTGACGATTGAGGATTGAAGATTGAGTATTGATGATTGAATATTGAGGATTGAGGATTGAGGTCTGAGGATTGAGGATTGAGGATTGAGGATTGAGGATTGAGTATTGAAGATTGAGTATTGATGCCTGAGGATTGAGGATCGAGGATTGAGGATTGACGATTGGAGATAGATTATTGAGGATTGAAGATTGAGGATTGAGGATTGAGGATTGAGAATTGAGAATTGAGTATGAGGACTGAGGATTGAGGATTGAGGATTGAGGAATGAGGATTGAGGGTTGAGGATTGAGGATTGAGGATTGCGGATTGAAGATTGAGTATTGATGATTGAATATTGAGGATTGAGGATTGAGGTTTGAGGATTGAGGATTGAGGATTGAGGATTGAGGGTTGAGTATTGAGAATTGAGAATTGAGTATGAGGACTGAGGGTTGAGGGTTGAGGTTTGAGGAATGAGGATTGAGGGTTGGGGAATGAGGATTGAGGATTGAGGATTGAGGATTGGGCATTAAAGATTGAGTATTGATGCCTGAGGATTGAGGATTGGGGATTGAGGATTGAGGATTGAGGATTGAGCATTGAAGATTGAGTATTGATGCCTGAGGATTGGGTATTGAGGATTGAAGAATGAGGATTGAGGATTGAGGATTGAGGATTGAGGATTGAGGATCTAGGATTGGAGATTGATTATTGAGTATTCAAGGTTGAGGATTGTGGATTGAGGATTGAGGATTGATGATTGAGGATTGAGGGTTGAGGATTGAGGATTGAGGATTGAGGATTGAGGATTGAGGATTGAGGATTGAAGATTAAGGATTGGGTATTTAGGATTGACGAGTGAGGATTAAGGATTGAGGTTTGAGGATTGATAATTGAATATTGAGGATTGAGGATTGAGGTTTGAGGATTGAGGATGAAGACTGTGGGTTGAGGATTGAGGTTTGAGGAACGAGGATTGAGGATTGAGGATTGAGGATTGAGGACTAAGGATTGACGATTGAGTATTGAAGATTGAGGATTGATGACTGAGGATTGACGACTGAGAATTGAGGATTGAGGATTGCTGATTGAAGATTGAGTATTGAAGATTGAATTTTGCGGATTGAATATTGCGGATTGAGGATTGAGGATTGAGTATTGAGGATTGAAGATTGAGGGTTGAAGATTGAGTATTGATGATTGAAGATTGAGTATTGAGGATTGAATATAAGAGGATTGAGGATTGAGGATTGAAGATTGAGTATTGGGGATTGAATATTGAGGATTGAGGTATGAGGATTGAGGATGGAGGATTGGGGATTGAAGATTGAGTATTGAGGATTGAAGATTGAGGGTTGAAGATTGAGTACTGATGATTGAATATTGAGGATTGAGGATTGAGGATTGAGGATTGAGGATTGAGGATTGAGGATTGAAGATTGAGTATTGATGATTGAATATTGAGGATTGAGGATTGAGGTTTGAGGATTGAGGACGAGGACTGACGGTAGAGGATTTAGGTTTGAGGATTGAGGATTGAGGGATGAGGATTGAGGATGAGTGCTAAGGGTCGGGGATTGATGTTCGACGACTGAGGACTGAGGATTGAGGATTGAGAATTGAGGATAGATGTTTGAGGATTGAAGATTGAGGATTGAGGATTGAGGATTGAGGACTAAGGATTGACGATTGAGTATTGAAGATTGAGGATTGATGACTGAGGATTGACGACTGAGAATTGAGGATTGAGGATTGATGATTGAAGATTGAGTATTGAGGATTGAATATTGAGGATTGAGGATTGAGGATTGAGGATTGAGTATTGAGGATTGAGGATTGAAGATTGAATATTGAGTATTGAAGGTTGAGGATTGTGGATTGAGGATTAAGGATTGAGGATTGAACATTGTAGATTGAGTATTGATGCCTGAGGATTGAGGATTGAGGATTGAGGATTGAGGATTGAAGATTGAGGATTGGGTATTTAGGATTGAAGAATAAGGATTGAGGATTGAGGTTTGAGGATTGAGGATTGAAGATTGAGTATTGGTGATTGAATATTGAGGATTGAGGATTGAGGTTTGAGGATTGAGGATGAAGACTGAGTGTTGAGGATTGAGGTTTGAGGAACGAGGATTGAGGATTGAGGATTGAGGACTAAGGATTGACGATTGAGTATTGAAGATTGAGGATTGATGACAGAGGATTGACGACTGAGAATTGAGGATTGAGGATTCATGATTGAAGATTGAGCATTGAGGATTGAATATTGAGGATTGAGGATTGAGGATAGAGGATTGAGGATTGAGCATTGAGGATTGAAGATTGAGTATTGAGTATTGAAGGTTGAGGATTGTGGATTGAGGATTAAGGACTGAGGATTGAATATTGTAGATTGAGTATTGATGCCTGAGGATTGAGGATTGAGGATTGAGGATTGAGGATTGAGGATTGAGGATTGAAGATTGAGTATTGAGGATTGAAGATTGAGGGTTGAAGATTGAGTATTGATGATTGAATATTGAGGATTGAGGATTGAGGATCGAGGATTGAAGATTGAGAATTGAGGATTGAAGATTGAGGATTGAGGATTGAGTATTGAGGATTGAGGATTGAGGTTTGAGGATTGAGGATTGAGGATTGAGGATTGAGGATTGAGGATTGAGTATTGAAGATTGAGTATTGATGCCTGAGGATTGAGGATCGAGGATAGAGTATTGAGGATTGGATATTGATTATTGAGGATTGAAGATTGAGGATTGAGGATTGAGGATTGAGAATTGAGAATTGAGTATGAGGACCGAGGGTTGAGGATTGAGCTTTGAGGAATGAGGATTGAGGGTTGGGGAATGAGGATTGAGGATTGAGGATTGAGGATTGAGCATTGAAGATTGAGTATTGATGCCTGAGGATTGAGGATTGAGGATTGATGATTGAGGATCGAGGATTGAAGATTGAGAATTGAGGATTGAAGATTGAGGATTGAGGATTGAGGATTGAGGATGGAGGATGAGGGCTGAGGGTTGAGGATTGAGGATTCAGAAATGAGGATTGAGGGTTGAGGATCGAAATTGAGGATTGGGTATTGAGGATTGAAGAATGAGGATTGAGGAATTAGGATTGAGGTTTGAGGATCGAGGATTGAAGATTGAGGATTGGGTATTGAGGATTGAAGAATGAGGATTGAGGATTGAGGATTGAGGATTGAGGATTGAGGATTGAAGATTAGTGATGAGGATTGAAGATTGAGGATTGAGGATTGAGGATTGAGGATTGAGGATTGAAGGTTGAGTGTTGAGGGTTGAAGATTGAGGACTGAGGATTGAGGATAGAGGATTGAGGATTGAAGATTGAGTATTGAGGATTGAAGGTTGAGTATTGAGTATTGAGGATTGAGGATTGAGGTTTGAGGATTGAGGATTGAGGATTGAGGATTGAGGATTGAGGATTGAGTATTGAAGATTGAGTATTGATGCCTGAGGATTGAGGATCGAGGATAGAGTATTGAGGATTGGATATTGATTATTGAGGATTGAAGATTGAGGATTGAGGATTGAGGATTGAGAATTGAGAATTGAGTATGAGGACCGAGGGTTGAGGATTGAGCTTTGAGGAATGAGGATTGAGGGTTGGGGAATGAGGATTGAGGATTGAGGATTGAGGATTGAGCATTGAAGATTGAGTATGGATGCCTGAGGATTGAGGATTGAGGATTGATGATTGAGGATCGAGGATTGAAGATTGAGAATTGAGGATTGAAGATTGAGGATTGAGGATTGAGGATTGAGGATGGAGGATGAGGGCTGAGGGTTGAGGATTGAGGATTGAGAAATGAGGATTGAGGGTTGAGGATTGAAATTGAGGATTGGGTATTGAGGATTGAAGAATGAGGATTGAGGAATTAGGATTGAGGTTTGAGGATCGAGGATTGAAGATTGAGGATTGGGTATTGAGGATTGAAGAATGAGGATTGAGGATTGAGGATTGAGGATTGAGGATTGAGGATTGAAGATTAGTGATGAGGATTGAAGATTGAGGATTGAGGATTGAGGATTGAGGATTGAGGATTGAAGGTTGAGTGTTGAGGGTTGAAGATTGAGGACTGAGGATTGAGGATAGAGGATTGAGGATTGAAGATTGAGTATTGAGGATTGAAGGTTGAGTATTGAGTATTGAGGATTGAGGATTCAGGGTTGAAGATCGAGGATTGAGGATTGAGGATTGACGATCTAGGATTGGAGATTGATTATTGAGGATTGAGGAATGAGGATTGAGGATTGAGGTTTAAGGATTGAGGATTGCAGATTGAGTATTGAGGATTGAAGATTGAGGATTGAGGATTGAGGATTGAGGAATGAGTATTGAAGATTGAGTATTGAGGATTGAAGATTGAGGAAAGAGGATTGAGTACTGAGGATGGAGGATGAGGGCTGAGGGTTGAGGATTGAGGATTGAGAAATGAGGATTGAGGATTGAGGATTGAAATTGAGGATTGGGTATTGAGGATTGAAGAATGAGGATTGGGGAATTAGAATTGAGGATTGAGGATTGAGGATTGAAGATTGAGGATCGGGTATTGAGGATTGAAGAATGAGGATTGAGGATTGAGGATTGAGGATTGAGGATTGAAGATTGAGTGTTGAGGACTGAAGATTGAGGATTGAGGATTGAGGATTGAGGATTGAGGATTGAAGATTGAGTATTGAGGATCGAAGATTGAGGATTGAGTATTGAGGATTGAGGATTCAGGGTTGAAGATTGAGGATTGAGGATTGAGGATTGAGGATTGAGGATTGAGGATTAAGGATTGAAGATTGAATATTGATGATTGAATATTGATGACTGCGGGTTGAGCGTTGTGGATTGTGGACGAGGACTAAGGGTTGAATATTGATGTTTGAGGTCTGGGGACTAAGGATTGAGGATTGAGAATTGAGGATTGAGGATTGAGGATTGAAGATTGAGGATTGGGTATTTAGGATTGAAGAATGAGGATTGAGGATTGAGGTTTGAGGATTGAGGATTGAAGATTGAGTATTGATGATTGAATATTGAGGATTGAGGATTGAGGTTTGAGGATTGAGGATGAAGACTGAGTGTTGAGGATTGAGGTTTGAGGAACGAGGATTGAGGATTGAGGATTGAGGACTAAGGATTGACGATTGAGTATTGAAGATTGAGGATTGATGACAGAGGATTGACGACTGAGAATTGAGGATTGAGGATTCATGATTGAAGATTGAGCATTGAGGATTGAATATTGAGGATTGAGGATTGAGGATAGAGGATTGAGGATTGAGCATTGAGGATTGAAGATTGAGTATTGAGTATTGAAGGTTGAGGATTGAGGATTGAGGATTAAGGACTGAGGATTGAATATTGTAGATTGAGTATTGATGCCTGAGGATTGAGGGTTGAGGATTGAGGATTGAGGATTGAGGATTGAGGATTGAAGATTGAGTATTTTGGATTGAAGATTGAGGGTTGAAGATTGAGTATTGATGATTGAATATTGAGGATTGAGGATTGAGGATCGAGGATTGAAGATTGAGAATTGAGGATTGAAGATTGAGGATTGAGGATTGAGTATTGAGGATTGAGGATTGAGGATGGAGGATGAGTGCTGCGGGTTGAGGATTGAGGTTTGAGGATTGAGGACGAGGACTGACGGCAGAGGATTTAGGTTTGAGGATTGAGGATTGAGGACTGAGGATTGAGGATGAGTGCTAAGCGTCGGGGATTGAGATTCGACGACTGAGGACTGAGGATTGAGGATTGAGAATTGAGGATTGACGATTGAGGATTGAAGATTGAGTATTGATGATTGAATATTGAGGATTGAGGATTGAGGTCTGAGGATTGAGGATTGAGGATTGAGGATTGAGGATTGAGTATTGAAGATTGAGTATTGATGCCTGAGGATTGAGGATCGAGGATTGAGGATTGACGATTGGAGATAGATTATTGAGGATTGAAGATTGAGGATTGAGGATTGAGGATTGAGAATTGAGAATTGAGTATGAGGACTGAGGATTGAGGATTGAGGATTGAGGAATGAGGATTGAGGGTTGAGGATTGAGGATTGAGGATTGCGGATTGAAGATTGAGTATTGATGATTGAATATTGAGGATTGAGGATTGAGGTTTGAGGATTGAGGATTGAGGATTGAGGATTGAGGGTTGAGTATTGAGAATTGAGAATTGAGTATGAGGACTGAGGGTTGAGGGTTGAGGTTTGAGGAATGAGGATTGAGGGTTGGGGAATGAGGATTGAGGATTGAGGATTGAGGATTGGGCATTAAAGATTGAGTATTGATGCCTGAGGATTGAGGATTGGGGATTGAGGATTGAGGATTGAGGATTGAGCATTGAAGATTGAGTATTGATGCCTGAGGATTGGGTATTGAGGATTGAAGAATGAGGATTGAGGATTGAGGATTGAGGATTGAGGATTGAGTATCTAGGATTGGAGATTGATTATTGAGTATTCAAGGTTGAGGATTGTGGATTGAGGATTGAGGATTGATGATTGAGGATTGAGGGTTGAGGATTGAGGATTGAGGATTGAGGATTGAGGATTGAGGATTGAGGATTGAAGATTAAGGATTGGGTATTTAGGATTGACGAGTGAGGATTAAGGATTGAGGTTTGAGGATTGATAATTGAATATTGAGGATTGAGGATTGAGGTTTGAGGATTGAGGATGAAGACTGTGGGTTGAGGATTGAGGTTTGAGGAACGAGGATTGAGGATTGAGGATTGAGGATTGAGGACTAAGGATGGACGATTGAGTATTGAAGATTGAGGATTGATGACTGAGGATTGACGACTCAGAATTGAGGATTGAGGATTGCTGATTGAAGATTGAGTATTGAAGATTGAATTTTGCGGATTGAATATTGCGGATTGAGGATTGAGGATTGAGTATTGAGGATTGAAGATTGAGGGTTGAAGATTGAGTATTGATGATTGAAGATTGAGTATTGAGGATTGAATATAAGAGGATTGAGGATTGAGGATTGAAGATTGAGTATTGGGGATTGAATATTGAGGATTGAGGTTTGAGGATTGAGGATTGAGGATTGGGGATTGAAGATTGAGTATTGAGGATTGAAGATTGAGGGTTGAAGATTGAGTACTGATGATTGAATATTGAGGATTGAGGATTGAGGATTGAGGATTGAGGATTGAGGATTGAGGATTGAAGATTGAGTATTGATGATTGAATATTGAGGATTGAGGATTGAGGTTTGAGGATTGAGGACGAGGACTGACGGTAGAGGATTTAGGTTTGAGGATTGAGGATTGAGGGATGAGGATTGAGGATGAGTGCTAAGGGTCGGGGATTGATGTTCGACGACTGAGGACTGAGGATTGAGGATTGAGAATTGAGGATAGATGTTTGAGGATTGAAGATTGAGGATTGAGGATTGAGGATTGAGGACTAAGGATTGACGATTGAGTATTGAAGATTGAGGATTGATGACTGAGGATTGACGACTGAGAATTGAGGATTGAGGATTGATGATTGAAGATTGAGTATTGAGGATTGAATATTGAGGATTGAGGATTGAGGATTGAGGATTGAGTATTGAGGATTGAGGATTGAAGATTGAATATTGAGTATTGAAGGTTGAGGATTGTGGATTGAGGATTAAGGATTGAGGATTGAACATTGTAGATTGAGTATTGATGCCTGAGGATTGAGGATTGAGGATTGAGGATTGAGGATTGAAGATTGAGTATTGAGGATTAAAGATTGAGGATTGAAGATTGAGTATTGATGATTGAATATTGAGGATTGAGGATTGAGAATTGAGGATTGAGGATTGGGTATTGAGGATTGAGGAATGAGGATTGAGGATTGAGGTTTGAGGATTGAGGATTGCAGATTGAGTATTGAGCATTGAAGATTGAGGATTGAGGATTGAGGATTTGAGGAATGAGGATTGAGGATTGAGTATTGAGGATTGAAGATTGAGGATAGAGGATTGAGGATTGAGCATTGAAATTGAGGATTGGGTATTGAGGACTGAAGAATCAGGCTTGAGGAATTAGGAATGAGGATTGAGGATTGAGGATTGAGGATTGAGGATTGGGTATTGAGGATTGAAGAATGAGGATTGAGGATTGAGGATTGAGGATTGAGGATTGAAGATTGAGTGTTGAGGATTGAAGAATGAGGATTGAGGATTGAGGTTTGAGGATTGAGGATTGAAGATTGAGTATTGATGATTGAATATTGAGGATTGAGGATTGAGGTTTGAGGATTGAGGATGAAGACTGAGGGTTGAGGATTGAGGTTTGAGGAACGAGGATTGAGGATTGAGGATTGAGGATTGAGGATTGATGATTGAGGATTGAGGATGTAGGATTGGAGATTGTTTATTGAGTATTCAAGGTTGAGGATTGTGGATTGAGGATTGAGGATTGAGGATTGAGGATTGAGGATTGAAGATCGAGTATTGATGATTGAATATTGAGGATTGAGGATTGAGGTTTGAGGATTGAGGACGAGGACTGACGGCAGAGGATTTAGGTTTGAGGATTGAGGATTGAGGACTGAGGATTGAGGATGAGTGCTAAGCGTCGGGGATTGAGATTCGACGACTGAGGACTGAGGATTGAGGATTGAGAATTGAGGATTGACGATTGAGGATTGAAGATTGAGTATTGATGATTGAATATTGAGGATTGAGGATTGAGGTCTGAGGATTGAGGATTGAGGATTGAGGATTGAGGATTGAGTATTGAAGATTGAGTATTGATGCCTGAGGATTGAGGATCGAGGATTGAGGATTGACGATTGGAGATAGATTATTGAGGATTGAAGATTGAGGATTGAGGATTGAGGATTGAGAATTGAGAATTGAGTATGAGGACTGAGGATTGAGGATTGAGGATTGAGGAATGAGGATTGATGGTTGAGGATTGAGGATTGAGGATTGCGGATTGAAGATTGAGTATTGATGATTGAATATTGAGGATTGAGGATTGAGGTTTGAGGATTGAGGATTGAGGATTGAGGATTGAGGGTTGAGTATTGAGAATTGAGAATTGAGTATGAGGACTGAGGGTTGAGGGTTGAGGTTTGAGGAATGAGGATTGAGGGTTGGGGAATGAGGATTGAGGATTGAGGATTGAGGATTGAGCATTAAAGATTGACTATTGATGCCTGAGGATTGAGGATTGGGGATTGAGGATTGAGGATTGAGGATTGAGGATTGAGGATTGAGCATTGAAGATTGAGTATTGATGCCTGAGGATTGGGTATTGAGGATTGAAGAATGAGGATTGAGGATTGAGGATTGAGGATTGAGGATTGAGGATCTAGGATTGGAGATTGATTATTGAGTATTCAAGGTTGAGGATTGTGGATTGAGGATTGAGGATTGATGATTGAGGATTGAGGGTTGAGGATTGAGGATTGAGGATTGAGGATTGAGGATTGAGGATTGAGGATTGAGGATTGAAGATTAAGGATTGGGTATTTAGGATTGACGAGTGAGGATTAAGGATTGAGGTTTGAGGATTGATAATTGAATATTGAGGATTGAGGATTGAGGTTTGAGGACTGAGGATGAAGACTGTGGGTTGAGGATTGAGGTTTGAGGAACGAGGATTGAGGATTGAGGATTGAGGATTGAGGACTAAGGATTGACGATTGAGTATTGAAGATTGAGGATTGATGACTGAGGATTGACGACTGAGAATTGAGGATTGAGGATTGCTGATTGAAGATTGAGTATTGAAGATTGAATTTTGCGGATTGAATATTGCGGATTGAGGATTGAGGATTGAGTATTGAGGATTGAAGATTGAGGGTTGAAGATTGAGTATTGATGATTGAAGATTGAGTATTGAGGATTGAATATAAGAGGATTGAGGATTGAGGATTGAAGATTGAGTATTGGGGATTGAATATTGAGGATTGAGGTTTGAGAATTGAGGATTGAGGATGAAGACTGAGTGTTGAGGATTGAGGTTTGAGGAACGAGGATTGAGGATTGAGGATTGAGGACTAAGGATTGACGATTGAGTATTGAAGATTGAGGATTGATGACAGAGGATTGACGACTGAGAATTGAGGATTGAGGATTCATGATTGAAGATTGAGCATTGAGGATTGAATATTGAGGATTGAGGATTGAGGATAGAGGATTGAGGATTGAGCATTGAGGATTGAAGATTGAGTATTGAGTATTGAAGGTTGAGGATTGTGGATTGAGGATTAAGGACTGAGGATTGAATATTGTAGATTGAGTATTGATGCCTGAGGATTGAGGATTGAGGATTGAGGATTGAGGATTGAGGATTGAGGATTGAAGATTGAGTATTGAGGATTGAAGATTGAGGGTTGAAGATTGAGTATTGATGATTGAATATTGAGGATTGAGGATTGAGGATCGAGGATTGAAGATTGAGAATTGAGGATTGAAGATTGAGGATTGAGGATTGAGTATTGAGGATTGAGGATTGAGGTTTGAGGATTGAGGATTGAGGATTGAGGATTGAGGATTGAGGATTGAGTATTGAAGATTGAGTATTGATGCCTGAGGATTGAGGATCGAGGATAGAGTATTGAGGATTGGATATTGATTATTGAGGATTGAAGATTGAGGATTGAGGATTGAGGATTGAGAATTGAGAATTGAGTATGAGGACCGAGGGTTGAGGATTGAGCTTTGAGGAATGAGGATTGAGGGTTGGGGAATGAGGATTGAGGATTGAGGATTGAGGATTGAGCATTGAAGATTGAGTATTGATGCCTGAGGATTGAGGACTGAGGATTGATGATTGAGGATCGAGGATTGAAGATTGAGAATTGAGGATTGAAGATTGAGGATTGAGGATTGAGGATTGAGGATGGAGGATGAGGGCTGAGGGTTGAGGATTGAGGATTGAGAAATGAGGATTGAGGGTTGAGGATCGAATTGAGGATTGGGTATTGAGGATTGAAGAATGAGGATTGAGGAATTAGGATTGAGGTTTGAGGATCGAGGATTGAAGATTGAGGATTGGGTATTGAGGATTGAAGAATGAGGATTGAGGATTGAGGATTGAGGATTGAGGATTGAGGATTGAAGATTAGTGATGAGGATTGAAGATTGAGGATTGAGGATTGAGGATTGAGGATTGAGGATTGAAGGTTGAGTGTTGAGGGTTGAAGATTGAGGACTGAGGATTGAGGATAGAGGATTGAGGATTGAAGATTGAGTATTGTGGATTGAAGGTTGAGTATTGAGTATTGAGGATTGAGGATTGAGGTTTGAGGATTGAGGATTGAGGATTGAGGATTGAGGATTGAGGATTGAGTATTGAAGATTGAGTATTGATGCCTGAGGATTGAGGATCGAGGATAGAGTATTGAGGATTGGATATTGATTATTGAGGATTGAAGATTGAGGATTGAGGATTGAGGATTGAGAATTGAGAATTGAGTATGAGGACCGAGGGTTGAGGATTGAGCTTTGAGGAATGAGGATTGAGGGTTGGGGAATGAGGATTGAGGATTGAGGATTGAGGATTGAGCATTGAAGATTGAGTATGGATGCCTGAGGATTGAGGATTGAGGATTGATGATTGAGGATCGAGGATTGAAGATTGAGAATTGAGGATTGAAGATTGAGGATTGAGGATTGAGGATTGAGGATGGAGGATGAGGGCTGAGGGTTGAGGATTGAGGATGAGAAATGAGGATTGAGGGTTGAGGATTGAAATTGAGGATTGGGTATTGAGGATTGAAGAATGAGGATTGAGGAATTAGGATTGAGGTTTGAGGATCGAGGATTGAAGATTGAGGATTGGGTATTGAGGATTGAAGAATGAGGATTGAGGATTGAGGATTGAGGATTGAGGATTGAGGATTGAAGATTAGTGATGAGGATTGAAGATTGAGGATTGAGGATTGAGGATTGAGGATTGAGGATTGAAGGTTGAGTGTTGAGGGTTGAAGATTGAGGACTGAGGATTGAGGATAGAGGATTGAGGATTGAAGATTGAGTATTGAGGATTGAAGGTTGAGTATTGAGTATTGAGGATTGAAGATTCAGGGTTGAAGATCGAGGATTGAGGATTGAGGATTGACGATCTAGGATTGGAGATTGATTATTGAGGATTGAGGAATGAGGATTGAGGATTGAGGTTTAAGGATTGAGGATTGCAGATTGAGTATTGAGGATTGAAGATTGAGGATTGAGGATTGAGGATTGAGGAATGAGTATTGAAGATTGAGTATTGAGGATTGAAGATTGAGGAAAGAGGATTGAGTACTGAGGATGGAGGATGAGGGCTGAGGGTTGAGGATTGAGGATTGAGAAATGAGGATTGAGGATTGAGGATTGAAATTGAGGATTGGGTATTGAGGATTGAAGAATGAGGATTGGGGAATTAGAATTGAGGATTGAGGATTGAGGATTGAAGATTGAGGATCGGGTATTGAGGATTGAAGAATGAGGATTGAGGATTGAGTATTGAGGATTGAGGATTGAAGATTGAGTGTTGAGGACTGAAGATTGAGGATTGAGGATTGAGGATTGAGGATTGAGGATTGAAGATTGAGTATTGAGGATCGAAGATTGAGGATTGAGTATTGAGGATTGAGGATTCAGGGTTGAAGATTGAGGATTGAGGATTGAGGATTGAGGATTGAGGATTGAGGATTAAGGATTGAAGATTGAATATTGATGATTGAATATTGATGACTGCGGGTTGAGCGTTGTGGATTGTGGACGAGGACTAAGGGTTGAATATTGATGTTTGAGGTCTGGGGACTAAGGATTGAGGATTGAGAATTGAGGATTGAGGATTGAGGATTGAAGATTGAGGATTGGGTATTTAGGATTGAAGAATGAGGATTGAGGATTGAGGTTTGAGGATTGAGGATTGAAGATTGAGTATTGATGATTGAATATTGAGGATTGAGGATTGAGGTTTGAGGATTGAGGATGAAGACTGAGTGTTGAGGATTGAGGTTTGAGGAACGAGGATTGAGGATTGAGGATTGAGGACTAAGGATTGACGATTGAGTATTGAAGATTGAGGATTGATGACAGAGGATTGACGACTGAGAATTGAGGATTGAGGATTCATGATTGAAGATTGAGCATTGAGGATTGAATATTGAGTATTGTGTATTGAAGGTTGAGGATTGAGGATTGAGGATTAAGGACTGAGGATTGAATATTGTAGATTGAGTATTGATGCCTGAGGATTGAGGGTTGAGGATTGAGGATTGAGGATTGAGGATTGAGGATTGAAGATTGAGTATTTTGGATTGAAGATTGAGGGTTGAAGATTGAGTATTGATGATTGAATATTGAGGATTGAGGATTGAGGATCGAGGATTGAAGATTGAGAATTGAGGATTGAAGATTGAGGATTGAGGATTGAGTATTGAGGATTGAGGATTGAGGATGGAGGATGAGTGCTGCGGGTTGAGGATTGAGGATTGAGAAATGAGGATTGAGGATTGAGAATTGAAATTGAGGATTGGGTATTGAGGATTGAAGAATGAGGATTGAGGGATTAGGATTGAGGATTGAGGATTGAGGATTGAAGATTGAGGATTGGGTATTGAGGATTGAAGATTGAGTATTTTGGATTGAAGATTGAGGGTTGAAGATTGAGTATTGATGATTGAATATTGAGGATTGAGGATTGAGGTTTGAGGATTGAGGATGAAGACTGAGGGTTGAGGATTGAGATTTGAGGAACGAGGATTGAGGATTGAGGATTGAGGATTGAGGATTGATGATTGAGGATTGAGGATGTAGGATTGGAGATTGATTATTGAGTATTCAAGGTTGAGGATTGTGGATTGAGGATTGAGGATTGAGGATTGAGGATTGAGGATTGAAGATCGAGTATTGATGATTGAATATTGAGGATTGAGGATTGAGGTTTGAGGATTGAGGACGAGGACTGACGGCAGAGGATTTAGGTTTGAGGATTGAGGATTGAGGACTGAGGATTGAGGATGAGTGCTAAGCGTCGGGGATTGAGATTCGACGACTGAGGACTGAGGATTGAGGATTGAGAATTGAGGATTGACGATTGAGGATTGAAGATTGAGTATTGATGATTGAATATTGAGGATTGAGGATTGAGGTCTGAGGATTGAGGATTGAGGATTGAGGATTGAGGATTGAGTATTGAAGATTGAGTATTGATGCCTGAGGATTGAGGATCGAGGATTGAGGATTGACGATTGGAGATAGATTATTGAGGATTGAAGATTGAGGATTGAGGATTGAGGATTGAGAATTGAGAATTGAGTATGAGGACTGAGGATTGAGGATTGAGGATTGAGGAATGAGGATTGAGGGTTGAGGATTGAGGATTGAGGATTGCGGATTGAAGATTGAGTATTGATGATTGAATATTGAGGATTGAGGATTGAGGTTTGAGGATTGAGGATTGAGGATTGAGGATTGAGGGTTGAGTATTGAGAATTGAGAATTGAGTATGAGGACTGAGGGTTGAGGGTTGAGGTTTGAGGAATGAGGATTGAGGGTTGGGGAATGAGGATTGAGGATTGAGGATTGAGGATTGGGCATTAAAGATTGAGTATTGATGCCTGAGGATTGAGGATTGGGGATTGAGGATTGAGGATTGAGGATTGAGCATTGAAGATTGAGTATTGATGCCTGAGGATTGGGTATTGAGGATTGAAGAATGAGGATTGAGGATTGAGGATTGAGGATTGAGGATTGAGTATCTAGGATTGGAGATTGATTATTGAGTATTCAAGGTTGAGGATTGTGGATTGAGGATTGAGGATTGATGATTGAGGATTGAGGGTTGAGGATTGAGGATTGAGGATTGAGGATTGAGGATTGAGGATTGAGGATTGAAGATTAAGGATTGGGTATTTAGGATTGACGAGTGAGGATTAAGGATTGAGGTTTGAGGATTGATAATTGAATATTGAGGATTGAGGATTGAGGTTTGAGGATTGAGGATGAAGACTGTGGGTTGAGGATTGAGGTTTGAGGAACGAGGATTGAGGATTGAGGATTGAGGATTGAGGACTAAGGATTGACGATTGAGTATTGAAGATTGAGGATTGATGACTGAGGATTGACGACTCAGAATTGAGGATTGAGGATTGCTGATTGAAGATTGAGTATTGAAGATTGAATTTTGCGGATTGAATATTGCGGATTGAGGATTGAGGATTGAGTATTGAGGATTGAAGATTGAGGGTTGAAGATTGAGTATTGATGATTGAAGATTGAGTATTGAGGATTGAATATAAGAGGATTGAGGATTGAGGATTGAAGATTGAGTATTGGGGATTGAATATTGAGGATTGAGGTTTGAGGATTGAGGATTGAGGATTGGGGATTGAAGATTGAGTATTGAGGATTGAAGATTGAGGGTTGAAGATTGAGTACTGATGATTGAATATTGAGGATTGAGGATTGAGGATTGAGGATTGAGGATTGAGGATTGAGGATTGAAGATTGAGTATTGATGATTGAATATTGAGGATTGAGGATTGAGGTTTGAGGATTGAGGACGAGGACTGACGGTAGAGGATTTAGGTTTGAGGATTGAGGATTGAGGGATGAGGATTGAGGATGAGTGCTAAGGGTCGGGGATTGATGTTCGACGACTGAGGACTGAGGATTGAGGATTGAGAATTGAGGATAGATGTTTGAGGATTGAAGATTGAGGATTGAGGATTGAGGATTGAGGACTAAGGATTGACGATTGAGTATTGAAGATTGAGGATTGATGACTGAGGATTGACGACTGAGAATTGAGGATTGAGGATTGATGATTGAAGATTGAGTATTGAGGATTGAATATTGAGGATTGAGGATTGAGGATTGAGGATTGAGTATTGAGGATTGAGGATTGAAGATTGAATATTGAGTATTGAAGGTTGAGGATTGTGGATTGAGGATTAAGGATTGAGGATTGAACATTGTAGATTGAGTATTGATGCCTGAGGATTGAGGATTGAGGATTGAGGATTGAGGATTGAAGATTGAGTATTGAGGATTAAAGATTGAGGATTGAAGATTGAGTATTGATGATTGAATATTGAGGATTGAGGATTGAGAATTGAGGATTGAGGATTGGGTATTGAGGATTGAGGAATGAGGATTGAGGATTGAGGTTTGAGGATTGAGGATTGCAGATTGAGTATTGAGCATTGAAGATTGAGGATTGAGGATTGAGGATTTGAGGAATGAGGATTGAGGATTGAGTATTGAGGATTGAAGATTGAGGATAGAGGATTGAGGATTGAGCATTGAAATTGAGGATTGGGTATTGAGGACTGAAGAATCAGGCTTGAGGAATTAGGAATGAGGATTGAGGATTGAGGATTGAGGATTGAGGATTGGGTATTGAGGATTGAAGAATGAGGATTGAGGATTGAGGATTGAGGATTGAGGATTGAAGATTGAGTGTTGAGGATTGAAGAATGAGGATTGAGGATTGAGGTTTGAGGATTGAGGATTGAAGATTGAGTATTGATGATTGAATATTGAGGATTGAGGATTGAGGTTTGAGGATTGAGGATGAAGACTGAGGGTTGAGGATTGAGGTTTGAGGAACGAGGATTGAGGATTGAGGATTGAGGATTGAGGATTGATGATTGAGGATTGAGGATGTAGGATTGGAGATTGTTTATTGAGTATTCAAGGTTGAGGATTGTGGATTGAGGATTGAGGATTGAGGATTGAGGATTGAGGATTGAAGATCGAGTATTGATGATTGAATATTGAGGATTGAGGATTGAGGTTTGAGGATTGAGGACGAGGACTGACGGCAGAGGATTTAGGTTTGAGGATTGAGGATTGAGGACTGAGGATTGAGGATGAGTGCTAAGCGTCGGGGATTGAGATTCGACGACTGAGGACTGAGGATTGAGGATTGAGAATTGAGGATTGACGATTGAGGATTGAAGATTGAGTATTGATGATTGAATATTGAGGATTGAGGATTGAGGTCTGAGGATTGAGGATTGAGGATTGAGGATTGAGGATTGAGTATTGAAGATTGAGTATTGATGCCTGAGGATTGAGGATCGAGGATTGAGGATTGACGATTGGAGATAGATTATTGAGGATTGAAGATTGAGGATTGAGGATTGAGGATTGAGAATTGAGAATTGAGTATGAGGACTGAGGATTGAGGATTGAGGATTGAGGAATGAGGATTGATGGTTGAGGATTGAGGATTGAGGATTGCGGATTGAAGATTGAGTATTGATGATTGAATATTGAGGATTGAGGATTGAGGTTTGAGGATTGAGGATTGAGGATTGAGGATTGAGGGTTGAGTATTGAGAATTGAGAATTGAGTATGAGGACTGAGGGTTGAGGGTTGAGGTTTGAGGAATGAGGATTGAGGGTTGGGGAATGAGGATTGAGGATTGAGGATTGAGGATTGAGCATTAAAGATTGACTATTGATGCCTGAGGATTGAGGATTGAGGATTGAGGATTGAGGATTGAGGATGGAGGATGAGGGCTGAGGGTTGAGGATTGAGGATTGAGAAATGAGGATTGAGGATTGAGGATTGAAATTGGGGATTATGTATTGAGGATTGAAGAATGAGGATTGAGGAATTATGATTGTGGATTGAGGATTGAAGATTGAGGATTGGGTATTGAGGATTGAAGAATGAGGATTGAGGATTGAGGATTGAGGATTGAGGATTGAAGATTAGTAATGAGGATTGAAGATTGAGGTTTGAGGATTGAGGATTGAGGATTGAGGATTGAGGATTGAGTGTTGAGGGTTGAAGATTGAGGATTGAGGATAGAGGATTGAGGATTGAGGATTGAAGATTGAGTATCGAGGATTGAAGATTGAGTATTGAGTATTGAGGATTGAGGATTCAGGGTTGAAGATTGAGGATTGAGGATTGAGGATTGAGGATCTAGGACTGGAGATTGATTATTGAGTATAGAAGGTTGAGGATTGTGGATTGAGGATTGAGGATTGAGGATTGAGGATTGAGGATTGAGGATTGAGAATTGAGGATTGAGGATTGAGGATTGAAGATTGAGTATTGATGATTGAATATTGAGGATTGAGGATTGAAGATTGAGGATTGAAGATTGAGTATTGAGGATTGAAGATTGAGGATTGAGTATTGAGGATTGAGGATTCAGGGTTGAAGATTGAGGATTGAGGATTGAGGATTGAGGATTGAGGATTGAGGATTGAAGATTGAATATTGATGATTGAATATTGAGGACTGAGGATTGAGGGTTGTGGATTGAGGACGAGGACTGAGGGTTGAATATTGACGTTTGAGGTCTGAGGATTAAGGATTGAGGATTGAGAATTGAGTATTGAGGATTGAGGATTGAAGATTGAGGATTGGGTATTTAGGATTGAAGAATGAGGATTGAGGATTGAGGTTTTAGGATTGAGGATTGAAGATTGAGTATTGATGATTGAATATTGAGGATTGAGGATTGAGGTTTGAGGATTGAGGATGAAGTCTGAGGGTTGAGGATTGAGGATGAAGTCTGAGGGTTGAGGATTGAGGTTTGAGGAACGAGGATTGAGGATTGAGGATTGAGGACTAAGGATTGACGATTGAGTATTGAAGATTGAGGAATGATGAATGAGGATTGACGACTGAGAATTGAGGATAGAGGATTGATGATTGAAGGTTGAGTATTGAGGATTGAATATTGAGGATTGAGGATTGAGGATTGAGGATTGAGGATTGAGGATTGAGGATTGAAGATTGAGTATTGAGTATTGAAGGTTGAGGATTGTGGATTGAGGATTAAGGATTGAGGATTGAATATTGTAGATTGAGTATTGATACCTGAGGATTGAGGATTGAGGATTGAGGATTGAGGATTGAGGATTGAGGATTGAAGATTGACTATTGAGGATTGAAGATTGAGGGTTGAAGATTGCGTATTGATGATCGAATATTGAGGATTGAGGATTGAGGATTGAGGATTGAGGATTGAGGATTGAGGATTGAAGGTTGAGTATTGATGATTGAATATTGAGGATTGAAGAATGAGGATTGAGGATTGAGGATTGAGGATTGAGGATTGAGGATTGAGGATTGAGGATCTAGGATTGGAAATTGATTATTGATTATTGAAGGCTGAGGATTGTGGATTGAGGATTGAGGATTGAGGATTGAGGATTGAGGATTGAGGATTGAGGATTGAGGATTGAGGATTGAGGATTGAGGATTGAGGATCGAAGATTGAGTATTGATGATTGAATATTGAGAATTGAGGATTGAGGTTTGAGGATTGAGGATTGAGGATTGAGGATTGAGGATTGAGTATTGAAGATTGAGTATTGATGCCTGAGGATTGAGGATCGAGGATTGAGGATTGAGGATTGGAGATTGACTATTGAGGATTGAAGATTGAGGATTGAGGATTGAGGATTGAGAATTGAGAATTGAGTATGAGGACTGAGGGTTGAGGGTTGAGGTTTGAGGAATGAGGACTGAGGGATGGGGAATGAGGATTGAGGATTGAGGATTGAGCATTGAAGGTTGAGTATTGATGCCTGAGGATTGAGGATTGAGGATTGATGATTGAGGATCGAGGATTGAAGATTGAGAATTGAGGATTGAAGATCGAGGATTGTGGATTGAGGATTGAGGATGGAGGATGAGGGCTGAGGGTTGAGGATTGAGGATTGAGAAATGAGGATTGAGGATTGAGGATTGAAATTGAGGATTGGGTATTGAGGATTGAAGAATGAGGATTGAGGAATTAGGATTGAGGATTGAGGATTGAGGATTGAAGATTGAGGATTGGGTATTGAGGGTTGAAGAATGAGGATTGAGGATTGAGGATTGAGGATTGAGGATTGAAGATTGAGTGTTGAGGATTGAAGATTGAGGATTGAGGATTCAGGATTGAGGATTGAGGGTTGAAGATTGAGTATTGAGGATTGAAGATTGAGGATTGAGTATTGAGGATTGTGGATTCAGGGTTGAAGATTGAGGATTGAGGATTGAGGATTGAGGATTGAGGATTGCGGATTGAAGATTGAGGATTGGGTATTTAGGATTGAAGAATGAGGATTGAGGATTGAGGTCTGAGGATTGAGGATTGAAGATTGAGTATTGATGATTGAATATTGAGGGTTGAGGATTAAGGTTTGAGGATGGAGGATGAAGACTGAGGGTTGAGGATTGAGGTTTGAGGAACGAAGATTGAGGATTGAGGGTTGAGGACTAATGATTGACGATTGAGTATTGAAGATTGAGGATTGATGACTGAGGATTGACGACTGAGAATTGAGGATTGAGGATTGATGATTGAAGATTGAGTATTGAGGATTGAGGATTGAGGATTGATGATTGAGGATCGAGGATTGAAGATTGAGAATTGAGGATTGAAGATCGAGGATTGTGGATTGAGGATTGAGGATGGAGGATGAGGGCTGAGGGTTGAGGATTGAGGATTGAGAAATGAGAATTGAGGATTGAGGATTGAAATTGAGGATTGGGTATTGAGGATTGAAGAATGAGGATTGAGGAATTAGGATTGAGGATTGAGGATTGAGGATTGAAGATTGAGGATTGGGTATTGAGGGTTGAAGAATGAGGATTGAGGATTGAGGATTGAGGATTGAGAGTTGAAGATTTAGTGTTGAGGATTGAAGATTGAGGATTGAGGATTGAGGATTGAGGTTTGAGGAATGAGGATTGAGTGTTGGGTAATGAGGATTGAGGATTGAGGATTGAGGATTGAGCATTGAAGATTGAGGATTGATGACTGAGGATTGACGACTGAGGATTGAGGATTGAGGATTGCTGATTGAAGATTGAGTATTGAGGATTGAATATTGCGGATTGAGGATTGAGGATTGAGGATTGAGAATTGAGGATTGAGGATTGAGGATTGAAGATTGAGTATTGAGTGTTGAAGGTTGAGGATTGTGGATTGAGAATTAAGGATTGAGGATTGAATATTGTAGATTGAGTATTGATGCCTGAGGATTGAGGATTGAGGATTGAGGGTTGAGGATTGAGGATTGAAGATTGAGTATTGAGGATTGAAGATTGAGGGTTGAAGATTGAGTATTGATGATTGAATATTGACGATTGAGGATTGAGGATTGAGGATTGAGGATTGAGGATAGAGGATTGAGGATTGAAGATTGAGTATTGATGATTGAATATTGAGGATTGAGGATTGAGGTTTGAGGATTGAGGACGAGGACTGACGGTTGAGGATTTAGGTTTGAGGATTGAGGATTGAGGACTGAGGATTGAGGATGAGTGCTAAGCGTCGGGGATTGAGGTTCGACGACTGAGGACTGAGGATTGAGGATTGAGAATTGTGGATTGATGTTTGAGGATTGAAGATTGAGGAATGGGTATTGAGGATTGAAGAATGAGGATTGAGAATTGAGGATTGAGGATTGAGGATTGAAGATTGAGTATTGATGATTGAATATTGAGGATTGAGGATTGAGGATTGAGGATTGAAGATTGAGTATTGAGGATTGAAGATTGAGGATTGAGTATTGAAGATTGAGGATTCAGGGTTGAAAATTAAGGATTGAGGATTGAGGATTGAGGATTGAGGAGTGAGGATTGAGGATTGAAGATTGAATATTGATGATTGAATATTGAGAATTGAGGATTGATGGTTGTGGATTGAGGACGAGGACTGAGGGTTGAATATTGATGCTTGAGGTCTGAGGATTAAGGATTGAGGATTGAGAATTGAGTATTGAGGATTGAGGATTGAAGATTGAGGATTGGGTGTTTAGTATTGAAGAATGAGGATTGAGGATTGAGGTTTGAGGATTGAGGATTGAAGATTGAGTATTGATGATTGAATATTGAGGGTTGAGGATTGAGGTTTGAGGATTGAGGATGAAGACTGAGGGTTGAGGATTGAGGTTTGAGGAACGAGGATTGAGGATTGAGGATTGAGGACTAAGGACTGACGATTGAGTATTGAAGATTGAGGATTGATGACTGAGGATTGACTACTGAGAATTGAGGATTGAGGATTGATGATTGAAGATTGAGTATTGAGGATTGAATATTGAGGATTGAGGATTGAGGATTGAGGATTGAGGATTGAGGATTGAGGATTGAAGATTGAGTATTGAGTATTGAAGGTTGAGGATTGTGGATTGAGGATTAAGGATAGTGGATTGAATATTGTAGATTGAGTATTGATGCCTGAGGATTGGGGATTGAGGATTGAGGATTGAGGATTGAGGATTGAAGGTTGAGTATTGAGGATTGAAGATTGAGGATTGAAGATTGAGTATTGATGATTGAATATTGAGGATTGAGGATTGAGGATTGAGGATTGAGGATTGGGTATTGAGGATTGAGTAATGAGGATTGAGGATTGAGGTTTGAGGATTGAGGATTGAAGATTGAGTATTGATGATTGAATATTGAGGATTGAGGATTGAGGATTGAGGATTGAGTATTGAGGATTGAGGATTGAAGATTGAGTATTGAGGATTGAAGATTGAGGATTGAAAATTGAGGATTGATGATTGATGATTGAATATTGAGGATTGAGGATTGAGGATTGAGGATTGAGGATTGGGTATTGAGGATTGAGTAATGAGGATTGAGGATTGAGGTTTGAGGATTGAGGAATGCAGATTGAGTATTGAGGATTGAAGATTGAGGATTGAGGATTGAGGATTGAGGAATGAGGATTGAAGATTGAGTATTGAGGATTGAAGATTGAGGATAGAGGATTGGGTACTGAGGATGGAGAATGAGGGCTGAGGGTTGAGGATTGAGGATTGAGTAATGAGGATTGAGGATTGAGGATTGAGGATTGAGGATTGAAGATTGAGTGTTGAGGATTGAAGATTGAGGATTGAGGATTGACGATTGAGGATTAATGATTGAGGATCGAGGATTGAAGATTGAGAATTGAGGATTGAAGATTGAGGATTGAGGATTGAGGATTGAGGATGGAGGATGAGGGCTGAGGGTTGAGGATTGAGGATTGAGAAATGAGGATTGAGGATTGAGGATTGAAATTGAGGATTGGGTATTGAGGATTGAGGATTGTGGATTGAAGTTTGAATATTGATGATTGAATATTGAGGACTGAGGATTGAGGGTTGTGGATCGAGGACGAGTACTGAGGGTTGAATATTGATGTTTGGGGTCTGAGGATTAAGGATTGAGGATAGAGAATTGAGGATTGAGGATTGAGGATTGAAGATTGAGGATTGGGTATTTAGGATTGAAGAATGAGGATTGAGGATTGAGGTTTGAGGATTGAGGATTGAAGATTGAGTATTGATGATTGAATATTGAGGATTGAGGATTGAGGATTGAGGATTGAGGATGAAGACTGAGGGTTGAGGATTGAGGTTTGAGGAACGAGGATTGAGGATTGAGGGTTGAGGACTAAGGATTGACGATTGAGTATTGAAGATTGAGGATTGATGACTGAGGATTGACGACTGAGAATTGAGGATTGAGGATTGCTGATTGAAGGTTGAGTATTGAGGATTGAATATTGAGGATTGAGGATTGAGGATTGAGGATTGAGAATTGAGGATTGAGGATTGAAGATTGAGTATTGAGTATTGAAGGTTGAGGATTGTGGATTGAGGATTAAGGATTGAGGATTGAATATTGTAGATTGAGTATTGATGCCTGAGGATTGAGGATTGAGGATTGAGGATTGAGGATTGAGGATTGAGGATTGAAGATTGACTATTGAGGATTGATGATTGAGGGTTGAAGATTGCGTATTGATGATTGAATATTGAGGATTGAGGATTGAGGATTGAGGATTGAGGATTGAGGATTGAGGATTGAAGATTGAGTATTGAGGATTGAATATTGCGGATTGAGGATTGAGGATTGAGGATTGAGGATTGAGGATTGAGGATTGAAGATTGAGTATTGAGTATTGAAGGTTGAGGATTGTGGATTGGGGATTAAGGATTGAGGATTGAATATTGAAGATTGAGTATTGATGCCTGAGGATTGAGGATTGAGGATTGAGGATTGAGGATTGAGGATTGAAGATTGAGTATTGAGGATTGAAGATTGAGGTTTGAAAATTGAGTATTGATGATTGAATATTGAGGATTGAGGATTGAGGATTGAGGATTGAGGATTGAGGATTGACGATTGAAGATTGAGTATTGATGATTGAATATTGAGGATTGAGGTTTGAGGTTTGAGGATTGAGGATTGAGGATTGAGGATTGAGGATTGAGTATTGAAGATTGAGTATTGATGCCTGAGGATTGAGTATCGAGGATTGAGGATTGAGGATTGGAGATTGATTATTGAGGAATGAAGATTGAGGATTGAGGATTGAGAATTGAGAATTGAGAATTGAGTATGAGGACTGAGGGTTGAGAATTGAGGTTTGAGGAATGAGGATTGAGGGTTGGGTAATGAGGATTGAGGATTGAGGATTGATGATTGAACATTGAAGATTGAGTATTGATGCCTGAGGATTGATGATTGAGGATTGATGATTGAGAATCGAGGATTGAAGATTGAGAATTGAGGATTGAAGATTGAGGATTGAGGATTGAGGATTAAGGATTGAGGATTGAGGATTGAGGATTGAGGATTGAAGATTGAGTATTGAGTATTGAAGGTCGAGGATTGTGGATTGAGGATCAAGGATAGTGGATTGAATATTGTAGATTGAGTATTGATGCCTGAGGATTGAGGATTGAGGATTGAGGATTGAGGATTGAGGATTGAAGGTTGAGTATTGAGGATTGAAGATTGAGGATTGAAGATTGAGTATTGGTGATTGAATATTGAGGATTGAGGATTGAGGATTGAGGATTGAGGATTGGGAATTGAGGATTGAGTAATGAGGATTGAGGATTGAAGATTGAGTATTGATGATTGAATATTGAGGATTGAGGATTGAGGTTTGAGGATTGAGGATTGAGGATTGAGGATTGAAGATTGAGTATTGAGGATTGAAGATTGAGGATTGAAGATTGAGTATTGATGATTGAATGTTGAGGATTGAGGATTGAGGATTGAGGATTGAGGATTGTGTATTGAGGTTTGAGGAATGAGGATTGAGGATTGATGTTTGAGGATTGAGGATTGCAGATTGAGTATTGAGGATTGAAGATTGAGGATTGAGGATTGAGGATTGAGGAATGAGGATTGAAGATTGAAGATTGAGTATTGATGATTGAATATTGAGGATTGAGGATTGAGGTTTGAGGATTGAGGATTGAGGATTGAGGATTGAGGATTGGAGATTGATTATTGAGGATTGAAGATTGAGGATTGAGGATTGAGGATTGAGAATTGAGAATTGAGTATGAGGACTGAGGGTTGAGGATTGAGGTTTGAGGAATGAGGATTGAGGGTTGGGGAGTGAGGATTGAGGATTGAGGATTGAGGATTGAGCATTGAAGATTGAGTATTGATGCCTGAGGATTGAGGATAGAGGATTGATGATTGAGGATCGAGGATTGAAGATTGAGAATTGAGGATTGAAGATTGAGGATTGAGGATTGAGGATTGAGGATGGAGGATGAGGGCTGAGGGTTGAGGATTGAGGATTGAGAAATGAGGATTGAGGATTGAGGATTGAAATTGGGGATTATGTATTGAGGATTGAAGAATGAGGATTGAGGAATTATGATTGTGGATTGAGGATTGAAGATTGAGGATTGGGTATTGAGGATTGAAGAATGAGGATTGCGGATTGAGGATTGAGGATTGAGGATTGAAGATTAGTAATGAGGATTGAAGATTGAGGTTTGAGGATTGAGGATTGAGGATTGAGGATTGAGGATTGAGTGTTGAGGGTTGAAGATTGAGGATTGAGGATAGAGGATTGAGGATTGAGGATTGAAGATTGAGTATCGAGGATTGAAGATTGAGTATTGAGTATTGAGGATTGAGGATTCAGGGTTGAAGATTGAGGATTGAGGATTGAGGATTGAGGATCTAGGATTGGAGATTGACTATTGAGTATAGAAGGTTGAGGATTGTGGATTGAGGATTGAGGATTGAGGATTGAGGATTGAGGATTGAGGATTGAGAATTGAGGATTGAGGATTGAGGATTGAAGATTGAGTATTGATGATTGAATATTGAGGATTGAGGATTGAAGATTGAGGATTGAAGATTGAGTATTGAGGATTGAAGATTGAGGATTGAGTATTGAGGATTGAGGATTCAGGGTTGAAGATTGAGGATTGAGGATTGAGGATTGAGGATTGAGGATTGAGGATTGAAGATTGAATATTGATGATTGAATATTGAGGACTGAGGATTGAGGGTTGTGGATTGAGGACGAGGACTGAGGGTTGAATATTGACGTTTGAGGTCTGAGGATTAAGGATTGAGGATTGAGAATTGAGTATTGAGGATTGAGGATTGAAGATTGAGGATTGGGTATTTAGGATTGAAGAATGAGGATTGAGGATTGAGGTTTTAGGATTGAGGATTGAAGATTGAGTATTGATGATTGAATATTGAGGATTGAGGATTGAGGTTTGAGGATTGAGGATGAAGTCTGAGGGTTGAGGATTGAGGATGAAGTCTGAGGGTTGAGGATTGAGGTTTGAGGAACGAGGATTGAGGATTGAGGATTGAGGACTAAGGATTGACGATTGAGTATTGAAGATTGAGGAATGATGAATGAGGATTGACGACTGAGAATTGAGGATAGAGGATTGATGATTGAAGGTTGAGTATTGAGGATTGAATATTGAGGATTGAGGATTGAGGATTGAGGATTGAGGATTGAGGATTGAGGATTGAAGATTGAGTATTGAGTATTGAAGGTTGAGGATTGTGGATTGAGGATTAAGGATTGAGGATTGAATATTGTAGATTGAGTATTGATACCTGAGGATTGAGGATTGAGGATTGAGGATTGAGGATTGAGGATTGAGGATTGAAGATTGACTATTGAGGATTGAAGATTGAGGGTTGAAGATTGCGTATTGATGATCGAATATTGAGGATTGAGGATTGAGGATTGAGGATTGAGGATTGAGGATTGAGGATTGAAGGTTGAGTATTGATGATTGAATATTGAGGATTGAAGAATGAGGATTGAGGATTGAGGATTGAGGATTGAGGATTGAGGATTGAGGATTGAGGATCTAGGATTGGAAATTGATTATTGATTATTGAAGGCTGAGGATTGTGGATTGAGGATTGAGGATTGAGGATTGAGGATTGAGGATTGAGGATTGAGGATTGAGGATTGAGGATTGAGGATTGAGGATTGAGGATCGAAGATTGAGTATTGATGATTGAATATTGAGAATTGAGGATTGAGGTTTGAGGATTGAGGATTGAGGATTGAGGATTGAGGATTGAGTATTGAAGATTGAGTATTGATGCCTGAGGATTGAGGATCGAGGATTGAGGATTGAGGATTGGAGATTGACTATTGAGGATTGAAGATTGAGGATTGAGGATTGAGGATTGAGAATTGAGAATTGAGTATGAGGACTGAGGGTTGAGGGTTGAGGTTTGAGGAATGAGGACTGAGGGATGGGGAATGAGGATTGAGGATTGAGGATTGAGCATTGAAGGTTGAGTATTGATGCCTGAGGATTGAGGATTGAGGATTGATGATTGAGGATCGAGGATTGAAGATTGAGAATTGAGGATTGAAGATCGAGGATTGTGGATTGAGGATTGAGGATGGAGGATGAGGGCTGAGGGTTGAGGATTGAGGATTGAGAAATGAGGATTGAGGATTGAGGATTGAAATTGAGGATTGGGTATTGAGGATTGAAGAATGAGGATTGAGGAATTAGGATTGAGGATTGAGGATTGAGGATTGAAGATTGAGGATTGGGTATTGAGGGTTGAAGAATGAGGATTGAGGATTGAGGATTGAGGATTGAGGATTGAGGATTGAGGATTGAGGATTGAGGATTGAAGATTGAATATTTATGATTGAATATTGAGGACTGAGGATTGAGGGTTGTGTATTGAGGACGAGGACTGAGGGTTGAATATTGACGGTTTGAGGTCTGAGGATTAAGGATTGAGGATTGAGAATTGAGTATTGAGGATTGAGGATTGAAGATTGAGGATTGGGTATTTAGGATTGAAGAATGAGGACTGAGGATTAAGGTTTTAGGATTGAGGATTGAAGATTGAGTATTGATGATTGAATATTGAGGATTGAGGATTGAGGTTTGAGGATTGAGGATGAAGTCTGAGGGTTGAGGATTGAGGTTTGAGGAACGAGGATTGAGGATCGAGGATTGAGGACTAAGGATTGGCGATTGAGTATTGAAGATTGAGGATTGGTGACTGAGGATTGACGACTGAGACTTTAGGATTGATGATTGAGGACTGAGGATTGAAGTTTGAGTATTGAGTATTGAAGGTTGAGGACTGTGGATTGAGGATTAAGGATTGAGGATTGAATATTGTAGATTGAGTATTGATGCCTGAGGATTGAGGATTGAGGATTGAGGATTGAGGATTGAGGATTGAAGATTGAGAATTGAGGATTGAAGATTGAGGTTTGAAGATTGATTATTGATGATTGAATACTGAGGATTGAGGATTGAGGAGTGAGGATTGAGGATTGAGGATTGAGGATAGAGGATTGATGATTGAGGATCGAGGATTGAAGATTGAGAATTGAGGATTGAAGATTGAGGATTGAGGATTGAGGACTGAGGATGGAGGATGAGGGCTGAGGGTTGAGGATTGAGGATTGAGAAATGAGGATTGAGGATTGAGGATTGAAATTGGGGATTATGTATTGAGGATTGAAGAATGAGGATTGAGGAATTATGATTGTGGATTGAGGATTGAAGATTGAGGATTGGGTATTGAGGATTGAAGAATGAGGATTGAGGATTGAGGATTGAGGATTGAGGATTGAAGATTAGTAATGAGGATTGAAGATTGAGGTTTGAGGATTGAGGATTGAGGATTGAGGATTGAGGATTGAGTGTTGAGGGTTGAAGATTGAGGATTGAGGATAGAGGATTGAGGATTGAGGATTGAAGATTGAGTATCGAGGATTGAAGATTGAGTATTGAGTATTGAGGATTGAGGATTCAGGGTTGAAGATTGAGGATTGAGGATTGAGGATTGAGGATCTAGGACTGGAGATTGATTATTGAGTATAGAAGGTTGAGGATTGTGGATTGAGGATTGAGGATTGAGGATTGAGGATTGAGGATTGAGGATTGAGAATTGAGGATTGAGGATTGAGGATTGAAGATTGAGTATTGATGATTGAATATTGAGGATTGAGGATTGAAGATTGAGGATTGAAGATTGAGTATTGAGGATTGAAGATTGAGGATTGAGTATTGAGGATTGAGGATTCAGGGTTGAAGATTGAGGATTGAGGATTGAGGATTGAGGATTGAGGATTGAGGATTGAAGATTGAATATTGATGATTGAATATTGAGGACTGAGGATTGAGGGTTGTGGATTGAGGACGAGGACTGAGGGTTGAATATTGACGTTTGAGGTCTGAGGATTAAGGATTGAGGATTGAGAATTGAGTATTGAGGATTGAGGATTGAAGATTGAGGATTGGGTATTTAGGATTGAAGAATGAGGATTGAGGATTGAGGTTTTAGGATTGAGGATTGAAGATTGAGTATTGATGATTGAATATTGAGGATTGAGGATTGAGGTTTGAGGATTGAGGATGAAGTCTGAGGGTTGAGGATTGAGGATGAAGTCTGAGGGTTGAGGATTGAGGTTTGAGGAACGAGGATTGAGGATTGAGGATTGAGGACTAAGGATTGACGATTGAGTATTGAAGATTGAGGAATGATGAATGAGGATTGACGACTGAGAATTGAGGATAGAGGATTGATGATTGAAGGTTGAGTATTGAGGATTGAATATTGAGGATTGAGGATTGAGGATTGAGGATTGAGGATTGAGGATTGAGGATTGAAGATTGAGTATTGAGTATTGAAGGTTGAGGATTGTGGATTGAGGATTAAGGATTGAGGATTGAATATTGTAGATTGAGTATTGATACCTGAGGATTGAGGATTGAGGATTGAGGATTGAGGATTGAGGATTGAGGATTGAAGATTGACTATTGAGGATTGAAGATTGAGGGTTGAAGATTGCGTATTGATGATCGAATATTGAGGATTGAGGATTGAGGATTGAGGATTGAGGATTGAGGATTGAGGATTGAAGGTTGAGTATTGATGATTGAATATTGAGGATTGAAGAATGAGGATTGAGGATTGAGGATTGAGGATTGAGGATTGAGGATTGAGGATTGAGGATCTAGGATTGGAAATTGATTATTGATTATTGAAGGCTGAGGATTGTGGATTGAGGATTGAGGATTGAGGATTGAGGATTGAGGATTGAGGATTGAGGATTGAGGATTGAGGATTGAGGATTGAGGATTGAGGATCGAAGATTCAGTATTGATGATTGAATATTGAGAATTGAGGATTGAGGTTTGAGGATTGAGGATTGAGGATTGAGGATTGAGGATTGAGTATTGAAGATTGAGTATTGATGCCTGAGGATTGAGGATCGAGGATTGAGGATTGAGGATTGGAGATTGACTATTGAGGATTGAAGATTGAGGATTGAGGATTGAGGATTGAGAATTGAGAATTGAGTATGAGGACTGAGGGTTGAGGGTTGAGGTTTGAGGAATGAGGACTGAGGGATGGGGAATGAGGATTGAGGATTGAGGATTGAGCATTGAAGGTTGAGTATTGATGCCTGAGGATTGAGGATTGAGGATTGATGATTGAGGATCGAGGATTGAAGATTGAGAATTGAGGATTGAAGATCGAGGATTGTGGATTGAGGATTGAGGATGGAGGATGAGGGCTGAGGGTTGAGGATTGAGGATTGAGAAATGAGGATTGAGGATTGAGGATTGAAATTGAGGATTGGGTATTGAGGATTGAAGAATGAGGATTGAGGAATTAGGATTGAGGATTGAGGATTGAGGATTGAAGATTGAGGATTGGGTATTGAGGGTTGAAGAATGAGGATTGAGGATTGAGGATTGAGGATTGAGGATTGAAGATTGAGTGTTGAGGATTGAAGATTGAGGATTGAGGATTCAGGATTGAGGATTGAGGGTTGAAGATTGAGTATTGAGGATTGAAGATTGAGGATTGAGTATTGAGGATTGTGGATTCAGGGTTGAAGATTGAGGATTGAGGATTGAGGATTGAGGATTGAGGATTGCGGATTGAAGATTGAGGATTGGGTATTTAGGATTGAAGAATGAGGATTGAGGATTGAGGTCTGAGGATTGAGGATTGAAGATTGAGTATTGATGATTGAATATTGAGGGTTGAGGATTAAGGTTTGAGGATGGAGGATGAAGACTGAGGGTTGAGGATTGAGGTTTGAGGAACGAAGATTGAGGATTGAGGGTTGAGGACTAATGATTGACGATTGAGTATTGAAGATTGAGGATTGATGACTGAGGATTGACGACTGAGAATTGAGGATTGAGGATTGATGATTGAAGATTGAGTATTGAGGATTGAGGATTGAGGATTGATGATTGAGGATCGAGGATTGAAGATTGAGAATTGAGGATTGAAGATCGAGGATTGTGGATTGAGGATTGAGGATGGAGGATGAGGGCTGAGGGTTGAGGATTGAGGATTGAGAAATGAGAATTGAGGATTGAGGATTGAAATTGAGGATTGGGTATTGAGGATTGAAGAATGAGGATTGAGGAATTAGGATTGAGGATTGAGGATTGAGGATTGAAGATTGAGGATTGGGTATTGAGGGTTGAAGAATGAGGATTGAGGATTGAGGATTGAGGATTGAGAGTTGAAGATTTAGTGTTGAGGATTGAAGATTGAGGATTGAGGATTGAGGATTGAGGTTTGAGGAATGAGGATTGAGTGTTGGGTAATGAGGATTGAGGATTGAGGATTGAGGATTGAGCATTGAAGATTGAGGATTGATGACTGAGGATTGACGACTGAGGATTGAGGATTGAGGATTGCTGATTGAAGATTGAGTATTGAGGATTGAATATTGCGGATTGAGGATTGAGGATTGAGGATTGAGAATTGAGGATTGAGGATTGAGGATTGAAGATTGAGTATTGAGTGTTGAAGGTTGAGGATTGTGGATTGAGAATTAAGGATTGAGGATTGAATATTGTAGATTGAGTATTGATGCCTGAGGATTGAGGATTGAGGATTGAGGGTTGAGGATTGAGGATTGAAGATTGAGTATTGAGGATTGAAGATTGAGGGTTGAAGATTGAGTATTGATGATTGAATATTGACGATTGAGGATTGAGGATTGAGGATTGAGGATTGAGGATAGAGGATTGAGGATTGAAGATTGAGTATTGATGATTGAATATTGAGGATTGAGGATTGAGGTTTGAGGATTGAGGACGAGGACTGACGGTTGAGGATTTAGGTTTGAGGATTGAGGATTGAGGACTGAGGATTGAGGATGAGTGCTAAGCGTCGGGGATTGAGGTTCGACGACTGAGGACTGAGGATTGAGGATTGAGAATTGTGGATTGATGTTTGAGGATTGAAGATTGAGGAATGGGTATTGAGGATTGAAGAATGAGGATTGAGAATTGAGGATTGAGGATTGAGGATTGAAGATTGAGTATTGATGATTGAATATTGAGGATTGAGGATTGAGGATTGAGGATTGAAGATTGAGTATTGAGGATTGAAGATTGAGGATTGAGTATTGAAGATTGAGGATTCAGGGTTGAAAATTAAGGATTGAGGATTGAGGATTGAGGATTGAGGATTGAGGATTGAGGATTGAAGATTGAATATTGATGATTGAATATTGAGAATTGAGGATTGATGGTTGTGGATTGAGGACGAGGACTGAGGGTTGAATATTGATGCTTGAGGTCTGAGGATTAAGGATTGAGGATTGAGAATTGAGTATTGAGGATTGAGGATTGAAGATTGAGGATTGGGTGTTTAGTATTGAAGAATGAGGATTGAGGATTGAGGTTTGAGGATTGAGGATTGAAGATTGAGTATTGATGATTGAATATTGAGGGTTGAGGATTGAGGTTTGAGGATTGAGGATGAAGACTGAGGGTTGAGGATTGAGGTTTGAGGAACGAGGATTGAGGATTGAGGATTGAGGACTAAGGACTGACGATTGAGTATTGAAGATTGAGGATTGATGACTGAGGATTGACTACTGAGAATTGAGGATTGAGGATTGATGATTGAAGATTGAGTATTGAGGATTGAATATTGAGGATTGAGGATTGAGGATTGAGGATTGAGGATTGAGGATTGAGGATTGAAGATTGAGTATTGAGTATTGAAGGTTGAGGATTGTGGATTGAGGATTAAGGATAGTGGATTGAATATTGTAGATTGAGTATTGATGCCTGAGGATTGGGGATTGAGGATTGAGGATTGAGGATTGAGGATTGAAGGTTGAGTATTGAGGATTGAAGATTGAGGATTGAAGATTGAGTATTGATGATTGAATATTGAGGATTGAGGATTGAGGATTGAGGATTGAGGATTGGGTATTGAGGATTGAGTAATGAGGATTGAGGATTGAGGTTTGAGGATTGAGGATTGAAGATTGAGTATTGATGATTGAATATTGAGGATTGAGGATTGAGGATTGAGGATTGAGTATTGAGGATTGAGGATTGAAGATTGAGTATTGAGGATTGAAGATTGAGGATTGAAAATTGAGGATTGATGATTGATGATTGAATATTGAGGATTGAGGATTGAGGATTGAGGATTGAGGATTGGGTATTGAGGATTGAGTAATGAGGATTGAGGATTGAGGTTTGAGGATTGAGGAATGCAGATTGAGTATTGAGGATTGAAGATTGAGGATTGAGGATTGAGGATTGAGGAATGAGGATTGAAGATTGAGTATTGAGGATTGAAGATTGAGGATAGAGGATTGGGTACTGAGGATGGAGAATGAGGGCTGAGGGTTGAGGATTGAGGATTGAGTAATGAGGATTGAGGATTGAGGATTGAGGATTGAGGATTGAAGATTGAGTGTTGAGGATTGAAGATTGAGGATTGAGGATTGACGATTGAGGATTAATGATTGAGGATCGAGGATTGAAGATTGAGAATTGAGGATTGAAGATTGAGGATTGAGGATTGAGGATTGAGGATGGAGGATGAGGGCTGAGGGTTGAGGATTGAGGATTGAGAAATGAGGATTGAGGATTGAGGATTGAAATTGAGGATTGGGTATTGAGGATTGAGGATTGTGGATTGAAGTTTGAATATTGATGATTGAATATTGAGGACTGAGGATTGAGGGTTGTGGATCGAGGACGAGTACTGAGGGTTGAATATTGATGTTTGGGGTCTGAGGATTAAGGATTGAGGATAGAGAATTGAGGATTGAGGATTGAGGATTGAAGATTGAGGATTGGGTATTTAGGATTGAAGAATGAGGATTGAGGATTGAGGTTTGAGGATTGAGGATTGAAGATTGAGTATTGATGATTGAATATTGAGGATTGAGGATTGAGGATTGAGGATTGAGGATGAAGACTGAGGGTTGAGGATTGAGGTTTGAGGAACGAGGATTGAGGATTGAGGGTTGAGGACTAAGGATTGACGATTGAGTATTGAAGATTGAGGATTGATGACTGAGGATTGACGACTGAGAATTGAGGATTGAGGATTGCTGATTGAAGGTTGAGTATTGAGGATTGAATATTGAGGATTGAGGATTGAGGATTGAGGATTGAGAATTGAGGATTGAGGATTGAAGATTGAGTATTGAGTATTGAAGGTTGAGGATTGTGGATTGAGGATTAAGGATTGAGGATTGAATATTGTAGATTGAGTATTGATGCCTGAGGATTGAGGATTGAGGATTGAGGATTGAGGATTGAGGATTGAGGATTGAAGATTGACTATTGAGGATTGATGATTGAGGGTTGAAGATTGCGTATTGATGATTGAATATTGAGGATTGAGGATTGAGGATTGAGGATTGAGGATTGAGGATTGAGGATTGAAGATTGAGTATTGAGGATTGAATATTGCGGATTGAGGATTGAGGATTGAGGATTGAGGATTGAGGATTGAGGATTGAAGATTGAGTATTGAGTATTGAAGGTTGAGGATTGTGGATTGGGGATTAAGGATTGAGGATTGAATATTGAAGATTGAGTATTGATGCCTGAGGATTGAGGATTGAGGATTGAGGATTGAGGATTGAGGATTGAAGATTGAGTATTGAGGATTGAAGATTGAGGTTTGAAAATTGAGTATTGATGATTGAATATTGAGGATTGAGGATTGAGGATTGAGGATTGAGGATTGAGGATTGACGATTGAAGATTGAGTATTGATGATTGAATATTGAGGATTGAGGTTTGAGGTTTGAGGATTGAGGATTGAGGATTGAGGATTGAGGATTGAGTATTGAAGATTGAGTATTGATGCCTGAGGATTGAGTATCGAGGATGGAGGATTGAGGATTGGAGATTGATTATTGAGGAATGAAGATTGAGGATTGAGGATTGAGAATTGAGAATTGAGAATTGAGTATGAGGACTGAGGGTTGAGAATTGAGGTTTGAGGAATGAGGATTGAGGGTTGGGTAATGAGGATTGAGGATTGAGGATTGATGATTGAACATTGAAGATTGAGTATTGATGCCTGAGGATTGATGATTGAGGATTGATGATTGAGAATCGAGGATTGAAGATTGAGAATTGAGGATTGAAGATTGAGGATTGAGGATTGAGGATTAAGGATTGAGGATTGAGGATTGAGGATTGAGGATTGAAGATTGAGTATTGAGTATTGAAGGTCGAGGATTGTGGATTGAGGATCAAGGATAGTGGATTGAATATTGTAGATTGAGTATTGATGCCTGAGGATTGAGGATTGAGGATTGAGGATTGAGGATTGAGGATTGAAGGTTGAGTATTGAGGATTGAAGATTGAGGATTGAAGATTGAGTATTGGTGATTGAATATTGAGGATTGAGGATTGAGGATTGAGGATTGAGGATTGGGTATTGAGGATTGAGTAATGAGGATTGAGGATTGAAGATTGAGTATTGATGATTGAATATTGAGGATTGAGGATTGAGGTTTGAGGATTGAGGATTGAGGATTGAGGATTGAAGATTGAGTATTGAGGATTGAAGATTGAGGATTGAAGATTGAGTATTGATGATTGAATGTTGAGGATTGAGGATTGAGGATTGAGGATTGAGGATTGTGTATTGAGGTTTGAGGAATGAGGATTGAGGATTGATGTTTGAGGATTGAGGATTGCAGATTGAGTATTGAGGATTGAAGATTGAGGATTGAGGATTGATGATTGAGGATCGAGGATTGAAGATTGAGAATTGAGGATTGAAGATCGAGGATTGTGGATTGAGGATTGAGGATGGAGGATGAGGGCTGAGGGTTGAGGATTGAGGATTGAGAAATGAGGATTGAGGATTGAGGATTGAAATTGAGGATTGGGTATTGAGGATTGAAGAATGAGGATTGAGGAATTAGGATTGAGGATTGAGGATTGAGGATTGAAGATTGAGGATTGGGTATTGAGGGTTGAAGAATGAGGATTGAGGATTGAGGATTGAGGATTGAGGATTGAGGATTGAGGATTGAGGATTGAGGATTGAAGATTGAATATTTATGATTGAATATTGAGGACTGAGGATTGAGGGTTGTGTATTGAGGACGAGGACTGAGGGTTGAATATTGACGGTTTGAGGTCTGAGGATTAAGGATTGAGGATTGAGAATTGAGTATTGAGGATTGAGGATTGAAGATTGAGGATTGGGTATTTAGGATTGAAGAATGAGGACTGAGGATTAAGGTTTTAGGATTGAGGATTGAAGATTGAGTATTGATGATTGAATATTGAGGATTGAGGATTGAGGTTTGAGGATTGAGGATGAAGTCTGAGGGTTGAGGATTGAGGTTTGAGGAACGAGGATTGAGGATCGAGGATTGAGGACTAAGGATTGGCGATTGAGTATTGAAGATTGAGGATTGGTGACTGAGGATTGACGACTGAGACTTTAGGATTGATGATTGAGGACTGAGGATTGAAGTTTGAGTATTGAGTATTGAAGGTTGAGGACTGTGGATTGAGGATTAAGGATTGAGGATTGAATATTGTAGATTGAGTATTGATGCCTGAGGATTGAGGATTGAGGATTGAGGATTGAGGATTGAGGATTGAAGATTGAGAATTGAGGATTGAAGATTGAGGTTTGAAGATTGATTATTGATGATTGAATACTGAGGATTGAGGATTGAGGAGTGAGGATTGAGGATTGAGGATTGAGGATTGAAGATTGAGTATTGATGATTGAATATTGAGGATTGAGGATTGAGGTTTGAGGATTGAGGATTGAGGATTGAGGATTGAGGATTGGAGATTGATTATTGAGGATTGAAGATTGAGGATTGAGGATTGAGGATTGAGAATTGAGAATTGAGTATGAGGACTGAGGGTTGAGGATTGAGGTTTGAGGAATGAGGATTGAGGGTTGGGGAGTGAGGATTGAGGATTGAGGATTGAGGATTGAGCATTGAAGATTGAGTATTGATGCCTGAGGATTGAGGATAGAGGATTGATGATTGAGGATCGAGGATTGAAGATTGAGAATTGAGGATTGAAGATTGAGGATTGAGGATTGAGGATTGAGGATGGAGGATGAGGGCTGAGGGTTGAGGATTGAGGATTGAGAAATGAGGATTGAGGATTGAGGATTGAAATTGGGGATTATGTATTGAGGATTGAAGAATGAGGATTGAGGAATTATGATTGTGGATTGAGGATTGAAGATTGAGGATTGGGTATTGAGGATTGAAGAATGAGGATTGAGGATTGAGGATTGAGGATTGAGGATTGAAGATTAGTAATGAGGATTGAAGATTGAGGTTTGAGGATTGAGGATTGAGGATTGAGGATTGAGGATTGAGTGTTGAGGGTTGAAGATTGAGGATTGAGGATAGAGGATTGAGGATTGAGGATTGAAGATTGAGTATCGAGGATTGAAGATTGAGTATTGAGTATTGAGGATTGAGGATTCAGGGTTGAAGATTGAGGATTGAGGATTGAGGATTGAGGATCTAGGACTGGAGATTGATTATTGAGTATAGAAGGTTGAGGATTGTGGATTGAGGATTGAGGATTGAGGATTGAGGATTGAGGATTGAGGATTGAGAATTGAGGATTGAGGATTGAGGATTGAAGATTGAGTATTGATGATTGAATATTGAGGATTGAGGATTGAAGATTGAGGATTGAAGATTGAGTATTGAGGATTGAAGATTGAGGATTGAGTATTGAGGATTGAGGATTCAGGGTTGAAGATTGAGGATTGAGGATTGAGGATTGAGGATTGAGGATTGAGGATTGAAGATTGAATATTGATGATTGAATATTGAGGACTGAGGATTGAGGGTTGTGGATTGAGGACGAGGACTGAGGGTTGAATATTGACGTTTGAGGTCTGAGGATTAAGGATTGAGGATTGAGAATTGAGTATTGAGGATTGAGGATTGAAGATTGAGGATTGGGTATTTAGGATTGAAGAATGAGGATTGAGGATTGAGGTTTTAGGATTGAGGATTGAAGATTGAGTATTGATGATTGAATATTGAGGATTGAGGATTGAGGTTTGAGGATTGAGGATGAAGTCTGAGGGTTGAGGATTGAGGATGAAGTCTGAGGGTTGAGGATTGAGGTTTGAGGAACGAGGATTGAGGATTGAGGATTGAGGACTAAGGATTGACGATTGAGTATTGAAGATTGAGGAATGATGAATGAGGATTGACGACTGAGAATTGAGGATAGAGGATTGATGATTGAAGGTTGAGTATTGAGGATTGAATATTGAGGATTGAGGATTGAGGATTGAGGATTGAGGATTGAGGATTGAGGATTGAAGATTGAGTATTGAGTATTGAAGGTTGACGATTGTGGATTGAGGATTAAGGATTGAGGATTGAATATTGTAGATTGAGTATTGATACCTGAGGATTGAGGATTGAGGATTGAGGATTGAGGATTGAGGATTGAGGATTGAAGATTGACTATTGAGGATTGAAGATTGAGGGTTGAAGATTGCGTATTGATGATCGAATATTGAGGATTGAGGATTGAGGATTGAGGATTGAGGATTGAGGATTGAGGATTGAAGGTTGAGTATTGATGATTGAATATTGAGGATTGAAGAATGAGGATTGAGGATTGAGGATTGAGGATTGAGGATTGAGGATTGAGGATTGAGGATCTAGGATTGGAAATTGATTATTGATTATTGAAGGCTGAGGATTGTGGATTGAGGATTGAGGATTGAGGATTGAGGATTGAGGATTGAGGATTGAGGATTGAGGATTGAGGATTGAGGATTGAGGATTGAGGATCGAAGATTGAGTATTGATGATTGAATATTGAGAATTGAGGATTGAGGTTTGAGGATTGAGGATTGAGGATTGAGGATTGAGGATTGAGTATTGAAGATTGAGTATTGATGCCTGAGGATTGAGGATCGAGGATTGAGGATTGAGGATTGGAGATTGACTATTGAGGATTGAAGATTGAGGATTGAGGATTGAGGATTGAGAATTGAGAATTGAGTATGAGGACTGAGGGTTGAGGGTTGAGGTTTGAGGAATGAGGACTGAGGGATGGGGAATGAGGATTGAGGATTGAGGATTGAGCATTGAAGGTTGAGTATTGATGCCTGAGGATTGAGGATTGAGGATTGATGATTGAGGATCGAGGATTGAAGATTGAGAATTGAGGATTGAAGATCGAGGATTGTGGATTGAGGATTGAGGATGGAGGATGAGGGCTGAGGGTTGAGGATTGAGGATTGAGAAATGAGGATTGAGGATTGAGGATTGAAATTGAGGATTGGGTATTGAGGATTGAAGAATGAGGATTGAGGAATTAGGATTGAGGATTGAGGATTGAGGATTGAAGATTGAGGATTGGGTATTGAGGGTTGAAGAATGAGGATTGAGGATTGAGGATTGAGGATTGAGGATTGAAGATTGAGTGTTGAGGATTGAAGATTGAGGATTGAGGATTCAGGATTGAGGATTGAGGGTTGAAGATTGAGTATTGAGGATTGAAGATTGAGGATTGAGTATTGAGGATTGTGGATTCAGGGTTGAAGATTGAGGATTGAGGATTGAGGATTGAGGATTGAGGATTGCGGATTGAAGATTGAGGATTGGGTATTTAGGATTGAAGAATGAGGATTGAGGATTGAGGTCTGAGGATTGAGGATTGAAGATTGAGTATTGATGATTGAATATTGAGGGTTGAGGATTAAGGTTTGAGGATGGAGGATGAAGACTGAGGGTTGAGGATTGAGGTTTGAGGAACGAAGATTGAGGATTGAGGGTTGAGGACTAATGATTGACGATTGAGTATTGAAGATTGAGGATTGATGACTGAGGATTGACGACTGAGAATTGAGGATTGAGGATTGATGATTGAAGATTGAGTATTGAGGATTGAGGATTGAGGATTGATGATTGAGGATCGAGGATTGAAGATTGAGAATTGAGGATTGAAGATCGAGGATTGTGGATTGAGGATTGAGGATGGAGGATGAGGGCTGAGGGTTGAGGATTGAGGATTGAGAAATGAGAATTGAGGATTGAGGATTGAAATTGAGGATTGGGTATTGAGGATTGAAGAATGAGGATTGAGGAATTAGGATTGAGGATTGAGGATTGAGGATTGAAGATTGAGGATTGGGTATTGAGGGTTGAAGAATGAGGATTGAGGATTGAGGATTGAGGATTGAGAGTTGAAGATTTAGTGTTGAGGATTGAAGATTGAGGATTGAGGATTGAGGATTGAGGTTTGAGGAATGAGGATTGAGTGTTGGGTAATGAGGATTGAGGATTGAGGATTGAGGATTGAGCATTGAAGATTGAGGATTGATGACTGAGGATTGACGACTGAGGATTGAGGATTGAGGATTGCTGATTGAAGATTGAGTATTGAGGATTGAATATTGCGGATTGAGGATTGAGGATTGAGGATTGAGAATTGAGGATTGAGGATTGAGGATTGAAGATTGAGTATTGAGTGTTGAAGGTTGAGGATTGTGGATTGAGAATTAAGGATTGAGGATTGAATATTGTAGATTGAGTATTGATGCCTGAGGATTGAGGATTGAGGATTGAGGGTTGAGGATTGAGGATTGAAGATTGAGTATTGAGGATTGAAGATTGAGGGTTGAAGATTGAGTATTGATGATTGAATATTGACGATTGAGGATTGAGGATTGAGGATTGAGGATTGAGGATAGAGGATTGAGGATTGAAGATTGAGTATTGATGATTGAATATTGAGGATTGAGGATTGAGGTTTGAGGATTGAGGACGAGGACTGACGGTTGAGGATTTAGGTTTGAGGATTGAGGATTGAGGACTGAGGATTGAGGATGAGTGCTAAGCGTCGGGGATTGAGGTTCGACGACTGAGGACTGAGGATTGAGGATTGAGAATTGTGGATTGATGTTTGAGGATTGAAGATTGAGGAATGGGTATTGAGGATTGAAGAATGAGGATTGAGAATTGAGGATTGAGGATTGAGGATTGAAGATTGAGTATTGATGATTGAATATTGAGGATTGAGGATTGAGGATTGAGGATTGAAGATTGAGTATTGAGGATTGAAGATTGAGGATTGAGTATTGAAGATTGAGGATTCAGGGTTGAAAATTAAGGATTGAGGATTGAGGATTGAGGATTGAGGATTGAGGATTGAGGATTGAAGATTGAATATTGATGATTGAATATTGAGAATTGAGGATTGATGGTTGTGGATTGAGGACGAGGACTGAGGGTTGAATATTGATGCTTGAGGTCTGAGGATTAAGGATTGAGGATTGAGAATTGAGTATTGAGGATTGAGGATTGAAGATTGAGGATTGGGTGTTTAGTATTGAAGAATGAGGATTGAGGATTGAGGTTTGAGGATTGAGGATTGAAGATTGAGTATTGATGATTGAATATTGAGGGTTGAGGATTGAGGTTTGAGGATTGAGGATGAAGACTGAGGGTTGAGGATTGAGGTTTGAGGAACGAGGATTGAGGATTGAGGATTGAGGACTAAGGACTGACGATTGAGTATTGAAGATTGAGGATTGATGACTGAGGATTGACTACTGAGAATTGAGGATTGAGGATTGATGATTGAAGATTGAGTATTGAGGATTGAATATTGAGGATTGAGGATTGAGGATTGAGGATTGAGGATTGAGGATTGAGGATTGAAGATTGAGTATTGAGTATTGAAGGTTGAGGATTGTGGATTGAGGATTAAGGATAGTGGATTGAATATTGTAGATTGAGTATTGATGCCTGAGGATTGGGGATTGAGGATTGAGGATTGAGGATTGAGGATTGAAGGTTGAGTATTGAGGATTGAAGATTGAGGATTGAAGATTGAGTATTGATGATTGAATATTGAGGATTGAGGATTGAGGATTGAGGATTGAGGATTGGGTATTGAGGATTGAGTAATGAGGATTGAGGATTGAGGTTTGAGGATTGAGGATTGAAGATTGAGTATTGATGATTGAATATTGAGGATTGAGGATTGAGGATTGAGGATTGAGTATTGAGGATTGAGGATTGAAGATTGAGTATTGAGGATTGAAGATTGAGGATTGAAAATTGAGGATTGATGATTGATGATTGAATATTGAGGATTGAGGATTGAGGATTGAGGATTGAGGATTGGGTATTGAGGATTGAGTAATGAGGATTGAGGATTGAGGTTTGAGGATTGAGGAATGCAGATTGAGTATTGAGGATTGAAGATTGAGGATTGAGGATTGAGGATTGAGGAATGAGGATTGAAGATTGAGTATTGAGGATTGAAGATTGAGGATAGAGGATTGGGTACTGAGGATGGAGAATGAGGGCTGAGGGTTGAGGATTGAGGATTGAGTAATGAGGATTGAGGATTGAGGATTGAGGATTGAGGATTGAAGATTGAGTGTTGAGGATTGAAGATTGAGGATTGAGGATTGACGATTGAGGATTAATGATTGAGGATCGAGGATTGAAGATTGAGAATTGAGGATTGAAGATTGAGGATTGAGGATTGAGGATTGAGGATGGAGGATGAGGGCTGAGGGTTGAGGATTGAGGATTGAGAAATGAGGATTGAGGATTGAGGATTGAAATTGAGGATTGGGTATTGAGGATTGAGGATTGTGGATTGAAGTTTGAATATTGATGATTGAATATTGAGGACTGAGGATTGAGGGTTGTGGATCGAGGACGAGTACTGAGGGTTGAATATTGATGTTTGGGGTCTGAGGATTAAGGATTGAGGATAGAGAATTGAGGATTGAGGATTGAGGATTGAAGATTGAGGATTGGGTATTTAGGATTGAAGAATGAGGATTGAGGATTGAGGTTTGAGGATTGAGGATTGAAGATTGAGTATTGATGATTGAATATTGAGGATTGAGGATTGAGGATTGAGGATTGAGGATGAAGACTGAGGGTTGAGGATTGAGGTTTGAGGAACGAGGATTGAGGATTGAGGGTTGAGGACTAAGGATTGACGATTGAGTATTGAAGATTGAGGATTGATGACTGAGGATTGACGACTGAGAATTGAGGATTGAGGATTGCTGATTGAAGGTTGAGTATTGAGGATTGAATATTGAGGATTGAGGATTGAGGATTGAGGATTGAGAATTGAGGATTGAGGATTGAAGATTGAGTATTGAGTATTGAAGGTTGAGGATTGTGGATTGAGGATTAAGGATTGAGGATTGAATATTGTAGATTGAGTATTGATGCCTGAGGATTGAGGATTGAGGATTGAGGATTGAGGATTGAGGATTGAGGATTGAAGATTGACTATTGAGGATTGATGATTGAGGGTTGAAGATTGCGTATTGATGATTGAATATTGAGGATTGAGGATTGAGGATTGAGGATTGAGGATTGAGGATTGAGGATTGAGGATTGAAGATTGAGTATTGAGGATTGAATATTGCGGATTGAGGATTGAGGATTGAGGATTGAGGATTGAGGATTGAGGATTGAAGATTGAGTATTGAGTATTGAAGGTTGAGGATTGTGGATTGGGGATTAAGGATTGAGGATTGAATATTGAAGATTGAGTATTGATGCCTGAGGATTGAGGATTGAGGATTGAGGATTGAGGATTGAGGATTGAAGATTGAGTATTGAGGATTGAAGATTGAGGTTTGAAAATTGAGTATTGATGATTGAATATTGAGGATTGAGGATTGAGGATTGAGGATTGAGGATTGAGGATTGACGATTGAAGATTGAGTATTGATGATTGAATATTGAGGATTGAGGTTTGAGGTTTGAGGATTGAGGATTGAGGATTGAGGATTGAGGATTGAGTATTGAAGATTGAGTATTGATGCCTGAGGATTGAGTATCGAGGATGGAGGATTGAGGATTGGAGATTGATTATTGAGGAATGAAGATTGAGGATTGAGGATTGAGAATTGAGAATTGAGAATTGAGTATGAGGACTGAGGGTTGAGAATTGAGGTTTGAGGAATGAGGATTGAGGGTTGGGTAATGAGGATTGAGGATTGAGGATTGATGATTGAACATTGAAGATTGAGTATTGATGCCTGAGGATTGATGATTGAGGATTGATGATTGAGAATCGAGGATTGAAGATTGAGAATTGAGGATTGAAGATTGAGGATTGAGGATTGAGGATTAAGGATTGAGGATTGAGGATTGAGGATTGAGGATTGAAGATTGAGTATTGAGTATTGAAGGTCGAGGATTGTGGATTGAGGATCAAGGATAGTGGATTGAATATTGTAGATTGAGTATTGATGCCTGAGGATTGAGGATTGAGGATTGAGGATTGAGGATTGAGGATTGAAGGTTGAGTATTGAGGATTGAAGATTGAGGATTGAAGATTGAGTATTGGTGATTGAATATTGAGGATTGAGGATTGAGGATTGAGGATTGAGGATTGGGTATTGAGGATTGAGTAATGAGGATTGAGGATTGAAGATTGAGTATTGATGATTGAATATTGAGGATTGAGGATTGAGGTTTGAGGATTGAGGATTGAGGATTGAGGATTGAAGATTGAGTATTGAGGATTGAAGATTGAGGATTGAAGATTGAGTATTGATGATTGAATGTTGAGGATTGAGGATTGAGGATTGAGGATTGAGGATTGTGTATTGAGGTTTGAGGAATGAGGATTGAGGATTGATGTTTGAGGATTGAGGATTGCAGATTGAGTATTGAGGATTGAAGATTGAGGATTGAGGATTGAGGATTGAGGAATGAGGATTGAAGATTGAGTATTGAGGATTGAAGATTGAGGATAGAGGATTGGGTACTGAGGATGGAGAATGAGGGCTGAGGGTTGAGGATTGAGGATTGAGAAATGAGGATTGAGGATTGAGGATTGAAATTGAGGATTGGGTATTGAGGATTGAAGAATGAGTATTGAGGAATTAGGATTGATGATTGAGGATTGAGGATTGAAGATTGAGGATTGGGTATTGAGGATTGAAGAATGAGGATTGAGGACTGAGGATTGAGGATTGAGGATTGAAGATTGAGTGTTGAGGATTGAAGATTGAGTACTGAGGATTGAAGGTTGAGGATTGAGTATTGAGGATTGAGGTTTCAGGGTTGAAGATTGAGGATTGAGGATTGAGGAATGAGGATTGAGGATTAAGGATTGAAGATTGAGTATTGAGGATTGAAGATTGAGGTTTGAAGATTGAGTATTGATGATTGAATATTGAGGATTGAGGATTGAGGATTGAGGATTGAGGATTGAGGATTGAAATTGAGGATTGGGTATTGAGGATTGAAGAATGAGGATTGAGGAATTAGGATTGAGGATTGAGGTTTGAGGAACGAGGATTGAGGATTGAGGACTGAGGACTAAGGATTGACGATTGAGTATTGAAGATTGAGGATTGATGACTGAGGATTGACGACTGAGAATTGAGGATTGAGGATTGATGATTGAAGATTGAGTATTGAGGATTGAAGATTGAGGTTTGAAAATTGAGTATTGATGATTGAATATTGAGGATTGAGGATTGAGGATTGAGGATTGAGGATTGAGGATTGACGACTGAAGATTGAGTATTGATGATTGAATATTGAGGATTGAGGATTGAGGTTTGAGGATTGAGGATTGAGGATTGAGGATTGAGGATTGAGGATTGAGTATTGAAGATTGAGTATTGATGCCTGAGGATTGAGTATCGAGGATTGAGGATTGAGGATTGGAGATTGATTATTGAGGAATGAAGATTGAGGATTGAGGATTGAGGATTGAGGATTGAGGATTGAGAATTGAGAATTGAGTATGAGGACTGAGGGTTGAGGATTGAGGTTTGAGGAATGAGGATTGAGGGTTGGGTAATGAGGATTGAGGATTGAGGATTGAGGATTGAGCATTGAAGATTGAGTATTGATGCCTGAGGATTGAGGATTGAGGATTGATGGTTGAGGATCGAGGATTGAAGATTGAGAATTGAGGATTGAAGATTGAGGATTGAGGATTGAGGATTGACGATGGAGGATGAGGGCTGAGGGTTGAGGATTGAGGATTGAGAAATGAGGATTGAGGATTGAGGATAGAAATTGAGGATTGGGTATTGAGGATTGAAGAATGAGGATTGAGGAATTAGGATTGAGGATTGAGGATTGAGGATTGAAGACTGAGGATTGGGTATTGAGGATTGAAGAATGAGGATTGAGGATTGAGGATTGAGGATTGAGGATTGAAGATTAGTGATGAGGATTGAAGATTGAGGGTTGAGTATTGAGGATTGAATATTGAGGATTGAGGATTGAGGATTGAGGATTGAGGATTGAGGATTGAAGATTGAGTATTGAAGATTGAGTATTGAGTATTGAAGGTTGAGGATTGTGGGTTGAGGATTAAGGATTGAGGATTGAATATTGTAGATTGAGTATTGATGCCTGAGGATTGATGACTGAGGATTGACGACTGAGAATTGAGGATTGAGGATTGATGATTGAAGATTGAGTATTGAGGATTGAATATTGCGGATTGAGGATTGAGGATTGAGGATTGAAGATTGAGGATTGAGGATTGAAGATTGAGTATTGAGTATTGAAGGTTGAGGATTCTGGATTGAAGATTAAGGATTGAGGATTGGATATTGTAGAATGAGTATTGATGCCTGAGGATTGAGGATTGAGGATTGAGGATTGAGGATTGAGGATTGAAAATTGAGTATTGAGGATTGAAGATTGAGGTTTGAAAATTGAGTATTGATGATTGAATATTGAGGATTGAGGATTGAGGATTGAGGATTGAGGATTGGGGATTGAGGATCGAGGATTGAGGATTGAGGATTGAGTATTGAAGATTGAATATTGATGATTGAAGATTGAGGATTGAGGATTGAGTATTGAAGATTGAATATTGATGATTGAAGATTGAGGATTGAGGATTGAGGGTAGTGGATTGAGGACGAGGACTGAGGGTTGAGTATTGATGCTTGAGGTCTGAGGATTGAGGATTGAGGATTGAGAATTGGGGATTGAGGATTGAGGATTGAAGATTGATAATTGGGTATTGAGGATTGAAGAATGAGGACTGAGGATTGAGGATTGAGGATTGAGGATTGAAGATTGAGTATTGAGGATTGAAGATTGAGGATTGGGGATTGAGGATTGAGGATTGAGGATTGAAGATTGAGGATTGGGGACTGAGTGTTGAGGGTTGAGTGATGAGAATTGATGTTTGTGGATAGAGATTTGAAGATTGCAGATTGAGTATTGCGTATGGAAAACTCTGAACTGAGGATATTCTATTGAGGATTGAGGATTGACAACTGATTGTTGAGGACTGAAGGCTGAAGATTGAGGTTTCAGGATTGAGGATTCAGGATTGTGGTTTGAGGACTGAGGATTGAGGTTTGAGGATTGATGATTGAGGATTGAGGTTTGAGGACTGAGGATTGAGGGTTGAGGATTGAGAATTGAGGATTGACGCTTGAGGATTGATGGTAGAGGATGGAGGATTGAAGAGAGAGGACTGAGTGTTGAGGATTGAGTGTTGAGAATTGATGTTTGAGGATTGAGACTTGATTATTGAATATTGTGGATTGAGTATTGAACCATGAGAATTCAGGATATTCTAATGAGTATTGAGAATTGAGTATTGATGATTGAGTATCGAGGATTGATGGTTGAGGGTTGTATGTTGAATATTCAGGATTGAGGAATGAGGATTGAGGACTGAAGATTGAGGATTGAAGATTTAGTATTGACGATTGAAGACTGAGTATTGAGGATTGAGTGTTGAGGATTGAGGACGAGGACTGACGGTTGAGGATTGAGGTTTGTGGATTGTGGATTGAGGATTGAGGACTGAGGATTGAGGCTTGAGGACTGAGCATTGAGGATTGAAGATTGAGGACTGGGGATTGAGGATTGAAGATTGAGTATTAAGGGTTGAGCATTGGGGATTGGTGATCTAGGATTGGTGATTGATTATTGAGGATTGAAGATTGAGGGTTGAGGATTCAGGATTGAGAATTGAGAATTGAGGATGGGGACTGAGGATTGAGGATTGAGGTTTGAGGAACGAGGATTGAGGATTGAGGATTGAGGACAGATGACTGACGATTGAGTATTGAAGATTGAGGATTGATGACTGACGATTGAGAATTGAGGATTGATGATTGCGGATTGAGGATTGAAGATTGAGGATTGAGGATTGATGATTGATTATTGAGGATTGAATATTGAGGATTGAGGATTGAGGATTGAGGATTGGGGATTGAGGATGAGAGCTGAGCGTTGAGGATTGAGGTTTGAGGACTGAGGACTGAGGATTGAGTTTTGAGAATTGAGGATTGAGGATTGAGTATTGAAGATTGAGGATTGGGTATTGAGGATTGAAGGATGAGGCTTGAGGATTGAGGATTGAGGATTGAAGATTGAAGATTGAGGATTGGGTATTGAGGATTGAACATTGAGGATTGAGGATTGAGGATTGAGGATTGAGGATTGAGGATTGGAGATTGAGTATTGATGATAGAAGATTGAGGATTGAGGATTGAGTATTGAGGATTGACGATTAAGGACTGAGTATTGAGGATTGAAAATTGAGGATTGAGGATTGATGATTGAAGATTCAGTATTGAGGATTGAAGATTGAGTATTGAGAATTGAGGATTGAGGATTGACTATGAGGGCTGAGGGTTGAGGATTGCGGTTTGAGGACTGAGGACTGGGGATTGAGGATTGAGAATTGAGGATTGAAGATTTAGGATTGATGGTTGAGGACTGGGTATTGAGGATTGAAGAATGAGGATTGAGGATTGAGGATTGAGGATTGAGGATTGAAGATTGAGGATTGAGGATTGAGGATTGAGTATTGAAGAATGAGGATTGAGGATTGAGGATTGAGGATTGAAGATTGATTATTGAGGATTGAATATTGAGGATTCAGGATTGAGGATTGAGGATTGAGGATTCAGGATGAGAGCTGAGCGTTGAGGATTGAGGTTTGAGGACTGAGGACTGAGGATTGAGTATTGAGACTTGAGGATTGAGGATTGAGTATTGAGAATTGAAGATTGAGGATTGGGTATTGAGGATTGAACATTGAGGATTGAGGATTGAGGATTGAGGATTGAGGATTGAGGATTGAAGATCGAATATTGATGATAGAAGATTGAGGATTGAGTATTGAGGATTGAGGATTGACGATTGAGGACTGAGTATTGAGGATTGAAAATTGAGGATTGAGGATTGATGATTGAAGATTCAGTATTGAGGATTGAAGATTGAGTATTGAGAATTGAGGATTGAGGATTGACTATGAGGGCTGAGGGTTGAGGGTTGCGGTTTGATGACTGAGGACTGGGGATTGAGGATTGAGAATTGAGGATTGAAGATTTAGGATTGAAGATTGAGGACTGGGTATTGAGGATTGAAGAATGAGGATTGAGGATTGAGGATTGAGGATTGAGGATTGAAGATTGAGGATTGAGGATTGAGGATTGAGGATTGAAGAATGAGGATTGGGGATTGAGGATTGAGGATTGAGGATTGAAGATTGAGGATTGGGTATTGAGTATTGAAGAATGAGTATTGAGGATTGAGGATTGAGGATTGAAGATTGAGTATTGGGGATTGAGGATTGATGATTGAGGATTGAAAATTAAGGATTGGGGATTGAGGATTGCCGACTGAGGATTGAGGATTGAAGATTGAATATTGATGATAGAAGATTGAGGATTAAGGATTGAGAATTGAGGATTGACGATTGAGGACTGAGTATTGAGGATTGAAAATTGAGGATTGAGGATTGATGATTGAAGATTCAGTATTGAGGATTGAAGATTGAGTATTGAGAATTGAGGATTGAGGATTGACTATGAGGGCTGAGGGTTGAGGATTGCGGTTTGAGGGCTGAGGACTGGGGATTGAGGATCGAGAATTGAGGATTGAAGATTTAGGATTGAGGATTGTGGACTGGGTATTGAGGATTGAAGAATGAGGATTGAGGATTGAGGATTGAGGATTGAGGATTGAAGATTGAGGATTGATGATTGCGGATTGAGGATTGAAGATTGAGTATTGTGGATTGAATATTGAGGATTGAGGATTGACAATTGATTGTTGAGGACTGAGGGCAGAAGATTGAGGATTCAGGATTGAGGATTCAGAATTGAGGTTTGAGGAATGAGGATTGAGGATTGAAGATTGATTATTGAGGATTGAATATTGAGGATTGAGGATTGAGGATTGAGGATTGGGGATTGAGGATGAGAGCTGAGCGTTGAGGATTGAGGTTTGAGGACTGAGGACTGAGGATTGAGTTTTGAGAATTGAGGATTGAGGATTGAGTATTGAAGATTGAGGATTGGTTATTGAGGATTGAAGGATGAGGCTTGAGGACTGAGGATTGAGGATTGAGGATTGAAGATTGAGTATTGAGGTTTGAAGGCTGACGATTGAGGGTTGAGGATTGAGGATTGAGGATTGAGGATTGAGGATTGACAATTGATTGTTGAGGACTGAGGGCTAAAGATTGAGGATTCAGGATTGAGAATTGAGAATTGAGGATGGGGACTGAGGGTTGGGGATTGAGGATTGAGGATTGAGGGCAGAGGATTGACGATTGAGTATTGAAGATTGAGGATTGATGACTGAAGATTGAGAATTGAGGATTGATGATTGCGGATTGAGGATTGAAGATTGAGTTTTGAGGATTGAATATTGGGGATTGAGGATTGAGGGTTGAGGAATGAAGATTGAGAATTGAGGATTGAAGTTTGAGTATTGATGATTGAAGATTGCGGATTGATTATTAAGGGTTGAGGATTGAGGGCGAGGACTGAGGGTTGAGGATTGAGGACTGAGGGTTGAGAATTGAGGATTGAGCATTGAGGATTGAAGATTGAGGGCTACGGATTGAGGATTGAAGATTGAGGATTAAGGATTGAGGGTTGGGGATTGGGGATCTAGGATTGGAGATTGATTATTGAGGATTGAGGATTGAGGATTGAAGATTGAGGATTGGGGATTGAGGATTGAGGATTGAGGATTGAAGATTGAGGATTGGGGACTGAGTGTTGAGGGTTGAGTGATGAGAATTGATGTTTGTGGATAGAGATTTGAAGATTGCAGATTGAGTATTGCGTATGGAAAACTCTGAACTGAGGATATTCTATTGAGGATTGAGCATTGAGGATTGAAGGTTGAGTATTGAGGATTGAAGATTGAGGATTGAGGATTGAGGATTGAAAGTTGAGGATTGAGCATTGAGGATTGAAGATTGAGTATCGAGGATTGAAGATTGATGATTGAGTGTTGAGGGTTGAAGATTGAGGATTGAGGATTGAGGATTGAGGATTGAGGATTGAGGATTGAGGATTGAAGATTGAGGATTGGGGATTGAAGATTGAGTATTGAGGATTCAAGATTGAGGATTGAGGATTGAGGATTGAGGATTGAGGATTGAGGATTGAGGATTGCGGATTGAGGATTGAAGATTGTGTATTGAGGATTGAATACTGAGGATTGTGGATTGAGGATTGAGGATTGAGGATTGAAAATTAAGGATTGGGGATTGAGGATTGACGATTGAGGATTGAGTATTGAGAATTAAGGATTGAGGATTGAGGATTGAGGATTGAAGATTGTGGACTAGGGATTGAGGATTGAAGATTGAGGATTAAGGATTGAGGATTGGGGAATGGGGATCTAGGATTGGAGATTGATTATTGAGGATTGAAGAATGAGGGTTGATGATTGAGGATCAAGAATTGAGAATTGAAGATTGAGGATTGAGGACTGAGGATTGAGTATTGAGGATTGAAGATTGAGGATTGGGGATTGAGGATTGTCGATTGAGGATTGAGTATTGAGGATTGAGAATTGAGGATTGAGCATTGCAGATTGAGTATTGAGGATTGACGGTTGAGGATTGAGAATTGAGGTTTGAGGATTGACGATGAGGGCTGAGGGTTGAGGATTGAGGATTGAGGACTGAGGACTGAGGATTGAGTCTTGAGGATTGAGGGTTGAGGATTGTGGATTGACGATTGAGGATTGAGGATGAGGGCTGAGGTTTGAGGTTTGAGGTTTGAGTATTGAATCGTGAGAATTCAGGATATTCTATTGAGTATTGAGGATTGAGGATTGAGGATTGAGGATTGAGGATTGAGGATGAGAGCTGTGTGTTGAGGATTGAGGTTTGAGGACTGTGGACTGAGGATTGAGGATTGAGAATTGAGGATTGAGGATTGAGTATTGAAGATTGAGAATTGAGGATTGAAGGCTGAGGATTGAGGAATGAGGATTGTGGATTGAGGATGAGGGCTGAGGGTAGATGGTTGAGGTTTTAGGACTGAGGACTGAGGATTGAGGATTGAGAATTGAGGATTTAGGATTGAGGATTGAAGATTGAGGATTGGGTATTGAGTATTGAAGAATGAGGATTGAGGATTGAGGATTGAGGATTGAAGATTGAGGATTGGGGATTGAGGATTGAGGATTGAGTTTTGAGAATTGAGGATTGAGGATTGAGTATTGAAGATTGAGGATTGGTTATTGAGGATTTAAGGATGAGGCTTGAGGATTCAGGATTGAGGATTGAGGATTGAAGATTGAGTATTGAGGTTTGAAGGCTGACGATTGAGGGTTGAGGATTGAGGATTGAGGATTGAGGATTGAGGATTGACAATTGATTGTTGAGGACTGAGGGCTAAAGATTGAAGATTCGGGATTGAGAATTGTGACTTGAGGATGGGGACTGATGGTTGAGGATTGAGGATTGAGGATTGAGGGCAGAGGATTGACGATTGAGTATTGAAGATTGAGGATTGATGACTGACGATTGAGAATTGAGGATTGATGATTGCGGATTGAGGATTGAAGATTGAGTATTGAGGATAGAATATTGAGGATTGAGGATTGAGGGTTGAGGAATGAAGATTGAGAATTGAGGATTGAAGTTTGAGTATTGATGATTGAAGATTGCGGATTGATTATTAATGGTTGAGGATTGAGGGCGAGGACTGAGGGTTGAGGATTGAGGACTGAGGGTTGAGGATTGAGGATTGAGCATTGAGGATTGAAGATTGAGGACTAGGGATTGAGGATTGAAGATTGAGGATTAAGGATTGAGAGTTGGGGATTGGGGATCTAGGATTGGAGATTGATTATTGAGGATTGAGGATTGAGGATTGAAGATTGTGGATTGGGGATTGAGGATTGAGGATTGAGGATTGAAGATTGAGGATTGGGGACTGAGTGTTGAGGGTTGAGTGATGAGAATTGATGTTTGTGGATAGAGATTTGAAGATTGCAGATTGAGTATTGCGTATGGAAAACTCTGAACTGAGGATATTCTATTGAGGATTGAGCATTGAGGATTGAAGGTTGAGTATTGAGGATTGAAGATTGAGGATTGAGGATTGAGGATTGAACATTGTGGACTGAGTGTTGAGGGTTGAGTGATGAGAATTGATGTTCGTGGATAGAGATTTGAAGATTGCAGATTGAGTATTGTGTATGGAAAACTCTGAACTGAGGATATTCTATTGAGGATTGAGGTTTGACAACTGATTGTTGAGGACTGACGGCTGAAGATAGAGGTTTCAGGATTGAGGATTCAGGATTGTGGTTTGAGGACTGAGGATTGAGGTTTGAGGATTGAGGATTGAGGATTGAGGATTGAGGATTGAGGATTGAAGATTGAGGATTGGGGATTGAGGATTGAGGATTGAGGATTGAAAATTAAGGATTGGGGATTGAGGATTGACGACTGAGGATTGAGTATTGAGGATTAAGAATTGAGGATTGAGGATTGGGGACTGAGAGCTGAGGGTTGAGTGATGGGAATTGATGTTTGTGGATAGAGATTTAAAGATTGCAGATTGAGTATTGAGAATTGAAAACTGTGAATTGATGATATTCTATTGAGGATTGAGAATTGACAACTGATTGTTGAGGATTTCGGTCTGAAGATTGAGGATTCAGGATTGAGGATTGAAGATAGAGGATTGGGTATTGAGGATTGAAGAATGAGGATTGAGGATTGAGGATTGAGGATTGAGGATTGAGGACTGATGATTGAAGATTCAGTATTGAGGATTGAAGATTGAGTATTGAGAATTGAGGATTGAGGATTGACGATGAGGGCTGAGGGTTGAGCATTGCGGTTTGAGGACTGAGGACTGGGGATTGAGGATTGAGAATTGAGGATTGAAGATTTAGGATTGAAGATTTAGGACTGGGTATTGAGGATTGAAGAATGAGGATTGAGGATTGAGGATTGAGGATTGAGGATTGAAGATTGAGGATTGAGGATTGAGGATTGAGGATTGAAGAATGAGGATTGGGGATTGAGGATTGAGGATTGAGGATTGAAGATTGAGGATTGGGTATTGAGTATTGAAGAATGAGGATTGAGGATTGAGGATTGAGGATTGAGGATTGAAGATTGAGGATTGGGGATTGAGGATTGAGGATTGAGGATTGAAAATTAAGGATTGGGGATTGAGGATTGACGATTGAGGATTGAGTATTGAGGATTAAGAATTGAGCATTGAGGATTGGGGACTGAGAGCTGAGGGTTGAGTGATGGGAATTGATGTTTGTGGATAGAGATTTAAAGATTGCAGATTGAGTATTGAGTATTGAAAACTGTGAATTGAAGATATTCTATTGAGGATTGAGAATTGACAACTGATTGTTGAGGATTTCGGTCTGAAGATTGAGGATTCAGGATTGAGGATTGAAGATAGAGGATTGGGTATTGAGGATTGAAGAATGAGGATTGAGGATTGAGGATTGAGGATTGAGGATTGAAGATAGAGGATTGGGTATTGAGGATTGAAGAATGAGGATTGAGGATTGAGGATTGAGGATTGAGAATTGAAGATTGAGGATTGAGGATTGAGTATGGAGGATTGAAGATTGAGTATTGAGGATTGAAGATTGAGGATTGAGGATTGAAGATTGAGTATTGAGGTATGAAGACTGACGATTGAGGGTTGAGGATTGAGGATTGAGGATTGAGGATTGAGGATTGAGGATTGAGGATTGAGGATTGAAGATTGAAGATTGAGGATTGGGTATTGAGGATTGAACATTGAGGATTGAGGATTGAGGATTGAGGAATGAGGATTGAGGATTGAAGATTGAATATTGATGATAGAAGATTGAGGATTGAGGGTTGAGGATTGAGGATTGACGATTGAGGACTGAGTATTGAGGATTGAAAATTGAGGATTGAGGATTGATGATTGAAGATTCAGTATTGAGGATTGAAGATTGAGTATTGAGAATTGAGGATTCAGGATTGACTATGAGGGCTCAGGGTTGAGCATTGCGGTTTGAGGACTGAGGACTGGGGATTGAGGATTGAGAATTGAGGATTGAAGATTTAGGATTGAAGATTGAGGACTGGGTATTGAGGATTGAAGAATGAGGATTGAGGATTGAGGATTGAGGATTGAGGATTGAATATTGAGGATTGAGGATTGAGGATTGAGGATTGAGGTTTGAGGATGAGAGCTGAGCGTTGAGGATTGAGGTTTGAGGACTGAGGACTGAGGATTGAGTATTGAGACTTGAGGATTGAGGATTGAGTATTGAAGATTGAATATTGATGATAGAAGATTGAGGATTGAGGATTGAGGATTGGGGATTGACGATTGAGGACTGAGTATTGAGGATTGAAAATTGAGGATTGAGGATTGATTATTGAAGATTCAGTATTGAGGATTGAAGATTGAGGATTGAGGTTTGAGGATTGAGGATGAGAGCTGAGCGTTGAGGATTGAGGTTTGAGGACTGAGGACTGAGGATTGAGTATTGAGGATTAAGAATTGAGCATTGAGGATTGGGGACTGAGAGCTGAGGGTTGAGTGATGAGAATTGATGTTTGTGGATAGAGATTTGAAGATTGCAGATTGAATATTGAGGATTGAATATTGAGGATTGAGGATTGAGGGTTGAGGATTGAAGATTGAGAATTGAGGATTGAGGATTGAAAATTGAGTATTGACGATTGAAGATTGAGGATTGAGGATTGAGGATTGGAGATTGAGGACTGAGTGTTGAGTGTTGTGTGATGAGCATTGTTGTTTGTGGGTGGTGATTTGAAGATTGAACATTGAGGATTGAGTGTTGAAAACTAAGAATTCAGGATATTCTACTGAGTATTGAGAATTGAGTATTGATGGTTGAGTATTGAGGATTGATGGTTGAGGGTTGTGTGTTGAATATTGAGGATTGGCTGATTGAGTATTGAAGATTGATGACTGAGGACTGAGGATTGAGTATTGAGGATTGAGGATTGAGTATTGATGATTCAGGATTGAAGTTTGAGTATTGATGATTGAAGATTGCGGATTGATTATTAAGGGTTGAGGATTGAGGGCGAGGACTGAGGGTTGAGGACTGAGGGCTGAGGATTGAGTGCTGAGGATTGAGGGTTGAGGATTGAGGATTGAGGATTGAGGATTGAGGATGAGGGCTGAGGTTTGAGGTTTGAGGTTTGAGTATTGAATCGTGAGAATTCAGGATATTCTATTGAGTATTGAGGATTGAGGATTGAAGATTGAGTATTGAGGATTGAGGATGAGAGCTGAGCGTTGAGGATTGAGGTTTGAGGACTGTGGACTGAGTATTGAGGATTGAGAATTGAGGATCGAGGATTGAGTATTGAAGATTGAGAATTGAGGATTGAAGGTTGAGGATTGAGGAATGAGGATTGAGGATTGAGGATGAGGGCTGAGAGCTGAGGATTGATGGTTGAGGTTTTAGGACTGAGGACTGAGGATTGAGGATTGAGAATTGAGTATTTAGGATTGAGGATTGAAGATTGAAGATTGAGGATTGATGATTGAGGATTTAGGATTGAATATTGAGGATTGAGGATTGAGGATTGAGGATTGGGGATTGAGGATGAGAGCTGAGAGTTGAGGATTGAGGTTTGAGGACTGAGGACTGAGGATTGAGTTTTGAGAATTGAGGATTGAGGATTGAGTATTGAAGATTGAGGATTGGTTATTGAGGATTGAAGGATGAGGCTTGAGGATTCAGGATTGAGGATTGAGGATTGAAGATTGAGTATTGAGGTTTGAAGGCTGACGATTGAGGGTTGAGGATTGAGGATTGAGGATTGAGGATTGAGGATTGACAATTGATTGTTGAGGACTGAGGGCTAAAGATTGAAGATTCGGGATTGAGAATTGTGAATTGAGGATGGGGACTGAGGGTTGAGGATTGAGGATTGAGGATTGAGGGCAGAGGATTGACGATTGAGTATTGAAGATTGAGGATTGATGACTGACGATTGAGAATTGAGGATTGATGATTGCGGATTGAGGATTGAAGATTGAGTATTGAGGATAGAATATTGAGGATTGAGGATTGAGGGTTGAGGAATGAAGATTGAGAATTGAGGATTGAAGTTTGAGTATTGATGATTGAAGATTGCGGATTGATTATTAATGGTTGAGGATTGAGGGCGAGGACTGAGGGTTGAGGATTGAGGACTGAGGGTTGAGGATTGAATATTGAGGATTGTGGATTGAGGATTGAGGATTGAGGATTGAAGATTAAGGATTGGGGATTGAGGATTGACGATTGAGGATTGAGTATTGAGGATTAAGAATTGAGGATTGAGGATTGAGGATTGAAGATTCAGTATTGAGGATTGAAGATTGAGGATTGAGGATTGAGGATTGAGGATTGACTTTGAGGGCTGAGGGTTGAGGATTGTGGTTTGAGGACTGAGGACTGAGGATTGAGGATTGAGAATTGAGGATTCAGGATTGAGGATTGAAGATAGAGGATTGGGTATTGAGGATTGAAGAATGAGGTTTGAGGATTGAGGATTGAGGATTGAGGATTGAAGATAGATAATTGGGTATTGAGGATTGAAGAATGAGGATTGAGGATTGAGGATTGAGGATTGAGAATTGAAGATTGAGGATTGAGGATTGAGGATTGAGTATGGAGGATTGAAGATTGAGTATTGAGGATTGAAGATTGAGGATTGAGGATTGAAGATTGAGTATTGAGGTTTGAAGACTGACGATTGAGGGTTGAGGATTGAGGATTGAGGATTGAGGATTGAGGATTGAGGATTGAGGATTGAAGATTGAAGATTGAGGATTGGGTATTGAGGATTGAACATTGAGGATTGAGGATTGAGGATTGAGGATTGAGGATTGAGGATTGAAGATTGTATATTGATGATAGAAGATTGAGGATTGAGGATTGAGGATTGAGGATTGACGATTGAGGACTGAGTATTGAGGATTGAAAATTGAGGATTGAGGATTGTTGATTGAAGATTCAGTATTGAGGATTGAAGATTGAGTATTGAGAATTGAGGATTGAGGATTGACTATGAGGGCTGAGGGTTGAGGATTGCGGTTTGAGGACTGAGGACTGGGGATTGAGGATTGAGAATTGAGGATTGAAGATTTAGGATTGAAGATTGAGGACTGGGTATTGAGGATTGAAGAATGAGGATTGAGGATTGAGGATTGAGGATTGAGGATTGAGGATTGAAGATTGAGGATTGAGGATTGAGCATTGAGGATTGAAGAATGAGGATTGAGTATTGAGGATTGAGGTTCGAAGATTGATTATTGAGGATTGAATATTGAGGATTGAGGATTGAGGATTGAGGATTGAGGTTTGAGGATGAGAGCTGAGCGTTGAGGATTGAGGTTTGAGGACTGAGGACTGAGGATTGAGTATTGAGACTTGAGGATTGAGGATTGAGTATTGAGGATTGAAGATTGAGGATTGGGTATTGAGGATTGAACATTGAGGATTGAGGATTGTGGATTGAGGATTGAGGATTGAGGATTGAAGATTGAATATTGATGATAGAAGATTGAGGATTGAGGATTGAGGATTGGGGATTGACGATTGAGGACTGAGTATTGAGGATTGAAAATTGAGGATTGAGGATTGATTATTGAAGATTCAGTATTGAGGATTGAAGATTGAGTATTGAGAATTGAGGATTGAGGATTGACTATGAGGCCTGAGGGTTGAGGATTGCGGTTTGAGGACTGAGGACTGGGGATTGATGTTTGAGAATTGAGGATTGAAGATTTAGGATTGAAGATTGAGGACTGGGTATTGAGGATTGAAGAATGAGGATTGAGGATTGAGGATTGAGGATTGAGGATTGAAGATTGAGGATTGAGGATTGAGGATTGAGGATTGAAGAATGAGGATTGAGGATTCAGGATTGAGGATTGAAGATTGATTATTGAGGATTGAATATTGAGGATTGAGGATTGAGAATTGAGGTTTGAGGATTGAGGATGAGAGCTGAGCGTTGAGGATTGAGGTTTGAGGACTGAGGACTGAGGATTGAGTATTGAGACTTGAGGATTGAGGATTGAGTATTGAAGATTGAGGATTGATGACTGACGATTGAGAATTGAGGATTGATGTTTGCGGATTGAGGATTGAAGATTGAATATTGAGGATTGAATATTGAGGATTAAGGATTGAGGGTTGAGGATTGAAGATTGAGAATTGAGGATTGAGGATTGAAAATTGAGTATTGACGATTGAAGATTGAGGATTGAGGATTGAGGATTGGAGATTGAGGACTGAGTGTTGAGGGTTGTGTGATGAGCATTGATGTTTGTGGGTGGTGATTTGAAGATTGAACATTGAGGATTGAGTGTTGAAAACTAAGAATTCAGGATATTCTACTGAGTATTGAGAATTGAGTATTGATGGTTGAGTATTGAGGATTGATGGTTGAGGGTTGTGTGTTGAATATTGAGGATTGGCTGATTGAGTATTGAAGATTGATGACTGAGGACTGAGGATTGAGTATTGAGGATTGAGGATTGAGTATTGATGATTCAGGATTGAAGTTTGAGTATTGATGGTTGAAGATTGCGGATTGATTATTAACGGTTGAGGATTGAGGGCGAGGACTGAGGGTTGAGGACTGAGGACTGAGGATTGAGTGCTGAGGATTGAGGGTTGAGGATTGAGGATTGAGGATTGAGGATTGAGGATGAGGGCTGAGGTTTGAGGTTTGAGTATTGAATCGTGAGAATTCAGGATATTCTATTGAGTATTGAGGATTGAGGATTGAGGATTGAGTATTGAGGATTGAGGATGAGAGCTTAGCGTTGAGGATTGAGGTTTGAGGACTGTGGACTGAGTATTGAGGATTGAGAATTGAGGATCGAGGATTGAGTATTGAAGATTGAGAATTGAGGATTGAAGGTTGAGGATTGAGGAATGAGGATTGAGGATTGAGGATGAGGGCTGAGAGCTGAGGATTGATGGTTGAGGTTTTAGGACTGAGGACTGAGGATTGAGGATTGAGAATTGAGTATTTAGGATTGAGGATTGAAGATTGAAGATTGAGGATTGATGATTGAGGATTTAGGATTGAATATTGAGGATTGAGGATTGAGGATTGAGGATTGGGGATTGAGGATGAGAGCTGAGAGTTGAGGATTGAGGTTTGAGGACTGAGGACTGAGGAATGAGTTTTGAGAATTGAGGATTGAGGATTGAGTATTGAAGATTGAGGATTGGTTATTGAGGATTGAAGGATGAGGCTTGAGGATTCAGGATTGAGGATTGAGGATTGAAGATTGAGTATTGAGGTTTGAAGGCTGACGATTGAGGGTTGAGGATTGAGGATTGAGGATTGAGGATTGAGGATTGACAATTGATTGTTGAGGACTGAGGGCTAAAGATTGAAGATTCGGGATTGAGAATTGTGAATTGAGGATGGGGACTGAGGGTTGAGGATTGAGGATTGAGGATTGAGGGCAGAGGATTGACGATTGAGTATTGAAGATTGAGGATTGATGACTGACGATTGAGAATTGAGGATTGATGATTGCGGATTGAGGATTGAAGATTGAGTATTGAGGATAGAATATTGAGGATTGAGGATTGAGGGTTGAGGAATGAAGATTGAGAATTGAGGATTGAAGTTTGAGTATTGATGATTGAAGATTGCGGATTGATTATTAATGGTTGAGGATTGAGGGCGAGGACTGAGGGTTGAGGATTGAGGACTGAGGGTTGAGGATTGAATATTGAGGATTGTGGATTGAGGATTGAGGATTGAGGATTGAAGATTAAGGATTGGGGATTGAGGATTGACGATTGAGGATTGAGTATTGAGGATTAAGAATTGAGGATTGAGGATTGAGGATTGAAGATTCAGTATTGAGGATTGAAGATTGAGGATTGAGGATTGAGGATTGAGGATTGACTTTGAGGGCTGAGGGTTGAGGATTGTGGTTTGAGGACTGAGGACTGAGGATTGAGGATTGAGAATTGAGGATTCAGGATTGAGGATTGAAGATAGAGGATTGGGTATTGAGGATTGAAGAATGAGGTTTGAGGATTGAGGATTGAGGATTGAGGATTGAAGATAGATAATTGGGTATTGAGGATTGAAGAATGAGGATTGAGGATTGAGGATTGAGGATTGAGAATTGATGATTGAGGATTGAGGATTGAGGATTGAGTATGGAGGATTGAAGATTGAGTATTGAGGATTGAAGATTGAGGATTGAGGATTGAAGATTGAGTATTGAGGTTTGAAGACTGACGATTGAGGGTTGAGGATTGAGGATTGAGGATTGAGGATTGAGGATTGAGGATTGAGGATTGAAGATTGAAGATTGAGGATTGGCTGATTGAGTATTGAAGATTGATGACTGAGGACTGAGGATTGAGTATTGAGGATTGAGGATTGAGTATTGATGATTCAGGATTGATGTTTGAGTATTGATGGTTGAAGATTGCGGATTGATTATTAAGGGTTGAGGATTGAGGGCGAGGACTGAGGGTTGAGGACTGAGGACTGAGGATTGAGTGCTGAGGATTGAGGGTTGAGGATTGAGGATTGAGGATTGAGGATTGAGGATGAGGGCTGAGGTTTGAGGTTTGAGTATTGAATCGTGAGAATTCAGGATATTCTATTGAGTATTGAGGATTGAGGATTGAGGATTGAGTATTGAGGATTGAGGATGAGAGCTTAGCGTTGAGGATTGAGGTTTGAGGACTGTGGACTGAGTATTGAGGATTGAGAATTGAGGATCGAGGATTGAGTATTGAAGATTGAGAATTGAGGATTGAAGGTTGAGGATTGAGGAATGAGGATTGAGGATTGAGGATGAGGGCTGAGAGCTGAGGATTGATGGTTGAGGTTTTAGGACTGAGGACTGAGGATTGAGGATTGAGAATTGAGTATTTAGGATTGAGGATTGAAGATTGAAGATTGAGGATTGATGATTGAGGATTTAGGATTGAGGATTGAGGATTGAGGATTGAGGATTGAGGGTTGAGGATTGAGGAATGAGGATTGAGGATTGAGGATTGAGGATTGAGGATTGAAGATTGATTATTGAGGATTGAAGATTGAGGATTGAGTATTGAGGATTGAGGATTGAGGATTGAATATTGAGGATTGGGGATTGAGTGTTGAGGGTTGAGTGATGAGAATTAATGTTTGTGGATAGAGATTTCAAGATTGCAGATTGAGCATCGAGTATTGAAAACTGTGAATTGAGGATATTCTATTGAGGATTAAGGATTGACAACTGATTGTCGAGGATTTAGGTCTGAAGATTGAGGATTCATGATTGAGGATTCAGGATTGAGGTTTGAGGACTGAGGATTGAGGATTGGCTATTGCGGATTGAACATTGAGGATTGAGGATTGAGGATTGAGGACTCAGGATTGAGGACTGAAGATTGAATATTGATGATTGAAGATTGAGGATTGAGGATTGAGGGCTGTGGATTGAGGACGAGGACTGAGGGTTGAGTATTGATGTTTGAGGTCTGAGGATTGAGGATTGAGGATTGAGAATTGAGGATTGTGGATTGAGGATACAAGATTGAGGATTGGGTATTGAGGATTGAAGAATGAGGATTGAGGATTGAGGATTGAGGATTGAGGATTGAAGATTGAGTACTGAGGATAGAAGATTGAGGATTGAGGAATGAGGATTGAGGATTGAGGATTGAGGATTGAGGATTGAGTATTGAAGATTGAGTATTGAGGATTGAATATTGAGGATTGTGGATTGAGGATTGAGGATTGAGGATTGATGATTAAGGATTGGGGATTGAGGATTGACGATTGAGGATTGAGTATTGAGGATTAAGAATTGAGGATTGAGGATTGAGGATTGAAGATTCAGTATTGAGGATTGAGGATTGGAGATTGAGGACTGAGTGTTGAGGGTTGTGTGATGAGCATTGATGTTTGTGGGTGGTGATTTGAAGATTGAACATTGAGGATTGAGTGTTGAAAACTAAGAATTCAGGATATTCTACTGAGTATTGAGAATTGAGTATTGATGGTTGAGTATTGAGGATTGATGGTTGAGGGTTGTGTGTTGAATATTGAGGATTGGCTGATTGAGTATTGAAGATTGATGACTGAGGACTGAGGATTGAGTATTGAGGATTGAGGATTGAGTATTGATGATTCAGGATTGAAGTTTGAGTATTGATGGTTGAAGATTGCGGATTGATTATTAAGGGTTGAGGATTGAGGGCGAGGACTGAGGGTTGAGGACTGAGGACTGAGGATTGAGTGCTGAGGATTGAGGGTTGAGGATTGAGGATTGAGGATTGAGGATTGAGGATGAGGGCTGAGGTTTGAGGTTTGAGTATTGAATCGTGAGAATTCAGGATATTCTATTGAGTATTGAGGATTGAGGATTGAGGATTGAGTATTGAAGATTGAGAATTGAGGATTGAAGGTTGAGGATTGAGGAATGAGGATTGAGGATTGAGGATGAGGGCTGAGAGCTGAGGATTGATGGTTGAGGTTTTAGGACTGAGGACTGAGGATTGAGGATTGAGAATTGAGTATTTAGGATTGAGGATTGAAGATTGAAGATTGAGGATTGATGATTGAGGATTTAGGATTGAATATTGAGGATTGAGGATTGAGGATTGAGGATTGGGGATTGAGGATGAGAGCTGAGAGTTGAGGATTGAGGTTTGAGGACTGAGGACTGAGGATTGAGTTTTGAGAATTGAGGATTGAGGATTGAGTATTGAAGATTGAGGTTTGGTTATTGAGGATTGAAGGATGAGGCTTGAGGATTCAGGATTGAGGATTGAGGATTGAAGATTGAGTATTGAGGTTTGAAGGCTGACGATTGAGGGTTGAGGATTGAGGATTGAGGATTGAGGATTGATGATTGACAATTGATTGTTGAGGACTGAGGGCTAAAGATTGAAGATTCGGGATTGAGAATTGTGAATTGAGGATGGGGACTGAGGGTTGAGGATTGAGGATTGAAGATAGATAATTGGGTATTGAGGATTGAAGAATGAGGATTGAGGATTGAGGATTGAGGATTGAGAATTGAAGATTGAGGATTGAGGATTGAGGATTGAGTATGGAGGATTGAAGATTGAGTATTGAGGATTGGCTATTGAGGATTGAACATTGAGGATTGAGGATTGAGGATTGAGGATTGAGGATTGAGGATTGAAGATTGTATATTGATGATAGAAGATTGAGGATTGAGGATTGAGGATTGAGGATTGACGATTGAGGACTGAGTATTGAGGATTGAGAATTGAGGATTGAGGATTGGTGATTGAAGATTCAGTATTGAGGATTGAAGATTGAGTATTGAGAATTGAGGATTGAGGATTGACTATGAGGGCTGAGGGTTGAGGATTGCGGTTTGAGGACTGAGGACTGGGGATTGAGGATTGAGAATTGAGGATTGAAGATTTAGGATTGAAGATTGAGGACTGGGTATTGAGGATTGAAGAATGAGGATTGAGGATTGAGGATTGAGGATTGAGGATTGAGGATTGAAGATTGAGGATTGACGATTGAGCATTGAGGATTGAAGAATGAGGATTGAGGATTGAGGATTGAGGTTCGAAGATTGATTATTGAGGATTGAATATTGAGGATTGAGGATTGAGGATTGAGGATTGAGGTTTGAGGATGAGAGCTGAGCGTTGAGGATTGAGGTTTGAGGACTGAGGACTGAGGATTGAGTATTGAGACTTGAGGATTGAGGATTGAGTATTGAGGATTGAAGATTGAGGATTGGGTATTGAGGATTGAACATTGAGGATTGAGGATTGTGGATTGAGGATTGAGGATTGAGGATTGAAGATTGAATATTGATGATAGAAGATTGAGGATTGAGGATTGAGGATTGGGGATTGACGATTGAGGACTGAGTATTGAGGATTGAAAATTGAGGATTGAGGATTGATTATTGAAGATTCAGTATTGAGGATTGAAGATTGAGTATTGAGAATTGAGGATTGAGGATTGACTATGAGGCCTGAGGGTTGAGGATTGCGGTTTGAGGACTGAGGACTGGGGATTGATGTTTGAGAATTGAGGATTGAAGATTTAGGATTGAAGATTGAGGACTGGGTATTGAGGATTGAAGAATGAGGATTGAGGATTGAGGATTGAGGATTGAGGATTGAAGATTGAGGATTGAGGATTGAGGATTGAGGATTGAAGAATGAGGATTGAGGATTCAGGATTGAGGATTGAAGATTGATTATTGAGGATTGAATATTGAGGATTGAGGATTGAGGATTGAGGTTTGAGGATTGAGGATGAGAGCTGAGCGTTGAGGATTGAGGTTTGAGGACTGAGGACTGAGGATTGAGTATTGAGACTTGAGGATTGAGGATTGAGTATTGAAGATTGAGGATTGATGACTGACGATTGAGAATTGAGGATTGATGATTGCGGATTGAGGATTGAAGATTGAATATTGAGGATTGAATATTGAGGATTGAGGATTGATGGTTGAGGATTGAAGATTGAGAATTGAGGATTGAGGATTGAAAATTGAGTATTGACGATTGAAGATTGAGGATTGAGGATTGAGGATTGGAGATTGAGGACTGAGTGTTGAGGGTTGTGTGATGAGCATTGATGTTTGTGGGTGGTGATTTGAAGATTGAACATTGAGGATTGAGTGTTGAAATCTAAGAATTCAGGATATTCTACTGAGTATTGAGAATTGAGTATTGATGGTTGAGTATTGAGGATTGATGGTTGAGGGTTGTGTGTTGAATATTGAGGATTGGCTGATTGAGTATTGAAGATTGATGACTGAGGACTGAGGATTGAGTATTGAGGATTGAGGATTGAGTATTGATGATTCAGGATTGAAGTTTGAGTATTGATGGTTGAAGATTGCGGATTGATTATTAAGGGTTGAGGATTGAGGGCGAGGACTGAGGGTTGAGGACTGAGGACTGAGGATTGAGTGCTGAGGATTGAGGGTTGAGGATTGAGGATTGAGGATTGAAGATTGAGTATTGAGGATTGAAGATTGAGGATTGAGGATTGAAGATTGAGTATTGAGGTTTGAAGACTGACGATTGAGGGTTGAGGATTGAGGATTGAAGATTGAGGATTGAGGATTGAGGATTGAGGATTGAAGATTGAAGATTGAGGATTGGGTATTGAGGATTGAACATTGAGGATTGAGGATTGAGGATTGAGGATTGAGGTTTGAGGATCGAAGATTTAGTATTGATGATAGAAGATTGAGGATTGAGGATTGAGGATTGAGGATTGACGATTGAGGACTGAGTATTGAGGATTGAAAATTGAGGATTGAGGATTGGTGATTGAAGATTCAGTATTGAGGATTGAAGATTGAGTATTGAGAATTGAGGATTGAGGTTTGACTATGAGGGCTGAGGGTTGAGGATTGCGGTTTGAGGACTGAGGACTGGGGATTGAGGATTGAGAATTGAGGATTGAAGATTTAGGATTGAAGATTGAGGACTGGGTACTGAATATTGATGATTGCGGATTGAGGATTGAAGATTGAATATTGAGGATTGAATATTGAGGATTGAGGATTGAGGGTTGAGGATTGAAGATTGAGAATTGAGGATTGAGGATTGAAAATTGAGTATTGACGATTGAAGATTGAGGATTGAGAATTGAGGATCGAGGATTGAGTATTGAAGATTGAGAATTGAGGATTGAAGGTTGAGGATTGAGGATTGAGGATTGGGGATTGAGGATTGAGGACTGACGATTGAGGATTGAGGATTGATCATTGAGGATTGAGGACAGAGGATTGAGGTTTGAGGATTGACGATGAGGGCTGAGGGTTGAGGACTGAGGTTTGAGGTCTGAGGACTGAGGATTGAGGATTGAGGATTGAGGATTGAGGATTGAGGATTGAAGATTGAGGATTGGGTATTGAGGATTGAAGAATGAGGATTGAGGATTGAGGATTGAGGATTGAGGATTGGGGAGTGAGGATTGAATATTCAGGATTGAGGATTGAGGATTGAGGATTGAGGATTGAGGATTGAAGATTCAGTATTGAGGATCGAAGATTGAGAATTGAGGATTGAGGATTGAACATTGAGGACTGAGTGTTGAGGGTTGAGTGATGAGAATTGATGTTTGTGGATAGAGATTTGAAGATTGCAGATTGAGTATTGCGTATGGAAAACTCTGAACTGAGGATATTCTATCGGTGATTGAGGATTGACAACTGATTGTTGAGGACTGACGGCTGAAGATAGAGGTTTAAGGATTGAGGATTCAGGATTGTGGTTTGAGGACTGAGGATTGAGGTTTGAGGATTGAGGATTGAGGATTGAGGATTGAGGATTGAGGATTGAAGATTGAGGATTGGGGATTGAGGATTGAGGATTGAGGATTGAAAATTAAGGATTGGGGATTGAGGATTGACGATTGAGGATTGAGTATTGAGGATTGAGGATAGAGGATTGAAGATTGAGGATTGGGTACTGAGTGTTGAGGGTTGAGTGATGAGGATTGATGTTTGTGGATGGAGATTCGAAGATTGCAGATTGAGAATTTAGTGTTGAAAGCTGTGAATTGATGATATTCTATTGAGGATTGAGGATTGACAACTGATTGTTGATGTCTGAAGTCTGAAGGTTGAGGACTGAGGATTGAGGATTCAGGATTGAGGTTTGAGGACTGAGGATTGAGGATTGAGGATTGAGGCTTGAGGATTGAGTATTGAGGATTGAGGCTTGAGGATTGAGGATTGAAGATTGAAGATTGAGGATTGAGGATTGAGGATTGACGCTTGAGGATTGATGGTTGAGGATGGAGGATTGAAGAGAGAGGACTGAGTGTTGAGGATTGAGTGTTGAGAATTGATGTTTGAGGATTGAGATTTGATTATTGAATATTGTGGATTGAGTATTGAACCATGAGAATTCAGGATATTCTAATGAGTATTGAGAATTGAGTATTGATGATTGAGTATTGAGGATTGATGGTTGAGGGTTGTGTGTTGAATATTCAGGATTGAGGAATGAGGATTGAGGACTGAAGATTGAGGATTGAAGATTTAGTATTGACGATTGAAGACTGGGGATTGAGGATTGAAGATTGAGTATTAAGGGTTGAGCATTGGGGATTGGTGATCTAGGATTGGTGATTGATTATTGAGGATTGAAGATTGAGGGTTGAGGATTCAGGATTGAGAATTGAGAATTGAGGATGGGGACTGAGGGTTGAGGATTGAGGTTTGAGGAACGAGGATAGAGGATTGAGGATTGAGGACAGATGACTGACGATTGAGTATTGAAGATTGAGGATTGATGACTGACGATTGAGAATTGAGGATTGATGATTGCGGATTGAGGATTGAAGATTGAGGATTGAGGATTGATGATTGATTATTGAGGATTGAATATTGAGGATTGAGGATTGAGGATTGAGGATTGGGGATTGAGGATGAGAGCTGAGCGTTGAGGATTGAGGTTTGAGGACTGAGGACTGAGGATTGAGTTTTGAGAATTGAGGATTGAGGATTGAGTATTGAAGATTGAGGATTGGGTATTGAGGATTGAAGGATGAGGCTTGAGGATTGACGATTGAGGATTGAGGATTGAAGATTGAGTATTGAGGTTTGAAGGCTGACGATTGAGGGTTGAGGATTGAGGATTGAGGATTGAGGATTGAGGATTGACAATTGATTGTTGAGGACTGAGGGCTAAAGATTGAAGATTCGGGATTGAGAATTGTGAATTGAGGATGGGGACTGAGGGTTGAGGATTGAGGATTGAGGATTGAGGGCAGAGGATTGACGATTGAGTATTGAAGATTGAGGATTGATGACTGACGATTGAGAATTGAGGATTGATGATTGCGGATTGAGGATTGAAGATTGAGTATTGAGGATAGAATATTGAGGATTGAGGATTGAGGGTTGAGGAATGAAGATTGAGAATTGAGGATTGAAGTTTGAGTATTGATGATTGAAGATTGCGGATTGATTATTAATGGTTGAGGATTGAGGGCGAGGACTGAGGGTTGAGGATTGAGGACTGAGGGTTGAGGATTGAATATTGAGGATTGTGGATTGAGGATTGAGGATTGAGGATTGAAGATTAAGGATTGGGGATTGAGGATTGACGATTGAGGATTGAGTATTGAGGATTAAGAATTGAGGATTGAGGATTGAGGATTGAAGATTCAGTATTGAGGATTGAAGATTGAGTATTGAGGATTGAAGATTGAGGATTGAGGATTGAAGATTGAGTATTGAGGTTTGAAGACTGACGATTGAGGGTTGAGGATTGAGGATTGAGGATTGAGGATTGAGGATTGAGGATTGAGGATTGAAGATTGAAGATTGAGGATTGGGTATTGAGGATTGAACATTGAGGATTGAGGATTGAGGATTGAGGATTGAGGATTGAAGATTGTATATTGATGATAGAAGATTGAGGATTGAGGATTGAGGATTGAGGATTGACGATTGAGGACTGAGTATTGAGGATTGAAAATTGAGGATTGAGGATTGGTGATTGAAGATTCAGTATTGAGGATTGAAGATTGAGTATTGAGAATTGAGGATTGAGGATTGACTATGAGGGCTGAGGGTTGAGGATTGCGGTTTGAGGACTGAGGACTGGGGATTGAGGATTGAGAATTGAGGATTGAAGATTTAGGATTGAAGATTGAGGACTGGGTATTGACGATTGAAGAATGAGGATTGAGGATTGAGGATTGAGGATTGAGGATTGAGGATTGAAGATTGAGGATTGAGGATTGAGCATTGAGGATTGAAGAATGAGGATTGAGGATTAAGGATTGAGGTTCGAAGATTGATTATTGAGGATTGAATATTGAGGATTGAGGATTGAGGATTGAGGATTGAGGTTTGAGGATGAGAGCTGAGCGTTGAGGATTGAGGTTTGAGGACTGAGGACTGAGGATTGAGTATTGAGACTTGAGGATTGAGGATTGAGTATTGAGGATTGAAGATTGAGGATTGGGTATTGAGGATTGAACATTGAGGATTGAGGATTGTGGATTGAGGATTGAGGATTGAGGATTGAAGATTGAATATTGATGATAGAAGATTGAGGATTGAGGATTGAGGATTGGGGATTGACGATTGAGGACTGAGTATTGAGGATTGAAAATTGAGGATTGAGGATTGATTATTGAAGATTCAGTATTGAGGATTGAAGATTGAGTATTGAGAATTGAGGATTGAGGATTGACTATGAGGCCTGAGGGTTGAGGATTGCGGTTTGAGGACTGAGGACTGGGGATTGATGTTTGAGAATTGAGGATTGAAGATTTAGGATTGAAGATTGAGGACTGGGTATTGAGGATTGAAGAATGAGGATTGAGGATTGAGGATTGAGGATTGAGGATTGAAGATTGAGGATTGAGGATTGAGGATTGAGGATTGAAGAATGAGGATTGAGGATTCAGGATTGAGGATTGAAGATTGATTATTGAGGATTGAATATTGAGGATTGAGGATTGAGGATTGAGGTTTGAGGATTGAGGATGAGAGCTGAGCGTTGAGGATTGAGGTTTGAGGACTGAGGACTGAGGATTGAGTATTGAGACTTGAGGATTGAGGATTGAGTATTGAAGATTGAGGATTGATGACTGACGATTGAGAATTGAGGATTGATGTTTGCGGATTGAGGATTGAAGATTGAATATTGAGGATTGAATATTGAGGATTAAGGATTGAGGGTTGAGGATTGAAGATTGAGAATTGAGGATTGAGGATTGAAAATTGAGTATTGACGATTGAAGATTGAGGATTGAGGATTGAGGATTGGAGATTGAGGACTGAGTGTTGAGGGTTGTGTGATGAGCATTGATGTTTGTGGGTGGTGATTTGAAGATTGAACATTGAGGATTGAGTGTTGAAAACTAAGAATTCAGGATATTCTACTGAGTATTGAGAATTGAGTATTGATGGTTGAGTATTGAGGATTGATGGTTGAGGGTTGTGTGTTGAATATTGAGGATTGGCTGATTGAGTATTGAAGATTGATGACTGAGGACTGAGGATTGAGTATTGAGGATTGAGGATTGAGTATTGATGATTCAGGATTGAAGTTTGAGTATTGATGGTTGAAGATTGCGGATTGATTATTAAGGGTTGAGGATTGAGGGCGAGGACTGAGGGTTGAGGACTGAGGACTGAGGATTGAGTGCTGAGGATTGAGGGTTGAGGATTGAGGATTGAGGATTGAGGATTGAGGATGAGGGCTGAGGTTTGAGGTTTGAGTATTGAATCGTGAGAATTCAGGATATTCTATTGAGTATTGAGGATTGAGGATTGAGGATTGAGTATTGAGGATTGAGGATGAGAGCTTAGCGTTGAGGATTGAGGTTTGAGGACTGTGGACTGAGTATTGAGGATTGAGGATTGAGGATTGAAGATTGAGTACTGAGGATAGAAGATTGAGGATTGAGGAATGAGGATTGAGGATTGAGGATTGAGGATTGAGGATTGAGTATTGAAGATTGAGTATTGAGGATTGAATATTGAGGATTGTGGATTGAGGATTGAGGATTGAGGATTGATGATTAAGGATTGGGGATTGAGGATTGACGATTGAGGATTGAGTATTGAGGATTAAGAATTGAGGATTGAGGATTGAGGATTGAAGATTCAGTATTGAGGATTGAAGATTGAGGATTGAGGATTGAGGATTGAGGATTGACTATGAGGGCTGAGGGTTGAGGATTGTGGTTTGAGGACTGAGGACTGAGGATTGAGGATTGAGAATTGAGGATTCAGGATTGAGGATTGAAGATAGAGGATTGGGTATTGAGGATTGAAGAATGAGGATTGAGGATTGAGGATTGAGGATTGAGGATTGAAGATAGACAATTGGGTATTGAGGATTGAAGAATGAGGATTGAGGATTGAGGATTGAGGATTGAGAATTGAAGATTGAGGATTGAGGATTGAGTATGGAGGATTGAAGATTGAGTATTGAGGATTGAAGATTGAGGATTGAGGATTGAAGATTGAGTATTGAGGTTTGAAGACTGACGATTGAGGGTTGAGGATTGAGGATTGAAGATTGAGGATTGAGGATTGAGGATTGAGGATTGAAGATTGAAGATTGAGGATTGGGTATTGAGGATTGAACATTGAGGATTGAGGATTGAGGATTGAGGATTGAGGTTTGAGGATCGAAGATTTAGTATTGATGATAGAAGATTGAGGATTGAGGATTGAGGATTGAGGATTGACGATTGAGGACTGAGTATTGAGGATTGAAAATTGAGGATTGAGGATTGGTGATTGAAGATTCAGTATTGAGGATTGAAGATTGAGTATTGAGAATTGAGGATTGAGGTTTGACTATGAGGGCTGAGGGTTGAGGATTGCGGTTTGAGGACTGAGGACTGGGGATTGAGGATTGAGAATTGAGGATTGAAGATTTAGGATTGAAGATTGAGGACTGGGTACTGAATATTGATGATTGCGGATTGAGGATTGAAGATTGAATATTGAGGATTGAATATTGAGGATTGAGGATTGAGGGTTGAGGATTGAAGATTGAGAATTGAGGATTGAGGATTGAAAATTGAGTATTGACGATTGAAGATTGAGGATTGAGAATTGAGGATCGAGGATTGAGTATTGAAGATTGAGAATTGAGGATTGAAGGTTGAGGATTGAGGATTGAGGATTGGGGATTGAGGATTGAGGACTGACGATTGAGGATTGAGGATTGATCATTGAGGATTGAGGACAGAGGATTGAGGTTTGAGGATTGACGATGAGGGCTGAGGGTTGAGGACTGAGGTTTGAGGTCTGAGGACTGAGGATTGAGGATTGAGGATTGAGGATTGAGGATTGAGGATTGAAGATTGAGGATTGGGTATTGAGGATTGAAGAATGAGGATTGAGGATTGAGGATTGAGGATTGAGGATTGGGGAGTGAGGATTGAATATTCAGGATTGAGGATTGAGGATTGAGGATTGAGGATTGAGGATTGAAGATTCAGTATTGAGGATCGAAGATTGAGAATTGAGGATTGAGGATTGAACATTGAGGACTGAGTGTTGAGGGTTGAGTGATGAGAATTGATGTTTGTGGATAGAGATTTGAAGATTGCAGATTGAGTATTGCGTATGGAAAACTCTGAACTGAGGATATTCTATCGGTGATTGAGGATTGACAACTGATTGTTGAGGACTGACGGCTGAAGATAGAGGTTTAAGGATTGAGGATTCAGGATTGTGGTTTGAGGACTGAGGATTGAGGTTTGAGGATTGAGGATTGAGGATTGAGGATTGAGGATTGAGGATTGAAGATTGAGGATTGGGGATTGAGGATTGAGGATTGAGGATTGAAAATTAAGGATTGGGGATTGAGGATTGACGATTGAGGATTGAGTATTGAGGATTGAGGATAGAGGATTGAAGATTGAGGATTGGGTACTGAGTGTTGAGGGTTGAGTGATGAGGATTGATGTTTGTGGATGGAGATTCGAAGATTGCAGATTGAGAATTTAGTGTTGAAAGCTGTGAATTGATGATATTCTATTGAGGATTGAGGATTGACAACTGATTGTTGATGTCTGAAGTCTGAAGGTTGAGGACTGAGGATTGAGGATTCAGGATTGAGGTTTGAGGACTGAGGATTGAGGATTGAGGATTGAGGCTTGAGGATTGAGTATTGAGGATTGAGGCTTGAGGATTGAGGATTGAGGATTGAAGATTGAGGATTGAGGATTGAGGATTGACGCTTGAGGATTGATGGTTGAGGATGGAGGATTGAAGAGAGAGGACTGAGTGTTGAGGATTGAGTGTTGAGAATTGATGTTTGAGGATTGAGATTTGATTATTGAATATTGTGGATTGAGTATTGAACCATGAGAATTCAGGATATTCTAATGAGTATTGAGAATTGAGTATTGATGATTGAGTATTGAGGATTGATGGTTGAGGGTTGTGTGTTGAATATTCAGGATTGAGGAATGAGGATTGAGGACTGAAGATTGAGGATTGAAGATTTAGTATTGACGATTGAAGACTGGGGATTGAGGATTGAAGATTGAGTATTAAGGGTTGAGCATTGGGGATTGGTGATCTAGGATTGCTGATTGATTATTGAGGATTGAAGATTGAGGGTTGAGGATTCAGGATTGAGAATTGAGAATTGAGGATGGGGACTGAGGGTTGAGGATTGAGGTTTGAGGAACGAGGATAGAGGATTGAGGATTGAGGACAGATGACTGACGATTGAGTATTGAAGATTGAGGATTGATGACTGACGATTGAGAATTGAGGATTGATGATTGCGGATTGAGGATTGAAGATTGAGGATTGAGGATTGATGATTGATTATTGAGGATTGAATATTGAGGATTGAGGATTGAGGATTGAGGATTGGGGATTGAGGATGAGAGCTGAGCGTTGAGGATTGAGGTTTGAGGACTGAGGACTGAGGATTGAGTTTTGAGAATTGAGGATTGAGGATTGAGTATTGAAGATTGAGGATTGGGTATTGAGGATTGAAGGATGAGGCTTGAGGATTGACGATTGAGGATTGAGGATTGAAGATTGAGTATTGAGGTTTGAAGGCTGACGATTGAGGGTTGAGGATTGAGGATTGAGGATTGAGGATTGACAATTGATTGTTGAGGACTGAGGGCTAAAGATTGAGGATTCAGGATTGAGAATTGAGAATTGAGGATGGGGACTGAGGGTTGAGGATTGAGGATTGAGGTTTGAGGGCAGAGGATTGACGATTGAGTATTGAAGATTGAGGATTGATGACTGACGATTGAGAATTGACGATTGATGATTGCGGATTGAGGATTGAAGATTGAGTATTGAGGATTGAATATTGAGGATTGAGGATTGAGGGTTGAGGAATGAAGATTGAGAATTGAGGATTGAAGTTTGGGTATTGATGATTGAAGATTGCGGATTGATTATTAAGGGTTGAGGATTGAGGGCGAGGACTGAGGGTTGAGGATTGAGGACTGAGGGTTGAGGATTGAGGATTGAGCATTGAGGATTGATGAGTGAGGACTAGGGATTGAGGATTGAAGATTGAGGATTAAGGATTGAGGATTGGGGATTGGGGATCTAGGATTGGAGATTGATTATTGAGGATTGAGGATTAAGGATTGAAGATTGAGGACTGGGGATTGAGGATTGAGGATTGAGGATTGAAGATTGAGGATTGGGGACTGAGTGTTGAGGGTTGAGTGATGAGAATTGATGTTTGTGGATAGAGATTTGAAGATTGCAGATTGAGTATTGCGTATGGAAAACTCTGAACTGAGGATATTCTATCGGTGATTGAGGATTGACAACTGATTGTTGAGGACTGACGGCTGAAGATAGAGGTTTCAGGATTGAGGATTCAGGATTGTGGTTTGAGGACTGAGGATTGAGGTTTGAGGATTGAGGATTGAGGATTGAGGATTGAGGATTGAGGATTGAAGATTGAGGATTGGGGATTGAGGATTGAGGATTGAGGATTGAAAATTAAGGATTGGGGATTGAGGATTGACGATTGAGGATTGAGTATTGAGGATTAAGAATTGAGGATTGAGGATTGGGGACTGAGAGCTGAGGGTTGAGTGATGGGAATTGATGTTTGTGGATAGAGATTTAAAGATTGCAGATTGAGTATTGAGAATTGAAAACTGTGAATTGATGATATTCTATTGAGGATTGAGAATTGACAACTGATTCTTGAGGATTTCGGTCTGAAGATTGAGGATTCAGGATTGAGGATTGAAGATAGAGGATTGGGTATTGAGGATTGAAGAATGAGGATTGAGGATTGAGGATTGAGGATTGAGGATTGAAGATAGAGGATTGGGTATTGAGGATTGAAGAATGAGGATTGAGGATTGAGGATTGAGGATTGAGAATTGAAGATTGAGGATTGAGGATTGAGTATGGAGGATTGAAGATTGAGTATTGAGGATTGAAGATTGAGGATTGAGGATTGAAGATTGAGTATTGAGGTATGAAGACTGACGATTGAGGGTTGAGGATTGAGGATTGAGGATTGAGGATTGAGTATTGAGGATTGAGGATTGAGGATTGAAGATTGAAGATTGAGGATTGGGTATTGAGGATTGAACATTGAGGATTGAGGATTGAGGATTGAGGATTGAGGATTGAGGATTGAAGATTGAATATTGATGATAGAAGATTGAGGATTGAGGATTGAGTATTGAGGATTGACGATTAAGGACTGAGTATTGAGGATTGAAAATTGAGGATTGAGGATTGATGATTGAAGATTCAGTATTGAGGATTGAAGATTGAGTATTGAGAATTGAGGATTGAGGATTGACTATGAGGGCTGAGGGTTGAGGATTGCGGTTTGAGGACTGAGGACTGGGGATTGAGGATTGAGAATTGAGGATTGAAGATTTAGGATTGATGGTTGAGGACTGGGTATTGAGGATTGAAGAATGAGGATTGAGGATTGAGGATTGAGGATTGAGGATTGAAGATTGAGGATTGAGGATTGAGGATTGAGTATTGAAGAATGAGGATTGAGGATTGAGGATTGAGGATTGAAGATTGATTATTGAGGATTGAATATTGAGGATTCAGGATTGAGGATTGAGGATTGAGTATTCAGGATGAGAGCTGAGCGTTGAGGATTGAGGTTTGAGGACTGAGGACTGAGGATTGAGTATTGAGACTTGAGGATTGAGGATTGAGTATTGAGAATTGAAGATTGAGGATTGGGTATTGAGGATTGAACATTGAGGATTGAGGATTGAGGATTGAGGATTGAGGATTGAGGATTGAAGATTGAATATTGATGATAGAAGATTGAGGATTGAGTATTGAGGATTGAGGATTGACGATTGAGGACTGAGTATTGAGGATTGAAAATTGAGGATTGAGGATTGATGATTGAAGATTCAGTATTGAGGATTGAAGATTGAGTATTGAGAATTGAGGATTGAGGATTGACTATGAGGGCTGAGGGTTGAGGGTTGCGGTTTGATGACTGAGGACTGGGGATTGTGGATTGAGAATTGAGGATTGAAGATTTAGGATTGAAGATTGAGGACTGGGTATTGAGGATTGAAGAATGAGGATTGAGGATTGAGGATTGAGGATTGAGGATTGAAGATTGAGGATTGAGGATTGAGGATTGAGGATTGAAGAATGAGGATTGGGGATTGAGGATTGAGGATTGAGGATTGAAGATTGAGGATTGGGTATTGAGTATTGAAGAATGAGTATTGAGGATTGAGGATTGAGGATTGAAGATTGAGTATTGGGGATTGAGGATTGATGATTGAGGATTGAAAATTAAGGATTGGGGATTGAGGATTGCCGACTGAGGATTGAGGATTGAAGATTGAATATTGATGATAGAAGATTGAGTATTAAGGATTGAGAATTGAGGATTGACGATTGAGGACTGAGTATTGAGGATTGAAAATTGAGGATTGAGGATTGATGATTGAAGATTCAGTATTGAGGATTGAAGATTGAGTATTGAGAATTGAGGATTGAGGATTGACTGTGAGGGCTGAGGGTTGAGGATTGCGGTTTGAGGGCTGAGGACTGGGGATTGAGGATCGAGAATTGAGGATTGAAGATTTAGGATTGAGGATTGTGGACTGGGTATTGAGGATTGAAGAATGAGGATTGAGGATTGAGGATTGAGGATTGAGGATTGAAGATTGAGGATTGATGATTGCGGATTGAGGATTGAAGATTGAGTATTGAGGATTGAATATTGAGGATTGAGGATTGACAATTGATTGTTGAGGTCTGAGGGCAGAAGATTGAGGATTCAGGATTGAGGATTCAGAATTGAGGTTTGAGGAATGAGGATTGAGGATTGAAGATTGATTATTGAGGATTGAATATTGAGGATTGAGGATTGAGGATTGAGGATTGGGGATTGAGGATGAGAGCTGAGCGTTGAGGATTGAGGTTTGAGGACTGAGGACTGAGGATTGAGTTTTGAGAATTGAGGATTGAGGATTGAGTATTGAAGATTGAGGATTGGTTATTGAGGATTGAAGGATGAGGCTTGAGGACTGAGGATTGAGGATTGAGGATTGAAGATTGAGTATTGAGGTTTGAAGGCTGACGATTGAGGGTTGAGGATTGAGGATTGAGGATTGAGGATTGAGGATTGACAATTGATTGTTGAGGACTGAGGGCTAAAGATTGAGGATTCAGGATTGAGAATTGAGAATTGAGGATGGGGACTGAGGGTTGAGGATTGAGGATTGAGGATTGAGGGCAGAGGATTGACGATTGAGTATTGAAGATTGAGGATTGATGACTGAAGATTGAGAATTGAGGATTGATGATTGCGGATTGAGGATTGAAGATTGAGTTTTGAGGATTGAATATTGAGGATTGAGGATTGAGGGTTGAGGAATGAAGATTGTGAATTGAGGATTGAAGTTTGAGTATTGATGATTGAAGATTGCGGATTGATTATTAAGGGTTGAGGATTGAGGGCGAGGACTGAGGGTTGAGGATTGAGGACTGAGGGTTGAGAATTGAGGATTGAGCATTGAGGATTGAAGATTGAGGACTACGGATTGAGGATTGAAGATTGAGGATTAAGGATTGAGGGTTGGGGATTGGGGATCTAGGATTGGAGATTGATTATTGAGGATTGAGGATTGAGGATTGAAGATTGAGGATTGGGGATTGAGGATTGAGGATTGAGGATTGAAGATTGAGGATTGGGGATTGAGTGTTGAGGGTTGAGTGATGAGAATTGATGTTTGTGGATAGAGATTTGAAGATTGCAGATTGAGTATTGCGTATGGAAAACTCTGAACTGAGGATATTCTATTGAGGATTGAGCATTGAGGATTGAAGGTTGAGTATTGAGGATTGAAGATTGAGGATTGAGGATTGAGGATTGAACAATGAGGACTGAGTGTTGAGGGTTGAGTGATGAGAATTGATGTTCGTGGATAGAGATTTGAAGATTGCAGATTGAGTATTGTGTATGGAAAACTCTGAACTGAGGATATTCTATTGAGGATTGAGGATTGACAACTGATTGTTGAGGACTGACGGCTGAAGATAGAGGTTTCAGGATTGAGGATTCAGGATTGTGGTTTGAGGACTGAGGATTGAGGTTTGAGGATTGAGGATTGAGGATTGAGGATTGAGGATTGAGGATTGAAGATTGAGGATTGGGGATTGAGGATTGAGGATTGCGGATTGAAAATTAAGGATTGGGGATTGAGGATTGACGATTGAGGATTGAGTATTGAGGATTAAGAATTGAGGATTGAGGATTGGGGACTGAGAGCTGAGGGTTGAGTGATGGGAATTGATGTTTGTGGATAGAGATTTAAAGATTGCAGGTTGAGTATTGAGAATTGAAAACTGTGAATTGATGATATTCTATTGAGGATTGAGAATTGACAACTGATTGTTGAGGATTTCGGTCTGAAGATTGAGGATTCAGGATTGAGGATTGAAGATAGAGGATTGGGTATTGAGGATTGAAGAATGAGGATTGAGGATTGAGGATTGAGGATTGAGGATTGAGGATTGATGATTGAAGATTCAGTATTGAGGATTGAAGATTGAGTATTGAGAATTGAGGATTGAGGATTGACGATGAGGGCTGAGGGTTGAGCATTGCGGTTTGAGGACTGAGGACTGGGGATTGAGGATTGAGAATTGAGGATTGAAGATTTAGGATTGAAGATTTAGGACTGGGTATTGAGGATTGAAGAATGAGGATTGAGGATTGAGGATTGAGGATTGAGGATTGAAGATTGAGGATTGAGGATTGAGGATTGAGGATTGAAGAATGAGGATTGGGGATTGAGGATTGAGGATTGAGGATTGAAGATTGAGGATTGGGTATTGAGTATTGAAGAATGAGGATTGAGGATTGAGGATTGAGGATTGAGGATTGAAGATTGAGGATTGGGGATTGAGGATTGAGGATTGAGGATTGAAAATTAAGGATTGGGGATTGAGGATTGACGATTGAGGATTGAGTATTGAGGATTAAGAATTGAGGATTGAGGATTGGGGACTGAGAGCTGAGGGTTGAGTGATGGGAATTGATGTTTGTGGATAGAGATTTAAAGATTGCAGATTGAGTATTGAGTATTGAAAACTGTGAATTGATGATATTCTATTGAGGATTGAGAATTGACAACTGATTGTTGAGGATTTCGGTCTGAAGATTGAGGATTCAGGATTGAGGATTGAAGATAGAGGATTGGGTATTGAGGATTGAAGAATGAGGATTGAGGATTGAGGATTGAGGATTGAGGATTGAAGATAGAGGATTGGGTATTGAGGATTGAAGAATGAGGATTGAGGATTGAGGATTGAGGATTGAGAATTGAAGATTGAGGATTGAGGATTGAGTATGGAGGATTGAAGATTGAGTATTGAGGATTGAAGATTGAGGATTGAGGATTGAAGATTGAGTATTGAGGTATGAAGACTGACGATTGAGGGTTGAGGATTGAGGATTGAGGATTGAGGATTGAGGATTGAGGATTGAGGATTGAAGATTGAAGATTGAGGATTGGGTATTGAGGATTGAACATTGAGGATTGAGGATTGAGGATTGAGGATTGAGGATTGAGGATTGAAGATTGAATATTGATGATAGAAGATTGAGGATTGAGGATTGAGGATTGAGGATTGACGATTGAGGACTGAGTATTGAGGATTGAAAATTGAGGATTGAGGATTGATGATTGAAGATTCAGTATTGAGGATTGAAGATTGAGTATTGAGAATTGAGGATTCAGGATTGACTATGAGGGCTGAGGGTTGAGCATTGCGGTTTGAGGACTGAGGACTGGGGATTGAGGATTGAGAATTGAGGATTGAAGATTTAGGATTGAAGATTGAGGACTGGGTATTGAGGATTGAAGAATGAGGATTGAGGATTGAGGATTGAGGATTGAGGATTGAAGATTGAGGATTGAGGATTGAGGATTGAGGATTGAAGAATGAGGATTGGGGATTGAGGATGGAGGATTGAGGATTGAAGATTGAGGATTGGGTATTGAGTATTGAAGAATGAGGATTGAGGATAGAGGATTGAGGATTGAAGATTGAGTATTGGGGATTGAGGATTGATGATTGAGGATTGAAAATTAAGGATTGGGGATTGAGGATTGCCGACTGAGGATTGAGGATTGAAGATTGAATATTGATGATAGAAGATTGAGGATTGAGGATTGAGGATTGAGGATTGACGATTGAGGACTGAGTATTGAGGATTGAAAATTGATGATTGAGGATTGATGATTGAAGATTCAGTATTGAGGATTGAAGATTGAGTATTGAGAATTGAGGATTGAGGATTGACTATGAGGGCTGAGGGTTGAGGATTGCGGTTTGAGGGCTGAGGACTGGGGATTGAGGATTGAGAATTGAGGATTGAAGATTTAGGATTGAGGATTGTGGACTGGGTATTGAGGATTGAGGATTGAGGATTGAGGATTGAGGATCGAAGATTGAGGATTGAGGATTGAGGATTGAGGATTGAAGATTGAGGATTAAGGATTGAGCATTGGGGATTGGTGATCTAGGATTGGAGATTGATTATTGAGGATTGAAGATTGAGGGTTGAGGATTCAGGATTGAGAATTGAGAATTGAGGATGGGGACTGAGGGTTGAGGATTGAGGTTTGAGGAACGAGGATTGAGGATTGAGGATTGAGGACAGATGGCTGACGATTGATTATTGAAGATTGAGGATTGATAACTGACGATTGAGAATTGAGGACTGATGATTGCGGATTGAGGATTGAAGATTGAGTATTGAGGATTGAATATTGAGGATTGAGGATTGACAATTGATTGTTGAGGACTGAGGGCAGAAGATTGAGGATTCAGGATTGAGGATTCAGAATTGAGGTTTGAGGAATTAGGATTGAGGATTGAAGATTGATTATTGAGGGTTGAATATTGAGGATTGAGGATTGAGGATTGAGGATTGGGGATTGAGGATGAGAGCTGAGCGTTGAGGATTGAGGTTTGAGGACTGAGGACTGAGGATTGAGTTTTGAGAATTGAGGATTGAGGATTGAGTATTGAAGATTGAGGATTGGTTATTGAGGATTGAAGGATGAGGCTTGAGGATTCAGGATTGAGGATTGAGGATTGAAGATTGAGTATTGAGGTTTGAAGGCTGACGATTGAGGGTTGAGGATTGAGGATTGAGGATTGAGGATTGAGGATTGACAATTGATTGTTGAGGACTGAGGGCTAAAGATTGAAGATTCGGGATTGAGAATTGTGAATTGAGGATGGGGACTGAGGGTTGAGGATTGAGGATTGAGGATTGAGGGCAGAGGATTGACGATTGAGTATTGAAGATTGAGGATTGATGACTGACGATTGAGAATTGAGGATTGATGATTGCGGATTGAGGATTGAAGATTGAGTATTGAGGATAGAATATTGAGGATTGAGGATTGAGGGTTGAGGAATGAAGATTGAGAATTGAGGATTGAAGTTTGAGTATTGATGATTGAAGATTGCGGATTGATTATTAATGGTTGAGGATTGAGGGCGAGGACTGAGGGTTGAGGATTGAGGACTGAGGGTTGAGGATTGAATATTGAGGATTGTGGATTGAGGATTGAGGATTGAGGATTGAAGATTAAGGATTGGGGATTGAGGATTGACGATTGAGGATTGAGTATTGAGGATTAAGAATTGAGGATTGAGGATTGAGGATTGAAGATTCAGTATTGAGGATTGAAGATTGAGGATTGAGGATTGAGGATTGAGGATTGACTTTGAGGGCTGAGGGTTGAGGATTGTGGTTTGAGGACTGAGGACTGAGGATTGAGGATTGAGAATTGAGGATTCAGGATTGAGGATTGAAGATAGAGGATTGTGGATTGAGGATACAAGATTGAGGATTGGGTATTGAGGATTGAAGAATGAGGATTGAGGATTGAGGATTGAGGATTGAGGATTGAAGATTGAGTACTGAGGATAGAAGATTGAGGATTGAGGAATGAGGATTGAGGATTGAGGATTGAGGATTGAGGATTGAGTATTGAAGATTGAGTATTGAGGATTGAATATTGAGGATTGTGGATTGAGGATTGAGGATTGAGGATTGATGATTAAGGATTGGGGATTGAGGATTGACGATTGAGGATTGAGTATTGAGGATTAAGAATTGAGGATTGAGGATTGATGATTGAAGATTCAGTATTGAGGATTGAGGATTGGAGATTGAGGACTGAGTGTTGAGGGTTGTGTGATGAGCATTGATGTTTGTGGGTGGTGATTTGAAGATTGAACATTGAGGATTGAGTGTTGAAAACTAAGAATTCAGGATATTCTACTGAGTATTGAGAATTGAGTATTGATGGTTGAGTATTGAGGATTGATGGTTGAGGGTTGTGTGTTGAATATTGAGGATTGGCTGATTGAGTATTGAAGATTGATGACTGAGGACTGAGGATTGAGTATTGAGGATTGAGGATTGAGTATTGATGATTCAGGATTGAAGTTTGAGTATTGATGGTTGAAGATTGCGGATTGATTATTAAGGGTTGAGGATTGAGGGCGAGGACTGAGGGTTGAGGACTGAGGACTGAGGATTGAGTGCTGAGGATTGAGGGTTGAGGATTGAGGATTGAGGATTGAGGATTGAGGATGAGGGCTGAGGTTTGAGGTTTGAGTATTGAATCGTGAGAATTCAGGATATTCTATTGAGTATTGAGGATTGAGGATTGAGGATTGAGTATTGAGGATTGAGGATGAGAGCTTAGCGTTGAGGATTGAGGTTTGAGGACTGTGGACTGAGTATTGAGGATTGAGAATTGAGGATCGAGGATTGAGTATTGAAGATTGAGAATTGAGGATTGAAGGTTGAGGATTGAGGAATGAGGATTGAGGATTGAGGATGAGGGCTGAGAGCTGAGGATTGATGGTTGAGGTTTTAGGACTGAGGACTGAGGATTGAGGATTGAGAATTGAGTATTTAGGATTGAGGATTGAAGATTGAAGATTGAGGATTGATGATTGAGGATTTAGGATTGAATATTGAGGATTGAGGATTGAGGATTGAGGATTGGGGATTGAGGATGAGAGCTGAGAGTTGAGGATTGAGGTTTGAGGACTGAGGACTGAGGATTGAGTTTTGAGAATTGAGGATTGAGGATTGAGTATTGAAGATTGAGGATTGGTTATTGAGGATTGAAGGATGAGGCTTGAGGATTCAGGATTGAGGATTGAGGATTGAAGATTGAGTATTGAGGTTTGAGGATGAGAGCTGAGCGTTGAGGATTGAGGTTTGAGGACTGAGGACTGAGGATTGAGTATTGAGACTTGAGGATTGAGGATTGAGTATTGAGGATTGAAGATTGAGGATTGGGTATTGAGGATCGAACATTGAGGATTGAGGATTGTGGATTGAGGATTGAGGATTGAGGATTGAAGATTGAATATTGATGATAGAAGATTGAGGATTGAGGATTGAGGATTGGGGATTGACGATTGAGGACTGAGTATTGAGGATTGAAAATTGAGGATTGAGGATTGATTATTGAAGATTCAGTATTGAGGATTGAAGATTGACTATTGAGAATTGAGGATTGAGTATTGACTATGAGGCCTGAGGGTTGAGGATTGCGGTTTGAGGACTGAGGACTGGGGATTGATGTTTGAGAATTGAGGATTGAAGATTTAGGATTGAAGATTGAAGACTGGGTATTGAGGATTGAAGAATGAGGATTGAGGATTGAGGATTGAGGATTGAGGATCGAAGATTGAGGATTGAGGATTGAGGATTGAGGATTGAAGAATGAGGATTGAGGATTCAGGATTGAGGATTGAAGATTGATTATTGAGGATTGAATATCGAGGATTGAGGATTGAGGATTGAGGTTTGAGGATTGAGGATGAGAGCTGAGCGTTGAGGATTGAGGTTTGAGGACTGAGGACTGAGGATTGAGTATTGAGACTTGAGGATTGAGGATTGAGTATTGAAGATTGAGGATTGATGACTGACGATTGAGAATTGAGGATTGATGATTGCGGATTGAGGATTGAAGATTGAATATTGAGGATGGAATATTGAGGATTGAGGATTGAGGGTTGAGGATTGAAGATTGAGAATTGAGGATTGAGGATTGAAAATTGAGTATTGACGATTGAAGATTGAGGATTGAGGATTGAGGATTGGAGATTGAGGACTGAGTGTTGAGGGTTGTGTGATGAGCATTGATGTTTGTGGGTGGTGATTTGAAGATTGAACGTTGAGGATTGAGTGTTGAAAACTAAGAATTCAGGATATTCTACTGAGTATTGAGAATTGAGTATTGATGGTTGAGTATTGAGGATTGATGGTTGAGGGTTGTGTGTTGAATATTGAGGATTGGCTGATTGAGTATTGAAGATTGATGACTGAGGACTGAGGATTGAGTATTGAGGATTGAGGATTGAGTATTGATGATTCAGGATTGAAGTTTGAGTATTGATGGTTGAAGATTGCGGATTGATTATTAAGGGTTGAGGATTGAGGGCGAGGACTGAGGGTTGAGGACTGAGGACTGAGGATTGAGTGCTGAGGATTGAGGGTTGAGGATTGAGGATTGAGGATTGAGGATTGAGGATTGAGGATGAGGGCTGAGGTTTGAGGTTTGAGTATTGAATCCTGAGAATTCAGGATATTCTATTGAGTATTGAGGATTGAGGATTGAGGATTGAGTATTGAGGATTGAGGATGAGAGCTTAGCGTTGAGGATTGAGGTTTGAGGACTGTGGACTGAGTATTGAGGATTGAGGATTGAGGATTGAAGTTTGAGTATTGATGGTTGAAGATTGCGGATTGATTATTAAGGGTTGAGGATTGAGGGCGAGGACTGAGGGTTGAGGACTGAGGACTGAGGATTGAGTGCTGAGGATTGAGGGTTGAGGATTGAGGATTGAGGATTGAGGATTGAGGATGAGGGCTGAGGTTTGAGGTTTGAGTATTGAATCGTGAGAATTCAGGATATTCTATTGAGTATTGAGGATTGAGGATTGAGGATTGAGTATTGAGGATTGAGGATGAGAGCTTAGCGTTGAGGATTGAGGTTTGAGGACTGTGGACTGAGTATTGAGGATTGAGGATTGAGGATTGAAGATTGAGTACTGAGGATAGAAGATTGAGGATTGAGGAATGAGGATTGAGGATTGAGGATTGAGGATTGAGGATTGAGTATTGGGGATTGGTGATCTAGGATTGGAGATTTATTATTGAGGATTGAAGATTGAGGGTTGAGGATTCAGGATTGAGAATTGAGAATTGAGGATGGGGACTGAGGGTTGAGGATTGAGGTTTGAGGAACGAGGATTGAGGATTGAGGATTGAGGACAGATGACTGACGATTGATTATTGAAGATTGAGGATTGATGACTGACGATTGAGAATTGAGGATTGATGATTGCGGATTGAGGATTGAAGATTGAGTATTGAGGATTGAATATTGAGGATTGAGGATTGACAATTGATTGTTGAGGACTGAGGGCAGAAGATTGAGGAATCAGGATTGAGGATTCAGAATTGAGGTTTGAGGAATGAGGATTGAGGATTGAAGATTGATTATTGAGGATTGAATATTGAGGATTGAGGATTGAGGATTGAGGATTGGGGATTGAGGATGAGAGCTGAGAGTTGAGGATTGAGGTTTGAGGACTGAGGACTGAGGATTGAGTTTTGAGAATTGAGGATTGAGGATTGAGTATTGAAGATTGAGGATTGGTTATTGAGGATTGAAGGATGAGGCTTGAGGATTCAGGATTGAGGATTAAGGATTGAAGATTGAGTATTGAGGTTTGAAGGCTGACGATTGAGGGTTGAGGATTGAGGATTGAGGATTGAGGATTGAGGATTGACAATTGATTGTTGAGGACTGAGGGCTAAAGATTGAAGATTCGGGATTGAGAATTGTGAATTGAGGATGGGGACTGATGGTTGAGGATTGAGGATTGAGGATTGAGGGCAGAGGATTGACGATTGAGTATTGAAGATTGAGGATTGATGACTGACGATTGAGAATTGAGGATTGATGATTGCGGATTGAGGATTGAAGATTGAGTATTGAGGATAGAATATTGAGGATTGAGGATTGAGGGTTGAGGAATGAAGATTGAGAATTGAGGATTGAAGTTTGAGTATTGGTGATTGAAGATTGCGGATTGATTATTAATGGTTGAGGATTGAGGGCGAGGACTGAGGGTTGAGGATTGAGGACTGAGGGTTGAGGATTGAGGATTGAGCATTGAGGATTGAAGATTGAGGACTAGGGATTGAGGATTGAAGATTGAGGATTAAGGATTGAGAGTTGGGGATTGGGGATCTAGGATTGGAGATTGATTATTGAGGATTGAGGATTGAGGATTGAAGATTGTGGATTGGGGATTGAGGATTGAGGATTGAGGATTGAAGATTGAGGATTGGGGACTGAGTGTTGAGGGTTGAGTGATGAGAATTGATGTTTGTGGATAGAGATTTGAAGATTGCAGATTGAGTATTGCGTATGGAAAACTCTGAACTGAGGATATTCTATTGAGGATTGAGGATTGAGGATTGAAGGTTGAGTATTGAGGATTGAAGATTGAGGATTGAGTATTGAGGATTGAAGGCTGAGGATTGAGCATTGAGGATTGAAGATTGAGTATCGAGGATTGAAGATTGATGATTGAGTGTTGAGGGTTGAAGATTGAGGATTGAGGATTGAGGATTGAGGATTGAGGATTGAGGATTGAGGATTGAAGATTGAGGATTGGGGATTGAAGATTGAGTATTGAGGATTCAAGATTGAGGATTGAGGATTGAGGATTGAGGATTGAGGATTGAGGATTGAGGATTGCGGATTGAGGATTGAAGATTGTGTATTGAGGATTGAATACTGAGGATTGTGGATTGAGGATTGAGGATTGAGGATTGAAAATTAAGGATTGGCGATTGAGGATTGACGATTGAGGATTGAGTATTGAGAATTAAGGATTGAGGATTGAGGATTGAGGATTGAAGATTGTGGACTAGGGATTGAGGATTGAAGATTGAGGATTAAGGATTGAGGATTGAGTATTGAGGATTGAAGATTGAGGATTGGGGATTGAGGATTGTCGATTGAGGATTGAGTATTGAGGATTGAGAATTGAGGATTGAGCATTGCAGATTGAGTATTGAGGATTGACGGTTGAGGATTGAGAATTGAGGTTTGAGGATTGACGATGAGGGCTGAGGGTTGAGGATTGAGGATTGAGGACTGAGGACTGAGGATTGAGTCTTGAGGATTGAGGGTTGAGGATTGTGGATTGACGATTGAGGATTGAGGATGAGGGCTGAGGTTTGAGGTTTGAGGTTTGAGTATTGAATCGTGAGAATTCAGGATATTCTATTGAGTATTGAGGATTGAGGATTGAGGATTGAGGATTGAGGATTGAGGATGAGAGCTGTGTGTTGAGGATTGAGGTTTGAGGACTGTGGACTGAGGATTGAGGATTGAGAATTGAGGATTGAGGATTGAGTATTGAAGATTGAGAATTGAGGATTGAAGGCTGAGGATTGAGGAATGAGGATTGTGGATTGAGGATGAGGGCTGAGGGTAGATGGTTGAGGTTTTAGGACTGAGGACTGAGGATTGAGGGTTGAGAATTGAGGATTTAGGATTGAGGATTGAAGATTGAGGATTGGGTATTGAGTATTGAAGAATGAGGATTGAGGATTGAGGATTGAGGATTGAAGATTGAGGATTGGGGATTGAGGATTGAGGATTGAGCATTGAAAATTAAGGATTGGGGATTGAGGATTGACGATTGAGGATTGAGTATTGAGGATTAAGAATTGAGGATTGAGGATTGGGGACGGAGAGCTGAGGGTTGAGTGATGGGGATTGATGTTTGTGGATAGAGATTTAAAGATTGCAGATTGAGTATTGAGTATTGAAAACTGTGAATTGATGATATTCTATTGAGGATTGAGAATTGACAACTGATTGTTGAGGATTTAGGTCTGAAGATTGAGGATTCAGGATTGAGGATTCAAGATTGAGGTTTGAGGACTGAGGATTGAGGATTGGCTACTGCGGATTGAACATTGAGGATTGAGGATTGAGGATTGAGGACTGAGGATTGAGGACTGAAGATTGAATATTGATGATTCAAGATTGAGGATTGAGGATTGAGGGCTGTGGATTGAGGACGAGGACTGAGGGTTGAGTATTGATGTTTGAGGTCTGAGGATTGAGGATTGAGGATTGAGAATTGAGGATTGTGGATTGAGGATACAAGATTGAGGATTGGGTATTGAGGATTGAAGAATGAGGATTGAGGATTGAGGATTGAGGATTGAGGATTGAAGATTGAGTACTGAGGATAGAAGATTGAGGATTGAGGAATGAGGATTGAGGATTGAGGATTGAGGATTGAGGATTGAGGATTGAAGATTGAGTATTGAGGATTGAATATTGAGGATTGTGGATTGAGGATTGAGGATTGAGGATTGAAGATTAAGGATTGGGGATTGAGGATTGACGATTGAGGATTGAGTATTGAGGATTAAGAATTGAGGATTGAGGATTGAGGATTGAAGATTCAGTATTGAGGATTGAAGATTGAGGATTGAGGATTGAGGATTGAGGATTGAGGATTGACTTTGAGGGCTGAGGGTTGAGGATTGTGGTTTGAGGACTGAGGACTGAGGATTGAGGATTGAGAATTGAGGATTCAGGATTGAGGATTGAAGATAGAGGATTGGGTATTGAGGATTGAAGAATGAGGATTGAGGATTGAGGATTGAGGATTGAGGATTGAAGATAGATAATTGGGTATTGAGGATTGAAGAATGAGGATTGAGGATTGAGGATTGAGGATTGAGAATTGAAGATTGAGGATTGAGGATTGAGGATTGAGTATGGAGGATTGAAGATTGAGTATTGAGGATTGAAGATTGAGGATTGAGGATTGAAGATTGAGTATTGAGGTTTGAAGACTGACGATTGAGGGTTGAGGATTGAGGATTGAGGATTGAGGATTGAGGATTGAGGATTGAGGATTGAAGATTGAAGATTGAGGATTGGGTATTGAGGATTGAACATTGAGGATTGAGGATTGAGGATTGAGGATTGAGGATTGAGGATTGAAGATTGAATATTGATGATAGAAGATTGAGGATTGAGGATTGAGGATTGAGGATTGACGATTGAGGACTGAGTATTGAGGATTGAAAATTGAGGATTGAGGATTGGTGATTGAAGATTCAGTATTGAGGATTGAAGATTGAGTATTGAGAATTGAGGATTGAGGATTGACTATGAGGGCTGAGGGTTGAGGATTGCGGTTTGAGGACTGAGGACTGGGGATTGAGGATTGAGAATTGAGGATTGAAGATTTAGGATTGAAGATTGAGGACTGGGTATTGAGGATTGAAGAATGAGGATTGAGGATTGAGGATTGAGGATTGAGGATTGAGGATTGAAGATTGAGGATTGAGGATTGAGGATTGAGGATTGAAGAATGAGGATTGAGGATTGAGGATTGAGGTTTGAAGATTGATTATTGAGGATTGAATATTGAGGATTGAGGATTGAGGATTGAGGATTGAGGTTTGAGGATGAGAGCTGAGCGTTGAGGATTGAGGTTTGAGGACTGAGGACTGAGGATTGAGTATTGAGACTTGAGGATTGAGGATTGAGGATTGAAGATTGAATATTGATGATAGAAGATTGAGGATTGAGGATTGAGGATTGGGGATTGACGATTGAGGACTGAGTATTGAGGATTGAAAATTGAGGATTGAGGATTGATTATTGAAGATTCAGTATTGAGGATTGAAGATTGAGGATTGAGGTTTGAGGATTGAGGATGAGAGCTGAGCGTTGAGGATTGAGGTTTGAGGACTGAGGACTGAGGACTGAGGATTGAGTATTGAGACTTGAGGATTGAGGATTGAGTATTGAAGATTGAGGATTGATGACTGACGATTGAGAATTGAGGATTGATGATTGCGGATTGAGGATTGAAGATTGAATATTGAGGATTGAATATTGAGGATTGAGGATTGAGGGTTGAGGATTGAAGATTGAGAATTGAGGATTGAGGATTGAAAATTGAGTATTGACGATTGAAGATTGAGGATTGAGGATTGAGGATTGGAGATTGAGGACTGAGTGTTGAGTGTTGTGTGATGAGCATTGATGTTTGTGGGTGGTGATTTGAAGATTGAACATTGAGGATTGAGTGTTGAAAACTAAGAATTCAGGATATTCTACTGAGTATTGAGAATTGAGTATTGATGGTTGAGTATTGAGGATTGATGGTTGAGGGTTGTGTGTTGAATATTGAGGATTGGCTGATTGAGTATTGAAGATTGATGACTGAGGACTGAGGATTGAGTATTGAGGATTGAGGATTGAGTATTGATGATTCAGGATTGAAGTTTGAGTATTGATGATTGAAGATTGCGGATTGATTATTAAGGGTTGAGGATTGAGGGCGAGGACTGAGGGTTGAGGACTGAGGACTGAGGATTGAGTGCTGAGGATTGAGGGTTGAGGATTGAGGATTGAGGATTGAGGATTGAGGATGAGGGCTGAGGTTTGAGGTTTGAGTATTGAATCCTGAGAATTCAGGATATTCTATTGAGTATTGAGGATTGAGGATTGAGGATTGAGTATTGAGGATTGAGGATGAGAGCTTAGCGTTGAGGATTGAGGTTTGAGGACTGTGGACTGAGTATTGAGGATTGAGGATTGAGGATTGAAGTTTGAGTATTGATGGTTGAAGATTGCGGATTGATTATTAAGGGTTGAGGATTGAGGGCGAGGACTGAGGGTTGAGGACTGAGGACTGAGGATTGAGTGCTGAGGATTGAGGGTTGAGGATTGAGGATTGAGGATTGAGGATTGAGGATGAGGGCTGAGGTTTGAGGTTTGAGTATTGAATCGTGAGAATTCAGGATATTCTATTGAGTATTGAGGATTGAGGATTGAGGATTGAGTATTGAGGATTGAGGATGAGAGCTTAGCGTTGAGGATTGAGGTTTGAGGACTGTGGACTGAGTATTGAGGATTGAGGATTGAGGATTGAAGATTGAGTACTGAGGATAGAAGATTGAGGATTGAGGAATGAGGATTGAGGATTGAGGATTGAGGATTGAGGATTGAGTATTGAAGATTGAGGACTAGGGATTGAGGATTGAATATTGAGGATTGTGGATTGAGGATTGAGGATTGAGGATTGATGATTAAGGATTGGGGATTGAGGATTGACGATTGAGGATTGAGTATTGAGGATTAAGAATTGAGGATTGAGGATTGAGGATTGAAGATTCAGTATTGAGGATTGAAGATTGAGGATTGAGGATTGAGGATTGAGGATTGACTATGAGGGCTGAGGGTTGAGGATTGTGGTTTGAGGACTGAGGACTGAGGATTGAGGATTGAGAATTGAGGATTCAGGATTGAGGATTGAAGATAGAGGATTGGGTATTGAGGATTGAAGAATGAGGATTGAGGATTGAGGATTGAGGATTGAGGATTGAAGATAGACAATTGGGTATTGAGGATTGAAGAATGAGGATTGAGGATTGAGGATTGAGGATTGAGAATTGAAGATTGAGGATTGAGGATTGAGTATGGAGGATTGAAGATTGAGTATTGAGGATTGAAGATTGAGGATTGAGGATTGAAGATTGAGTATTGAGGTTTGAAGACTGACGATTGAGGGTTGAGGATTGAGGATTGAAGATTGAGGATTGAGGATTGAGGATTGAGGATTGAAGATTGAAGATTGAGGATTGGGTATTGAGGATTGAACATTGAGGATTGAGGATTGAGGATTGAGGATTGAGGTTTGAGGATCGAAGATTTAGTATTGATGATAGAAGATTGAGGATTGAGGATTGAGGATTGAGGATTGACGATTGAGGACTGAGTATTGAGGATTGAAAATTGAGGATTGAGGATTGGTGATTGAAGATTCAGTATTGAGGATTGAAGATTGAGTATTGAGAATTGAGGATTGAGGTTTGACTATGAGGGCTGAGGGTTGAGGATTGCGGTTTGAGGACTGAGGACTGGGGATTGAGGATTGAGAATTGAGGATTGAAGATTTAGGATTGAAGATTGAGGACTGGGTACTGATTATTGATGATTGCGGATTGAGGATTGAAGATTGAATATTGAGGATTGAATATTGAGGATTGAGGATTGAGGGTTGAGGATTGAAGATTGAGAATTGAGGATTGAGGATTGAAAATTGAGTATTGACGATTGAAGATTGAGGATTGAGAATTGAGGATCGAGGATTGAGTATTGAAGATTGAGAATTGAGGATTGAAGGTTGAGGATTGAGGATTGAGGATTGGGGATTGAGGATTGAGGACTGAGGATTGAGGATTGAGGATTGATCATTGAGGATTGAGGACAGAGGATTGAGGTTTGAGGTCTGAGGACTGAGGATTGAGGATTGAGGATTGAGGATTGAGGATTGAGGATTGAAGATTGAGGATTGGGTATTGAGGATTGAAGAATGAGGATTGAGGATTGAGGATTGAGGATTGAGGATTGGGGAGTGAGGATTGAATATTCAGGATTGAGGATTGAGGATTGAGGATTGAGGATTGAGGATTGAAGATTCAGTATTGAGGATTGAAGATTGAGAATTGAGGATTGAGGATTGAACATTGAGGACTGAGTGTTGAGGGTTGAGTGATGAGAATTGATGTTTGTGGATAGAGATTTGAAGATTGCAGATTGAGTATTGAGTATTGAAAACTGTGAATTGAGGATATTATACTGAGGATTGAGGATTGACAACTGATTGTTGTGGACTGAGGGCTGAAGATTGAGGATTCAGGGTTGAGGATTCAGAATTGAGGTTTGAGGACTGAGGATTGAGGATTGAAGATTGAGTATTGAGGATTGAAGATTGAGGATTGAGGTTGAGGGTTGAGGATTGAGGATGAGGGCTGAGGGTTGAGGATTGTGGTTTGAGGAATCAGGTCTGAGGATTGAGTATTGAGAATTGAGGATTGAGGATAGAGGATTGAAGACTGAGGATTGGGTATTAAGGATTGAAGAATGAGGATTGAGGATTGAGGATTCAGGATTGAGGATTGATTATTGAGTATTGAGGATTGAGGATAGAGGATTGAAGATTGAGGATTGGGTACTGAGTGTTGAGGGTTGAGTGATGAGGATTGATGTTTGTGGATGGAGATTCGAAGATTGCAGATTGAGAATTTAGTGTTGAAAGCTGTGAATTGATGATATTCTATTGAGGATTGAGGATTGACAACTGATTGTTGATGTCTGAAGTCTGAAGGTTGAGGACTGAGGATTGAGGATTGAGTATTGATGATTCAGGATTGAAGTTTGAGTATTGATGGTTGAAGATTGCGGATTGATTATTAAGGGTTGAGGGTTGAGGGCGAGGACTGAGGGTTGAGGACTGAGGACTGAGGATTGAGTGCTGAGGATTGAGGGTTGAGGATTGAGGATTGAGGATTGAGGATTGAGGATGAGGGCTGAGGTTTGAGGTTTGAGTATTGAATCGTGAGAGTTCAGGATATTCTATTGAGTATTGAGGATTGAGGATTGAGGATTGAGTATTGAGGATTGAGGATGAGAGCTTAGCGTTGAGGATTGAGGTTTGAGGACTGTGGACTGAGTATTGAGGATTGAGAATTGAGGATCGAGGATTGAGTATTGAAGATTGAGAATTGAGGATTGAAGGTTGAGGATTGAGGAATGAGGATTGAGGATTGAGGATGAGGGCTGAGAGCTGAGGATTGATGGTTGAGGTTTTAGGACTGAGGACTGAGGATTGAGGATTGAGAATTGAGTATTTAGGATTGAGGATTGAAGATTGAAGATTGAGGATTGATGATTGAGGATTTAGGATTGAATATTGAGGATTGAGGATTGAGGATTGAGGATTGGGGAATGAGGATGAGAGCTGAGAGTTGAGGATTGAGGTTTGAGGACTGAGGACTGAGGATTGAGTTTTGAGAATTGAGGATTGAGGATTGAGTATTGAAGATTGAGGATTGGTTATTGAGGATTGAAGGATGAGGCTTGAGGATTCAGGATTGAGGATTGAGGATTGAAGATTGAGTATTGAGGTTTGAAGGCTGACGATTGAGGGTTGAGGATTGAGGATTGAGGATTGAGGATTGAGGATTGACAATTGACTGTTGAGGACTGAGGGCTAAAGATTGAAGATTCGGGATTGAGAATTGTGAATTGAGGATGGGGACTGAGGGTTGAGGATTGAGGATTGAGGATTGAGGGCAGAGGATTGACGATTGAGTATTGAAGATTGAGGATTGATGACTGACGATTGAGAATTGAGGATTGATGATTGCGGATTGAGGATTGAAGATTGAGTATTGAGGATAGAATATTGAGGATTGAGGATTGAGGGTTGAGGAATGAAGATTGAGAATTGAGGATTGAAGTTTGAGTATTGATGATTGAAGATTGCGGATTGATTATTAATGGTTGAGGATTGAGGGCGAGGACTGAGGGTTGAGGATTGAGGACTGAGGGTTGAGGATTGAATATTGAGGATTGTGGATTGAGGATTGAGGATTGAGGATTGAAGATTAAGGATTGGGGATTGAGGATTGACGATTGAGGATTGGGTATTGAGGATTAAGAATTGAGGATTGAGGATTGAGGATTGAAGATTCAGTATTGAGGATTGAAGATTGAGGATTGAGGATTGAGGATTGAGGATTGACTTTGAGGGCTGAGGGTTGAGGATTGTGGTTTGAGGACTGAGGACTGAGGATTGAGGATTGAGAATTGAGGATTCAGGATTGAGGATTGAAGATAGAGGATTGGGTATTGAGGATTGAAGAATGAGGTTTGAGGATTGAGGATTGAGGATTGAGGATTGAGGTTCGAAGATTGATTATTGAGGATTGAATATTGAGGATTGAGGATTGAGGATTGAGGATTGAGGTTTGAGGATGAGAGCTGAGCGTTGAGGATTGAGGTTTGAGGACTGAGGACTGAGGATTGAGTATTGAGACTTGAGGATTGAGGATTGAGTATTGAGGATTGAAGATTGAGGATTGGGTATTGAGGATCGAACATTGAGGATTGAGGATTGTGGATTGAGGATTGAGGATTGAGGATTGAAGATTGAATATTGATGATAGAAGATTGAGGATTGAGGATTGAGGATTGGGGATTGACGATTGAGGACTGAGTATTGAGGATTGAAAATTGAGGATTGAGGATTGATTATTGAAGATTCAGTATTGAGGATTGAAGATTGAGTATTGAGAATTGAGGATTGAGTATTGACTATGAGGCCTGAGGGTTGAGGATTGCGGTTTGAGGACTGAGGACTGGGGATTGATGTTTGAGAATTGAGGATTGAAGATTTAGGATTGAAGATTGAGGACTGGGTATTGAGGATTGAAGAATGAGGATTGAGGATTGAGGATTGAGGATTGAGGATTGAAGATTGAGGATTGAGGATTGAGGATTGAGGATTGAAGAATGAGGATTGAGGATTCAGGATTGAGGATTGAAGATTGATTATTGAGGATTGAATATTGAGGATTGAGGATTGAGGATTGAGGTTTGAGGATTGAGGATGAGAGCTGAGCGTTGAGGATTGAGGTTTGAGGACTGAGGACTGAGGATTGAGTATTGAGACTTGAGGATTGAGGATTGAGTATTGAAGATTGAGGATTGATGACTGACGATTGAGAATTGAGGATTGATGATTGCGGATTGAGGATTGAAGATTGAATATTGAGGATTGAATATTGAGGATTGAGGATTGAGGGTTGAGGATTGAAGATTGAGAATTGAGGATTGAGGATTGAAAATTGAGTATTGACGATTGAAGATTGAGGATTGAGGATTGAGGATTGGAGATTGAGGACTGAGTGTTGAGGGTTGTGTGATGAGCATTGATGTTTGTGGGTGGTGATTTGAAGATTGAACATTGAGGATTGAGTGTTGAAAACTAAGAATTCAGGATATTCTACTGAGTATTGAGAATTGAGTATTGATGGTTGAGTATTGAGGATTGATGGTTGAGGGTTGTGTGTTGAATATTGAGGATTGGCTGATTGAGTATTGAAGATTGATGACTGAGGACTGAGGATTGAGTATTGAGGATTGAGGATTGAGTATTGATGATACAGGATTGAAGTTTGAGTATTGATGGTTGAAGATTGCGGATTGATTATTAAGGGTTGAGGATTGAGGGCGAGGACTGAGGGTTGAGGACTGAGGACTGAGGATTGAGTGCTGAGGATTGAGGGTTGAGGATTGAGGATTGAGGATTGAGGATTGAGGATGAGGGCTGAGGTTTGAGGTTTGAGTATTGAATCGTGAGAATTCAGGATATTCTATTGAGTATTGAGGATTGAGGATTGAGGATTGAGTATTGAGGATTGAGGATGAGAGCTTAGCGTTGAGGATTGAGGTTTGAGGACTGTGGACTGAGTATTGAGGATTGAGGATTGAGGATTGAAGTTTGAGTATTGATGGTTGAAGATTGCGGATTAATTATTAAGGGTTGAGGATTGAGGGCGAGGACTGAGGGTTGAGGACTGAGGACTGAGGATTGAGTGCTGAGGATTGAGGGTTGAGGATTGAGGATTGAGGAATGAGGATTGAGGATGAGGGCTGAGGTTTGAGGTTTGAGTATTGAATCGTGAGAATTCAGGATATTCTATTGAGTATTGAGGATTGAGGATTGAGGATTGAGTATTGAGGATTGAGGATGAGAGCTTAGCGTTGAGGATTGAGGTTTGAGGACTGTGGACTGAGTATTGAGGATTGAGGATTGAGGATTGAAGATTGAGTACTGAGGATAGAAGATTGAGGATTGAGGAATGAGGATTGAGGATTGAGGATTGAGGATTGAGGATTGAGGATTGAAGATTGAATATTGATGATTGAAGATTGAGGATTGAGGATTGAGTGTTGTGGATTGAGGACGAGGTCTGATGGTTGAGGATTGAAGTTTGTGGATTGAGGATTGAGGATTGAGGACTGAGGATTGAGGATTGAGGACTGAGCATTGAGGATTGAAGATTGAGGACTGGGGATTGAGGATTGAAGATTGAGGATTAAGGATTGAGGATTGGGGATTGGGGATCTAGGATTGGAGATTGATTATTGAGGATTGAAGATTGAGGGTTGAGGATTCAGGATTGAGAATTGAGAATTGACGATGGGGACTGAGGGTTGAGGATTGAGGTTTGAGGAACGAGGATTGAGGATTGAGGATTGATGACAGAGGATTGACGATTGAGTATTGAAGATTGAGGATTGACGACTGACGATTGAGGATTGAGGATTGATGATTGCGGATTGAGGATTGAAGATTGAGAAGATTGAGTCAATCCTCAACCCTCAACCTTCAGTAATCAGCACTCAATCCTCAATCCTCAATCCCCAATCCTCTATCCTCAAGCCTCAGACATAAATCCTCAATCCTTAATCCTCAACCATGAATCCTCAATCCTCAGTCCACAAGCCTGAATCCTCAATATTCAATTGTCAATCCCCAATTCTCATACCTCAATCCTCAAACCTCAGACCTCAATCCTCAATCCTCAATCCTCAATCCTCAACCCTCAACCCTCAGTAATCAACCCTCAATCCTCAATCCTCAATGCTCAACCATCAATCCTCAAACCTCAGACATCAATCCTCAATCCTTAATACTCAATCCTCAATCCTCAATACTCAGGCCTCAAGCCTCAAGCCTCAACCCTCAACCATCAATCCTCAATCCTCAAACCTCACTCCTCAATACTCAATCTTCTATACTCAAACCTCAATCGTCAATCCTCATTACTCAATACTCAATCCTCAATCCTCAATCCTCAATCCTCAATCCTCAATCCTCAATCCTCAATCCTCATTCCTCAAACGTCAATCCTCAATATCCAATGCTCAGTCCTCAATCCAGAACACTTAATCCTCAACTATCAGTACACATTCCTCAATTATCAATCCTCGGTCTTCAATCCTCAATCCTCAAACCTCTATCCTAAGCCCTCACTAGAAAATGCTCAATTCTCAGATTTCATTACTCAGTCCACAATCTTCAATTGACAAATCTCAGTTCACAAACATCAATTCTCAACGCTCTGTCCTCAACACTCAGCCCTCAATCCTCAATCCTCAATCCTCAATCCTCAACCCTCAATCTTCAATCCTCAATACTCAATCTTCAATCCTCAATCCTCAATCCTCAAACCTCAATCCTCAATCCTCAATCTTCAATCCTCAATACTCAATCTTCAATCCCCAATCCTCAGTCCTCAAACCTCAATTCTGAATCCTCAACCCTGCATCCTCAATCTTCAGCCCTCAGTCCTCAACAATCAGCTGTCAATCTTCCGTCCCCAATAGAATATCCTCAACTCACAGTTTTCAATACTCAATACTCAATCTGCAATCTTCAAATCTCTATCCACAAACATCAATTCTCATCACTCAACCCTGAACGCTCAGTCCTTAATGTTCAATCCTCAATCCTCAATTCTCAGTCTTCAATCCTCAATACTGAATCTTCAATCCTCAACCCTCAATCCTCAATCCTCAATCCGCAATCGTCAATCCTCAGTAATCAATCCCCAATCCTCAACCTTAACCTTCAATCTTCAATACTCAATCTTGTATCCTCAATCCTAAATCCTCAACCCTCAATCCTCAATCCTCAATCTTCAATCCTCAATACTCAATCTTCAATCCTCAATCCTCAATCCTCAATCCTCAATCCTCAATACTCAATCCTCAATCGTCAATCTTCAATCCTCAATACTCAACCTTCACTCCTCAATCCTCAATCCTCAATCCTCAATCCTCATTCTTCAATCCTCAATACCGAATCCTCAACCTTCAATCCTCAATCCTCAATCCTCAACCCTCATTCCTCAATCCTCAATCCTCTATCCTCAATCTTCTATCCTCAGTCCCAAATCCTCAATCTTCAATACTCAATCCTCAATCCTCAACCTTCAATCCTCAATACTCAATCATCAATCCTCAATCCTCAATCCTCATTCCTCAATCCTCAATACCCAATCCTCAATCTTCAATCCTCAATCCTCAAACCTCAATCCTCACTCCTCAGTCCTCAAACCTCAATCCGGAACCCTCAACCCTGAATCCTCAATCTTCAGCCCTCAGTCCTCAACAATCAGTTGTCAATCCTCAATCCTTAACAGAATATCATCAATTCACAGCTTTCCATACTCAATACTCAATCTGCAATCTTCAAATCTCAATCCACAAACATCAATTCTCATCACTCAACCCTCAACACTCAGTCTTCAATTCGCAATCCTCAATCCTCAATCCTCAATCCTCATTCTTCAATCCTCAATACCCAATCCTCAATCTTCAATCCTCAATCCTCAATCCTCAGTCCTCAAACAGCAATACTCAACCCACAGTCCTCGTCCTCAATCCACAACCATCAATCCTCAATCCTCAATCTTCAATCATCAATATTCAATCTTCAGTCCTCAATCCTCAATCCTCAATACTCAATCCTCAATCCTCAATGTTCAATACGCAATACCCAATCCTCAATCCTCAGTCCTCAATCCTCAATCCTCAATCCTCAATCCTCAATCGTCAATCTTCAATCCTCAATACTCAATCTTCAATCCTCAATCCTCAATCCTCAAACCTCAATCCTCAATCCTCAATCTTCAATCCTCAATACTCAATCTTCAATCCCCAATCCTCAGTCCTCAAACCTCAATTCTGAATCCTCAATCCTGCATCCTCAATCTTCAGCCCTCAGTCCTCAACAATCAGCTGTCAATCTTCAGTCCCCAATAGAATATCCTCAACTCACAGTTTTCAATACTCAATACTCAATCTGCAATCTTCAAATCTCTATCCACAAACATCAATTCTCATCCCTCAACCCTGAACGCTCAGTCCTTAATGTTCAATCCTCAATCCTCAATTCTCAATCTTCAATCCTCAATACTGAATCTTCAATCCTCAACCCTCAATCCTCAATCCTCAATCCTCAATCCGCAATCGTCAATCCTCAGTAATCAATCCCCAATCCTCAATCTTAACCTTCAATCTTCAATACTCAATCCTGAATCCTCAATCCACAATCCTCAATCTTCAACCCTCAATCCTCAATCCTCAATCCTCAATCCTCAATCCTCATTCTTTAATCCTCAATACCCAATCCTCAACCTTCAATCCTCAATTCTCAATCCTCAGTCCTCAAACAGCAATACTCAACCCACAGTCCTCGTCCTCAATCCACAACAATCAATCCTCAATCCTCTATCTTCAATCATCAATATTCAATCTTCAGTCCTCAATCCTCAATCCTCAATACTCAATCCTCAATCCTCAATGTTCAATACGCAATACCCAATCCTCAATCCTCAGTCCTCAATCCTCAATCCTCAATCCTCAATCCTCAATCCTCAATCTTCAATCCTCTATACTCAATCTTCAATACTCAATCCTCAATCCTCAAACCTCAATTCTCAATCCTCAATCTTCAATCCTCAATACTCAATCTTCAATCCCCAATCCTCAGTCCTCAAACCTCAATTCTGAATCCTCAATCCTGCATCCTCAATCTTCAGCCCTCAGTCCTCAACAATCAGCTGTCAATCTTCAGTCCCCAATAGAATATCCTCAACTCACAGTTTTCAATACTCAATACTCAATCTGCAATCTTCAAATCTCTATCCACAAACATCAATTCTCATCACACAACCCTCAACACTCAGTCTTCAATTCGCAATCCTCAATCCTCAATCCTCAATCCTCATTCTTCAATCCTCAATACCGAATCCTCAATCTTCAATCCTCAATCCTCAATCCTCAGTCCTCAAACAGCAATACTCAACCCACAGTCCTCGTCCTCAATCCACAACCATCAATCCTCAATCCTCAATCTTCAATCATCAATATTCATTCTTCAGTCCTCAATCCTCAATCCTCAATACTCAATCCTCAATCTTCAATCCTCAATACTCAATCTTCAATCCTCAATCCTCAATCCTCAATCCTCAATCCTCATTCTTCAATCATCAATCCTCAATCCTCAATCCTCAATCTTCAATACTCAATCCACAATCCTCAATGCTCAGTCCTCAATCCTCAATGTTCAATCCTCAATACCCAATCCTCAATATTCTATCCTCAATCCTCAATCCTCGTTCTTCAATCCTCAACACCCAATCCTCAATCTTCAATCCTAAATCCTCAATCCTCAATTCGCAATCCTCAATCCTCAATCCTCAGACCTCAAGCATCAATACTCAACCCTCAGTCATCAATCCTCAATCATCGACCCTCAATCTGCAATACTCAATCCTCAATCCTCAATCCTCAATCCTCAATCCTCAATACTCAACCATCAATCTTCAATTCTCAATACTCAATAGATTATCCTGGAATCTTAGGATTCTATACGCAAACCTCAATCCTCAACCCTCAGCCCTCATTCTCAATCCTCTATCCACAATCCTCAAACCTCAATCCTCAACCGTCAGTTCTCGTCCTCAATCCTCAGCCCTCAATCCTCAATCCTCAATCCTCAATCTTCAATCATCAATACTCAATCTTCAATCCTCTATCCTCAATCATCAATCCTCAATCCTCAATCATCAATATTCAACACTCAACCCTCAGCCATCAATCCTCAATTCTCAATACTCAATAGAATATCCTGAATTCTCATGGTTCAATACTCAATCCACAATATTCTATAATCAAATCTCAATCCTCAAACATTAATTCCCAACACTCAATCCTCAACACTCAGTCCTCTCTCTTCAATCCTCCATCCTCAACTCTCAATCCTCAAGCGTCAATACTCAATCCTCAATCCTCAACCCTCAATCCTCAGCCCTCAAACCTCAATCCCGAATCCTCAGCCCTAAATCCTCAATCTTCAGACCTCAGTCCTCAAAAATCAACTATCAATCCTCTATCCTGAATAGAATATCCTCAATTTACAGTTTTCCATACTCAATCCCCATTCTTCAATCTTCAAATCTGAATCCACAAACATCAATTCTAATCACTCAACCATCAACACTCAGTCCTCAATCTTCAATACTCAATCCTCAATCCTCAATCTTCAATCCTCAATACTCAATCTTCAATCATCAATCCTCAATCCTCAATCCTCAATCTTCAATCCTCAATCCTCAATCCTCATTCTCCAATCCTCAACACCCGATCCTCAATCTTCAATCCTCAATACTCAATCCTCAATCCTCAATCCTCAATCCTCAATCTTCAGACCTCAAACATCAATACTCAACCCTCAGTCCTCGTCCTCAATCCACAACCCTCAATCCTCGATCCTCAATCTTCAATCATCAATATTCAATCTTCAATTCTCAACCCTCAACCCTCAATACTCAATCCTCAATCCTCAATGTACGATCCTCAATACCCAATCCTCAATCCTCAATCCTCAATTCTCAATCCTCAATACTCAATCCTCAATCCTCAAACTTCAATCCTCAATCCTCAATCCTCAATCCTCAATCCTCAATACTGAATTTTCAATCCTCAGTAGCCAATCCTCAATCTTCAACCCTCAATCCTCAATCCTCAATCCTCAATCCTCAATCCTCAGTCCTCAGTCGTCAAACCTCAATCCTCAATCCTCAATCCCCGATCCTCAATCCTCAAACCTCAATCCCCAACCGTCAGTCCTCGTCCTCAATCCTCAACCCTCAATCCTCAATCCTCAACCTTCAATCGTCAATACTCAATCTTCAATCCTCAATCCTCAATCCTCAATCCTCAATACTCCATCCTCAATATTCAACACACAACCCTCAACCATCAATCCTCAATACTCAACCATTAATCCTCAATTCTCAATACTCAATAGAGTATCCTGAATTCTCATGCTTCAATACTCAATCCACAATATTCAATAATCAAATCTCAATCCTCAAACATCAATACTCAACACTCAATCCTCCATACTCAGTCCTCTCTCTTCAATCCTGAATCCTCAATCCTCAATCTTCAATCCTCAATACTCAATCTTCAAACCACAATCCGGAATCCTCAATCCTGAATCCTCAATCTTCAGCCCTCAGTCCTCAACAATCAGTTGTCAATCCTCAATCCTCAATAGAATATCCTCAGTTCAGAGTTTTCCATACGCAATACTCAATCTGCAATCGTCAAATCTCTACCCGCAAACATCAATTCTCATCACTCAACCCTCAACACTCAGTCCCCAATCCTCAATCTTCAATCCTCAATCCTCAATCCTCAACCCTGAATCCTTAAAGCTCAATCCCCAATCCTCAATCTTCAACCCTCAATACTCAACCTTTAATCCTCAATCCTCAATCCTCAATCCTCAGTCCACAATCCTCAGTCCTCCAACCTCAATCCTGAATCCTCAACCCTGAATCCTCAATCTTCAGCCCTCAGTCCTCAACAATAAATTGTCAATCCTCAATCCTCAATAGAATATCCTCAATTCACTGTTTTCAATACTCGATCCCCATTCTTCAATCTTCAAATCTCAATCCACAACCATCAATCCTCATCACTCAACCCTGAGCACTCAGTCGTCAATCGTCAATCCTCAATCCTCAATCCTCAATCTTCAATCCTCAATACTCAATATTCAATCCTCAATCCTCAATCCTCAATCCTCAATCCTCAATACTCAATCCTCAATCCTCAATCCTCAATCCTAAATCCTCAGTCATCAATACTCTATCTTCAATACTCAATCCTCAATCCTCAATCCCCAATCCTCAATCCTCAATCCTCAACCCTCATTCCTCAAACCTCAATCCTCAAACCTCAATCCTCAATCCTCAATTCTCAATTCTCAATCCTAAATCCTCAGTCATCAATACTCAATCTTCAATACTCAATCCTCAATCCTCAATCCCCAATCCTCAATCCTCAATCCTCAATCCTGAATTTTCAATCCTCAGTCCCCAATCCTCAATCTTCAACCCTCAATCCTCAATCCTCAATCCTCAATCCTCAATCCTCAGTCCTCAGTTCTCAGTCATCAAACCACAATCCTCAACCCTCATCCCGCATCCTCAATCCTCAATCCTCAATCCTCAATTCTCAATCTGCAATCCTCAAAACTGAATCTTCAATCCTCAATCCTCAATCCTCAATCCTCAATCCTCAATCCTGAATTTTCAATCCTCAGTACCCAATCCTCAATCTTCAACCCTCAATCCTCAATCCTCAATCCTCAATCCTCAATCCTCTGTCCTCAGTCGTCAAACCTCAATCCTCAATCCTCAATCCCCGATCCTCAATCCTCAAACCTCAATCCCCAACCGTCAGTCCTCGTCCTCAATCCTCAACCCTCAATCCTCAATCCTCAACCTTCAATCGTCAATACTCAATCTTCAATTCTCAATCCTCAATCCTCAATCCTCAATACTCCATCCTCAATATTCAACACACAACCCTCAACCATCAATCCTCAATACTCAACCATTAATCCTCAATTCTCAATACTCAATAGAGTATCCTGAATTCTCACGCTTCAATACTCAATCCACAATATTCAATAATCAAATCTCAATCCTCAAACATCAATACTCAACACTCAATCCTCCATACTCAGTCCTCTCTCTTCAATCCTCAATCCTCAATCCTCAATCTTCAATCCTCAATACTCAATCTTCAAGCCACAATCCGGAATCCTCAATCCTGAATCCTCAATCTTCAGCCCTCAGTCCTCAACAGTCAGTTGTCAATCCTCAATCCTCAATAGAATATCCTCAGTTCAGAGTTTTCCATACGCAATACTCAATCTGCAATCGTCAAATCTCTATCCGCAAACATCAATTCTCATCACTCAACCCTCAACACTCAGTCCCCAATCCTCAATCTTCAATCCTCAATCCTCAATCCTCAACCCTGAATCCTTAAAGCTCAATCCTCAATCCTCAATCTTCAACCCTCAATACTCAACCTTTAATACTCAATCCTCAATCCTCAATCCTCAGTCCACAATCCTCAGTCCTCCAACCTCAATCCTGAATCCTCAACCCTGAATCCTCAATCTTCAGCCCTCAGTCCACAACAATAAATTGTCAATCCTCAATCCTCAATAGAATATCCTCAATTCACGGTTTTCAATACTCGATCCCCATTCTTCAATCTTCAAATCTCAATCCACAAACATCAATCCTCATCACTCAACCCTGAGCACTCAGTCGTCAATCGTCAATCCTCAATCCTCAATCCTCAATCTTCAATCCTCAATACTCAATATTCAATCCTCAATCCTCAATCCTCAATCCTCAATCCTCAATACTCAATCCTCAATCCTCAATCCTCAATCCTAAATCCTCAGTCATCAATACTCAATCTTCAATACTCAATCCTCAATCCTCAATCCCCAATCCTCAATCCTCAATCCTCAACCCTCATTCCTCAAACCTCAATCCTCAACCCTCAATCCTCAATCCTCAATTCTCAATTCTCAATCCTAAATCCTCAGTCATCAATACTCAATCTTCAATACTCAATCCTCAATCCTCAATCCCCAATCCTCAATCCTCAATCCTCAATCCTGAATTTTCAATCCTCAGTCCCCAATCCTCAATCTTCAACCCTCAATCCTCAATCCTCAATCCTCAATCCTCAATCCTCAGTCCTCAGTCGTCAAACCTCAATACTCAATCCTCAATCCCCGATCCTCAGTCCTCAAACCTCAATCCTCAACCGTCAGTCCTCGTCCTCAATCCTCAACCCTCAATCCTCAATCCTCAACATTCAATCATCAATACTCAATCTTCAATCCTCAATCCTCAATCCTCAATCCTCAGTACTCCATCCTCAATGTTCAACACACAACCCTCAACCATCAATCCTCAATACTCAACCATTAATCCTCAATTCTCAATACTCAATAGAGTATCCTGAATTCTCATGCTTCAATACTCAATCCACAATATTCAATAATCAAATCTCAATCCTCAAACATCAATACTCAACACTCAATCCTCCATACTCAGTCCTCTCTCTTCAATCCTCAATCCTCAATCCTCAATCTTCAATCCTCAATACTCAATCTTCAAACCACAATCCGGAATCCTCAATCCTGAATCCTCAATCTTCAGCTCTCAGTCCTCAACAATCAGTTGTCAATCCTCAATCCTCAATAGAATATCCTCAGTTCAGAGTTTTCCATAGGCAATACTCAATCTGCAATCTTCAAATCTCTATCCGCAAAGATCAATTCTCATCACTCAACCCTCAACACTCAGTCCCCAATCCTCAATCTTCAATCCTCAATCCTCAATCCTCAACCCTGAATCCTTAAAGCTCAATCCTCAATACTCAATCCTCAATCCTCAAACTTCAATCCTCAATCCTCAATCCTCAATCCTCGATCCTCAATCTTCAATCCTCAATACTCAATCTTCAATCCTCAATCCTCAGTCCTCAATCCTCAATCCTCAATCGTCAATCGTCAATCTTATACCCTCAATCCTCAATTCTCAATCCTCAATCCTCAGTTCTCAGTCCTCAAACCACAATCCTCAACCCTCATCCCGCATCCTCAATCCTCAATCCTCAATTCTCAATTCTCAATCTGCAATCCTAAATACTGAATCTTCAATCCTCAATCTTCAATCCTTAATCCTCAATCCTCAATCCTGAATTTTCAATCCTCAGTACCCAATCCTCAATCTTCAAGCCTCAATCCTCAATCCTCTATCCTCAATCCTCAGTCCTCAGTCCTGAGTCGTCAAACCTCAATCCTCAATCCTCAATCCCCGATCCTCAATCCTCAAACCTCAATCCTCAACCGTCAGTCCTCGTCCTCAATCCTCAACCCTCAATCCTCAATCCTCAACCTTCAATCGTCAATACTCAATCCTCAATCCTCAATCCTCAATCCTCAATCCTCAATACTCCATCCTCAATATTCAACACACAACCCTCAACCATCAATCCTCAATACTCAACCACTAATCCTCAATTCTCAATACTCAATAGAGTATCCTGAATTCTCATGCTTCAATACTCAATCCACAATATTCAATAATCAAATCTCAATCCTCAAACATCAATACTCAACACTCAATCCTCCATACTCAGTCCTCTCTCTTCAATCCTCAATCCTCAATCCTCAATCTTCAATCCTCAATACTCAATCTTCAAACCACAATCCGGAATCCTCAATCCTGAATCCTCAATCTTCAGCCCTCAGTCCTCAACAATCAGTTGTCAATCCTCAATCCTCAATAGAATATCCTCAGTTCAGAGTTTTCCATACGCAATACTCAATCTGCAATCGTCAAATCTCTATCCGCAAACATCAATTCTCATCACTCAACCCTCAACACTCAGTCCCCAATCCTCAATCTTCAATCCTGAATCCTCAATCCTCAACCCTGAATCCTTAAAGCTCAATCCTCAATCCTCAATCTTCAACCCTCAATACTCAACCGTTGATCCTCAATCCTCAATCCTCAATCCTCAGTCCACAATCCTCAGTCCTCCAACCTCAAACCTGAATCCTCAACCCAGAATCCTCAATCTTCAGCCCTCAGTCCTCAACAATAAATTGTCAATCCTCAATCCTCAATAGAATATCCTCAATTCACTGTTTTCAATACTCGATCCCCATTCTTCAATCTTCAAATCTCAATCCACAAACATCAATCCTCATCACTCAACACTGAGCACTCAGTCGTCAATCGTCAATCCTCAATCCTCAATCCTCAATCTTCAATCCTCAATACTCAGTATTCAATCCTCAATCCTCAATCCTCAATCCTCAATCCTCAATACTCAATCCTCAATCCTCAATCCTCAATCCTAAATCCTCAGTCATCAATACTCAATCTTCAATACTCAATCCTCAATCCTCAATCCCCAATCCGCAATCCTCAATCCTCAACCCTCATTCCTCAAACCTCAATCCTCAACCCTCAATCCTCAATCCTCAATTCTCAATTCTCAATCCTAAATCCTCAATCTTCAATCCTCAATCCTCAATCCTCAATTCTCAATTTTCAATCCTCAATACTGAATCTTCAATCCTCAATCCTCATTCCTCAATCCTCAATCCTCAATCCTCATTCTTCAATCCTCAGTCCCCAATCCTCAATCTTCTATCCTCAATAATCAATCCTCAATCCTCAATCCTCAATCCTCAATCCTCAATTCTCAATCTTCAATCCTCAATACTGAATCTTCAATCCTCAACCCTCAATCCTCAATCCTCAATCCTCAATACTCAACCATCAATCCTCAATTCTCAATACTCAATAGAATATCCTGAATTCTCAGGATTCTATACTCAAACATCAATCCTCAACTCTCAGCCCTCATTCTCAATCCTCAATCCACAATCCTCAAACATCAATCCTCAACCGTCGGTCCTCGTCCTCAACCCTCAACCCTCTATCCTCATTCCTCCCATCTTCAATCATCAATACTCAATCTATAATCCTCAATCCTCAATCCTCAACGCTCAATCCTCAATCCTCAATCCTCAATCCTCAATCCTCAACCCTGAATCCTTAAAGCTCAATCCTCAATCCTCAATCTTCAACCCTCAATACTCAAGCTTTAGTCCTCAATCCTCAATCCTCAATCCTCAGTCCTCAATCCTCAGTCTTCCATCCTCAATCCTGAATCCTCAACCCTGAATCCTCAATCTTCAGCCCTCAGTCCTCAACAATCAATTGTCAATCCTCAATCCTCAATAGAATATCCTCAAATCACTGTTTTCAATAGTCGATCCCCATTCTTCAATCTTCAAATCTCAATCCACAAACATCAATTCTCATCACTCAACCCTGAGCACTCAGTCGTCAATCGTCAATCCTCAATCCTCAATCCTCAATCTTCAATCCTCAATACTCAATATTCAATCCTCAATCCTCAATCCTCAATCCTCAATACTCATTCCTCAATCCTCAATCCTCAATCCTAAATCCTCAGTCATCAATACTCAATCTTCAATCCTCAATCCTCAATCCTCAATCTTCAATCCTCAATACTCAATCTTCAAACCACAATCCGGAATCCTCAATCCTGAATCCTCAATCTTCAGCCCTCAGTCCTCAACAATCAGTTGTCAATCCTCAATCCTCAATAGAATATCCTCAGTTCAGAGTTTTCCATACGCAGTTCTCAATCTGCAATCGTGAAATCTCTATCCGCAAACATCAATTCTCATCACTCAACCCTCAACACTCAGTCCCCAATCCTCAATCTTCAATCCTCAATCCTCAACCCTGAATCCTTAAAGCTCAATCCTCTATCCTCAATCTTCAACCCTCAATACTCAACCTTTAATCCTCAATCCTCAATCCTCAATCCTCAGTCCACAATCCTCAGTCCTCCAACCTCAATCCTGAATCCTCAACCCTGAATCCTCAATCTTCAGCCCTCAGTCCTCAACAATAAATTGTCAATCCTCAATCCTCAATAGAATATCCTCAATTCACTGTTTTCAATACTCGATCCCCATTCTTCAATCTTCAAATCTCAATACACAAACATCAATCCACATCACTCAACCCTGAGCACTCAGTCGTCAATCGTCAATCCTCAATCCTCAATCCTCAATCTTCAATCCTCAATACTCAATATTCAATCCTCAATCCTCAATCCTCAATCCTCAATCCTCAATACTCAATCCTCAATCCTCAATCCTCAATCCTAAATCCTCAGTCATCAATACTCAATCTTCAATACTCAATCCTCAATCGTCAATCCCCAATCCTCAATCCTCAATCCTCAACCCTCACTCCTCAAACCTCAATCCTCAACCCTCAGGCCTCATCCTCAATTCTCAATTCTCAATTCTCAATCCTCAATCCTCAATACTCAATCCTCAATCCTCAATCGTCAATGCTCAATCCTAAATCCTCAGTCATCAATACTCAATCTTCAATACTCAATCCTCAATCCTCAATCCCCAATCCTCAATCCTCAATCCTCAATCCTGAATTTTCAATCCTCTGTCCCCAATCCTCAATCTTCAACCCTCAATCCTCAATCCTCAATCCTCAATCCTCAATCCTCAGTCCTCAGTCGTCAAACCTCAATCCTCAATCCTCAATCCCCGATCCTCAGTCCTCAAACCTCAATCCTCAACCGTCAGTCCTCGTCCTCAATCCTCAACCCTCAATCCTCAATCCTCAACCTACAATCATCAATACTCAATCTTCAATCCTCAATCCTCAATCCTCAATCCTCAGTACTCCATCCTCAATGTTCAACACACAACCCTCAACCATCAATCCTCAATACTCAACCATTAATCCTCAATTCTCAATACTCAATAGAGTATCCTGAATTCTCATGTTTCAATACGCAATCCACAATATTCAATAATCAAATCTCAATCCTCAAACATCAATACTCAACACTCAATCCTCCATACTCAGTCCTCTCTCTTCAATCCTCAATCCTCAATCCTCAATCTTCAATCCTCAATACTCAATCTTCAAACCACAATCCGGAATCCTCAATCCTGAATCCTCAATCTTCAGCTCTCAGTCCTCAACAATCAGTTGTCAATCCTCAATCCTCAATAGAATATCCTCAGTTCAGAGTTTTCCATACGCAATACTCAATCTGCAATCTTCAAATCTCTATCCGCAAACATCAATTCTCATCACTCAACCCTCAACACTCAGTCCCCATCCTCAATCTTCAATCCTCAATCCTCAATCCTCAACCCTGAATCCTTAAAGCTCAATCCTCAATCCTCAATCCTCAATCCTCAGTCCTCAATCCTCAGTCCTCCATCCTCAATCCTGAATCCTCAACCCTGAATCCTCAATCTTCAGCCCACAGTCCTCAACAATCAATTGTCAATCCTCAATCCTCAATAGAATATCCTCAAATCACTGTTTTCAATACTCGATCCCCATTCTTCAATCTTCAAATCTCAATCCACAAACATCAATTCTCATCACTCAACCCTGAGCACTCAGTCGTCAATCGTCAATCCTCAATCCTCAATCCTCAATCCTCAATCCTCAGTCGTCAGTCCTCGTCCTCAACCCTCAACTCTCATTCCTCAATCCTCAATCCTCAACCCACAAACCTCAATTCTCAATCATCAATCCTCAATCTTCAATACTCAATCCTCAATCCTCAATCCTCAAACCTCAATCCTCAACCGTCAGTCCTCGTCCTCAACCCTCATCCCTCAATCCTCAATGCTCAATCTTCAATCATCAATACCCAATCTTCAATCCTCAATCCTCAATCCTCAATCCTCAATCCTCAATCCTCAATCCTCAATCCTGAATTTTCAATCCTCAGTCCCCAATCCTCAATCTTCAATCCTCAATCCTCAAGCCTCAATCCTCAATCCTCAATCCTCAATCCTCAGTCCTCAGTCGTCAAACCTCAATCCTCAATCCTCAATCCCCAATTCTCAATCCCCAAACCTCAATCCTCAACCGTCAGTCCTCGTCCTCAATCCTCAATACTCCATCCTCAATATTCAACACAGAACCCTCAACCATCAATCCTCAATACTCAACCATTAATCCTCAATTCTCAATACTCAATAGAGTATCCTGAATTCTCATGCTTCAATACTCAATCCACAATATTCAATAATCAAATCTTAATCCTCAAACATCAATACTCAACACTCAATCCTCCATACTCAGTCCTCTCTCTTCAATCCTCAATCCTCAATCCTCAATCTTCAATCCTCAATACTCAATCTTCAAACCACAATCCGGAATCCTCAATCCTGAATCCTCAATCTTCAGCCCTCAGTCCTCAACAATCAGTTGTCAATCCTCAATCCTCAATAGAATATCCTCAGTTCACTGTTTTCAATACTCTATCCCCATTCTTCAATCTTCAAATCTCAATCCACAAACATCAATCCTCATCACTCAACCCTGAGCACTCAGTCGTCAATCGTCAATCCTCAATCCTCAATCCTCAATCTTCAATCCTCAATACTCAATATTCAATCCTCAATCCTCAATCCTCAATCCTCAATCCTCAATACTCAATCCTCAATCCTCAATCCTCAATCCTAAATCCTCAGTCATCAATACTCAATCTTCAATACTCAATCCTCAATCCTCAATTCCCAATCATCAATCCTCAATCCTCAACCCTCATTCCTCAAACCTCAATCCTCAACCCTCAGGCCTCATCCTCAATTCTCAATTCTCAATTCTCAATCCTCAATCCTCAATACTCAATCCTCAATCCTCAATCGTCAATCCTCAATCCTAAATCCTCAGTCATCAATACTCAATCTTCAATACTCAATCCTCAATCCTCAATCCCCAATCCTCAATCCTCAATCCTCAATCCTGAATTTTCATTCCTCAGTACCCAATCGTCAATCTTCAGCCCTCAATCCTCAATCCTCAATCCTCAATCCTCAATCCTCAGTCCTCAGTCGTCAAACCTCAATCCTCAATCCTCAATCCCCGATCCTCAATCCTCAAACCTCAATCCTCAACCGTCAGTCCTCGTCCTCAATCCTCAACCCTCAGTCCTCAATCCTCAACCTTCAATCGTCAATACTCAATCTTCAATCCTCAATCATCAATCCTCAATCCTCAATACTCCATCCTCAATATTCAACACACAACCCTCAACCATCAATCCTCAATACTCAACCATTAATCCTCAATTCTCAATACTCAATAGAGTATCCTGAATTCTCATGCTTCAATACTCAATCCACAATATTCAATAATCAAATCTCAATCCTCAAACATCAATACTCAACACTCAATCCTCCATACTTAGTCCTCTCTCTTCAATCCTCAATCCTCAATCCTCAATCTTCAATCCTCAATACTCAATCTTCAAACCACAATCCGGAATCCTCAATCCTGAATCCTCAATCTTCAGCCCTCAGTCCTCAACAATCAGTTGTCAATCCTCAATCCTCAATAGAATATCCTCAGTTCAGAGTTTTCCATACGCAGTACTCAATCTGCAATCGTGAAATCTCTATCCGCAAACATCAATTCTCATCACTCAACCCTCAACACTCAGTCCCCAATCCTCAATCTTCAATCCTCAATCCTCAACCCTGAATCCTTAAAGCTCAATCCTCTATCCTCAATCTTCAACCCTCAATACTCAACCTTTAATCCTCAATCCTCAATCCTCAATCCTCAATCCTCAGACCTCAATCCTCAACCGTCAGTCCTCGTCCTCAACCCTCAACCCTCAATCCTCAATGCTCAATCTTCAATCATCAATACTCAATCTTCAATCCTCAATCCTCAATCCTCAATCCTTAGTCCTCAATCCTAAACCTTCATCCCTCAATCCTTGGTCATCAGTCCTCAATCTTCAATCTTCAATCCTCAATACTTAATCTTCAATCCTCAATCCTCAATCCTCAATCCTCAATCCTCAATCCTCAATCCTCAATCTTCAATCCTCAATACTCAATCTTCAATCCTCAATCCTCAATCCTCAATCTTCAATCCTCAATACTCAATCTTCAATCCTCAATCCTCAATCCTCAATCCTCAATCCTCATTCTTCAATCATCAATCCTCAATCCTCAATCCTCAATCTTCAATACTCAATCCTCAATCCTCAATCCCCAATCCTCAATCCTCAATCCTGAATTTTCAATCCTCAGTCCCCAATCCTCAATCTTCAACCCTCAATCCTCAATCCTCAATCCTCAATCCTCAATCCTCAGTCCTCAGTCGTCAAACCTCAATCCTCAATCCTCAATCCCCGTTCCTCAATCCTCAAACCTCAATCCTCAACCGTCAGTCCTCGTCCTCAATCCTCAACCCTCAATCCTCAATCCTCAACCTTCAATCGTCAATACTCAATCTTCAATCCTCAATCCTCAATCCTCAATCCTCAATACTCCATCCTCAATATTCAACACACAACTCTCAACCATCAATCCTCAATACTCAACCATTAATCCTCAATTCTCAATACTCAATAGAGTATCCTGAATTCTCATGCTTCAATACTCAATCCACGATATTCAATAATCAAATCTCAATCCTCAAACATCAATACTCAACACTCAATCCTCCATACTCAGTCCTCTCTCTTCAATCCCCAATCCTCAATCCTCAATCTTCAATCCTCAATACTCAATCTTCAATCCACAACCCGGAATCCTCAATCCTGAATCCTCAATCTTCAGCCCTTAGTCCTCAACAATCAGTTGTCAATCCTCAATCCTCAATAGAATATCCTCAGTTCAGAGTTTTCCATACGCAATACTCAATCTGCAATCTTCAAATCTCTATCCGCAAACATCAATTCTCATCACTCAACCCTCAACACTCAGTCCCCAATCCTCAATCTTCAATCCTCAATCCTCAGTCCTCAACCCTGAATCCTTAAAGCTCAATCCTCAATACTCAATCCTCAATCCTCAAACTTCAATCCTCAATCCTCAATCCTCAATCCTCGATCCTCAATCTTCAATCCTCAATACTCAATCTTCAATCCTCAATCCTCAGTCCTCAATCCTCAATCCTCAATCGTCAATCGTCAATCTTATACCCTCAATCCTGAATTCTCAATCCTCAATCCTCAGTTCTCAGTCCTCAAACCACAATCCTCAACCCTCATCCCGCATCCTCAATCCTCAATCCTCAATTCTCAATTCTCAATCTGCAATCCTCAATACTGAATCTTCAATCCTCAATCCTCAATCCTCAATCCTCAATCCTCAATCCTGAATTTTCAATCCTCAGTACCCAATCCTCAATCTTCAACCCTCAATCCTCAATCCTCAATCCTCAATCCTCAATCCTCAGTCCTGAGTCGTCAAACCTCAATCCTCAATCCTCAATCCCCGTTCCTCAATCCTCAAACCTCAATCCTCAACCGTCAGTCCTCGTCCTCAATCCTCAACCCTCAATCCTCAATCCTCAGCCTTCAATCGTCAATACTCAATCTTCAATCCTCAATCCTCAATCCTCAATCCTCAATACTCCATCCTCAATATTCAACACACAACCCTCAACCATCAATCCTCAATACTCAACCATTAATCCTCAATTCTCAATACTCAATAGAGTATCCTGAATTCTCATGCTTCAATACTCAATCCACAATATTCAATAATCAAATCTCAATCCTCAAACATCAATACTCAACACTCAATCCTCCATACTCAGTCCTCTCTCTTCAATCCTCAATCCTCAATCCTCAATCTTCAATCCTCAATACTCAATCTTCAAACCACAATCCGGAATCCTCAATCCTGAATCCTCAATCTTCAGCCCTCAGTCCTCAACAATCAGTTGTCAATCCTCAATCCTCAATAGAATATCCTCAGTTCACTGTTTTCAATACTCTATCCCCATTCTTCAATCTTCAAATCTCAATCCACAAACATCAATCCTCATCACTCAACCCTGAGCACTCAGTCGTCAATCGTCAATCCTCAATCCTCAATCCTCAATCTTCAATCCTCAATACTCAATATTCAATCCTCAATCCTCAATCCTCAATCCTCAATCCTCAATACTCAATCCTCAATCCTCAATCCTCAATCCTAAATCCTCAGTCATCAATACTCAATCTTCAATACTCAATCCTCAATCCTCAATTCCCAATCCTCAATCCTCAATCCTCAACCCTCATTCCTCAAACCTCAATCCTCAACCCTCAGGCCTCATCCTCAATTCTCAATTCTCAATTCTCAATTCTCAATCCTCAATCCTCAATACTCAATCCTCAATCCTCAATCGTCAATCTTCAATCCTAAATCCTCAGTCATCAATACTCAATCTTCAATACTCAATCCTCAATCCTCAATCCCCAATCCTCAATCCTCAATCCTCAATCCTGAATTTTCATTCCTCGGTACCCAATCGTCAATCTTCAGCCCTCAATCCTCAATCCTCAATCCTCAATCCTCAATCCTCATTCCTCAGTCGTCAAACCTCAATCCCCAATCCTCAATCCCCGATCCTCAATCCTCAAACCTCAATCCTCAACCGTCAGTCCTCGTCCTCAATCCTCAATCCTCAACCTTCAATCGTCAATACTCAATCTTCAATCCTCAATCCTCAATCCTCAATCCTCAATACTCCATCCTCAATATTCAACACACAACCCTCAACCATCAATCCTCAATACTCAACCATTAATCCTCAATTCTCAATACTCAATAGAGTATCCTGAATTCTCATGCTTCAATACTCAATCCACAATATTCAATAATCAAATCTCAATCCTCAAACATCAATACTCAACACTCAATCCTCCATACTTAGTCCTCTCTCTTCAATCCTCAATCCTCAATCCTCAATCTTCAATCCTCAATACTCAATCTTCAAACCACAATCCGGAATCCTCAATCCTGAATCCTCAATCTTCAGCCCTCAGTCCTCAACAATCAGTTGTCAATCCTCAATCCTCAATAGAATATCCTCAGTTCAGAGTTTTCCATACGCAGTACTCAATCTGCAATCGTGAAATCTCTATCCGCAAACATCAATTCTCATCACTCTACCCTCAACACTCAGTCCCCAATCCTCAATCTTCAATCCTCAATCCTCAACCCTGAATCCTTAAAGCTCAATCCTCTATCCTCAATCTTCAACCCTCAATACTCAACCTTTAATCCTCAATCCTCAATCCTCAATCCTCAATCCTCAGACCTCAATCCTCAACCGTCAGTCCTCGTCCTCAACCCTCAACCCTCAATCCTCAATGCTCAATCTTCAATCATCAATACTCAATCTTCAATCCTCAATCCTCAATCCTCAATCCTCAATCCTCAATCCTCAGTACTCCATCCTCAATGTTCAACACACAACCCTCATCCATCAATCCTCAATACTCAACCATTAATCCTCAATTCTCAATACTCAATAGAGTATCCTGAATTCTCATGCTTCAATACGCAATCCACAATATTCAATAATCAAATCTCAATCCTCAAACATCAATACTCAACACTCAATCCTCCATACTCAGTCCTCTCTCTTCAATCCTCAATCCTCAATCCTCAATCTTCAATCCTCAATACTCAATCTTCAAACCACAATCCGGAATCCTCAATCCTGAATCCTCAATCTTCAGCTCTCAGTCCTCAACAATCAGTTGTCAATCCTCAATCCTCAATAGAATATCCTCAGTTCAGAGTTTTCCATACGCAATACTCAATCTGCAATCTTCAAATCTCTATCCGCAAACATCAATTCTCATCACTCAACCCTCAACACTCAGTCCCCATCCTCAATCTTCAATCCTCAATCCTCAATCCTCAACCCTGAATCCTTAAAGCTCAATCCTCAATCCTCAATCCTCAATCCTCAGTCCTCAATCCTCAGTCCTCCATCCTCAATCCTGAATCCTCAACCCTGAATCCTCAATCTTCAGCCCACAGTCCTCAACAATCAATTGTCAATCCTCAATCCTCAATAGAATATCCTCAAATCACTGTTTTCAATACTCGATCCCCATTCTTCAATCTTCAAATCTCAATCCACAAACATCAATTCTCATCACTCAACCCTGAGCACTCAGTCGTCAATCGTCAATCCTCAATCCTCAATACTCAATCCTCAATCTTCAATCCTCAATACTCAATATTCAATCCTCAATCCTCAATCCTCAATCCTCAGTCGTCAGTCCTCGTCCTCAACCCTCAACTCTCATTCCTCAATCCTCAATCCTCAACCCACAAACCTCAATTCTCAATCATCAATCCTCAATCTTCAATACTCAATCCTCAATCCTCAATCCTCAAACCTCAATCCTCAACCGTCAGTCCTCGTCCTCAACCCTCATCCCTCAACCCTCAATGCTCAATCTTCAATCATCAATACCCAATCTTCAATCCTCAATCCTCAATCCTCAATCCTCAATCCTCAATCCTCAATCCTCAATCCTGAATTTTCAATCCTCAGTCCCCAATCCTCAATCTTCTATCCTCAATCCTCAAGCCTCAATCCTCAATCCTAAATCCTCAATCCTCAGTCCTCAGTCGTCAAACCTCAATCCTCAATCCTCAATCCCCAATTCTCAATCCTCAAACCTCAATCCTCAACCGTCAGTCCTCGTCCTCAATCCATAACACTCAATCCTCAATCCTCAACCTTCAATCATCAATACTCAATCGTCAACCCTCAATCCTCAATCCTCAATCCTCAATACTCCATCCTCAATATTCAACACAGAACCCTCAACCATCAATCCTCAATACTCAACCATTAATCCTCAATTCTCAATACTCAATAGAGTATCCTGAATTCTCATGCTTCAATCCTCAGTCCTCAATCCTCAATCTTCATTCCTCAATCCTCAATCCTCAATTATCAATCCTCAACCCTCAGTCCTCAGTCCTCCAACCTCAATCCTGAATCCTCAACCGTGAATCCTCAATCCTCAAACCTGAATCCTCAATCCTCAGTCCTCAAACCTCAATCCTGTATCCCTAATCCTGAATCCTCAATCTTCAGCCCTTAGTCCTCAACAATCAGTTGTCAATCCTCAATCCTCAATAGAATATCCTCAGTTCAGAGTTTTCCATACGCAATACTCAATCTGCAATCTTCAAATCTCTATCCGCAAACATCAATTCTCATCACTCAACCCTCAACACTCAGTCCCCAATCCTCAATCTTCAATCCTCAATCCTCAGTCCTCAACCCTGAATCCTTAAAGCTCAATCCTCAATACTCAATCCTCAATCCTCAAACTTCAATCCTCAATCCTCAATCCTCAATCCTCGATCCTCAATCTTCAATCCTCAATACTCAATCTTCAATCCTCAATCCTCAGTCCTCAATCCTCAATCCTCAATCGTCAATCGTCAATCTTATACCCTCAATCCTCAATTCTCAATCCTCAATCCTCAGTTCTCAGTCCTCAAACCACAATCCTCAACCCTCATCCCGCATCCTCAATCCTCAATCCTCAATTCTCAATTCTCAATCTGCAATCCTCAATACTGAATCTTCAATCCTCAATCCTCAATCCTCAATCCTCAATCCTCAATCCTGAATTTTCAATCCTCAGTACCCAATCCTCAATCTTCAAACCTCAATCCTCAATCCTCAATCCTCAATCCTCAATCCTCAGTCCTGAGTCGTCAAACCTCAATCCTCAATCCTCAATCCCCGTTCCTCAATCCTCAAACCTCAATCCTCAACCGTCAGTCCTCGTCCTCAATCCTCAACCCTCAATCCTCAATCCTCAACCTTCAATCGTCAATACTCAATCTTCAATCCTCAATCCTCAATCCTCAATCCTCAATACTCCATCCTCAATATTCAACACACAACCCTCAACCATCAATCCTCAATACTGAACCATTAATCCTCAATTCTCAATACTCAATAGAGTATCCTGAATTCTCATGCTTCAATACTCAATCCACAATATTCAATAATCAAATCTCAATCCTCAAACATCAATACTCAACACTCAATCCTCCATACTCAGTCCTCTCTCTTCAATCCTCAATCCTCAATCCTCAATCTTCAATCCTCAATACTCAATCTTCAAACCACAATCCGGAATCCTCAATCCTGAATCCTCAATCTTCAGCCCTCAGTCCTCAACAATCAGTTGTCAATCCTCAATCCTCAATAGAATATCCTCAGTTCACTGTTTTCAATACTCTATCCCCATTCTTCAATCTTCAAATCTCAATCCACAAACATCAATCCTCATCACTCAACCCTGAGCACTCAGTCGTCAATCGTCAATCCTCAATCCTCAATCCTCAATCTTCAATCCTCAATACTCAATATTCAATCCTCAATCCTCAATGCTCAATCCTCAATCCTCAATACTCAATCCTCAATCCTCAATCCTCAATCCTAAATCCTCAGTCATCAATACTCAATCTTCAATACTCAATCCTCAATCCTCAATTCCCAATCCTCAATCCTCAATCCTCAACCCTCACTCCTCAAACCTCAATCCTCAACCCTCAGGCCTCATCCTCAATTCTCAATTCTCAATTCTCAATCCTCAATCCTCAATACTCAATCCTCAATCCTCAATCGTCAATCCTCAATCCTAAATCCTCAGTCATCAATACTCAATCTTCAATACTCAATCCTCAATCCTCAATCCCCAATCCTCAATCCTCAATCCTCAATCCTGAATTTTCATTCCTCAGTACCCAATCGTCAATCTTCAGCCCTCAATCCTCAATCCTCAATCCTCAATCCTCAATCCTCAGTCCTCAGTCGTCAAACCTCAATCCTCAATCCTCAATCCCCGATCCTCAATCCTCAAACCTCAATCCTCAACCGTCAGTCCTCGTCCTCAATCCTCAATCCTCAACCTTCAATCGTCAATACTCAATCTTCAATCCTCAATCCTCAATCCTCAATCCTCAATACTCCATCCTCAATATTCAACACACAACCCTCAACCATCAATCCTCAATACTCAACCATTAATCCTCAATTCTCAATACTCAATAGAGTATCCTGAATTCTCATGCTTCAATACTCAATCCACAATATTCAATAATCAAATCTCAATCCTCAAACATCAATACTCAACACTCAATCCTCCATACTTAGTCCTCTCTCTTCAATCCTCAATCCTCAATCCTCAATCTTCAATCCTCAATACTCAATCTTCAAACCACAATCCGGAATCCTCAATCCTGAATCCTCAATCTTCAGCCCTCAGTCCTCAACAATCAGTTGTCAATCCTCAATCCTCAATAGAATATCCTCAGTTCAGAGTTTTCCATACGCAGTACTCAATCTGCAATCGTGAAATCTCTATCCGCAAACATCAATTCTCATCACTCTACCCTCAACACTCAGTCCCCAATCCTCAATCTTCAATCCTCAATCCTCAACCCTGAATCCTTAAAGCTCAATCCTCTATCCTCAATCTTCAACCCTCAATACTCAACCTTTAATCCTCAATCCTCAATCCTCAATCCTCAATCCTCAGACCTCAATCCTCAACCGTCAGTCCTCGTCCTCAACCCTCAACCCTCAATCCTCAATGCTCAATCTTCAATCATCAATACTCAATCTTCAATCCTCAATCCTCAATCCTCAATCCTTAGTCCTCAATCCTAAACCTTCATTCCTCAATCCTTGGTCATCAGTCCTCAATCTTCAATCTTCAATCCTCAATACTTAATCTTCAATCCTCAATCCTCAATCCTCAATCCTCAATCCTCAATCCTCAATCCTCAATCTTCAATCCTCAATACTCAATCTTCAATCCTCAATCCTCAATCATCAATCTTCAATCCTCAATACTCAATCTTCAATCCTCAATCCTCAGTCCTCAATCCTCAATCCTCATTCTTCAATCATCAATCCTCAATCCTCAATCCTCAATCTTCAATACTCAATCCACAATCCTCAATGCTCAATCCTCAATCCTCAATGTTCAATCCTCAATAGCCAATCCTCAATATTCTATGCTCAATCCTCAATCCTCGTTCTTCAATCCTCAACACCCAATCCTCAATCTTCAATCCTAAATCCTTAATCCTCAATTCGCAATCCTCAATCCTCAATCCTCAGACCTCAAGCATCAATACTCAACCCTCAGTCATCAATCCTCAATCATCGACACTCAATCTGCAATACTCAATCCTCAATCCTCAATCCTCAATCCTCAATCCTCAATACTCAACCATCAATCTTCAATTCTCAATACTCAATAGATTATCCTGCATTCTTAGGATTCTATACTCAAACCTCAATCCTCAACCCTCAGCCCTCATTCTCAATCCTCTATCCACAATCCTCAAACCTCAATCCTCAACCGTCAGTCCTCGTCCTCAATCCTCAGCCCTCAATCCTCAATCCTAAATCTTCAATCATCAATACTCAATCTTCAATCCTCTATACTCAATCCTCAATCCTCAATACTCCATCCTCAATATTCAACACACAACCCTCAACCATCAATCCTCAATACTCAACCATTAATCCTCAATTCTCAATACTCAATAGAGTATCCTGAATTCTCATGCTTCAATACTCAATCCACAATATTCAATAATCAAATCTCAATCCTCAAACATCAATACTCAACACTCAATCCTCCATACTTAGTCCTCTCTCTTCAATCCTCAATCCTCAATCCTCAATCTTCAATCCTCAATACTCAATCTTCAAACCACAATCCGGAATCCTCAATCCTGAATCCTCAATCTTCAGCCATCAGTCCTCAACAATCAGTTGTCAATCCTCAATCCTCAATAGAATATCCTCAGTTCAGAGTTTACCATACGCAGTACTCAATCTGCAATCGTGAAATCTCTATCCGCAAACATCAATTCTCATCACTCTACCCTCAACACTCAGTCCCCAATCCTCAATCTTCAATCCTCAATCCTCAACCCTGAATCCTTAAAGCTCAATCCTCTATCCTCAATCTTCAACCCTCAATACTCAACCTTTAATCCTCAATCCTCAATCCTCAATCCTCAATCCTCAGACCTCAATCCTCAACCGTCAGTCCTCGTCCTCAACCCTCAACCCTCAATCCTCAATGCTCAATCTTCAATCATCAATACTCAATCTTCAATCCTCAATCCTCAATCCTCAATCCTTAGTCCTCAATCCTAAAACTTCATTCCTCAATCCTTGGTCATCAGTCCTCAATCTTCAATCTTCAATCCTCAATACTTAATCTTCAATCCTCAATCCTCAATCCTCAATCCTCAATCCTCAATCCTCAATCCTCAATCTTCAATCCTCAATACTCAATCTTCAATCCTCAATCCTCAATCATCAATCTTCAATCCTCAATACTCAATCTTCAATCCTCAATCCTCAGTCCTCAATCCTCAATCCTCATTCTTCAATCATCAATCCTCAATCCTCAATCCTCAATCTTCAATACTCAATCCACAATCCTCAATGCTCAATCCTCAATCCTCAATGTTCAATCCTCAATAGCCAATCCTCAATATTCTATGCTCAATCCTCAATCCTCGTTCTTCAATCCTCAACACCCAATCCTCAATCTTCAATCCTAAATCCTTAATCCTCAATTCGCAATCCTCAATCCTCAATCCTCAGACCTCAAGCATCAATACTCAACCCTCAGTCATCAATCCTCAATCATCGACACTCAATCTGCAATACTCAATCCTCAATCCTCAATCCTCAATCCTCAATCCTCAATACTCAACCATCAATCTTCAATTCTCAATACTCAATAGATTATCCTGCATTCTTAGGATTCTATACTCAAACCTCAATCCTCAACCCTCAGCCCTCATTCTCAATCCTCTATCCACAATCCTCAAACCTCAATCCTCAACCGTCAGTCCTCGTCCTCAATCCTCAGCCCTCAATCCTCAATCCTAAATCTTCAATCATCAATACTCAATCTTCAATCCTCTATACTCAATCCTCAATCCTCAATACTCCATCCTCAATATTCAACACACAACCCTCAACCATCAATCCTCAATACTCAACCATTAATCCTCAATTCTCAATACTCAATAGAGTATCCTGAATTCTCATGCTTCAATACTCAATCCACAATATTCAATAATCAAATCTCAATCCTCAAACATCAATACTCAACACTCAATCCTCCATACTTAGTCCTCTCTCTTCAATCCTCAATCCTCAATCCTCAATCTTCAATCCTCAATACTCAATCTTCAAACCACAATCCGGAATCCTCAATCCTGAATCCTCAATCTTCAGCCCTCAGTCCTCAACAATCAGTTGTCAATCCTCAATCCTCAATAGAATATCCTCAGTTCAGAGTTTTCCATACGCAGTACTCAATCTGCAATCGTGAAATCTCTATCCGCAAACATCAATTCTCATCACTCTACCCTCAACACTCAGTCCCCAATCCTCAATCTTCAATCCTCAATCCTCAACCCTGAATCCTTAAAGCTCAATCCTCTATCCTCAATCTTCAACCCTCAATACTCAACCTTTAATCCTCAATCCTCAATCCTCAATCCTCAATCCTCAGACCTCAATCCTCAACCGTCAGTCCTCGTCCTCAACCCTCAACCCTCAATCCTCAATGCTCAATCTTCAATCATCAATACTCAATCTTCAATCCTCAATCCTCAATCCTCAATCCTTAGTCCTCAATCCTAAACCTTCATTCCTCAATCCTTGGTCATCAGTCCTCAATCTTCAATCTTCAATCCTCAATACTTAATCTTCAATCCTCAATCCTCAATCCTCAATCCTCAATCCTCAATCCTCAATCCTCAATCTTCAATCCTCAATACTCAATCTTCAATCCTCAATCCTCTATCATCAATCTTCAATCCTCAATACTCAATCTTCAATCCTCAATCCTCAGTCCTCAATCCTCAATCCTCATTCTTCAATCATCAATCCTCAATCCTCAATCCTCAATCTTCAATACTCAATCCACAATCCTCAATGCTCAATCCTCAATCCTCAATGTTCAATCCTCAATAGCCAATCCTCAATATTCTATGCTCAATCCTCAATCCTTGTTCTTTAATCCTCAACACCCAATCCTCAATCTTCAATCCTAAATCCTTAATCCTCAATTCGCAATCCTCAATCCTCAATCCTCAGACCTCAAGCATCAATACTCAACCCTCAGTCATTAATCCTCAATCATCGACACTCAATCTGCAATACTCAATCCTCAATCCTCAATCCTCAATCCTCAATCCTCAATACTCAACCATCAATCTTCAATTCTCAATACTCAATAGATTATCCTGCATTCTTAGGATTCTATACTCAAACCTCAATCCTCAACCCTCAGCCCTCATTCTCAATCCTCTATCCACAATCCTCAAACCTCAATCCTCAACCGTCAGTCCTCGTCCTCAATCCTCAGCCCTCAATCCTCAATCCTAAATCTTCAATCATCAATACTCAATCTTCAATCCTCTATACTCAATCCTCAATCCTCAATCCTCAATCCTCAATCATCAATATTCAACACTCAACCCTCAGCCCTCAATCCTCAATCCCGAATCCTCAGTCCTAAATCCTCGATCTTCAGACCTCAGTCCTCAAAAATCAACTATCAATCCTCTATCCTGAATAGAATATCCTCAATTTACAGTTTTCCATACTCAATCCCCATTCTTCAATCTTCAAATCTGAATCCACAAACATCAATTCTAATCACTCAACCATCAACACTCAGTCCTCAATCTTCAATACTCAATCCTCACTCCTCAATCTTCAATCCTCAATACTCAATCTTCAATCATCAATCCTCAATCCTCAATCCTCAATCTTCAATCCTCAATCCTCAATCCTCATTATTCAATCCTCAACACCCGATCCTCAATCTTCAATCCTCAATAATCAATCTGCAATCCACAATACTGAATCTTCAATCCTCAATCCTCAATCCTCAATCCTCAATCCTCAATCCTGAATTTTCAATCCTCAGTACCCAATCCTCAATCTTCAACCCTCAATCCTCAATCCTCAATCCTCAATCCTCAATCCTCAGTCCTCAGTCGTCAAACCTCAATCCTCAATCCGCAATCCTCAATCCACAATCCTCAAACCTCAAACCTCAACCGTCAGTCCTCGTCCTCAATCCTCAGCCCTCAATCCTCAATCCTCAATCTTCAATCATCAATACTCAATCTTCAATCCTCAATACTCAGTCCTGAATCCTCAATCCTCAATCCTCAATCGTCAATCTTATACCCTCAATCCTCAATTCTCAATCCTCAATCCTCTTTTCTCAGTCCTCAAACCACAATCCTCAACCCTCATCCCGCATCCTCAATCCTCAATCCTCAATCCTCAATTCTCAATCTGCAATCCTCAATACTGAATCTTCAATCCTCAATCCTCAATCCTCAATCCTCAATCCTCAATCCTGAATTTTCAATCCTCAGTACCCAATCCTCAATCTTCAACCCTCAATCCTCAATCCCCAATCCTCAATCCTCAATCCTCAGTCCTCAGTCGTCAAACCTCAATCCTCAATCCTCAATCCCCGATCCTCAACCCTCAAACCTCAATCCCCAGCCGTCAGTCCTCGTCCTCAATCCTCAACCCTCAATCCTCAATCCTCAACCTTCAATCGTCAATACTCAACCTTCAATCCTCAATCCTCAATCCTCAATCCTCAATACTCCATCCTCAATATTCAACACACAACCCTCAACCATCAATCCTCAATACTCAACCATTAATCCTCAATTCTCAATACTCAATAGAGTATCCTGAATTCTCATGCTTCAATACTCAATCCACAATATTCAATAATCAAATCTCAATCCTCAAACATCAATACTCAACACTCAATCCTCCATACTCAGTCCTCTCTCTTCAATCCTCAATCCTCAATCCTCAATCTTCAATCCTCAATACTCAATCTTCAAACCACAATCCGGAATCCTCAATCCTGAATCCTCAATCTTCAGCCCTCAGTCCTCAACAATCAGTTGTCAATCCTCAATCCTCAATAGAATATCCTCAGTTCAGAGTTTTCCATACGCAGTACTCAATCTGCAATCGTGAAATCTCTATCCGCAAACATCAATTCTCATCACTCTACCCTCAACACTCAGTCCCCAATCCTCAATCTTCAATCCTCAATCCTCAACCCTGAATCCTTAAAGCTCAATCCTCTATCCTCAATCTTCAACCCTCAATACTCAACCTTTAATCCTCAATCCTCAATCCTCAATCCTCAATCCTCAGACCTCAATCCTCAACCGTCAGTCCTCGTCCTCAACCCTCAACCCTCAATCCTCAATGCTCAATCTTCAATCATCAATACTCAATCTTCAATCCTCAATCCTCAATCCTCAATCCTTAGTCCTCAATCCTAAAACTTCATTCCTCAATCCTTGGTCATCAGTCCTCAATCTTCAATCTTCAATCCTCAATACTTAATCTTCAATCCTCAATCCTCAATCCTCAATCCTCAATCCTCAATCCTCAATCCTCAATCTTCAATCCTCAATACTCAATCTTCAATCCTCAATCCTCAATCATCAATCTTCAATCCTCAATACTCAATCTTCAATCCTCAATCCTCAGTCCTCAATCCTCAATCCTCATTCTTCAATCATCAATCCTCAATCCTCAATCCTCAATCTTCAATACTCAATCCACAATCCTCAATGCTCAATCCTCAATCCTCAATGTTCAATCCTCAATAGCCAATCCTCAATATTCTATGCTCAATCCTCAATCCTCGTTCTTCAATCCTCAACACCCAATCCTCAATCTTCAATCCTAAATCCTTAATCCTCAATTCGCAATCCTCAATCCTCAATCCTCAGACCTCAAGCATCAATACTCAACCCTCAGTCATCAATCCTCAATCATCGACACTCAATCTGCAATACTCAATCCTCAATCCTCAATCCTCAATCCTCAATCCTCAATACTCAACCATCAATCTTCAATTCTCAATACTCAATAGATTATCCTGCATTCTTAGGATTCTATAGTCAAACCTCAATCCTCAACCCTCAGCCCTCATTCTCAATCCTCTATCCACAATCCTCAAACCTCAATCCTCAACCGTCAGTCCTCGTCCTCAATCCTCAGCCCTCAATCCTCAATCCTAAATCTTCAATCATCAATACTCAATCTTCAATCCTCTATACTCAATCCTCAATCCTCAATACTCCATCCTCAATATTCAACACACAACCCTCAACCATCAATCCTCAATACTCAACCATTAATCCTCAATTCTCAATACTCAATAGAGTATCCTGAATTCTCATGCTTCAATACTCAATCCACAATATTCAATAATCAAATCTCAATCCTCAAACATCAATACTCAACACTCAATCCTCCATACTTAGTCCTCTCTCTTCAATCCTCAATCCTCAATCCTCAATCTTCAATCCTCAATACTCAATCTTCAAACCACAATCCGGAATCCTCAATCCTGAATCCTCAATCTTCAGCCCTCAGTCCTCAACAATCAGTTGTCAATCCTCAATCCTCAATAGAATATCCTCAGTTCAGAGTTTTCCATACGCAGTACTCAATCTGCAATCGTGAAATCTCTATCCGCAAACATCAATTCTCATCACTCTACCCTCAACACTCAGTCCCCAATCCTCAATCTTCAATCCTCAATCCTCAACCCTGAATCCTTAAAGCTCAATCCTCTATCCTCAATCTTCAACCCTCAATACTCAACCTTTAATCCTCAATCCTCAATCCTCAATCCTCAATCCTCAGACCTCAATCCTCAACCGTCAGTCCTCGTCCTCAACCCTCAACCCTCAATCCTCAATGCTCAATCTTCAATCATCAATACTCAATCTTCAATCCTCAATCCTCAATCCTCAATCCTTAGTCCTCAATCCTAAACCTTCATTCCTCAATCCTTGGTCATCAGTCCTCAATCTTCAATCTTCAATCTTCAATCCTCAATACTTAATCTTCAATCCTCAATCCTCAATCCTCAATCCTCAATCCTCAATCCTCAATCCTCAATCTTCAATCCTCAATACTCAATCTTCAATCCTCAATCCTCTATCATCAATCTTCAATCCTCAATACTCAATCTTCAATCCTCAATCCTCAGTCCTCAATCCTCAATCCTCATTCTTCAATCATCAATCCTCAATCCTCAATCCTCAATCTTCAATACTCAATCCACAATCCTCAATGCTCAATCCTCAATCCTCAATGTTCAATCCTCAATAGCCAATCCTCAATATTCTATGCTCAATCCTCAATCCTCGTTCTTTAATCCTCAACACCCAATCCTCAATCTTCAATCCTAAATCCTTAATCCTCAATTCGCAATCCTCAATCCTCAATCCTCAGACCTCAAGCATCAATACTCAACCCTCAGTCATTAATCCTCAATCATCGACACTCAATCTGCAATACTCAATCCTCAATCCTCAATCCTCAATCCTCAATCCTCAATACTCAACCATCAATCTTCAATTCTCAATACTCAATAGATTATCCTGCATTCTTAGGATTCTATACTCAAACCTCAATCCTCAACCCTCAGCCCTCATTCTCAATCCTCTATCCACAATCCTCAAACCTCAATCCTCAACCGTCAGTCCTCGTCCTCAATCCTCAGCCCTCAATCCTCAATCCTAAATCTTCAATCATCAATACTCAATCTTCAATCCTCTATACTCAATCCTCAATCCTCAATCCTCAATCCTCAATCATCAATATTCAACACTCAACCCTCAGCCCTCAATCCTCAATCCCGAATCCTCAGTCCTAAATCCTCGATCTTCAGACCTCAGTCCTCAAAAATCAACTATCAATCCTCTATCCTGAATAGAATATCCTCAATTTACAGTTTTCCATACTCAATCCCCATTCTTCAATCTTCAAATCTGAATCCACAAACATCAATTCTAATCACTCAACCATCAACACTCAGTCCTCAATCTTCAATACTCAATCCTCACTCCTCAATCTTCAATCCTCAATACTCAATCTTCAATCATCAATCCTCAATCCTCAGTCCTCAATCTTCAATCCTCAATCCTCAATCCTCATTATTCAATCCTCAACACCCGATCCTCAATCTTCAATCCTCAATAATCAATCTGCAATCCACAATACTGAATCTTCAATCCTCAATCCTCAATCCTCAATCCTCAATCCTCAATCCTGAATTTTCAATCCTCAGTACCCAATCCTCAATCTTCAACCCTCAATCCTCAATCCTCAATCCTCAATCCTCAATCCTCAGTCCTCAGTCGTCAAACCTCAATCCTCAATCCGCAATCCTCAATCCACAATCCTCAAACCTCAAACCTCAACCGTCAGTCCTCGTCCTCAATCCTCAGCCCTCAATCCTCAATCCTCAATCTTCAATCATCAATACTCAATCTTCAATCCTCAATACTCAGTCCTGAATCCTCAATCCTCAATCCTCAATCGTCAATCTTATACCCTCAATCCTCAATTCTCAATCCTCAATCCTCTTTTCTCAGTCCTCAAACCACAATCCTCAACCCTCATCCCGCATCCTCAATCCTCAATCCTCAATCCTCAATTCTCAATCTGCAATCCTCAATACTGAATCTTCAATCCTCAATCCTCAATCCTCAATCCTCAATCCTCAATCCTGAATTTTCAATCCTCAGTACCCAATCCTCAATCTTCAACCCTCAATCCTCAATCCCCAATCCTCAATCCTCAATCCTCAGTCCTCAGTCGTCAAACCTCAATCCTCAATCCTCAATCCCCGATCCTCAACCCTCAAACCTCAATCCCCAGCCGTCAGTCCTCGTCCTCAATCCTCAACCCTCAATCCTCAATCCTCAACCTTCAATCGTCAATACTCAACCTTCAATCCTCAATCCTCAATCCTCAATCCTCAATACTCCATCCTCAATATTCAACACACAACCCTCAACCATCAATCCTCAATACTCAACCATTAATCCTCAATTCTCAATACTCAATAGAGTATCCTGAATTCTCATGCTTCAATACTCAATCCACAATATTCAATAATCAAATCTCAATCCTCAAACATCAATACTCAACACTCAATCCTCCATACTCAGTCCTCTCTCTTCAATCCTCAATCCTCAATCCTCAATCTTCAATCCTCAATACTCAATCTTCAAACCACAATCCGGAATCCTCAATCCTGAATCCTCAATCTTCAGCCCTCAGTCCTCAACAATCAGTTGTCAATCCTCTATCCTCAATAGAATATCCTCAGTTCAGAGTTTTCCATACGCAATACTCAATCTGCAATCGTCAAATCTCTATCCGCAAACATCAATTCTCATCACTCAACCCTCAACACTCAGTCCCCAATCCTCAATCTTCAATCCTCAATCCTCAATCCTCAACCCTGAATCCTTAAAGCTCAATCCTCAATCCTCAATCTTCAACCCTCAATACTCAACCTTTAATTCTCAATCCTCAATCCTCAATCCTCAGTCCACAATCCGCAGTCCACAATCCTCAGTCCTCCAACCTCAATCCTGAATCCTCAACCCTGAATCCTCAATCTTCAGCCCTCAGTCCTCAACAATAAATTGTCAATCCTCAATCCTCAATAGAATATCCTCAATTCACTGTTTTCAATACTCGATCCCCATTCTTCAATCTTCAAATCTCAATCCACAAACATCAATCCTCATCACTCAACCCTGAGCACTCAGTCGTCAATCGTCAATCCTCAATCCTCAATCCTCAATCTTCAATCCTCAATCCACAATCCTCAAACCTCAATCCTCAACCGTCAGTCCTCGTCCTCAATCCTCAGCCCTCAATCCTCAATCCTAAATCTTCAATCATCAATACTCAATCTTCAATCCTCTATACTCAATCCTCAATCCTCAATCCTCAATCATCAATATTCAACACTCAACCCTCAGCCCTCAATCCTCAATCCCGAATCCTCAGTCCTAAATCCTCGATCTTCAGACCTCAGTCCTCAAAAATCAACTATCAATCCTCTATCCTGAATAGAATATCCTCAATTTACAGTTTTCCATACTCAATCCCCATTCTTCAATCTTCAAATCTGAATCCACAAACATCAATTCTAATCACTCAACCATCAACACTCAGTCCTCAATCTTCAATACTCGATCCTCACTCCTCAATCTTCAATCCTCAATACTCAATCTTCAATCATCAATCCTCAATCCTCAATCCTCAATCTTCAATCCTCAATCCTCAATCCTCATTATTCAATCCTCAACACCCGATCCTCAATCTTCAATCCTCAATACTCAATCCTCAATCCTCAATCCTCAATCCTCAATCTTCAGACCTCAAACATCAATACTCAACCCTCAGTCCTCGTCCTCAATCCACAACCCTCAATCCTCGATCCTCAATCTTCAATCATCAATATTCAATCTTCAATTCTCAACCCTCAACCCTCAATACTCTATCCTCAATCCTCAATGTACGATCCTCAATACCCAATCCTCAATCCTCAATCCTCATCTCTCAATCCTCAATACTCAATCCTCAATCCTCAAACTTCAATCCTCAATCCTCAATCCTCAATCCTCGATCCTCAATCTTCAATCCTCAATAATCAATCTGCAATCCACAATACTGAATCTTCAATCCTCAATCCTCAATCCTCAATCCTCAATCCTCAATCCTGAATTTTCAATCCTCAGTATCCAATCCTCAATCTTCAACCCTCAATCCTCAATCCTCAATCCTCAATCCTCAATCCTCAGTCCTCAGTCGTCAAACCTCAATCCTCAATCCTCAATCCTCAATCCACAATCCTCAATCTTCAGCCCTCAGTCCTCAACAATCAGTTGTCAATCCTCTATCCTCAATAGAATATCCTCAGTTCAGAGTTTTCCATACGCAATACTCAATCTGCAATCGTCAAATCTCTATCCGCAAACATCAATTCTCATCACTCAACCCTCAACACTCAGTCCCCAATCCTCAATCTTCAATCCTCAATCCTCAATCCTCAACCCTGAATCCTTAAAGCTCAATCCTCAATCCTCAACCTTCAATCGTCAATACTCAACCTTCAATCCCCAATCCTCAATCCTCAGTCCTCAATACTCCATCCTCAATATTCAACACACAACCCTCAACCATCAATCCTCAATACTCAACCATTAATCCTCAATTCTCAATACTCAATAGAGTATCCTGAATTCTCATGCTTCAATACTCAATCCACAATATTCAATAATCAAATCTCAATCCTCAAACATCAATACTCAACACTCAATCCTCCATACTCAGTCCTCTCTCTTCAGTCCTCAATCCTCAATCCTCAATCTTCAATCCTCAATACTCAATCTTCAAACCACAATCCGGAATCCTCAATCCTGAATCCTCAATCTTCAGCCCTCAGTCCTCAACAATCAGTTGTCAATCCTCTATCCTCAATAGAATATCCTCAGTTCAGAGTTTTCCATACGCAATACTCAATCTGCAATCGTCAAATCTCTATCCGCAAACATCAATTCTCATCACTCAACCCTCAACACTCAGTCCCCAATCCTCAATCTTCAATCCTCAATCCTCAATCCTCAACCCTGAATCCTTAAAGCTCAATCCTCAATCCTCAATCTTCAACCCTCAATACTCAACCTTTAATTCTCAATCCTCAATCCTCAATCCTCAGTCCACAATCCTCAGTCCACAATCCTCAGTCCTCCAACCTCAATCCTGAATCCTCAACCCTGAATCCTCAATCTTCAGCCCTCAGTCCTCAACAATAAATTGTCAATCCTCAATCCTCAATAGAATATCCTCAATTCACTGTTTTCAATACTCGATCCCCATTCTTCAATCTTCAAATCTCAATCCACAAACATCAATCCTCATCACTCAACCCTGAGCACTCAGTCGTCAATCGTCAATCCTCAATCCTCAATCCTCAATCTTCAATCCTCAATACTCAATATTCAATCCTCAATCCTCAATCCTCAATCCTCAATCCTCAATACTCAATCCTCAATCCTCAATCCTCAATCCTAAATCATCAGTCATCAATACTCAATCTTCAATACTCAATCCTCAATCCTCAATCCCCAATCCTCAATCCTCAATCCTCAACCCTCATTCCTCAAACCTCAATCCTCAACCCTCAATCCTCAATCCTCAATTCTCAATTCTCAATCCTAAATCCTCAGTCATCAATACTCAATCTTCAATACTCAATCCTCAATCCTCAATCCCCAATCCTCAATCCTCAATCCTCAATCCTGAATTTTCAATCCTCAGTCCCCAATCCTCAATCTTCAAACCTCAATCCTCAATCCTTAATCCTCAATCCTCAATCCTCAGTCCTCAGTCGTCAAACCTCAATCCTCAATCCTCAATCCCCGATCCTCAGTCCTCAAACCTCAATCCTCAACCGTCAGTCCTCGTCCTCAATCCTCAACCCTCAATCCTCAATCCTCAACCTTCAATCATCAATACTCAATCTTCAATCCTCAATCCTCAATCCTCAATCTTCAATCCTCAATACTGAATCTTCAAACCACAATCCGGAATCCTCAATCCTGAATCCTCAATCTTCAGCCCTTAGTCCTCAACAATCAGTTGTCAATCCTCAATCCTCAATAGAATATCCTCAGTTCAGAGTTTTCCATACGCAATACTCAATCTGCAATCTTCAAATCTCTATCCGCAAACATCAATTCTCATCACTCAACCCTCAACACTCAGTCCCCAATCCTCAATCTTCAATCCTCAATCCTCAATCCCCAACCCTGAATCCTTAAAGCTCAATCCTCAATACTCAATCCTCAATCCTCAAACTTCAATCCTCAATCCTCAATCCTCAATCCTCGATCCTCAATCTTCAATCCTCAATACTCAATCTTCAATCCTCAATCCTCAGTCCTCAATCCTCAATCCTCAATCGTCAATCGTCAATCTTATACCCTCAATCCTCAATTCTCAATCCTCAATCCTCAGTTCTCAGTCCTCAAACCACAATCCTCAACCCTCATCCCGCATCCTCAATCCTCAATTCTCAATTCTCAGTCTGCAATCCTCAATACTGAATCTTCAATCCTCAATCCTCAATCCTCAATCCTCAATCCTCAATCCTCAATCCTCAATCCTGAATTTTCAATCCTCAGTACCCAATCCTCAATCATCAACCCTCAATCCTCAATCCTCAATCCTCAATCCTCAATCCTCAGTCCTGAGTCGTCAAACCTCAATCCTCAATCCTCAATCCCCGTTCCTCAATCCTCAAACCACAATCCTCAACCGTCAGTCCTCGTCCTCAATCCTCAACACTCAATCCTCAATCCTCAACCTTCAATCGTCAATACTCAATCTTCAATCCTCAATCCTCTATCCTCAATCCTCAATACTCCATCCTCAATATTCAACACACAACCCTCAACCATCAATCCTCAATACTCAACCATTAATCCTCAATTCTCAATACTCAATAGAGTATCCTGAATTCTCATGCTTCAATACTCAATCCACAATATTCAATAATCAAATCTCAATCCTCAAACATCAATACTCAACACTCAATCCTCCATACTCAGTCCTCTCTCTTCAATCCTCAATCCTCAATCCTCAATCTTCAATCCTCAATACTCAATCTTCAAACCACAATCCGGAATCCGCAATCCTGAATCCTCAATCTTCAGCCCTCAGTCCTCAACAATCAGTTGTCAATCCTCAATCCTCAATAGAATATCCTCAGTTCACTGTTTTCAATACTCGATCCCCATTCTTCAATCTTCAAATCTCAATCCACAAACATCAATCCTCATCACTCAACCCTGAGCACTCAGTCGTCAATCGTCAATCCTCAATCCTCAATCCTCAATCTTCAATCCTCAATACTCAATATTCAATCCTCAATCCTCAATCCTCAATCCTCAATCCTCAATACTCAATCCTCTATCCTCAATCCTCAATCCTAAATCCTCAGTCATCAATACTCAATCTTCAATACTCAATCCTCAATCCTCAATTCCCAATCCTCAATCCTCAATCCTCAACCCTCATTCCTCAAACCTCAATCCTCAACCCTCAGGCCTCATCCTCAATTCTCAATTCTCAATTCTCAATCCTCAATCCTCAATACTCAATCCTCAATCCTCAATCGTCAATCCTCAATCCTAAATCCTCAGTCATCAATACTCAATCTTCAATACTCAATCCTCAATCCTCAATCCCCAATCCTCAATCCTCAATCCTCAATCCTGAATTTTCAATCCTCAGTACCCAATCCTCAATCTTCAGCCCTCAATCCTCAATCCTCAATCCTCAATCCTCAATCCTCAGTCCTCAGTCGTCAAACCTCAATCCTCAATCCTCAATCCCCGATCCTCAATCCTCAAACCTCAATCCTCAACCGTCAGTCCTCGTCCTCAATCCTCAACCCTCAATCCTCAATCCTCGACCTTCAATCGTCAATACTCAATCTTCAATCCTCAATCCTCAATCCTCAATCCTCAATACTCCATCCTCAATATTCAACACACAACCCTCAACCATCAATCCTCAATACTCAACCATTAATCCTCAATTCTCAATACTCAATAGAGTATCCTGAATTCTCATGCATCAATACTCAATCCACAATATTCAATAATCAAATCTCAATCCTCAAACATCAATACTCAACACTCAATCCTCCATACTTAGTCCTCTCTCTTCAATCCTCAATCCTCAATCCTCAATCTTCAATCCTCAATACTCAATCTTCAAACCACTATCCGGAATCCTCAATCCTGAATCCTCAATCTTCAGCCTTCAGTCCTCAACAATCAGTTGTCAATCCTCAATCCTCAATAGAATATCCGCAGTTCAGAGTTTTCCATACGCAGTACTCGATCTGCAATCGTGAAATCTCTATCCGCAAACATCAATTCTCATCACTCAACCCTCAACACTCAGTCCCCAATCCTCAATCTTCAATCCTCAATCCTCAACCCTGAATCCTTAAAGCTCAATCCTCTATCCTCAATCTTCAACCCTCAATACTCAACCTTTAATCCTCAATCCTCAATCCTCAATCCTCAGTCCACAATCCTCAGTCCTCCAACCTCAATCCTGAATCCTCAACCCTGAATCCTCAATCTTCAGCCCTCAGTCCTCAACAATAAATTGTCAATCCTCAATCCTCAATAGAATATCCTCAATTCACTGTTTTCAATACTCGATCCCCATTCTTCAATCTTCAAATCTCAATCCACAAACATCAATCCTCATCACTCAACCCTGAGCACTCAGTCGTCAATCGTCAATCCTCAATCCTCAATCCTCAATCTTCAATCCTCAATACTCAATATTCAATCCTCAATCCTCAATCCTCAATCCTCAATCCTCAATACTCAATCCTCAATCCTCAATCCTCAATCCTAAATCCTCAGTCATCAATACTCAATCTTCAATACTCAATCCTCAATCGTCAATCCCCAATCCTCAATCCTCAATCCTCAACCCTCATTCCTCAAACCTCAATCCTCAACCCTCAGGCCTCATCCTCAATTCTCAATTCTCAATTCTCAATCCTCAATCCTCAATACTCAATCCTCAATCCTCAATCGTCAATCCTCAATCCTAAATCCTCAGTCATCAATACTCAATCTTCAATACTCAATCCTCAATCCTCAATCCCCAATCCTCAATCCTCAATCCTCAATCCTGAATTTTCAATCCTCTGTCCCCAATCCTCAATCTTCAACCCTCAATCCTCAATCCTCAATCCTCAATCCTCAATCCTCAGTCCTCAGTCGTCAAACCTCAACCCTCAATACTCAATCCCCGATCCTCAGTCCTCAAACCTCAATCCTCAACCGTCAGTCCTCGTCCTCAATCCTCAACCCTCAATCCTCAATCCTCAATCCTCAATCCTCAATCCTCGATCCTCAATCTTCAATCCTCAATACTCAATCTTCAATCCTCAATCCTCAGTCCTCAATCCTCAATCCTCAATCGTCAATCGTCAATCTTATACCCTCAATCCTCAATTCTCAATCCTCAATCCTCAGTTCTCAGTCCTCAAACCACAATCCTCAACCCTCATCCCGCATCCTCAATCCTCAATCCTCAATCCTCAATCCTCAATCCTGAATTTTCAATCCTCAGTACCCAATCCTCAATCTTCAACCCTCAATCCTCAATCCCCAATCCTCAATCCTCAATCCTCAGTCCTCAGTCGTCAAACCTCAATCCTCAATCCTCAATCCCCGATCCTCAATCCTCAAACCTCAATCCCCAGCCGTCAGTCCTCGTCCTCAATCCTCAACCCTCAATCCTCAATCCTCAACCTTCAATCGTCAATACTCAACCTTCAATCCTCAATCCTCAATCCTCAATCCTCAATACTCCATCCTCAATATTCAACACACAACCCTCAACCATCAATCCTCAATACTCAACCATTAATCCTCAATTCTCAATACTCAATAGAGTATCCTGAATTCTCATGCTTCAATACTCAATCCACAATATTCAATAATCAAATCTCAATCCTCAAACATCAATACTCAACACTCAATCCTCCATACTCAGTCCTCTCTCTTCAATCCTCAATCCTCAATCCTCAATCTTCAATCCTCAATACTCAATCTTCAAACCACAATCCGGAATCCTCAATCCTGAATCCTCAATCTTCAGCCCTCAGTCCTCAACAATCAGTTGTCAATCCTCTATCCTCAATAGAATATCCTCAGTTCAGAGTTTTCCATACGCAATACTCAATCTGCAATCGTCAAATCTCTATCCGCAAACATCAATTCTCATCACTCAACCCTCAACACTCAGTCCCCAATCCTCAATCTTCAATCCTCAATCCTCAATCCTCAACCCTGAATCCTTAAAGCTCAATCCTCAATCCTCAATCTTCAACCCTCAATACTCAACCTTTAATTCTCAATCCTCAATCCTCAATCCTCAGTCCACAATCCTCAGTCCACAATCCTCAGTCCTCCAACCTCAATCCTGAATCCTCAACCCTGAATCCTCAATCTTCAGCCCTCAGTCCTCAACAATAAATTGTCAATCCTCAATCCTCAATAGAATATCCTCAATTCACTGTTTTGAATACTCGATCCCCATTCTTCAATCTTCAAATCTCAATCCACAAACATCAATTCTAATCACTCAACCATCAACACTCAGTCCTCAATCTTCAATACTCGATCCTCACTCCTCAATCTTCAATCCTCAATACTCAAGCTTCAATCATGAATCCTCAATCCTCAATCCTCAATCTTCAATCCTCAATCCTCAATCCTCATTATTCAATCCTCAACACCCGATCCTCAATCTTCAATCCTCAATACTCAATCCTCAATCCTCAATCCTCAATCCTCAATCTTCAGACCTCAAACATCAATACTCAACCCTCAGTCCTCGTCCTCAATCCACAACCCTCAATCCTCGATCCTCAATCTTCAATCATCAATATTCAATCTTCAATTCTCAACCCTCAACCCTCAATACTCTATCCTCAATCCTCAATGTACGATCCTCAATACCCAATCCTCAATCCTCAATCCTCATCTCTCAATCCTCAATACTCAATCCTCAATCCTCAAACTTCAATCCTCAATCCTCAATCCTCAATCCTCGATCCTCAATCTTCAATCCTCAATAATCAATCTGCAATCCACAATACTGAATCTTCAATCCTCAATCCTCAATCCTCAATCCTCAATCCTCAATCCTGAATTTTCAATCCCCAGTACCCAATCCTCAATCTTCAACCCTCAATCCTCAATCCTCAATCCTCAATCCTCAATCCTCAGTCCTCAGTCGTCAAACCTCAATCCTCAATCCTCAATCCTCAATCCACAATCCTCAAACCTCAATCCTCAACCGTCAGTCCTCGTCCTCAATCCTCAGCCCTCAATCCTCAATCCTCAATCTTCAATCATCAATACTCAATCTTCAATCCTCAATACTCAGTCCTGAATCCTCAATCCTCAATCCTCAATCGTCAATCTTATACCCTCAATCCTCAATTCTCAATCCTCAATCCTCTTTTCTCAGTCCTCAAACCACAATCCTCAACCCTCATCCCGCATCCTCAATCCTCAATCCTCAATCCTCAATTCTCAATCTGCAATCCTCAATACTGAATCTTCAATCCTCAATCCTCAATCCTCAATCCTCAATCCTCAATCCTGAATTTTCAATCCTCAGTACCCAATCCTCAATCTTCAACCCTCAATCCTCAATCCCCAATCCTCAATCCTCAATCCTCAGTCCTCAGTCGTCAAACCTCAATCCTCAATCCTCAATCCCCGATCCTCAATCCTCAAACCTCAATCCCCAGCCGTCAGTCCTCGTCCTCAATCCTCAACCCCCAATCCTCAATCCTCAACCTTCAATCGTCAATACTCAACCTTCAATCCTCAATCCTCAATCCTCAGTCCTCAATACTCCATCCTCAATATTCAACACACAACCCTCAACCATCAATCCTCAATACTCAACCATTAATCCTCAATTCTCAATACTCAATAGAGTATCCTGAATTCTCATGCTTCAATACTCAATCTACAATATTCAATAATCAAATCTCAATCCTCAAACATCAATACTCAACACTCAATCCTCCATACTCAGTCCTCTCTCTTCAATCCTCAATCCTCAATCCTCAATCTTCAATCCTCAATACTCAATCTTCAAACCACAATCCGGAATCCTCAATCCTGAATCCTCAATCTTCAGCCCTCAGTCCTCAACAATCAGTTGTCAATCCTCTATCCTCAATAGAATATCCTCAGTTCAGAGTTTTCCATACGCAATACTCAATCTGCAATCGTCAAATCTCTATCCGCAAACATCAATTCTCATCACTCAACCCTCAACACTCAGTCCCCAATCCTCAATCTTCAATCCTCAATCCTCAATCCTCAACCCTGAATCCTTAAAGCTCAATCCTCAATCCTCAATCTTCAACCCTCAATACTCAACCTTTAATTCTCAATCCTCAATCCTCAATCCTCAGTCCACAATCCTCAGTCCACAATCCTCAGTCCTCCAACCTCAATCCTGAATCCTCAACCCTGAATCCTCAATCTTCAGCCCTCAGTCCTCAACAATAAATTGTCAATCCTCAGTCCTCAATAGAATATCCTCAATTCACTGTTTTCAATACTCGATCCCCATTCTTCAATCTTCAAATCTCAATCCACAAACATCAATCCTCATCACTCAACCCTGAGCACTCAGTCGTCAATCGTCAATCCTCAATCCTCAATCCTCAATCTTCAATCCTCAATACTCAATATTCAATCCTCAATCCTCAATCCTCAATCCTCAATCCTCAATACTCAATCCTCAATCCTCAATCCTCAATCCTAAATCCTCAGTCATCAATACTCAATCTTCAATACTCAATCCTCAATCCTCAATCCCCAATCCTCAATCCTCAATCCTCAACCCTCATTCCTCAAACCTCAATCCTCAACCCTCAATCCTCAATCCTCAATTCTCAATTCTCAATCCTAAATCCTCAGTCATCAATACTCAATCTTCAATACTCAATCCTCAATCCTCAATCCCCAATCCTCAATCCTCAATCCTCAATCCTGAATTTTCAATCCTCAGTCCCCAATCCTCAATCTTCAAACCTCAATCCTCAATCCTTAATCCTCAATCCTCAATCCTCAGTCCTCAGTCGTCAAACCTCAATCCTCAATCCTCAATCCCCGATCCTCAGTCCTCAAACCTCAATCCTCAACCGTCAGTCCTCGTCCTCAATCCTCAACCCTCAATCCTCAATCCTCAACCTTCAATCATCAATACTCAATCTTCAATCCTCAATCCTCAATCCTCAATCTTCAATCCTCAATACTCAATCTTCAAACCACAATCCGGAATCCTCAATCCTGAATCCTCAATCTTCAGCCCTTAGTCCTCAACAATCAGTTGTCAATCCTCAATCCTCAATAGAATATCCTCAGTTCAGAGTTTTCCATACGCAATACTCAATCTGCAATCTTCAAATCTCTATCCGCAAACATCAATTCTCATCACTCAACCCTCAACACTCAGTCCCCAATCCTCAATCTTCAATCCTCAATCCTCAATCCCCAACCCTGAATCCTTAAAGCTCAATCCTCAATACTCAATCCTCAATCCTCAAACTTCAATCCTCAATCCTCAATCCTCAATCCTCGATCCTCAATCTTCAATCCTCAATACTCAATCTTCAATCCTAAATCCTCAGTCCTCAATCCTCAATCCTCAATCGTCAATCGTCAATCTTATACCCTCAATCCTCAATTCTCAATCCTCAATCCTCAGTTCTCAGTCCTCAAACCACAATCCTCAACCCTCATCCCGCATCCTCAATCCTCAATCCTCAATTCTCAATTCTCAGTCTGCAATCCTCAATACTGAATCTTCAATCCTCAATCCTCAATCCTCAATCCTCAATCCTCAATCCTCAATCCTCAATCCTGAATTTTCAATCCTCAGTACCCAATCCTCAATCATCAACCCTCAATCCTCAATCCTCAATCCTCAATCCTCAATCCTCAGTCCTGAGTCGTCAAACCTCAATCCTCAATCCTCAATCCCCGTTCCTCAATCCTCAAACCACAATCCTCAACCGTCAGTCCTCGTCCTCAATCCTCAACACTCAATCCTCAATCCTCAACCTTCAATCGTCAATACTCAATCTTCAATCCTCAATACTCTATCCTCAATCCTCAATACTCCATCCTCAATATTCAACACACAACCCTCAACCATCAATCCTCAATACTCAACCATTAATCCTCAATTCTCAATACTCAATAGAGTATCCTGAATTCTCATGCTTCAATACTCAATCCACAATATTCAATAATCAAATCTCAATCCTCAAACATCAATACTCAACACTCAATCCTCCATACTCAGTCCTCTCTCTTCAATCCTCAATCCTCAATCCTCAATCTTCAATCCTCAATACTCAATCTTCAAACCACAATCCGGAATCCGCAATCCTGAATCCTCAATCTTCAGCCCTCAGTCCTCAACAATCAGTTGTCAATCCTCAATCCTCAATAGAATATCCTCAGTTCACTGTTTTCAATACTCGATCCCCATTCTTCAATCTTCAAATCTCAATCCACAAACATCAATCCTCATCACTCAACCCTGAGCACTCAGTCGTCAATCGTCAATCCTCAATCCTCAATCCTCAATCTTCAATCCTCAATACTCAATATTCAATCCTCAATCCTCAATCCTCAATCCTCAATCCTCAATACTCAATCCTCAATCCTCAATCCTCAATCCTAAATCCTCAGTCATCAATACTCAATCTTCAATACTCAATCCTCAATCCTCAATTCCCAATCCTCAATCCTCAATCCTCAACCCTCATTCCTCAAACCTCAATCCTCAACCCTCAGGCCTCATCCTCAATTCTCAATTCTCAATTCTCAATCCTCAATCCTCAATACTCAATCCTCAATCCTCAATCGTCAATCCTCAATCCTAAATCCTCAGTCATCAATACTCAATCTTCAATACTCAATCCTCAATCCTCAATCCCCAATCCTCAATCCTCAATCCTCAATCCTGAATTTTCAATCCTCAGTACCCAATCCTCAATCTTCAGCCCTCAATCCTCAATCCTCAATCCTCAATCCTCAATCCTCAGTCCTCAGTCGTCAAACCTCAATCCTCAATCCTCAATCCCCGATCCTCAATCCTCAAACCTCAATCCTCAACCGTCAGTCCTCGTCCTCAATCCTCAACCCTCAATCCTCAATCCTCAACCTTCAATCGTCAATACTCAATCTTCAATCCTCAATCCTCAATCCTCAATCCTCAATACTCCATCCTCAATATTCAACACACAACCCTCAACCATCAATCCTCAATACTCAACCATTAATCCTCAATTCTCAATACTCAATAGAGTATCCTGAATTCTCATGCATCAATACTCAATCCACAATATTCAATAATCAAATCTCAATCCTCAAACATCAATACTCAACACTCAATCCTCCATACTTAGTCCTCTCTCTTCAATCCTCAATCCTCAATCCTCAATCTTCAATCCTCAATACTCAATCTTCAAACCACTATCCGGAATCCTCAATCCTGAATCCTCAATCTTCAGCCCTCAGTCCTCAACAATCAGTTGTCAATCCTCAATCCTCAATAGAATATCCGCAGTTCAGAGTTTTCCATACGCAGTACTCGATCTGCAATCGTGAAATCTCTATCCGCAAACATCAATTCTCATCACTCAACCCTCAACACTCAGTCCCCAATCCTCAATCTTCAATCCTCAATCCTCAACCCTGAATCCTTAAAGCTCAATCCTCTATCCTCAATCTTCAACCCTCAATACTCAACCTTTAATCCTCAATCCTCAATCCTCAATCCTCAGTCCACAATCCTCAGTCCTCCAACCTCAATCCTGAATCCTCAACCCTGAATCCTCAATCTTCAGCCCTCAGTCCTCAACAATAAATTGTCAATCCTCAATCCTCAATAGAATATCCTCAATTCACTGTTTTCAATACTCGATCCCCATTCTTCAATCTTCAAATCTCAATCCACAAACATCAATCCTCATCACTCAACCCTGAGCACTCAGTCGTCAATCGTCAATCCTCAATCCTCAATCCTCAATCTTCAATCCTCAATACTCAATATTCAATCCTCAATCCTCAATCCTCAATCCTCAATCCTCAATACTCAATCCTCAATCCTCAATCCTCAATCCTAAATCCTCAGTCATCAATACTCAATCTTCAATACTCAATCCTCAATCGTCAATCCCCAATCCTCAATCCTCAATCCTCAACCCTCATTCCTCAAACCTCAATCCTCAACCCTCAGGCCTCATCCTCAATTCTCAATTCTCAATTCTCAATCCTCAATCCTCAATACTCAATCCTCAATCCTCAATCGTCAATCCTCAATCCTAAATCCTCAGTCATCAATACTCAATCTTCAATACTCAATCCTCAATCCTCAATCCCCAATCCTCAATCCTCAATCCTCAATCCTGAATTTTCAATCCTCTGTCCCCAATCCTCAATCTTCAACCCTCAATCCTCAATCCTCAATCCTCAATCCTCAATCCTCAGTCCTCAGTCGTCAAACCTCAATCCTCAATACTCAATCCCCGATCCTCAGTCCTCAAACCTCAATCCTCAACCGTCAGTCCTCGTCCTCAATCCTCAACCCTCAATCCTCAATCCTCAATCCTCAATCCTCAATCCTCGATCCTCAATCTTCAATCCTCAATACTCAATCTTCAATCCTCAATCCTCAGTCCTCAATCCTCAATCCTCAATCGTCAATCGTCAATCTTATACCCTCAATCCTCAATTCTCAATCCTCAATCCTCAGTTCTCAGTCCTCAAACCACAATCCTCAACCCTCATCCCGCATCCTCAATCCTCAATCCTCAATTCTCAATTCTCACTCTGCAATCCTCAATACTGAATCTTCAATCCTCAATCCTCAATCCTCAATCCTCAATCCTCAATCCTGAATTTTCAATCCTCAGTACCCAATCCTCAATCTTCAACCCTCAATCCTCAATCCTCAATCCTCAATCCTCAATCCTCAGTCCTGAGTCGTCAAACCTCAATCCTCAATCCTCAATCCCCGTTCCTCAATCCTCAAACCTCAATCCTCAACCGTCAGTCCTCGTCCTCAATCCTCAACCCTCAATCCTCAATCCTCAACCTTCAATCGTCAATACTCAATCTTCAATCATCAATCCTCAATCCTCAATCCTCAATACTCCATCCTCAATGTTCAACACACAACCCTCAACCATCAATCCTCAATACTCAACCATTAATCCTCAATTCTCAATACTCAATGGAGTATCCTGAATTCTCATGCTTCAATACTCAATCCACAATATTCAATAATCAAATCTCAATCCTCAAACATCAATACTCAACACTCAATCCTCCATACTCAGTCCTCTCTCTTCAATCCTCAATCCTCAATCCTCAATCTTCAATCCTCAATACTCAATCTTCAAACCACAATCCGGAATCCTCAATCCTGAATCCTCAATCTTCATCCCTCAGTCCTCAACAATCAGTTGTCAATCCTCAATCCTCAATAGAATATCCTCAGTTCAGAGTTTTCCATACGCAATACTCAATCTGCAATCGTCAAATCTCTATCCGCAAACATCAATTCTCATCACTCAACCCTCAACACTCAGTCCCCAATCCTCAATCTTCAATCCTCAATCCTCAATCCTCAACCCTGAATCCTTAAAGCTCAATGCTCAATCCTCAATCTTCAACCCTCAATACTCAACCTTTAATCCTCAATCCTCAATCCTCAATCCTCAGTCCACAATCCTCAGTCCACAATCCTCAGTCCTCCAACCTCAATCCTGAATCCTCAACCCTGAATCCTCAATCTTCAGCCCTCAGTCCTCAACAATAAATTGTCAATCCTCAATCCTCAATAGAATATCCTCAATTCACTGTTTTCAATACTCGATCCCCATTCTTCAATCCTCAAATCTCAATCCACAAACATCAATCCTCATCACTCAACCCTGAGCACTCAGTCGTCAATCGTCAATCCTCAATCCTCAATCCTCAATCTTCAATCCTCAATACTCAATATTCAATCCTCAATCCTCAATCCTCAATCCTCAATCCTCAATACTCAATCCTCAATCCTCAATCCTCAATCCTAAATCCTCAGTCATCAATACTCAATCTTCAATACTCAATCCTCAATCCTCAATCCCCAATCATCAATCCTCAATCCTCAACCCTCATTCCTCAAACCTCAATCCTCAACCCTCAATCCTCAATCCTCAATTCTCAATTCTCAATCCTAAATCCTCAGTCATCAATACTCAATCTTCAATACTCAATCCTCAATCCTCAATCCCCAATCCTCAATCCTCAATCCTCAATCCTGAATTTTCAATCCTCAGTCCCCAATCCTCAATCTTCAACCCTCAATCCTCAATCCTCAATCCTCAATCCTCAATCCTCAGTCCTCAGTCGTCAAACCTCAATCCTCAATCCTCAATCCCCGATCCTCAGTCCTCAAACCTCAATCCTCAACCGTCAGTCCTCGTCCTCAATCCTCAACCCTCAATCCTCAATCCTCAACCTTCAATCATCAATACTCAATCTTCAATCCTCAATCCTCAATCCTCAATCCTCAGTACTCCATCCTCAATGTTCAACACACAACCCTCAACCATCAATCCTCAATACTCAACCATTAATCCTCAATTCTCAATACTCAATAGAGTATCCTGAATTCTCATGCTTCAATACTCAATCCACAATATTCAATAATCAAATCTCAATCCTCAAACATCAATACTCAACACTCAATCCTCCATACTCAGTCCTCTCTCTTCAATCCTCAATCCTCAATCCTCAATCTTCAATCCTCAATACTCAATCTTCAAACCACAATCTGGAATCCTCAATCCTGAATCCTCAATCTTCAGCCCTTAGTCCTCAACAATCAGTTGTCAATCCTCAATCCTCAATAGAATATCCTCAGTTCAGAGTTTTCCATACGCAATACTCAATCTGCAATCTTCAAATCTCTATCCGCAAACATCAATTCTCATCACTCAACCCTCAACACTCAGTCCCCAATCCTCAATCTTCAATCCTCAATCCTCAATCCTCAACCCTGAATCCTTAAAGCTCAATCCTCAATACTCAATCCTCAATCCTCAAACTTCAATCCTCAATCCTCAATCCTCAATCCCCGATCCTCAATCTTCAATCCTCAATACTCAATCTTCAATCCTCAATCCTCAGTCCTCAATCCTCAATCCTCAATCGTCAATCGTCAACCTTATACCCTCAATCCTCAATTCTCAATCCTCAATCCTCAGTTCTCAGTCCTCAAACCACAATCCTCAACCCTCATCCCGCATCCTCAATCCTCAATCCTCAATTCTCAATTCTCAATCTGCAATCCTCAATACTGAATCTTCAATCCTCAATCCTCAATCCTCAATCCTCAATCCTCAATCCTGAATTTTCAATCCTCAGTACCCAATCCTCAATCTTCAACCCTCAATCCTCAATCCTCAATCCTCAATCCTCAATCCTCAGTCCTGAGTCGTCAAACCTCAATCCTCAATCCTCAATCCCCGTTCCTCAATCCTCAAACCTCAATCCTCAACCGTCAGTCCTCGTCCTCAATCCTCAACCCTCAATCCTCAATCCTCAACCTTCAATCGTCAATACTCAATCTTCAATCCTCAATCCTCAATCCTCAATCCTCAATGCTCCATCCTCAATATTCAACACACAACCCTCAACCATCAATCCTCAATACTCAACCATTAATCCTCAATTCACAATACTCAATAGAGTATCCTGAATTCTCATGCTTCAATACTCAATCCACAATATTCAATAATCAAATCTCAATCCTCAAACATCAATACTCAACACTCAATCCTCCATACTCAGTCCTCTCTCTTCAATCCTCAATCCTCAATCCTCAATCTTCAATCCTCAATACTCAATCTTCAAACCACAATCCGGAATCCTCAATCCTGAATCCTCAATCTTCAGCCCTCAGTCCTCAACAATCAGTTGTCAATCCTCAATCCTCAATAGAATATCCTCAGTTCACTGTTTTCAATACTCGATCACCATTCTTCAATCTTCAAATCACAATCCACAAACATCAATCCTCATCACTCAACCCTGAGCACTCAGTCGTCAATCGTCAATCCTCAATCCTCAATCCTCAATCTTCAATCCTCAATACTCAATATTCAATCCTCAATCCTCAATCCTCAATCCTCAATCCTCAATACTCAATCCTCAATCCTCAATCCTCAATCCTAAATCCTCAGTCATCAATACTCAATCTTCAATACTCAATCCTCAATCCTCAATTCCCAATCCTCAATCCTCAATCCTCAACCCTCATTCCTCAAACCTCAATCCTCAACCCTCAGGCCTCATCCTCAATTCTCAATTCTCAATTCTCAATCCTCAATCCTCAATACTCAATCCTCAATCCTCAATCGTCAATCCTCAATCCTAAATCCTCAGTCATCAATACTCAATCGTCAATACTCAATCTTCAATCCTCAATCCTCAATCCTCAATCCTCAATACTCCATCCTCAATATTCAACACACAACCCTCAACCATCAATCCTCAATACTCAACCATTAATCCTCAATTCTCAATACTCAATAGAGTATCCTGAATTCTCATGCTTCAATACTCAATCCACAATATTCAATAATCAAATCTCAATCCTCAAACATCAATACTCAACACTCAATCCTCCATACTCAGTCCTCTCTCTTCAATCCTCAATCCTCAATCCTCAATCTTCAATCCTCAATACTCAATCTTCAAACCACAATCCGGAATCCTCAATCCTGAATCCTCAATCTTCAGCCCTCAGTCCTCAACAATAAATTGTCAATCCTCAATCCTCAATAGAATATCCTCAATTCACTGTTTTCAATACTCGATCCCCATTCTGCAATCTTCAAATCTCTATCCGCAAACATCAATTCTCATCACTCAACCCTCAACACTCAGTCCCCATCCTCAATCTTCAATCCTCAATCCTCAATCCTCAACCCTGAATCCTTAAAGCTCAATCCTCAATCCTCAATCCTCAATCCTCAGTCCTCAATCCTCAGTCCTCCATCCTCAATCCTGAATCCTCAACCCTGAATCCTCAATCTTCAGCCCTCAGTCCTCAACAATCAATTGTCAATCCTCAATCCTCAATAGAATATCCTCAAATCACTGTTTTCAATACTCGATCCCCATTCTTCAATCTTCAAATCTCAATCCACAAACATCAATTCTCATCACTCAACCCTGAGCACTCAGTCGTCAATCGTCAATCCTCAATCCTCAATCATCAATCCTCAACCCTCAGTCCTCATCCTCAATTCTCAATTCTCAATTCTCAATTCTCAATACTCAATCCTCAATCCTCAATGTTCAATCCTCAATAATCATTTTTCAATCCTAGATCCACAATCACCAATCCTCAACCCTTAATCTTCAATATTCAGTCCTCAGTCCCCAGCCCTCCATCTTCAATCCTCAATGCTCCATCCTCAATCCTCAATTCTCAGTCCTCAGTCCTCAATCCTCAATCCTCAAACCTCAATCCTCAGTCGTCAGTCCTCGTCCTCAACCCTCAACTCTCAATCCTCAATCCTCAATCCTCAACCCACAAACCTCAATTCTCAATCATCAATCCTCAATCTTCAATACTCAATCCTCAATCCTCAATCCTCAAACCTCAATCCTCAACCGTCAGTCCTCGTCCTCAATCCTGAATTTTCAATCCTCAGTCCCCAATCCTCAATCTTCAATCCTCAATCCTCAAGCCTCAATCCTCAATCCTCAATCCTCAATCCTCAGTCCTCAAACCTCAATACTGAATCTTTAATGCTCAATCCTCAATCCTCAATCCTTAATCCTGAATCCTCAATCCTCAATCCTCAATCCTCATTCTTCAATACTCAACCATCAATCCTCAATCCTCAATCTTCAACCCTCAATACTGAATCTTTAATGCTCAATCCTCAATCCTCAATCCTTAATCCTGAATCCTCAATCCTCAATCCTCAATCCTCATTCTTCAATACTCAATACCCGATCCTCAATCATCATTCCTCAATCCTCAATCCTCAATCCTCAATCCTCAATTGTCAATCCTCAATCCTCAATCCTCAGTCCTCAGTCCTCAAACCACAATCCTCAATCCTCAGCCCACATCCTCAATCCTCAATCCTCAATCCTCAGTCCTCCGTCCTCAAACCTCAGTCCTCAGCCCTCAGACCTCATCCTCAATCCTCAATCCTCAATCCTCAATCCTCAAACTTCAATCCTCAATACTCAATCTTCAATCCTCAATCCTCATTCCTCAAACCTCAATTCTGAATCCTGAATACTCAATCTTCAATCCTCAATCCTCAGCCCTCAATACTCTAGCATCAATCTTCAATCCTCAATCCTCAATCCTCAATCCTCAATCCTCATTCTTCAATCCTCAATACCCAATCCTCAATATTCAATGATCAATCCTCAATGCTCAATTCTCAATCCTCAATCCTCAAACCTCAATCTTCAATCCTCAACACTCAATCTTCAATCCTCAATCCTCAATCCTCAGTCATCAATCCTCAATCTTCAATTCTCAATCGTCAATCCCCACTCCTCAATCCTCAACACCCAATCCTCAATCTTCAATCCTCAATCCTCAATCCTCAATTCTCAATCCTCAATCCTCAATCCTCAGACCTCAAACATCAATACTCAACCCACAGACCTCGTCCTCAATACACAACCCTCAATCCTCGATCCTCAATCTTCAATCATCAATAATCAATCTTCAATTCTCAACCCTCAATCCTCAATACTCAATCCTCAATCCTCAATGTTCAATCCTCAATACCCATTCCTCAATCTTCAATCCTCAATCCTCAATCCTCATTCTTCAATCCTCAATACCCAATCTTCAATCTTCAATCCTCAATCCTCAATCCTCAATCCTCAATCCTCAATTCTCAATTCTCAATCCTAAATCCTCAGTCATCAATACTCAATCTTCAATACTCAATCCTCAATCCTCAATCCCCAATCCTCAATCCTCAATCCTCAATCCTGAATTTTCAATCCTCAGTCCCCAATCCTCAATCTTCAAACCTCAATCCTCAATCCTTAATCCTCAATCCTCAATCCTCAGTCCTCAGTCGTCAAACCTCAATCCTCAATCCTCAATCCCCGATCCTCAGTCCTCAAACCTCAATCCTCAACCGTCAGTCCTCGTCCTCAATCCTCAACCCTCAATCCTCAATCCTCAACCTTCAATCATCAATACTCAATCTTCAATCCTCAATCCTCAATCCTCAATCCTCAGTCCACAATCCTCAGTCCACAATCCTCAGTCCTCCAACCTCAATCCTGAATCCTCAACCCTGAATCCTCAATCTTCAGCCCTCAGTCCTCAACAATAAATTGTCAATCCTCAGTCCTCAATAGAATATCCTCAATTCACTGTTTTCAATACTCGATCCCCATTCTTCAATCTTCAAATCTCAATCCACAAACATCAATCCTCATCACTCAACCCTGAGCACTCAGTCGTCAATCGTCAATCCTCAATCCTCAATCCTCAATCTTCAATCCTCAATACTCAATATTCAATCCTCAATCCTCAATCCTCAATCCTCAATCCTCAATACTCAATCCTCAATCCTCAATCCTCAATCCTAAATCCTCAGTCATCAATACTCAATCTTCAATACTCAATCCTCAATCCTCAATCCCCAATCCTCAATCCTCAATCCTCAACCCTCATTCCTCAAACCTCAATCCTCAACCCTCAATCCTCAATCCTCAATTCTCAATTCTCAATCCTAAATCCTCAGTCATCAATACTCAATCTTCAATACTCAATCCTCAATCCTCAATCCCCAATCCTCAATCCTCAATCCTCAATCCTGAATTTTCAATCCTCAGTCCCCAATCCTCAATCTTCAAACCTCAATCCTCAATCCTTAATCCTCAATCCTCAATCCTCAGTCCTCAGTCGTCAAACCTCAATCCTCAATCCTCAATCCCCGATCCTCAGTCCTCAAACCTCAATCCTCAACCGTCAGTCCTCGTCCTCAATCCTCAACCCTCAATCCTCAATCCTCAACCTTCAATCATCAATACTCAATCTTCAATCCTCAATCCTCAATCCTCAATCTTCAATCCTCAATACTCAATCTTCAAACCACAATCCGGAATCCTCAATCCTGAATCCTCAATCTTCAGCCCTTAGTCCTCAACAATCAGTTGTCAATCCTCAATCCTCAATAGAATATCCTCAGTTCAGAGTTTTCCATACGCAATACTCAATCTGCAATCTTCAAATCTCTATCCGCAAACATCAATTCTCATCACTCAACCCTCAACACTCAGTCCCCAATCCTCAATCTTCAATCCTCAATCCTCAATCCCCAACCCTGAATCCTTAAAGCTCAATCCTCAATACTCAATCCTCAATCCTCAAACTTCAATCCTCAATCCTCAATCCTCAATCCTCGATCCTCAATCTTCAATCCTCAATACTCAATCTTCAATCCTAAATCCTCAGTCCTCAATCCTCAATCCTCAATCGTCAATCGTCAATCTTATACCCTCAATCCTCAATTCTCAATCCTCAATCCTCAGTTCTCAGTCCTCAAACCACAATCCTCAACCCTCATCCCGCATCCTCAATCCTCAATCCTCAATTCTCAATTCTCAGTCTGCAATCCTCAATACTGAATCTTCAATCCTCAATCCTCAATCCTCAATCCTCAATCCTCAATCCTCAATCCTCAATCCTGAATTTTCAATCCTCAGTACCCAATCCTCAATCATCAACCCTCAATCCTCAATCCTCAATCCTCAATCCTCAATCCTCAGTCCTGAGTCGTCAAACCTCAATCCTCAATCCTCAATCCCCGTTCCTCAATCCTCAAACCACAATCCTCAACCGTCAGTCCTCGTCCTCAATCCTCAACACTCAATCCTCAATCCTCAACCTTCAATCGTCAATACTCAATCTTCAATCCTCAATCCTCTATCCTCAATCCTCAATACTCCATCCTCAATATTCAACACACAACCCTCAACCATCAATCCTCAATACTCAACCATTAATCCTCAATTCTCAATACTCAATAGAGTATCCTGAATTCTCATGCTTCAATACTCAATCCACAATATTCAATAATCAAATCTCAATCCTCAAACATCAATACTCAACACTCAATCCTCCATACTCAGTCCTCTCTCTTCAATCCTCAATCCTCAATCCTCAATGTTCAATCCTCAATACTCAATCTTCAAACCACAATCCGGAATCCGCAATCCTGAATCCTCAATCTTCAGCCCTCAGTCCTCAACAATCAGTTGTCAATCCTCAATCCTCAATAGAATATCCTCAGTTCACTGTTTTCAATACTCGATCCCCATTCTTCAATCTTCAAATCTCAATCCACAAACATCAATCCTCATCACTCAACCCTGAGCACTCAGTCGTCAATCGTCAATCCTCAATCCTCAATCCTCAATCTTCAATCCTCAATACTCAATATTCAATCCTCAATCCTCAATCCTCAATCCTCAATCCTCAATACTCAATCCTCAATCCTCAATCCTCAATCCTAAATCCTCAGTCATCAATACTCAATCTTCAATACTCAATCCTCAATCCTCAATTCCCAATCCTCAATCCTCAATCCTCAACCCTCATTCCTCAAACCTCAATCCTCAACCCTCAGGCCTCATCCTCAATTCTCAATTCTCAATTCTCAATCCTCAATCCTCAATACTCAATCCTCAATCCTCAATCGTCAATCCTCAATCCTAAATCCTCAGTCATCAATACTCAATCTTCAATACTCAATCCTCAATCCTCAATCCCCAATCCTCAATCCTCAATCCTCAATCCTGAATTTTCAATCCTCAGTACCCAATCCTCAATCTTCAGCCCTCAATCCTCAATCCTCAATCCTCAATCCTCAATCCTCAGTCCTCAGTCGTCAAACCTCAATCCTCAATCCTCAATCCCCGATCCTCAATCCTCAAACCTCAATCCTCAACCGTCAGTCCTCGTCCTCAATCCTCAACCCTCAATCCTCAATCCTCAACCTTCAATCGTCAATACTCAATCTTCAATCCTCAATCCTCAATCCTCAATCCTCAATACTCCATCCTCAATATTCAACACACAACCCTCAACCATCAATCCTCAATACTCAACCATTAATCCTCAATTCTCAATACTCAATAGAGTATCCTGAATTCTCATGCATCAATACTCAATCCACAATATTCAATAATCAAATCTCAATCCTCAAACATCAATACTCAACACTCAATCCTCCATACTTAGTCCTCTCTCTTCAATCCTCAATCCTCAATCCTCAATCTTCAATCCTCAATACTCAATCTTCAAACCACTATCCGGAATCCTCAATCCTGAATCCTCAATCTTCAGCCCTCAGTCCTCAACAATCAGTTGTCAATCCTCAATCCTCAATAGAATATCCGCAGTTCAGAGTTTTCCATACGCAGTACTCGATCTGCAATCGTGAAATCTCTATCCGCAAACATCAATTCTCATCACTCAACCCTCAACACTCAGTCCCCAATCCTCAATCTTCAATCCTCAATCCTCAACCCTGAATCCTTAAAGCTCAATCCTCTATCCTCAATCTTCAACCCTCAATACTCAACCTTTAATCCTCAATCCTCAATCCTCAATCCTCAGTCCACAATCCTCAGTCCTCCAACCTCAATCCTGAATCCTCAACCCTGAATCCTCAATCTTCAGCCCTCAGTCCTCAACAATAAATTGTCAATCCTCAATCCTCAATAGAATATCCTCAATTCACTGTTTTCAATACTCGATCCCCATTCTTCAATCTTCAAATCTCAATCCACAAACATCAATCCTCATCACTCAACCCTGAGCACTCAGTCGTCAATCGTCAATCCTCAATCCTCAATCCTCAATCTTCAATCCTCAATACTCAATATTCAATCCTCAATCCTCAATCCTCAATCCTCAATCCTCAATACTCAATCCTCAATCCTCAATCCTCAATCCTAAATCCTCAGTCATCAATACTCAATCTTCAATACTCAATCCTCAATCGTCAATCCCCAATCCTCAATCCTCAATCCTCAACCCTCATTCCTCAAACCTCAATCCTCAACCCTCAGGCCTCATCCTCAATTCTCAATTCTCAATTCTCAATCCTCAATCCTCAATACTCAATCCTCAATCCTCAATCGTCAATCCTCAATCCTAAATCCTCAGTCATCAATACTCAATCTTCAATACTCAATCCTCAATCCTCAATCCCCAATCCTCAATCCTCAATCCTCAATCCTGAATTTTCAATCCTCTGTCCCCAATCCTCAATCTTCAACCCTCAATCCTCAATCCTCAATCCTCAATCCTCAATCCTCAGTCCTCAGTCGTCAAACCTCAATCCTCAATACTCAATCCCCGATCCTCAGTCCTCAAACCTCAATCCTCAACCGTCAGTCCTCGTCCTCAATCCTCAACCCTCAATCCTCAATCCTCAATCCTCAATCCTCAATCCTCGATCCTCAATCTTCAATCCTCAATACTCAATCTTCAATCCTCAATCCTCAGTCCTCAATCCTCAATCCTCAATCGTCAATCGTCAATCTTATACCCTCAATCCTCAATTCTCAATCCTCAATCCTCAGTTCTCAGTCCTCAAACCACAATCCTCAACCCTCATCCCGCATCCTCAATCCTCAATCCTCAATTCTCAATTCTCACTCTGCAATCCTCAATACTGAATCTTCAATCCTCAATCCTCAATCCTCAATCCTCAATCCTCAATCCTGAATTTTCAATCCTCAGTACCCAATCCTCAATCTTCAACCCTCAATCCTCAATCCTCAATCCTCAATCCTCAATCCTCAGTCCTGAGTCGTCAAACCTCAATCCTCAATCCTCAATCCCCGTTCCTCAATCCTCAAACCTCAATCCTCAACCGTCAGTCCTCGTCCTCAATCCTCAACCCTCAATCCTCAATCCTCAACCTTCAATCGTCAATACTCAATCTTCAATCATCAATCCTCAATCCTCAATCCTCAATACTCCATCCTCAATGTTCAACACACAACCCTCAACCATCAATCCTCAATACTCAACCATTAATCCTCAATTCTCAATACTCAATGGAGTATCCTGAATTCTCATGCTTCAATACTCAATCCACAATATTCAATAATCAAATCTCAATCCTCAAACATCAATACTCAACACTCAATCCTCCATACTCAGTCCTCTCTCTTCAATCCTCAATCCTCAATCCTCAATCTTCAATCCTCAATACTCAATCTTCAAACCACAATCCGGAATCCTCAATCCTGAATCCTCAATCTTCATCCCTCAGTCCTCAACAATCAGTTGTCAATCCTCAATCCTCAATAGAATATCCTCAGTTCAGAGTTTTCCATACGCAATACTCAATCTGCAATCGTCAAATCTCTATCCGCAAACATCAATTCTCATCACTCAACCCTCAACACTCAGTCCCCAATCCTCAATCTTCAATCCTCAATCCTCAATCCTCAACCCTGAATCCTTAAAGCTCAATCCTCAATCCTCAATCTTCAACCCTCAATACTCAACCTTTAATCCTCAATCCTCAATCCTCAATCCTCAGTCCACAATCCTCAGTCCACAATCCTCAGTCCTCCAACCTCAATCCTGAATCCTCAACCCTGAATCCTCAATCTTCAGCCCTCAGTCCTCAACAATAAATTGTCAATCCTCAATCCTCAATAGAATATCCTCAATTCACTGTTTTCAATACTCGATCCCCATTCTTCAATCCTCAAATCTCAATCCACAAACATCAATCCTCATCACTCAACCCTGAGCACTCAGTCGTCAATCGTCAATCCTCAATCCTCAATCCTCAATCTTCAATCCTCAATACTCAATATTCAATCCTCAATCCTCAATACTCAATCCTCAATCCTCAATACTCAATCCTCAATCCTCAATCCTCAATCCTAAATCCTCAGTCATCAATACTCAATCTTCAATACTCAATCCTCAATCCTCAATCCCCAATCATCAATCCTCAATCCTCAACCCTCATTCCTCAAACCTCAATCCTCAACCCTCAATCCTCAATCCTCAATTCTCAATTCTCAATCCTAAATCCTCAGTCATCAATACTCAATCTTCAATACTCAATCCTCAATCCTCAATCCCCAATCCTCAATCCTCAATCCTCAATCCTGAATTTTCAATCCTCAGTCCCCAATCCTCAATCTTCAACCCTCAATCCTCAATCCTCAATCCTCAATCCTCAATCCTCAGTCCTCAGTCGTCAAACCTCAATCCTCAATCCTCAATCCCCGATCCTCAGTCCTCAAACCTCAATCCTCAACCGTCAGTCCTCGTCCTCAATCCTCAACCCTCAATCCTCAATCCTCAACCTTCAATCATCAATACTCAATCTTCAATCCTCAATCCTCAATCCTCAATCCTCAGTACTCCATCCTCAATGTTCAACACACAACCCTCAACCATCAATCCTCAATACTCAACCATTAATCCTCAATTCTCAATACTCAATAGAGTATCCTGAATTCTCATGCTTCAATACTCAATCCACAATATTCAATAATCAAATCTCAATCCTCAAACATCAATACTCAACACTCAATCCTCCATACTCAGTCCTCTCTCTTCAATCCTCAATCCTCAATCCTCAATCTTCAATCCTCAATACTCAATCTTCAAACCACAATCCGGAATCCTCAATCCTGAATCCTCAATCTTCAGCCCTTAGTCCTCAACAATCAGTTGTCAATCCTCAATCCTCAATAGAATATCCTCAGTTCAGAGTTTTCCATACGCAATACTCAATCTGCAATCTTCAAATCTCTATCCGCAAACATCAATTCTCATCACTCAACCCTCAACACTCAGTCCCCAATCCTCAATCTTCAATCCTCAATCCTCAATCCTCAACCCTGAATCCTTAAAGCTCAATCCTCAATACTCAATCCTCAATCCTCAAACTTCAATCCTCAATCCTCAATCCTCAATCCTCGATCCTCAATCTTCAATCCTCAATACTCAATCTTCAATCCTCAATCCTCAGTCCTCAATCCTCAATCCTCAATCGTCAATCGTCAACCTTATACCCTCAATCCTCAATTCTCAATCCTCAATCCTCAGTTCTCAGTCCTCAAACCACAATCCTCAACCCTCATCCCGCATCCTCAATCCTCAATCCTCAATTCTCAATTCTCAATCTGCAATCCTCAATACTGAATCTTCAATCCTCAATCCTCAATCCTCAATCCTCAATCCTCAATCCTGAATTTTCAATCCTCAGTACCCAATCCTCAATCTTCAACCCTCAATCCTCAATCCTCAATCCTCAATCCTCAATCCTCAGTCCTGAGTCGTCAAACCTCAATCCTCAATCCTCAATCCCCGTTCCTCAATCCTCAAACCTCAATCCTCAACCGTCAGTCCTCGTCCTCAATCCTCAACCCTCAATACTCAATCCTCAACCTTCAATCGTCAATACTCAATCTTCAATCCTCAATCCTCAATCCTCAATCCTCAATGCTCCATCCTCAATATTCAACACACAACCCTCAACCATCAATCCTCAATACTCAACCATTAATCCTCAATTCTCAATACTCAATAGAGTATCCTGAATTCTCATGCTTCAATACTCAATCCACAATATTCAATAATCAAATCTCAATCCTCAAACATCAATACTCAACACTCAATCCTCCATACTCAGTCCTCTCTCTTCAATCCTCAATCCTCAATCCTCAATCTTCAATCCTCAATACTCAATCTTCAAACCACAATCCGGAATCCTCAATCCTGAATCCTCAATCTTCAGCCCTCAGTCCTCAACAATCAGTTGTCAATCCTCAATCCTCAATAGAATATCCTCAGTTCACTGTTTTCAATACTCGATCACCATTCTTCAATCTTCAAATCACAATCCACAAACATCAATCCTCATCACTCAACCCTGAGCACTCAGTCGTCAATCGTCAATCCTCAATCCTCAATCCTCAATCTTCAATCCTCAATACTCAATATTCAATCCTCAATCCTCAATCCTCAATCCTCAATCCTCAATACTCAATCCTCAATCCTCAATCCTCAATCCTAAATCCTCAGTCATCAATACTCAATCTTCAATACTCAATCCTCAATCCTCAATTCCCAATCCTCAATCCTCAATCCTCAACCCTCATTCCTCAAACCTCAATCCTCAACCCTCAGGCCTCATCCTCAATTCTCAATTCTCAATTCTCAATCCTCAATCCTCAATACTCAATCCTCAATCCTCAATCGTCAATCCTCAATCCTAAATCCTCAGTCATCAATACTCAATCGTCAATACTCAATCTTCAATCCTCAATCCTCAATCCTCAATCCTCAATACTCCATCCTCAATATTCAACACACAACCCTCAACCATCAATCCTCAATACTCAACCATTAATCCTCAATTCTCAATACTCAATAGAGTATCCTGAATTCTCATGCTTCAATACTCAATCCACAATATTCAATAATCAAATCTCAATCCTCAAACATCAATACTCAACACTCAATCCTCCATACTCAGTCCTCTCTCTTCAATCCTCAATCCTCAATCCTCAATCTTCAATCCTCAATACTCAATCTTCAAACCACAATCCGGAATCCTCAATCCTGAATCCTCAATCTTCAGCCCTCAGTCCTCAACAATAAATTGTCAATCCTCAATCCTCAATAGAATATCCTCAATTCACTGTTTTCAATACTCGATCCCCATTCTGCAATCTTCAAATCTCTATCCGCAAACATCAATTCTCATCACTCAACCCTCAACACTCAGTCCCCATCCTCAATCTTCAATCCTCAATCCTCAATCCTCAACCCTGAATCCTTAAAGCTCAATCCTCAATCCTCAATCCTCAATCCTCAGTCCTCAATCCTCAGTCCTCCATCCTCAATCCTGAATCCTCAACCCTGAATCCTCAATCTTCAGCCCTCAGTCCTCAACAATCAATTGTCAATCCTCAATCCTCAATAGAATATCCTCAAATCACTGTTTTCAATACTCGATCCCCATTCTTCAATCTTCAAATCTCAATCCACAAACATCAATTCTCATCACTCAACCCTGAGCACTCAGTCGTCAATCGTCAATCCTCAATCCTCAATCATCAATCCTCAACCCTCAGTCCTCATCCTCAATTCTCAATTCTCAATTCTCAATTCTCAATACTCAATCCTCAATCCTCAATGTTCAATCCTCAATAATCATTTTTCAATCCTAGATCCACAATCACCAATCCTCAACCCTTAATCTTCAATATTCAGTCCTCAGTCCCCAGCCCTCCATCTTCAATCCTCAATGCTCCATCCTCAATCCTCAATGCTCAGTCCTCAGTCCTCAATCCTCAATCCTCAAACCTCAATCCTCAGTCGTCAGTCCTCGTCCTCAACCCTCAACTCTCAATCCTCAATCCTCAATCCTCAATCCTCAACCCACAAACCTCAATTCTCAATCATCAATCCTCAATCTTCAATACTCAATCCTCAATCCTCAATCCTCAAACCTCAATCCTCAACCGTCAGTCCTCGTCCTCAATCCTGAATTTTCAATCCTCAGTCCCCAATCCTCAATCTTCAATCCTCAATCCTCAAGCCTCAATCCTCAATCCTCAATCCTCAATCCTCAGTCCTCAAACCTCAATACTGAATCTTTAATGCTCAATCCTCAATCCTCAATCCTTAATCCTGAATCCTCAATCCTCAATCCTCAATCCTCATTCTTCAATACTCAACCATCAATCCTCAATCCTCAATCTTCAACCCTCAATACTGAATCTTTAATGCTCAATCCTCAATCCTCAATCCTTAATCCTGAATCCTCAATCCTCAATCCTCAATCCTCATTCTTCAATACTCAATACCCGATCCTCAATCATCATTCCTCAATCCTCAATCCTCAATCCTCAATCCTCAATTGTCAATCCTCAATCCTCAATCCTCAGTCCTCAGTCCTCAAACCACAATCCTCAATCCTCAGCCCACATCCTCAATCCTCAATCCTCAATCCTCAGTCCCCCGTCCTCAAACCTCAGTCCTCAGCCCTCAGACCTCATCCTCAATCCTCAATCCTCAATCCTCAATCCTCAAACTTCAATCCTCAATACTCAATCTTCAATCCTCAATCCTCATTCCTCAAACCTCAATTCTGAATCCTGAATACTCAATCTTCAATCCTCAATCCTCAGCCCTCAATACTCTAGCATCAATCTTCAATCCTCAATCCTCAATCCTCAATCCTCAATCCTCATTCTTCAATCCTCAATACCCAATCCTCAATATTCAATGATCAATCCTCAATGCTCAATTCTCAATCCTCAATCCTCAAACCTCAATCTTCAATCCTCAACACTCAATCTTCAATCCTCAATCCTCAATCCTCAGTCATCAATCCTCAATCTTCAATTCTCAATCGTCAATCCCCACTCCTCAATCCTCAACACCCAATCCTCAATCTTCAATCCTCAATCCTCAATCCTCAATTCTCAATCCTCAATCCTCAATCCTCAGACCTCAAACATCAATACTCAACCCACAGACCTCGTCCTCAATACACAACCCTCAATCCTCGATCCTCAATCTTCAATCATCAATAATCAATCTTCAATTCTCAACCCTCAATCCTCAATACTCAATCCTCAATCCTCAATGTTCAATCCTCAATACCCATTCCTCAATCTTCAATCCTCAATCCTCAATCCTCATTCTTCAATCCTCAATACCCAATCTTCAATCTTCAATCCTCAATCCTCAATCCTCAATTTTCAATCCTCAATCCTCAGTCCTCAATCCTCAATCCTCAATCCGCAATCTTCAGTCCTCAAACCTCAATCCTGAATCCTCAACCCTGAATCCTCAACGTTCAGCCCTCAGTCCTCAACAATCAGATGTCAATCCTCAATCCTCAATAGAATATCCTCAATTCACAGGTTTCAATACTCAACACTCAACCTGCAATCTTCAAATCTCTATCCGCAAACATCAATTCTCATCACTCAACCCTCAACACTCAGTCCCCAATCCTGAATCTTCAATCCTCAATCCTCAGTCCTCAATCCTCAATCCTCAATCTTCAATCCTCAATACTCAATCTTCAATCCTCAATACTCAATCCTCAACCCTCAACCCTCAATCGTCAACCTGCAATCCTGAATGCTCAATCTTCAATCCTCAACCCTCAATCCTCAATCCTCAATCCTCAATCCTCATTCTTCAATCCTCAATGCCCAATCCTCAATCTTCAATCCTCAATCCTCAATCCTCAATTTTCAATCCTCAATCCTCAGTCCTCAGTCCTCAAACCTCAATCCTCAACACTCAGGCCTCATCCTCAATCCTCAATCCTCAATGCTCAATCCTCAATCCTCAATACTCAATGTTCAATCCTCAATACCCAATCCTCAATCTTCAATCCTCAATCCTGAATCCTCAATCCTCAATCCTCAATCCTCAATCCTCAGCCCTTAAACCACAATCTTGAATCCTCAATCCTGAATCCTCAATCTTCAGCCCTCAGTCCTCAACAATCACTTGTCAATCCACAACCCTCAATAGAACATCCTCAGTACAGAGCTTTCCATACGCACTACTCAGTATGCAATCTTCAAATCTCTATCCGCAAACATCAATTCTCATCACTCAACCCTCAACACTCAGTCCCCAATCCTCAATCTTTAATTCTCAATCCTCAATACTCAATCCTCAATCCTCAATCTTCAATCCTCAATACTAAATCTTCAATCCTCAATCCTCAATACTCAATCCTCAATCTTCAATCCTCAACCCTCAATCCTCAATCCTCAATCCTCATTCTTCAATCCTCAGTATCCAATCCTCAATCTTCAATCCTCAATCCTCAAACCTCAATTCTCAATATTCAATCCTTAGTCCTGAGTCCTCAAACCTCAATCCTAATCCTTCAATCCTCAATACCCAATCCTCAACCTTCAATCCTCAATCCTCAATCCTCAATTCTCAATCCTCAATCCTCAATCCTCGGACCCCAACCATCAATACTCAATCCTCAGTCGTCGTCCTCAATCCACAACCCCCAATCCTCAATCCTCAATCTTCAATCATCAATATTCAATCTTCAGTCCTCAATCCTCAATCCTCAATCCTCAATCCTCAATCCACAATGTTCAATCCGCAATACCCAATCCTCAATCTTCAACCCTCAATACTGAATCTTTAATCCTCAATCGTCAATCCTCAATCCTTAATCCTGAACCCTCAATCCTCAATCCTCAATCCTCAATGCTCAATCCTCACTCCTCAATACTCAACCAACAATCCTCAATTCCCAATACGCAATAGAATATCCTGAATTCTTAGGATTCAATACTCAAACCTCAATCCTCAACCCTCAGCCCTCATCCTCCATCCTCAACCCTCAATGTTCAATCAGCAATACCCAATCCTCAATCTTCAATACTCAATCCTCAATCCTCAATCCTCAATCCTCAATCCTCAATCCTCAATCCTCAATCCTCAATCTTCAATCCTCAATCCTCAATCCTCAGTTCTCAATACTCAACCATCAATCCTCAATCCTCAATCTTCAACCATCAATACTGAATCTTTAATCCTCAATCCTCAATCCTCAATCCCTAATCCTGAATCCTCAATCCTCAATCCTCAATCCTCAATCCTCAAACTTCAATCCTCAATACTCAATCCTCAATCCTCAATCCTCAATCCTCAATCCTCATTCTTCAATCCTCAATACCCAGTCCTCAATCTTCAACCCTCAATCCTCAATCCTCAATCCTCAATCCTCAGACCTCAAACATCAATACTCAACCCTCTGTCCTCGTCCTCAATCCACAACACTCAATCCTCAATCCTCAATCTTCAATCATCAATATTCAATCTTCAGTCCTCAATCCTCATTCCTCAACCCTCAATCTTCAATCCTCAATCCTCAGTCCTCAATACTCTACCATCAATGTTCAATCCTCAATGCTCAATCCTCATTCTTCAATCCTCAATACCCAGTCCTCAATCTTCAATCCTCAATCCTCAATCCTCAATTCTCAATCCTCAATCCTCAATTCTCAGACCTCAGACATCAATACTCAGCCCTCAGTCCTCGTCCTCTATCCTCAACCCTCAATCCTCAATCCTCAGTCTTCAATCATCTATACTCAATCTTCAATCCTCTATCCTCAATCCTCAATCCTCAATCCTCAATACTCAATCCTCAATCCTCAATCTTCAATCCTCAATACTCAATCTTCAATCCTCAATCCTCAATCCTCAATCCTCAATCCTCATTCTTCAATCCTCAATACCCAGTCCTCAATCTTCAATCCTCAATCCTCAATCCTCAATCCTCAATTCTCAACCCTCAATCCTCAATCCTCAGACCTCAAACATCAATACTCAACCCTCAGTTCTCGTCCTCAATCCACAACCCTTAATCCTCGATCCTCAATCTTCAATCATTAATATTCAATCTTCAATCCTCAACCCTCAATCCTCAATACTCAATCCTCAATCCTCAATGTTCAATCCTCAATACCCAATCCTCAATCTTCAATCCTCAATCCTCAATCCTCAATCCTCAATCCTCAATCCTCAATCCTCAGTCCTCAAACCTCAATCCCGAATCCTCAATCCTGAATCCTCAATGTTTAGCCCTCAGTCCACAACAATCAGTTGTCAATCCTCAATCCTCAATAGAATATCCTGAATTCACAGGTTTCAATGCTCAATACTTGACCTGCAATCTTCAAATCTCTATCCACAAGCATCAATTCTCATCACTCAACCCTCAACACTCAGTCCCCAATCCTGAATCTTCAACCCTCAATCCTCAATCCTCAATCCTCAATCCTCAATCTTCAATCCTCAATACTCAATATTCAGTCCTCAATCCTCAATCCTCGACCCTCAATCCTCAATCGTCAATCTCCAATCCTGAATACTCAATCTTCAATCCTCAACCCTCAATCCTCAATCCTCAATCCTCAATCCTCATTCTTCAATCCTCAATACCCAATCCTCAATCTTCAATCCTCAATCCTCAATCCTCATTCCTCAAACCTCAACCCTCAACCCTCAGTCCTCATCCTCACTTCTCAATTCTCAATCCTGAATCCTCAATCCTCAATCTTCAATCCTCAATAATCAATCTCCAATCCTAGATCCTCAATCCCCAATCTTCAATCCTTAATCCTCAATCCTCAATCCTCAATCCTCATTCTTCAATCCTCAATACACAGTCCTCAATCTTCAATCCTCAACCCTCAATCCTCAATTCTCAATCCTCAATCCTCAAATCTCAGACCTCAAACATCATTACTCAACCCTCAGTTCTCGTCCTCAATCCACATCCCTCAATCCTCAATCCTCAGTCTTCAATCATCAGTATTCAGTCTTCAGTCCTCAATCCTCAATCCTCAATCCCCAATCCTCAATCGTCAATGTTCAATCCGCAATACCCAATCCTCAATCTTCAATACTCAATCCTCAATCCACAATCCTCAATCCTCAATCCTCAATCCTCAATCCTCAATCCTCAATCTTCAATCCTCAACCCTCAGCCCTCAATACTCTAGCATGAATCTTCAATCCTCAATCCTCAATCCTCAATCCTCAATCCTCATTCTTCAATCCTCAATACCCAATCCTCAATCTTCAATCCTCAATCCTCAATGCTCAATTCTCAATCCTCAATCCTCAAACCTCAATCTTCAATACTCAACACTCAATCTTCAATCCTCAATCCTAAATCCTCAGTCATCAACCCTCAATCTTCAATTCTCAATAGTCAATCCCCACTCCTCAATACTCAACACCCAATCCACAATCTTCAATCCTCAATCCTCAATCCTCAATCCTCAATTCTCAATCTTCAGACCTCAAACATCAATACTCAACCCTCAGTTCTCGTCCTCAATCCACAACCCTTAATCCTCGATCCTCAATCTTCAATCATTAATATTCAATCTTCAATCCTCAACCCTCAATCCTCAATACTCAATCCTCAATCCTCAATGTTCAATCCTCAATACCCAATCCTCAATCTTCAATCCTCAATCCTCAATCCTCAATCCTCAATCCTCAATCCTCAATCCTCAGTCCTCAAACCTCAATCCCGAATCCTCAATCCTGAATCCTCAATGTTTAGCCCTCAGTCCACAACAATCAGTTGTCAATCCTCAATCCTCAATAGAATATCCTGAATTCACAGGTTTCAATGCTCAATACTTGACCTGCAATCTTCAAATCTCTATCCACAAGCATCAATTCTCATCACTCAACCCTCAACACTCAGTCCCCAATCCTGAATCTTCAACCCTCAATCCTCAATCCTCAATCCTCAATCCTCAATCTTCAATCCTCAATACTCAATATTCAGTCCTCAATCCTCAATCCTCGACCCTCAATCCTCAATCGTCAATCTCCAATCCTGAATACTCAATCTTCAATCCTCAACCCTCAATCCTCAATCCTCAATCCTCAATCCTCATTCTTCAATCCTCAATACCCAATCCTCAATCTTCAATCCTCAATCCTCAATCCTCATTCCTCAAACCTCAACCCTCAACCCTCAGTCCTCATCCTCACTTCTCAATTCTCAATCCTGAATCCTCAATCCTCAATCTTCAATCCTCAATAATCAATCTCCAATCCTAGATCCTCAATCCCCAATCTTCAATCCTTAATCCTCAATCCTCAATCCTCAATCCTCATTCTTCAATCCTCAATACACAGTCCTCAATCTTCAATCCTCAACCCTCAATCCTCAATTCTCAATCCTCAATCCTCAAATCTCAGACCTCAAACATCATTACTCAACCCTCAGTTCTCGTCCTCAATCCACATCCCTCAATCCTCAATCCTCAGTCTTCAATCATCAGTATTCAGTCTTCAGTCCTCAATCCTCAATCCTCAATCCCCAATCCTCAATCGTCAATGTTCAATCCGCAATACCCAATCCTCAATCTTCAATACTCAATCCTCAATCCACAATCCTCAATCCTCAATCCTCAATCCTCAATCCTCAATCCTCAATCTTCAATCCTCAACCCTCAGCCCTCAATACTCTAGCATGAATCTTCAATCCTCAATCCTCAATCCTCAATCCTCAATCCTCATTCTTCAATCCTCAATACCCAATCCTCAATCTTCAATCCTCAATCCTCAATGCTCAATTCTCAATCCTCAATCCTCAAACCTCAATCTTCAATCCTCAACACTCAATCTTCAATCCTCAATCCTAAATCCTCAGTCATCAACCCTCAATCTTCAATTCTCAATAGTCAATCCCCACTCCTCAATACTCAACACCCAATCCACAATCTTCAATCCTCAATCCTCAATCCTCAATCCTCAATTCTCAATCTTCAGACCTCAAACATCAATACTCAACCCTCAGTCCTCGTCCTCAATCCACAACCCTCAATCCTCGATCCTCAATCTTCAATCATCAATATTCAATCTTCAATCCTCAACCCTCAACCCTCAATACTCAATCCTCAATCCTCAATGTACGATCCTCAATACCCAATCCTCAATCCTCAATCCTCAGTCCTCAATCTTCAATCCTCAATCCTCAGGCCTCAAACCTCAATCCTGAATCTTCAATCTTCAGCCATCAGTCCTCAAAAATCAACTATCAATCCCCTATGCTGAATAGAATATCCTCAATTTACAGTTTTCCATACTCAATCCCCATTCTTCAATCTTCAATTCTGAATCCACAAACATCAATTCTAATCACTCAAGCATCAACACTCAGTCCTCAATCTTCAATACTCAATCCTCAATCCTCAATCTTCAATCCTCAATACTCAATCTTCAATCATCAATCCTCAATCCTCATTCCTCAATCTTCAATTCTCAATCCTCAATCCTCATTCTTCAACCCTCAACACCCAATACTCAATCTTCAATCCTCAATCCTCAATCCTCAGTTCTCAATCCTCAATCCTCAATCCTCAATACTCAATCCTCAATCTTCAATCCTCAACCCTCAATCCTCAATCCTCAATCCTCATTCTTCAATCCTCAGTATCCAATCCTCAATCTTCAATCCTCAATCCTCAATCCTCAATTCTCAATATTCAATCCTTAGTCCTGAGTCCTCAAACCTCAATCCTAATCCTTCAATCCTCAATACCCAATCCTCAATCTTCGATCCTCAATCCTCAATCCTCAATTCTCAATCCTCAATCCTCAATCCTCGGACCCCAAACATCAATACTCAATCCTCAGTCGTCGTCCTCAATCCACAACCCCCAATCCTCAATCCTCAATCTTCAATCATCAATATTCAATCTTCAGTCCTCAATCCTCAATCCTCAATCCTCAATCCTCAATCCACAATGTTCAATCCGCAATACCCAATCCTCAATCTTCAATACTCAATCCTCAATCCACAATCCTCAATCCTCAATCCTCAATCCTCAATCCTCAATCCTCAATCTTCAATCCTCAATCCTCAATCCTCACTCCTCAATACTCAACCAACAATCCTCAATTCCCAATACGCAATAGAATATCCTGAATTCTCAGGATTCAATACTCAAACCTCAATCCTCAACCCTCAGCCCTCATCTTCCATCCTCAACCCTCAATGTTCAATCCGCAATACCCAATCCTCAATCTTCAATACTCAATCCTCAATCCTCAATCCTCAATCCTCAATCCTCAACCCTCAATCCTCAATCCTCAATCTTCAATCCTCAATCCTCAATCCTCAGTCCTCAATACTCAACCATCAATCCTCAATCCTCAATCTTCAACCCTCAATACTGAATCTTTAATCCTCAATCCTCAATCCTCAATCCTTAATCCTGAATCCTCAATCCTCAATCCTCAATCCTCAATCCTCAAACTTCAATCCTCAATACTCAATCCTCAATCCTCAATCCTCAATCCTCAATCCTCATTCTTCAATCCTCAATACCCAGTCCTCAATCTTCAACCCTCAATCCTCAATCCTCAATCCTCAATCCTCAGACCTCAAACATCAATACTCAACCCTCTGTCCTCGTCCTCAATCCACAACACTCAATCCTCAATCCTCAATCTTCAATCATCAATATTCAATCTTCAGTCCTCAATCCTCATTCCTCAACCCTCAATCTTCAATCCTCAATCCTCAGTCCTCAATACTCTACCATCAATGTTCAATCCTCAATCCTCAATCCTCATTCTTCAATCCTCAATACCCAGTCCTCAATCTTCAATCCTCAATCCTCAATCCTCAATCCTCAATTCTCAATCCTCAATCCTCAATCCTCAATTCTCAGACCTCAGACATCAATACTCAGCCCTCAGTCCTCGTCCTCTATCCTCAACCCTCAATCCTCAATCCTCAGTCTTCAATCATCTATACTCAATCTTCAATCCTCTATCCTCAATCCTCAATCCTCAATCCTCAATACTCAATCCTCAATCCTCAATCTTCAATCCTCAATACTCAATCTTCAATCCTCAATCCTCAATCCTCAATCCTCAATCCTCATTCTTCAATCCTCAATACCCAGTCCTCAATCTTCAATCCTCAATCCTCAATCCTCAATCCTCAATTCTCAACCCTCAATCCTCAATCCTCAGACCTCAAACATCAATACTCAACCCTCAGTCCTCGTCCTCTATCCATAACCCTTAATCCTCGATCCTCAATCTTCAATCATCAATATTCAATCTTCAATCCTCAACCCTCAATCCTCAATACTCAATCCTCAATCCTCAATGTTCAATCCTCAATACCCAATCCTCAATCTTCAATCCTCAATCCTCAATCCTCAATCCTCAATCCTCAATCCTCAATCCTCAGTCCTCAAACCTCAATCCCGAATCCTCAATCCTGAATCCTCAATGTTTAGCCCTCAGTCCACAACAATCAGTTGTCAATCCTCAATCCTCAATAGAATATCCTGAATTCACAGGTTTCAATGCTCAATACTTGACCTGCAATCTTCAAATCTCTATCCACAAGCATCAATTCTCATCACTCAACCCTCAACACTCAGTCCCCAATCCTGAACCTTCAACCCTCAATCCTCAGTCCTCAGTCCTCAATCCTCAATCTTCAATCCTCAATACTCAATATTCAGTCCTCAATCCTCAATCCTCGACCCTCAATCCTCAATCGTCAATCTCCAATCCTGAATACTCAATCTTCAATCCTCAACCCTCAATCCTCAATCCTCAATCCTCAATCCTCATTCTTCAATCCTCAATACCCAATCCTCAATCTTCAATCCTCAATCCTCAATCCTCATTCCTCAAACCTCAACCCTCAACCCTCAGTCCTCATCCTCAATTCTCAAATCTCAATCCTGAATCCTCAATCCTCAATCTTCAATCCTCAATAATCAATCTCCAATCCTAGATCCTCAATCCCCAATCTTCAATCCTTAATCCTCAATCCTCAATCCTCAATCCTCATTCTTCAATCCTCAATACACAGTCCTCAATCTCCAATCCTCAACCCTCAATCCTCAATTCTCAATCCTCAATCCTCAATTCTCAATCCTCAATCCTCAAATCTCAGACCTCAAACATCATTACTCAACCCTCAGTCCTCGTCCTCAATCCACATCCCTCAATCCTCAATCCTCAGTCTTCAAACATCAGTATTCAGTCTTCAGTCCTCAATCCTCCATCCTCAATCCCCAATCCTCAATCGTCAATGTTCAATCCGCAATACCCAATCCTCAATCTTCAATACTCAATCCTCAATCCACAATCCTCAATCCTCAATCCTCAATCCTCAATCCTCAATCCTCAATCTTCAATCCTCAATCCTCAGCCCTCAATCCTCTAGCATGAATCTTCAATCCTCAATCCTCAATCCTCAATCCTCAATCCTCATTCTTCAATCCTCAATACCCAATCCTCAATCTTCAATCCTCAATCCTCAATGCTCAATTCTCAATCCTCAATCCTCAAACCTCAATCTTCAATCCTCAACACTCAATCTTCAATCCTCAATCCTCAATCCTCAGTCATCAACCCTCAATCTTCAATTCTCAATAGTCAATCCCCACTCCTCAATACTCAACACCCAATCCACAATCTTCAATCCTCAATCCTCAATCCTCAATCCTCAATACTCAATCTTCAGACCTCAAACATCAATACTCCATCCTCAGTCCTCGTCCTCAATCCACAACCCTCAATCCTCCATCCTCAATCTTCAATCATCAATATTCAATATTCAGTCCTCAATCCTCAATCCTCAATCCTCAATCCTCAATCCTCAACCCTCAATGTTCAATCCGCAATACCCAATCCTCAATCTTCAATACTCAATCCTCAATCCTCAATCCTCAATCCTCAATCCTCAATCCTCAATCCTCAATCCTCAATCCTCAATCTTCAATCCTCAATCCTCAATCCTCAGTCCTCAATACTCAACCATCAATCCTCAATCCTCAATCTTCAACCCTCAATACTGAATCTTTAATCCTCAATCCTCAATCCTCAATCCTTAATCCTGAATCCTCAATCCTCAATCCTCAATCCTCATTCTTCAATCCTGAATAACCAATCCTCAATCATCAATCCTCAATCCTCAATCCTCAATCCTCAACCCTCAATCCTCAATTGTCAATCCTCAATCCTCAGTCCTCAGTCCTCAAACCACAATCCTCAATCCTCAGCCCTCATCCTCAATCCTCAATCCTCAATCCTCAGTCCTCCGTCCTCAAACCTCAGTCCTCAGCCCTCAGACGTCATCCTCAATCCTCAATCCTCAATCCTCAATCCTCAAACTTCAATCCTCAATACTCAATCTTCAATCCTCAATCCTCAATCCTCAGACATCAATCCTCAATTTTCAATGCTCAATCGTCAATCCCCACTCCTCAATCCTCAACACCCAATCCTCAATCTTCAATCCTCAATCCTCAATCCTCAATTCTCAATCCTCAATCCTCAATTGTCAGACCTCAAACATCAATACTCAACCCTCAGTCCGCGTCCTCAATACACAACCCACAATCCTCGATCCTCAATCTTCAATCATCAATAATCAATCTTCAATTCTCAACCCTCAATCCTCAATACTCAATCCTCAATCCTCAATGTTCAATTCTCAATACCCAATCCTCAATCTTCAATCCTCAATCCTCAATCCTCAATCCTCAATCCGCAATCTTCAGTCCTCAAACCTCAATCCTGAATCCTCAACCCTGAAACCTCAACGTTCAGCCCTCAGTCCTCAACAATCAGATGTCAATCCTCAATCCTCAATAGAATATCCTCAATTCACAGGTTTCAATACTCAACACTCAACCTGCAATCTTCAAATCTCTATCGACAAACATCAATTCTCATCACTCAACCCTCAACACTCAGTCCCCAATCCTGAATCTTCAATCCTCAATCCTCAGTCCTCAATCCTCAATCCTCAATCCTCAATCTTCAATCCTCAATACTCAATCTTCAATCCTCAGTACTCAATCCTCAACCCTCAACCCTCAATCGTCAACCTGCAATCCTGAATACTCAATCTTCAATCCTCAACCCTCAATCCTCAATCCTCAATCCTCAATCCTCATTCTTCAATCCTCAATACCCAATCCTCAATCTTCAATCCTCAATCCTCAATCCTCAATCCTCAATTTTCAATCCTCAATCCTCAGTCCTCAGTCCTCAAACCTCAATCCTCAACACTCAGGCCTCATCCTCAATCCTCAATCCTCAATGCTCAATCCTCAATCCTCAATACTCAATGTTCAATCCTCAATACCCAATCCTCAATCTTCAATCCTCAATCCTGAATCCTCAATCCTCAATCCTCAATCCTCAATCCTCAGTCCTCAAACCACAATCCTGAATCCTCAATCCTGAATCCTCAATCTTCAGCCCTCAGTCCTCAACAATCACTTGTCAATACACAACCCTCAATAGAACATCCTCAGTACAGAGCTTTCCATACGCACTACTCAGTATGCAATCTTCAAATCTCTATCCGCAAACATCAATTCTCATCACTCAACCCTCAACACTCAGTCCCCAATCCTCAATCTTTAATTCTCAATCCTCAATCCTCAATCCTCAATCCTCAATCTTCAATCCTCAATACTAAATCTTCAATCCTCAATTCTCAATCCTCAATCCTCAATCTTCAGACCTCAGACATCAATACTCAACCCTCAGTCCTCGTCCTCAATCCACAACCCTCAATCCTCGATCCTCAATCTTCCATCATCAATATTCAATCTTCAATCCTCAACCCTCAACCCTCAATACTCAATCCTCAATCCTCAATGTACGATCCTCAATACCCAATCCTCAATCTTCAATCCTCAATCCTCAATCCTCAATCCTCAATCTTCAATCCTCTATCCTCAGGCCTCAAACCTCAATCCTGAATCTTCAATCTTCAGCCATCAGTCCTCAAAAATCAACTATCAATCCCCTATGCAGAATAGAATATCCTCAATTTACAGTTTTCCATACTCAATCCCCATTCTTCAATCTTCAATTCTGAATCCACAAACATCAATTCTAATCACTCAACCATCAACACTCAGTCCTCAATCTTCAATCCTCAATCCTCAATCCTCAATTCTCAATCCTCAATCCTCGGACCCCAAACATCAATACTCCATCCTCAGTCCTCGTCCTCAATCCACAACCCTCAATCCTCAATCCTCAATCTTCAATCATCAATATTCAATATTCAGTCCTCAATCCTCAATCCTCAATCCTCAATCCTCAATCCTCAACCCTCAATGTTCAATCCGCAATACCCAATCCTCAATCTTCAATACTCAATCCTCAATCCTCAATCTTCAATCCTCAATCCTCAATCCTCAATCCTCAATCCTCAATCCTCAATCCTCAATCCTCAATCCTCAATCTTCAATCCTCAATCCTCAATCCTCAGTCCTCAATCCTCAACCATCAATCCTCAATCCTCAATCTTCAACCCTCAATACTGAATCTTTAATCCTCAATCCTCAATCCTCAATCCTCAGTCCTCCGTCCTCAAACCTCAGTCCTCAGCCCTCAGACGTCATCCTCAATCCTCAATCCTCAATCCTCAATCCTCAAACTTCAATCCTCAATACTCAATCTTCAATCCTCAATCCTCAATCCTCAGTCATCAATCCTCAATCTTCAATGCTCAATCGTCAATCCCCACTCCTCAATCCTCAACTCCCAATCCTCAATCTTCAATCCTCAATCCTCAATCCTCAATTCTCAATCCTCAATCCTCAATTCTCAGACCTCAAACATCAATACTCAACCCTCAGTCCGCGTCCTCAATACACAACCCTCAATCCTCGATCCTCAATCTTCAATCATCAATACTCAATCTTCAATCCTCAACCCTCAATCCTCAATCCTCAATCCTCAATCCTCATTCTTCAATCCTCAATACCCAATCCTCAATCTTCAATCCTCAATCCTCAATCCTCAATTTTCAATCCTCAATCCTCAGTCCTCAGTCCTCAAACCTCAATCCTCAACACTCAGGCCTCATCCTCAATCCTCAATCCTCAATGCTCAATCCTCAATCCTCAATACTCAATGCTCAATCCTCAATACCCAATCCTCAATCTTCAATCATCAATCCTGAATCCTCAATCCTCAATCCTCAATCCTCAATCCTCAGTCCTCAAACCACAATCCCGAATCCTCAATCCTGAATCCTTAATCTTCAGCCCTCAGTCCTCAACAATCACTTGTCAATCCACAACCCTCAATAGAACATCCTCAGTACCGAGATTTCCATACGCACTACTCAGTATGCAATCTTCAAATCTCTATCCGCAAACATCAATTCTCATCACTCAACCCTCAACACTCAGTCCCCAATCCTCAATCTTTAATTCTCAATCCTCAATCCTCAATCCTCAATCCTCAATCTTCAATCCTCAATACTAAACCTTCAATCCTCAATCCTCAATACTCAATCCTCAATCTTCAATCCTCAACCCTCAATCCTCAATCCTCAATCCTCATTCTTCAATCCTCAGTATCCAATCCTCAATCTTCAATCCTGAATCCTCAATCCTCAATTCTCAATATTCAATCCTTAGTCCTGAGTCCTCAAACATCAATCCTAATCCTTCAATCCTCAACACCCAATCCTCAATCTTCAATCCTCAATCCTCAATCCTCAACCCTCAATCTTCAATCCTCAATCCTCAGTCCTCAATACTCTACCATCAATGTTCAATCCTCAATCCTCAATCCTCATTCTTCAATCCTCAATACCCAGTCCTCAATCTTCAATCCTCAATCCTCAATCCTCAATCCTCAATTCTCAATCCTCAATCCTCAATCCTCAATTCTCAGACCTCAGACATCAATACTCAGCCCTCAGTCCTCGTCCTCTATCCTCAACCCTCAATCCTCAATCCTCAGTCTTCAATCATCTATACTCAATCTTCAATCCTCTATCCTCAATCCTCAATCCTCAATCCTCAATACTCAATCCTCAATCCTCAATCTTCAATCCTCAATACTCAATCTTCAATCCTCAATCCTCAATCCTCAATCCTCAATCCTCATTCTTCAATCCTCAATACCCAGTCCTCAATCTTCAATCCTCAATCCTCAATCCTCAATCCTCAATTCTCAACCCTCAATCCTCAATCCTCAGACCTCAAACATCAATACTCAACCCTCAGTCCTCGTCCTCTATCCATAACCCTTAATCCTCGATCCTCAATCTTCAATCATCAATATTCAATCTTCAATCCTCAACCCTCAATCCTCAATACTCAATCCTCAATCCTCAATGTTCAATCCTCAATACCCAATCCTCAATCTTCAATCCTCAATCCTCAATCCTCAATCCTCAATCCTCAATCCTCAATCCTCAGTCCTCAAACCTCAATCCCGAATCCTCAATCCTGAATCCTCAATGTTTAGCCCTCAGTCCACAACAATCAGTTGTCAATCCTCAATCCTCAATAGAATATCCTGAATTCACAGGTTTCAATGCTCAATACTTGACCTGCAATCTTCAAATCTCTATCCACAAGCATCAATTCTCATCACTCAACCCTCAACACTCAGTCCCCAATCCTGAACCTTCAACCCTCAATCCTCAGTCCTCAATCCTCAATCCTCAATCTTCAATCCTCAATACTCAATATTCAGTCCTCAATCCTCAATCCTCGACCCTCAATCCTCAATCGTCAATCTCCAATCCTGAATACTCAATCTTCAATCCTCAACCCTCAATCCTCAATCCTCAATCCTCAATCCTCATTCTTCAATCCTCAATACCCAATCCTCAATCTTCAATCCTCAATCCTCAATCCTCATTCCTCAAACCTCAACCCTCAACCCTCAGTCCTCATCCTCAATTCTCAAATCTCAATCCTGAATCCTCAATCCTCAATAATCAATCTCCAATCCTAGATCCTCAATCCCCAATCTTCAATCCTTAATCCTCAATCCTCAATCATCAATCCTCATTCTTCAATCCTCAATACACAGTCCTCAATCTCCAATCCTCAACCCTCAATCCTCAATTCTCAATCCTCAATCCTCAATTCTCAATCCTCAATCCTCAAATCTCAGACCTCAAACATCATTACTCAACCCTCAGTCCTCGTCCTCAATCCACATCCCTCAATCCTCAATCCTCAGTCTTCAAACATCAGTATTCAGTCTTCAGTCCTCAATCCTCCATCCTCAATCCCCAATCCTCAATCGTCAATGTTCAATCCGCAATACCCAATCCTCAATCTTCAATACTCAATCCTCAATCCACAATCCTCAATCCTCAATCCTCAATCCTCAATCCTCAATCCTCAATCTTCAATCCTCAATCCTCAGCCCTCAATCCTCTAGCATGAATCTTCAATCCTCAATCCTCAATCCTCAATCCTCAATCCTCATTCTTCAATCCTCAATACCCAATCCTCAATCTTCAATCCTCAATCCTCAATGCTCAATTCTCAATCCTCAATCCTCAAACCTCAATCTTCAATCCTCAACACTCAATCTTCAATCCTCAATCCTCAATCCTCAGTCATCAACCCTCAATCTTCAATTCTCAATAGTCAATCCCCACTCCTCAATACTCAACACCCAATCCACAATCTTCAATCCTCAATCCTCAATCCTCAATCCTCAATACTCAATCTTCAGACCTCAAACATCAATACTCCATCCTCAGTCCTCGTCCTCAATCCACAACCCTCAATCCTCCATCCTCAATCTTCAATCATCAATATTCAATATTCAGTCCTCAATCCTCAATCCTCAATCCTCAATCCTCAATCCTCAACCCTCAATGTTCAATCCGCAATACCCAATCCTCAATCTTCAATACTCAATCCTCAATCCTCAATCCTCAATCCTCAATCCTCAATCCTCAATCCTCAATCCTCAATCCTCAATCCTCAATCTTCAATCCTCAATCCTCAATCCTCAGTCCTCAATACTCAACCATCAATCCTCAATCCTCAATCTTCAACCCTCAATACTGAATCTTTAATCCTCAATCCTCAATCCTCAATCCTTAATCCTGAATCCTCAATCCTCAATCCTCAATCCTCATTCTTCAATCCTGAATAACCAATCCTCAATCATCAATCCTCAATCCTCAATCCTCAATCCTCAACCCTCAATCCTCAATTGTCAATCCTCAATCCTCAGTCCTCAGTCCTCAAACCACAATCCTCAATCCTCAGCCCTCATCCTCAATCCTCAATCCTCAATCCTCAGTCCTCCGTCCTCAAACCTCAGTCCTCAGCCCTCAGACGTCATCCTCAATCCTCAATCCTCAATCCTCAATCCTCAAACTTCAATCCTCAATACTCAATCTTCAATCCTCAATCCTCAATCCTCAGACATCAATCCTCAATTTTCAATGCTCAATCGTCAATCCCCACTCCTCAATCCTCAACACCCAATCCTCAATCTTCAATCCTCAATCCTCAATCCTCAATTCTCAATCCTCAATCCTCAATTCTCAGACCTCAAACATCAATACTCAACCCTCAGTCCGCGTCCTCAATACACAACCCACAATCCTCGATCCTCAATCTTCAATCATCAATAATCAATCTTCAATTCTCAACCCTCAATCCTCAATACTCAATCCTCAATCCTCAATGTTCAATTCTCAATACCCAATCCTCAATCTTCAATCCTCAATCCTCAATCCTCAATCCTCAATCCGCAATCTTCAGTCCTCAAACCTCAATCCTGAATCCTCAACCCTGAAACCTCAACGTTCAGCCCTCAGTCCTCAACAATCAGATGTCAATCCTCAATCCTCAATAGAATATCCTCAATTCACAGGTTTCAATACTCAACACTCAACCTGCAATCTTCAAATCTCTATCGACAAACATCAATTCTCATCACTCAACCCTCAACACTCAGTCCCCAATCCTGAATCTTCAATCCTCAATCCTCAGTCCTCAATCCTCAATCCTCAATCCTCAATCTTCAATCCTCAATACTCAATCTTCAATCCTCAGTACTCAATCCTCAACCCTCAACCCTCAATCGTCAACCTGCAATCCTGAATACTCAATCTTCAATCCTCAACCCTCAATCCTCAATCCTCAATCCTCAATCCTCATTCTTCAATCCTCAATACCCAATCCTCAATCTTCAATCCTCAATCCTCAATCCTCAATCCTCAATTTTCAATCCTCAATCCTCAGTCCTCAGTCCTCAAACCTCAATCCTCAACACTCAGGCCTCATCCTCAATCCTCAATCCTCAATGCTCAATCCTCAATCCTCAATACTCAATGTTCAATCCTCAATACCCAATCCTCAATCTTCAATCCTCAATCCTGAATCCTCAATCCTCAATCCTCAATCCTCAATCCTCAGTCCTCAAACCACAATCCTGAATCCTCAATCCTGAATCCTCAATCTTCAGCCCTCAGTCCTCAACAATCACTTGTCAATACACAACCCTCAATAGAACATCCTCAGTACAGAGCTTTCCATACGCACTACTCAGTATGCAATCTTCAAATCTCTATCCGCAAACATCAATTCTCATCACTCAACCCTCAACACTCAGTCCCCAATCCTCAATCTTTAATTCTCAATCCTCAATCCTCAATCCTCAATCCTCAATCTTCAATCCTCAATACTAAATCTTCAATCCTCAATTCTCAATCCTCAATCCTCAATCTTCAGACCTCAGACATCAATACTCAACCCTCAGTCCTCGTCCTCAATCCACAACCCTCAATCCTCGATCCTCAATCTTCCATCATCAATATTCAATCTTCAATCCTCAACCCTCAACCCTCAATACTCAATCCTCAATCCTCAATGTACGATCCTCAATACCCAATCCTCAATCTTCAATCCTCAATCCTCAATCCTCAATCCTCAATCTTCAATCCTCTATCCTCAGGCCTCAAACCTCAATCCTGAATCTTCAATCTTCAGCCATCAGTCCTCAAAAATCAACTATCAATCCCCTATGCAGAATAGAATATCCTCAATTTACAGTTTTCCATACTCAATCCCCATTCTTCAATCTTCAATTCTGAATCCACAAACATCAATTCTAATCACTCAACCATCAACACTCAGTCCTCAATCTTCAATCCTCAATCCTCAATCCTCAATTCTCAATCCTCAATCCTCAATCCTCGGACCCCAAACATCAATACTCCATCCTCAGTCCTCGTCCTCAATCCACAACCCTCAATCCTCAATCCTCAATCTTCAATCATCAATATTCAATATTCAGTCCTCAATCCTCAATCCTCAATCCTCAATCCTCAATCCTCAACCCTCAATGTTCAATCCGCAATACCCAATCCTCAATCTTCAATACTCAATCCTCAATCCTCAATCTTCAATCCTCAATCCTCAATCCTCAATCCTCAATCCTCAATCCTCAATCCTCAATCCTCAATCCTCAATCTTCAATCCTCAATCCTCAATCCTCAGTCCTCAATCCTCAACCATCAATCCTCAATCCTCAATCTTCAACCCTCAATACTGAATCTTTAATCCTCAATCCTCAATCCTCAATCCTCAGTCCTCCGTCCTCAAACCTCAGTCCTCAGCCCTCAGACGTCATCCTCAATCCTCAATCCTCAATCCTCAATCCTCAAACTTCAATCCTCGATACTCAATCTTCAATCCTCAATCCTCAATCCTCAGTCATCAATCCTCAATCTTCAATGCTCAATCGTCAATCCCCACTCCTCAATCCTCAACTCCCAATCCTCAATCTTCAATCCTCAATCCTCAATCCTCAATTCTCAATCCTCAATCCTCAATTCTCAGACCTCAAACATCAATACTCAACCCTCAGTCCGCGTCCTCAATACACAACCCTCAATCCTCGATCCTCAATCTTCAATCATCAATACTCAATCTTCAATCCTCAACCCTCAATCCTCAATCCTCAATCCTCAATCCTCATTCTTCAATCCTCAATACCCAATCCTCAATCTTCAATCCTCAATCCTCAATCCTCAATTTTCAATCCTCAATCCTCAGTCCTCAGTCCTCAAACCTCAATCCTCAACACTCAGGCCTCATCCTCAATCCTCAATCCTCAATGCTCAATCCTCAATCCTCAATACTCAATGCTCAATCCTCAATACCCAATCCTCAATCTTCAATCATCAATCCTGAATCCTCAATCCTCATCCTCAATCCTCAATCCTCAGTCCTCAAACCACAATCCTGAATCCTCAATCCTGAATCCTTAATCTTCAGCCCTCAGTCCTCAACAATCACTTGTCAATCCACAACCCTCAATAGAACATCCTCAGTACCGAGATTTCCATACGCACTACTCAGTATGCAATCTTCAAATCTCTATCCGCAAACATCAATTCTCATCACTCAACCCTCAACACTCAGTCCCCAATCCTCAATCTTTAATTCTCAATCCTCAATCCTCAATCCTCTATCCTCAATCTTCAATCCTCAATACTAAACCTTCAATCCTCAATCCTCAATACTCAATCCTCAATCTTCAATCCTCAACCCTCAATCCTCAATCCTCAATCCTCATTCTTCAATCCTCAGTATCCAATCCTCAATCTTCAATCCTGAATCCTCAATCCTCAATTCTCAATATTCAATCCTTAGTCCTGAGTCCTCAAACATCAATCCTAATCCTTCAATCCTCAACACCCAATCCTCAATCTTCAATCCTCAATCCTCAATCCTCAACCCTCAATCTTCAATCCTCAATCCTCAGTCCTCAATACTCTACCATCAATGTTCAATCCTCAATCCTCAATCCTCATTCTTCAATCCTCAATACCCAGTCCTCAATCTTCAATCCTCAATCCTCAATCCTCAATCCTCAATTCTCAATCCTCAATCCTCAATCCTCAATTCTCAGACCTCAGACATCAATACTCAGCCCTCAGTCCTCGTCCTCTATCCTCAACCCTCAATCCTCAATCCTCAGTCTTCAATCATCTATACTCAATCTTCAATCCTCTATCCTCAATCCTCAATCCTCAATCCTCAATACTCAATCCTCAATCCTCAATCTTCAATCCTCAATACTCAATCTTCAATCCTCAATCCTCAATCCTCAATCCTCAATCCTCATTCTTCAATCCTCAATACCCAGTCCTCAATCTTCAATCCTCAATCCTCAATCCTCAATCCTCAATTCTCAACCCTCAATCCTCAATCCTCAGACCTCAAACATCAATACTCAACCCTCAGTCCTCGTCCTCTATCCATAACCCTTAATCCTCGATCCTCAATCTTCAATCATCAATATTCAATCTTCAATCCTCAACCCTCAATCCTCAATACTCAATCCTCAATCCTCAATGTTCAATCCTCAATACCCAATCCTCAATCTTCAATCCTCAATCCTCAATCCTCAATCCTCAATCCTCAATCCTCAATCCTCAGTCCTCAAACCTCAATCCCGAATCCTCAATCCTGAATCCTCAATGTTTAGCCCTCAGTCCACAACAATCAGTTGTCAATCCTCAATCCTCAATAGAATATCCTGAATTCACAGGTTTCAATGCTCAATACTTGACCTGCAATCTTCAAATCTCTATCCACAAGCATCAATTCTCATCACTCAACCCTCAACACTCAGTCCCCAATCCTGAACCTTCAACCCTCAATCCTCAGTCCTCAATCCTCAATCCTCAATCTTCAATCCTCAATACTCAATATTCAGTCCTCAATCCTCAATCCTCGACCCTCAATCCTCAATCGTCAATCTCCAATCCTGAATACTCAATCTTCAATCCTCAACCCTCAATCCTCAATCCTCAATCCTCAATCCTCATTCTTCAATCCTCAATACCCAATCCTCAATCTTCAATCCTCAATCCTCAATCCTCATTCCTCAAACCTCAACCCTCAACCCTCAGTCCTCATCCTCAATTCTCAAATCTCAATCCTGAATCCTCAATCCTCAATCTTCAATCCTCAATAATCAATCTCCAATCCTAGATCCTCAATCCCCAATCTTCAATCCTTAATCCTCAATCCTCAATCATCAATCCTCATTCTTCAATCCTCAATACACAGTCCTCAATCTCCAATCCTCAACCCTCAATCCTCAATTCTCAATCCTCAATCCTCAATTCTCAATCCTCAATCCTCAAATCTCAGACCTCAAACATCATTACTCAACCCTCAGTCCTCGTCCTCAATCCACATCCCTCAATCCTCAATCCTCAGTCTTCAAACATCAGTATTCAGTCTTCAGTCCTCAATCCTCCATCCTCAATCCCCAATCCTCAATCGTCAATGTTCAATCCGCAATACCCAATCCTCAATCTTCAATACTCAATCCTCAATCCACAATCCTCAATCCTCAATCCTCAATCCTCAATCCTCAATCCTCAATCTTCAATCCTCAATCCTCAGCCCTCAATCCTCTAGCATGAATCTTCAATCCTCAATCCTCAATCCTCAATCCTCAATCCTCATTCTTCAATCCTCAATACCCAATCCTCAATCTTCAATCCTCAATCCTCAATGCTCAATTCTCAATCCTCAATCCTCAAACCTCAATCTTCAATCCTCAACACTCAATCTTCAATCCTCAATCCTCAATCCTCAGTCATCAACCCTCAATCTTCAATTCTCAATAGTCAATCCCCACTCCTCAATACTCAACACCCAATCCACAATCTTCAATCCTCAATCCTCAATCCTCAATCCTCAATACTCAATCTTCAGACCTCAAACATCAATACTCCATCCTCAGTCCTCGTCCTCAATCCACAACCCTCAATCCTCCATCCTCAATCTTCAATCATCAATATTCAATATTCAGTCCTCAATCCTCAATCCTCAATCCTCAATCCTCAATCCTCAACCCTCAATGTTCAATCCGCAATACCCAATCCTCAATCTTCAATACTCAATGCTCAATCCTCAATCCTCAATCCTCAATCCTCAATCCTCAATCCTCAATCCTCAATCCTCAATCTTCAATCCTCAATCCTCAATCCTCAGTCCTCAATACTCAACCATCAATCCTCAATCCTCAATCTTCAACCCTCAATACTGAATCTTTAATCCTCAATCCTCAATCCTCAATCCTTAATCCTGAATCCTCAATCCTCAATCCTCAATCCTCATTCTTCAATCCTGAATAACCAATCCTCAATCATCAATCCTCAATCCTCAATCCTCAATCCTCAACCCTCAATCCTCAATTGTCAATCCTCAATCCTCAGTCCTCAGTCCTCAAACCACAATCCTCAATCCTCAGCCCTCATCCTCAATCCTCAATCCTCAATCCTCAGTCCTCCGTCCTCAAACCTCAGTCCTCAGCCCTCAGACGTCATCCTCAATCCTCAATCCTCAATCCTCAATCCTCAAACTTCAATCCTCAATACTCAATCTTCAATCCTCAATCCTCAATCCTCAGACATCAATCCTCAATTTTCAATGCTCAATCGTCAATCCCCACTCCTCAATCCTCAACACCCAATCCTCAATCTTCAATCCTCAATCCTCAATCCTCAATTCTCAATCCTCAATCCTCAATTCTCAGACCTCAAACATCAATACTCAACCCTCAGTCCGCGTCCTCAATACACAACCCACAATCCTCGATCCTCAATCTTCAATCATCAATAATCAATCTTCAATTCTCAACCCTCAATCCTCAATACTCAATCCTCAATCCTCAATGTTCAATTCTCAATACCCAATCCTCAATCTTCAATCCTCAATCCTCAATCCTCAATCCTCAATCCGCAATCTTCAGTCCTCAAACCTCAATCCTGAATCCTCAACCCTGAAACCTCAACGTTCAGCCCTCAGTCCTCAACAATCAGATGTCAATCCTCAATCCTCAATAGAATATCCTCAATTCACAGGTTTCAATACTCAACACTCAACCTGCAATCTTCAAATCTCTATCGACAAACATCAATTCTCATCACTCAACCCTCAACACTCAGTCCCCAATCCTGAATCTTCAATCCTCAATCCTCAGTCCTCAATCCTCAATCCTCAATCCTCAATCTTCAATCCTCAATACTCAATCTTCAATCCTCAGTACTCAATCCTCAACCCTCAACCCTCAATCGTCAACCTGCAATCCTGAATACTCAATCTTCAATCCTCAACCCTCAATCCTCAATCCTCAATCCTCAATCCTCATTCTTCAATCCTCAATACCCAATCCTCAATCTTCAATCCTCAATCCTCAATCCTCAATCCTCAATTTTCAATCCTCAATCCTCAGTCCTCAGTCCTCAAACCTCAATCCTCAACACTCAGGCCTCATCCTCAATCCTCAATCCTCAATGCTCAATCCTCAATCCTCAATACTCAATGTTCAATCCTCAATACCCAATCCTCAATCTTCAATCCTCAATCCTGAATCCTCAATCCTCAATCCTCAATCCTCAATCCTCAGTCCTCAAACCACAATCCTGAATCCTCAATCCTGAATCCTCAATCTTCAGCCCTCAGTCCTCAACAATCACTTGTCAATTCACAACCCTCAATAGAACATCCTCAGTACAGAGCTTTCCATACGCACTACTCAGTATGCAATCTTCAAATCTCTATCCGCAAACATCAATTCTCATCACTCAACCCTCAACACTCAGTCCCCAATCCTCAATCTTTAATTCTCAATCCTCAATCCTCAATCCTCAATCCTCAATCTTCAATCCTCAATACTAAATCTTCAATCCTCAATCTTCAGACCTCAGACATCAATACTCAACCCTCAGTCCTCGTCCTCAATCCACAACCCTCAATCCTCGATCCTCAATCTTCCATCATCAATATTCAATCTTCAATCCCCAACCCTCAACCCTCAATACTCAATCCTCAATCCTCAATGTACGATCCTCAATACCCAATCCTCAATCTTCAATCCTCAATCCTCAATCCTCAATCCTCAATCTTCAATCCTCTATCCTCAGGCCTCAAACCTCAATCCTGAATCTTCAATCTTCAGCCATCAGTCCTCAAAAATCAACTATCAATCCCCTATGCAGAATAGAATATCCTCAATTTACAGTTTTCCATACTCAATCCCCATTCTTCAATCTTCAATTCTGAATCCACAAACATCAATTCTAATCACTCAACCATCAACACTCAGTCCTCAATCTTCAATCCTCAATCCTCAATCCTCAATTCTCAATCCTCAATCCTCAATCCTCGGACCCCAAACATCAATACTCCATCCTCAGTCCTCGTCCTCAATCCACAACCCTCAATCCTCAATCCTCAATCTTCAATCATCAATATTCAATATTCAGTCCTCAATCCTCAATCCTCAATCCTCAATCCTCAATCCTCAACCCTCAATGTTCAATCCGCAATACCCAATCCTCAATCTTCAATACTCAATCCTCAATCCTCAATCTTCAATCCTCAATCCTCAATCCTCAATCCTCAATCCTCAATCCTCAATCCTCAATCCTCAATCCTCAATCTTCAATCCTCAATCCTCAATCCTCAGTCCTCAATCCTCAACCATCAATCCTCAATCCTCAATCTTCAACCCTCAATACTGAATCTTTAATCCTCAATCCTCAATCCTCAATCCTCAGTCCTCCGTCCTCAAACCTCAGTCCTCAGCCCTCAGACGTCATCCTCAATCCTCAATCCTCAATCCTCAATCCTCAAACTTCAATCCTCAATACTCAATCTTCAATCCTCAATCCTCAATCCTCAGTCATCAATCCTCAATCTTCAATGCTCAATCGTCAATCCCCACTCCTCAATCCTCAACTCCCAATCCTCAATCTTCAATCCTCAATCCTCAATCCTCAATTCTCAATCCTCAATCCTCAATTCTCAGACCTCAAACATCAATACTCAACCCTCAGTCCGCGTCCTCAATACACAACCCTCAATCCTCGATCCTCAATCTTCAATCATCAATACTCAATCTTCAATCCTCAACCCTCAATCCTCAATCCTCAATCCTCAATCCTCATTCTTCAGTCCTCAATACCCAATCCTCAATCTTCAATCCTCAATCCTCAATCCTCAATTTTCAATCCTCAATCCTCAGTCCTCAGTCCTCAAACCTCAATCCTCAACACTCAGGCCTCATCCTCAATCCTCAATCCTCAATGCTCAATCCTCAATCCTCAATACTCAATGCTCAATCCTCAATACCCAATCCTCAATCTTCAATCATCAATCCTGAATCCTCAATCCTCAATCCTCAATCCTCAATCCTCAGTCCTCAAACCACAATCCTGAATCCTCAATCCTGAATCCTTAATCTTCAGCCCTCAGTCCTCAACAATCTCTTGTCAATCCACAACCCTCAATAGAACATCCTCAGTACCGAGATTTCCATACGCACTACTCAGTATGCAATCTTCAAATCTCTATCCGCAAACATCAATTCTCATCACTCAACCCTCAACACTCAGTCCCCAATCCTCAATCTTTAATTCTCAATCCTCAATCCTCAATCCTCAATCCTCAATCTTCAATCCTCAATACTAAACCTTCAATCCTCAATCCTCAATACTCAATCCTCAATCTTCAATCCTCAACCCTCAATCCTCAATCCTCAATCCTCATTCTTCAATCCTCAGTATCCAATACTCAATCTTCAATCCTGAATCCTCAATCCTCAATTCTCAATATTCAATCCTTAGTCCTGAGTCCTCAAACATCAATCCTAATCCTTCAATCCTCAACACCCAATCCTCAATCTTCAATCCTCAATCCTCAATCCTCAATTCTCAATCCTCAATCCTCAATCCTCGGACCCCAAACATCAATACTCAATCCTCAGTCGTCGTCCTCAATCCACAACCCCCAATCCTCAATCCTCAATCTTCAATCATCAATATTCAATCTTCAGTCCTCAATCCTCAATCCTCAATCCTCAATCCTCAATCCACAATGTTCAATCCGCAATACCCAATCCTCAATCTTCAATACTCAATCCTCAATCCACAATCCTCAATCCTCAATCCTCAATCCTCAATCCTCAATCCTCAATCTTCAATCCTCAATCCTCAATCCTCACTCCTCAATACTCAACCAACAATCCTCAATTCCCAATACGGAATAGAATATCCTGAATTCTCAGGATTCAATACTCAAACCTCAATCATCAACCCTCAGCCCGAATCCTCCATCCTCAACCCTCAATGTTCAATCCGCAATACCCAATCATCAATCTTCAATACTCAATCCTCAATCCTCAATCCTCAATCCTCAATCCTCAATCCTCAATCCTCAATCCTCAATCTTCAATCCTCAATCCTCAATCCTCAGTCCTCAATACTCAACCATCAATCCTCAATCCTCAATCTTCAACCCTCAATACTGAATCTTTAATCCTCAATCCTCAATCCTCAACCCTTAATCCTGAACCCTCAATCCTCAATCCTCAATCCTCAATCCTCAAACTTCAATCCTCAATCCTCAATCCTCAATCTTCGATCCTCAATCCTCAATCCTCACTCCTCAATACTCAACCAACAATCCTCAATTCCCAATACGGAATAGAATATCCTGAATTCTCAGGATTCAATACTCAAACCTCAATCCTCAACCCTCAGCCCTCATCCTCCATCCTCAACCCTCAATGTTCAATCCGCAATACCCAATCCTCAATCTTCAATACTCAATCCTCAATCCTCAATCCTCAATCCTCAATCCTCAATCCTCAATCCTCAATCCTCAATCTTCAATTCTCAATCCTCAAGCCTCAGTCCTCAATACTCAACCATCAATCCTCACTCCTCAATCTTCAACCCTCAATACTGAATCTTTAATCCTCAATCCTCAATCCTCAATCCTTAATCCTGAATCCTCAATCCTCAATCCTCAATCCTCAATCCTCAAACTTCAATCCTCAATACTCAATCCTCAATCCTCAATCCTCAATCCTCAATCCTCATTCTTCAATCCTCAATACCCAGTCCTCAATCTTCAACCCTCAATCCTCAATCCTCAATCCTCAATCCTCAGACCTCAATCATCAATACTCAACCCTCTGTCCTCGTCCTCAATCCACAACACTCAATCCTCGATCCTCAATCTTCAATCATCAATATTCAATCTTCAGTCCTCAATCCTCATTCCTCAACCCTCAATCTTCATTCCTCAATCCTCAGTCCTCAATACTCTACCATCAATGTTCAATCCTCAATCCTCAATCCTCATTCTACAATCCTCAATACCCAGTCCTCAATCTTCAATCCTCAATCCTCAATCCTCAATTCTCAATCCTCAATCCTCAATTCTCAGACCTCAGACATCAATACTCAGCCCTCAGTCCTCGTCCTCTATCCTCAACCCTCAATCCTCAATCCTCAGTCTTCAATCATCTATACTCAATCTTCAATCCTCTATCATCAATCCTCAATCCTCAATCCTCAATGCTCAATACTCAATCCTCAATCTTCAATCCTCAATACTCAATCTTCAATCCTCAATCCTCAATCCTCAATCCTCAATTCTCATTCTTCAATCCTCAATACCCAGTCCTCAATCTTCAATCCTCAATCCTCAATCTTCAATCCTCAATTCTCAACCCTCAATCCTCAATCCTCAGATCTCAAACATCAATACTCAACCCTCAGTCCTCGTCCTCAATCCACAACACTTAATCCTCGATCCTCAATCTACAATCATCAATATTCAATCTTCAATCCTCAACCCTCAATCCTCAATACTCAATCCTCAATCCTCAATGTTCAATCCTCAATACCCAATACTCAATCTTCAATCCTCAATCCTCAATCCTCAATCCTCAATCCTCAATCCTCAATCCTCAATCCTCAGTCCTCAAACCTCAATACCGAATCCTCAATCCTGAATCCTCAATGTTTAGCCCTCAGTCCTCAACAATCAGTTGTCAATCCTCAATCCTCAATAGAATATCCTGAATTCACAGGTTTCAATGCTCAATACTTGACCTGCAATCATCAAATCTCTATCCACAGGCATCAATTCTCATCACTCAACCCTCAACACACAGTCCCCAATCCTGAATCTTCAACCCTCAATCCTCAATCCTCAATCCTCAATCCTCAATCTTCAATCCTCAATACTCAATATTCAGTCCTCAATCCTCAATCCTCGCCCCTCAATCCTCAATCGTCAATGTCCAATCCTGAATACTCAATCTTCAATCCTCAACCCTCAATCCTCAATCCTCAATCCTCAATCCTCATTCTTCAATCCTCAATACCCAATCCTCAACCTTCAATCCTCAATCCTCGATCCTCATTCCTCAAACCTCAACCCTCAACCCTCAGTCCTCATCCTCACTTCTCAATTCTCAATCCTGAATCCTCAATCCTCAATCTTCAATCCTCAATAATCAATCTCCAATCCTAGATCCTCAATCCCCAATCTTCAATCCTTAATCCTCAATCCTCAATCCTCAATCCCCATTCTTCAATCCTCAATACACAGTCCTCAATCTTCAATCCTCAACCCTCAATCCTCAATTCTCAATCCTCAATCCTCAAATCTCAGACCTCAAACATCAGTACTCAACCCTCAGTCCTCGTCCTCAATCCACATCCCTCAATCCTCAATCCTCAGTCTTCAATCATCAGTATTCAGGCTTCAGTCCTCAATCCTCAATCGTCAATCCCCAATCCTCAATCGTCAATGTTCAATCCGCAATACCCAATCCTCAATCTTCAATACTCAATCCCCAATCCACAATCCTCAATCCTCAATCCTCAATCCTCAATCCTCAATCCTCAATCTTCAATCCTCAATCCTCAATCCTCACTCCTCAATACTCAACCAACAATCCTCAATTCCCAATACGCAATAGAATATCCTGAATTCTCAGGATTCAATACTCAAACCTCAATCATCAACCCTCAGCCCGAATCCTCCATCCTCAACCCTCAATGTTCAATCCGCAATACCCAATACTCAATCTTCAATACTCAATCCTCAATCCTCAATCCTCAATCCTCAATCCTCAGTCCTCAATCCTCAATCCTCAATCTTCAATCCTCAATCCTCAATCCTCAGTTCTCAATACTCAACCATCAATCCTCAATCCTCAACCTTCAACCCTCAATACTGAATCTTTAATCCTCAGTCCTCAATCCTCAATCCTTAATCCTGAACCCTCAATCCTCAATCCTCAATCCCCAATCCTCAATCCTCAATCTTCAGACCTCAATCATCAATACTCAACCCTCAGACCTCGTCCTCAATCCACAACCCTCAATCCTCGATCCTCAATCTTCAATCATCAATATTCAATCTTCAATTCTCAACACTCAACCCTCAATACTCAATCCTCAATCCTCAATGTACGAACCTCAATACCCAATCCTCAATCTTCAATACTCAATCATCAATCCTCAATATTCAATACTCAATCCTCAATCCTCAATACTCAACCATCAATCCTCAGCCCTCAAACCTCAATCCCGAATCCTCAATCCTAAATCCTCAATCTTCAGCCCTCAGTCCTCAAAAATCAACTATCAATCCTCCATCCTGAATAGAATATCCTCAATTTACAGTTTTCCATACTCAATCCCCATTCTTCAATCTTCAAATCTGAATCCACAAACATCAATTCTAATGACTCAACCATCAACACTCAGTCCTCACTCTTCAATCCTCAATCCTCAATCCTCAATCTTCAATCATCAATACTCAATCTTCAATCATCAATCCTCAATCCTCAATCCTCAATCCTCAATCTTCAATCCTCAATCCTCAATCCTCATACTTCAATCCTCAACACTCAACCCTCAATCTTCAATCCTCAATCCTCAATCCTCAATTCTCAATCCTCAATCCTCAATCTTCAGACCTCAATCATCAATACTCAACCCTCAGTCCTCGTCCTCAATCCACAACCCTCAATCCTCGATCCTCAATCTTCAATCATCAATATTCAATCTTCAATTCTCAACCCTCAACCCTCAATACTCAATCGTCAATCCTCAATGTACGAACCTCAATACCCAATCCTCAATCTTCAATACTCAATCCTCAATCCTCAATCCTCAATACTCAACTTTCAATCCTCAATTCCCAATACTCAATATATTATCCAGAATTTTCAGGATTCAATACTCAAACCTCAAACCTCAACCCTCAGCCCTCATCCCCCATCCTCAATCCTCAATCCTCAATCCTCAATCCTCAATCTTCAATCCTCAATACTCAATCTTCAATCCTCAATCCTCAATCCTCAATCCTCAATCCTCAATCCTCAATCCTCAATCCTCAATCCTCAATCCTCAATCTTGAATCCTCAATACTCAATCTTCAATCCTCAATCCCCAATCCTCAATCCTCAATCATCATTCTTCAATCCTCAATACCCAGTCCTCAATCTTCAATCCTCAATCCTAAATCCTCAATCCTCAATTCTCAATCCTCAATCCTCAATCCTCAGACCTCAAACATCAATACTCAACCCTCTGTCCTCGTCCTCAATCCACAACACTCAATCCTCAATCCTCAATCTTCAATCATCAATATTCAATCTTCTGTCCTGAATCCTCAATCCTCAATCCTCAATCTTCAATCCTCAATCCACAATCCTCATTCTTCGATCCTCAACACCCAATCCTCAATCTTCAATCCTCAATACTCAATCCTCAATTCTCAATCCTCAATCCTCAACCCTCAGACCTCAAACATCAATACTCAATCCTCAGTCCTCGTCCTCAATCCACAACCCTCAATCCTCGATCCTCAATCTTCAATCATCAATATTCAATCTTCAATCCTCAACCCTCAATCCTCAATACTCAATCCTCAATCCTCAATGTTCAATCCTCAATACCCAATCCTCAATCTTCAATCCTCAATCCTCAATCCTCAATACTCAATCCTCAATCCTCAGTCCTCAAACCTCAATCCTGAATCCTCAAACCTGAATCCTCAATGTTCAGCCCTCAGTCCACAACAACCAGTTGTCAATCCTCAATCCTCAATAGAATATCCTGAATTCACAGGTTTCAATGCTCAATACTTGACCTGCAATCCTCAAATCTCTATCCACAAGCATCAATTCTCATCACTCAACCCTCAATACTCAGTCCCCAATCCTGAATTTTCAATCCTCAATCCTCAATCCTCAATCCTCAATCCTCAATCTTCAATCCTCAATACTCAATATTCAGTCCTCAATCCTCAATCCTCGACCCTCAATCCTCAATCGTCAATCTCCAATCCTGAATACTCAATCTTCAATCCTAAACCCTCAATCCTCAATCCTCAATCCTCAATCCTCAATCCTCAGTCCTCAAACATCAATACTCAACCCTCAGTCCTCGTCCTCAATACACAACCCTCAATCCTCAATCCTGAATCTTCAATCATCAATAATCAATCCTCAGTCCCCAATCCTGAATCTTCAATCCTCAATCCTCAATCCTCAATCCTCAATCCTCAACCTTCAATCCTCAATAATCAATATTCAGTCCTCAATCCTCAATCCTCGACCCTCAATCCTCAATCGTCAATCTCCAATCCTGAATACTCAATCTTCAATCCTCAACCCTCAATCCTCAATCTTCAATACTCAATCCTCAATCCTCAATCTTCAATCCTCAATACTCAATCTTCAGTCCTCAATCCTCAATCCTCAATCCTCAATCTTCAATCCTCAATCCACAATCCTCATTCTTCGATCCTCAACACCCAATCCTCAATCTTCAATCCTCAATACTCAATCCTCAATTCTCAATCCTCAATCCTCAATCCTCAGACCTCAAACATCAATACTCAATCATCAGTCCTCGTCCTCAATCCACAACACTCAATCCTCGATCCTCAATCTTCAATCATCAATATTCAATCTTCAATCCTCAACCCTCAATCCTCAATACTCAATCCTCAATCCTCAATGTTCAATCCTCAATACCCAATCCTCAATCTTCAATCCTCAATCCTCAATCCTCAATCCTGAATCCTCAATCCGCAATCTTCAGTCCTCAAACCTCAATCCTGAATCCTCAATCCTGAATCCTCAACGTTCAGCCCTCAGTCCTCAACAATCAGTTGTCAATCCTCAGTCCTCAATAGAATATCCTCAATTCACAGGTTTCAATACTCAACACTCAACCTGCAATCTTCAAATCTCTATCCACAAACATCAATTCTCATCACTCAACCCTCAACACTCAGTCCCCAATCCTGAATCTTCAATCCTCAATCCTCAGTCCTCAATCCTCAATCCTCAATCTTCAATCCTCAATACCCAATCTTCAATCCTCAATCCTCAATCCTCAACCCTCAACCCTCAATCGTCAACCTCCAATCCTGAATACTCAATATTCAATCCTCAACCCTCAACCATCAATACTCAATTCTCAATACTCAATAGAATATCCTGAATTCTCATGGTTCAATACTCAATCCACAATATTCTGTAATCAAATCTCAATCCTCAAACATCAATTCTCAACACTCAATCCTCAACACTCAGTCCTCTCTCTTCAATCCTCCATCCTCAACTCTGAATCCTCAAGCGTCAATACTCAATCGTCAATCCTCAACCCTCAATCCTCAGCCCTCAAACCTCAATCCCGAATCCTCAATCCTAAATCCTCAGTCTTCAGCCCTCAATCCTCAAAAATCAACTATCAATCCTCTATCCTGAATAGAATATCCTCAATTTACAGTTTTCCATACTCAATCCCCATTCTTCAATCTTCAAATCTGAATCCACAAACATCAATTCTAATCACTCAAGCATCAACACTCAGTCCTCAATCTTCAATCCTCAATACGCAATCCTCAATCCTCAATCGTCAAACCTCAATACTCAATCTTAAATCATCAATCCTCAATCCTCATTCCTCAATCTTCAATCCTCAATCCTCAATCCTCATTCTTCAACCCTCAACACCCAATACTCAATCTTCAATCCTCAATCCTAAATCCTCAATTCTCAACCCTCAATCCTCAATCCTCAGACCTCAAACATCAATACTCAACCCTCAGTCCTCGTCCTCAATCCACAACCCTTAATCCTCGATCCTCAATCTTCAATCATCAATATTCAATCTTCAATCCTCAACCCTCAATCCTCAATACTCAATCCTCAATCCTCAATGTTCAATCCTCAATACCCAATCCTCAATCTTCAATCCTCAATCCTCAATCCTCAATCCTCAATCCTCAATCCTCAATCCTCAGTCCTCAAACCTCAATCCCGAATCCTCAATCCTGAATCCTCAATGTTTAGCCCTCAGTCCACAACAACCAGTTGTCAATCCTCAATCCTCAATAGAATATCCTGAATTCACAGGGTTCAATGCTCAATACTTGACCTGCAATCTTCAAATCTCTATCCCCAAGCATCAATTCTCATCACTCAACTCTCAACACTCAGTCCCCAATCCTGAATCTTCAACCCTCAATCCTCAATCCTCAATCCTCAATCCTCAATCTTCAATCCTCAATACTCAATATTCAGTCCTCAATCCTCAATCCTCGACCGTCAATCCTCAATCGTCAATCTCCAATCCTGAATACTCAATCTTCAATCCTCAACCCTCAACCCTCGATCCTCAATCCTCAATTCTCAATCCTCAATCCTCAATCTTCAGACCTCAGACATCAATACTCAACCCTCAGTCCTCGTCCTCAATCCACAACCCTCAATCCTCGATCCTCAATCTTCCATCATCAATATTCAATCTTCAATCCTCAACCCTCAACACTCAATACTCAATCCTCAATCCTCAATGTACGATCCTCAATACCCAATCCTCAATCTTCAATCCTCAATCCTCAATCCTCAATCCTCAATCCTCAATCCTCTATCCTCAGGCCTCAAACCTCAATCCTGAATCTTCAATCTTCAGCCATCAGTCCTCAAAAATCAACTATCAATCCCCTATGCTGAATAGAGTATCCTCAATTTACAGTTTTCCATACTCAATCCCCATTCTTCAATCTTCAATTCTGAATCCACAAACATCAATTCTAATCACTCAACCATCAACACTCAGTCCTCAATCTTCAATCCTCAATCCTCAATCCTCAATTCTCAATCCACAATCCTCAATCCTCGGACCCCAAACATCAATACTCCATCCTCAGTCCTCGTCCTCAATCCACAACCCTCAATCCTCAATCCTCAATCTTCAATCATCAATATTCAATATTCAGTCCTCAATCCTCAATCCTCAATCCTCAATCCTCAATCCTCAACCCTCAATGTTCAATCCGCAATACCCAATCCTCAATCTTCAATACTCAATCCTCAATCCTCAATCCTCAATCCTCAATCCTCAATCCTCAATCCTCAATCCTCAATCCTCAATCCTCAATCTTCAATCCTCAATCCTCAATCCTCAGTCCTCAATACTCAACCATCAATCCTCAATCCTCAATCTTCAACCCTCAATACTGAATCTTTAATCCTCAATCCTCAATCCTCAATCCTTAATCCTGAACCCTCAATCCTCAATCCTCAATCCTCATTCTTCAATCCTGAATAACCAATCCTCAATCATCAATCCTCAATCCTCAATCCTCAATCCTCAATCCTCAATTGCCAATCCTCAATCCTCAATCCTCAGTCCTCAATACTCAACCATCAATCCTCAATCCTCAATCTTCAACCCTCAATACTGAATCTTTAATCCTCAATGCTCAATCCTCAATCCTTAATCCTGAACCCTCAATCCTCAATCCTCAATCCTCAATCCTCAAACTTCAATCCTCAATCCTCAATCCTCAATCTTCAATCCTCAATCCTCAATCCTCACTCCTCAATACTCAACCAACAATCCTCTATTCCCAATACGGAATAGAATGTCCTGAATTCTCAGGATTCAATACTCAAACCTCAATCCTCAACCCTCAGCCCTCATCCTCCATCCTCAACCCTCAATGTTCAATCCGCAATACCCAAACTTCAATCCTCAATACTCAGTCTTCAATCCTCAATCCTCAATCCTCAATCCTCAATCCTCAATCTTGAATCCTCAATCCTCAATCCTCATTCTCCAATCCTCAACACTCAACCCTCAATCTTCAATCCTCAATCCTCAATCCTCAATTCTCAATCCTCAATCCTCAATCTTCAGACCTCAATCATCAATACTCAACCCTCAGTCCTCGTCCTCAATCCACAACCCTCAATCCTCGATCCTCAATCTTCAATCATCAATATTCAATCTTCAATTCTCAACCCTCAACCCTCAATACTCAATCCTCAATCCTCAATGTACGAACCTCAATACCCAATCCTCAATCTTCAATACTCAATCCTCAATCCTCAATCCTCAATACTCAACCATCAATCCTCAATTCCCAATACTCAATAGATTATCCTGAATTTTCAGGATTCAATACTCAAACCTCAAACCTCAACCCTCAGCCCTCATCCTCCATCCTCAATCCTCAATCCTCAATCCTCAATCCTCAATCCTCAATCCTCAATCTTCAATCCTCAATACTCAATCTTCAATCCTCAATCCTCAATCCTCAATCCTCAATCCTCAATCCTCAATCCTCAATCCTCAATCCTCAATCCTCAATCTTGAATCCTCAATACTCAATCCTCAATCCTCAATCCTCAATCCTCAATCCTCAATCCTCATTCTTCAATCCTCAATACCCAGTCCTCAATCTTCAATCCTCAATCCTCAATCCTCAATCCTCAATTCTCAATCCTCAATCCTCAATCCTCAGACCTCAAACATCAATACTCAACCCTCTGTCCTCGTCCTCAATCCACAACACTCAATCCTCAATCCTCAATCTTCAATCATCAATATTCAATCTTCAGTCCTCAATCCTCAATCCTCAATCCTCAATCTTCAATCCTCAATCCACAATCCTCATTCTTCGATCCTCAACTCCCAATCCTCAATCTTCAATCCTCAATACTCAATCCTCAATTCTCAATCCTCAATCCTCAACCCTCAGACCTCAAACATCAATACTCAATCCTCAGTCCTCGTCCTCGATCCACAACCCTCAATCCTCGATACTCAATCTTCAATCATCAATATTCAATCTTCAATCCTCAACCCTCAATCCTCAATACTCAATCCTCAATCCTCAATGTTCAATCTTCAATACCCAATCCTCAGTCTTCAATCCTCAATCCTCAATCCTCAATCCTCAATACTCAATCCTCAATCCTCAGTCCTCAAACCTCAATCCTGAATCCTCAAACCTGAATCCTCAATGTTCAGCCCTCAGTCCACAACAACCAGTTGTCAATCCTCAATCCTCAATAGAATATCCTGAATTCACAGGTTTCAATGCTCAATACTTGACCTGCAATCTTCAAATCTCTATCCACAAGCATCAATTCTCATCACTCAACCCTCAACACTCAGTCCCCAATCCTGAATCTTCAATCCTCAATCCTCAATCCTCAATCCTCAATCCTCAATCTTCAATCCTCAATACTCAATATTCAGTCCTCAATCCTCAATCCTCGACCCTCAATCCTCAATCGTCAATCTCCAATCCTGAATACTCAATCTTCAATCCTCAACCCTCAATCCTCGATCCTCAATCCTCAATCCTCAATCCTCAATCCTCAATCATCAATATTCAACACTCAACCCTCAACCATCAATCCTCAATTCTCAATACTCAATAGAATATCCTGAATTCTCATGGTTCAATACTCAATCCACAATATTCTATAATCAAATCTCAATCCTCAAACATCAATTCTCAACATTCAATCCTCAACACTCAGTCCACTATCTTCAATCCTCCATCCTCAACTCTCAATCCTCAAGCGTCAGTACTCAATCCTCTATCCTCAACCCTCAATCCTCAGCCCTCAAACCTCAATCCCGAATCCTCAATCCTAAATCCTCAATCTTCAGCACTCAGTCCTCAAAAATCAACTATTAATCCTCTATACTGAATAGAATATCCTCAATTATCAGTTTTCCATACTCAATCCCCATTCTTCAATCATCAAATCTGAATCCACAAGCATCAATTCTAATGACTGAACCATCAACACTCAGTCCTCAATCCTCAATCCTCAATCCTCAATCTTCAATCCTCAATCCACAATCCTCATTCTTCGATCCTCAACACCCAATCCTCAATCTTCAATCCTCAATACTCAATCCTCAATTCTCAATCCTCAATCCTCAACCCTCAGACCTCAAACATCAATACTCAATCCTCAGTCCTCGTCCTCAATCCACAACCCTCAATCCTCGATACTCAATCTTCAATCATCAATATTCAATCTTCAATCCTCAACCCTCAATCCTCAATACTCAATCCTCAATCCTCAATGTTCAATCTTCAATACCCAATCCTCAGTCTTCAATCCTCAATCCTCAATCCTCAATCCTCAATACTCAATCCTCAATCCTCAGTCCTCAAACCTCAATCCTGAATCCTCAAACCTGAATCCTCAACGTTCAGCCCTCAGTCCTCAACAATCAGATGTCAATCCTCAATCCTCAATAGAATATCCTCAATTCACAGGTTTCAATACTCAACACTCAACCTGCAATCTTCAAATCTCTATCCACAAACATCAATTCTCATCACTCAACCCTCAACACTCAGTCCCCAATCCTGAATCTTCAATCCTCAATCCTCAGTCCTCAATCCTCAATCCTCAATCTTCAATCCTCAATACTCAATCTTCAATCCTCAATACTCAATCCTCAACCCTCAACCCTCAATCGTCAACCTGCAATCCTGAATACTCAATCTTCAATCCTCAACCCTCAATCCTCAATCCTCAATGCTCAATCCTCATTCTTCAATCCTCAATACCCAATCCTCAATCTTCAATCCCCAATCCTCAATCCTCAATTTTCAATCCTCAATCCTCAGTACTCAGTCCTCAAACCTCAATCCTCAACACACAGGCCTCATCCTCAATCCTCAATCCTCAATGCTCAATCCTCAATCCTCAATACTCAATGTTCAATCCTCAATACCCAATCCTCAATCTTCAATCCTCAATCCTGAATCCTCAATCCTCAATCCTCAATCCTCAATCCTCAGTCCTCAAACCACAATCCTGAATCCTCAATCCTGAATCCTCAACCTTCAGCCCTCAGTCCTCAACAATCACTTGTCAATCCACAACCCTCAATAGAACATCCTCAGTACAGAGCTTTCCATACGCACTACTCAGTATGCAATCTTCAAATCTCTATCCGCAAACATCAATTCTCATCACTCAACCCTCAACACTCAGTCCCCAATCCTCAATCTTTAATTCTCAATCCTCAATCCTCAATCCTCAATCCTCAATCTTCAATCCTCAATACTAAATCTTCAATCCTCAATCCTCAATACTCAATCCTCAATCTTCAATCCTCAACCCTCAATCCTGAATCCTCAATCCTCATTCTTCAATCCTCAGTATCCAATCCTCAATCTTCAATCCTCAATCCTCAATCCTCAATTCTCAATATTCAATCCTTAGTCCTGAGTCCTCAAACCTCAATCCTAATCCTTCAATCCTCAATACCCAATCCTCAATCTTCAATCCTCAATCCTCAATCCTCAATTCTCAATCCTCAATCCTCAATCCTCGGACCCCAAACATCAATACTCAGTCCTCAGTCGTCGTCCTCAATCCACAACCCCCAATCCTCAATCCTCAATCTTCAATCATCAATATTCAATCTTCAGTCCTCAATCCTCAATCCTCAATCCTCAATCCACAATGTTCAATCCGCAATACCCAATCCTCAATCTTCAATACTCAATCCTCAATCCACAATCCTCAATCCTCAATCCTCAATCCTCAATCCTCAATCCTCAATCTTCAATCCTCAATCCTCAATACTCACTCCTCAATACTCAACCAACAATCCTCAATTCCCAATACGCAATAGAATATCCTGAATTCTCAGGATTCAATACTCAAACCTCAATCATCAACCCTCAGCCCGAATCCTCCATCCTCAACCCTCAATGTTCAATCCGCAATACCCAATCATCAATCTTCAATACTCAATCCTCAATCCTCAATCCTCAATCCTCAATCCTCAATCCTCAATCCTCAATCCTCAATCCTCAATCTTCAATCCTCAATCCTCAATCCTCAGTCCTCAATACTCAACCATCAATCCTCAATCCTCAATCTTCAACCCTCAATACTGAATCTTTAATCCTCAATGCTCAATCCTCAATCCTTAATCCTGAACCCTCAATCCTCAATCCTCAATCCTCAATCTTCAGACCTCAATCATCAATACTCAACCCTCAGTCCTCGTCCTCAATCCACAACCCTCAATCCTCGATCCTCAATCTTCAATCATCAATATTCAATCTTCAATTCTCAACCCTCAACCCTCAATACTCAATCCTCAATCCTCAATGTACGAACCTCAATACCCAATCCTCAATCTTCAATACTCAATCCTCAATCCTCAATCCTCAATCCTCAATCTTCAATCCTCAATCCTCAATCCTCACTCCTCAATACTCAACCAACAATCCTCAATTCCCAATACGGAATAGAATGTCCTGAATTCTCAGGATTCAATACTCAAACCTCAATCCTCAACCCTCAGCCCTCATCCTCCATCCTCAACCCTCAATGTTCAATCCGCAATACCCAATCTTCAATCCTCAATACTCAGTCTTCAATCCTCAATCCTCAATCCTCAATCCTCAATCCTCAATCTTCAATCCTCAATCCTCAATCCTCATTCTCCAATCCTCAACACTCAACCCTCAATCTTCAATCCTCAATCCTCAATCCTCAATTCTCAATCCTCAATCTTCAATCCTCAATCCTCAATCCTCAATCCTCAATTCTCAATCCTCAATCCTCAATCCTCAGACCTCAAACATCAATACTCAACCCTCTGTCCTCGTCCTCAATCCACAACACTCAATCCTCAATCCTCAATCTTCAATCATCAATATTCAATCTTCAGTCCTCAATCCTCAATCCTCAATCCTCAATCTTCAATCCTCAATCCACAATCCTCATTCTTCGATCCTCAACACCCAATCCTCAATCTTCAATCCTCAATACTCAATCCTCAATTCTCAATCCTCAATCCTCAACCCTCAGACCTCAAACATCAATACTCAATCCTCAGTCCTCGTCCTCAATCCACAACCCTCAATCCTCGATACTCAATCTTCAATCATCAATATTCAATCTTCAATCCTCAACCCTCAATCCTCAATACTCAATCCTCAATCCTCAATGTTCAATCTTCAATACCCAATCCTCAGTCTTCAATCATCAATCCTCAATCCTCAATCCTCAATACTCAATCCTCAATCCTCAGTCCTCAAACCTCAATCCTGAATCCTCAAACCTGAATCCTCAATGTTCAGCCCTCAGTCCACAACAACCAGTTGTCAATCCTCAATCCTCAATAGAATATCCTGAATTCACAGGTTTCAATGCTCAATACTTGACCTGCAATCTTCAAACCTCTATCCACAAGCATCAATTCTCATCACTCAACCCTCAACACTCAGTCCCCAATCCTGAATCTTCAATCCTCAATCCTCAATCCTCAATCCTCAATCCTCAATCTTCAATCCTCAATACTCAATATTCAGTCCTCAATCCTCAATCCTCGACCCTCAATCCTCAATCGTCAATCTCCAATCCTGAATACTCAATCTTCAATCCTCAACCCTCAATCCTCGATCCTCAATCCTCAATCCTCAATCCTCAATCCTCAATCATCAATATTCAACACTCAACCCTCAACCATCAATCCTCAATTCTCAATACTCAATAGAATATCCTGAATTCTCATGGTTCAATACTCAATCCACAATATTCTATAATCAAATCTCAATCCTCAAACATCAATTCTCAACATTCAATCCTCAACACTCAGTCCACTATCTTCAATCCTCCATCCTCAACTCTCAATCCTCAAGCGTCAGTACTCAATCCTCTATCCTCAACCCTCAATCCTCAGCCCTCAAACCTCAATCCCGAATCCTCAATCCTAAATCCTCAATCTTCAGCACTCAGTCCTCAAAAATCAACTATTAATCCTCTATCCTGAATAGAATATCCTCAATTATCAGTTTTCCATACTCAATCCCCATTCTTCAATCATCAAATCTGAATCCACAAGCATCAATTCTAATGACTGAACCATCAACACTCAGTCCTCAATCTTCAATCCTCAATCCTCAATCCTCAATCTTCAATCATCAATACTCAATCTTCAATCATCAATCCTCAATCCTCAATCCTCAATCCTCAATCTTCAATCCTCAATCCTCAATCCTCATACTTCAATCCTCAACACTCAACCCTCAATCTTCAATCCTCAATCCTCAATCCTCAATTCTCAATCCTCAATCCTCAATCTTCAGACCTCAATCATCAATACTCAACCCTCAGTCCTCGTCCTCAATCCACAACCCTCAATCCTCGATCCTCGATCTTCAATCATCAATATTCAATCTTCAATTCTCAACCCTCAACCCTCAATACTCAATCCTCAATCCTCAATGTACGAACCTCAATACCCAATCCTCAATCTTCAATACTCAATCATCAATCCTCAATCCTCAATCGTCATTCTTCAATCCACAATACCCAATCTTCAATCTTCAATCTTCAATCCTCAATCATCAATTCTCAATCCTTAACCCTCAATCCTCAGACCTCAAACATCAATACTCAACCCTCAGTCCTCGTCCTCAAAACACAACACTCAATCCTCGATCCTCAATCCTCAATCCTCAATCCTCAATCTTCAATCCTCAATCCTCAATCCTCAGTCCTCAATACACAACGATCAATCCTCAATCCTCAATCTTCAACCCTCAATACTGAATCTTTAATCCTCAATCCTCAATCCTCAATCCTTAACCCTGAATCCTCAATCCTCAATCCTCAATCCTCATTCTTCAATCCTGAGTACCCAATCCTCAATCATCAATCCTCAATCCTCAATCCTCAATCCTCAATTGTCAATCCTCAATCCTCAGTCCTCAGTCCTCAAACCACAATCCTCAATCCTCAGCCCTCATCCTCAATCCTCAATCCTCAATCCTCAGCCCTCCGTCCTCAAACCTCAGTCCTCAGCCCTCAGACCTCGTCCTCAATCCTCAATCCTCAATCCTCAATCCTCAAACTTCAATCCTCAATACTCAATCCTCAATCCTCAATCTTCAATCCTCAATCCTCAATCCTCAGTCCTCAATACACAACGATCAATCCTCAATCCTCAATCTTCAACCCTCAATACTGAATCTTTAATCCTCAATCCTCAATCCTCAATCCTTAACCCTGAATCCTCAATCCTCAATCCTCAATCCTCATTCTTCAATCCTGAGTACCCAATCCTCAATCATCAATCCTCAATCCTCAATCCTCAATCCTCAATTGTCAATCCTCAATCCTCAGTCCTCAGTCCTCAAACCACAATCCTCAATCCTCAGCCCTCATCCTCAATCCTCAATCCTCAATCCTCAGCCCTCCTTCCTCAAACCTCAGTCCTCAGCCCTCAGACCTCATCCTCAATCCTCAATCCTCAATCCTCAATCCTCAAACTTCAATCCTCAATACTCAATCCTCAATCCTCAATGTTCAATCCTCAATACCCAATCCTCAATCTTCAATCCTCAATCCTCAATCCTCAATCCTCAATCCTCAATCCTCAATCCGCAATCTTCAGTCCTCAAACCTCAATCCTGAATCCTCAACCCTGAATCCTCAACGTTCAGCCCTCAGTCCTCAACAATCAGTTGTCAATCCTCAATCCTCAATAGAATATCCTCAATTCACAGGTTTCAATACTCAACACTCAACCTGCAATCTTCAAATCTCTATCCACAAACATCAATTCCCATCACTGAACCCTCAACACTCAGTCCCCAATCCTGAACCTTCAATCCTCAATCCTCAGTCCTCAATCCTCAATCCTCAGTCTTCAATCCTCAATACTCAATCTTCGATCCTCAATACTCAATCCTCAACCCTCAACCCTCAATCGTCAACCTCCAATCCTGAATACTCAATCTTCAATCCTCAACCCTCAATCCTCAATCCTCAATCCTCAATCCTCATTCTTCAATCCTCAATACCCAATCCTCAATCTTCAATCCTCAATCCTCAATCCTCAATTTTCAATCCCCAATCCTCAGTCCTCAGTCCTCAAACCTCAATCCTCAACACTCAGGCCTCATCCTCAATCCTCAATCCTCAATGCTCAATCCTCAATCCTCAATACTCAATGTTCAATCCTCAACACCCAATCCTCAATCTTCAATCCTCAATCCTGAATCCTCAATCCTCAATCCTCAATCCTCAATCCTCAGTCCTCAAACCACAATCCTGAATCCTCAATCCTGAATCCTCAATCTTCAGCCCTCAGTCCTCAACAATCACTTGTCAATCCACAACCCTCAATAGAACATCCTCAGTACAGAGCTTTCCATACGCACTACTCAGTATGCAATCTTCAAATCTCTATCCGCAAACATCAATTCTCATCACTCAACCCTCAACACTCAGTCCCCAATCCTCAATCTTCCATTCTCAATCCTCAATCCTCAATCCTCAGTCCTCAATCCTCAATCCTCAATCTTCAATCCACAATACTCAATCTTCAATCCTCAATCCTCAATCCTCAACCCTCAACACTCAATCGTCAACCTCCAATCCTGAATACTCAATCTTCAATACTCAACCCTCAATCCTCAATCCTCAATCCTCAATCCTCATTCTTCAATCCTCAATACCCAATCCTCAATCTTCAATCCTCAATCCTCAATCCACAATTTTCAATCCTCAATCCTCAGTCCTCAGTCCTCAAACCTCAATCCTCAACACTCAGGCCTCATCCTCAATCCTCAATCCTCAAAGCTCAATCTTCAATCCTCTGTCCCAGATACTCAATCTTCAATTCTCAATCCTCAATACTCAATCCTCGATCTTCAATCCTCAATCCTCAATCCTCAATCCTCAATCGTCATTCTTCAATCCACAATACCCAATCTTCAATCTTCAGTCCTCAATCATCAATCATCAATTCTCAATCCTTAACCCTCAATCCTCAGACCTCAAACATCAATACTCAACCCTCAGTCCTCGTCCTCAAAACACAACACTCAATCCTCGATCCTTAATCCTCAATCCTCAATCCTCAATCTTCAATCCTCAATCCTCAATCCTCAGTCCTCAATACACAACGATCAATCCTCAATCCTCAATCCTCAATCCTTAACCCTGAATCCTCAATCATCAATCCTCAATCCTCAATCCTCAATCCTCAATCCTCAATTGTCAATCCTCAATCCTCAGTCCTCAGTCCTCAAACCACAATCCTCAATCCTCAGCCCTCATCCTCAATCCTCAATCCTCAATCCTCAGCCCTCCGTCCTCAAACCTCAGTCCTCAGCCCTCAGACCTCATCCTCAATCCTCAATCCTCAATCCTCAATCCTCAAACTTCAATCCTCAATACTCAATCTTCAATCCTCAATCCTCAATCCTCAGTCATCAATCCTCAATCTTCAATTCTCAATCGTCAATCCCCACTCCTCAATCCTCAACACCCAATCCTCAATCTTCAATCCTCAATCCTCAATCCTCAATTCTCAATCCTCAATCCTCAATCCTCAGACCTCAACCATCAATACTCAACCCTCAGTCCTCGTCCTCAATACACAACCCTCAATCCTCGATCCTCAATCTTCAATCATCAATAATCAATCTTCAATTCTCAACCCTCAATCCTCAATACTCAATCCTCAATCCTCAATCTTCAACCCTCAATACTGAATCTTTAATCCTCAATCCTCAATCCTCAATCCTTAATCCTGAATCCTCAATCCTCAATCCTCAATCCTCATTCTTCAATCCTGAATACCCAATCCTCAATCATCAATCCTCAATCCTCAATCCTCAATCCTCAATCCTCAATTGTCAATCCTCAATCCTCAGTCCTCAGACCTCAAACCACAATCCTCAATCCTCAGCCCTCATCCTCAATCCTCAATCCTCAATCCTCAGCCCTCCGTCCTCAAACCTCAGTCCTCAATCCTCAATCCTCAATCCTCAATCCTCAATCCTCAAACTTCAATCCTCAATACTCAATCTTCAATCCTCAATCCTCAATCCTCAGTCATCAATCCTCAATCTTCAATTCTCAATCGTCAATCCCCACTCCTCAATCCTCAACACCCAATCCTCAATCTTCAATCCTCAATCCTCAATCCTCAATTCTCAATCCTCAATCCTCAATCCTCAGACCTCAAACATCAATACTTAACCCTCAGTCCTCGTCCTCAATACACAACCCTCAATCCTCGATCCTCAATCTTCAATCATCAATAATCAATCTTCAATTCTCAACCCTCAATCCTCAATACTCAATCCTCAATCCTCAATGTTCAATCCTCAATACCCAATCCTCAATCTTCAATCCTCAATCCTCAATCCTCAATCCTCAATCCTCAATCCGCAATCTTCAGTCCTCAAACCTCAATCCTGAATCCTCAACCCTGAATCCTCAACGTTCAGCCCTCAGTCCTCAACAATCAGTTGTCAATCCTCAATCCTCAATAGAATATCCTCAATTCACAGGTTTCAATACTCAACACTCAACCTGCAAACTTCAAATCTCTATCCACAAACATCAATTCTCATCACTCAACCCTCAACACTCAGTCCCCAATCCTGAATCTTCAATCCTCAATCCTCAGTCCTCAATCCTCAATCATCAATCTTCAATCCTCAATACTCAATCTTCGATGCTCAATACTCAATTCTCAACCCTCAACCCTCAATCGTCAACCTCCAATCCTGAATACTCAATCTTCAATCCTCAACCCTCCATCCTCAATCCTCAATCCTCAATCCTCATTCTTCAATCCTCAATACCCAATCCTCAATCTTCAATCCTCAATCCTCAATCCTCAATTTTCAATCCTCAATCCTCAGTCCTCAGTCCTCAAACCTCAATCCTCAACACTCAGGCCTCATCCTCAATCCTCAATCCTCAATGCTCAATCCTCAATCCTCAATACTCAATGTTCAATCCTCAATACCCAATCCTCAATCTTCAATCCTCAATCCTGAATCCTCAATCCTCAATCCTCAATCCTCAATCCTCAGTCCTCAAACCACAATCCTGAATCCTCAATCCTGAATCCTCAATCTTCAGCCCTCAGTCCTCAACAATCACTTGTCAATCCACAACCCTCAATAGAACATCCTCAGTACAGAGCTTTCCATACGCACTACTCAGTATGCAATCTTCAAATCTCTATCTGCAAACATCAATTCTCATCACTCAACCCTCAACACTCAGTCCCCAATCCTCAATCTTCCATTCTCAATCCTCAATCCTCAATCCTCAATCCTCAAACCTCAATCCTCAATCCTCAATCTTCAATCCTCAATCCTCAATCCTCAGTCCTCAATCCTCATTCTTCAATCCTCAGTACCCAATCCTCAATCTTCAATCCTCAATCCTCAATCCTCAATACTCAATCCTCAATCCTCAGTCCTCAGTCCTCAATCCTCAATCCTCATTCTTCAATCCTTAATACCCAATCCTCAATCTTCAATCCTCAATCCTCAATCCTCAATTTTCAATCCTCAATCCTCAGTCCTCAGTCCTCAAACCTCAATCCTCAACACTCAGGCCTCATCCTCAATCCTCAATCCTCAATGCTCAATCCTCAACCCTTAATCCTCAATCTTCAGTCCTCAGTCCCCAGCCCTCAATCTTCAATCCTCAATGCTCCATCCTCAATCCTCAATCCTCAGTCCTCAGACCTCAATCCTCAATACTCAAACCTCAATCCTCAATCCTCGATCTTCAATCCTCAATCCTCAATCCTCAATACCCAATCCTCAATCTTCAATCCTCAATCCTCAATCCTCAATTCTCAATCCTCAATCCTCAATCCTCAGACCTCAAACCTCAATCCCGAATCCTCAATCCTAAATCCTCAGTCTTCAGCCCTCAGTCCTCAAAAATCAACTATCAATCCTCTATCCTGAATAGAATATCCTCAATTTACAGTTTTCCATACTCAATCCCCATTCTTCAATCTTCAAATCTGAATCCACAAACATCAATTCTAATCACTCAACCATCAACACTCAGTCCTCAATCTTCAATCCTCAGTCCTCAATCCTCAATCTTCAATCCTCAATACTCAATCTTCAGTCCTCAGTCCTCAATCCTCAACCCTCAATCTTCAATCCTCAATCCTCAATCCTCATTCTTCGATCCTCAACACCCAATCCTCAATCTTCAATCCTCAATACTCAATCCTCAATTCTCAATCCTCAATCCTCAATCCTCAGACCTCAAATATCAATACTCAACCCTCAGGCCTCGTCCTCAATCCACAACACTCAATCCTCGATCCTCAATCTTCAATCATCAATATTCAACCTTCATTCCTCAACACTCAATCCTCAATACTCAATCCTCAATGCTCAATGTTCAATCCTCAATACCCAATCCTCAATCTTCAATCCTCAATCCTCAATCCTCAATCCTCAATCCTCAATCCTCAATCCTCAATCCTCAATCCTCAGTCCTCAAACCTCAATCCTGAATCCTCAATCCTGAATCCTCAATGTTCAGCCCTCAGTCCTCAACAATCAGTTGTCAATCCTCAATCCACAATAGAATATCCTCAATTCACAGGTTTCATTGCTCAATACTCGGCCTGCAATCTTCAAATCTCTATCCACAAGTATCAATTCTCATCACTCAACACTCAACACTCAGTCCCCAATCCTGAATCTTCAATCCTCAATCCTCAATCCTCAATCCTCAGTCCTCAATACTCAATCTTCGATCCTCAATACTCAATCCTCAACCCTCAACCCTCAATCGTCAACCTCCAATCCTGAATACTCAATCTTCAATCCTCAACCCTCAATCCTCAATCCTCAATCCTCAATCCTCATTCTTCAATCCTCAATACCCAATCCTCAATCTTCAATCCTCAATCCTCAATCCTCAATTTTCAAACCCCAATCCTCAGTCCTCAGTCCTCAAACCTCAATCCTCAACACTCAGGCCTCATCCTCAATCCTCAATCCTCAATGCTCAATCCTCAATCCTCAATACTCAATGTTCAATCCTCAACACCCAATCCTCAATCTTCAAACCTCAATCCTGAATCCTCAATCCTCAATCCTCAATCCTCAATCCTCAGTCCTCAAACCACAATCCTGAATCCTCAATCCTGAATCCTCAATCTTCAGCCCTCAGTCCTCAACAATCACTTGTCAATCCACAACCCTCAATAGAACATCCTCAGTACAGAGCTTTCCATACGCACTACTCAGTATGCAATCTTCAAATCTCTATCCGCAAACATCAATTCTCATCACTCAACCCTCAACACTCAGTCCCCAATCCTCAATCTTCCATTCTCAATCCTCAATCCTCAATCCTCAGTCCTCAATCCTCAATCCTCAATCTTCAATCCACAATACTCAATCTTCAATCCTCAATCCTCAATCCTCAACCCTCAACACTCAATCGTCAACCTCCAATCCTGAATACTCAATCTTCAATACTCAACCCTCAATCCTCAATCCTCAATCCTCAATCCTCATTCTTCAATCCTCAATACCCAATCCTCAATCTTCAATCCTCAATCCTCAATCCACAATTTTCAATCCTCAATCCTCAGTCCTCAGTCCTCAAACCTCAATCCTCAACACTCAGGCCTCATCCTCAATCCTCAATCCTCAAAGCTCAATCTTCAATCCTCTGTCCCAGATACTCAATCTTCAATTCTCAATCCTCAATACTCAATCCTCGATCTTCAATCCTCAATCCTCAATCCTCAATCCTCAATCGTCATTCTTCAATCCACAATACCCAATCTTCAATCTTCAGTCCTCAATCATCAATCATCAATTCTCAATCCTTAACCCTCAATCCTCAGACCTCAAACATCAATGCTCAACCCTCAGTCCTCGTCCTCAAAACACAACACTCAATCCTCGATCCTTAATCCTCAATCCTCAATCCTCAATCTTCAATCCTCAATCCTCAATCCTCAGTCCTCAATACACAACGATCAATCCTCAATCCTCAATCCTCAATCCTTAACCCTGAATCCTCAATCATCAATCCTCAATCCTCAATCCTCAATCCTCAATCCTCAATTGTCAATCCTCAATCCTCAGTCCTCAGTCCTCAAACCACAATCCTCAATCCTCAGCCCTCATCCTCAATCCTCAATCCTCAATCCTCAGCCCTCCGTCCTCAAACCTCAGTCCTCAGCCCTCAGACCTCATCCTCAATCCTCAATCCTCAATCCTCAATCCTCAAACTTCAATCCTCAATACTCAATCTTCAATCCTCAATCCTCAATCCTCAGTCATCAATCCTCAATCTTCAATTCTCAATCGTCAATCCCCACTCCTCAATCCTCAACACCCAATCCTCAATCTTCAATCCTCAATCCTCAATCCTCAATTCTCAATCCTCAATCCTCAATCCTCAGACCTCAACCATCAATACTCAACCCTCAGTCCTCGTCCTCAATACACAACCCTCAATCCTCGATCCTCAATCTTCAATCATCAATAATCAATCTTCAATTCTCAACCCTCAATCCTCAATACTCAATCCTCAATCCTCAATCTTCAACCCTCAATACTGAATCTTTAATCCTCAATCCTCAATCCTCAATCCTTAATCCTGAATCCTCAATCCTCAATCCTCAATCCTCATTCTTCAATCCTGAATACCCAATCCTCAATCATCAATCCTCAATCCTCAATCCTCAATCCTCAATCCTCAATTGTCAATCCTCAATCCTCAGTCCTCAGACCTCAAACCACAATCCTCAATCCTCAGCCCTCATCCTCAATCCTCAATCCTCAATCCTCAGCCCTCCGTCCTCAAACCTCAGTCCTCAATCCTCAATCCTCAATCCTCAATCCTCAATCCTCAAACTTCAATCCTCAATACTCAATCTTCAATCCTCAATCCTCAATCCTCAGTCATCAATCCTCAATCTTCAATTCTCAATCGTCAATCCCCACTCCTCAATCCTCAACACCCAATCCTCAATCTTCAATCCTCAATCCTCAATCCTCAATTCTCAATCCTCAATCCTCAATCCTCAGACCTCAAACATCAATACTTAACCCTCAGTCCTCGTCCTCAATACACAACCCTCAATCCTCGATCCTCAATCTTCAATCATCAATAATCAATCTTCAATTCTCAACCCTCAATCCTCAATACTCAATCCTCAATCCTCAATGTTCAATCCTCAATACCCAATCCTCAATCTTCAATCCTCAATCCTCAATCCTCAATCCTCAATCCTCAATCCGCAATCTTCAGTCCTCAAACCTCAATCCTGAATCCTCAACCCTGAATCCTCAACGTTCAGCCCTCAGTCCTCAACAATCAGTTGTCAATCCTCAATCCTCAATAGAATATCCTCAATTCACAGGTTTCAATACTCAACACTCAACCTGCAAACTTCAAATCTCTATCCACAAACATCAATTCTCATCACTCAACCCTCAACACTCAGTCCCCAATCCTGAATCTTCAATCCTCAATCCTCAGTCCTCAATCCTCAATCATCAATCTTCAATCCTCAATACTCCATCTTCGATGCTCAATACTCAATTCTCAACCCTCAACCCTCAATCGTCAACCTCCAATCCTGAATACTCAATCTTCAATCCTCAACCCTCCATCCTCAATCCTCAATCCTCAATCCTCATTCTTCAATCCTCAATACCCAATCCTCAATCTTCAATCCTCAATCCTCAATCCTCAATTTTCAATCCTCAATCCTCAGTCCTCAGTCCTCAAACCTCAATCCTCAACACTCAGGCCTCATCCTCAATCCTCAATCCTCAATGCTCAATCCTCAATCCTCAATACTCAATGTTCAATCCTCAATACCCAATCCTCAATCTTCAATCCTCAATCCTGAATCCTCAATCCTCAATCCTCAATCCTCAATCCTCAGTCCTCAAACCACAATCCTGAATCCTCAATCCTGAATCCTCAATCTTCAGCCCTCAGTCCTCAACAATCACTTGTCAATCCACAACCCTCAATAGAACATCCTCAGTACAGAGCTTTCCATACGCACTACTCAGTATGCAATCTTCAAATCTCTATCTGCAAACATCAATTCTCATCACTCAACCCTCAACACTCAGTCCCCAATCCTCAATCTTCCATTCTCAATCCTCAATCCTCAATCCTCAATCCTCAAACCTCAATCCTCAATCCTCAATCTTCAATCCTCAATCCTCAATCCTCAGTCCTCAATCCTCATTCTTCAATCCTCAGTACCCAATCCTCAATCTTCAATCCTCAATCCTCAATCCTCAATACTCAATCCTCAATCCTCAGTCCTCAGTCCTCAATCCTCAATCCTCATTCTTCAATCCTTAATACCCAATCCTCAATCTTCAATCCTCAATCCTCAATCCTCAATTTTCAATCCTCAATCCTCAGTCCTCAGTCCTCAAACCTCAATCCTCAACACTCAGGCCTCATCCTCAATCCTCAATCCTCAATGCTCAATCCTCAACCCTTAATCCTCAATCTTCAGTCCTCAGTCCCCAGCCCTCAATCTTCAATCCTCAATGCTCCATCCTCAATCCTCAATCCTCAGTCCTCAGACCTCAATCCTCAATACTCAAACCTCAATCCTCAATCCTCGATCTTCAATCCTCAATCCTCAATCCTCAATACCCAATCCTCAATCTTCAATCCTCAATCCTCAATCCTCAATTCTCAATCCTCAATCCTCAATCCTCAGACCTCAAACCTCAATCCCGAATCCTCAATCCTAAATCCTCAGTCTTCAGCCCTCAGTCCTCAAAAATCAACTATCAATCCTCTATCCTGAATAGAATATCCTCAATTTACAGTTTTCCATACTCAATCCCCATTCTTCAATCTTCAAATCTGAATCCACAAACATCAATTCTAATCACTCAACCATCAACACTCAGTCCTCAATCTTCAATCCTCAGTCCTCGATCCTCAATCTTCAATCCTCAATACTCAATCTTCAGTCCTCAGTCCTCAATCCTCAACCCTCAATCTTCAATCCTCAATCCTCAATCCTCATTCTTCGATCCTCAACACCCAATCCTCAATCTTCAATCCTCAATACTCAATCCTCAATTCTCAATCCTCAATCCTCAATCCTCAGACCTCAAATATCAATACTCAACCCTCAGGCCTCGTCCTCAATCCACAACACTCAATCCTCGATCCTCAATCTTCAATCATCAATATTCAACCTTCATTCCTCAACACTCAATCCTCAATACTCAATCCTCAATGCTCAATGTTCAATCCTCAATACCCAATCCTCAATCTTCAATCCTCAATCCTCAATCCTCAATCCTCAATCCTCAATCCTCAATCCTCAATCCTCAATCCTCAGTCCTCAAACCTCAATCCTGAATCCTCAATCCTGAATCCTCAATGTTCAGCCCTCAGTCCTCAACAATCAGTTGTCAATCCTCAATCCACAATAGAATATCCTCAATTCACAGGTTTCATTGCTCAATACTCGGCCTGCAATCTTCAAATCTCTATCCACAAGTATCAATTCTCATCACTCAACACTCAACACTCAGTCCCCAATCCTGAATCTTCAATCCTCAATCCTCAATCCTCAATCCTCAGTCCTCAATACTCAATCTTCGATCCTCAATACTCAATCCTCAACCCTCAACCCTCAATCGTCAACCTCCAATCCTGAATACTCAATCTTCAATCCTCAACCCTCAATCCTCAATCCTCAATCCTCAATCCTCATTCTTCAATCCTCAATACCCAATCCTCAATCTTCAATCCTCAATCCTCAATCCTCAATTTTCAAACCCCAATCCTCAGTCCTCAGTCCTCAAACCTCAATCCTCAACACTCAGGCCTCATCCTCAATCCTCAATCCTCAATGCTCAATCCTCAATCCTCAATACTCAATGTTCAATCCTCAACACCCAATCCTCAATCTTCAAACCTCAATCCTGAATCCTCAATCCTCAATCCTCAATCCTCAATCCTCAGTCCTCAAACCACAATCCTGAATCCTCAATCCTGAATCCTCAATCTTCAGCCCTCAGTCCTCAACAATCACTTGTCAATCCACAACCCTCAATAGAACATCCTCAGTACAGAGCTTTCCATACGCACTACTCAGTATGCAATCTTCAAATCTCTATCCGCAAACATCAATTCTCATCACTCAACCCTCAACACTCAGTCCCCAATCCTCAATCTTCCATTCTCAATCCTCAATCCTCAATCCTCAGTCCTCAATCCTCAATCCTCAATCTTCAATCCACAATACTCAATCTTCAATCCTCAATCCTCAATCCTCAACCCTCAACACTCAATCGTCAACCTCCAATCCTGAATACTCAATCTTCAATACTCAACCCTCAATCCTCAATCCTCAATCCTCAATCCTCATTCTTCAATCCTCAATACCCAATCCTCAATCTTCAATCCTCAATCCTCAATCCACAATTTTCAATCCTCAATCCTCAGTCCTCAGTCCTCAAACCTCAATCCTCAACACTCAGGCCTCATCCTCAATCCTCAATCCTCAAAGCTCAATCTTCAATCCTCTGTCCCAGATACTCAATCTTCAATTCTCAATCCTCAATACTCAATCCTCGATCTTCAATCCTCAATCCTCAATCCTCAATCCTCAATCGTCATTCTTCAATCCACAATACCCAATCTTCAATCTTCAGTCCTCAATCCTCAATCATCAATTCTCAATCCTTAACCCTCAATCCTCAGACCTCAAACATCAATACTCAACCCTCAGTCCTCGTCCTCAAAACACAACACTCAATCCTCGATCCTTAATCCTCAATCCTCAATCCTCAATCTTCAATCCTCAATCCTCAATCCTCAGTCCTCAATACACAACGATCAATCCTCAATCCTCAATCTTCAACCCTCAATACTGAATCTTTAATCCTCAATCCTCAATCCTCAATCCTTAACCCTGAATCCTCAATCATCAATCCTCAATCCTCAATCCTCAATCCTCAATCCTCAATTGTCAATCCTCAATCCTCAGTCCTCAGTCCTCAAACCACAATCCTCAATCCTCAGCCCTCATCCTCAATCCTCAATCCTCAATCCTCAGCCCTCCGTCCTCAAACCTCAGTCCTCAATCCTCAAACTTCAATCCTCAATACTCAATCTTCAATCCTCAATCCTCAATCCTCAGTCATCAATCCTCAATCTTCAATTCTCAATCGTCAATCCCCACTCCTCAATCCTCAACACCCAATCCTCAATCTTCAATCCTCAATCCTCAATCCTCAATTCTCAATCCTCAATCCTCAATCCTCAGACCTCAAACATCAATACTCAACCCTCAGTCCTCGTCCTCAATACACAACCCTCAATCCTCGATCCTCAATCTTCAATCATCAATAATCAATCTTCAATTCTCAACCCTCAATCCTCAATACTCAATCCTCAATCCTCAATCTTCAACCCTCAATACTGAATCTTTAATCCTCAATCCTCAATCCTCAATCCTTAATCCTGAATCCTCAATCCTCAATCCTCAATCCTCATTCTTCAATCCTGAATACCCAATCCTCAATCATCAATCCTCAATCCTCAATCCTCAATCCTCAATCCTCAATTGTCAATCCTCAATCCTCAGTCCTCAGACCTCAAACCACAATCCTCAATCCTCAGCCCTCATCCTCAATCCTCAATCCTCAATCCTCAGCCCTCCGTCCTCAAACCTCAGTCCTCAATCCTCAATCCTCAATCCTCAATCCTCAATCCTCAAACTTCAATCCTCAGTACTCAATCTTCAATCCTCAATCCTCAATCCTCAGTCATCAATCCTCAATCTTCAATTCTCAATCGTCAATCCCCACTCCTCAATCCTCAACACCCAATCCTCAATCTTCAATACCCAATCCTCAATCCTCAATTCTCAATCCTCAATCCTCAATCCTCAGACCTCAAACATCAATACTCAACCCTCAGTCCTCGTCCTCAATACACAACCCTCAATCCTCGATCCTCAATCTTCAATCATCAATAATCAATCTTCAATTCTCAACCCTCAATCCTCAATACTCAATCCTCAATCCTCAATGTTCAATCCTCAATACCCAATCCTCAATCTTCAATCCTCAATCCTCAATCCTCAATCCTCAATCCTCAATCCGCAATCTTCAGTCCTCAAACCTCAATCCTGAATCCTCAACCCTGAATCCTCAACGTTCAGCCCTCAGTCCTCAACAATCAGTTGACAATCCTCAATCCTCAATAGAATATCCTCAATTCACAGGTTTCAATACTCAACACTCAACCTGCAAACTTCAAATCTCTATCCACAAACATCAATTCTCATCACTCAACCCTCAACACTCAGTCCCCAATCCTGAATCTTCAATCCTCAATCCTCAGTCCTCAATCCTCAATCCTCAATCTTCAATCCTCAATACTCAATCTTCGATGCTCAATACTCAATTCTCAACCCTCAACCCTCAATCGTCAACCTCCAATCCTGAATACTCAATCTTCAATCCTCAACCCTCCATCCTCAATCCTCAATCCTCAATCCTCATTCTTCAATCCTCAATACCCAATCCTCAATCTTCAATCCTCAATCCTCAATCCTCAATTTTCAATCCTCAATCCTCAGTCCTCAGTCCTCAAACCTCAATCCTCAACACTCAGGCCTCATCCTCAATCCTCAATCCTCAATGCTCAATCCTCAATCCTCAATACTCAATGTTCAATCCTCAATACCCAATCCTCAATCTTCAATCCTCAATCCTGAATCCTCAATCCTCAATCCTCAATCCTCAATCCTCAGTCCTCAAACCACAATCCTGAATCCTCAATCCTGAATCCTCAATCTTCAGCCCTCAGTCCTCAACAATCACTTGTCAATCCACAACCCTCAATAGAACATCCTCAGTACAGAGCTTTCCATACGCACTACTCAGTATGCAATCTTCAAATCTCTATCTGCAAACATCAATTCTCATCACTCAACCCTCAACACTCAGTCCCCAATCCTCAATCTTCCATTCTCAATCCTCAATCCTCAATCCTCAATCCTCAAACCTCAATCCTCAATCCTCAATCTTCAATCCTCAATCCTCAATCCTCAGTCCTCAATCCTCATTCTTCAATCCTCAGTACCCAATCCTCAATCTTCAATCCTCAATCCTCAATCCTCAATTCTCAATCCTCAATCCTCAGTCCTCAGTCCTCAATCCTCAATCCTCATTCTTCAATCCTTAATACCCAATCCTCAATCTTCAATCCTCAATCCTCAATCCTCAATTTTCAATCCTCAATCCTCAGTCCTCAGACCTCAAACCTCAATCCTCAACACTCAGGCCTCATCCTCAATCCTCAATCCTCAATGCTCAATCCTCAACCCTTAATCCTCAATCTTCAGTCCTCAGTCCCCAGCCCTCAATCTTCAATCCTCAATGCTCCATCCTCAATCCTCAATCCTCAGTCCTCAGTCCTCAATCCTCAATCCTCAAACCTCAATCCTCAATCCTCAATCTTCAATCCTCAATCCTCAATCCTCAACCCTCAATCTTCAATCCTCAATCCTCAATCCTCATTCTTCGATCCTCAACACCCAATCCTCAATCTTCAATCCTCAATACTCAATCCTCAATTCTCAATCCTCAATCCTCAATCCTCAGACCTCAAATATCAATACTCAACCCTCAGACCTCGTCCTCAATCCACAACACTCAATCCTCGATCCTCAATCTTCAATCATCAATATTCAACCTTCATTCCTCGACACTCAATCCTCAATACTCAATCCTCAATGCTCAATGTTCAATCCTCAATACCCAATCCTCAATCTTCAATCCTCAATCCTCAATCCTCAATCCTCAATCCTCAATCCTCAATCCTCAATCCTCAGTCCTCAAACCTCAATCCTGAATCCTCAATCCTGAATCCTCAATGTTCAGCCCTCAGTCCTCAACAATCAGTTGTCAATCCTCAATCCACAATAGAATATCCTCAATTCACAGGTTTCATTGCTCAATACTCGGCCTGCAATCTTCAAATCTCTATCCACAAGTATCAATTCTCATCACTCAACACTCAACACTCAGTCCCCAATCCTGAATCTTCAATCCTCAATCCTCAATCCTCAATCCTCAATCCTCAATCTTCAATCCGCAATCCTCAATGCTCAATTCTCAATCCTCAATCCTCAAACCTCAATCTTCAATCCTCAACACTCAATCTTCAATCCTCAATCCTCAATCCTCAGTCATCAATCCTCAATCTTCAATTCTCAATCGTCAATCCCCACTCCTCAATCCTCAACACCCAATCCTCAATCTTCAATCCTCAATACTGAATCCTCAATTCTCAATCCTCAATCCTCAATCATCAGACCTCAAACATCAATACTCAACCCTCAGTCCTCGTCCTCAATACACAACCCTCAATCCTCGATCCTCAGACCTCAAACATCAATACTCAACCCTCAGACCTCGTCCTCAATCCACAACACTCAATCCTCGATCCTCAATCTTCAATCATCAATATTCAATCTTCATTCCTCAACCCTCAATCCTCAATACTCAATCCTCAATGCTCAATGTTCAATCCTCAATACCCAATCCTCAATCTTCAATCCTCAATCCTCAATCCTCTATCCTCAATCCTCAATCCTCAATCCTCAGTCCTCAAACCTCAATCCTGAATCCTCAATCCTGAATCCTCAACGTTCAGCCCTCAGTCCTCAACAATCAGTTGTCAATCCTCAATCCTCAATAGAATATCCTCAATTCACAGGTTTCAATACTCAACACTCAACCTGCAATCTTCAAATCTCTATCCACAAACATCAATTCTCATCGCTCAACCCTCAACACTCAGTCCCCAATCCTGAATATTCAATCCTCAATCCTCAGTCCTCAATCCTCAATCCTCAATCTTCAATCCTCAATACTCAATCTTCAATCCTCAATCCTCAATCCTCAACCCTCAACACTCAATCGTCAACCTCCAATCCTGAATACTCAATCTTCAATACTCACCCCTCAATCCTCAATCTTCAATCCTCAATCCTCATTCTTCAATCCTCAATACCCAATCCTCAAACTTCAATCCTCAATCCTCAATCCTCAATTTTCAATCCTCAATCCTCAGTCCTCAGTCCTCAAACTTCAATCCTCAACACTCAGGCCTCATCCTCAATCCTCAATCCTCAAAGCTCAATCTTCAATCCTCTGTCCCAGATACTCAATCTTCAATTCTCAATCCTCAATACTCAATCCTCGATCTTCAATCCTCAATCCTCAATCCTCAATCCTCAATCGCCATTCTTCAATCCACAGTACCCAATCTTCAATCTTCAATCCTCAATCCTCAATCATCAATTCTCAAGCCTTAACCCTCAATCCTCAGACGTCAAACATCAATACTCAACCCTCAGTCCTCGTCCTCAAAACACAGCACTCAATCCTCGATCCTCAATCCTCAATCCTCAATCCTCAATCTTCAATCCTCAATCCTCATTCCTCAATCCTGAATACCCAATCCTCAATCATCAATCCTCAATCCTCAATCCTCAATCCTCAATCCTCAATTGTCAATCCTCAATCCTCAGTCCTCAGTCCTCATACCACAATCCTCAATCCTCAGCCCTCATACTCAATCCTCAATCCACAATCCTCAGCCCTCCGTCCTCAAACCTCAGTCCTCAGCCCTCAGACCTCATCCTCAATCCTCAATCCTCAATCCTCAATCCTCAAACTTCAATCCTCAATACTCAATCTTCAATCCTCAATCCTCAATCCTCAGTCATCAATCCTCAATCTTCAATTCTCAATCGTCAATCCCCACTCCTCAATCCTCAACACCCAATACTCAATCTTCAATCCTCAATCCTCTATCCTCAATTCTCAATCCTCAATCCTCAATCCTCAGACCTTAAACATCAATACTCAACCCTCAGTCCTCGTCCTCAATACACAAGCCTCAATCCTCGATCCTCAACCTTCAATCATCAATAATCAATCTTCAATTCTCAACCCTCAATCCTCAATACTCAATCCTCAATCCTCAATGTTCAATCCTCAATACCCAATCCTCAATCTTCAATCCTCAATCCTCAATCCTCAATCCTCAATCCTCAATCCGCAATCTTCAGTCCTCAAACCTCAATCCTGAATCCTCAACCCTGAATCCTCAACGTTCAGCCCTCAGTCCTCAACAATCAGTTGTCAATCCTCAATCATCAATAGAATATCCTCAATTCACAGGTTTCAATACTCAACACTCAACCTGCAATCTTCAAATCTCTATCCACAAACATCAATTCTCATCACTCAACCCTCGACACTCAGTCACCAATCCTGAATCTTCAATCCTCAATCCTCATTCCTCAATCCTCAATCCTCAGTCTTCAATCCTCAATACTCAATCTTCGATCCTCAATACTCAATCCTCAACCCTCAACCCTCAATCGACAACCTCCAATCCTGAATACTCAATCTTCAATCCTCAACCCTCAATCCTCAATCCTCAATCCTCAATCCTCATTCTTCAATCCTCAATACCCAATCCTCAATCTTCAATCCTCAATCCTCAATCCTCAATTTTCAATCCTCAATCCTCAGTCCTCAGTCCTCAAACCTCAATCCTCAACACTCAGGCCTCATCCTCAATCCTCAATCCTCAATGCTCAATCCTCAATCCTCAATACTCAATGTTCAATCCTCAATACCCAATTCTCAATCTTCAATCCTCAATCCTGAATCCTCAATCCTCAATCCTCAATCCTCAATCCTCAGTCCTCAAACCACAATCCTGAATCCTCAATCCTGAATCCTCAATCTTCAGCCCTCAGTCCTCAACAATCACTTGTCAATCCACAACCCTCAATAGAACATCCTCAGTACAGGGCTTTCCATACGCACTACTCAGTATGCAATCTTCAAATCTCTATCCGCAAACATCAATTCTCATCACTCAACCCTCAACACTCAGTCCCCAATCCTCAATCTTCCATTCTCAATCCTCAATCCTCAATCCTCAGTCCTCAATCCTCAACCCTCAACACTCAGTCCCCAATCCTCAATCTTCCATTCTCAATCCTCAATCCTCAATCCTCAATCCTCAATCTTCAATCCTCAATACTAAATCTTCAATCCTCTATCCTCAATACTCAATCCTCAATCCTCAATTGTCAATCCTCAATCCTCAGTCCTCAGTCCTCATACCACAATCCTCAATCCTCAGCCCTCATACTCAATCCTCAATCCACAATCCTCAGCCCTCCGTCCTCAAACCTCAGTCCTCAGCCCTCAGACCTCATCCTCAATCCTCAATCCTCAATCCTCAATCCTCAAACTTCAATCCTCAATACTCAATCTTCAATCCTCAATCCTCAATCCTCAGTCATCAATCCTCAATCTTCAATTCTCAATCGTCAATCCCCACTCCTCAATCCTCAACACCCAATCCTCAATCTTCAATCCTCAATCCTCTATCCTCAATTCTCAATCCTCAATCCTCAATCCTCAGACCTCAAACATCAATACTCAACCCTCAGTCCTCGTCCTCAATACACAAGCCTCAATCCTCGATCCTCAACCTTCAATCATCAATAATCAATCTTCAATTCTCAACCCTCAATCCTCAATACTCAATCCTCAATCCTCAATGTTCAATCCTCAATACCCAATCCTCAATCTTCAATCCTCAATCCTCAATCCTCAATCCTCAATCCTCAATCCTCAATCCGCAATCTTCAGTCCTCAAACCTCAATCCTGAATCCTCAACCCTGAATCCTCAACGTTCAGCCCTCAGTCCTCAACAATCAGTTGTCAATCCTCAATCCTCAATAGAATATCCTCAATTCACAGGTTTCAATACTCAACACTCAACCTGCAATCTTCAAATCTCTATCCACAAACATCAATTCTCATCACTCAACCCTCGACACTCAGTCCCCAATCCTGAATCTTCAATCCTCAATCCTCAGTCCTCAATCCTCGATCCTCAACCTTCAATCATCAATAATCAATCTTCAATTCTCAACCCTCAATCCGCAATACTCAATCTTCAATCCTCAATACTCAATCTTCGATCCTCAATACTCAATCCTCAACCCTCAACCCTCAATCGACAACCTCCAATCCTGAATACTCAATCTTCAATCCTCAACCCTCAATCCTCAATCCTCAATCCTCAATCCTCATTCTTCAATCCTCAATACCCAATCCTCAATCTTCAATCCTCAATCCTCAATCCTCAATTTTCAATCCTCAATCCTCAGTCCTCAGTCCTCAAACCTCAATCCTCAACACTCAGGCCTCATCCTCAATCCTCAATCCTCAATGCTCAATCCTCAATCCTCAATACTCAATGTTCAATCCTCAATACCCAATTCTCAATCTTCAATCCTCAATCCTGAATCCTCAATCCTCAATCCTCAATCCTCAATCCTCAGTCCTCAAACCACAATCCTGAATCCTCAATCCTGAATCCTCAATCTTCAGCCCTCAGTCCTCAACAATCACTTGTCAATCCACAACCCTCAATAGAACATCCTCAGTACAGGGCTTTCCATACGCACTACTCAGTATGCAATCTTCAAATCTCTATCCGCAAACATCAATTCTCATCACTCAACCCTCAACACTCAGTCCCCAATCCTCAATCTTCCATTCTCAATCCTCAATCCTCAATCCTCAGTCCTCAATCCTAAACCCTCAACACTCAGTCCCCAATCCTCAATCTTCCATTCTCAATCCTCAATCCTCAATCCTCAATCCTCAATCTTCAATCCTCAATACTAAATCTTCAATGCTCTATCCTCAATACTCAATCCTCAATCTTCAATCCTCAACCCTGAATCCTCAATCCTCAATCCTCAGTCTTCAATCCTCAGGATCCAATCCTCAATCTTCAATCCTCAATCCCCAATCCTCAATTCTCAATATTCAATCCTTAGTCCTGAGTCCTCAAACCTCAATCCTAATCCTTCAATCCTCAATACCCAATCCTCAATCTTCAATGCTCAATCCTCAATCATCAATTCTCAATCCTCAATCCTCAATCCTCGGACCCCAAACATCAATACTCAATCCTCAGTCCTCGTCCTCAATCCACAACCCCCAATCCTCAATCCTCAATCTTGAATCATCAATATTCAATCTTCAGTCCTCAATCCTCAATCCTCAATCCTCAATCCTCAATCCACAATGTTCAATCCGCAATACCCAATCCTCAATCTTCAATCCTCAATCCTCAATCCTCAATCCTCAATCCTCAATCCTCAATCCTCAATCCTCAATCCTCAGCCCTCAAACCTCAATCCTGAATCCTCAATCTTCAGCCATCAGTCCTCAAAAATCAACTATCAATCCCCTATCCTGAATAGAATATCCTCAATTTACAGTTTTCCATACTCAATCCCCATTCTTCAATCTTGAATTCTGAATCCACAAACATCAATTCTAATCACTCAACCATCAACACTCAGTCCTCAATCTTCAATCCTCAATCCTCAATCCTCAATTCTCAATCCTCAATCCTCCATCCTCGGACCCCAAACATCAATACTCAATCCTCAGTCCTCGTCCTCAATCCACAACCCCCAATGCTCAATCCTCAATCTTCAATCATCAATATTCAATATTCAGTCCTCAATCCTCAATCCTCAATCCTCAATCCTCAATCCTCAGTCCTCAATGTTCAATCCGCAATACCCAATCCTGAATCTTCAATACTCAATCCTCAATCCTCAATCCTCAATCCTCATTCTTCAATCCTCAATACCCAATCCTCAATCTTCAATCCTCAATCCTCAATGCTCAATTCTCAATCCTCAATCCTCAAACCTCAATCTTCAATCCTCAACACTCAATCTTCAATCCTCAATCCTCAATCCTCAGTCATCAATCCTCAATCTTCAATTCTCAATCGTCAATCCCCACTCCTCAATCCTCAACACCCAATCCTCAATCTTCAATCTTCAATCCTCAATCCTCAATTCTCAATCCTCAATCCTCAATCCTCAGACCTCAAACATCAATACTCAACCCTCAGTCCTCGTCCTCAATACACAACCCTCAATCTTCGATCCTCAATCTTCAATCATCAATAATAAATCTTCAATTCTCAACCCTCAATCCTCAATACTCAATCCTCAATCCTCAATGTTCAATCCTCAATACCCAATCCTCAATCTTCAATCCTCAATCCTCAATCCTCAATCCTCAATCCTCAATCCGCAATCTTCAGTCCTCAAACCTCAATCCTGAATCCTCAATCCTGAATCCTCAACGTTCAGCCCTCAGTCCTCAACAATCAGTTGTCAATGCTCAATCCTCAATAGAATATCCTCAAGTCACAGGTTTCAATACTTAACACTCAACCTGCAATCTTCAAATCTCTATCCACAAACATCAATTCTCATCACTCAACCCTCAACACTCAGTCCCCAATCCTGAATCTTCAATCCTCAATCCTCAGTCCTCAATCCTCAATCCTCAATCTTCAATCCTCAATACTCAATCTTCAATCCTCAATCGTCAGTCCTCGTCCTCAATCCACAACCCTCAATCCTCAATCCTCAATCTTCAATCCTCAACCCTCAAACATCAATACTCAATTCTCAATACTCAATAGAATATCCTGAATTCTCATGGTTCAATGCTCAATCCATAATATTCTATAATCAAATCTCAATCCTCAAACACCAATTCTCAACACTCAATCCTCAACACTCAGTCCTCTCTCTTCAATCCTCCATCCTCAACTCTCAATCCTCAATCGTCAATACTCAATCCTCAATCCTCAACCCTCAATCCTCAGCCCTCAAACCTCAATCCCGGATCCTCAATCCTAAATCCTCAATCTTCAGCCCTCAGTCCTCAAAAATCAACTATCAATCCTCTATCCTGAATAGAATATCCTCAATTTACAGTTTTCCATACTCAATCCCCATTCTTCAATCTTCAAATCTGAATCCACAAACATCAATTCTAATCACTCAACCATCAACACCCTGTCCTCAATCTTCAATCCTCAGTACTCAATCCTCAATCTTCAATCCTCAATACTCAATCTTCAGTCCTCAATCCTCAATCCTCAACCCTCAATCTTCAATCCTCAATCCTCAATCCCCATTCTTCGATCCTCAACACCCAATCCTCAATCTTCAATCCTCAATTCTCAATCCTCAATCCTCAATCCTCAGACCTCAAACATCAATACTCAACCCCCAGACCTCGTCCTCAATCCACAACACTCAATCCTCGATCCTCAATCTTCAATCATCAATATTCAATCTTCATTCCTCAACCCTCAATCCTCAATACTCAATCCTCAATGCTCAATGTTCAATCCTCAATACCCAATCCTCAATTTTCAATCCTCAATCCTCAATCCTCAATCCTCAATCCTCAATCCTCAATCCTCAGTCCTCAAACCTCAATCCTGAATCCTCAATCCTGAATCCACAATGTTCAGCCCTCAGTCCTCAACAATCAGTTGTCAATCCTCAATCCACAATAGAATATCCTCAATTCACAGGTTTCATTGCTCAATACTCGACCTGCAATCATCAAATCTCTATCCACAAGCATCAATTCTCATCACTCAACCCTCAACACTCAGTCCCCAATCCTGAATATTCAATCCTCAATCCTCAGTCCTCAATCCTGAATCTTCAATCCTCAATCCTCAGTCCTCAATCCTCAATCCTCAGTCTTCAATCCTCAATACTCAATCTTCGATCCTCAATACTCAATCCTCAACCCTCAACCCTCAATCGTCAACCTCCAACCCTGAATACTCAATCTTCAATCCTCAACCCTCAATCCTCAATCCTCAATCCTCAATCCTCATTCTTCAATCCTCAATACCCAATCCTCAATCTTCAATCCTCAATCCTCAATCCTCAATTTTCAATCCTCAATCCTCTGTCCTCAGTCCTCAAACCTCAATCCTCAACACTCAGGCCTCAACCTCAATCCTCAATCCTCAACGCTCAATCCTCAATCCTCAATACTCAATGTTCAATCCTCAATACCCAATCCTCAATCTTCAATCCTCAATCCTGAATCCTCAATCCTCAATCCTCAATCCTCAATCCTCAGTCCTCAAACCACAATCCTGAATCCTCAATCCTGAATCCTCAATCTTCAGCCCTCAGTCCTCAACAATCACTTGTCAATCCACAACCCTCAATAGAACATCCTCAGTACAGAGCTTTCCATACGCACTACTCAGTATGCAATCTTCAAATCTCTATCCGCAAACATCAATTCTCATCACTCAACCCTCAACACTCAGTCCCCAATCCTCAATCTTCCATTCTCAATCCTCAATCCTCAATCCTCAGTCCTCAATCCTCAATCCTCAATCTTCAATCCTCAATACTCAATCTTCAATCCTCAATCCTCAATCCTCAACCCTCAACACTCAATCGTCAACCTCCAATCCTGAATACTCAATCTTCAATACTCATCCCTCAATCCTCAATCCTCAATCCTCAATCCTCATTCTTCAATCCTCAATACCCAATCCTCAATCTTCAATCCTCAATCCTCAATCCTCAATTTTGAATCCTCAATCCTCAGTCCTCAGTCCTCAAACCTCAATCCTCAACACTCAGGCCTCATCCTCAATCCTCAACACTCAGGCCTCATCCTCAATCCTCAATCCTCAAAGCTCAATCTTCAATCCTCTGTCCCAGATACTCAATCTTCAATTCTCAATCCTCAATACTCAATCCTCGATCTTCAATCCTCAATCCTCAATCCTCAATCCTCAATCGTCATTCTTCAATCCACAATACCCAATCTTCAATCTTCAATCCTCAATCCTCAATCATCAATTCTCAATCCTTAACCCTCAATCCTCAGACCTCAAACATCAATACTCAACCCTCAGTCCTCGTCCTCAAAACACAACACTCAATCCTCGATCCTCAATCCTCAATCCTCAATCCTCAATCTTCAATCCTCAATCCTCAATCCTCAGTCCTCAATACACAACGATCAATCCTCAATCCTCAATCTTCAACCCTCAATACTGAATCTTTAATCCTCAATCCTCAATCCTCAATCCTTAACCCTGAATCCTCAATCCTCAATCCTCAATCCTCATTCTTCAATCCTGAATACCCAATCCTCAATCATCAATCCTCAATCCTCAATCCTCAATCCTCAATCCTCAATCCTCAATTGTCAATCCTCAATCCTCAGTCCTCAGACCTCAAACCACAGTCCTCAATCCTCAGCCCTCATCCTCAATCCTCAATCCTCAATCCTCAGCCCTCCGTCCTCAAACCTCAGTCCTCAGCCCTCAGACCTCATCCTCAATCCTCAATCCTCAATCCTCAATCCTCAATCCTCAATCTTCAATCCTCAATACTAAATCTTCAATCCTCTATCCTCAATACTCAATCCTCAATCTTCAATCCTCAACCCTCAATCCTCAATCCTCAATCCTCATTCTTCAATCCTCAGGATCCAATCCTCAACCTTCAATCCTCAATCCCCAATCCTCAATTCTCAATATTCAATCCTTAGTCCTGAGTCCTCAAACCTCAATCCTAATCCTTCAATCCTCAATACCCAACCCTCAATTTTCAATCCTCAATCCTCAATCATCAATTCTCAATCCTCAATCCTCAATCCTCGGACCCCAAACATCAATACTCAATCCTCAGTCCTCGTCCTCAATCCACAACCCCCAATCCTCAATCCTCAATCTTCAATCATCAATATTCAATCTTCAGTCCTCAATCCTCAATCCTCAATCCTCAAACCTCAATCCTCAATCCACAATGTTCAATCCGCAATACCCAATCCTCAATCTTCAATACTCAATCCTCAATCCACAATCCTCAATCCTCAATCCTCAATCCTCAATCCTCAATCCTCAATCTTCAATCCTCAATCCTCAATCCTCACTCCTCAATACTCAACCATCAATCCTCAATTCCCAATACGCAATAGAATATCCTGAATTCTCAGGATTCAATACTCAAACCTCAATCCTCAACCCTCAGCCCTCATCCTCCATCCTCAACCCTCAATGTTCAATCCGCAATACCCAATCCTCAATCTTCAATCCTCAATCCTCAATCCTCAATCCTCAATCCTCAATCCTCAATCCTCGATCCTCAATCCTCAATCCTCAATCTTCAATCCTCAATCCTCAATTCTGAATCCTGAATACTCAATATTCAATCCTCAATCCTCAGCCCTCAATACTCTAGCATCAATCTTCAATCCTCAATCCTCAATCCTCAATCCTCAATCCTCATTCTTCAATCCTCAATCCCCAATCCTCAATCATCAATCCTCAATCCTCAATCCTCAATCCTCAATCCACAATTGTCAATCCTCAATCCTCAGTCCTCAGTCCTCAAACCACAGTCCTCAATCCTCAGCCCTCATCCTCAATCCTCAATCCTCAATCCTCAGCCCTCCGTCCTCAAACCTCAGTCCTCAGCCCTCAGACCTCATCCTCAATCCTCAATCCTCAATCCTCAATCCTCAATCCTCAAACTACAATCCTCAATACTCAATCTTCAATCCTCAATCCTCAATCCTCAGTCATCAATCCTCAATCTTCAATTCTCAATCGTCAATCCCCACTCCTCAATCCTCAACACCCAATCCTCAATCTTCAATCCTCAATCCTCAATCCTCAATTCTCAATCCTCAATCCACAATCCTCGGACCTCAAACATCAATACTCAACCCTCAGTCCTCGTCCTCAATACACAACCCTCAATCCTCGATCCTCAATCTTCAATCATCAATAATCAATCTTCAATTCTCAACCCTCAATCCTCAATACTCAATCCTCAATCCTCAATCTTCAATCCTCAATCCTCAATCCTCGATCCTCAATCCTCAATCCGCAATCTTCAGTCCTCAAACCACAATCCTGAATCCTCAACCCTGAATCCTCAACGTTCAGCCCTCAGTCCTCAACAATCAGTTGTCAATCCTCAATCCTCAATAGAATATCCTCAATTCACAGGTTTCAATACTCAACACTCAACCTGCAAACATCAAATCTCTATCCACAAACATCAATTCTCATCACTCAACCCTCAACACTCAGTCCCCAATCCTGAATCTTCAATCCTCAATCCTCAGTCCTCAATCCTCAATCCTCAATCTTCAATCCTCAATACTGAATCTTCGATCCTCATTACTCAATCCTCAACCCTCAACCCTCAATCGTCAACATCCAATCCTGAATACTCAATCTTCAATCCTCAACCCTCCATCCTCAATCCTCAATCCTCAATCCTCATTCTTCAATCCTCAATACCCAATCCTCAATCTTCAATCCTCAATCCTCAATCCTCAATTTTCAATCCTCAATCCTCTGTCCTCAGTCCTCAAACCTCAATCCTCAACACTCAGGCCTCATCCTCAATCCTCAATCCTCAATGCTCAATCCTCAATCCTCAATACTCAATGTTCAATCCTCAATACCCAATCCTCAATGTTCAATCCTCAATCCTGAATCCTCAATCCTCAATCCTCAATCCTCAATCCTCAGTCCTCAAACCACAATCCTGAATCCTCAATCCTGAATCCTCAATCTTCAGCCCTCAGTCCTCAACAATCACTTGTCAATCCACAACCCTCAATAGAACATCCTCAGTACAGGGCTTTCCATACGCACTACTCAGTATGCAATCTTCAAATCTCTATCCGCAAACATCAATTCTCATCACTCAACCCTCAACACTCAGTCCCCAATCCTCAATCTTCCATTCTCAATCCTCAATCCTCAATCCTCAGTCCTCAATCCTAAACCCTCAACACTCAGTCCCCAATCCTCAATCTTCCATTCTCAATCCTCAATCCTCAATCCTCAATCCTCAATCTTCAATGCTCAATACTAAATCTTCAATCCTCTATCCTCAATACTCAATCCTCAATCTTCAATCCTCAACCCTGAATCCTCAATCCTCAATCCTCAGTCTTCAATCCTCAGGATCCAATCCTCAATCTTCGATCCTCAATCCCCAATCCTCAATTCTCAATATTCAATCCTTAGTCCTGAGTCCTCAAACCTCAATCCTAATCCTTCAATACTCAATACCCAATCCTCAATCTTCAATGCTCAATCCTCAATCATCAATTCTCAATCCTCAATCCTCAATCCTCGGACCCCAAACATCAATACTCAATCCTCAGTCCTCGTCCTCAATCCACAACCCCCAATCCTCAATCCTCAATCTTGAATCATCAATATTCAATCTTCAGTCCTCAATCCTCAATCCTCAATCCTCAATCCTCAATCCACAATGTTCAATCCGCAATACCCAATCCTCAATCTTCAATACTCAATCCTCAATCCACAATCCTCAATCCTCAATCCTCAATCCTCAATCCTCAATCCTCAATCTTCAATCCTCAATCCTCAATCCTCACTCCTCAATACTCAACCATCAATCCTCAATTCCCAATACGCAATAGAATATCCTGAATTCTCAGGATTCAATACTCAAACCTCAATCCTCAACCCTCAGCCCTCATCCTCCATCCTCAACCGTCAATGTTCAATCCGCAATACCCAATCCTCAATCTTCAATTCTCAATCCTCAATCCTCAATCCTCAATCCTCAATCCTCAATCCTCAATCCTCAATCCTCAATCTTCAATCCTCAATCCTCAATTCTGAATCCTGAATACTCAATCTTCAATCCTCAATCCTCAGCCCTCAATACTCTAGCATCAATATTCAATCCTCAATCCTCAATCCTCAATCCTCAATCCTCATTCTTCAATCCTCAATACCCAATCCTCAATCATCAATCCTCAATCCTGAATCCTCAATCCTCAATCCTCAATTGTCAATCCTCAATCCTCAGTCCTCAGTCCTCAAACCACAATCCTCAATCCTCAGCCCTCATCCTCAATCCTCAATCCTCAATCCTCAGCCCTCCGTCCTCAAACCTCAGTCCTCAGCCCTCAGACCTCATCCTCAAACCTCAATCCTCAATCCTCAATCCTCAATCCTCAAACTTCAATCCTCAATACTCAATCTTCAATCCTCAATCCTCAATCCTCAGTCATCAATCCTCAATCTTCAATTCTCAATTGTCAATCCCCACTCCTCAATCCTCAACACCCAATCGTCAATCTTCAATCCTCAATCCTCAATCCTCAATTCTCAATCCTCAATCCTCAATCCTCAGACCTCAAACATCAATACTCAACCCTCAGTCCTCGTCCTCAATACACAACCCTCAATCCTCGATCCTCAAACTTCAATCATCAATAATCAATCTTCAATTCTCAACCCTCAATCCTCAATACTCAATCCTCAATCCTCAATGTTCAATCCTCAATACCCAATCCTCAATCTTCAATCCTCAATCATCAATCCTCAATCCTCAATCCTCAATCCGCAATCTTCAGTCCTCAAACCTCAATCCTGAATCCTCAACCCTGAATCCTCAACGTTCAGCCCTCAGTCCTCAAGAATCAGTTGTCAATCCTCAATCCTCAATAGAATATCCTCAATTCACAGGTTTCAATACTCAACACTCAACCTGCAATCTTCAAATCTCTATCCACAAACATCAATTCTCATCACTCAACCCTCAACACTCAGTCCCCAATCCTGAACATTCAATCCTCAATCCTCAGTCCTCAATCCTCAACCCTCAGTCTTCAATCCTCAATACTCAATCTTCGATCCTCAATACTCAATCCTCAACCCTCAACCCTCAATCGTCAACCTCCAATCCTGAATACTCAATCTTCAATCCTCAACCCTCAATCCTCAATCCTCAATCCTCAATCCTCATTCTTCAATCCTCAATACCAAATCCTCAATCTTCAATCCTCAATCCTCAATCCTCAATCCTCAATCCTCAATCCTCAATCTTCAATCCTCAATCCTCAATTCTGAATCCTGAATACTCAATCTTCAATCCTCAATCCTCAGCCCTCAATACTCTAGAATCAATCTTCAATCCTCAATCCTCAATCCTCAATCCTCAATCCTCATTCTTCAATCCTCAATACCCAACCCTCAATCTTCAATCCTCAATCCTCAATGCTCAATTCTCAATCCTCAATCCTCAAACCTCAATCTTCAATCCTCAACACTCAATCTTCAATCCTCAATCCTCAATCCTCAGTCATCAATCCTCAATCTTCAATTCTCAATCGTCAATCCCCACTCCTCAATACTCAACACCCAATCCTCGATCCTCAATCTTCAATCATCAATATTCAATCTTCAATCCTCAACCCTCAACCCTCAATACTCAATCCTCAATCCTCAATGTACGATCCTCAATACCCAATCCTCAATCTTCAATCCTCAATCCTCAATCCTCAATCCTCAATCCTCAATCCTCAATCCTCAATCCTCAATCCTCAGCCCTCAAACCTCAATCCTGAATCCTCAATCTTCAGCCATCAGTCCTCAAAAATCAACTATCAATCCCCTATCCTGAATAGAATATCCTCAATTTACAGTTTTCCATACTCAATCCCCATTCTTCAATCTTGAATTCTGAATCCACAAACATCAATTCTAATCACTCAACCATCAACACTCAGTCCTCAATCTTCAATCCTCAATCCTCAATCCTCAATTCTCAATCCTCAATCCTCAATCCTCGGACCCCAAACATCAATACTCAATCCTCAGTCCTCGTCCTCAATCCACAACCCCCAATGCTCAATCCTCAATCTTCAATCATCAATATTCAATATTCAGTCCTCAATCCTCAATCCTCAATCCTCAATCCTCAATCCTCAGTCCTCAATGTTCAATCCGCAATACCCAATCCTGAATCTTCAATACTCAATCCTCAATCCTCAATCCTCAATCCTCATTCTTCAATCCTCAATACCCAATCCTCAATCTTCAATCCTCAATCCTCAATGCTCAATTCTCAATCCTCAATCCTCAAACCTCAATCTTCAATCCTCAACACTCAATCTTCAATCCTCAATCCTCAATCCTCAGTCATCAATCCTCAATCTTCAATTCTCAATCGTCAATCCCCACTCCTCAATCCTCAACACCCAATCCTCAATCTTCAATCTTCAATCCTCAATCCTCAATTCTCAATCCTCAATCCTCAATCCTCAGACCTCAAACATCAATACTCAACCCTCAGTCCTCGTCCTCAATACACAACCCTCAATCTTCGATCCTCAATCTTCAATCATCAATAATAAATCTTCAATTCTCAACCCTCAATCCTCAATACTCAATCCTCAATCCTCAATGTTCAATCCTCAATACCCAATCCTCAATCTTCAATCCTCAATCCTCAATCCTCAATCCTCAATCCTCAATCCGCAATCTTCAGTCCTCAAACCTCAATCCTGAATCCTCAATCCTGAATCCTCAACGTTCAGCCCTCAGTCCTCAACAATCAGTTGTGAATGCTCAATCCTCAATAGAATATCCTCAAGTCACAGGTTTCAATACTTAACACTCAACCTGCAATCTTCAAATCTCTATCCACAAACATCAATTCTCATCACTCAACCCTCAACACTCAGTCCCCAATCCTGAATCTTCAATCCTCAATCCTCAGTCCTCAATCCTCAATCCTCAATCTTCAATCCTCAATACTCAATCTTCAATCCTCAATCGTCAGTCCTCGTCCTCAATCCACAACCCTCAATCCTCAATCCTCAATCTTCAATCCTCAACCCTCAACCATCAATACTCAATTCTCAATACTCAATAGAATATCCTGAATTCTCATGGTTCAATGCTCAATCCATAATATTCTATAATCAAATCTCAATCCTCAAACACCAATTCTCAACACTCAATCCTCAACACTCAGACCTCTCTCTTCAATCCTCCATCCTCAACTCTCAATCCTCAATCGTCAATACTCAATCCTCAATCCTCAACCCTCAATCCTCAGCCCTCAAACCTCAATCCCGGATCCTCAATCCTAAATCCTCAATCTTCAGCCCTCAGTCCTCAAAAATCAACTATCAATCCTCTATCCTGAATAGAATATCCTCAATTTACAGTTTTCCATACTCAATCCCCATTCTTCAATCTTCAAATCTGAATCCACAAACATCAATTCTAATCACTCAACCATCAACACCCTGTCCTCAATCTTCAATCCTCAGTACTCAATCCTCAATCTTCAATCCTCAATACTCAATCTTCAGTCCTCAATCCTCAATCCTCAACCCTCAATCTTCAATCCTCAATCCTCAATCCCCATTCTTCGATCCTCAACACCCAATCCTCAATCTTCAATCCTCAATTCTCAATCCTCAATCCTCAATCCTCAGACCTCAAACATCAATACTCAACCCCCAGACCTCGTCCTCAATCCACAACACTCAATCCTCGATCCTCAATCTTCAATCATCAATATTCAATCTTCATTCCTCAACCCTCAATCCTCAATACTCAATCCTCAATGCTCAATGTTCAATCCTCAATACCCAATCCTCAATTTTCAATTTTCAATCCTCAATCCTCAATCCTCAATCCTCAATCCTCAATCCTCAGTCCTCAAACCTCAATCCTGAATCCTCAATCCTGAATCCACAATGTTCAGCCCTCAGTCCTCAACAATCAGTTGTCAATCCTCAATCCACAATAGAATATCCTCAATTCACAGGTTTCATTGCTCAATACTCGACCTGCAATCATCAAATCTCTATCCACAAGCATCAATTCTCATCACTCAACCCTCAACACTCAGTCCCCAATCCTGAATCTTCAATCCTCAATCCTCAGTCCTCAATCCTGAATCTTCAATCCTCAATCCTCAGTCCTCAATCCTCAATCCTCAGTCTTCAATCCTCAATACTCAATCTTCGATCCTCAATACTCAATCCTCAACCCTCAACCCTCAATCGTCAACCTCCAACCCTGAATACTCAATCTTCAATCCTCAACCCTCAATCCTCAATCCTCAATCCTCAATCCTCATTCTTCAATCCTCAATACCCAATCCTCAATCTTCAATCCTCAATCCTCAATCCTCAATTTTCAATCCTCAATCCTCTGTCCTCAGTCCTCAAACCTCAATCCTCAACACTCAGGCCTCATCCTCAATCCTCAATCCTCAACGCTCAATCCTCAATCCTCAATACTCAATGTTCAATCCTCAATACCCAATCCTCAATCTTCAATCCTCAATCCTGAATCCTCAATCCTCAATCCTCAATCCTCAATCCTCAGTCCTCAAACCACAATCCTGAATCCTCAATCCTGAATCCTCAATCTTCAGCCCTCAGTCCTCAACAATCACTTGTCAATCCACAACCCTCAATAGAACATCCTCAGTACAGAGCTTTCCATACGCACTACTCAGTATGCAATCTTCAAATCTCTATCCGCAAACATCAATTCTCATCACTCAACCCTCAACACTCAGTCCCCAATCCTCAATCTTCCATTCTCAATCCTCAATCCTCAATCCTCAGTCCTCAATCCTCAATCCTCAATCTTCAATCCTCAATACTCAATCTTCAATCCTCAATCCTCAATCCTCAACCCTCAACACTCAATCGTCAACCTCCAATCCTGAATACTCAATCTTCAATACTCATCCCTCAATCCTCAATCCTCAATCCTCAATCCTCATTCTTCAATCCTCAATACCCAATCCTCAATCTTCAATCCTCAATCCTCAATCCTCAATTTTGAATCCTCAATCCTCAGTCCTCAGTCCTCAAACCTCAATCCTCAACACTCAGGCCTCATCCTCAATCCTCAACACTCAGGCCTCATCCTCAATCCTCAATCCTCAAAGCTCAATCTTCAATCCTCTGTCCCAGATACTCAATCTTCAATTCTCAATCCTCAATACTCAATCCTCGATCTTCAATCCTCAATCCTCAATCCTCAATCCTCAATCGTCATTCTTCAATCCACAATACCCAATCTTCAATCTTCAATCCTCAATCCTCAATCATCAATTCTCAATCCTTAACCCTCAATCCTCAGACCTCAAACATCAATACTCAACCCTCAGTCCTCGTCCTCAAAACACAACACTCAATCCTCGATCCTCAATCCTCAATCCTCAATCCTCAATCTTCAATCCTCAATCCTCAATCCTCAGTCCTCAATACACAACGATCAATCCTCAATCCTCAATCTTCAACCCTCAATACTGAATCTTTAATCCTCAATCCTCAATCCTCAATCCTTAACCCTGAATCCTCAATCCTCAATCCTCAATCCTCATTCTTCAATCCTGAATACCCAATCCTCAATCATCAATCCTCAATCCTCAATCCTCAATCCTCAATCCTCAATCCTCAATTGTCAATCCTCAATCCTCAGTCCTCAGACCTCAAACCACAGTCCTCAATCCTCAGCCCTCATCCTCAATCCTCAATCCTCAATCCTCAGCCCTCCGTCCTCAAACCTCAGTCCTCAGCCCTCAGACCTCATCCTCAATCCTCAATCCTCAATCCTCAATCCTCAATCCTCAATCTTCAATCCTCAATACTAAATCTTCAATCCTCTATCCTCAATACTCAATCCTCAATCTTCAATCCTCAACCCTCAATCCTCAATCCTCAATACTCATTCTTCAATCCTCAGGATCCAATCCTCAACCTTCAATCCTCAATCCCCAATCCTCAATTCTCAATATTCAATCCTTAGTCCTGAGTCCTCAAACCTCAATCCTAATCCTTCAATCCTCAATACCCAATCCTCAATTTTCAATCCTCAATCCTCAATCATCAATTCTCAATCCTCAATCCTCAATCCTCGGACCCCAAACATCAATACTCAATCCTCAGTCCTCGTCCTCAATCCACAACCCCCAATCCTCAATCCTCAATCTTCAATCATCAATATTCAATCTTCAGTCCTCAATCCTCAATCCTCAATCCTCAAACCTCAATCCTCAATCCACAATGTTCAATCCGCAATACCCAATCCTCAATCTTCAATACTCAATCCTCAATCCACAATCCTCAATCCTCAATCCTCAATCCTCAATCCTCAATCCTCAATCTTCAATCCTCAATCCTCAATCCTCACTCCTCAATACTCAACCATCAATCCTCAATTCCCAATACGCAATAGAATATCCTGAATTCTCAGGATTCAATACTCAAACCTCAATCCTCAACCCTCTGCCCTCATCCTCCATCCTCAACCCTCAATGTTCAATCCGCAATACCCAATCCTCAATCTTCAATCCTCAATCCTCAATCCTCAATCCTCAATCCTCAATCCTCAATCCTCGATCCTCAATCCTCACTCCTCAATCTTCAATCCTCAATCCTCAATTCTGAATCCTGAATACTCAATATTCAATCCTCAATCCTCAGCCCTCAATACTCTAGCATCAATCTTCAATCCTCAATCCTCAATCCTCAATCCTCAATCCTCATTCTTCAATCCTCAATCCCCAATCCTCAATCATCAATCCTCAATCCTCAATCCTCAATCCTCAATCCACAATTGTCAATCCTCAATCCTCAGTCCTCAGTCCTCAAACCACAGTCCTCAATCCTCAGCCCTCATCCTCAATCCTCAATCCTCAATCCTCAGCCCTCCGTCCTCAAACCTCAGTCCTCAGCCCTCAGACCTCATCCTCAATCCTCAATCCTCAATCCTCAATCCTCAATCCTCAAACTACAATCCTCAATACTCAATCTTCAATCCTCAATCCTCAATCCTCAGTCATCAATCCTCAATCTCCAATTCTCAATCGTCAATCCCCACTCCTCAATCCTCAACACCCAATCCTCAATCTTCAATCCTCAATCCTCAATCCTCAATTCTCAATCCTCAATCCACAATCCTCGGACCTCAAACATCAATACTCAACCCTCAGTCCTCGTCCTCAATACACAACCCTCAATCCTCGATCCTCAATCTTCAATCATCAATAATCAATCTTCAATTCTCAACCCTCAATCCTCAATACTCAATCCTCAATCCTCAATCTTCAATCCTCAATCCTCAATCCTCGATCCTCAATCCTCAATCCGCAATCTTCAGTCCTCAAACCACAATCCTGAATCCTCAACCCTGAATCCTCAACGTTCAGCCCTCAGTCCTCAACAATCAGTTGTCAATCCTCAATCCTCAATAGAATATCCTCAATTCACAGGTTTCAATACTCAACACTCAACATGCAAACATCAAATCTCTATCCACAAACATCAATTCTCATCACTCAACCCTCAACACTCAGTCCCCAATCCTGAATCTTCAATCCTCAATCCTCAGTCCTCAATCCTCAATCCTCAATCTTCAATCCTCAATACTGAATCTTCGATCCTCATTACTCAATCCTCAACCCTCAACCCTCAATCGTCAACATCCAATCCTGAATACTCAATCTTCAATCCTCAACCCTCCATCCTCAATCCTCAATCCTCAATCCTCATTCTTCAATCCTCAATACCCAATCCTCAATCTTCAATCCTCAATCCTCAATCCTCAATTTTCAATCCTCAATCCTCTGTCCTCAGTCCTCAAACCTCAATCCTCAACACTCAGGCCTCATCCTCAATCCTCAATCCTCAATGCTCAATCCTCAATCCTCAATACTCAATGTTCAATCCTCAATACCCAATCCTCAATCTTCAATCCTCAATCCTGAATCCTCAATCCTCAATCCTCAATCCTCAATCCTCAGTCCTCAAACCACAATCCTGAATCCTCAATCCTGAATCCTCAATCTTCAGCTCTCACTCCTCAACAATCACTTGTCAATCCACAACCCTCAATAGAACATCCTCAGTACAGAGCTTTCCATACGCACTACTCAGTATGCAATCTTCAAATCTCTATCCGCAAACATCAATTCTCATCACTCAACCCTCAACACTCAGTCCCCAATCCTCAATCTTCCATTCTCAATCCTCAATCCTCAATCCTCAATCCTCAATCCTCAATCCTCAATCCTCAATCTTCAATCCTCAATCCTCAATCCTCAGTCCTCAATCCTCATTCTTCAATCCTCAGTACCCAATCCTCAATCTTCAATCCTCAATCCTCAATCCTCAATCTTCAGTCCTCAGTCCCCAGCCCTCAATCTTCAATCCTCAATGCTCCATCCTCAATCCTCAATCCTCAGTCCTCAGTCCTCAATCCTCAATCCTCATACCTCAATCCTCAATCCTCAATCTTCAATCCTCAATCCTCAATCCTCAGTCCTCAATCCTCATTCTTCAATCCTCAATCCTCAATCCTCAGTCCTCAATCCTCATTCTTCAATCCTCAGTACCCAATCCTCAATCTTCAATCCTCAATCCTCAATCCTCAATTCTCAATCCTCAATCCTCAGTCCTCAGTCCTCAAACCTCAATCCTCATTTTTCAATCCTCAATACCCAATCCTCAATCTTCAATCCTCAATCCTCAATCCTCAATTCTCAATCCTCAATCCTCAATCCTCAGACCTCAAACCTCAATCCCGAATCCTCAATCCTAAATCCTCAGTCTTCAGCCCTCAGTCCTCAAAAATCAACTATCAATCCTCTATCCTGAATAGAATATCCTCAATTTACAGTTCTCCATACTCAATCCCCATTCTTCAATCTTCAAATCTGAATCCACAAACATCAATTCTAATCACTCAACCATCAACACTCAGTCCTCAATCTTCAATCCTCAGTCCTCAATCCTCAATCTTCAATCCTCAATACTCAATCTTCAGTCCTCAATCCTCAATCCTCAACCCTCAATCTTCAATCCTCAATCCTCAATCCTCATTCTTCGATCCTCAATACCCAATCCTCAATCTTCAATCCTCAATCCTCAATGCTCAATTCTCAATCCTCAATCCTCAAACCTCAATCTTCAATCCTCAACACTCAATCTTCAATCCTCAATCCTCAATCCTCAGTCATCAATCCTCAATCTTCAATTCTCAATCGTCAATCCCCACTCCTCAATACTCAACACCCAATCCTCGATCCGCAATCTTCAATCATCAATATTCAATCTTCAATCGTCAACCCTCAACCCTCAATACTCAATCCTCAATCCTCAATGTACAATCCTCAATACCCAATCCTCAATCTTCAATCCTCAATCCTCAATCCTCAATCCTCAATCCTCAATCCTCAATCCTCAATCCTCAGCCCTCAAACCTCAATCCTGAATCCTCAATCTTCAGCCATCAGTCCTCAAAGATCAACTATCAATCCCCTATCCTGTATAGAATATCCTCAATTTACAGTTTTCCATACTCAATCCCCATTCTTCAATCTTCAATTCTGAATCCACAAACATCAATTCTAATCACTCAACCATCAACACTCAGTCCTCAATCTTCAATTCTCAATCGTCAATCCCCACTCCTCAATCCTCAACACCCAATCCTCAATCTTCAATCCTCAGTCCTCAATCCTCAATTCTCAATCCTCAATCCTCAATCCTCAGACCTCAAACATCAATACTCAACCCTCAGTCCTCGTCCTCAATACACAACCCTCAATCCTCGATCCTCAATCTTCAATCATCAATAATCAATCTTCAATTCTCAACCCTCAATCCTCAATACTCAATCCTCAATCCTCAATGTTCCATCCTCAATACGCAATCCTCAATCTTCAATCCTCAATCCTCAATCCTCAATCCTCAATCCTCAATCCTCAATCCGCAATCTTCAGTCCTCAAACCTCAATCCTGAATCCTCAAACCTGAATCCTCAACGTTCAGCCCTCAGTCCTCAACAATCAGATGTCAATCCTCAATCCTCAATAGAATATCCTCAATTCACAGGTTTCAATACTCAACACTCAACCTGCAATCTTCAAATCTCTATCCACAAACATCAATTCTCATCACTCAACCCTCAACACTCAGTCCCCAATCCTGAATCTTCAGTCGTCAATCCTCAGTCCTCAATCCTCAATCCTCAATCTTCAATCCTCAATACTCAATCTTCAATCCTCAATACTCAATCCTCAACCCTCAACCCTCAATCGTCAACCTGCAATCCTGAATAGTCAATCTTCAATCCTCAACCCTCAATCCTCAATCCTCAATGCTCAATCCTCATTCTTCAATCCTCAATACCCAATCCTCAATCTTCAATCCCCAATCCTCAATCCTCAATTTTCAATCCTCAATCCTCAGTCCTCAGTCCTCAAACCTCAATCCTCAACACACAGGCCTCATCCTCAATCCTCAATCCTCAATGCTCAATCCTCAATCCTCAATACTCAATGTTCAATCCTCAATACCCAATCCTCAATCTTCAATCCTCAATCCTGAATCCTCAATCCTCAATCCTCAATCCTCAATCCTCAGTCCTCAAACCACAATCCTGAATCCTCAATCCTGAATCCTCAACCTTCAGCCCTCAGTCCTCAACAATCACTTGTCAATCCACAACCCTCAATAGAACATCCTCAGTACAGAGCTTTCCATACGCACTACTCAGTATGCAATCTTCAAATCTCTATCCGCAAACATCAATTCTCATCACTCAACCCTCAACACTCAGTCCCCAATCCTCAATCTTTAATTCTCAATCCTCAATCCTCAATCCTCAATCCTCAATCTTCAATCCTCAATACTAAATCTTCAATCCTCAATCCTCAATACTCAATCCTCAATCTTCAATCCTCAACCCTCAATCCTGAATCCTCAATCCTCATTCTTCAATCCTCAGTATCCAATCCTCAATCTTCAATCCTCAATCCTCAATCCTCAATTCTCAATATTCAATCCTTAGTCCTGAGTCCTCAAACCTCAATCCTAATCCTTCAATCCTCAATACCCAATCCTCAATCTTCAATCCTCAATCCTCAATCCTCAATTCTCAATCCTCAATCCTCAATCCTCGGACCCCAAACATCAATACTCAGTCCTCAGTCGTCGTCCTCAATCCACAACCCCCAATCCTCAATCCTCAATCTTCAATCATCAATATTCAATCTTCAGTCCTCAATCCTCAATCCTCAATACTCAACCATCAATCCTCAATTCCCAATACTCAATAGATTATCCTGAATTTTCAGGATTCAATACTCAAACCTCAAACCTCAAACCTCAGCCCTCATCCTCCATCCTCAATCCTCAATCCTCAATCCTCAATCCTCAATCCTCAATCTTCAATCCTCAATACTCAATCTTCAATCCTCAATCCTCAATCCTCAATCCTCAATCCTCAATCCTCAATCCTCAATCCTCAATCCTCAATCCTCAATCTTGAATACTCAATACTCAATCTTCAATCCTCAATCCTCAATCCTCAATCCTCAATCCTCATTCTTCAATCCTCAATACCCAGTCCTCAATCTTCAATCCTCAATCCTCAATCCTCAATCCTCAATTCTCAATCCTCAATCCTCAATCCTCAGACCTCAAACATCAATACTCAACCCTCTGTCCTCGTCCTCAATCCACAACACTCAATCCTCAATCCTCAATCTTCAATCATCAATATTCAATCTTCAGTCCTCAATCCTCAATCCTCAATCCTCAATCTTCAATCCTCAATCCACAATCCTCATTCTTCGATCCTCAACACCCAATCCTCAATCTTCAATCCTCAATACTCAATCCTCAATTCTCAATCCTCAATCCTCAACCCTCAGACCTCAAACATCAATACTCAATCCTCAGTCCTCGTCCTCAATCCACAACCCTCAATCCTCGATACTCAATCTTCAATCATCAATATTCAATCTTCAATCCTCAACCCTCAATCCTCAATACTCAATCCTCAATCCTCAATGTTCAATCTTCAATACCCAATCCTCAGTCTTCAATCATCAATCCTCAATCCTCAATCCTCAATACTCAATCCTCAATCCTCAGTCCTCAAACCTCAATCCTGAATCCTCAAACCTGAATCCTCAATGTTCAGCCCTCAGTCCACAACAACCAGTTGTCAATCCTCAATCCTCAATAGAATATCCTGAATTCACAGGTTTCAATGCTCAATACTTGACCTGCAATCTTCAAATCTCTATCCACAAGCATCAATTCTCATCACTCAACCCTCAACACTCAGTCCCCAATCCTGAATCTTCAATCCTCAATCCTCAATCCTCAATTCTCAATCCTCAATCCTCAATCCTCGGACCCCAAACATCAATACTCAGTCCTCAGTCGTCGTCCTCAATCCACAACCCCCAATCCTCAATCCTCAATTCTCAATCATCAATATTCAATCTTCAGTCCTCAATCCTCAATCCTCAATACTCAACCATCAATCCTCAATTCCCAATACTCAATAGATTATCCTGAATTTTCAGGATTCAATACTCAAACCTCAAACCTCAACCCTCAGCCCTCATCCTCCATCCTCAATCCTCAATCCTCAATCCTCAATCCTCAATCCTCAATCCTCAATCCTCAATCCTCAATCTTGAATCCTCAATACTCAATCTTCAATCCTCAATCCTCAATCCTCAATCCTCAATCCTCATTCTTCAATCCTCAATACCCAGTCCTCAATCTTCAATCCTCAATCCTCAATCCTCAATCCTCAATTCTCAATCCTCAATCCTCAATCCTCAGACCTCAAACATCAATACTCAACCCTCTGTCCTCGTCCTCAATCCACAACACTCAATCCTCAATCCTCAATCTTCAATCATCAATATTCAATCTTCAGTCCTCAATCCTCAATCCTCAATCCCCAATCTTCAATCCTCAATCCACAATCCTCATTCTTCGATCCTCAACACCCAATCCTCAATCTTCAATCCTCAATACTCAATCCTCAATTCTCAATCCTCAATCCTCAACCCTCAGACCTCAAACATCAATACTCAATCCTCAGTCCTCGTCCTCAATCCACAACCCTCAATCCTCGATACTCAATCTTCAATCATCAATATTCAATCTTCAATCCTCAACCCTCAATCCTCAATACTCAATCCTCAATCCTCAATGTTCAATCTTCAATACCCAATCCTCAGTCTTCAATCATCAATCCTCAATCCTCAATCCTCAATACTCAATCCTCAATCCTCAGTCCTCAAACCTCAATCCTGAATCCTCAAACCTGAATCCTCAATGTTCAGCCCTCAGTCCACAACAACCAGTTGTCAATCCTCAATCCTCAATAGAATATCCTGAATTCACAGGTTTCAATGCTCAATACTTGACCTGCAATCTTCAAATCTCTATCCACAAGCATCAATTCTCATCACTAAAACCCTCAACACTCAGTCCCCAATCCTGAATCTTCAATCCTCAATCCTCAATCCTCAATCCTCAATCCTCAATCTTCAATCCTCAATACTCAATATTCAGTCCTCAATCCTCAATCCTCCACCCTCAATCCTCAATCGTCAATCTCCAATCCTGAATACTCAATCTTCAATCCTCAACCCTCAATCCTCGATCCTCAATCCTCAATCCTCAATCCTCAATCCTCAATCATCAATATTCAACACTCAACCCTCAACCATCAATCCTCAATTCTCAATACTCAATAGAATATCCTGAATTCTCATGGTTCAATACTCAATCCACAATATTCTATAATCAAATCTCAATCCTCAAACATCAATTCTCAACATTCAATCCTCAACACTCAGTCCACTATCTTCAATCCTCCATCCTCAACTCTCAATCCTCAAGCGTCAGTACTCAATCCTCTATCCTCAACCCTCAATCCTCAGCCCTCAAACCTCAATCCCGAATCCTCAATCCTAAATCCTCAATCTTCAGCACTCAGTCCTCAAAAATCAACTATTAATCCTCTATCCTGAATAGAATATCCTCAATTATCAGTTTTCCATACTCAATCCCCATTCTTCAATCATCAAATCTGAATCCACAAGCATCAATTCTAATGACTGAACCATCAACACTCAGTCCTCAATCTTCAATCCTCAATCCTCAATCCTCAATCTTCAATCATCAATACTCAATCTTCAATCATCAATCCTCAATACTCAATCCTCAATCCTCAATCTTCAATCCTCAATCCTCAATCCTCATACTTCAATCCTCAACACTCAACCCTCAATCTTCAATCCTCAATCCTCAATCCTCAATTCTCAATCCTCAATCCTCAATCTTCAGACCTCAATCATCAATACTCAACCCTCAGTCCTCGTCCTCAATCCACAACCCTCAATCCTCGATCCTCGATCTTCAATCATCAATATTCAATCTTCAATTCTCAACCCTCAACCCTCAATACTCAATCCTCAATCCTCAATGTACGAACCTCAATACCCAATCCTCAATCTTCAATACTCAATCATCAATCCTCAATCCTCAATCGTCATTCTTCAATCCACAATACCCAATCTTCAATCTTCAATCCTCAATCCTCAATCATCAATTCTCAATCCTTAACCCTCAATCCTCAGACCTCAAACATCAATACTCAACCCTCAGTCCTCGTCCTCAAAACACAACACTCAATCCTCGATCCTCAATCCTCAATCCTCAATCCTCAATCTTCAATCCTCAATCCTCAATCCTCAGTCCTCAATACACAACGATCAATCCTCAATCCTCAATCTTCAACCCTCAATACTGAATCTTTAATCCTCAATCCTCAATCCTCAATCCTTAACCCTGAATCCTCAATCCTCAATCCTCAATCCTCATTCTTCAATCCTGAGTACCCAATCCTCAATCATCAATCCTCAATCCTCAATCCTCAATCCTCAATTGTCAATCCTCAATCCTCAGTCCTCAGTCCTCGAACCACAATCCTCAATCCTCAGCCCTCATCCTCAATCCTCAATCCTCAATCCTCAGCCCTCCGTCCTCAAACCTCAGTCCTCAGCCCTCAGACCTCATCCTCAATCCTCAATCCTCAATCCTCAATCCTCAAACTTCAATCCTCAATACTCAATCCTCAATCCTCAATCTTCAATCCTCAATCCTCAATCCTCAGTCCTCAATACACAACGATCAATCCTCAATCCTCAATCTTCAACCCTCAATACTGAATCTTTAATCCTCAATCCTCAATCCTCAATCCTTAACCCTGAATCCTCAATCCTCAATCCTCAATCCTCATTCTTCAATCCTGAGTACCCAATCCTCAATCATCAATCCTCAATCCTCAATCCTCAATCCTCAATTGTCAATCCTCAATCCTCAGTCCTCAGTCCTCAAACCACAATCCTCAATCCTCAGCCCTCATCCTCAATCCTCAATCCTCAATCCTCAGCCCTCCGTCCTCAAACCTCAGTCCTCAGCCCTCAGACCTCATCCTCAATCCTCAATCCTCAATCCTCAATCCTCAAACTTCAATCCTCAATACTCAATCCTCAATCCTCAATGTTCAATCCTCAATACCCAATCCTCAATCTTCAATCCTCAATCCTCAATCCTCAATCCTCAATCCTCAATCCTCAATCCGCAATCTTCAGTCCTCAAACCTCAATCCTGAATCCTCAACCCTGAATCCTCAACGTTCAGCCCTCAGTCCTCAACAATCAGTTGTCAATCCTCAATCCTCAATAGAATATCCTCAATTCACAGGTTTCAATACTCAACACTCAACCTGCAATCTTCAAATCTCTATCCACAAACATCAATTCCCATCACTGAACCCTCAACACTCAGTCCCCAATCCTGAACCTTCAATCCTCAATCCTCAGTCCTCGATCCTCAATCCTCAGTCTTCAATCCTCAATACTCAATCTTCGATCCTCAATACTCAATCCTCAACCCTCAACCCTCAATCGTCAACCTCCAATCCTGAATACTCAATCTTCAATCCTCAACCCTCAATCCTCAATCCTCAATCCTCAATCCTCATTCTTCAATCCTCAATACCCAATCCTCAATCCTCAATCTTCAATCCTCAATCCTCAATCCTCAGTCCTCAATACACAACGATCAATCCTCAATCCTCAATCTTCAACCCTCAATACTGAATCCTCAGCCCTCCGTCCTCAAACCTCAGTCCTCAGCCCTCAGACCTCATCCTCAATCCTCAATCCTCAATCCTCAATCCTCAAACTTCAATCCTCAATACTCAATCCTCAATCCTCAATCTTCAATCCTCAATCCTCAATCCTCAGTCCTCAATACACAACGATCAATCCTCAATCCTCAATCTTCAACCCTCAATACTGAATCTTTAATCCTCAATCCTCAATCCTCAATCCTCAATCCTCATTCTTCAATCCTGAGTACCCAATCCTCAATCATCAATCCTCAATCCTCAATCCTCAATCCTCAATTGTCAATCCTCAATCCTCAGTCCTCAGTACTCAAACCACAATCCTCAATCCTCAGCCCTCATCCTCAATCCTCAATCCTCAATCCTCAGCCCTCCGTCCTCAAACCTCAGTCCTCAGCCCTCAGACCTCATCCTCAATCCTCAATCCTCAATCCTCAATCCTCAAACTTCAATCCTCAATACTCAATCCTCAATCCTCAATGTTCAATCCTCAATACCCAATCCTCAATCTTCAATCCTCAATCCTCAATCCTCAATCCTCAATCCTCAATCCTCAATCCGCAATCTTCAGTCCTCAAACCTCAATCCTGAATCCTCAACCCTGAATCCTCAACGTTCAGCCCTCAGTCCTCAACAATCAGTTGTCAATCCTCAATCCTCAATAGAATATCCTCAATTCACAGGTTTCAATACTCAACACTCAACCTGCAATCTTCAAATCTCTATCCACAAACATCAATTCCCATCACTGAACCCTCAACACTCAGTCCCCAATCCTGAACCTTCAATCCTCAATCCTCAGTCCTCAATCCTCAATCCTCAGTCTTCAATCCTCAATACTCAATCTTCGATCCTCAATACTCAATCCTCAACCCTCAACCCTCAATCGTCAACCTCCAATCCTGAATACTCAATCTTCAATCCTCAACCCTCAATCCTCAATCCTCAATCCTCAATCCTCATTCTTCAATCCTCAATACCCAATCCTCAATCTTCAATCCTCAATCCTCAATCCTCAATTTTCAATCCCCAATCCTCAGTCCTCAGTCCTCAAACCTCAATCCTCAACACTCAGGCCTCATCCTCAATCCTCAATCCTCAATGCTCAATCCTCAATCCTCAATACTCAATGTTCAATCCTCAACACCCAATCCTCAATCTTCAATCCTCAATCCTGAATCCTCAATCCTCAATCCTCAATCCTCAATCCTCAGTCCTCAAACCACAATCCTGAATCCTCAATCCTGAATCCTCAATCTTCAGCCCTCAGTCCTCAACAATCACTTGTCAATCCACAACCCTCAATAGAACATCCTCAGTACAGAGCTTTCCATACGCACTACTCAGTATGCAATCTTCAAATCTCTATCCGCAAACATCAATTCTCATCACTCAACCCTCAACACTCAGTCCCCAATCCTCAATCTTCCATTCTCAATCCTCAATCCTCAATCCTCAGTCCTCAATCCTCAATCCTCAAACTTCAATCCACAATACTCAATCTTCAATCCTCAATCCTCAATCCTCAACCCTCAACACTCAATCGTCAACCTCCAATCCTGAATACTCAATCTTCAATACTCAACCCTCAATCCTCAATCCTCAATCCTCAATCCTCATTCTTCAATCCTCAATACCCAATCCTCAATCTTCAATCCTCAATCCTCAATCCACAATTTTCAATCCTCAATCCTCAGTCCTCAGTCCTCAAACCTCAATCCTCAACACTCAGGCCTCATCCTCAATCCTCAATCCTCAAAGCTCAATCTTCAATCCTCTGTCCCAGATACTCAATCTTCAATTCTCAATCCTCAATACTCAATCCTCGATCTTCAATCCTCAATCCTCAATCCTCAATCCTCAATCGTCATTCTTCAATCCACAATACCCAATCTTCAATCTTCAGTCCTCAATCATCAATCATCAATTCTCAATCCTTAACCCTCAATCCTCAGACCTCAAACATCAATACTCAACCCTCAGTCCTCGTCCTCAAAACACAACACTCAATCCTCGATCCTTAATCCTCAATCCTCAATCCTCAATCTTCAATCCTCAATCCTCAATCCTCAATCCTCAAACTTCAATCCTGAATGCTCAATCTTCAATCCTCAATCCTCAATCCTCAGTCATCAATCCTCAATCTTCAATTCTCAATCGTCAATCCCCACTCCTCAATCCTCAACACCCAATCCTCAATCTTCAATCCTCAATCCTCAATCCTCAATTCTCAATCCTCAATCCTCAATCCTCAGACCTCAAACATCAATACTCAACCCTCAGTCCTCGTCCTCAATACACAACCCTCAATCCTCGATCCTCAATCTTCAATCATCAATAATCAATCTTCAATTCTCAACCCTCAATCCTCAATACTCAATCCTCAATCCTCAATGTTCAATCCTCAATACCCAATCCTCAATCTTCAATCCTCAATCCTCAATCCTCAATCCTCAATCCTCAATCCGCAATCTTCAGTCCTCAAACCTCAATCCTGAATCCTCAACCCTGAATCCTCAACGTTCAGCCCTCAGTCCTCAACAATCAGTTGTCAATCCTCAATCCTCAATAGAATATCCTCAATTCACAGGTTTCAATACTCAACACTCAACCTGCAAACTTCAAATCTCTATCCACAAACATCAATTCTCATCACTCAACCCTCAACACTCAGTCCCCAATCCTTAATCTTCAATCCTCAATCCTCAGTCCTCAATCCTCAATCCTCAATCCTCAATCTTCAATCCTCAATACTCAATCTTCGATGCTCAATACTCAATTCTCAACCCTCAAACCTCAATCGTCAACCTCCAATCCTGAATACTCAATCTTCAATCCTCAACCCTCCATCCTCAATCCTCAATCCTCAATCCTCATTCTTCAATCCTCAATACCCAATCCTCAATCTTCAATCCTCAATCCTCAATCCTCAATTTTCAATCCTCAATCCTCAGTCCTCAGTCCTCAAACCTCAATCCTCAACACTCAGGCCTCATCCTCAATCCTCAATCCTCAATGCTCAATCCTCAATCCTCAATACTCAATGTTCAATCCTCAATACCCAATCCTCAATCTTCAATCCTCAATCCTGAATCCTCAATCCTCAATCCTCAATCCTCAATCCTCAGTCCTCAAACCACAATCCTGAATCCTCAATCCTGAATCCTCAATCTTCAGCCCTCAGTCCTCAACAATCACTTGTCAATCCACAACCCTCAATAGAACATCCTCAGTACAGAGCTTTCCATACGCACTACTCAGTATGCAATCTTCAAATCTCTATCTGCAAACATCAATTCTCATCACTCAACCCTCAACACTCAGTCCCCAATCCTCAATCTTCCATTCTCAATCCTCAATCCTCAATCCTCAATCCTCAAACCTCAATCCTCAATCCTCAATCTTCAATCCTCAATCCTCAATCCTCAGTCCTCAATCCTCATTCTTCAATCCTCAGTACCCAATCCTCAATCTTCAATCCTCAATCCTCAATCCTCAATTCTCAATCCTCAATCCTCAGTCCTCAGTCCTCAATCCTCAATCCTCATTCTTCAATCCTTAATACCCAATCCTCAATCTTCAATCCTCAATCCTCAATCCTCAATTTTCAATCCTCAATCCTCAGTCCTCAGTCCTCAAACCTCAATCCTCAACACTCAGGCCTCATCCTCAATCCTCAATCCTCAATGCTCAATCCTCAACCCTTAATCCTCAATCTTCAGTCCTCAGTCCCCAGCCCTCAATCTTCAATCCTCAATGCTCCATCCTCAATCCTCAATCCTCAGTCCTCAGACCTCAATCCTCAATCCTCAAACCTCAATCCTCAATCCTCAATCTTCAATCCTCAATCCTCAATCCTCAGTCCTCAATCCTCATTCTTCAATCCTCAGTACCCAATCCTCAATCTTCAATCCTCAATCCTCAATCCTCTATTCTCAATCCTCAATCCTCAGTCCTCAGTCCTCAAACCTCAATCCTCATTCTTCAATCCTCAATACCCAATCCTCAATCTTCAATCCTCAACCCTCAATCCTCAATTCTCAATCCTCAATCCTCAATCCTCAGACCTCAAACCTCAATCCCGAATCCTCAATCCTAAATCCTCAGTCTTCAGCCCTCAGTCCTCAAAAATCAACTATCAATCCTCTATCCTGAATAGAATATCCTCAATTTACAGTTTTCCATACTCAATCCCCATTCTTCAATCTTCAAATCTGAATCCACAAACATCAATTCTAATCACTCAACCATCAACACTCAGTCCTCAATCTTCAATCCTCAGTCCTCAATCCTCAATCTTCAATCCTCAATACTCAATCTTCAGTCCTCAGTCCTCAATCCTCAACCCTCAATCTTCAATCCTCAATCCTCAATCCTCATTCTTCGATCCTCAACACCCAATCCTCAATCTTCAATCCTCAATACTCAATCCTCAATTCTCAATCCTCAATCCTCAATCCTCAGACCTCAAATATCAATACTCAACCCTCAGACCTCGTCCTCAATCCACAACACTCAATCCTCGATCCTCAATCTTCAATCATCAATATTCAACCTTCATTCCTCAACACTCAATCCTCAATACTCAATCCTCAATGCTCAATGTTCAATCCTCAATACCCAATCCTCAATCTTCAATCCTCAATCCTCAATCCTCAATCCTCAATCCTCAATCCTCAATCCTCAATCCTCAGTCCTCAAACCTCAATCCTGAATCCTCAATCCTGAATCCTCAATGTTCAGCCCTCAGTCCTCAACAATCAGTTGTCAATCCTCAATCCACAATAGAATATCCTCAATTCACAGGTTTCATTGCTCAATACTCGGCCTGCAATCTTCAAATCTCTATCCACAAGTATCAATTCTCATCACTCAACACTCAACACTCAGTCCCCAATCCTGAATCTTCAATCCTCAATCCTCAATCCTCAATCCTCAGTCCTCAATACTCAATCTTCGATCCTCGATACTCAATCCTCAACCCTCAACCCTCAATCGTCAACCTCCAATCCTGAATACTCAATCCTCAATCCTCAGTCCTCAATACACAACGATCAATCCTCAATCCTCAATCTTCAACCCTCAATACTGAATCTTTAATCCTCAATCCTCAATCCTCAATCCTTAACCCTGAATCCTCAATCATCAATCCTCAATCCTCAATCCTCAGTCATCAATCCTCAATCTTCAATTCTCAATCGTCAATCCCCACTCCTCAATCCTCAACACCCAATCCTCAATCTTCAATCCTCAATCCTCAATCCTCAATTCTCAATCCTCAATCCTCAATCCTCAGACCTCAAACATCAATACTCAACCCTCAGCCCTCGTCCTCAATACACAACCCTCAATCCTCGATCCTCAATCTTCAATCATCAATAATCAATCTTCAATTCTCAGCCCTCAATCCTCAATAATCAATCCTCAATCCTCAATGTTCAATCCTCAATACCCAATCCTCAATCTTCAATCCTCAATCCTCAATCCTCAATCCTCAATCCTCAATCCGCAATCTTCAGTCCTCAAACCTCAATCCTGAATCCTCAACCCTGAATCCTCAACGTTCAGCCCTCAGTCCTCAACAATCAGTTGTCAATCCTCAATCGTCAATAGAATATCCTCAATTCACAGGTTTCAATACTCAACACTCAACCTGCAAACTTCAAATCTCTATCCACAAACATCAATTCTCATCACTCAACCCTCAACACTCAGTCCCCAATCCTGAATCTTCAATCCTCAATCCTCAGTCCTCAATCCTCAATCCTCAATCTTCAATCCTCAATACTCAATCTTCGATGCTCAATACTCAATTCTCAACCCTCAACCCTCAATCGTCAACCTCCAATCCTGAATACTCAATCTTCAATCCTCAACCCTCCATCCTCAATCCTCAATCCTCAATCCTCATTCTTCAATCCTCAATACCCAATCCTCAATCTTCAATCCTCAATCCTCAATCCTCAATTTTCAATCCTCAATCCTCAGTCCTCAGTCCTCAAACCTCAATCCTCAACACTCAGGCCTCATCCTCAATCCTCAATCCTCAATGCTCAATCCTCAATCCTCAATACTCAATGTTCAATCCTCAATACCCAATCCTCAATCTTCAATCCTCAATCCTGAATCCTCAATCGTCAATCCTCAATCCTCAATCCTCAGTCCTCAAACCACAATCCTGAATCCTCAATCCTGAATCCTCAATCTTCAGCCCTCAGTCCTCAACAATCACTTGTCAATCCACAACCCTCAATAGAACATCCTCAGTACAGAGCTTTCCATACGCACTACTCAGTATGCAATCTTCAAATCTCTATCTGCAAACATCAATTCTCATCACTCAACCCTCAACACTCAGTCCCCAATCCTCAATCTTCCATTCTCAATCCTCAATCCTCAATCCTCAGTCCTCAAACCTCAATCCTCAATCCTCAATCTTCAATCCTCAATCCTCAATCCTCAGTCCTCAATCCTCATTCTTCAATCCTCAGTACCCAATCCTCAATCTTCAATCCTCAATCCTCAATCCTCAATTCTCAATCCTCAATCCTCAGTCCTCAGTCCTCAATCCTCAATCCTCATTCTTCAATCCTTAATACCCAATCCTCAATCTTCAATCCTCAATCCTCAATCCTCAATTTTCAATCCTCAATCCTCAGTCCTCAGTCCTCAAACCTCAATCCTCAACACGCAGGCCTCATCCTCAATCCTCAATCCTCAATGCTCAATCCTCAACCCTTAATCCTCAATCTTCAGTCCTCAGTCCCCAGCCCTCAATCTTCAATCCTCAATGCTCCATCCTCAATCCTCAATCCTCAGTCCTCAGTCCTCAATCCTCAATCCTCAAACCTCAATCCTCAATCCTCAATCTTCAATCCTCAATCCTCAATCCTCAACCCTCAATCTTCAATCCTCAATCCTCAATCCTCATTCTTCGATCCTCAACACCCAATCCTCAATCTTCAATCCTCAATACTCAATCCTCAATTCTCAATCCTCAATCCTCAATCCTCAGACCTCAAATATCAATACTCAACCCTCAGACCTCGTCCTCAATCCACAACACTCAATCCTCGATCCTCAATCTTCAATCATCAATATTCAACCTTCATTCCTCGACACTCAATCCTCAATACTCAATCCTCAATGCTCAATGTTCAATCCTCAATACCCAATCCTCAATCTTCAATCCTCAATCCTCAATCCTCAATCCTCAATCCTCAATCCTCAATCCTCAATCCTCAGTCCTCAAACCTCAATCCTGAATCCTCAATCCTGAATCCTCAATGTTCAGCCCTCAGTCCTCAACAATCAGTTGTCAATCCTCAATCCACAATAGAATATCCTCAATTCACAGGTTTCATTGCTCAATACTCGGCCTGCAATCTTCAAATCTCTATCCACAAGTATCAATTCTCATCACTCAACACTCAACACTCAGTCCCCAATCCTGAATCTTCAATCCTCAATCCTCAATCCTCAATCCTCAATCCTCAATCTTCAATCCTCAATCCTCAATGCTCAATTCTCAATCCTCAATCCTCAAACCTCAATCTTCAATCCTCAACACTCAATCTTCAATCCTCAATCCTCAATCCTCAGTCATCAATCCTCAATCTTCAATTCTCAATCGTCAATCCCCACTCCTCAATCCTCAACACCCAATCCTCAATCTTCAATCCTCAATCCTGAATCCTCAATTCTCAATCCTCAATCCTCAATCATCAGACCTCAAACATCAATACTCAACCCTCAGTCCTCGTCCTCAATACACAACCCTCAATCCTCGATCCTCAGACCTCAAACATCAATACTCAACCCTCAGACATCGTCCTCAATCCACAACACTCAATCCTCGATCCTCAATCTTCAATCATCAATATTCAATCTTCATTCCTCAACCCTCAATCCTCAATACTCAATCCTCAATGCTCAATGTTCAATCCTCAATACCCAATCCTCAATCTTCAATCCTCAATCCTCAATCCTCTATCCTCAATCCTCAATACTCAATCCTCAGTCCTCAAACCTCAATCCTGAATCCTCAATCCTGAATCCTCAACGTTCAGCCCTCAGTCCTCAACAATCAGTTGTCAATCCTCAATCCTCAATAGAATATCCTCAATTCACAGGTTTCAATACTCAACACTCAACCTGCAATCTTCAAATCTCTATCCACAAACATCAATTCTCATCGCTCAACCCTCAACACTCAGTCCCCAATCCTGAATATTCAATCCTCAATCCTCAGTCCTCAATCCTCAATCCTCAATCCTCAATCCTCAAAGCTCAATCTTCAATCCTCTGTCCCAGATACTCAATCTTCAATTCTCAATCCTCAATACTCAATCCTCGATCTTCAATCCTCAATCCTCAATCCTCAATCCTCAATCGTCATTCTTCAATCCACAGTACCCAATCTTCAATCTTCAATCCTCAATCCTCAATCATCAATTCTCAAGCCTTAACCCTCAATCCTCAGACGTCAAACATCAATACTCAACCCTCAGTCCTCGTCCTCAAAACACAGCACTCAATCCTCGATCCTCAATCCTCAATCCTCAATCCTCAATCTTCAATCCTCAATCCTCATTCCTCAATCCTGAATACCCAATCCTCAATCATCAATCCTCAATCCTCAATCCTCAATCCTCAATCCTCAATTGTCAATCCTCAATCCTCAGTCCTCAGTCCTCATACCACAATCCTCAATCCTCAGCCCTCATACTCAATCCTCAATCCACAATCCTCAGCCCTCCGTCCTCAAACCTCAGTCCTCAGCCCTCAGACCTCATCCTCAATCCTCAATCCTCAATCCTCAATCCTCAAACTTCAATCCTCAATACTCAATCTTCAATCCTCAATCCTCAATCCTCAGTCATCAATCCTCAATCTTCAATTCTCAATCGTCAATCCCCACTCCTCAATCCTCAACACCCAATCCTCAATCTTCAATCCTCAATCCTCTATCCTCAATTCTCAATCCTCAATCCTCAATCCTCAGACCTCAAACATCAATACTCAACCCTCAGTCCTCGTCCTCAATACACAAGCCTCAATCCTCGATCCTCAACCTTCAATCATCAATAATCAATCTTCAATTCTCAACCCTCAATCCTCAATACTCAATCCTCAATCCTCAATGTTCAATCCTCAATACCCAATCCTCAATCTTCAATCCTCAATCCTCAATCCTCAATCCTCAATCCTCAATCCGCAATCTTCAGTCCTCAAACCTCAATCCTGAATCCTCAACCCTGAATCCTCAACGTTCAGCCCTCAGTCCTCAACAATCAGTTGTCAATCCTCAATCCTCAATAGAATATCCTCAATTCACAGGTTTCAATACTCAACACTCAACCTGCAATCTTCAAATCTCTATCCACAAACATCAATTCTCATCACTCAACCCTCGACACTCAGTCCCCAATCCTGAATCTTCAATCCTCAATCCTCAGTCCTCAATCCTCAATCCTCAGTCTTCAATCCTCAATACTCAATCTTCGATCCTCAATACTCAATCCTCAACCCTCAACCCTCAATCGACAACCTCCAATCCTGAATACTCAATCTTCAATCCTCAACCCTCAATCCTCAATCCTCAATCCTCAATCCTCATTCTTCAATCCTCAATACCCAATCCTCAATCTTCAATCCTCAATCCTCAATCCTCAATTTTCAATCCTCAATCCTCAGTCCTCAGTCCTCAAACCTCAATCCTCAACACTCAGGCCTCATCCTCAATCCTCAATCCTCAATGCTCAATTCTCAATCCTCAATACTCAATGTTCAATCCTCAATACCCAATTCTCAATCTTCAATCCTCAATCCTGAATCCTCAATCCTCAATCCTCAATCCTCAATCCTCAGTCCTCAAACCACAATCCTGAATCCTCAATCCTGAATCCTCAATCTTCAGCCCTCAGTCCTCAACAATCACTTGTCAATCCACAACCCTCAATAGAACATCCTCAGTACAGGGCTTTCCATACGCACTACTCAGTATGCAATCTTCAAATCTCTATCCGCAAACATCAATTCTCATCACTCAACCCTCAACACTCAGTCCCCAATCCTCAATCTTCCATTCTCAATCCTCAATCCTCAATCATCAATTCTCAAGCCTTAACCCTCAATCCTCAGACGTCAAACATCAATACTCAACCCTCAGTCCTCGTCCTCAAAACACAGCACTCAATCCTCGATCCTCAATCCTCAATCCTCAATCCTCAATCTTCAATCCTCAATCCTCATTCCTCAATCCTGAATACCCAATCCTCAATCATCAATCCTCAATCCTCAATCCTCAATCCTCAATCCTCAATTGTCAATCCTCAATCCTCAGTCCTCAGTCCTCATACCACAATCCTCAATCCTCAGCCCTCATACTCAATCCTCAATCCACAATCCTCAGCCCTCCGTCCTCAAACCTCAGTCCTCAGCCCTCAGACCTCATCCTCAATCCTCAATCCTCAATCCTCAATCCTCAAACTTCAATCCTCAATACTCAATCTTCAATCCTCAATCCTCAATCCTCAGTCATCAATCCTCAATCTTCAATTCTCAATCGTCAATCCCCACTCCTCAATCCTCAACACCCAATACTCAATCTTCAATCCTCAATCCTCTATCCTCAATTCTCAATCCTCAATCCTCAATCCTCAGACCTTAAACATCAATACTCAACCCTCAGTCCTCGTCCTCAATACACAAGCCTCAATCCTCGATCCTCAACCTTCAATCATCAATAATCAATCTTCAATTCTCAACCCTCAATCCTCAATACTCAATCCTCAATCCTCAATGTTCAATCCTCAATACCCAATCCTCAATCTTCAATCCTCAATCCTCAATCCTCAATCCTCAATCCTCAATCCGCAATCTTCAGTCCTCAAACCTCAATCCTGAATCCTCAACCCTGAATCCTCAACGTTCAGCCCTCAGTCCTCAACAATCAGTTGTCAATCCTCAATCCTCAATAGAATATCCTCAATTCACAGGTTTCAATACTCAACACTCAACCTGCAATCTTCAAATCTCTATCCACAAACATCAATTCTCATCACTCAACACTCGACACTCAGTCCCCAATCCTGAATCTTCAATCCTCAATCCTCAGTCCTCAATCCTCAATCCTCAGTCTTCAATCCTCAATACTCAATCTTCGATCCTCAATACTCAATCCTCAACCCTCAACCCTCAATCGACAACCTCCAATCCTGAATACTCAATCTTCAATCCCCAACCCTCAATCCTCAATCCTCAATCCTCAATCCTCATTCTTCAATCCTCAATACCCAATCCTCAATCTTCAATCCTCAATCCTCAATCCTCAATTTTCAATCCTCAATCCTCAGTCCTCAGTCCTCAAACCTCAATCCTCAACACTCAGGCCTCATCCTCAATCCTCAATCCTCAATGCTCAATCCTCAATCCTCAATACTCAATGTTCAATCCTCAATACCCAATTCTCAATCTTCAATCCTCAATCCTGAATCCTCAATCCTCAATCCTCAATCCTCAATCCTCAGTCCTCAAACCACAATCCTGAATCCTCAATCCTGAATCCTCAATCTTCAGCCCTCAGTCCTCAACAATCACTTGTCAATCCACAACCCTCAATAGAACATCCTCAGTACAGAGCTTTCCATACGCACTACTCAGTATGCAATCTTCAAATCTCTATCCGCAAACATCAATTCTCATCACTCAACCCTCAACACTCAGTCCCCAATCCTCAATCTTCCATTCTCAATCCTCAATCCTCAATCCTCAATCCTCAATCCTCAATCCTCAATCCTCAATCTTCAATCCTCAATCCTCAATCCTCAGTCCTCAATCCTCATTCTTCAATCCTCAGTACCCAATCCTCAATCTTCAATCCTCAATCCTCAATCCTCAATTCTCAATCCTCAATCCTCAGTCCTCAGTCCTCAATCCTCAATCCTCATTCTTCAATCCTCAATACCCAATCCTCAATCTTCAATCCTCAATCCTCAGTCCTCAATTTTCAATCCTCAATCCTCAGTCCTCAGTCCTCAAACCTCAATCCCCATCACTCAGGCCTCATCCTCAATCCTCAATCCTCAATGCTCAATCCTCAACCCTTAATCCTCAATCTTCAGTCCTCAGTCCCCAGCCCTCAATCTTCAATCCTCAATGCTCCATCCTCAATCCTCAATCCTCAGTCCTCAGTCCTCAATCCTCAATCCTCATACCTCAATCCTCAATCCTCAATCTTCAATCCTCAATCCTCAATCCTCAGTCCTCAATCCTCATTCTTCAATCCTCAGTACCCAATCCTCAATCTTCAATCCTCAATCCTCAATCCTCAATTCTCAATCCTCAATCCTCAATCCTCAATCCTCAATCTTCAATCCTCAATCCTCAATCCTCAATCTTCAGCACTCAGTCCTCAAAAATCAACTATTAATCCTCTATCCTGAATAGAATATCCTCAATTATCAGTTTTCCATACTCAATCCCCATTCTTCAATCATCAAATCTGAATCCACAAGCATCAATCCTCAATGTACGAACCTCAATACCCAATCCTCAATCTTCAATACTCAATCATCAATCCTCAATCCTCAATCGTCATTCTTCAATCCACAATACCCAATCTTCAATCTTCAATCCTCAATCCTCAATCATCAATTCTCAATCCTTAACCCTCAATCCTCAGACCTCAAACATCAATACTCAACCCTCAGTCCTCGTCCTCAAAACACAACACTCAATCCTCGATCCTCAATCCTCAATCCTCAATCCTCAATCTTCAATCCTCAATCCTCAATCCTCAGTCCTCAATACACAACGATCAATCCTCAATCCTCAATCTTCAACCCTCAATACTGAATCTTTAATCCTCAATCCTCAATCCTCAATCCTTAACCCTGAATCCTCAATCCTCAATCCTCAATCCTCATTCTTCAATCCTGAGTACCCAATCCTCAATCATCAATCCTCAATCCTCAATCCTCAATCCTCAATTGTCAATCCTCAATCCTCAGTCCTCAGTCCTCAAACCACAATCCTCAATCCTCAGCCCTCATCCTCAATCCTCAATCCTCAATCCTCAGCCCTCCGTCCTCAAACCTCAGTCCTCAGCCCTCAGACCTCATCCTCAATCCTCAATCCTCAATCCTCAATCCTCAAACTTCAATCCTCAATACTCAATCCTCAATCCTCAATCTTCAATCCTCAATCCTCAATCCTCAGTCCTCAATACACAACGATCAATCCTCAATCCTCAATCTTCAACCCTCAATACTGAATCTTTAATCCTCAATCCTCAATCCTCAATCCTTAACCCTGAATCCTCAATCCTCAATCCTCAATCCTCATTCTTCAATCCTGAGTACCCAATCCTCAATCATCAATCCTCAATCCTCAATCCTCAATCCTCAATTGTCAATCCTCAATCCTCAGTCCTCAGTCCTCAAACCACAATCCTCAATCCTCAGCCCTCATCCTCAATCCTCAATCCTCAATCCTCAGCCCTCCGTCCTCAAACCTCAGTCCTCAGCCCTCAGACCTCATCCTCAATCCTCAATCCTCAATCCTCAATCCTCAAACTTCAATCCTCAATACTCAATCCTCAATCCTCAATGTTCAATCCTCAATACCCAATCCTCAATCTTCAATCCTCAATCCTCAATCCTCAATCCTCAATCCTCAATCCTCAATCCGCAATCTTCAGTCCTCAAACCTCAATCCTGAATCCTCAACCCTGAATCCTCAACGTTCAGCCCTCAGTCCTCAACAATCAGTTGTCAATCCTCAATCCTCAATAGAATATCCTCAATTCACAGGTTTCAATACTCAACACTCAACCTGCAATCTTCAAATCTCTATCCACAAACATCAATTCCCATCACTGAACCCTCAACACTCAGTCCCCAATCCTGAACCTTCAATCCTCAATCCTCAGTCCTCAATCCTCAATCCTCAGTCTTCAATCCTCAATACTCAATCTTCGATCCTCAATACTCAATCCTCAACCCTCAACCCTCAATCGTCAACCTCCAATCCTGAATACTCAATCTTCAATCCTCAACCCTCAATCCTCAATCTTCAATCCTCAATCCTCATTCTTCAATCCTCAATACCCAATCCTCAATCTTCAATCCTCAATCCTCAATCCTCAATTTTCAATCCTCAATCCTCAGTCCTCAGTCCTCAAACCTCAATCCTCAACACTCAGGCCTCATCCTCAATCCTCAATCCTCAATGCTCAATCCTCAATCCTCAATACTCAATGTTCAATCCTCAATACCCAATCCTCAATCTTCAATCCTCAATCCTGAATCCTCAATCCTCAATCCTCAATCCTCAATCCTCAGTCCTCAAACCACAATCCTGAATCCTCAATCCTGAATCCTCAACCTTCAGCCCTCAGTCCTCAACAATCACTTGTCAATCCACAACCCTCAATAGAACATCCTCAGTACAGAGCTTTCCATACGCACTACTCAGTATGCAATCTTCAAATCTCTATCCGCAAACATCAATTCTCATCACTCAACCCTCAACACTCAGTCCCCAATCCTCAATCTTCCATTCTCAATCCTCAATCCTCAATCCTCAGTCCTCAATCCTCAATCCTCAGTCTTCAATCCTCAATACTCAATCTTCGATCCTCAATACTCAATCCTCAACCCTCAACCCTCAATCGTCAACCTCCAATCCTGAATACTCAATCTTCAATCCTCAACCCTCAATCCTCAATCCTCAATCCTCAATACTCATTCTTCAATCCTCAATACCCAATCCTCAATCTTCAATCCTCAATCCTCAATCCTCAATTTTCAATCCCCAATCCTCAGTCCTCAGTCCTCAAACCTCAATCCTCAACACTCAGGCCTCATCCTCAATCCTCAATCCTCAATGCTCAATCCTCAATCCTCAATACTCAATGTTCAATCCTCAACACCCAGTCCTCAATCTTCAATACTCAATCCTGAATCCTCAATCCTCAATCCTCAATCCTCAATCCTCAGTCCTCAAACCACAATCCTGAATCCTCAATCCTGAATCCTCAATCTTCAGCCCTCAGTCCTCAACAATCACTTGTCAATCCACAACCCTCAATAGAACATCCTCAGTACAGAGCTTTCCATACGCACTACTCAGTATGCAATCTTCAAATCTCTATCCGCAAACATCAATTCTCATCACTCAACCCTCAACACTCAGTCCCCAATCCTCAATCTTCCATTCTCAATCCTCAATCCTCAATCCTCAGTCCTCAATCCTCAATCCTCAATCTTCAATCCACAATACTCAATCTTCAATCCTCAATCCTCAATCCTCAACCCTCAACACTCAATCGTCAACCTCCAATCCTGAATACTCAATCTTCAATACTCAACCCTCAATCCTCAATCCTCAATCCTCAATCCTCATTCTTCAATCCTCAATACCCAATCCTCAATCTTCAATCCTCAATCCTCAATCCACAATTTTCAATCCTCAATCCTCAGTCCTCAGTCCTCAAACCTCAATCCTCAACACTCAGGCCTCATCCTCAATCCTCAATCCTCAAAGCTCAATCTTCAATCCTCTGTCCCAGATACTCAATCTTCAATTCTCAATCCTCAATACTCAATCCTCGATCTTCAATCCTCAATCCTCAATCCTCAATCCTCAATCGTCATTCTTCAATCCACAATACCCAATCTTCAATCTTCAGTCCTCAATCATCAATCATCAATTCTCAATCCTTAACCCTCAATCCTCAGACCTCAAACATCAATACTCAACCCTCAGTCCTCGTCCTCAAAACACAACACTCAATCCTCGATCCTTAATCCTCAATCCTCAATCCTCAATCTTCAATCCTCAATCCTCAATCCTCAGTCCTCAATACACAACGATCAATCCTCAATCCTCAATCCTCAATCCTTAACCCTGAATCCTCAATCATCAATCCTCAATCCTCAATCCTCAATCCTCAATCCTCAATTGTCAATCCTCAATCCTCAGTCCTCAGTCCTCAAACCACAATCCTCAATCCTCAGCCCTCATCCTCAATCCTCAATCCTCAATCCTCAGCCCTCCGTCCTCAAACCTCAGTCCTCAGCCCTCAGACCTCATCCTCAATCCTCAATCCTCAATCCTCAATCCTCAAACTTCAATCCTCAATACTCAATCTTCAATCCTCAATCCTCAATCCTCAGTCATCAATCCTCAATCTTCAATTCTCAATCGTCAATCCCCACTCCTCAATCCTCAACACCCAATCCTCAATCTTCAATCCTCAATCCTCAATCCTCAATTCTCAATCCTCAATCCTCAATCCTCAGACCTCAAACATCAATACTCAACCCTCAGTCCTCGTCCTCAATACACAACCCTCAATCCTCGATCCTCAATCTTCAATCATCAATAATCAATCTTCAATTCTCAACCCTCAATCCTCAATACTCAATCCTCAATCCTCAATCTTCAACCCTCAATACTGAATCTTTAATCCTCAATCCTCAATCCTCAATCCTTAATCCTGAATCCTCAATCCTCAATCCTCAATCCTCATTCTTCAATCCTGAATACCCAATCCTCAATCATCAATCCTCAATCCTCAATCCTCAATCCTCAATCCTCAATTGTCAATCCTCAATCCTCAGTCCTCAGACCTCAAACCACAATCCTCAATCCTCAGCCCTCATCCTCAATCCTCAATCCTCAATCCTCAGCCCTCCGTCCTCAAACCTCAGTCCTCAATCCTCAATCCTCAATCCTCAATCCTGAATCCTCAAACTTCAATCCTCAATGCTCAATCTTCAATCCTCAATCCTCAATCCTCAGTCATCAATCCTCAATCTTCAATTCTCAATCGTCAATCCCCACTCCTCAATCCTCAACACCCATTCCTCAATCTTCAATCCTCAATCCTCTATCCTCAATTCTCAATCCACAATCCTCAATCCTCAGACCTCAAACATCAATACTCAACCCTCAGTCCTCGTCCTCAATACACAAGCCTCAATCCTCGATCCTCAACCTTCAATCATCAATAATCAATCTTCAATTCTCAACCCTCAATCCTCAATACTCAATCCTCAATCCTCAATGTTCAATCCTCAATACCCAATCCTCAATCTTCAATCCTCAATCCTCAATCCTCAATCCTCAATCCTCAATCCGCAATCTTCAGTCCTCAAACCTCAATCCTGAATCCTCAACCCTGAATCCTCAACGTTCAGCCCTCAGTCCTCAACAATCAGTTGTCAATCCTCAATCCTCAATAGAATATCCTCAATTCACAGGTTTCAATACTCAACACTCAACCTGCAATCTTCAAATCTCTATCCACAAACATCAATTCTCATCACTCAACCCTCGACACTCAGTCCCCAATCCTGAATCTTCAATCCTCAATCCTCAGTCCTCAATCCTCAATCCTCAGTCTTCAATCCTCAATACTCAATCTTCGATCCTCAATACTCAATCCTCAACCCTCAACCCTCAATCGACAACCTCCAATCCTGAATACTCAATCTTCAATCCTCAACCCTCAATCCTCAATCCTCAATCCTCAATCCTCATTCTTCAATCCTCAATACCCAATCCTCAATCTTCAATCCTCAATCCTCAATCCTCAATTTTCAATCCTCAATCCTCAGTCCTCAGTCCTCAAACCTCAATCCTCAACACTCAGGCCTCATCCTCAATCCTCAATCCTCAATGCTCAATCCTCAATCCTCAATACTCAATGTTCAATCCTCAATACCCAATTCTCAATCTTCAATCCTCAATCCTGAATCCTCAATCCTCAATCCTCAATCCTCAATCCTCAGTCCTCAAACCACAATCCTGAATCCTCAATCCTGAATCCTCAATCTTCAGCCCTCAGTCCTCAACAATCACTTGTCAATCCACAACCCTCAATAGAACATCCTCAGTACAGGGCTTTCCATACGCACTACTCAGTATGCAATCTTCAAATCTCTATCCGCAAACATCAATTCTCATCACTCAACCCTCAACACTCAGTCCCCAATCCTCAATCTTCCATTCTCAATCCTCAATCCTCAATCCTCAGTCCTCAATCCTAAACCCTCAACACTCAGTCCCCAATCCTCAATCTTCCATTCTCAATCCTCAATCCTCAATCCTCAATCCTCAATCTTCAATCCTCAATACTAAATCTTCAATCCTCTATCCTCAATACTCAATCCTCAATCTTCAATCCTCAACCCTGAATCCTCAATCCTCAATCCTCAGTCTTCAATCCTCAGGATACAATCCTCAATCTTCAATCCTCAATCCCCAATCCTCAATTCTCAATATTCAATCCTTAGTCCTGAGTCCTCAAACCTCAATCCTAATCCTTCAATCCTCAATACCCAATCCTCAATCTTCAATCCTCAATCCTCAATCATCAATTCTCAATCCTCAATCCTCAATCCTCGGACCCCAAACATCAATACTCAATCCTCAGTCCTCGTCCTCAATCCACAACCCCCAATCCTCAATCCTCAATCTTGAATCATCAATATTCAATCTTCAGTCCTCAATCCTCAATCCTCAATCCTCAATCCTCAATCCACAATGTTCAATCCGCAATACCCAATCCTCAATCTTCAATACTCAATCCTCAATCCACAATCCTCAATCCTCAATCCTCAATCCTCAATCCTCAATAATCAATCTTCAATCCTCAATCCTCAATCCTCACTCCTCAATACTCAACCATCAATCCTCAATTCCCAATACGCAATAGAATATCCTGAATTCTCAGGATTCAATACTCAAACCTCAATCCTCCACCCTCAGCCCTCATCCTCCATCCTCAACCGTCAATGTTCAATCCGCAATACCCAATCCTCAATCTTCAATTCTCAATCCTCAATCCTCAATCCTCAATCCTCAATCCTCAATCCTCAATCCTCAATCCTCAATCTTCAATCCTCAATCCTCAATTCTGAATCCTGAATACTCAATCTTCAATCCTCAATCCTCAGCCCTCAATACTCTAGCATCAATATTCAATCCTCAATCCTCAATCCTCAATCCTCAATCCTCATTCTTCAATCCTCAATACCCCATCCTCAATCATCAATCCTCAATCCTGAATCCTCAATCCTCAATCCTCAATTGTCAATCCTCAATCCTCAGTCCTCAGTCCTCAAACCACAATCCTCAATCCTCAGCCCTCATCCTCAATCCTCAATCCTCAATCCTCAGCCCTCCGTCCTCAAACCTCAGTCCTCAGCCCTCAGACCTCATCCTCAATCCTCAATCCTCAATCCTCAATCCTCAATCCTCAAACTTCAATCCTCAATACTCAATCTTCAATCCTCAATCCTCAATCCTCAGTCATCAATCCTCAATCTTCAATTCTCAATCGTCAATCCCCACTCCTCAATCCTCAACACCCAATCCTCAATCTTCAATCCTCAATCCTCAATCCTCAATTCTCAATCCTCAATCCTCAATCCTCAGACCTCAAACATCAATACTCAACCCTCAGTCCTCGTCCTCAATACACAACCCTCAATCCTCGATCCTCAAACTTCAATCATCAATAATCAATCTTCAATTCTCAACCCTCAATCCTCAATACTCAATCCTCAATCCTCAATGTTCAATCCTCAATACCCAATCCTCAATCTTCAATCCTCAATCCTCAATCCTCAATCCTCAATCCTCAATCCGCAATCTTCAGTCCTCAAACCTCAATCCTGAATCCTCAACCCTGAATCCTCAACGTTCAGCCCTCAGTCCTCAACAATCAGTTGTCAATCCTCAATCCTCAATAGAATATCCTCAATTCACAGGTTTCAATACTCAACACTCAACCTGCAATCTTCAAATCTCTATCCACAAACATCAATTCTCATCACTCAACCCTCAACACTCAGTCCCCAATCCTGAACATTCAATCCTCAATCCTCAGTCCTCAATCCTCAACCCTCAGTCTTCAATCCTCAATACTCAATCTTCGATCCTCAATACTCAATCCTCAACCATCAACCCTCAATCGTCAACCTCCAATCCTGAATACTCAATCTTCAATCCTCAACCCTCAATCCTCAATCCTCAATCCTCAATCCTCATTCTTCAATCCTCAATACCAAATCCTCAATCTTCAATCCTCAATCCTCAATCCTCAATCCTCAATCCTCAATCCTCAATCTTCAATCCTCAATCCTCAATTCTGAATCCTGAATACTCAATCTTCAATCCTCAATCCTCAGCCCTCAATACTCTAGCATCAATCTTCAATCCTCAATCCTCAATCCTCAATCCTCAATCCTCATTCTTCAATCCTCAATACCCAACCCTCAATCTTCAATCCTCAATCCTCAATGCTCAATTCTCAATCCTCAATCCTCAAACCTCAATCCTCAATCCTCAATCCTCAATCCTCAATCCTCAGTCATCAATCCTCAATCTTCAATTCTCAATCGTCAATCCCCACTCCTCAATACTCAACACCCAATCCTCGATCCTCAATCTTCAATCATCAATATTCAATCTTCAATCCTCAACCCTCAACCCTCAATACTCAATCCTCAATCCTCAATGTACGATCCTCAATACCCAATCCTCAATCTTCAATCCTCAATCCTCAATCCTCAATCCTCAATCCTCAATCCTCAATCCTCAATCCTCAATCCTCAGCCCTCAAACCTCAATCCTGAATCCTCAATCTTCAGCCATCAGTCCTCAAAAATCAACTATCAATCCCCTATCCTGAATAGAATATCCTCAATTTACAGTTTTCCATACTCAATCCCCATTCTTCAATCTTGAATTCTGAATCCACAAACATCAATTCTAATCACTCAACCATCAACACTCAGTCCTCAATCTTCAATCCTCAATCCTCAATCCTCAATTCTCAATCCTCAATCCTCAATCCTCGGACCCCAAACATCAATACTCAATCCTCAGTCCTCGTCCTCAATCCACAACCCCCAATGCTCAATCCTCAATCTTCAATCATCAATATTCAATATTCAGTCCTCAATCCTCAATCCTCAATCCTCAATCCTCAATCCTCAGTCCTCAATGTTCAATCCGCAATACCCAATCCTGAATCTTCAATACTCAATCCTCAATCCTCAATCCTCAATCCTCATTCTTCAATCCTCAATACCCAATCCTCAATCTTCAATCCTCAATCCTCAATGCTCAATTCTCAATCCTCAATCCTCAAACCTCAATCTTCAATCCTCAACACTCAATCTTCAATCCTCAATCCTCAATCCTCAGTCATCAATCCTCAATCTTCAATTCTCAATCGTCAATCCCCACTCCTCAATCCTCAACACCCAATCCTCAATCTTCAATCTTCAATCCTCAATCCTCAATTCTCAATCCTCAATCCTCAATCCTCAGACCTCAAACATCAATACTCAACCCTCAGTCCTCGTCCTCAATACACAACCCTCAATCTTCGATCCTCAATCTTCAATCATCAATAATAAATCTTCAATTCTCAACCCTCAATCCTCAATACTCAATCCTCAATCCTCAATGTTCAATCCTCAATACCCAATCCTCAATCTTCAATCCTCAATCCTCAATCCTCAATCCTCAATCCTCAATCCGCAATCTTCAGTCCTCAAACCTCAATCCTGAATCCTCAATCCTGAATCCTCAACGTTCAGCCCTCAGTCCTCAACAATCAGTTGTCAATGCTCAATCCTCAATAGAATATCCTCAAGTCGCAGGTTTCAATACTTAACACTCAACCTGCAATCTTCAAATCTCTATCCACAAACATCAATTCTCATCACTCAACCCTCAACACTCAGTCCCCAATCCTGAATCATCAATCCTCAATCCTCAGTCCTCAATCCTCAATCCTCAATCTTCAATCCTCAATACTCAATCTTCAATCCTCAATCGTCAGTCCTCGTCCTCAATCCACAACCCTCAATCCTCAATCCTCAATCTTCAATCCTCAACCCTCAACCATCAATACTCAATTCTCAATACTCAATAGAATATCCTGAATTCTCATGGTTCAATGCTCAATCCATAATGTTCTATAATCAAATCTCAATCCTCAAACACCAATTCTCAACACTCAATCCTCAACACTCAGTCCTCTCTCTTCAATCCTCCATCCTCAACTCTCAATCCTCAATCGTCAATACTCAATCCTCAATCCTCAACCCCCAATCCTCAGCCCTCAAACCTCAATCCCGGATCCTCAATCCTAAATCCTCAATCTTCAGCCCTCAGTCCTCAAAAATCAACTATCAATCCTCTATCCTGAATAGAATATCCTCAATTTACAGTTTTCCATACTCAATCCCCATTCTTCAATCTTCAAATCTGAATCCACAAACATGAATTCTAATCACTCAACCATCAACACCCTGTCCTCAATCTTCAATCCTCAGTACTCAATCCTCAATCTTCAATCCTCAATACTCAATCTTCAGTCCTCAATCCTCAATCCTCAACCCTCAATCTTCAATCCTCAATCCTCAATCCCCATTCTTCGATCCTCAACACCCAATCCTCAATCTTCAATCCTCAATTCTCAATCCTCAATCCTCAATCCTCAGACCTCAAACATCAATACTCAACCCCCAGACCTCGTCCTCAATCCACAACACTCAATCCTCGATCCTCAATCTTCAATCATCAATATTCAATCTTCATTCCTCAACCCTCAATCCTCAATACTCAATCCTCAATGCTCAATGTTCAATCCTCAATACCCAATCCTCAATTTTCAATCCTCAATCCTCAATCCTCAATCCTCAATCCTCAATCCTCAATCCTCAGTCCTCAAACCTCAATCCTGAATCCTCAATCCTGAATCCACAATGTTCAGCCCTCAGTCCTCAACAATCAGTTGTCAATCCTCAATCCACAATAGAATATCCTCAATTCACAGGTTTCATTGCTCAATACTCGACCTGCAATCTTCAAATCTCTATCCACAAGCATCAATTCTCATCACTCAACCCTCAACACTCAGTCCCCAATCCTGAATCTTCAATCCTCAATCCTCAGTCCTCAATCCTGAATCTTCAATCCTCAATCCTCAGTCCTCAATCCTCAATCCTCAGTCTTCAATCCTCAATACTCAATCTTCGATCCTCAATACTCAATCCTCAACCCTCAACCCTCAATCGTCAACCTCCAACCCTGAATACTCAATCTTCAATCCTCAACCCTCAATCCTCAATCCTCAATCCTCAATCCTCATTCTTCAATCCTCAATACCCAATCCTCAATCTTCAATCCTCAATCCTCAATCCTCAATTTTCAATCCTCAATCCTCTGTCCTCAGTCCTCAAACCTCAATCCTCAACACTCAGGCCTCATCCTCAATCCTCAATCCTCAACGCTCAATCCTCAATCCTCAATACTCAATGTTCAATCCTCAATACCCAATCCTCAATCTTCAATCCTCAATCCTGAATCCTCAATCCTCAATCCTCAATCCTCAATCCTCAGTCCTCAAACCACAATCCTGAATCCTCAATCCTGAATCCTCAATCTTCAGCCCTCAGTCCTCAATACACAACGATCAATCCTCAATCCTCAATCTTCAACCCTCAATACTGAATCTTTAATCCTCAATCCTCAATCCTCAATCCTTAACCCTGAATCCTCAATACTCAATCCTCAATCCTCTTTCTTCAATCCTGAATACCCAATCCTCAATCATCAATCCTCAATCCTCAATCCTCAATCCTCAATCCTCAATCCTCAACACTCAGGCCTCATCCTCAATCCTCAACACTCAGGCCTCATCCTCAATCCTCAATCCTCAAAGCTCAATCTTCAATCCTCTGTCCCAGATACTCAATCTTCAATTCTCAATCCTCAATACTCAATCCTCGATCTTCAATCCTCAATCCTCAATCCTCAATCCTCAATCGTCATTCTTCAATCCACAATACCCAATCTTCAATCTTCAATCCTCAATCCTCAATCATCAATTCTCAATCCTTAACCCTCAATCCTCAGACCTCAAACATCAATACTCAACCCTCAGTCCTCGTCCTCAAAACACAACACTCAATCCTCGATCCTCAATCCTCAATCCTCAATCCTCAATCTTCAATCCTCAATCCTCAATCCTCAGTCCTCAATACACAACGATCAATCCTCAATCCTCAATCTTCAACCCTCAATACTGAATCTTTAATCCTCAATCCTCAATCCTCAATCCTTAACCCTGAATCCTCAATACTCAATCCTCAATCCTCATTCTTCAATCCTGAATACCCAATCCTCAATCATCAATCCTCAATCCTCAATCCTCAATCCTCAATCCTCAATTGTCAATCCTCAATCCTCAGTCCTCAGACCTCAAACCACAGTCCTCAATCCTCAGCCCTCATCCTCAATCCTCAATCCTCAATCCTCAGCCCTCCGTCCTCAAACCTCAGTCCTCAGCCCTCAGACCTCATCCTCAATCCTCAATCCTCAATCCTCAATCCTCAATCTTCAATCCTGAATACTAAATCTTCAATCCTCTATCCTCAATACTCAATCCTCAATCTTCAATCCTCAACCCTCAATCCTCAATCCTCAATCCTCATTCTTCAATCCTCAGGATCCAATCCTCAACCTTCAATCCTCAATCCCCAATCCTCAATTCTCAATATTCAATCCTTAGTCCTGAGTCCTCAAACCTCAATCCTAATCCTTCAATCCTCAATACCCAATCCTCAATCTTCAATCCTCAATCCTCAATCATCAATTCTCAATCCTCAATCCTCAATCCTCGGACCCCAAACATCAATACTCAATCCTCAGTCCTCGTCCTCAATCCACAACCCCCAATCCTCAATCCTCAATCTTCAATCATCAATATTCAATCTTCAGTCCTCAATCCTCAATCCTCAATCCTCAAACCTCAATCCTCAATCCACAATGTTCAATCCGCAATACCCAATCCTCAATCTTCAATACTCAATCCTCAATCCACAATCCTCAATCCTCAATCCTCAATCCTCAATCCTCAATCTTCAATCCTCAATCCTCAATCCTCACTCCTCAATACTCAACCATCAATCCTCAATTCCCAATACGCAATAGAATATCCTGAATTCTCAGGATTCAATACTCAAACCTCAATCCTCAACCCTCAGCCCTCATCCTCCATCCTCAACCCTCAATGTTCAATCCGCAATACCCAATCCTCAATCTTCAATCCTCAATCCTCAATCCTCAATCCTCAATCCTCAATCCTCAATCCTCAATCCTCAATCCTCAATCCTCAATCTTCAATCCTCAATCCTCAATTCTGAATCCTGAATACTCAATATTCAATCCTCAATCCTCAGCCCTCAATACTCTAGCATCAATCTTCAATCCTCAATCCTCAATCCTCAATCCTCAATCCTCATTCTTCAATCCTCAATCCCCAATCCTCAATCATCAATCCTCAATCCTCAATCCTCAATCCTCAATCCACAATTGTCAATCCTCAATCCTCAGTCCTCAGTCCTCAAACCACAATCCTCAATCCTCAGCCCTCATCCTCAATCCTCAATCCTCAATCCTCAGGCCTCCGTCCTCATACCTCAGTCCTCAGCCCTCAGACCTCATCCTCAATCCTCAATCCTCAATCCTCAATCCTCAATCCTCAAACTACAATCCTCAATACTCAATCTTCAATCCTCAATCCTCAATCCTCAGTCATCAATCCTCAATCTTCAATTCTCAATCGTCAATCCCCACTCCTCAATCCTCAACACCCAATCCTCAATCTTCAATCCTCAATCCTCAATCCTCAATTCTCAATCCTCAATCCACAATCCTCGGACCTCAAACATCAATACTCAACCCTCAGTCCTCGTCCTCAATACACAACCCTCAATCCTCGATCCTCAATCTTCAATCATCAATAATCAATCTTCAATTCTCAACCCTCAATCCTCAATACTCAATCCTCAATCCTCAATGTTCAATCCTCAATACCCAATCCTCAATCTTCAATCCTCAATCCTCAATCCTCGATCCTCAATCCTCAATCCGCAATCTTCAGTCCTCAAACCACAATCCTGAATCCTCAACCCTGAATCCTCAACGTTCAGCCCTCAGTCCTCAACAATCAGTTGTCAATCCTCAATCCTCAATCTTCAATCCTCAATACTGAATCTTCGATCCTCATTACTCAATCCTCAACCCTCAACCCTCAATCGTCAACATCCAATCCTGAATACTCAATCTTCAATCCTCAACCCTCCATCCTCAATCCTCAATCCTCAATCCTCAATCTTCAATCCTCAATCCTCAATCCTCAGTCCTCAATCCTCATTCTTCAATCCTCAGTACCCAATCCTCAATCTTCAATCCTCAATCCTCAATCCTCAATTCTCAATCCTCAATCCTCAGTCCTCAGTCCTCAATCCTCAATCCTCATTCTTCAATCCTCAATACCCAATCCTCAATCTTCAATCCTCAATCCTCAATCCTCAATTTTCAATCCTCAATCCTCAGTCCTCAGTCCTCAAACCTCAATCCTCATCACTCAGGCCTCATCCTCAATCCTCAATCCTCAATGCTCAATCCTCAACCCTTAATCCTCAATCTTCAGTCCTCAGTCCCCAGCCCTCAATCTTCAATCCTCAATGCTCCATCCTCAATCCTCAATCCTCAGTCCTCAGTCCTCAATCCTCAATCCTCATACCTCAATCCTCAATCCTCAATCTTCAATCCTCAATCCTCAATCCTCAGTCCTCAATCCTCATTCTTCAATCCTCAGTACCCAATCCTCAATCTTCAATCCTCAATCCTCAATCCTCAATTCTCAATCCTCAATCCTCAGTCCTCAGTCCTCAAACCTCAATCCTCATTCTTCAATCCTCAATACCCAATCCTCAATCTTCAATCCTCAATCCTCAATCCTCAATTCTCAATCCTCAATCCTCAATCCTCAGACCTCAAACCTCAATCCCGAATCCTCAATCCTAAATCCTCAGTCTTCAGCCCTCAGACCTCAAAAATCAACTATCAATCCTCTATCCTGAATAGAATATCCTCAATTTACAGTTCTCCATACTCAATCCCCATTCTTCAATCTTCAAATCTGAATCCACAAACATCAATTCTAATCACTCAACCATCAACACTCAGTCTTCAATCTTCAATCCTCAGTCCCCAATCCTCAATCTTCAATCCTCAATACTCAATCTTCAGTCCTCAATCCTCAATCCTCAACCCTCAATCTTCAATCCTCAATCCTCAATCCTCATTCTTCGATCCTCAATACCCAATCCTCAATCTTCAATCCTCAATCCTCAATGCTCAATTCTCAATCCTCAATCCTCAAACCTCAATCTTCAATCCTCAACACTCAATCTTCAATCCTCAATCCTCAATCCTCAGTCATCAATCCTCAATCTTCAATTCTCAATCGTCAATCCCCACTCCTCAATACTCAACACCCAATCCTCGATCCGCAATCTTCAATCATCAATATTCAATCTTCAATCGTCAACCCTCAACCCTCAATACTCAATACTCAATCCTCAATCCTCAATGTACGATCCTCAATACCCAATCCTCAATCTTCAATCCTCAATCCTCAATCCTCAATCCTCAATCCTCAATCCTCAATCCTCAATCCTCAATCCTCAGCCCTCAAACCTCAATCCTGAATCCTCAATCTTCAGCCATCAGTCCTCAAAGATCAACTATCAATCCCCTATCCTGTATAGAATATCCTCAATTTACAGTTTTCCATACTCAATCCCCATTCTTCAATCTTCAATTCTGAATCCACAAACATCAATTCTAATCACTCAACCATCAACACTCAGTCCTCAATCTTCAATTCTCAATCGTCAATCCCCACTCCTCAATCCTCAACACCCAATCCTCAATCTTCAATCCTCAGTCCTCAATCCTCAATTCTCAATCCTCAATCCTCAATCCTCAGACCTCAAACATCAATACTCAACCCTCAGTCCTCGTCCTCAATACACAACCCTCAATCCTCGATCCTCAATCTTCAATCATCAATAATCAATCTTCAATTCTCAACCCTCAATCCTCAATACTCAATCCTCAATCCTCAATGTTCCATCCTCAATACGCAATCCTCAATCTTCAATCCTCAATCCTCAATCCTCAATCCTCAATCCTCAATCCTCAATCCGCAATCTTCAGTCCTCAAACCTCAATCCTGAATCCTCAATCCTGAATCCTCAACGTTCAGCCCTCAGTCCTCAACAATCAGTTGTCAATCCTCAATCCTCAATAGAATATCCTCAATTCACAGGTTTCAATACTCAACACTCAACCTGCAATCTTCAAATCTCCATCCACAAACATCAATTCTCATCACTCAACCCTCAACACTCAGTCCCCAATCCTGAACCTTCAATCCTCAATCCTCAGTCCTCAATCCTCAATCCTCAATCTTCAATACCCAATCCTCAATTTTCAATCCTCAATCCTCAATCCTCAATCCTCAATCCTCAATCCTCAATCCTCAGTCCTCAAACCTCAATCCTCTGTCCCAGATACTCAATCTTCAATTCTCAATCCTCAATACTCAATCCTCGATCTTCAATCCTCAATCCTCAATCCTCAATCCTCATTCTTCAATCCACAATACCCAATCTTCGATCTTCAATCCTCAATCCTCAATCATCAATTCTCAATCCTAAATCCTCAATCCTCAGACCTCAACCATCAATACTCAACACTCAGTCCTCGTCCTCAAACCACAACACTCAATCCTCGATCCTCAATCTTCAATCCTCAATACTCAATCTTCAATCCTCTATCCTCAATCCTCAATCCTCAATCCTCAATCCTCAATCGTCAGTCCTCGTCCTCAATCCACAACACTCAATCCTCAATCCTCAATCTTCAATCCTCAACCCTCAACCATCAATACTCAATTCTCAATACTCAATAGAATATCCTGAATTCTCGTGGTTCAATGCTCAATCCATAATATTCTATAATCAAATCTCAATCCTCAAACATCAATTCTCAACACTCAATCCTCAACACTCAGTCCTCTCTCTTCAATCCTCCATCCTCAACTCTCAATCCTCAATCGTCAATACTCAATCCTCAATCCTCAACCCTCAATCCTCAGCCCTCAAACCTCAATCCCGGATCATCAATCCTAAATCCTCAATCTTCAGCCCTCAGTCCTCAAAAATCAACTATCAATCCTCTATCCTGAATAGAATATCCTCAATTTACAGTTTTCCATACTCAATCCCCATTCTTCAATCTTCAAATCTGAATCCACAAACATCAATTCTAATCACTCAACCATCAACACTCAGTCCTCAATCTTCAATCCTCAGTACTCAATCCTCAATCTTCAATCCTCAATACTCAATCTTCAGTCCTCAATCCTCAATCCTCAACCCTCAATCTTCAATCCTCAATCCTCAATCCTCATTCTTCGATCCTCAACACCCAATCCTCAATCTTCAATCCTCAATACTCAATCCTCAATTCTCAATCCTCAATCCTCAATCCTCAGACCTCAAACATCAATACTCAACCCTCAGACCTCGTCCTCAATCCACAACACTCAATCCTCGATCCTCAATCTTCAATCATCAATATTCAATCTTCATTCCTCAACCCTCAATCCTCAATACTCAATCCTCAATGCTCAATGTTCAATCCTCAATACCCAATCCTCAATTTTCAATCCTCAATCCTCAATCCTCAATCCTCAATCCTCAATCCTCAATCCTCAGTCCTCAAACCTCAATCCTGAATCCTCAATCCTGAATCCTCAATGTTCAGCCCTCAGTCCTCAACAATCAGTTGTCAATCCTCAATCCACAATAGAATATCCTCAATTCACAGGTTTCATTGCTCAATACTCGACTTGCAATCTTCAAATCTCTATCCACAAGCATCAATTCTCATCACTCAACACTCAACACTCAGTCCCCAATCCTGAATCTTCAATCCTCAATACTCAATCCTCAATCCTCAATCCTCAATCTTCAATCCTCAATCCTCAATGCTCAATTCTCAGTCCTCAATCCTCAAACCTCAATCTTCAATCCTCAACACTCAATCTTCAATCCTCAATCCTCAATCCTCAGTCATCGATCCTCAATCTTCAATTCTCAATCGTCAATCCCCACACCTCAATCCTCAACACCCAATCCTCAATCTTCAATCCTCAATCCTGAATCCTCAATTCTCAATCCTTAATCCTCAATCATCAGACCTCAAACATCAATACTCAACCCTCAGTCCTCGTCCTCAATACACAACCCTCAATCCTCGATCCTCAGACACCAAACATCAATACTCAACCCTCAGACCTCGTCCTCAATCCACAACACTCAATCCTCGATCCTCAACCTTCAATCATCAATATTCAATCTTCATTCCTCAACCCTCAATCCTCAATACTCAATCCTCAATGCTCATTGTTCAATCCTCAATACCCAATCCTCAATCTTCAATCCTCAATCCTCAATCCTCAATCCTCAATCCTCAATCCTCAGTCCTCAAACCTCAATCCTGAATCCTCAATCCTGAATCCTCAACGTTCAGCCCTCAGTCCTCAACAATCAGTTGTCAATCCTCAATCCTCAATAGAATATCCTCAATTCACAGGTTTCAATAATCAACACTCAACCTGCAATCTTCAAATCTCTATCCGCAAACATCAATTCTCATCACTCAGCCCTCAACACTCAGTCCCCAATCCTGAATCTTCAATCCTCAATCCTCAGTCCTCAATCCTCAATCCTGAATCTTCAATCCTCAATACTCAATCTTCAATCCTCAGTCCTCAATCCTCAACCCTCAACCCTCAATCGTCAACCTCCAATCCTGAATACTCAATCTTCAATACTCAACCCTCAATCCTCAATCCTCAATCCTCAATTTTCAATCATCAATCCTCAGTCCTCAGTCCTCAAACCTCAATCCTCAACACTCAGGCCTCATCCTCAATCCTCAATCCTCAAAGCTCAATCTTCAATCCTCTGTCCCAGATACTCAATCTTCAATTCTCAATCCTCAATACTCAATCCTCGAGCTTCAATCCTCAATCCTCAATCCTCAATCCTCAATCCTCAATCCTCATTCTTCAATCCACAATACCCAATCTTCAATCTTCAATCCTCAATCCTCAATCATCAATTCTCAATCCTTAATCCTCAATCCTCAGACCTCAAACATCAATACTCAACCCTCAGTCCTCGTCCTCAAAACACAGTACTCAATCCTCAAACCTCAATCTTCAATCCTCAATCCTCAGTCCTCAAACCTCAATCCTGAATCCTCAATCCTGAATCCTCAATGTTCAGCCCTCAGTCCTCAACAATCAGTTGTCAATACTCAATCCACAATAGAGTATCCTCAATTCACAGGTTTCATTGCTCAATACTCGACCTGCAATCTTCAAATCTCTATCCACAAGCATCAATTCTCATCACACAACCCTCAACACTCAGTCCGCAATCCTGAATCTTCAATCCTCAATCCTCAATCCTCAATCCTCAATACTCAATCTTCAATCCTCAATACTCAATATTCAGTCCTCAATCCTCAATCCTCGACCCTCAATCCTCAATCGTCAATCTCCAATCCTGAATACTCAATCTTCAATCCTTAACCCTCAATCCTCAATCCTCAATCCTCAATACTCACTCTTCAACCCTCAATACCCAATCCTCAATCTTCAATCCTCAATCCTCATTCCTCAATTCTCAATCCTCAATCCTCAGTCCTCAGTCCTCAAACCTCAATCCTCATGCCTGAGGCCTCATCCTCAATCCTCAATCCTCAATATTCAATCCTCAAGGCTCAATCTTCAATCCTCAATCCGCAATCCTCAATCCTCAATCCTCATTCTTCAATCCTCAATACCCAATCCTCAATCTTCATTCGTCAATCCTCAATCCTCAATTCTCAATCCTCAATCCTCAGTCCTCAGGCCTTAAACATCAATACTCAAACCTCAGTCCTCGTCCTCAATCCATAACCCTCAATCCTCGATCCTCAATCTTCAATCCTCAATACTCAATCTTCAATCCTCAATCCTCAACCCTCAATACTCAATCGTCAATCTTATATCCTCAATACTCAATCTTCAATACTCAATTCTCAATCCTCAATCCTCAATCCTCAATCCTCATCCTTCAATCCTCAATACCCAATCCTGAATCTTCAATCCTCAATCCTCAATCCTCAATTCTCAATCCTCAATACTCAGTCCTCAGTTCTCAAACCTCAATCCTCAACCCGCAGACCGCATCCTCAATCCTCAATCCTCAATCCTCAATCTTCAATCCCCAATACTCAATCATCAATCCTCAATCCTAAATCCTCAATCCTCAATCCTCAATCCTCAATCCTCAATCCTCAGTCATCAGTACTCAATCTTCAATGCTCAAACCTCAATACTCAATCCTCAATACTCAATCCTCAATCCTCATTCTTCAATCCTCAATACCCAATCCTCAATCTTCAATCCTCAATCCTCAATCCTCAATTCTCAATCCTCAATCCTCAGTCCTCAGTTCTCAAACCTCAATCCTCAACCCTCAGACTGCATCCTCAATCCTCAGTCCTCAATCCTCAATCCTCAATCCTCAAACATCTATTCTCAACTCTCAATCCTCAACACTCAGTCCTCTCTCTTCAATCCTCCATCCTCAATCCTCAATCCTCAAGCGTCAATCCTCAATCCTCAATCCTCAACCCTCAATCCTAAGTCCTCAAACCTCAATCCTCAGACCTCAAACATCAATACTCAACCCTCAGTCCTCGTCCTCAATACACAACACTCAATCCTCGATCCTCAATCTTCAATCATCAATAATCAATCTTCAATTCTCAACCCTCAATCCTCAATACTCAATCCTCAATACTCAATGTTCAATCCTCAATACCCAATCCTGAATCTTCAATCCTCAATCCTCAATCCTCAATCCTCAATCCTCAATCCGCAATCTTCAGTCCTCAAACCTCAATCCTGAATCCTCAACCCTGAATCCTCAACGTTCAGCCCTCAGTCCTCAACAATCAGTTGTCAATCCTCAATCCTCAATAGAATATCCTCAATTCACAGGTTTCAATACTCAACACTCAACCTGCAATTTTCAAATCTCTATCCACAAACATCAATTCTCATAACTCAACCCTCAACACTCAGTCCCCAATCCTGAATCTTCAATCCTCAATCCTCAGTCCTCAATCCTCAATCCTCAATCTTCAATCCTCAATACTGAATCTTCAATCCTCAATACTCAATCCTCAACCCTCAACCCTCAATCGTCAACCTCCAATCCTGAATACTCAATCTTCAATCCTCAACCCTCAATCCTCAATCCTCAATACTCAATCCTCATTCTTCAATCCTCAATACCCAATCCTCAATCGTCAATCCTCAATCCTCAATCCTCAATTTTCAATCCTCAATCCTCAGTCCTCAGTCCTCAAACCTCAATCCTCAACACTCAGGCCTCATCCTCAATCCTCACTCCTCAATACTCAACCATCAATCCTCAATTCCCAATACGCAATAGACTATCCTGAATTCTCAGGATTCAATACTCAAACCTCAATCCTCAACCCTCAGCCCTCATCCTCCATCCTCAACCCTCAATGTTCAATCCGCAATACCCAATCCTCAATCTTCAATACTCAATCCTCAATCCTCAATCCTCAATCCTCAATCCTCAATCCTCAATCCTCAATCCTCAATCTTCAATCCTCAATCCTCAATCCTCAATCCTCAATCCTCAATCCGCAATCTTCAGTCCTCAAACCTCAATCCTGAATCCTCAATCCTGAATCCTCAATCCTGAATCCTCAACGTTCAGCCCTCAGTCCTCAACAATCAGTTGTCAATCCTCAATCCTCAATAGAATATCCTCAATTCACAGGTTTCAATACTCAACACTCAACCTGCAATCTTCAAATCTCTATCCACAAACATCAATTCTCATCACTCAACCCTCAACACTCAGTCCCCAATCCTGAATCTTCAATCCTCAATCCTCAGTCCTCAATCCTCAATCCTCAATCTTCAATCCTCAATACTCAATCCTCAATCCTCAATCCTCAATCCACAATCCTCAATCCTCAATCCTCAGTAATCAATCCTCAATCCTCAATAGAATATACCCAATTCTCAGTTTTCAATGCTCAGTCCTCAATCTTCAATCGTCAGTCCTCAATCCTCAATCTTCAACACTCAATCCTAAATCCTCAGTCCACGACACTCAATCTTCAATCCTCAATACTCAATCTTCAACCCTCAATCCTCAATCCTCAATCCTCAATCCTCAATATTCAACACACAACCCTCAAACATCAATCCTCAATAGTCAGCCATCAATCCTCAATTCCCAATACTCAATAGAATATCCTGAATTCTCATGGTTCAGTACTCAATCCACAATATTCAATAATCAAATCTCAACCCTCAAACATCAGTTCTCAATCTTCAATACTCAATACTGAATCTTCAATCCTCCATCCTCAATCCTCAATCCTCAATCCACAATGTTCAATCCGCAATACCCAATACTCAATCTTCAATACTCAATCCTCAATGCACAATCCTCAATCCTCAATCCTCAATCCTCAATCCTCAATCCTCAATCTTCAATCCTCAATCCTCAATCCTCACTCCTCAATACTCAACCATCAATCCTCAATTCCCAATACGCAATAGAATATCCTGAATTCTCAGGATTCAATACTCAAACCTCAATCCTCAACCCTCAGCCCTCATCCTCCATCCTCAACCCTCAATATTCAATCCGCAATACCCAATCCTCAATCTTCAATACTCAATCCTCAATCCTCAATCCTCAATCCTCAATCCTCAATCCTCAATCCTCAATCCTCAATCTTCAATCCTCAATCCTCAATCCTCAGTCCTCAATACTCAACCGTCAATCCTCAATCCTCAACCTTCAACCCTCAATACTGAATCTTTAATCCTCAATCCTCAATCCTCAATCCTTAATCCTGAATCCTCAATCCTCAACCCTCAATCCTCAATCCTCAAACTTCAATCCTCAATACTCAATCTTCAATCCTCTTGCCTCATTCCTCAAACCTCAATTCTGAATCCTGAATACTCAATCTTCAATCCTCAATCCTCAGCCCTCAATACTCTAGCATCAATCTTCAATCCTCAATCCTCAATCCTCAATCCTCAATCCTGATTCTCCAATCCTCAATACCCAATCCTCAATCTTCAATCCTCAATCCTCAATGCTCAATTCTCAATCCTCAATCCTCAATCCTCAATCTTCAATCCTCAACACTCAATCTTCAATCCTCAATCCTCAATCCTCAATCCTCAGTCATCAATCCTCAATCTTCAATTCTCAATCGTCAATCCCCACTCCTCAATCCTCAATCTTCAATCCTCAATCCTCAATCCTCAATTCTCAATCCTCAATCCTCAATCCTCAGACCTCAAACATCAATACTCAAACCTCAGTCCTCGTCCTCAATACACAACCCTCAATTCTCGATCCTCAATCTTCAATCATCAATAATCAATCTTCAATTCTCAACCCTCAATCCTCAATACTCAATCCTCAATCCTCAATGTTCAATCCTCAATACCCAATCCTCAATCTTCAATCCTCAATCCTCAATCCTCAATCCTCAATCCTCAATCCGCAATCTTCAGTCCTCAAACCTCAATCCTGAATCCTCAATCCTGAATCCTCAACGTTCAGCCCTCAGTCCTCAACAATCAGTTGTCAATCCTCAATCCTCAATAGAATATCCTCAATTCACAGGTTTCAATACTCAACACTCAACCTGCAATCTTCAAATCTCTATCCACAAACATCAATTCTCATCACTCAACCCTCAACACTCAGTCCCCAATCCTGAACCTTCAATCCTCAATCCTCAGTCCTCAATCCTCAATCCTCAATCTTCAATCCTCAATACTCAATCTTCAATCATCAATCCTCAATCCTCAACCCTCAACCCTCAATCGTCAACCTCCAATCCTGAATACTCAATCTTCAATACTCAACCCTCAATCCTCAATCCTCAATCCTCAATCCTCATTCTTCAATCCTCAATACCCAATCCTCAATCTTCAATCCTCAATCCTCAATCCTCAATTTTCAATCCTCAATCCTCAGTCCTCAGTCCTCAAACCTCAATCCTCAACACTCAGGCCTCATCCTCAATCCTCAATCCTCAAAGCTCAATCCTCAATCCTCTGTCCCAGATACTCGATCTTCAATTCTCAATCCTCAATACTCAATCCTCGATCTTCAATCCTCAATCCTCAATCCTCAATCCTCATTCTTCAATCCACAATACCCAATCTTCAATCTTCATTCCTCAATCCTCAATCATCAATTCTCAATCCTTAATCCTCAATCCTCAGACCTCAACCATCAATACTCAACCCTCAGTCCTCGTCCTCAAACCACAACACTCAATCCTCGATCCTCAATCCTCAATCCTCAATTCTCAATATTCAATCCTTAGTCCTGAGTCCTCAAACCTCAATCCTAATCCTTCAATCCCCAATACCCAATCCTCAATCTTCAATCCTCAATCGTCAATCCTCAATTCTCAATCCTCAATCCTCAATCCTCGGACCCCAAACATCAATACTCAATCCTCAGTCCTCGTCCTCAATCCACAACCCCCAATCCTCAATCCTCAATCTTCAATCATCAATATTCAATCTTCAGTCCTCAATCCTCAATCCTCAATCCTCAATCCTCAATCCACAATGTTCAATCCGCAATACCCAATCCTCAATCTTCAATACTCAATCCTCAATGCACAATCCTCAATCCTCAATCCTCAATCCTCAATCCTCAATCCTCAATCTTCAATCCTCAATCCTCAATCCTCACTCCTCAATACTCAACCATCAATCCTCAATTCCCAATACGCAATAGAATATCCTGAATTCTCAGGATTCAATACTCAAACCTCAATCCTCAACCCTCAGCCCTCATCCTCCATCCTCAACCCTCAATGTTCAATCCGCAATACCCAACCCTCAATCTTCAATACTCAATCCTCAATCCTCAATCCTCAATCCTCAATCCTCAATCCTCAATCCTCAATCCTCAATCTTCAATCCTCAATCCTCAATCCTCAGTCCTCAATACTCAACCGTCAATCCTCAATCCTCAACCTTCAACCCTCAATACTGAATCTTTAATCCTCAATCCTCAATCCTCAATCCTTAATCCTGAATCCTCAATCCTCAACCCTCAATCCTCAATCCTCAAACTTCAATCCTCAATACTCAATCTTCAATCCTCTTGCCTCATTCCTCAAACCTCAATTCTGAATCCTGAATACTCAATCTTCAATCCTCAATCCTCAGCCCTCAATACTCTAGCATCAATCTTCAATCCTCAATCCTCAATCCTCAATCCTCAATCCTGATTCTCCAATCCTCAATACCCAATCCTCAATCTTCAATCCTCAATCCTCAATGCTCAATTCTCAATCCTCAATCCTCAATCCTCAATCTTCAATCCTCAACACTCAATCTTCAATCCTCAATCCTCAATCCTCAGTCATCAATCCTCAATCTTCAATTCTCAATCGTCAATCCCCACTCCTCAATACTCAACACCCAATCCTCAATCTTCAATCCTCAATCCTCAATCCTCAATCCTCAATTCTCAATCTTCAGACCTCAAACATCAATACTCAACCCTCAGTCCTCGTCCTCAATCCACAACCCTCAATCCTCGATCCTCAATCTTCAATCATCAATATTCAATCTTCAATCCTCAACCCTCAACCCTCAATACTCAATCCTCAATTCTCAATGTACGATCCTCAATACCCAATCCTCAATCTTCAATCCTCAATACTCAATCCTCAATCCTCAATCCTCAATCCTCAATCCTCAATCCTCAATCCTCAGTCCTCAATGTTCAATCCGCAATACCCAATCCTCAATCTTCAATACTCAATCCTCAATCCTCAATCCTCATTCTTCAATCCTCAATACCCAATCCTCAATCTTCAATCCTCAATCCTCAATGCTCAATTCTCAATCCTCAATCCTCAAACCTCAATCTTCAATCCTCAACACTCAATCTTCAATCCTCAATCCTCAATCCTCAGTCATCAATCCTCAATCTTCAATTCTCAATCGTCAATCCCCACTCCTCAATCCTCAACACCCAAACCTCAATCTTCAATCCTCAATCCTCAATCCTCAATTCTCAATCCTCAATCCTCAATCCTCAGACCTCAAACATCAATACTCAACCCTCAGTCCTCGTCCTCAATACACAACCCTCAATCCTCGATCCTCAATCTTCAATCATCAATAATCAATCTTCAATTCTCAACCCTCAATCCTCAATACTCAATCCTCAATCCTCAATGTTCAATACTCAATACCCAATCCTCAATCTTCAATCCTCAATCCTCAATCCTCAATCCTCAATCCTCAATCCGCAATCTTCAGTCCTCAAACCTCAATCCTGAATCCTCAATCCTGAATCCTCAACGTTCAGCCCTCAGTCCTCAACAATCAGTTGTCAATCCTCAATCCTCAATAGAATATCCTCAATTCACAGGTTTCAATACTCAACACTCAACCTGCAATCTTCAAATCTCTATCCACAAACATCAATTCTCATCACTCAACCCTCAACACTCAGTCCCCAATCCTGAATCTTCAATCCTCAATCCTCAGTCCTCAATCCTCAATCCTCAATCTTCAATCCTCAATACTCAATCCTCAATCCTCAATCCTCAATCCACAATCCTCAATCCTCAATCCTCAGTAATCAATCCTCAATCCTCAATAGAATATACCCAATTCTCAGTTTTCAATGCTCAGTCCTCAATCTTCAATCGTCAGTCCTCAATCCTCAATCTTCAACACTCAATCCTAAATCCTCAGTCCACGACACTCAATCTTCAATCCTCAATACTCAATCTTCAACCCTCAATCCTCAATCCTCAATCCTCAATCCTCAATATTCAACACACAACCCTCAAACATCAATCCTCAATAGTCAGCCATCAATCCTCAATTCCCAATACTCAATAGAATATCCTGAATTCTCATGGTTCAGTACTCAATCCACAATATTCAATAATCAAATCTCAACCCTCAAACATCAGTTCTCAATCTTCAATACTCAATACTGAATCTTCAATCCTCCATCCTCAATCCTCAATCCTCAATCCTCAATCCTGAATCTTCAATCCTCAGTCCTCAATCCTCAATCCTCAATCTTCAATCCTCAATAGAATATACCCAATTCTCAGTTTTCAATACTCTGTCCTCAATCTTCAATCGTCAGTCCTCAATCCTCAATCTTCAACCCTCAATCCTCAATCCTCAGTCCACGACACTCAATCTTCAATCCTCAATACTCAATCGTCAATACTCAAACCTCAACAATCAATCCTCAATCCTCACTCCTCAATCCTCAATCCTCAATCCTCAATCCTCAGTAATCAATCCTCAATCCTCGATCCTCAATCCTCAGATATCAATTCTCGATCCTCAATATTCAATCCTCAATCCTCAGTCCTCAAGCCTCAATCCTCAATCCTCAATACTCAATCTTAATTCCTCAATACTCAATCTGCAATCTTCAATCCTCAATCCTCAATCCTCAATACTCATTCTTCAATCCTCAATACCCAATCCTCAATCTTCAATCCTCAGTCCTCAATCCTCAATCCACAGACATCAAACATCAATATTCAACCCTCAGTCCTCGTCCTCAATCCACAACACTCAATCCTCAATCCTGAATCTTCAATCATCAATATTCAATCTTCAATCCTGAATGCTCAATCCTCAATCCTCAATCCTCAATCCTCAGTAATCAATCCTCAATCCTCGATCCTCAATCCTCAATCCTCAAGCCTCAATCCTCAATCTTCAATCCTCAATACTCAGTCTTCAGTCCTCAATCCTCAATCCTCGATCCTCAATCCTCAATCCTCAATCCTCAGTCCTCAATCCTCAATCCCCAATACTCAACCATCAATCCTCAATTCTCAATACTCAATGGAATATCCTGAATTCTCAGAATTCATTGCTCAAACCTCAACCCTCAACCCTCATCCTTCATCCTCAATCCTCAATCCTCAAATCTCAATCCTCAATATTCAATCCTCAATACTCAACCTTCTATCCTGAATACTCAATCCTCTATCCTCAATCCTCAATCCTGAATCTTCAATCCTCAGTCCCCAATACTCAATCTTCAATCCTCAGTCCTCAATCCTCAGTCCTCAATCCTCAACCCTCAGTCCTAAGACCTCAAACCTCGATCCTCAATCCTCAATCCTCAATACTCAATCTTCAATCCTCAACCCTCAATCCTCAATCCTCAATCCTCAATCCTCAGTCCTCAATCTTAATTCCTCAATACTCAATCTGCAATCGTCGATCCTCAATCCCCAATCCTCAATCTTCAATCCTCAATCCTCAATCCTGAATCTTCAATCCTCAGTCCCCAATCCTCAATCTTCAACCCTCAGTCCTCAATCCTCAGTCCTCAATCCTCAATCATCAATCCTCAATCCCCAATCTTCAATCCTCAATCCTCAATCCTCAATTCTCAATCCTCAATCCTCAATCCTCAGACCTCAAACATCAATACACAACCCTCAGTCCTCGTCCTCAATCCACAATCCTCAATCCTCAATCCTCAATCCTCAACCTTCAATCATCAATATTCAACCTTCAATCCTCAATCCTCAACCCTCAAGCTTCAATCCTCAATCCTCAATCCTCAATGTTCAATCCTCAATACCCAATCCTCAATGTTCAGTCTTCAATAATCAATCCGCAATCCTCAATCCTCAATCTTCAATCCTCAATACTCAATCTTCAATCCTCAATCCTCAATCCTCAATCCTCAATCCTCAATCCAAATCTTCAATCCTCAATACTAAATCTTCAATCCTCAATCCTCAATCCTCAATCCTCAGTCCTCAATCCTCAATACTCAACCCTCAATCCTCAATCCTCAATCCTCTATCCTCAATATTCAATCCTCAATACTCAATTTTCTATCCTCAATCCTCAGTCCTCAATCCTCGATCCTCAATCCTCATTTCTCAATACTCAATAGAATATCCTGAATTCTCATGGTTCAATACTCAATCCACAATGTTCAATAATCAAATCTCTATACTCAAACATCAATTCTCAACACTCAGTCCTCAACTCTCAGTCCTCTCTCTTCAATCCTCAATCCTCAAGCGCCAATCCTCAATCCTCAACCCTCAACCCTCAATCCTCAGTCCTCAAACCTCAATCCCGAGTCCTCAATCCTGAATCCTCAAACTTCAGCCCTAAGTCCTCAACAATCAATCGTCAATCCTCAATCCTCAATATTCAATCCTCAATACTCAATCTTCTATCCTCAATCCTCAGTCCTCAATCCTCAATGCTCAATGCTCAGTCATCAATCCTCAATCTTCAATCCTCAATGCTCAATACTCAATCCTCTGTCCTCAATCTTCAATCATCAATATTCAATCTTCAATCCTCAATCCTCAATCCTCAAGCCTCAATCCTCAATACCCAATCCTCAATCTCCAGTCCTCAATACTCCATCCGCAACCCTCAATCCTCAATTTTCAATAATCAATACTCAACCTTCAATCCTCAATCCTCAATCCTCAATCCTCAATACTCAATCCTCAATCCTCAATCTTCAATCCTCACAACTCAATCTGCAATCTTCAACCCTCAATCCTCAATCCTCTATCCTCAGTCCTCAATCCTCAGACCTCAATCCTCAATCCTCAGTCCTCAGACCTCAAACCTCGATCCTCAATCCTCAATCCTCAATCCTCAATCCTCAATCCTCAATCCTCAATCCTCAATTATCAATAGTCAATCTTCAATTCTCAATCATCAATCCTCAATCCTCAATCCTCAATCCTCATTCTTCAATCCTCAATACCCAATCCTCAATCTTCAATCCTCAAACCTCAATCCTCAATCCTCAATCCTCAATCCCCAATCTTCAATCCTCAATACCCAATCCTCAATCTTCAATCCTCAATCCTCAATCCTCAATCCTCAATCCTCAATCCTCAATCCTCAATCCTCAATCCTCGACTCTCAATACTCAATAGAATATCCTGAATTCTCATGGTTCAATACTCAATCCACAATGTTGAATAATCAAATTTCAATACTCATACATCAATTCTCAACACTCAATCCTCAACTCTCAGTCCTCTATCTACAATCCTCCATCCTCAAACCTCAATCCTCAAGCGTCAATCCTCAATCCTCAATCCTCAACCCTCAATCCTCAGTCCTCAAACCTCAATCCCGAATCCTCAATCCTGAATCCTCAATCTTCAGCCCTCAGTCCTCAACAATCAATCGTCTATCCTCAATCCTCAATAGAATATCCTCAATTCACTGTATTTCAATACTCAATCCCCATTCTTCAATCTTCAAATTTCAATCCACAAACATCAATTCTCATCACTCAACCCTCAACACTCTGTCCTCAATCGTCAATCCTCAATCCTCAATCCTCAATTTTCAATCCCCAATCCTCAACCATCAATCCTGAATCCTCAATCCTCAATCCTCAATACTCAATTTTCAATCCTCGTTAGAATATCTTCAATTCTCAGTTTTCAATACTCTGTCCTCAATCTACAATCCTCAATCATCAATTCTCAATCCTCAATCCTCAATCCTCAATCCTCAATCCTCAATCCTCAATACCCAATCCTCAATCTTCAGTCTTCAATACTCAATCCGCAATCCTCAATCCTCAATCTTCAATCCTCAATACTCAATCTTCAATCCTCAATCCTCAATCCTCAATCCTCAATCCTCAATCCTCATTCTTAATTCCTCAATACTCAATCTGCAATCTTCATTCCTCAATCCTCAATCCTCAATCCTCATTCTTCAATCCTCAATACCCTATCCTCAATCTTCAATCCTCAATCCTCAATCCTCAATCCTCAATCCACAATCTTCAATCCTCAAAACTCAGTCTTCAATCCTCAATCCTCAATCCTCAGTCCTCAAACCTCAATCCTCAGCCCTCAGTCCTCATCCTCAATTCTCAATTCTCAATTCTCAATTCTCAATCCTCAATCCTCAATCGTCAATCTTCAATCCTCAATAATCATTTTTCAATCCTAGATACTCAATCCCCAATCCTCAATCCTTAATCCTCAACCTTCAATCCTCAATCCCCAGTTCTCAACCTTCAAACCACAATGCTCCATCCCCAATCCTCAATCCTCAGTCCTCTGTCCTCAATCCTCAATCCTCAAACCTCCATCCTCAACCGTCAGTCCTCGTCCTCAACCCTCAACCCACAATCCTCAATCCTCAATCCTCAACCCTCAATCCTCAATCCTCAATCCTCAATCCTCATTCTTCATTCCTCAATACCCAATTCTCAATCTTCAATCCTCAATACTCAATCTTCAATCCTCAATCCTCAATCCTCAATCCTCAATCCTCAATCCTCATTCTGCAATCCTCAATGTTCAATCCTCAATACTCAATCTTCAATCCTCAATCCTCAATCCTCAAGCCTCAATCCTCAATCTTCAATCCTCAATCTTCAATCCTCAATACTCAATCCTCAATCCTCAATCTTCAATCCTCAATACTCAACCTGCAATCCTCATTCTTCAATCCTCAACACCCAATCCTCAATCTTCAACCCTCAATCCCCTATGCTCAATTCTCAATCCTCAATCCTCAATCCCCAATCCTCAGACCTCAAACATCAAAACTCAACCCTCAGTCCTCGTCCTCAATCCACAACCCCCAATCCTCGATCCTCAATATTCAATCATCAATATTCAATCTTCAATCCTCAATCCTCAATCCTCAATACTCAATCCTCAATCCTCAATGTTCAATCCTCAATACCCAATCCTCAATCTTCAATCCTCAATCCTCAATCCTCAATCCTCAATCCTCATTCCTCAATACTCAATCCTCAATACTCAACCATCAATCCTCAATTCTCAATACTCAATAGAATATCCTGAATTCTCAGGATTCAATACTCAAACCTCAGCCCTCAACCCTCATCCCTCATCCTCAATCCTCAATCCTCAATCCTCAATCCTCAATATTCAATCCTCAATACTCAATCTTCTATCCTCAATCCTCAATCCTCAATCCTCAATCCTCAATCTTCAATACTCAATCGTCAATCCTCAGTCCTCAATCCTCAATCCCCAGTCCACAATCTTCAATCCTCAATGCTCAATCCTCAATCCTCAGTCCTCAGTCCTCAATCCTCAATCCTCAATCCTCAAACCTCAATCCCCAACCGTTAGTCCTCGTCCTCAATCCTCAAACCTCAATCCTCAATCCTCAATCCTCAATCCTCAATCCTCAATACCCAATCCTCAATCTTCAATCCTCAATCCTCAATCCTCAATTCTCAATCCTCAATCCTCAATCCTCAGACCTCAAACATCAATACTCAACCCTCAGTCCTCGTCCTCAATCCACAACCCTCAATCCTCAATCCTCAATCCTCAACCATCACTCCTCAATCCTCAGTACTCAATCTTCAATCCTCAACCCTCAATCCTCAATCCTCAATCTTAAATCCTCAATCCTCATTCTTAATTCCTCAATACTCAATCTGCAATCTTCTAACCTCAATCCTCAATCCTCAATCCTCATTCTTCAATCCTCAATACCAAATCCTCAATCCTCAATCCTCAATCCTCAATCCACAGACCTCAAACATCAATATTCAACCCTCAGTCCTCGTTCACAATCCACAAACCTCAATCCTCAATCCTGAATCTTCAATCATCAATATTCAATCTTCAATCCTCAATCCTCAATCCTCAATCCTCAATCCTCAATCCTGAATCCTCAATCTTCAATCCTCAATCCTCAATCCTCAATACTCAATCCTCAATCCTCAATCCTCAAAACTCAGTCTTCAATCCTCAATCCTCAATCCTCAATCCTCAGACCTCAATCCTCAATCCTCAATCCTCAATCCTCAATCCTCAATCCTCAAGCCTCAATCTTTAATCCTCAATCCTCAATTCTCAATTCTCAATTCTCAACTCTCAATCCTCAATCCTCAATCGTCAATCTTCAATCCTCAATAATCATTTTTCAATCCTCGAATACTCAATCCCCAATCCTCAATCCTTAATCCTCAACCTTCAATCCTGAATCCCCAGTCCTCAATCTTCAATCCTCAATCTTCAATCCTCAATCCTCAATCCTCAATCCTCAATCCGCATTCCTCAATCCTCAATCCTCAATACTCAACCATCAATCCTCAATTCTCAATACTCAATAGAATATCCTGAATTCTCAGGATTCAATACTCAAACCTCAGCCCTCAACCATCAGCCCTCATCCTCAATCCTCAATCCTCAATCCTCAATCCTCAATATTCAATCCTCAATACTCAGTCTTGTATCCTCAATCCTCAATACTCAATCCTCAATCCCCAATCCTCAATCCTCAATCGTCAATCCTCAAACCTCAACCTTCAATCCTCAACCCTTAATCCTCAATCCTCAATCCTCAATCCTCAATCTTCAATCCTCAATAGAATATACCCAAGTCTCAGTTTTCAATACTCAGTCCTCAATCTTCAATCGTCAGTCCTCAATCCTCAATCTTCAACCCTCAATCCTCAATCCTCAATCCACGACACTCAGTCTTCAATCCCCAATACTCAATCGTCAATACACAATCCTCAACAATCAATCCTCAATCCTCAATCCTCAATCCACAATCCTCAATCCTCAATCCTCAGTAATCAATCCTCAATCCTCAATAGAATATACCCAATTCTCAGTTTTCAATGCTCAGTCCTCAATCTTCAATCGTCAGTCCTCAATCCTCAATCTTCAACACTCAATCCTAAATCCTCAGTCCACGACACTCAATCTTCAATCCTCAATACTCAATCTTCAACCCTCAATCCTCAATCCTCAATCCTCAATCCTCAATATTCAACACACAACCCTCAAACATCAATCCTCAATAGTCAGCCATCAATCCTCAATTCCCAATACTCAATAGAATATCCTGAATTCTCATGGTTCAGTACTCAATCCACAATATTCAATAATCAAATCTCAACCCTCAAACATCAGTTCTCAATCTTCAATACTCAATACTGAATCTTCAATCCTCCATCCTCAATCCTCAATCCTCAATCCTCAATCCTGAATCTTCAATCCTCAGTCCTCAATCCTCAATCCTCAATCTTCAATCCTCAATAGAATATACCCAATTCTCAGTTTTCAATACTCTGTCCTCAATCTTCAATCGTCAGTCCTCAATCCTCAATCTTCAACCCTCAATCCTCAATCCTCAGTCCACGACACTCAATCTTCAATCCTCAATACTCAATCGTCAATACTCAAACCTCAACAATCAATCCTCAATCCTCACTCCTCAATCCTCAATCCTCAATCCTCAACCCTCAATCCTCAATCCTCAATCCTCAACCTTCAATCCTCAATACTCAATCTGCAACCTTCAATCCTCAATTATCAATCCTCAATCCTCATTCTTCAATCCTCAATACCCAATCCTCAATCTTCAATCCTCAATCCTCAATCCTCAATTCTCAATTCTCAATCCTCAATCCTCAGACCTCGAACATCAATATTCAACCCTCAGTCCTCGTCCTCAATCCACAACCCTCAATCCTCAATCCTCAATCCTCAATCTTTAATCCTCAACCCTCAATCCTCAATCCTCAATCATCAATCTTCAATCCTCAATCCTCAATTCTCAATCCTCAATCGTCAGTCTTCAATCCTCAATACTCAATCTTCAATCCTCAATCCTCAATTTTCAATCCTCAATCCTCAATCCTCAATCCTCAATCTTCAATCCTCAATACTCAAACTGCAACCGTCAATCCTCAATCCTCAATATTCAATCATCAATATTCAACCTTCAGTCCTCAATCCTCAATCCTCAATGTTCAAACCGCAATACCCAATCCTCAATCTTCAATCCTCAGTCCTCAAACCTCAATCCTCAACCGTCAGTCCTCGTCCTCAATCCTCAAACATCATTCCTCAATCCTGAATCTTCAATCATCAATACTCAATCTTCAATCCCCAATACTCAATCCTCAATCCTCACCCCTCAATCCTCAATCCTCAATCCTCAATCCTCAGTCCTCAAACCTCAAACCTGTATCCTCAATCCTGAATCCTCAATCTTCAGACCTCAGTCCTCAACAATCAGTTGTCAATTCTCAATCCTCAATAGAATATCATCAATTCACAGTTTTCAATACTCAATACTCAATCTGCAATCTTCAGATCTCTATCCACAAACATCAATTCACATCATTCAACCCTCAACACTCAGTCCCCAATCCTCAATCCTCAATCCTCAATCCTCAATCCTCAACCTTCAGTCCTCAATACTCAATCTTGAATCCTCAATCCTCAACCCTCAACCCTCAGACCTCATCCTCAATCCTCAATCCTCAATACCCAATCCTCAATCTTCAATCCTCCATCCTCAATCCTCAATTCTCAATCCTCAATCCTCAATCCTCAGACCTCAAACATCCATACTCAATCCTCAATCCTCGTCCTCAATCCACAACACTCAATCCTCAATCCTCAATCCTCTGTCCTCAATCCTCAATCCTCAATCCTCAAACCTCAATCCTCAACCGTCAGTCCTCGTCCTCAATCCTCAAACATCAATCCTCAATGCTCAATCTTCAATCATCAATACTCAATCTTCAATCCTCAATACTCAATCCTCAATCCTCAATACTCAATCCTCAATATTCAACACACCTCCCTCAAACATCAATCCTCAATACTCAACAGTCAATCCTCAATTCTCAATACTCAACATAATATCCTGAATTCTCATGATTCAATACTCAATCCTCAATAGAATATCCTCAATTCACAGGTCTCAATACTCAATACTCAACCTGCAATTTTCAAATCTCTATCCACAAACATCAATTCTCATAACTCAACACTCAACACTCAGTCCCCAATCCTCAATCTTCGATCCTCAATCCTCAATCCTCAATCCTCAGTCCTCAAACCTCAATCCTGAATCCTCAATCCTGAATCCTCAATCTTCAGCCCTCACTCCTCAACAATCGGTTGTCAATACTCAATCCTCAATTGAATATCCTCAATTCACTGGTCTCAATACTCAATACTCAACCAGCAATCTACAAATCTCGATCCACAAACATCAATTCTTATCACTCAACCCTCAACACTCAGTCCCCAATCCTCAATATTCGATCCTCAATCCTTAATCCACAATCCCCAATCTTCAATCTTCAATCCTCAATACTCAATCTTCAATCCTCAATACTCAATTCTCAATCCTCAAACATCAATCCTCAATCCTCAATCTTCAATCGTCAATACTCAGACCTCAAACATCAATACTCAACCCTCAGTCCTCGTCCTCAGCCCACAACTCTCAATCCTCGATCCTCAATCTTCAATCATCAATATTCAATCTTCAATCCTCAATCCTCAATCCTCAATCCTCAATCCTCAATCCTCAATCCTCAATACTCAATCTTCAATCCTCAATAAACAATCTCCAATCCTAGATCCTCAATCCCCAACCCTCAATCCTTAATCCTCAATCTTCAATCCTCAATCCCCAGTCCTCAATCCTCAATCCTCAATCCTCAATCCTCAATCCTCAATCCTCAACCTTCAATCCTCAATACTCAATCTGCAACCTTCAATCCTCAATTATCAATCCTCAATCCTCATTCTTCAATCCTCAATACCCAATCCTCAATCTTCAATCCTCAATCCTCAATCCTCAATTCCCAATTCTCAATCCTCAATTCCCAATTCTCAATCCTCAATCCTCAGACCTCGAACATCAATATTCAACCCTCAGTCCTCGTCCTCAATCCACAACCCTCAATCCTCAATCCTCAATCCTCAATCTTTAATCCTCAACCCTCAATCCTCAATCCTCAATCATCAATCTTCAATCCTCAATCCTCAATTCTCAATCCTCAATCGTCAGTCTTCAGTCCTCAATGCTCAATCTTCAATCCTCAATCCTCAATTTTCAATCCTCAATCCTCAATCCTCAATCCTCAATCTTCAATCCTCAATACTCAAACTGCAACCGTCAATCCTCAATCCTCAATATTCAATCATCAATATTCAATCTTCAGTCCTCAATCCTCAATCCTCAATGTTCAAACCGCAATACCCAATCCTCAATCTTCAATCCTCAGTCCTCAAACCTCAATCCTCAACCGTCAGTCCTCGTCCTCAATCCTCAAACATCAATCCTCAATCCTTAATCTTCAATCATCAATACTCAATCTTCAATCCCCAATACTCAATCCTCAATCCTCACCCCTCAATCCTCAATCCTCAATCCTCAATCCTCAGTCCTCAAACCTCAAACCTGTATCCTCAATCCTGAATCCTCAATCTTCAGACCTCAGTCCTCAACAATCAGTTGTCAATTCTCAATCCTCAATAGAATATCATCAATTCACAGTTTTCAATACTCAATACTCAATCTGCAATCTTCAGATCTCTATCCACAAACATCAATTCACATCATTCAACCCTCAACACTCAGTCCCCAATCCTCAATCCTCAATCCTCAATCCTCAATCCTCAACCTTCAGTCCTCAATACTCAATCTTGAATCCTCAATCCTCAACGCTCAACCCTCAGACCTCATCCTCAATCCTCAATCCTCAATACCCAATCCTCAATCTTCAATCCTCCATCCTCAATCCTCAATTCTCAATCCTCAATCCTCAATCCTCAGACCTCAAACATCCATACTCAATCCTCAATCCTCGTCCTCAATCCACAACACTCAATCCTCAATCCTCAATCCTCAGTCCTCAATCCTCAATCCTCAATCCTCAAACCTCAATCCTCAACCGTCAGTCCTCGTCCTCAATCCTCAAACATCAATCCTCAATGCTCAATCTTCAATCATCAATACTCAATCTTCAATCCTCAATACTCAATCCTCAATACTCAATCCTCAATATTCAACACACCTCCCTCAAACATCAATCCTCAATACTCAACAGTCAATCCTCAATTCTCAATACTCAACATAATATCCTGAATTCTCATGATTCAATACTCAATCCTCAATAGAATATCCTCAATTCACTGGTCTCAATACTCAATACTCAACCAGCAATCTACAAATCTCGATCCACAAACATCAATTCTCATCACTCAACCCTCAACACTCAGTCCCCAATCCTCAATATTCGATCCTCAATCCTTAATCCACAATCCCCAATCTTCAATCTTCAATCCTCAATACTCAATCTTCAATCCTCAATACTCAATTCTCAATACTCAAACATCAATCCTCAATCCTCAATCTTCAATCGTCAATACTCAGACCTCAAACATCAATACTCAACCCTCAGTCCTCGTCCTCAGCCCACAACTCTCAATCCTCGATCCTCAATCTTCAATCATCAATATTCAATCTTCAATCCTCAATCCTCAATCCTCAATACTCAATCCTCTATCCTCAATGTTCAATCCTCAATACCCAATCCTCAATCTTCAATCCTCAATCCTCAGTCCTCAATCCACAATCCTCAATCCTCATTCTTCAATCCTCAATACCCAATCCTCAATCCTCAATATTCAATCCTCAATACTCAATCTTCAATCCTCAATCCTCAATCCTCAATCCTCAATCCTCAGTCATCGATCCTCAATCTTCAATACTCAATCGTCAATCCTGAGTCCTCAATACTCAATCCTCAATCCTCGTTCCACAAACCTCAATCCTCAACCCTCAGTCCTCATCCTCAATTCTCAATTCTCAATCCTCAATCCTCAATCCTCAATCTTCAATCCTCAATAAACAATCTCCAATCCTAGATCCTCAATCCCCAACCCTCAATCCTTAATCCTCAATCTTCAATCCTCAATCCCCAGTCCTTAATCTTCAATCCTCAATGCTCAATCCTCAATCCCAAAGCCTCAGTCCTCAATCCTCAATCCTCAACCGTCAAACCTCAATCCTCAACCGTCAGTCCTCGTCCTTAATCCTCAGCCCTCAATCCTCAATCCTCAACCCTCAATCTTCAATCCTCAATAACCAATCTCCAATCCTAGATCCTCAATCCCCAATCCTCTATCCTTAATCCTCAATCTTCAATCCTCAATCCCCAGTCCTCAATCTTCAATCCTCAATGCTCAATCCTCGATCCTCAATCCTCAGTCCACAATCCTCAATCCTCAATCCTCAAACCTCAATACTCAACCGTCAGTCCTCATCCTGAATCCTCAACACTCAATCCTCAATCCTCAATCCTCAATACTCAATATTCAACACACAACCCTCATTCATCAATCCTCAATACTCAACCATCAATCCTCAATTCTCAATACTCAATAGAATATCCTGAATTCTCATGGTTCAATACTCAATCCACAAAATTCAATAATCAAATCTCAATCCTCAAACATCAATTCTCAACACTCAATCCTCAATACTCAGACATCTCTCTTCAATCCTCCATCCTCAATCCTCAATCCTCAAGCGTCAATCCTCAATCCTCAAATCGCAACCCTCAATCCTCAGACCTCAAACCTCAATCCGGAATCCTCAATCCTGAATCCCCAATCTTCAGCCGTCAGTCCTCAACAATCAATTGTCAATCCTCAATCCTCAATAGAATATCCTCAATTCACAGTTTTCAATACGCAATCCCCATTCTTCAATCTTCAAATCTCAATCCACAACCATCTATTCTCATCACTCAACACTGACCACTCAGTCCTCAATCTTCAATCCTCAATCCTCAATCCTCAATCCTCAATCTTCAGTCCTCAACACTCAATCTTCAATTTTCAGTCCTCAATCCTCAACCCTCAGACCTCATCCTCAATCCTCAATTCTCAATCCTCAATACTCAATCCTCAAACCTCAATCCTCAACCCTCAATCCTCAATCCTCAATTCTCAATCCTCAATCCTCAATCCTCAGACCCCAAACATCAATACTCAACCCTCAGTCCTCGTCCTCAGTCCACAACACTCAATCTTCAATCCTCAATCCTCAATCTTCAATCCTCTATACTCAATCTTCAATCCTCAATCCTCAGTGCTCAAACCTCAATCCTCAATCCTCAATCCTCAATCCTCAATCCTCAATCTTCAGTCCTCAACACTCAATCTTCAATTTTCAGTCCTCAATCCTCAACCCTCAGACCTCATCCTCAATCCTCAATTCTCAATCCTCAATCCTCAATCTTCAATCCTCAATCCTCAATCCTCAATCCTCAATCCTCAATCCTCAATCTGCAATCCTGAATCCTCAATCCTCAATCCTCAATCCTCAATCCTCAGTCCTCAAACCTCAATCCTTAATCCTCAATCCTGAATCCTCAATCTTCAGCCCTCAGTCCTCAACAATCAGTTGTCAATCCTCAATCCTCAATAGAATATCCTCAATTCACAGATTTCAATACTCAACACTCAATCTGCAATCTTCAAATCTCTATCCACAAACATCAATTCTCATCACTCAACCCTCAACACTCAGTCCTCAATGCGCAATCCTCAATCCTCAATTCTCAATCTTCAATCCTCAATACTGAATCTTCAATATTCAATCCTCAATCCTCAATCCTCAATCCTCAATCCTCAATCCTCAACCCTCAGTCCTCGTTCCTCAAACCTCAATGCTCAACCCTCAGTCCTCAATCTTCAGTCCTCAATACTCAACCTTCAATTTTCAATCCGCAATCCTCAACCCTCAGACCTCATCCTCAATCCTCAATTCTCAATCCTCAATCCTCAATCTTCAATCCTCAATACTCAATCTTCAATCCTCGATCCTCAATCCTCAATCCCCAATCCTCAATACTCAGTCATCAGTACTCAATCTTCAATACTCAATCCTCAATCCTCAATCCTCAATCCTCAATTCTCAATCCTCAATCCTCAATCCTCAACCCTCAATCCTCGTTCCTCAAACCTCAATGCTCAACCCCCAGCCCTCATCCTCAATCCTCAATCCTCAATCCTCAATCCTCAATCCTCAATTCTCAATCCTCAATAATGAGTCCTCAGTCCTCAAACCTCAATCCTCAACCCTCAGCCCTCATCCTCAGTCCTCAATCCTCAATCCTCAATCCTCAACCTTCAATCCTTAATACTCAATCTTCAATCCCCAATCCTCAGTCCTCAAACTTCAATTCTGAATCCTCAATCCTGAATCCTCAATCTTCAGCCCTCAGTCCTCAACAATCAGTTGTCAATCCTCAATCCCCAATAGAATATCCTCAATTCACTGTTTTCAATACTCAATCCTCAATCCCCCATCCTCAAACCTCATTCTTCAATCCTCAATACCCAATCCTCAATCTTCTATCCTCAATCCTCAATCCTCAATCCTCAATCATCAATCCTCAATCTTCAATCTTCAATCCTTAGTCCCAAATCCTCAATCTTCATTACTCAATCCTCAATCCTCAACCTTCAATCCTCAATACTCAATCTTCAGTCCTCAATCCTCAATCCTAAATTCTCAATCCTCATTCTTCCATCCTCAATACCCAATCCTCAATCTTCAATCCTCAATCCTCAATCCTCAATTCTCAATCCTCAATCCTCATTCCTCAGACCTCAAACATCAATACTCATCCCTGAGTCCTCGTCCTCAATCCACAACCCTCAATCCTCAATCCTCAATCCTCAATCCTCAATCCTCAATCCTCAATTCTCAATCCTGAATCCTCAATCCTCAGACCCCAAACATCAATACTCAACCCTCAGTCCTCGTCCTCAGTCCACAACACTCAATCCTCAATCCTCAGTCCTCAATCCTCAATCCCCAATCCTCAACCGTCAGTCCTCGTATTCAATCCTCAAACATCAATCCTCAATTCTCAATCTTCAATCATCAATACTCATTCTTCCATCCTCAATACCCAATCCTCAATCTTCAATCCTCAATCCTCAATCCTCAATTCTCAATCCTCAATCCTCAATCCTCAGACCTCAAACATCAATACTCATCCCTGAGTCCTCGTCCTCAATCCACAACCCTCAATCCTCAATCCTCAATCCTCAATCCTCAATCCTCAATCCTCAATCCTCAATTCTCAATCCTCAGTCCTCAATCCTCAGACCCCAAACATCAATACTCAACCCTCAGGCCTCGTCCTCAGTCCACAACACTCAATCCTCAATCCTCAGTCCTCAATCCTCCATCCCCAATCCTCAACCGTCAGTCCTCGTCCTCAATCCTCAAACATCAAGCCTCAATTCTCAATCTTCAATCATCAATACTCAGTCTTCAATCCTCAATCCTCAATCCTCAATCTTCAATCCTCTATACTCAATCTTCAATCCTCAATCCTCAGTGCTCAAACCTCAATCCTCAATCCTCAATCCTCAATCCTCAATCCTCAATCTTCAGACCTCAACACTCAATCTTCAATTTTCAGTCCTCAATCCTCAACCCTCAGACCTCATCCTCAATCCTCAATTCTCAATCCTCAATCCTCAATCTTCAATCCTCAATCCTCAATCCTCAATCCTCGATCCTCAATCCTCAATCTGCAATCCTAAATCCTCAATCCTCAATCCTCAATCCTCAATCCTCAGTCCTCAAACCTCAATCCTTAATCCTCAATCCTGAATCCTCAATCTTCAGCCCTCAGTCCTCAACAATCAGTTGTCAATCCTCAATCCTCAATAGAATATCCTCAATTCACAGTTTTCAATACTCAACACTCAATCTGCAATCTTCAAATCTCTATCCACAAACATCAATTCTCATCACTCAACCCTCAACACTCAGTCCTCAATGCTCAATCCTCAATCGTCAATTCTCAATCTTCAATCCTCAATACTGAATCTTCAATACTCAATCCTCAATCCTCAATCCTCAATCCTCAATCCTCAATCCTCAACCCTCAGTCCTCGTTCCTCAAACCTCAATGCTCAACCCTCAGTCCTCAATCTTCAGTCCTCAATACTCAATCTTCAATTTTCAATCCTCAATCCTCAACCCTCAGACCTCATCCTCAATCCTCAATTCTCAATCCTCAATCCTCAATCTTCAATCCTCAATACTCAATCTTCAATCCTCGATCCTCAATCCTCAATCCTCAATCCTCAATACTCAATCATCAATACTCAATCTTCAATACTCAATCCTCAATCCTCAATCCTCAATCCTCAATCCTCAATCGTCAACCCTCAATCCTCGTTCCTCAAACCTCAATGCTCAACCCTCAGTCCTCATCCTCAATTCTCTATTCTCAATCGTCAATCCTCAATCCTCATTCTTCAATCCTCAACACCCAATCCTCAATCTTCAATCCTCAATCCTCAACCCTCAATTCTCAATCCTCAATCCTCAATCCTCAGACCTCAAACATCAATACGCAGTCCTCAAACCTCAATCCGGAATCCTCAATCCTCAGTCCTCAAACCTCAATCCGGAATACTCAATCCTGAATCCTCAGTCTTCAGCCGTCAGTCCTCAACAATCAATCGTCAATCCTCAATCCTCAGAACTCAAACATCAGTATTCAATCCTCAGTCCTCGTCCTCAAACCACAACCCTCAATGCTCAATCCTCAATCTTCAATCATCAATATTCAATCTTCAATCCTCAATACTAAATCCTCAATCCTCAATCCTCAATCCTCAATCTTCAATCCTCAAGCCTCAATCTGCAATCCTCAATCCTCAATCCTCAATCCTCAGTCCTCAATCCTCAGGCCTCAAACCTCAATCCTTAATCCTCAGTCCCGAATCCTCAATCTTCAGCCCTCACTCCTCAATAATCAGTTGTCAATCCTCAATCCTCAATAGAATATCATCAATTCACAGTTTTCATTACTCAATACTCTATCTGCAATCTTCAAATCTCTATCCACAAACATCAATTCTCATCACTCAACCCTCAACACCCAGTCCCCAATTCTCAATATTCAATCCTCAATTCTCAATCCTCACTCCACAATCCTCAACCTTCAATCCTCAATACTCAGTCTTCAATGCTCAGTCCTCTATCCTCAATCCTCATTTCTCAATCCTCAATCGTCAATGTTCAATCCTCAATACTCAATCCTCAATCCTCAATCCTCAATCCTCAATCATCAATACTCATTCTTCAATCCGCAATACCCAATCCTCAATCCACAAACCTAAACCATCAATCCTCAATACACAGTCTTCAATGCTCAATCCTCAATCCTCAATCCACAATTATCAATCCTCAATCGTCAATCTTCAATCCTCAATACTCAACCTTCAATCCTCAATCGTCAATACTCAATCCTCAATCCTCATTCTTCAATCCGCAATACCCAATCCTCAATCCACAAACCTAAACCATCAATCCTCAATACACAGTCTTCAATGCTCAATCCTCAATCCTCAATCCACAATTATCAATCCTCAATCATCAATCTTCAATCCTCAATACTCAATCTTCAATCCTCTATCCTCAATCCTCAATCCCCAATCCTCAATCCTCAATCCTCAATCCTCAACTCTCAATCGTCAATGTTCAATCCGCAATACTCAATCTTCAATACTCAATCCTCAATCCCCAATCCTCAAACATCATTCTTCAATCCTCAATACCCAATCCTCAATCTTCTATCCTCAATCCTCAATCCTCAATCCTCAATCATCAATCCTCAACCTTCAATCTTCAATCCTTAGTCCCAAATCCTCAATCTTCATTACTCAATCCTCAATCTTCAACCTTCAATCCTCAATTCTCAATCTTCAATCCTCAATCCTCAATCCTAAATTCTCAATCCTCATTCTTCCATCCTCAATACCCAATCCTCAATCTTCAATCCTCAATCCTCAATCCTCAATCCTCAATCCTCAATCCTCAATCCTCATTCTTCAATCCTCAATAGCCAATCCTCAATCTTCAATCCTCAATCCGCAATCCTCAATTCTCAATCCTCAATCTTCAATCGTCAGACCTCAAACATCAATATTCAACCCTCAGTCCTCGTCCTCAATCCACAACCCTCAATCCTCAATCCTCAATCTTCAATCATCAATATTCAATCTTCAATCGTCAATCCTCAATCCTCAATCCTCAATCCTCAATCCTCAATCCTCAATCTTTAATCCTCGATCCTCAATTCTCAATCCTCAATTCTCAATCTTCAACCCTCAATACTCATTCTTCAATCCTCAACACCCAATCCTCAATCTTCAATCCTCAACCCTCAATCCTCAATTCTCAATCCTCAATCCTCAATCCTCAGACCTCAAACATCAATACTCAACCCTCAGTCCTCATCCTCAGTCCACATACCTCAATCCTCGATCCTCGATCTTCAATCATCAATATTCAATCTTCAATCCTCAATCCTCGATCCTCAATACTCAATCCTCTATCCTCAATGTTCAATCCTCAATACCCAATCCTTAATCCTCAATCTTCAACCCTCAATCCTCAATCCTCAATCCTCAATCCTCAATCCTCAATCCTCAATCTTCAATCCTCAATACTCAGCCTTCAATACTCAAACCTCAATCCTCGATCCTCAATCCTCAATCCTCAATCGTCAATCTCCAATCCTGAGTACTCAATCTTCAATCCTCAATCCTCAATCCCCAATCCAAAATCCTCAATCCTCAATCCTCAATCCACAGTCCTCAAACCTCAATTCTGAATCCTCAATCCTGAGTACTCAATCTTCAGCCCTCAGTCCTCAACAATCAGTTGTCAATTCTCAATGCCCAATAGAATATCCTCAATTCACAGTTTTCAATACTCAATACTCAATCTGCAACCTTCAAAGCTCTATCCACAAATATCAATTCTCATCACTCAACCCAGAACACTCAGTCCTCATTGTTCAATCCTCAATCCTCAACTCTCAATCTTCAATCCTCAATACTGAATCTTCAATCCTCAATCCTCAATCCTCAATCCTCAATCCTCAATCCTCAATCTTCAATACTCAGTCCCCAATCCTCAACCTTCAATCCTCAAACCTCAATCCTCAATCCTCAATCCTCAATTCTCAAACCTCAATCCTCAGTCCTCAGTCCTCAAACCTCAACCCTCAGCCCTCAGCCCTCATCCTCAATCCTCAATACTCAATCCCCAATCCTCAATCCTCAATCCTCAACCTTCAATCCTCAATACTCAATCTGCAACCTTCAATCCTCAATTATCAATCCTCAATCCTCATTCTTCAATCCTCAATACCCAATCCTCAATCTTCAATCCTCAATCCTCAATCCTCAATTCTCAATTCTCAATCCTCAATCCTCAGACCTCGAACATCAATATTCAACCCTCAGTCCTCGTCCTCAATCCACAACCCTCAATCCTCAATCCTCAATCCTCAGTCTTTAATCCTCAACCTTCAATCCTCAATCCTCAATCGTCAATCTTCAATCCTCAATCCTCAATTCTCAATCCTCAATCCTCAATCCTCAATCCTCAATCTTCAATCCTCAATACTCAAACTGCAACCGTCAATCCTCAATCCTCAATATTCAATCATCAATATTCAATCTTCAGTCCTCAATCCTCAATCCTCAATGTTCAAACCGCAATACCCAATCCTCAATCTTCAATCCTCAATCCTCAAACCTCAATCCTCAATCCTCAATCCTCAATCCTCAATCCTCAATCCTCAACCCTCAATCCTCAATCCTCAATCCTCAGACCCCAAACATCAATACTCAACCCTCAGTCCTCGTCCTCAGTCCACAACACTCAATCCTCAATCCTCAGTCCTCAATCCTCAATCCCCAATCCTCAACCGTCAGTCCTCGTCCTCAATCCTCAAACATCAACCCTCAATTCTCAATCTTCAATCATCAATACTCAGTCTTCAATCCTCAATCCTCAATCCTCAATCTTCAATCCTCTATACACAATCTTCAATCCTCAATCCTCAGTGCTCAAACCTCAATCCTCAATCCTCAATCCTCAATCCTCAATCCTCAATCTTCAGTCCTCAACACTCAATCTTCAATTTTCAGTCCTCAATCCTCAACCCTCAGACCTCATCCTCAATCCTCAATTCTCAATCCTCAATCCTCAATCTTCAATCCTCAATCCTCAATCCTCAATCCTCAATCCTCAATCCTCAATCCTCAATCCTCAGTCCTCAAACCTCAATCCTTAATTCTCAATCCTGAATCCTCAATCTTCAGCCCTCACTCCTCAACAATCAGTTGTCAATCCTCAATCCTCAATAGAACATCCTCAATTCACAGTTTTCAATACTCAATACTCAATCTGCAATCTTCAAACCTCTATCCACGAACATCAATCCTCATCACTCAACCCTCAACACTCAGTCCTCAATGTTCAATCCTCAATCCTCAATTTTCAATCCTCAATACTCAATCTTCAATCCTCAATCCTCAATCCTCAATCCTCAATCCTCAATCGTCAGTCTTCAATCCTCAATACTCAATCTTCAATCCTCAATCCTCAATCCTCAAACCTCAATCCTCAATCCTCAATCCTCAATCTTCAATCCTCAATACTCAATCTGCAATCTTCAATCCTCAATCCTCAATCCTCAATCCTCATTCTTCAATCCTCAATAGCCAATCCTCAATCTTCAATCCTCAATCCGCAATCCTCAGTTCTCAATCCTCAATCCTCAATCGTCAGACCTCAAACATCAATATTCAACCCTCAGTCCTCGTCCTCAATCCACAACCCTCAATCCTCAATCCTCAATCTTCAATCATCAATATTCAATCTTCAATCGTCAATCCTCAATCCTCAATCCTCAATCCTCAATCCTCAATCCTCAATCTTTAATCCTCGATCCTCAATTCTCAATCCTCAATCCTCAATCTTCAACCCTCAATACTCAATCTTCAATCCTCAATCCTCAATCCTCAATCCTCAATCCTCAATCCTCAATCCTCAATCTTCATTCCTCAAACATCAATACGCAGTCCTCAAACCTCAATCCGGAATCCTCAATCCTCAGTCCTCAAACCTCAATCCGGAATCCTCAATCCTGAATCCTCAGTCTTCAGCCGTCAGTCCTCAACAATCAATCGTCAATCCTCAATCCTCAGAACTCAAACATCAGTATTCAATCCTCAGTCCTCGTCCTCAAACCACAACCCTCAATGCTCAATCCTCAATCTTCAATCATCAATATTCAATCTTCAATCCTCAATACTAAATCCTCAATCCTCAATCCACAATTCTCAATCCTCAATCGTCAATCTTCAATCCTCAATACTCAACCTTCAATCCTCAATCGTCAATACTCAATCCTCAATCCTCATTCTTCAATCCGCAATACCCTATCCTCAATCTTCAATCCTCAATCCTCAATCCTCAATTCTCAATTCTCAATCCTCAGTCCTCTATCCTCATTCTTCAAACCTCAATACCTAATCCTCAATCTTCAATCCTCAATCCTCAAACCTCAACTCTCAATCGTCAATCCTCAGTCCTCAGTCCTCAAACCTCAATCCTCAACCCTCAGCCCTCATCCTCAATCCTCAATCCTCAATCCTCAATCCTCAATCCTCAATTCTCAATCCTCAATAATGAGTCCTCAGTCCTCAAACCTCAATCCTCAACCCTCAGCCCTCATCCTCAGTCCTCAATCCTCAATCCTCAATCCTCAATCTTCAATCCTTAATAATCAATCTTCAATCCCCAATCCTCAGTCCTCAAACCACAATTCTGAATCCTCAATCCTGAATCCTCAATCTTCAGCCCTCAGTCCTCAACAATCAGTTGTCAATCCTCAATCCCCAATAGAATATCCTCAATTCACTGTTTTCAATACTCAATACTCAATCTGCAATCTTCAAACATCTAGCCACAAACATCAATTCTCATCACTCAACCCTCAACACTCAGTCCTAAATGTTCAACCATCAATCCTCAATTCTCAATCTTCAATCCTCAATACTGAATCTTCAATCCTCAATCCTCAATCCTCAGTCCTCAATCCTCAATCCTCAATCCTCAATCCTCAGTCCTCAATCATCAATCTTCAATCCTCAATACTCAATCTTCAATCCTCTATTCTCAATCCTCAATCCCCAATCCTCAATCCTCAATCCTCAGTCCTCAACTCTCAATCGTCAATCTTCAATTCTCAATACTCAATCTTCAATACTCAATCCTCAATCCCCAATCCTCAAACCTCATTCTTCAATCCTCAATACCCAATCCTCAATCTTCTATCCTCAATCCTCAATCCTCAATCCTCAATCATCAATCCTCAACCTTCAATCTTCAATCCTTAGTCCCAAATCCTCAATCTTCATTACTCAATCCTCAATCCTCAACCTTCAATCCTCAATACTCAATGTTCAATCCTCAATCCTCAATCCTAAATTCTCAACCCTCATTCTTCCATCCTCAATACCCAATCCTCAATCTTCAATCCTCAATCCTCAATCCTCAATTCTCAATCCTCAATCCTCATTCCTCAGACCTCAAACATCAATACTCATCCCTGAGTCCTCGTCCTCAATCCACAACCCTCAATCCTCAATCCTCAATCCTCAATCCTCAATCCTCAATCCTCAATTCTCAATCCTCAATCCTCAATCCTCAGACCCCAAACATCAATACTCAACCCTCAGTCCTCGTCCTCAGTCCACAACACTCAATCCTCGATCCTCAGTCCTCAATCCTCAATCCCCAATCCTCAACCGTCAGTCCTCGTCCTCAATCCTCAAACATCAATCCTCAATTCTCAATCTTCAATCATCTATACTCAGTCTTCAATCCTCAATCCTCAATCCTCAATCTTCAATCCTCTATACTCAATCTTCAATCCTCAATCCTCAGTGCTCAAACCTCAATCCTCAATCCTCAATCCTCAATCCTCAATCCTCAATCTTCAGTCCTCAACACTCAATCTTCAATTTTCAGTCCTCAATCCTCAACCCTCAGACCTCATCCTCAATCCTCAATTCTCAATCCTCAATCCTCAATCTTCAATCCTCAATCCTCAATCCTCAATCCTCAATCCTCAATCCTCAATCTGCAATCCTCAATCCTCAATCCTCAATCCTCAATCCTCAATCCTCAGTCCTCAAACCTCAATCCTTAATCCTCAATCCTGAATCCTCAATCTTCAGCCCTCAGTCCACAACAATCAGTTGTCAATCCTCAATCCTCAATAGAACATCCTCAATTCACAGTTTTCAATACTCAACACTCAATCTGCAATCTTCAAATCTCTATCCACAAACATCAATTCTCATTACTCAACCCTCAACACTCAGTCCTCAATGTTCAATCCTCAATCCTCAATTCTCAATCTTCAATCCTCAATACTGAATCTTCAATCCTCAATCCTCAATCCTGAATCACCAATCCTCAATCCTCAATCGTCAATCTTCAATCCTCAATACTCAATCTTCAATCCTCAATCCTCAATCCTCAATCCTCAATCCTCATTCTGCAATCTGCAATACCCAATTATCAATCTTCAATCCTCAATCCTCATTCCTCAATTCTCTATCCTCAATCCTCAGTCCTCAGTCCTCAAACCTCAACCCTCAACCCTCAGCCTTCATCCTCAATCCTCAATCCTCAATCTTCAATCCTAAATACTCAATCTTCAATCCTCAATACTCAATCTTCAATCCTCAATCCTCAATTCTCAATCCTCAATACTCAATCCTCAAACCTCAATCCTCAATCCTCAATCCTCAATCCTCATTCTTCAATCCTCAATACCCAATCCTCAATCTTCAATCCTCAATCCTCAACCCTCAATTCTCAATCCTCAATCCTCAATCCTCAGAACTCAAACATCAATACTCAGCCCTCAGTCCTCGTCCTCAATCCAGAACCCTCAATCCTCAATCCTCAGTCCTCAAACCTCAGTCCTTAATCCTCAATCCTGAATCCTCAACCTCCAGCCCTCACTCCTCAACAATCAGTTGTCAATGCTCAATCCTCAATAGAATATCATTAATTCACATTTTTCATTACTCAATACTCAATCTGCAATCTTCAAATCTCTATCCACAAACATCAATTCTCATCACTCAACCCTCAACACTCAGTCCCCAATCCTCAATATTCAATCCTCAATTCTCAATCCTCAATCCTCAATCCTCAATCCTCAATCCTCAATCCTCATTCTTCAATCTGCAATACCCAATTATCAATCTTCAATCCTCAATCCTCAATCCTCAATTCTCTATCCTCAATCCTCAGTCCTCAGTCCTCAAACCTCAACCCTCAACCCTCAGCCTTCATCCTCAATCCTCAATCCTCAATCTTCAATCCAAAATACTCAATCTTCAATCCTCAATCCTCAATCCTCAAACCTCAATTCTGAATCCTCAATCCTGAATCCTCAATATTCAGCCCTCAGTCCTCAACAATCAGTTGTCTGTCCTCAATCCTCAATAGAATAGCCTCAATTCACAGCTTTCAATACACAATACTCAATCTGCAATCTTCAAATCTCTATCCACAACAATCAATTCTCATTACTCAGCCCTCAACACTCAGTCCTCAATGTCCAATCTTCAATCCTCAATTCTCAATCTTCAATCCTCAATACTGAATCTTCAATCCTCAATCCTCAATCCTCAATCCTCAATCCTCAATCCTCAATCCTCAAACCTCAATTTTCAATCCTCAATACTCAATCTTCAATCCTCAATCCTCAATCCTCAATCCTCAATCCTCAATCCTCAATCGTCAGTATTCAATCCTCAATACTCAATCTTCAATCCTCAATCCTCAATCCTCAAACCTCAATCCTCAATCCTCAATCCTCAATCTTCAATCCTCAATACTCAATCTGCAATCTTCAATCCTCAATCCTCAATCCTCAATCCTCAAACCTCAATTTTCAATCCTCAATACTCAATCTTCAATCCTCAATCCTCAATCCTCAATCCTCAATCCTCAATCCTCAATCGTCAGTATTCAATCCTCAATACTCAATCTTCAATCCTCAATCCTCAATCCTCAAACCTCAATCCTCAATCCTCAATCCTCAATCTTCAATCCTCAATACTCAATCTGCAATCTTCAATCCTCAATCCTCATTCCTCAATCCTCATTCTTCAATCCTCAAACATCAATATTCAATCCTCAGTCCTCGTCCTCAATCCACAACCCTCAATCCTCAATCCTCAATCTTCAATCATCAATATTCAATCTTCAATCCTCAATCCTCAGTCCTCAATGCTCAATCTCAATTCTCGTTCCTCAAACCTCAATCCTCAACACTCAGTCCTCGTCCTCAATCCACAACCACCAATCTTCAATCCTCAATCTTCAATCATCAATATTCAATCTTCAGTCCTCAATCCTCAGTCCTCAAAGTTCAAACCGCAATACCCAATCCTCAATCTTCAATCCTCAATCCTCAATCCTCAATCCTCAATCCTCAATCCTCAATCCTCAATCCTCAATCCTCAGTCCTCACACCTCAAACCTGAATCCTCAATCCTGAATCCTCAATCTTCAGACCTCAATACTCAATCCTCAATCCTCAGTAATCAATCCTCAGTCTTCAATACTCAATCGTCAATCCTCAGTCCTTAATGCTCAATCCTCAATTCTCGTTCCTCGAACCTCAATCCTCAATACTCAGTCCTCTCTCTTCAATCCTCCATCCTCAATCCTCAATCCTCAAGCGTCAATCCTCAATCCTCAATCCTCAACCCTCAATCCTCAGTCCTCAAACCTCATACCGGAATCCTCAACCCTGAATCCTCAATCTCCAGCCGTCAGTCCTCAACAATCAATTGTCAATCCTCAATCGTCAATAGAATATCCTCAATTCACAGTTTTCAATACTCAATCCCCATTCTTCAATCTTCAAATCTCAATCCACAAACATCAATTCTCATCACTCAACACTCAATACTCAGTCCTCAATCTTCAATTCTCAATCCTCAATCCTCAATCTTCAATCCTCAATACTCAATCTTCAATCCTCAATACTCAATTCTCAATCCTCAATACTCAATCCTCAAACCTCAATACTCAATCCTCAATCCTGAATCCTCATTCTTCAATCCTCAATACCCAATCCTCAATCTTCAATCCTCAATCCTCAACCCTCAATTCTCAATCCTCAAACCTCAATCCTCAGAACTCAAACATCAATACTCAACCCTCAGTCCTCGTCCTCAATCCAGAACCCTCAATCCTCAATCCTCAGTCCTCAAACCTCAGTCCTTAATCCTCAATCCTGAATCCTCAACCTCCAGCCCTCACTCCTCAACAATCAGTTGTCAATGCTCAATCCTCAATAGAGTATCATCAATTCACATTTTTCATTACTCAATACTCAATCTGCAATCTTCAAATCTCTATCCACAAACATCAATTCTCATCACTCAACCCTCAACACTCAGTCCCCAATCCTCAATATTCAATCCTCAATTCTCAATCCCCAATCCACAATCCTCAACCTTCAATCCTCAATACTCAGCCTTCAATGCTCAATCCTCAATCCTCAATCCTCAATTCTCAATCCTCGATCGTCAATCTTCAATCCTCAATACTCATTCTTCAATCCTCGATCCTCAATCCTCAATCCTCGATCCTCATTCTTCAGCCGTCAGTCCTCAACAATCAATTGTCAATCCTCAATCCTCATTCTTCAATCCTCAACACCCAATCCTCAATCTTCAATTCTCAATCCTCAATCCTCCATCCTCAATCCTCAATACGCAAACCTCAATCTTCAATCCTCAATCGTCAATCCTTAATCCTCAATCCTCAATCCTTAATCCTCAATCCTCAGTTCTCAAACCTCAATCCTGATTCCTCAATCCTGAATCCTCAATCTTCAGCACTCAGTCCTCAACAATCAGTTGTCAATCCTCAATCCTCAATAGAATATCCTCAATTCACAGGTCTCAATACTCAATACTCAACCTGCAATTTTCAAATCTCTATCCACAAACATCAATTCTCATAACTCAACACTCAACACTCAGTCCCCAATCCTCAATCTTCGATCCTCAATCCTCAATCCTCAATCCTCAGTCCTCAAACCTCAATCCTGAGTCCTCAATCCTGAATCCTCAATCTTCAGCTCTCAGTCCTCAACAATCGGTTGTCAATACTCAATCCTCAATAGAATATCCTCAATTCACTGGTCTCAATACTCAATACTCAACCAGCAATCTACAAATCTCTATCCACAAACATCAATTCTCATCACTCAACCCTCAACACTCAGTCCCCAATCCTCAATATTCGATCCTCAATCCTTAATCCACAATCCCCAATCTTCAATCTTCAATCCTCAATCCTCAATCTTCAATCCTCAATACGCAATTCTCAATCTTCAATCCTCAATCCTCAATCCTCAGTTCTCAATTCTCAATCCGCAATCCTCAGACCTCGAACATCAATCCTCAACCCTCAGCCCTCATCCTCAATCCTCAATCCTCAATCCTCAATCCTCAATCCTCAATTCTCAATCCTCAATAATGAGTCCTCAGTCCTCAAACCTCAATCCTCAACCCTCAGCCCTCATCCTCAGTCCTCAATCCTCAATCCTCAATCCTCAATCTTCAATCCTTAATAATCAATCTTCAATCCCCAATCCTCAGTCCTCAAACCACAATTCTGAATCCTCAATCCTGAATCCTCAATCTTCAGCCCTCAGTCCTCAACAATCAGTTGTCAATCCTCAATCCCCAATAGAATATCCTCAATTCACTGTTTTCAATACTCAATACTCAATCTGCAATCTTCAAACATCTAGCCACAAACATCAATTCTCATCACTCAACCCTCAACACTCAGTCCTAAATGTTCAACCATCAATCCTCAATTCTCAATCTTCAATCCTCAATACTGAATCTTCAATCCTCAATCCTCAATCCTCAGTCCTCAATCCTCAATCCTCAATCCTCAATCCTCAGTCCTCAATCATCAATCTTCAATCCTCAATACTCTATCTTCAATCCTCTATTCTCAATCCTCAATCCCCAATCCTCAATCCTCAATCCTCAGTCCTCAACTCTCAATCGTCAATCTTCAATCCTCAATACTCAATCTTCAATACTCAATCCTCAATCCCCAATCCTCAAACCTCATTCTTCAATCCTCAATACCCAATCCTCAATCTTCTATCCTCAATCCTCAATCCTCAATCCTCAATCATCAATCCTCAACCTTCAATCTTCAATCCTTAGTCCCAAATCCTCAATCTTCATTACTCAATCCTCAATCCTCAACCTTCAATCCTCAATACTCAATGTTCAATCCTCAATCCTCAATCCTAAATTCTCAATCCTCATTCTTCCATCCTCAATACCCAATCCTCAATCTTCAATCCTCAATCCTCAATCCTCAATTCTCAATCCTCAATCCTCATTCCTCAGACCTCAAACATCAATACTCATCCCTGAGTCCTCGTCCTCAATCCACAACCCTCAATCCTCAATCCTCAATCCTCAATCCTCAATCCTCAATCCTCAATTCTCAATCCTCAATCCTCAATCCTCAGACCCCAAACATCAATACTCAACCCTCAGTCCTCGTCCTCAGTCCACAACACTCAATCCTCGATCCTCAGTCCTCAATCCTCAATCCCCAATCCTCAACCGTCAGTCCTCGTCCTCAATCCTCAAACATCAATCCTCAATTCTCAATCTTCAATCATCTATACTCAGTCTTCAATCCTCAATCCTCAATCCTCAATCTTCAATCCTCTATACTCAATCTTCAATCCTCAATCCTCAGTGCTCAAACCTCAATCCTCAATCCTCAATCCTCAATCCTCAATCCTCAATCTTCAGTCCTCAACACTCAATCTTCAATTTTCAGTCCTCAATCCTCAACCCTCAGACCTCATCCTCAATCCTCAATTCTCAATCCTCAATCCTCAATCTTCAATCCTCAATCCTCAATTCTCAATCCTCAATCCTCAATCCTCAATCCTCAATCTGCAATCCTCAATCCTCAATCCTCAATCCTCAATCCTCAATCCTCAGTCCTCAAACCTCAATCCTTAATCCTCAATCCTGAATCCTCAATCTTCAGCCCTCAGTCCTCAACAATCAGTTGTCAATCCTCAATCCTCAATAGAATATCCTCAATTCACAGTTTTCAATACTCAACACTCAATCTGCAATCTTCAAATCTCTATCCACAAACATCAATTCTCATCACTCAACCCTCAACACTCAGTCCTCAATGCTCAATCCTCAATCCTCAATTCTCAATCTTCAATCCTCAATACTGAATCTTCAATACTCAATCCTCAATCCTCAATCCTCAATCCTCAATCCTCAACCCTCAGTCCTCGTTCCTCAAACCTCAATGCTCAACCCTCAGTCCTCAATCTTCAGTCCTCAATACTCAATCTTCAATTTTCAATCCTCAATCCTCAACCCTCAGACCTCATCCTCAATCCTCAATTCTCAATCCTCAATCCTCAATCTTCAAACCTCAATACTCAATCTTCAATCCTCGATCCTCAATCCTCAATCCTCAATCCTCAATACTCAGTCATCAATACTCAATCTTCAATACTCAATCCTCAATCCTCAGTCCTCAATCCTCAATCCTCAATCCTCAACCCTCAATCCTCGTTCCTCAAACCTCAATGCTCAACCCTCAGTCCTCATCCTCAATTCTCTATTCTCAATCGTCAATCCTCAATCCTCATTCTTCAATCCTCAACACCCAATCCTCAATCTTCAATCCTCAATCCTCAACCCTCAATTCTCAATCCTCAATCCTCAATCCTCAGACCTCAAACATCAATACGCAGTCCTCAAACCTCAATCCGGAATCCTCAATCCTCAGTCCTCAAACCTCAATCCGGAATCCTCAATCCTGCATCCTCAGTCTTCAGCCGTCAGTCCTCAACAATCAATCGTCAATCCTCAATCCTCAGAACTCAAACATCAGTATTCAATCCTCAGTCCTCGTCCTCAAACCACAACCCTCAATGCTCAATCCTCAATCTTCAATCATCAATATTCAATCTTCAATCCTCAATACTAAATCCTCAATCCTCAATCCTCAATCCTCAATCTTCAATCCTCAAGCCTCAATCTGCAATCCTCAATCCTCAATCCTCAATCCTCAATCCTCAATCCTCAGGCCTCAAACCTCAATCGTTAATCCTCAGTCCTGAATCCTCAATCTTCAGCCCTCACTCCTCAACAATCAGTTGTCAATCCTCAATCCTCAATAGAATATCATCAATTCACTGTTTTCATTACTCAATACTCTATCTGCAATCTTCAAATCTCTATCCACAAACATCAATTCTCATCACTCAACCCTCAACACCCAGTCCCCAATCCTCAATATTCAATCCTCAATTCTCAATCCTCACTCCACAATCCTCAACCTTCAATCCTCAATACTCAGTCTTCAATGCTCAGTCCTCTATCCTCAATCCTCATTTCTCAATCCTCAATCGTCAATCTTCAATCCTCGATACTCAATCCTCAATCCTCAATCCTCAATCCTCAATCATCAATACTCATTCTTCAATCCGCAATACCCAATCCTCAATCCACAAACCTCAACCATCAATCCTCAATACACAGTCTTCAATGCTCAATCCTCAATCCTCAATCCACAATTCTCAATCCTCAATCGTCAATCTTCAATCCTCAATACTCAACCTTCAACCCTCAATCGTCAATCCTCAGTCCTCAGTCCTCAAACCTCAATCCTCAACCCTCAGCCCTCATCCTCAATCCTCAATCCTCAATCCTCAATCCTCAATCCTCAATTCTCAATCCTCAATAATGAGTCCTCAGTCCTCAAACCTCAACCCTGAACCCTCAGCCCTCATCCTCAGTCCTCAATCCTCAATCCTCAATCCTCAATCTTCAATCCTCAATACTCAATCTTCAATCCCCAATCCTCAGTCCTCAAACCTCAACTCTGAATCCTCAATCCTGAATCCTCAATCTTCAGCCCTCAGTCCTCAACAATCAGTTGTCAATCCTCAATCCCCAATAGAATATCCTCAATTCACTGTTTTCAATACTCAATACTCAATCTGCAATCTTCAAACCTCTAGCCACAAACATCAATTCTCATCACTCAACCCTCAACACTCAGTCCTCAATGTTCAACCATCAATCCTCAATTCTCAATCTTCAATCCTCAATACTGAATCTTCAATCCTCAATCCTCAATCCTCAGCCCTCAATCCTCAATCCTCAATCCTCAATCCTCAGTCCTCAATCATCAATCTTCAATCCTCAATACTCAATCTTCAATCCTCTATTCTCAATCCTCAATCCCCAATCCTCAATCCTCAATCCTCAATCCTCAACTCTCAATCGTCAATCTTCAATCCTCAATACTCAATCTTCAATACTCAATCCTCAATCCCCAATCCTCAAACCTCATTCTTCAATCCTCAATACCCAATCCTCAATCTTCTATCCTCAATCCTCAATCCTCAATCCTCAATCATCAATCCTCATTCTTCAATCTTCAATCCTTAGTCCCAAATCCTCAATCTTCATTACTCAATCCTCGATCCTCAACCTTCAATCCTCAATACTCAATCTTCAATCCTCAATCCTCAATCCTAAATTCTCAATCCTCATTCTTCCATCCTCAATACCCAATCCTCAATCTTCAATCCTCAATCCTCAATCCTCAATTCTCAATCCTCAATCCTCAATCCTCAGACCTCAAACATCAATACTCATCCCTGAGTCCTCGTCCTCAATCCACAACCCTCAATCCTCAATCCTCAATCCTCAATCCTCAATCCTCAATCCTCAATTCTCAATCCTCAATCCTCAATCCTCAGACCCCAAACATCAATACTCAACCCTCAGTCCTCGTCCTCAGTCCACAACACTCAATCCTCAATCCTCAGTCCTCAATCCTCAATCCCCAATCCTCAACCGTCAGTCCTCGTCCTCAATCCTCAAACATCAATCCTCGATTCTCAATTTTCAATCATCAATACTCAGTCTTCAATCCTCAATCCTCAATCCTCAATCTTCAATCCTCTATACTCAATCTTCAATCCTCAATCCTCAGTGCTCAAACCTCAATCCTCAATCCTCAATCCTCAATCCTCAATCCTCAATCTTCAGTCCTCAACACTCAATCTTCAATTTTCAGTCCTCAATCCTCAACCCTCAGACCTCATCCTCAATCCTCAATTCTCAATCCTCAATCCTCAATCTTCAATCCTCAATCCTCAATCCTCAATCCTCAATCCTCAATCCTCAATCTGCAATCCTCAATCCTCAATCCTCAATCCTCAATCCTCAATCCTCAGTCCTCAAACCTCAATCCTTAATCCTCAATCCTGAATCCTCAATCTTCAGCCCTCAGTCCTCAACAATCAGTTGTCAATCCTCAATCCTCAATAGAATATCCTCAATTCACAGTTTTCAATACTCAACACTCAATCTGCAATCTTCAAATCTCTATCCACAAACATCAATTCTCATTACTCAACCCTCAACACTCAGTCCTCAATGTTCAATCCTCAATCCTCAATTCTCAATCTTCAATCCTCAATACTGAATCTTCAATCCTCAATCCTCAATCCTGAATCACCAATCCTCAATCCTCAATCGTCAATCTTCAATCCTCAATACTCAATCTTCAATCCTCAATCCTCAATCCTCAATCCTCAATCCTCATTCTTCAATCTGCAATACCCAATTATCAATCTTCAATCCTCAATCCTCATTCCTCAATTCTCTATCCTCAATCCTCAGTCCTCAGTCCTCAAACCTCAACCCTCAACCCTCAGCCTTCATCCTCAATCCTCAATCCTCAATCTTCAATCCTAAATACTCAATCTTCAATCCTCAATCCTCAGTCCTCAAACCTCAATTCTGAATCCTCAATCCTGAATCCTCAATATTCAGCCCTCAGTCCTCAACAATCAGTTGTCTGTCCTCAATCCTCAATAGAATAGCCTCAATTCACAGCTTTCAATACCCAATACTCAATCTGCAATCTTCAAATCTATATCCACAACCATCAATTCTCATTACTCAACCCTCAACAGTCAGTCCTCAATGTTCAATCTTCAATCCTCAATTCTCAATCTTCAATCCTCAATACTGAATCTTCAATCCTCAATCCTCAATCCTCAATCCTCAATCCTCAATCCTCAATCCTCAATCCTCTATTTTCAATCCTCAATACTCAATCTTCAATCCTCAATCCTCCATCCTCAATCCTCAATCCTCAATCGTCAGTCTTCAATCCTCAATACTCAATCTTCAATCCTCAATCCTCAATCCTCAAACCTCAATCCTCAATCCTCAATCCTCAATCTTCAATCCTCAATACTCAATCTGCAATCTTCAATCCTCAATCCTCAATCCTCAATCCTCAAACCTCAATTTTCAATCCTCAATACTCAATCTTCAATCCTCAATCCTCAATCCTCAATCCTCAATCCTCAATCCTCAATCGTCAGTATTCAATCCTCAATACTCAATCTTCAATCCTCAATCCTCAATCCTCAAACCTCAATCCTCAATCCTCAATCCTCAATCTTCAATCCTCAATACTCAATCTGCAATCTTCAATCCTCAATCCTCATTCCTCAATCCTCATTCTTCAATCCTCAAACATCAATATTCAATCCTCAGTCCTCGTCCTCAATCCACAACCCTCAATCCTCAATCCTCAATCTTCAATCATCAATATTCAATCTTCAATCCTCAATCCTCAGTCCTCAATGCTCAATCTCAATTCTCGTTCCTCAAACCTCAATCCTCAACACTCAGTCCTCGTCCTCAATCCACAACCACCAATCTTCAATCCTCAATCTTCAATCATCAATATTCAATCTTCAGTCCTCAATCCTCAGTCCTCAAAGTTCAAACCGCAATACCCAATCCTCAATCTTCAATCCTCAATCCTCAATCCTCAATCCTCAATCCTCAATCCTCAATCCTCAATCCTCAATCCTCAGTCCTCACACCTCAAACCTGAATCCTCAATCCTGAATCCTCAATCTTCAGACCTCAATACTCAATCCTCAATCCTCAGTAATCAATCCTCAGTCTTCAATACTCAATCGTCAATCCTCAGTCCTTAATGCTCAATCCTCAATTCTCGTTCCTCGAACCTCAATCCTCAATACTCAGTCCTCTCTCTTCAATCCTCCATCCTCAATCCTCAATCCTCAAGCGTCAATCCTCAATCCTCAATCCTCAACCCTCAATCCTCAGTCCTCAAACCTCATACCGGAATCCTCAACCCTGAATCCTCAATCTTCAGCCGTCAGTCCTCAACAATCAATTGTCAATCCTCAATCGTCAATAGAATATCCTCAATTCACAGTTTTCAATACTCAATCCCCATTCTTCAATCTTCAAATCTCAATCCACAAACATCAATTCTCATCACTCAACACTCAATACTCAGTCCTCAATCTTCAATTCTCAATCCTCAATCCTCAATCTTCAATCCTCAATACTCAATCTTCAATCCTCAATACTCAATTCTCAATCCTCAATACTCAATCCTCAAACCTCAATCCTCAATCCTCAATCCTGAATCCTCATTCTTCAATCCTCAATACCCAATCCTCAATCTTCAATCCTCAATCCTCAACCCTCAATTCTCAATCCTCAAACCTCAATCCTCAGAACTCAAACATCAATACTCAACCCTCAGTCCTCGTCCTCAATCCAGAACCCTCAATCCTCAATCCTCAGTCCTCAAACCTCAGTCCTTAATCCTCAATCCTGAATCCTCAACCTCCAGCCCTCACTCCTCAACAATCAGTTGTCAATGCTCAATCCTCAATAGAGTATCATCAATTCACATTTTTCATTACTCAATACTCAATCTGCAATCTTCAAATCTCTATCCACAAACATCAATTCTCATCACTCAACCCTCAACACTCAGTCCCCAATCCTCAATATTCAATCCTCAATTCTCAATCCCCAATCCACAATCCTCAACCTTCAATCCTCAATACTCAGCCTTCAATGCTCAATCCTCAATCCTCAATCCTCAATTCTCAATCCTCGATCGTCAATCTTCAATCCTCAATACTCATTCTTCAATCCTCGATCCTCAATCCTCAATCCTCGATCCTCATTCTTCAGCCGTCAGTCCTCAACAATCAATTGTCAATCCTCAATCCTCATTCTTCAATCCTCAACACCCAATCCTCAATCTTCAATTCTCAATCCTCAATCCTCCATCCTCAATCCTCAATACGCAAACCTCAATCTTCAATCCTCAATCGTCAATCCTTAATCCTCAATCCTCAATCCTTAATCCTCAATCCTCAGTTCTCAAACCTCAATCCTGATTCCTCAATCCTGAATCCTCAATCTTCAGCACTCAGTCCTCAACAATCAGTTGTCAATCCTCAATCCTCAATAGAATATCCTCAATTCACAGGTCTCAATACTCAATACTCAACCTGCAATTTTCAAATCTCTATCCACAAACATCAATTCTCATAACTCAACACTCAACACTCAGTCCCCAATCCTCAATCTTCGATCCTCAATCCTCAATCCTCAATCCTCAGTCCTCAAACCTCAATCCTGAGTCCTCAATCCTGAATCCTCAATCTTCAGCTCTCAGTCCTCACCAATCGGTTGTCAATACTCAATCCTCAATAGAATATCCTCAATTCACTGGTCTCAATACTCAATACTCAACCAGCAATCTACAAATCTCTATCCACAAACATCAATTCTCATCACTCAACCCTCAACACTCAGTCCCCAATCCTCAATATTCGATCCTCAATCCTTAATCCACAATCCCCAATCTTCAATCTTCAATCCTCAATCCTCAATCTTCAATCCTCAATACGCAATTCTCAATCTTCAATCCTCAATCCTCAATCCTCAGTTCTCAATTCTCAATCCGCAATCCTCAGACCTCGAACATCAATCCTCAACCCTCAGCCCTCATCCTCAATCCTCAATCCTCAATCCTCAATCCTCAATCCTCAATTCTCAATCCTCAATAATGAGTCCTCAGTCCTCAAACCTCAATCCTCAACCCTCAGCCCTCATCCTCAGTCCTCAATCCTCAATCCTCAATCCTCAATCTTCAATCCTTAATAATCAATATTCAATCCCCAATCCTCAGTCCTCAAACCACAATTCTGAATCCTCAATCCTGAATCCTCAATCTTCAGCCCTCAGTCCTCAACAATCAGTTGTCAATCCTCAATCCCCAATAGAATATCCTCAATTCACTGTTTTCAATACTCAATACTCAATCTGCAATCTTCAAACATCTAGCCACAAACATCAATTCTCATCACTCAACCCTCAACACTCAGTCCTAAATGTTCAACCATCAATCCTCAATTCTCAATCTTCAATCCTCAATACTGAATCTTCAATCCTCAATCCTCAATCCTCAGTCCTCAATCCTCAATCCTCAATCCTCAATCCTCAGTCCTCAATCATCAATCTTCAATCCTCAATACTCAATCTTCAATCCTCTATTCTCAATCCTCAATCCCCAATCCTCAATCCTCAATCCTCAGTCCTCAACTCTCAATCGTCAATCTTCAATCCTCAATACTCAATCTTCAATACTCAATCCTCAATCCCCAATCCTCAAACCTCATTCTTCAATCCTCAATACCCAATCCTCAATCTTCTATCCTCAATCCTCAATCCTCAATCCTCAATCATCAATCCTCAACCTTCAATCTTCAATCCTTAGTCCCAAATCCTCAATCTTCATTACTCAATCCTCAATCCTCAACCTTCAATCCTCAATACTCAATGTTCAATCCTCAATCCTCAATCCTAAATTCTCAATCCTCATTCTTCCATCCTCAATCCTCAATCCTCAATCCTCAATCCTCAATCCTCAATCCTCAATTCTCAATCCTCAATCCTCAATCCTCAGACCCCAAACATCAATACTCAACCCTCAGTCCTCGTCCTCAGTCCACAACACTCAATCCTCGATCCTCAGTCCTCAATCCTCAATCCCCAATCCTCAACCGTCAGTCCTCGTCCTCAATCCTCAAACATCAATCCTCAATTCTCAATCTTCAATCATCTATACTCAGTCTTCAATCCTCAATCCTCAATCCTCAATCTTCAATCCTCTATACTCAATCTTCAATCCTCAATCCTCAGTGCTCAAACCTCAATCCTCAATCCTCAATCCTCAATCCTCAATCCTCAATCTTCAGTCCTCAACACTCAATCTTCAATTTTCAGTCCTCAATCCTCAACCCTCAGACCTCATCCTCAATCCTCAATTCTCAATCCTCAATCCTCAATCTTCAATCCTCAATCCTCAATCCTCAATCCTCAATCCTCAATCCTCAATCCTCAATCTGCAATCCTCAATCCTCAATCCTCAATCCTCAATCCTCAATCCTCAGTCCTCAAACCTCAATCCTTAATCCTCAATCCTGAATCCTCAATCTTCAGCCCTCAGTCCTCAACAATCAGTTGTCAATCCTCAATCCTCAATAGAATATCCTCAATTCACAGTTTTCAATACTCAACACTCAATCTGCAATCTTCAAATCTCTATCCACAAACATCAATTCTCATCACTCAACCCTCAACACTCAGTCCTCAATGCTCAATCCTCAATCCTCAATTCTCAATCTTCAATCCTCAATACTGAATCTTCAATACTCAATCCTCAATCCTCAATCCTCAATCCTCAATCCTCAACCCTCAGTCCTCGTTCCTCAAACCTCAATGCTCAACCCTCAGTCCTCAATCTTCAGTCCTCAATACTCAATCTTCAATTTTCAATCCTCAATCCTCAAACCTCAGACCTCATCCTCAATCCTCAATTCTCAATCCTCAATCCTCAATCTTCAAACCTCAATACTCAATCTTCAATCCTCGATCCTCAATCCTCAATCCTCAATCCTCAATACTCAGTCATCAATACTCAATCTTCAATACTCAATCCTCAATCCTCAGTCCTCAATCCTCAATCCTCAATCCTCAACCCTCAATCCTCGTTCCTCAAACCTCAATGCTCAACCCTCAGTCCTCATCCTCAATTCTCTATTCTCAATCGTCAATCCTCAATCCTCATTCTTCAATCCTCAACACCCAATCCTCAATCTTCAATCCTCAATCCTCAACCCTCAATTCTCAATCCTCAATCCTCAATCCTCAGACCTCAAACATCAATACGCAGTCCTCAAACCTCAATCCGGAATCCTCAATCCTCAGTCCTCAAACCTCAATCCGGAATCCTCAATCCTGCATCCTCAGTCTTCAGCCGTCAGTCCTCAACAATCAATCGTCAATCCTCAATCCTCAGAACTCAAACATCAGTATTCAATCCTCAGTCCTCGTCCTCAAACCACAACCCTCAATGCTCAATCCTCAATCTTCAATCATCAATATTCAATCTTCAATCCTCAATACTAAATCCTCAATCCTCAATCCTCAATCCTCAATCTTCAATCCTCTATTCTCAATCCTCAATCCCCAATCCTCAATCCTCAATCCTCAATCCTCAACTCTCAATCGTCAATCTTCAATCCTCAATACTCAATCTTCAATACTCAATCCTCAATCCCCAATCCTCAAACCTCATTCTTCAATCCTCAATACCCAATCCTCAATCTTCTATCCTCAATCCTCAATCCTCAATCCTCAATCATCAATCCTCATTCTTCAATCTTCAATCCTTAGTCCCAAATCCTCAATCTTCATTACTCAATCCTCGATCCTCAACCTTCAATCCTCAATACTCAATCTTCAATCCTCAATCCTCAATCCTAAATTCTCAATCCTCATTCTTCCATCCTCAATACCCAATCCTCAATCTTCAATCCTCAATCCTCAATCCTCAATTCTCAATCCTCAATCCTCAATCCTCAGACCTCAAACATCAATACTCATCCCTGAGTCCTCGTCCTCAATCCACAACCCTCAATCCTCAATCCTCAATCCTCAATCCTCAATCCTCAATCCTCAATTCTCAATCCTCAATCCTCAATCCTCAGACCCCAAACATCAATACTCAACCCTCAGTCCTCGTCCTCAGTCCACAACACTCAATCCTCAATCCTCAGTCCTCAATCCTCAATCCCCAATCCTCAACCGTCAGTCCTCGTCCTCAATCCTCAAACATCAATCCTCGATTCTCAATCTTCAATCATCAATACTCAGTCTTCAATCCTCAATCCTCAATCCTCAATCTTCAATCCTCTATACTCAATCTTCAATCCTCAATCCTCAGTGCTCAAACCTCAATCCTCAATCCTCAATCCTCAATCCTCAATCCTCAATCTTCAGTCCTCAACACTCAATCTTCAATTTTCAGTCCTCAATCCTCAACCCTCAGACCTCATCCTCAATCCTCAATTCTCAATCCTCAATCCTCAATCTTCAATCCTCAATCCTCAATCCTCAATCCTCAATCCTCAATCCTCAATCTGCAATCCTCAATCCTCAATCCTCAATCCTCAATCCTCAATCCTCAGTCCTCAAACCTCAATCCTTAATCCTCAACCCTGAATCCTCAATCTTCAGCCCTCAGTCCTCAACAATCAGTTGTCAATCCTCAATCCTCAATAGAATATCCTCAATTCACAGTTTTCAATACTCAACACTCAATCTGCAATCTTCAAATCTCTATCCACAAACATCAATTCTCATTACTCAACCCTCAACACTCAGTCCTCAATGTTCAATCCTCAATCCTCAATTCTCAATCTTCAATCCTCAATACTGAATCTTCAATCCTCAATCCTCAATCCTGAATCACCAATCCTCAATCCTCAATCGTCAATCTTCAATCCTCAATACTCAATCTTCAATCCTCAATCCTCAATCCTCAATCCTCAATCCTCATTCTTCAATCTGCAATACCCAATTATCAATCTTCAATCCTCAATCCTCATTCCTCAATTCTCTATCCTCAATCCTCAGTCCTCAGTCCTCAAACCTCAACCCTCAACCCTCAGCCTTCATCCTCAATCCTCAATCCTCAATCTTCAATCCTAAATACTCAATCTTCAATCCTCAATCCTCAGTCCTCAAACCTCAATTCTGAATCCTCAATCCTGAATCCTCAATATTCAGCCCTCAGTCCTCAACAATCAGTTGTCTGTCCTCAATCCTCAATAGAATAGCCTCAATTCACAGCTTTCAATACTCAATTCTCAATCTGCAATCTTCAAATCTCTATCCACAACCATCAATTCTCATTACTCAACCCTCAACACTCAGTCCTCAATGTTCAATCTTCAATCCTCAATTCTCAATCTTGAATCCTCAATACTGAATCTTCAATCCTCAATCCTCAATCCTCAATCCTCAATCCTCAATCCTCAATCCTCAATCCTCTATTTTCAATCCTCAATACTCAGTCTTCAATCCTCAATTCTCAATCCTCAATCCTCAATCCTCAATCGTCAGTCTTCAATCCTCAATACTCAATCTTCAATCCTCAATCCTCAATCCTCAAACCTCAATCCTCAAACCTCAATCCTCAATCTTCAATCCTCAATACTCAATCTGCAATCTTCAATCCTCAATCCTCAATCCTCAATCCTCATTCTTCAATCCTCAAACATCAATATTCAATCCTCAGTCCTCGTCCTCAATCCACAACCCTCAATCCTCAATCCTCAATCTTCAATCATCAATATTCAATCTTCAATCCTCAATCCTCAGTCCTCAATGCTCAATCTCAATTCTCGTTCCTCAAACCTCAATCCTCAACACTCAGTCCTCGTCCTCAATCCAGAACCACCAAGCTTCAATCCTCAATCTTCAATCATCAATATTCAATCTTCAGTCCTCAATCCTCAGTCCTCAAAGTTCAAACCGCAATACCCAATCCTCAATCTTCAATCCTCAATCCTCAATCCTCAATCCTCAATCCTCAATCCTCAATCCTCAATCCTCAATCCTCAGTCCTCACACCTCAAACCTGAATCCTCAATCCTGAATCCTCAATCTTCAGACCTCAATACTCAATCCTCAATCCTCAGTAATCAATCCTCAGTCTTCAATACTCAATCGTCAATCCTCAGTCCTTAATGCTCAATCCTCAATTCTCGTTCCTCGAACCTCAATCCTCAATACTCAGTCCTCTCTCTTCAATCCTCCATCCTCAATCCTCAATCCTCAAGCGTCAATCCTCAATCCTCAATCCTCAACCCTCAATCCTCAGTCCTCAAACCTCATACCGGAATCCTCAACCCTGAATCCTCAATCTTCAGCCGTCAGTCCTCAACAATCAATTGTCAATCCTCAATCGTCAATAGAATATCCTCAATTCACAGTTTTCAATACTCAATCCCCATTCTTCAATCTTCAAATCTCAATCCACAAACATCAATTCTCATCACTCAACACTCAATACTCAGTCCTCAATCTTCAATCCTCAATCCTCAATCCTCAATCTTCAATCCTCAATACTCAATCTTCAATCCTCAATACTCAATTCTCAATCCTCAATACTCAATCCTCAAACCTCAATCCTCAATCCTCAATCCTGAATCCTCATTCTTCAATCCTCAATACCCAATCCTCAATCTTCAATCCTCAATCCTCAACCCTCAATTCTCAATCCTCAAACCTCAATCCTCAGAACTCAAACATCAATACTCAACCCTCAGTCCTCGTCCTCAATCCAGAACCCTCAATCCTCAATCCTCAGTCCTCAAACCTCAGTCCTTAATCCTCAATCCTGAATCCTCAACCTCCAGCCCTCACTCCTCAACAATCAGTTGTCAATGCTCAATCCTCAATAGAATATCATCAATTCACATTTTTCATTACTCAATACTCAATCTGCAATCTTCAAATCTCTATCCACAAACATCAATTCTCATCACTCAACCCTCAACACTCGGTCCCCAATCCTCAATATTCAATCCTCAATTCTCAATCCTCAATCCTCAATCCTCAATCCTCAATCCTCAATCCTCATTCTTCAATCTGCAATACCCAATTATCAATCTTCAATCCTCAATCCTCAATCCTCAATTCTCTATCCTCAATCCTCAGTCCTCAGTCCTCAAACCTCAACCCTCAACCCTCAGCCTTCATCCTCAATCCTCAATCCTCAATCTTCAATCCAAAATACTCAATCTTCAATCCTCAATCCTCAATCCTCAAACCTCAATTCTGAATCCTCAATCCTGAATCCTCAATATTCAGCCCTCAGTCCTCAACAATCAGTTGTCTGTCCTCAATCCTCAATAGAATAGCCTCAATTCACAGCTTTCAATACACAATACTCAATCTGCAATCTTCAAATCTCTATCCACAACCATCAATTCTCATTACTCAGCCCTCAACACTCAGTCCTCAATGTCCAATCTTCAATCCTCAATTCTCAATCTTCAATCCTCAATACTGAATCTTCAATCCTCAATCCTCAATCCTCAATCCTCAATCCTCAATCCTCAATCCTCAAACCTCAATTTTCAATCCTCAATACTCAATCTTCAATCCTCAATCCTCAATCCTCAATCCTCAATCCTCAATCCTCAATCGTCAGTATTCAATCCTCAATACTCAATCTTCAATCCTCAATCCTCAATCCTCAAACCTCAATCCTCAATCCTCAATCCTCAATCTTCAATCCTCAATACTCAATCTGCAATCTTCAATCCTCAATCCTCATTCCTCAATCCTCATTCTTCAATCCTCAAACATCAATATTCAATCCTCAGTCCTCGTCCTCAATCCACAACCCTCAATCCTCAATCCTCAATCTTCAATCATCAATATTCAATCTTCAATCCTCAATCCTCAGTCCTCAATGCTCAATCTCAATTCTCGTTCCTCAAACCTCAATCCTCAACACTCAGTCCTCGTCCTCAATCCACAACCACCAATCTTCAATCCTCAATCTTCAATCATCAATATTCAATCTTCAGTCCTCAATCCTCAGTCCTCAAAGTTCAAACCGCAATACCCAATCCTCAATCTTCAATCCTCAATCCTCAATCCTCAATCCTCAATCCTCAATCCTCAATCCTCAATCCTCAATCCTCAGTCCTCACACCTCAAACCTGAATCCTCAATCCTGAATCCTCAATCTTCAGACCTCAATACTCAATCCTCAATCCTCAGTAATCAATCCTCAGTCTTCAATACTCAATCGTCAATCCTCAGTCCTTAATGCTCAATCCTCAATTCTCGTTCCTCGAACCTCAATCCTCAATACTCAGTCCTCTCTCTTCAATCCTCCATCCTCAATCCTCAATCCTCAAGCGTCAATCCTCAATCCTCAATCCTCAACCCTCAATCCTCAGTCCTCAAACCTCATACCGGAATCCTCAACCCTGAATCCTCAATCTTCAGCCGTCAGTCCTCAACAATCAATTGTCAATCCTCAATCGTCAATAGAATATCCTCAATTCACAGTTTTCAATACTCAATCCCCATTCTTCAATCTTCAAATCTCAATCCACAAACATCAATTCTCATCACTCAACACTCAATACTCAGTCCTCAATCTTCAATTCTCAATCCTCAATCCTCAATCTTCAATCCTCAATACTCAATCTTCAATCCTCAATACTCAATTCTCAATCCTCAATACTCAATCCTCAAACCTCAATCCTCAATCCTCAATCCTGAATCCTCATTCTTCAATCCTCAATACCCAATCCTCAATCTTCAATCCTCAATCCTCAACCCTCAATTCTCAATCCTCAAACCTCAATCCTCAGAACTCAAACATCAATACTCAACCCTCAGTCCTCGTCCTCAATCCAGAACCCTCAATCCTCAATCCTCAGTCCTCAAACCTCAGTCCTTAATCCTCAATCCTGAATCCTCAACCTCCAGCCCTCACTCCTCAACAATCAGTTGTCAATGCTCAATCCTCAATAGAGTATCATCAATTCACATTTTTCATTACTCAATACTCAATCTGCAATCTTCAAATCTCTATCCACAAACATCAATTCTCATCACTCAACCCTCAACACTCAGTCCCCAATCCTCAATATTCAATCCTCAATTCTCAATCCCCAATCCACAATCCTCAACCTTCAATCCTCAATACTCAGCCTTCAATGCTCAATCCTCAATCCTCAATCCTCAATTCTCAATCCTCGATCGTCAATCTTCAATCCTCAATACTCATTCTTCAATCCTCGATCCTCAATCCTCAATCCTCGATCCTCATTCTTCAGCCGTCAGTCCTCAACAATCAATTGTCAATCCTCAATCCTCATTCTTCAATCCTCAACACCCAATCCTCAATCTTCAATTCTCAATCCTCAATCCTCCATCCTCAATCCTCAATACGCAAACCTCAATCTTCAATCCTCAATCGTCAATCCTTAATCCTCAATCCTCAATCCTTAATCCTCAATCCTCAGTTCTCAAACCTCAATCCTGATTCCTCAATCCTGAATCCTCAATCTTCAGCACTCAGTCCTCAACAATCAGTTGTCAATCCTCAATCCTCAATAGAATATCCTCAATTCACAGGTCTCAATACTCAATACTCAACCTGCAATTTTCAAATCTCTATCCACAAACATCAATTCACATAACTCAACACTCAACACTCAGTCCCCAATCCTCAATCTTCGATCCTCAATCCTCAATCCTCAATCCTCAGTCCTCAAACCTCAATCCTGAGTCCTCAATCCTGAATCCTCAATCTTCAGCTCTCAGTCCTCAACAATCGGTTGTCAATACTCAATCCTCAATAGAATATCCTCAATTCACTGGTCTCAATACTCAATACTCAACCAGCAATCTACAAATCTCTATCCACAAACATCAATTCTCATCACTCAACCCTCAACACTCAGTCCCCAATCCTCAATATTCGATCCTCAATCCTTAATCCACAATCCCCAATCTTCAATCTTCAATCCTCAATCCTCAATCTTCAATCCTCAATACGCAATTCTCAATCTTCAATCCTCAATCCTCAATCCTCAGTTCTCAATTCTCAATCCGCAATCCTCAGACCTCGAACATCAATATTCAACCCTCAGTCCTCGTCCTCAATCCACAACCATCAATCCTCAATCCTCAATCTTCAATCATCAATATCCAATCTTCAGTCCTCAATCCTCAATCCTCAATGTTCAAACCGCAATACCCAATCCTCAATCTTCAATCCTCAATCCTCAATCCTCAATCCTCAATCCTCACTCCTCAATCCTCAATCCTCAATCCTCAGTCCTCAAACCTCAAACCTGTATCCTCAATCCTGAATCCCCAATATTCAGACCTCAGTCCTCAACAATCAGTTGTCAATTCTCAATCCTCAATAGAATATCATCAATTCACAGATTTCAATACTCAATACTCAATCTGCAATCTTCAAATCTCTATCCACAACCATCAATTCTCATCATTCAACCCTCAACACTCAGTCCCCAATCCTCACTCTTCAAACCTCAATCCTCAATCCTCAATCCTCGATCCTTAATCTTCAATCCTCAATACTCAGTGTTCAATCCTCCATCCTCAATCCTCTATCCTCAACCCTCAATCCTCAATCGTCAGGCTTCAATCCTCAATACTCAATCTTCAATCCTCAACCCTCAATCTTCATTCCTCAATACTCATTCTTCAATCCTCACTACCTAATCCTCAATCTTAAATCCTCAATCCTCAATCCTCAGTCCTCAAACCTCAATCCTGAATCCTCAATCCTGAATCCTCAATCTTCAGACATCAGACCTCAACAATCAGTTGTCAATTCTCAATCCTCAATAGAATATCATCAATTCACAGATTTCAATACTCAATACTCAATCTGCGATCTTCAAACCTCTATCCACAAACATCAATTCTCATCACTCAACCCTCAACACTCAGTCCTCAATATTCAATCCTCAATCCTCAATTCTCAATCTTCAATCCACAATACCGAATCTTCAATACTCAATCCTCAATCCTCAATCCTCAATCCTCAATCCTCAATCCTTAATCTTCAATCCTCAGTCCCCAATCCTCATTCTTCTATTCTCAATACTCAATTATCAATCCTCACTCCTCAATCCTCAATCTTCAATCCTCAATACTCAATCTTCAATACTCAATCCTCAATCCTCAATCCTCAATCCTCAATCCTCAATCATCAATCCTCAATCTTCAATACTCAATCCTCAATCCTCAATCCTCAATCATCAATTCTCAACCATCAATACTCAATTCTCAATACTCAATAGAATATCCTGAATTCTCAGGATTCCATACTCAAACCTCAACCCTCAACCCTCAGCCCTCATTCTCAATCCTCAATCCACAATCCTCAAACCTCAATCCCCAACCGTCAGTCCTCGTCCTCAATCCTCAACCCTCAATCCTCAATCCTCAATCCTCAATCTCAAATCCTCAGTCCCCAATCCTCAATCTTCAATCCCCAATCCTCAATCCTCAATCCTGAATCCTCAAACCTCAATCCTCGATCCTCAGTCCACAGTCCTCAATCCTCAATCCTCAATCCTCAATCCTCAATCCTCAATCCTCAACCCTCAATCCTCAATCCTCAGTCCTCAAACCTCAAACCTGAATCCTCAATCCTGAATCCTCAATCTTCAGCCCTCAATCCTCAATCCTCAATCCTCAGTAATCAATCCTCAATCTTCAATACTCAATCGTCAGTCCTCAGTCCTCAATGCTCAATCCTCAATTCTCGTTCCTCGAGACTCAATCCTCAATACTCGGTCCTCTCTCTTCAATCCTCCATCCTCAATCCTCAATCTTCATGCGTCAATCCTCAATCCTCAATCCTCAACCCTCAATCCTCAGTCCTCAAACCTCAATCCGGAATCCTCAACCCTGAATCCTCAATCTTCAGCCGTCAGTCCTCAACAATCAATTGTCAATCCTCAATCGTCAATAGAATATCCTCAATTCACAGTTTTCAGTACTCAATCCCCATTCTTCAGTCTTCAAATCTCAATCCACAAACATCAATTCTCATCACTCAACACTCAATACTCACTCCTCAATCTTCAATCTTCAATCCTCAATCCTCAATCTTCAATCCTCAATACTCAATCTTCAATCCTCAATCCTCAATTCTCAATCCTCAATACTCAATCCTCAAACCTCAATCCTCAATCCTCAGTCCTCAATCCTCAATCCTCAGTCTTCAATCCTCAATACTCAATCTTCAATCCTCAATCCTCAGTCCTCAAACCTCAATTCTGAATCCTCAATCCTGAATCCTCATTATTCAGCCTTCAGTCCTCAACAATCAGTTGTGAATCCTCAATCCTCAATAGAATATCCTCAATTCACAGCTTTCAATAGCCAATACTCAATCTGCAATCTTCAAATCTCTATCCACAACCATCAATTCTCATTACTCAACCCTCAACACTCAGTCCTCAATGTTCAATCCTCAATCCTCAATTCTCAATCTTCAATCCTCAATACTGAATCTTCAATCCTCAATCCTCAATCCTGAATCACCAATCCTCAATCCTCAATCGTCAATCTTCAACCCTCAGTACTCAATCTTCAATCCTCAATCCTCAATCCTCAATCCTCAATCCTCAATCTTCAATCTGCAATACCCAATTATCAATCTTCAATCCTCAATCCTCAATCCTCAATTCTCTATCCTCAATCCTCAGTCCTCAGTCCTCAAACCTCAACCCTCAACCCTCAGCCTTCATCCTCAATCCTCAATCCTCAATCTTCAATCCTAAATACTCAATCTTCAATCCTCAATCCTCAGTCCTCAAACCTCAATTCTGAATCCTCAATCCTGAATCCTCAATATTCAGCCCTCAGTCCTCAACAATCAGTTGTCTGTCCTCAATCCTCAATAGAATAGCCTCAATTCACAGCTTTCAGTACTCAATACTCAATCTGCAATCTTCAAATCTCTATCCACAACCATCAATTCTCATTACTCAACCCTCAACACTCAGTCCTCAATGTTCAATCTTCAATCCTCAATTCTCAACCTTCAATCCTCAATACTGAATCTTCAATCCTCAATCCTCAATCCTCAATCCTCAATCCTCAATCCTCAATCCTCAATACTCAATTTTCAATCCTCAATACTCAATCTTCAATCCTCAATCCTCAATCCTCAATCCTCAATCCTCAATCGTCAGTCTTCAATCCTCAATACTCAATCTTCAATCCTCAATCCTCAATCCTCAAACCTCAATCCTCAATCCTCAATCCTCAATATTCAATCCTCAATACTCAATCTGCAATCTTCAATCCTCAATCCTCTATCCTCAATCCTCATTCTTCAATCCTCAAACATCAATATTCAATCCTCAGGCCTCGTCCTCAATCCACAACCCTCAATCCTCAATCCTCAATCTTCAATCATCAATATTCAATCCTCAATCCTCAATCCTCAGTCCTCAATGCTCAATCTCAATTCTCGTTCCTCAAACCTCAATCCTCAACACTCAGTCCTCGTCCTCAATCCACAACCACCAATCTTCAATCCTCAATCTTCAATCATCAATATTCAATCTTCAGTCCTCAATCCTCAGTCCTCAAAGTTCAAACCGCAATACGCAATCCACAATCTTCAATCCTCAATCCTCAATCCTCAATCCTCAATCCTCAATCCTCAATCCTCAATCCTCTATCCTCAGTCCTCAAACCTCAAACCTGAATCCTCAATCCTGAATCCTCAATCTTCAGACCTCTATCCTCAATCCTCAATCCTCAGTAATCAATCCTCAGTCTTCAATACTCAATCGTCAATCCTCAGTCCTTAATGCTCAATCCTCAATTCTCGTTCCTCGAACCTCAATCCTCAATACTCAGTCCTCTCTCTTCAATCCTCCATACTCAATCCTCAATCCTCAAGCGTCAATCCTCAAACCTCAATCCTCAACCCTCAATCTTCAGTCCTCAAACCTCAATCCGGAATCCTCAGCCCTGAATCCTCAATCTTCAGCCGTCAGTCCTCAACAATCAATTGTCAATCCTCAATCGTCAATAGAATATCCTCAATTCACAGTTTTCAATACTCAATCCCCATTCTTCAATCTTCAAATCTCAATCCACAGACATCAATTCTCATCACTCAACACTCAATACTCAGTCCTCAATCTTCAATCCTCAATCCTCAATCCTCAATCATCAATCCTCAATACTCAATCTTCAATCCTCAATCCTCAATTCTCAATCCTCAATACTCAATCCTCAAACCTCAATCCTCAATCCTCAACCCTCAATCCTCATTCTTCAATCCTCAATACCCAATCCTCAATCTTCAATCCTCAATCCTCAACCCTCAATTCTCAATCCTCTATCCTCAATCCTCAGAACTCAAACATCAATACTCAACCCTCAGTCCTCGTCCTCAATCCAGAACCCTCAATCCTCAATCCTCAGTCCTCAAACCTCAGTCCTTAATCCTCAATCCTGAATCCTCAACCTCCAGCCCTCACTCCTCAACAATCAGTTGTCAATGCTCAATCCTCAATAGAATATCATCAATTCACATTTTTCATTACTCAATACTCAATCTGCAATCTTCAAATCTCTATCCACAAACATCAATTCTCATCACTCAACCCTCAACACTCAGTCCCCAATCCTCAATATTCAATCCTCAATTCTCAATCCTCAATCCACAATCCTCAACCTTCAATCCTCAATACTCAGCCTTCAATGCTCAATCCTCAATCCTCAATCCTCAATTCTCAATCCTCGATCGTCAATCTTCAAACCTCAATACTCATTCTTCAAGCCTCAATCCTCAATCCTCAATCCTCGATCCTCATTCTTCAATCCGCAATACCCAATCCTCAATCTTCAATCCTCAATCCTCAATCCTCAATTCTCTATCCTCAATCCTCAGTCCTCAGTCCTCAAACCTCAACCCTCAACCCTCAGCCCTCATCCTCAATCCTCAATCCTCAATCCTCAATCCTCAATCTTCAATCCTCAATACTCAATCTTCAATCCTCAATCCTCAGTCCTCAAACCTCAATTCTGAATCCTCAATCCTGAATCCTCAATATTCAGCCCTCAGTCCTCAACATTCAGTTGTGAATCCTCAATCCTCAATAGAATATCCTCAATTCACAGCTTTCAATACTCAATACTCAATCTGCAATCTTCAAATCTCTATCCACAACCATCAATTCTCATTACTCACCCCTCAACACTCAGTCCTCAATGTTCAATCCTCAATCGTCAATTCTCAATCTTCAATCCTCAATACTGAATCTTCAATCCTCAATCCTCAATCCTGAATCCTCAATCCTCAATCCTCAATCCTCAATCTTCAATCCTCAATACTCAATCTTCAATTCTCAATCCTCAATCCTCAATCCTCAATCCTCAATCCTCAATACCCAATCCTCAACCTTCAATCCTCAATCCTCAACCCTCAATTCTCAATCCTCAATCCTCAATCCTCAGACCTCAAACATCAATACGCAGTCCTCAAACCTCAATCCGGAATCCTCAATCCTCAGTCCTCAAACCTGAATCCGGAATCCTCAATCCTGAATCCTCAATCTTCAGCCGTCAGTCCTCAACAATCAATTGTCAATTCTCAATCCTCAATAGAATATCCTCGGTTCACAGTTTTCAATACACAATCCCCATTCTTCAATCTTCAAATCTCAATCCACAAACATCTATTCTCATAACTCAACACTGAACACTCAGTCCTCAATCTTCAATCCTCAATACTCAATCCTCAATCTTCAATCCTCTATACTCAATATTCAATCCTCAATCCTCAATTCTCAATCCTCAATACTCAATCCTCAAACCACAATCCTCAATCCTCAATCCTCAATCCTCAATTCTCAATCCTCAATCCTCAATCCTCAGACCCCAAACATCAATACTCAACCCTCAGTCCTCGTCCTCAATCCACAACACTCAATCCTCAATCCTCAGACCTCAATCCTCAATCCCCAGTCCTCAACCGTCAGTCCTCGTCCTCAATCCTCAAACATCAATCCTCAATTCTCAATCTTCAATCATCAGTACTCAGTCTTCAATCCTCAATCCTCAATCCTCAATCTTCAATCCTCTATACTCAATCTTCAATCCTCAATCCTCAGTGCTCAAACCTCAATCCTCAATCCTCAATCCTCAATCCTCAATCCTCAATCTTCAGTCCTCAACACTCAACCTTCAATTTTCAGTCCTCAATCCTCAACCCTCAGACCTCATCCTCAATCCTCAATTCTCAATCCTCAATCCTCAATCTTCAATCCTCAACACTCAATCTTCAATCCTCAATCGTCAATCCTCAATCCTCAATCCTCAATAGTCAGTCATCAACACTCAATCTTCAATACTCAATCCTCAATCCTCAATCCTCAATCCTCAATCCTCAATCCTCAACCATCAATCCTCATTCCCCAAACCTCAATGCTCAACCCTCAGTCCTCATCCTCAATTCTCAATTCTCAATCGTCAATCCTCAATCCTCATTCTTCAATCCTCAATACCCAATCATCAACCTTCAATCCTCAATCCTCAACCCTCAATTCTCAATCCTCAATCCTCAATCCTCAGACCTCAAACATCAATACGCAGTCCTCAAACCTCAATCCGGAATCCTCAATCCTCAGTCCTCAAACCTGAATCCGGAATACTCAATCCTGAATCCTCAATCTTCAGCCGTCAGTCCTCAACAATCAATTGTCAATCCTCAATCCTCAATAGAATATCTGCAATTCACAGTTTTGAATACTCAATCCCCATTCTTCAATCTTCAAATCTCAATCCACAAACATCAATACTCATCACTCAACGCTCAACACTCAGTCCTCAATCTTCAATCGTCAATCCTCAGTCCTCAATCTTCAATCCTCAATACTCAATCTTCAACCCTCAGTCCTCAATTCTCAACCCTCAATCCTCAATCCTCAGTCCTCAATCCTCAATCCTCAATCCTCAATCCTCAATCCTCAACCGTCAGTTCTCGTCCTCAATCCTCAAACATCAATCCTCAATCCTCAATCTTCAATCATCAACACTCAATCTTCAATCCTCAATCCTCAATCCTCAATCCTCAATCCTCAATCCTCAATATTCAAAACACAACCCTCAACCATCAATCCTCAATACTCAACCATCAATCCTCAATTCTCAATACTCAACAGAATATCCTGAATTCTCATGATTCAGTACTCAATCCTCAATATTCAATAATCAAGTCACAATCCTCAAACATCAATTCTCAACAGTCAATCCTCAATACTCAGTTCTCTCTCTTCAATCCTCCATCCTCAATCCTCAATCCTCAAGCGTCAATCTTCAATCCTCAATCCTCAACCCTCAATCCTCAGTCCTCAAACCCCAATCCTCAATCCTCAATCTTCAATCCTCAATACTCAATCTTCAATCCTCAATCTTCAATCCTCAATCCTCAATCCTCAGTCCTCAATCATAAATCTTCAAACCTCAATACTCAATCTTCAATCCCCAATCCTCAATCCTCAATCCCCAATCCTCAATCCTCAATCTGCAATTCTCAATCCTCAATCCTCAATCCTGAATCCTCAATCCTCAGTCCTCAAACCTCAATCCTTAATCCTCAATCCTGAATCCTCAGTCTTCAGCCCTCACTCCTCAACAATCAGCTGTCAATCCTCAATCCTCAATAGAATATCCTCAATTCACAGTTTTCAATACTCAATACTCAATCTGCTATCTTCAAATCTCTATCCACAAACATCAATTCTCATCACTCAACCCTCAACACTCAGTCCTCAATGTTCAATCCTCAATCTTCAATGCTCAATCTTCAATCCTCAATACTGAATCTTCAATCCTCAATCCTCAACCCTCAATTCTCAATCCTCAATCCTCAATCCTCAGAACTCAAACATCAATACTCAGCCCTCAGTCCTCGTCCTCAATCCAGAACCCTCAATCCTCAATCCTCAGTCCTCAAACCTCAGTCCTTAATCCTCAATCCTGAATCCTCAACCTCCAGCCCTCACTCCTCAACAATCAGTTGTCAATGCTCAATCCTCAATAGAATATCATTAATTCACATTTTTCATTACTCAATACTCAATCTGCAATCTTCAAATCTCTATCCACAAACATCAATTCTCATCACTCAACCCTCAACACTCAGTCCCCAATCCTCAATATTCAATCCTCAATCCTCAATCCTCAATCCTCAATCCTCATTCTTCAATCTGCAATACCCAATTATCAATCTTCAATCCTCAATCCTCAATCCTCAATTCTCTATCCTCAATCCTCAGTCCTCAGTCCTCAAACCTCGACCCTCAACCCTCAGCCTTCATCCTCAATCCTCAATCCTCAATCTTCAATCCAAAATACTCAATCTTCAATCCTCAATCCTCAATCCTCAAACCTCAATTCTGAATCCTCAATCCTGAATCCTCAATATTCAGCACTCAGTCCTCAACAATCAGTTGTCTGTCCTCAATCCTCAATAGAATAGCCTCAATTCACAGCTTTCAATACTCAATACTCAATCTGCAATCTTCAAATCTCTATCCACAACCATCAATTCTCATTACTCAACCCTCAACACTCAGTCCTCAATGTTCAATCTTCAATCCTCAAATCTCAATCTTCAATCCTCAATACTGAATCTTCAATCCTCAATCCTCAATCCTCAATCCTCAATACTCAATCCTCAATCCTCAAACCTCAATTTTCAATCCTCAATACTCAATCTTCAATCCTCAATCCTCAATCCTCAATCCTCAATCCTCAATCGTCAGTCTTCAATCCTCAATACTCAATCTTCAATCCTCAATCCTCAATCCTCAAACCTCAGTCCTCAATCCTCAATCCTCAATCTTCAATCCTCAATACTCAATCTGCAATCTTCAATCCTCAATCCTCATTCCTCAATCCTCATTCTTCAATCCTCAAACATCAATATTCAATCCTCAGTCCTCGTCCTCAATCCACAACCCTCAATCCTCAATCCTCAATCTTCAATCATCAATATTCAATCTTCAATCCTCAATCCTCAGTCCTCAATGCTCAATCTCAATTCTCGTTCCTCAAACCTCAATCCTCAACACTCAGTCCTCGTCCTCAATCCACAACCACCAATCTTCAATCCTCAATCTTCAATCATCAGTATTCAATCTTCAGTCCTCAATCCTCAGTCCTCAAAGTTCAAACCGCAATACCCAATCCTCAATCTTCAATCCTCAATCCTGAATCCTCAATCCTCAATCCTCAATCCTCAATCCTCAATCCTCAATCCTCAGTCCTCACACCTCAAACCTGAATCCTCAATCCTGAATCCTCAATCTTCAGACCTCAATCCTCAATCCTCAATCCTCAGTAATCAATCCTCAGTCTTCAATACTCAATCGTCAATCCTCAGTCCTTAATGCTCAATCCTCAATTCTCGTTCCTCAAACCTCAATCCTCAATACTCAGTCCTCTCTCTTCAATCCTCCATCCTCAATCCTCAATCCTCAAGCGTCAATCCTCAATCCTCAATCCTCAACCCTCAATCCTCAGTCCTCAAACCTCATACCGGAATCCTCAACCCTGAATCCTCAATCTTCAGCCGTCAGTCCTCAACAATCAATTGTCAATACTCAATCGTCAATAGAATATCCTCAATTCGCAGTTTTCGATACTCAATCCCCATTCTTCAATCTTCAAATCTCAATCCACAAACATCAATTCTCATCACTCAACACTCAATACTCAGTCCTCAATCTTCAATCCTCAATCCTCAATCCTCAATCTTCAATGCTCAATACTCAATCTTCAATCCTCAATACTCCATTCTCAATCCTCAATACTCAATCCTCAAACCTCAATCCTCAATCCTCAATCCTGAATCCTCATTCTTCAATCCTCAATACCCAATCCTCAATCTTCAATCCTCAATCCTCAACCCTCAATTCTCAATCCTCAAACCTCAATCCTCAGAACTGAAACATCAATACTCAACCCTCAGTCCTCGTCCTCAATCCAGAACCCTCAATCCTCAATCCTCAGTCCTCAAACCTCAGTCCTTAATCCTCAATCCTGAATCCTCAACCTCCAGCCCTCACTCCTCAACAATCAGTTGTCAATGCTCAATCCTCAATAGAATATCATCAATTCACATTTTTCATTACTCAATACTCAATCTGCAATCTTCAAATCTCTATCCACAAACATCAATTCTCATCACTCAACCCTCAACACTCAGTCCCCAATCCTCAATATTCAATCCTCAATTCTCAATCCTCAATCCACAATCCTCAACCTTCAATCCTCAATACTCAGCCTTCAATGCTCAATCCTCTATCCTCAATCCTCAATTCTCAATCCTCGATCGTCAATCTTCAATCCTCAATACTCATCCTTCAATCCTCGATCCTCAATCCTCAATCCTCGATCCTCATTCTTCAGCCGTCAGTCCTCAACAATCAGTTGTCAATCCTCAATCCTCAATAGGATATCCTCAATTCACAGGTCTCAATACTCAATACTCAACCTGCAATTTTCAAATCTCTATCCACAAACATCAATTCTCATAACTCAACACTCAACACTCAGTCCCCAATCCTCAATCTTCGACCCTCAATCCTCAATCCTCAATCCTCAGTCCTCAAACCTCAATCCTGAGTCCTCAATCCTGAATCCTCAATCTTCAGCCCTCAGTCCTCAACAATCGGTTGTCAATACTCAATCCTCAATAGAATATCCTCAATTCACTGGTCTCAATACTCAATACTCAACCAGCAATCTACAAATCTCTATCCACAAACATCAATTCTCATCACTCAACCCTCAACACTCAGTCCCCAATCCTCAATATTCGATCCTCAATCCTTAATCCACAATCCCCAATCTTCAATCTTCAATCCTCAATACTCAATCTTCAATCCTCAATACGCAATTCTCAATCTTCGATCCTCAATCCTCAATCCTCAGTTCTCAATTCTCAATCCGCAATCCTCAGACCTCGAACATCAATATTCAACCCTCAGTCCTCGTCCTCAATCCACAACCATCAATCCTCAATCCTCAATCTTCAATCAACAATATCCAATCTTCAGTCCTCAATCCTCAATCCTCAATGTTCAAACCGCAATACCCAATACTCAATCTTCAATCCTCAATCCTCAATCCTCAATCCTCAATCCTCACTCCTCAATCCTCAATCCTCAATCCTCAGTCCTCAAACCTCAAACCTGTATCCTCAATCCTGAATCCTCAATATTCACACCTCAGTCCTCAACAATCAGTTGTCAATTCTCAATCCTCAATAGAATATCATCAATTCACAGATTTCAATACTCAATACTCAATCTGCAATCTTCAAATCTCTATCCACAAACATCAATTCTCATCATTCAACCCTCAACACTCAGTCCCCAATCCTCACTCTTCAAACCTCAATCCTCAATCCTCAATCCTCGATCCTCAATCTTCAATCCTCAATACTCAGTGTTCAATCCTCCATCCTCAATCCTCTATCCTCAACCCTCAATCCTCAATCGTCAGGCTTCAATCCTCAATACTCAATCTTCAATCCTCAACCCTCAATCTTCATTCCTCAATACTCATCCTTCAATCCTCACTACCTAATCCTCAATCTTAAATCCTCAATCCTCAATCCTCAGTCCTCAAACCTCAGTCCTGAATCCTCAATCCTGAATCCTCAATCTTCAGACATCAGACCTCAACAATCGGAAGTCAATCCTCAATCCTCAATAGAACATCCTCAATTCACAGATTTCAATACTCAATACTCAATCTGCGATCTTCAAACCTCTATCCACAAACATCAATTCTCATCACTCAACCCTCAACACTCAGTCCTCAATATTCAATCCTCAATCCTCAATTCTCAATCTTCAATCCACAATACCGAATCTTCAATACTCAATCCTCAATCCTCAATCCTCAATCCTCAATCCTCAATCCTTAATCTTCAATCCTCAGTGCCCAATCCTCATTCTTCTATTCTCAATACTCTATTATCAATCCTCACTCCTCAATGCTCAATCTTCAATCCTCAATACTCAATCTTCAATACTCAATCCTCAATCCTCAATCCTCAATCCTCAATCCTCAATCATCAATCCTCAATGTTCAATACTCAATCCTCAATCCTCAATCCTCAATCCTCAATCATCAATTCTCAACCATCAATCCTCAATTCTCAATACTCAATAGAATATCCTGAATTCTCAGGATTCCATACTCAAACCTCAACCCTCAACCCTCAGCCCTCATTCTCAATCCTCAATCCACAATCCTCAAACCTCAATCCCCAACCGTCAGTCCTCGTCCTCAATCCTCAACCCTCAATCCTCAATCCTCAATCCTCAATCTCAAATCCTCAGTCCCCAATCCTCAATCTTCAATCCCCAATCCTCAATCCTCAATCCTGAATCCTCAATCCTCAATCCTCGATCCTCAGTCCACAGTCCTTAAACCTCAACCCTCAACCCTCAGTCATCAATCCTAAATCTTCAATACTCAATCGTCAATCCTCAGTCCTCAATCCTCAATCCTCAATCCTCGTTCCTCAAACCTCAATCCTCAACCCACAGTCCTCATCCTCAATTCTCAATTCTCAATGCTCAGTCCTCAATCCTCAGTCCTCAAACCTCAATCCTCAACCGTCAGTCCTCGTCCTCAATCCTCAACCCTCAATCCTCAATCCTCAACCCTCAATCGTCAATCCTCAATAACCAATCTCCAATCCTAGATCCTCAATCCCCAATCCTCAATCCTCAATCCTCAATCCTCAATCCTCAATCCTCAATCCTCAACCCTCAATCCTCAATCCTCAGTCCTCAAACCTCTAACCTGAATCCTCAATCCTGAATCCTCAATCTTCAGCCCTCAATCCTCAATCCTCAATCCTCAGTAATCAATCCTCAATCTTCAATACTCAATCGTCAGTCCTCAGTCCTCAATGCTCAATCCTCAATTCTCGTTCCTCGAGACTCAATCCTCAATACTCAGTCCTCTCTCTTCAATCCTCCATCCTCAATCCTCAATCCTCATGCGTCAATCCTCAATCCTCAATCCTCAACCCTCAATCCTCAGTCCTCAAACCTCAATCCGGAATCCTCAACCCTGAATCCTCAATCTTCAGCCGTCAGTCCTCAACAATCAATTGTCAATCCTCAATCGTCAATAGAATATCCTCAATTCACAGTTTTCAGTACTCAATCCCCATTCATCAGTCTTCAAATCTCAATCCACAAACATCAATTCTCATCACTCAACACTCAATACTCACTCCTCAATCTTCAATCCTCAATCCTCAATCCTCAATCTTCAATCCTCAATACTCAATCTTCAATCCTCAATCCTCAATCCTCAATCCTCAATCCTCAATCCTCAATCCTCAATCCTCAATTTTCAATCCTCAATACTCAATCTTCTATCCTCAATCCTCAATCCTCAATCCTCAACCCTCAATCGTCAGTCTTCAATCCTCAATACTCAATCTTCATTCCTTAATCCTCAATCCTCAAACCTCAATCCTCAATCCTCAATCCTCAATCTTCAATCCTCAATACCCAATCTGCAATCTTCAATCCTCAATCCTCAATCCTCAATCCTCATTCTTCAATCCTCAATACCCAATCCTCAATCTTCAATCCTCAATCCTGAATCCACAATTCTCAATCCTCAATCCTCAATCCTCAGACCTCAAACATCAATACCCAACCCTCAGTCCTCGTCCTCAATACACAACCCTCAATCCTCGATCCTCAATCTTCAATCATCAATATTCAATCTTGAATCCTGAATCCTCAATCCTCAATACTCAATCCTCTATCCACAATGTTCAATCCTCAATACCCAATCCTCAATCATCAATCCTCAATCCTCAATCCTCAATTCTCAATCCCCAATCCTCATTCTTCAATCATCAGTACCCAATCCTCAATCCTCAATATTCAATCCTCAATACTAAATTTTCAATCCTCAATCCTCAATCCTCAATCCTCAATCCTCAATCCTCAGTCATCAATCCTCAATCTTCAATACTCAATAATCAATCTCCAATCCTAGATCCTCAATCCCCAATCCTCAATCTTCAATCCTCAATCCTCAATCCTCAATTCTCAATCCTCAATCCTCATTCTTCAATCCTCAATACCCAATCCTCAATCCTCAATATTCAATCCTCAATACTCAATCCTCAATCCTCAATCCTCAATCCTCGTTCCTCAAACCTCAATCCTCAACCCTCAGTCCTCATCCTCAATTCTCAATTCTCAATGCTCAGTCCTCAATCATCAATTCTCAACCCTCAATCCTCAATCCTCAATCCTCAATCTTCAATCCTCAATAACCAACCTCCAATCCTAGATCCTCAATCCCCAATCCTCAATCCTTAATCCTCAATCTTCAATCCTCAATCCCCAGTCCTCAATCTTCAATCCTCAATGTTCAATCCTCAATCCTCAATCCTCAGTCCACAATCCTCAATCCTCAATCCTCAAACCTCAATCCTCAACCGTCAGTCCTCATACTCAATCCTCAACCCTCAATCCTCAATCCTCAATCTTCAATCATCAATACTCAATCTTCAATCCTCAATCCTCAATCCTCAATCCTCAATCCTCAATCCTCAATATTCAACACACAACCCTCAGCCATCAATCCTCAATACTCAACCATCAATCCTCAATACTCAATCATCAATCCTCAATTCTCAAAACTCAATAGAATATCCTGAATTCTCATGGTTCAATACTCAATCCACAATATTCAATAATCAAATCTCAATCCTCAAACATCAATTCTCTACACTCAATCCTCAGCACTCAGTCCTCTCTCTTCAATCCTCCATCATCAATCCTCAATCCTCAATCCTCATGCGTCAATCCTCGATCCTCAATCCACAACCCTCAATCCTCGGTCCTCAAACCTCAATCCCGAATCCTGAATCCTGAATCCTCAGTCTTCAGCCTTCAGTCCTCAACAATCAATCGTCAATCCTCAATCCTCAGACCTCAAACATCAATATTCAATCCTCAGTCCTCGTCCTCAGTCCGCAACCCTCAATCCTCAATCCTCAATCTTCAATCATCAATATTCAATCTTCAATCCTCAATACTCAATCCTCAATCCTCAATCCTCAATCCTCAATCTTCAATCCTCAATCCTCAATCCTCAATCCTCAATCCTCTATCCCCAGTCCTCTAACCTCAATCCTAAATCCTCAATCCTCAATCCTCAATCCTCAATCCTCACTCCTCATTCTTCAATCCGCAATACCCAATCCTCAATCCTCGATCCTCAATCCTCAATCCTCAATACTCAATCCTCAATCCTCAGTCCTCAGTTCTCAAATCTCAACCCTCAACCCTCGGCCCTCATCCTCAATCCTCAACCCTCAATCCTCAATCCTCAACCTTCTTCCTCAATACTCAATCTTCAATCCTCAATCCTCAGTCCTCAAACCTCAATTCTGAATTCTCAATCCTGAATCCTCAATCTTCAGCTCTCAGTCCTCAACAATCAGTTGTCAATCCTCAATCCTCAATAGAATATCCTCAATTCACAGCTTTCAATACTCAATACTCAATCTGCATTCTTCAAATCTCTATCCACAAACATGAATTCTCATCACTCAACCCTCAACACTCAGTCCTCAATGTTCAATCCTCAATCCTCAATTCTCAATCTTCAATCCTCAATACTGAATCTTCAATCCTCAATCCTCTATCCCCAATCCTCAATCCTCAATCCTCAATCCTCAATCCTCAATTTTCAATCCTCAACACTCAATCTTCAATGCTCAATCCTCAATCCTCAATCCTCAATCCTCATTCTTCAATCCGCAATACCCAATCCTCAATCTTCAATCCTCAATCCTCAATCCTCAATACTCAATCCTCAATCCTCAGTCCTCAGTCCTCAAATCTCAACCCTCAACCCTCGGCCCTCATCCTCAATCCTCAACCCTCAATCCTCAATCCTCAACCTTCTTCCTCAATACTCAATCTTCAATCCTCAATCCTCAGTCCTCAAACCTCAATTCTGAATTCTCAATCCTGAATCCTCAATCCTCAGTCCTCAATCCTCAATCTTCTTCCTCAATACTCGATCTTCAATCCTCAATCCTCAGTCCTCAAACCTCAATTCTGAATTCTCAATCCTGAATCCTCAATCTTCAGCCGTCAGTCCTCAACAATCAGTTGTCAATCCTCAATCCTCAATAGAATATCCTCAATTCACAGCTTTCAATACTCAATACTCAATCTGCATTCTTCAAATATCTATCCACAAACATCAATTCTCATCACTCAACCCTCAACACTCAGTCCTCAATGTTCAATCCTCAATCCTCAATTCTCAATCTTCAATCCTCAATACTGAATCTTCAATCCTCAATCCTCAATCCTCAATCCTCAATACTCAATCCTCAATCCTCAAACCTCAATTTTCAATCCTCAATACTCAATCCTCAATCCTCAATCCTCAATCCTCAATCCTCAATCCTCAATCGTCAGTCCACAATCCTCAATACTCAATCTTCAATACTCAATCCTCAATCTTCAAACCTCAATCCTCAATCCTCAAACCTCAATCCTCAATCCTCAATCCTCAATCTTCAATCCTCAATACCCAATCCCCAATCTTCAATCCTCAATCCTGAATCCACAATTCTCAATCCTCAATCCTCAATCCTCAATCCTCAGACCTCAAACATCAATACCCAACCCTCAGTCCTCGTCCTCAATACACAACCCTCAATCCTCGATCCTCAATCTTCAATCATCAATATTCAATCTTGAATCCTGAATCCTCAATCCTCAATACTCAATCCTCTATCCACAATGTTCAATCCTCAATACCAATCCTCAATCTTCAATCCTCAATCCTCAATCCTCAATCCTCAATCCTCATTCTTCAGCCATCAATACCCAATCCTCAATCCTCAATATTCAATCCTCAATACTAAATTTTCAATCCTCAATCCTCAATCCTCAATCCTCAATCCTCAATCCTCAGTCATCAATCCTCAATCTTCAATACTCAATAATCAATCTCCAATCCTAGATCCTCAATCCCCAATCCTCAATCTTCAATCCTCAATCCTCAATCCTCAATTCTCAATCCTCAATCCTCATTCTTCAATCCTCAATACCCAATCCTCAATCCTCAATATTCAATCCTCAATACTCAATCTTCAATCCTCAATCCTCAATCCTCAATCCTCAATCCTCAATCCTCAATCCTCAGGCATCAAACGTCAATCTTCAATACTCAATATTCAATCACCAATCCTAGATCCTCAATCCCCAATCCTCAATCCTTAATCCTCAATCTTCAATCCTCAATCCCCAGTCCTCAATCTTCAATCCTCAATCCTCAATCCTCAATCCTCAATCCTCAACCCTCAATCCTCAGTCCTCAAACCTCAATCCGGAATCCTCAATCCTGAATCCTCCATCCTCAATCCTCAGTCGTCAATCTTCAATCCTCAATACTCAATCTTCAATCCACAATCCTCAATCCTCAATCCTCAATCCTCATTCTTCAATCCTGAATACCCAATCCTCAACCTTCAATCCTCAATCCTCAGTCCGCAATCCTCAATCCTCAATCCTCAATCCTCAATCTTCAATCCTCAGTCCCAAATCCTCAATCTTCAATACTCAATACTCAATCCTCAATCCTCAATCTTCAATCCCCAATCCTCAATCCTCAATCCTCAATCGTCAATCTTCAATCCTCAATACTCAATCTTCAATCCTCAATCCTCAATCCTCAATCCTCAATCCTCATTCTTCAATCCTGAATACCCAATCCTCAATCTTCAATCCTCAATCCTCAATCCTCAATCCTCAATCCTCCTTCTTCAATCCTCAATACCCAATCCACAATCTTCAATCCTCAATCCTCATTCCTCAATTCTCAATCATCAATCCTCAATCCTCAGACCTCAAACATCAATACTCAACCCTGAGTCCTCGTCCTCAATCCACAACCCTCAATCCTCAATCCTCAATATTCAATCCTCAATCCTCAAACCTCTATCCTCAATCCTCAATCCTCAATCCCCAATCATCAATCTTCAATCCTCAATCCTCAATTCTCTATCCTCAACCCTCAATCCACAATCGTCAATCCTCAATCCCCAATCCTCAATCTTCAATCCTCAATCATCAATCCTCAATCCTCAATCCTCAAACCTCAATCCTCAACCCTCAGTCCGCATCCTCAATTCTCAATTCTCAATCCTCAATCCTTAATCCTCAGTCTTCAATCCTCAATAATCAATCTCCAATCCTAGATCCTCAATCCCCAATCCTCAATCCTTAATCCTCAATCTTCAATCCTCAATCCCCAGGCCTCAATCTTCAATCCTCAATGCTCAACCCTCAATCCTGAATCCTCAGTCCTCAATCCTCGATCTTCTTCCTCAATACTCAATCTTCAATCCTCAATCCTCAGTCCTCAAACCTCAATTCTGAATTCTCAATCCTGAATCCTCAATCTTCAGCCGTCAGTCCTCAACAATCAGTTGTCAATCCTCAATCCTCAATAGAATATCCTCAATTCACAGCTTTCAATACTCAATACTCAATCTGCATTCTTCAAATATCTATCCACAAACATCAATTCTCATCACTCAACCCTCAACACTCAGTCCTCAGTGTTCAATCCTCAATCCTCAATTCTCAATCTTCAATCCTCAATACTGAATCTTCAATCCTCAATCCTCAATCCTCAATCCTCAATCCTCAATCCTCAATCCTCAAACCTCAATTTTCAATCCTCAATACTCAATCTTCAATCCTCAATCCTCAATCCTCAATCCTCAATCCTCAATCCTCAATCGTCAGTCCTCAATCCTCAATACTCAATCTTCAATACTCAATCCTCAATCCTCAAACCTCAATCCTCAATCCTCAATCCTCAATCTTCAATTCTCAATACTCAATCTGCAATCTTCAATCCTCAATCCTCGATCCTCAATCCTCATTCTTCAATCCTCAATACCCAATCCTCAATCTTCAATCCTCAATCCTGAATCCACAATTCTCAATCCTCAATCCTCAATCCTCAGACCTCAAACATCAATACCCAACCCTCAGTCCTCGTCCTCAATACACAACCCTCAATCCTCGATCCTCAATCTTCAATCATCAATATTCAATCTTGAATCCTGAATCCTCAATCCTCAATACTCAATCCTCTATCCACAATGTTCAATCCTCAATACCCAATCCTCAATCATCAATCCTCAATCCTCAATCCTCAATTCTCAATCCTCAATCCTCATTCTTCAATCATCAATACCCAATCCTCAATCCTCAATATTCAATCCTCAATACTAAATTTTCAACCCTCAATCCTCAATCCTCAATCCTCAATCATCAATCCTCAGTCATCAATCCTCAATCTTCAATACTCAATAATCAATCTCCAATCCTAGATCCTCAATCCCCAATCTTCTCCCTCAATACTCAATCTTCAATCCTCAATCCTCAGTCCTCAAACCTCAATTGTGAATTCTCAATCCTGAATCCTCAATCTTCAGCCGTCAGTCCTCAACAATCAGTTGTCAATCCTCAATACTCAATAGAATATCCTCAATTCACAGCTTTCAATACTCAATACTCAATCTGCATTCTTCAAATATCTATCCACAAACATCAATTCTCATCACTCAACCCTCAACACTCAGTCCTCAATGTTCAATCCTTAATCCTCAATTCTCAATCTTCAATCCTCAATACTGAATCTTCAATCCTCAATCCTCAATCCTCAATCCTCAATCCTCAATCCTCAATCCTCAAACCTCAATTTTCAATCCTCAATACTCAATCTTCAATCCTCAATCCTCAATCCTCAATCCTCAATCCTCAATCGTCAGTCCTCAATCCTCAATACTCAATCTTCAATACTCAATCCTCAATCCTCAAACCTCAATCCTCAATCCTCAATCCTCAATCTTCAATTCTCAATACTCAATCTGCAATCTTCAATCCTCAATCCTCAATCCTCAATCCTCATTCTTCAATCCTCAATACCCAATCCTCAATCTTCAATCCTCAATCCTGAATCCACAATTCTCAATCCTCAATCCTCAATCCTCAGACCTCAAACATCAATACCCAACCCTCAGTCCTCGTCCTCAATACACAACCCTCAATCCTCGATCCTCAATCTTCAATCATCAATATTCAATCTTGAATCCTGAATCCTCAATCCTCAATACTCAATCCTCTATCCACAATGTTCAATCCTCAATACCCAATCCTCAATCATCAATCCTCAATCCTCAATCCTCAATTCTCAATCCTCAATCCTCATTCTTCAATCATCAATACCCAATCCTCAATCCTCAATATTCAATCCTCAATACTAAATTTTCAATCCTCAATCCTCAATCCTCAATCCTCAATCATCAATCCTCAGTCATCAATCCTCAATCTTCAATACTCAATAATCATTCTCCAATCCAGATCCTCAATCCCCAATCTTCTTCCTCAATACTCAATCTTCAATCCTCAATCCTCAGTCCTCAAACCTCAATTCTGAATTCTCAATCCTGAATCCTCAATCTTCAGCCGTCAGTCCTCAACAATCAGTTGTCAATCCTCAATCCTCAATAGAATATCCTCAATTCACAGCTTTCAATACTCAATACTCAATCTGCATTCTTCAAATATCTATCCACAAACATCAATTCTCATCACTCAACCCTCAACACTCCGTCCTCAATGTTCAATCCTCAATCCTCAATTCTCAATCTTCAATCCTCAATACTGAATCTTCAATCCTCAATCCTCAATCCTCAATCCTCAATCCTCAATCCTCAATCCTCAAACCTCAATTTTCAACCCTCAATACTCAATCTTCAATCCTCAATCCTCAATCCTCAATCCTCAATCCTCAATCGTCAGTCCTCAATCCTCAATACTCAATCTTCAATACTCAATCCTCAATCCTCAAACCTCAATCCTCAGTCCTCAATCCTCAATCTTCAATTCTCAATACTCAATCTGCAATCTTCAATACTCAATCCTCAATCCTCAATCCTCATTCTTCAATCCTCAATACCCAATCCTCAATCTTCAATCCTCAATCCTGAATCCACAATTCTCAATCCTCAATCCTCAATCCTCAGACCTCAAACATCAATACCCAACCCTCAGTCCTCGTCCTCAATACACAACCCTCAATCCTCGATCCTCAATCTTCAATCATCAATATTCAATCTTGAATCCTGAATCCTCAATCCTCAATACTCAATCCTCTATCCACAATATTCAATCCTCAATACCCAATCCTCAATCATCAATCCTCAATCCTCAATCCTCAATTCTCAATCCTCAATCCTCATTCTTCAATCATCAATACCCAATCCTCAATCCTCAATATTCAATCCTCAATACTAAATTTTCAATCCTCAATCCTCAATCCTCAATCCTCAATCCTCAATCCTCAGTCATCAATCCTCAATCTTCAATACTCAATAATCAATCTCCAATCCTAGATCCTCAATCCCCAATCCTCAATCTTCAATCCTCAATCCTCAATCCTCAATCCTCAATTCTCAATCCTCAATCCTCATTCTTCAATCCTCAATACCCAATCCTCAATCCTCAATATTCAATCCTCAATACTCAATCCTCAATCCTCAATCCTCAATCCTCGTTCCTCAAACCTCAATCCTCAACCCTCAGTCCTCATCCTCAATTCTCAATTCTCAATGCTCAGTCCTCAATCATCAATTCTCAACCCTCAATCCTCAATCCTCAATCCTCAATCTTCAATCCTCAATAACCAACCTCCAATCCTAGATCCTCAATCCCCAATCCTCAATCCTTAATCCTCAATCTTCAATCCTCAATCCCCAGTCCTCAATCTTCAATCCTCAATGTTCAATCCTCAATCCTCAATCCTCAGTCCACAATCCTCAATCCTCAATCCTCAAACCTCAATCCTCAACCGTCAGTCCTCATACTCAATCCTCAACCCTCAATCCTCAATCCTCAATCTTCAATCATCAATACTCAATCTTCAATCCTCAATCCTCAATCATCAATACTCAATCTTCAGTACTCAATCCTCAATCCTCAATCCTCAATCCTCAATCCTCAAACCTCAATCATCAGTCCTCAAACCTCAATCCTCATCCCTCAGTCCTCATCCTCAATTCTGAATTCTCAATCCTGAATCCTCAATCCTCAATCTTCAATCCTCAATAACCAATCTCCAATCTTAGATACTCAATCCCCAATCTTCAGTCCTTAATCCTCAATCTTGAATCCTCATTCCCCAGTCCTCAATCTTCAATCCACAATGCTCAATCCTCTATCCTCAATCCTCAGTCCTCAATCCTCAATCCTCAATCCTCCAACCTCAATCCTCAACCGTCAGTCCTCGTCCTCAATCCTCAAACCTCAATCCTCAATCCTCAATCTTCAATCATCAATAATCAATCTTCAATACTCAATCCTCAATCCTCAATCCTCAATCCTCAATCCTCAATATTCAACACACAACCCTCCACCATCAATCCTCAATACTCAACCATCAATCCTCAATTCTCAATACTCAATAGAATATCCTGAATTCTCATGGTTCAATACTTAATCCACAAAGTTCAATAATCAAATCTCAATCCTCAAACATCAATTTTCAACACTCAATCCTCAATACTCAGTCCTCTCTCTTCAATCCTGAATACCCAATCCTCAACCTTCAATCCTCAATCCTCAGTCCGCAATCCTCAATCCTCAATCCTCAATCCTCAATCTTCAATCCTCGGTCCCAAATCCTCAATCTTCAAAACTCAATTCTCAATCCTCAATCCTCAATCTTCAACCCTCAATCCTCAATCCTCAATCCTCAATCGTCAAGCTTCAATCCTCAATACTCAATCCTCAATCCTCAATCCTCAATCTTCAATCCTCAGTCCCAAATCCTCAATCTTCAATACTCAATACTCAATCCTCAATCCTCAATCTTCAATCCTCAATCCTCAATCCTCAACCCTCAATCGTCAATCTTCAATCCTCAATACTCAATCTTCAATCCTCAATCCTCAATCCTCAATCCTCAATCCTCATTCTTCAATCCTGAATACCCAACCCTCAATCTTCAATCCTCAATCCTCAATCCTCAATCCTCAATCCTCTTTCTTCAATCCTCAATACCCAATCCTCAATCTTCAATCCTCAATCCTCATTCCTCAATTCTCAATCATCAATCCTCAATCCTCAGACCTCAAACATCAATACTCAACCCTGAGTCCTCGTCCTCAATCCACAACCCTCAATCCTCTATCCTCAATCTTCAATCCTCAATCCTCAATCCTCTATCCTCAATCCTCAATCCTCAATCCCCAATCATCAATCTTCAATCCTCAATTATCAATTCTCTATCCTCAACCCTCAATCCACAATCGTCAATCCTCAATCCCCAATCCTCAATCTTCAATCCTCAATCATTAATCCTCAATCCTCAATCCTCAAACCTCAATCCTCAATCCTCAGTCCGCATCCTCAATTCTGAATTCTCAATCCTCAATCCTTAATCCTCAGTCTTCAATCCTCAATAATCAATCTCCAATCCTAGATCCTCAATCCCCAATACTCAATCCTTAATCCTCAATCTTCAATCCTCAATCCCCAGGCCTCAACCTTCAATCCTCAATGCTCAACCCTCAATCCTCAATCCTCAGTCCTCAATCCTCAATCTTGTTCCTCAATACTCCACCTTCAGTCCTCAATCCTCAGTCCTCAAACCTCAATTCTGAATTCTCAATCCTGAATCCTCAATCTTCAGCCGTCAGTCCTCAACAATCAGTTGTCAATCCTCAATCCTCAATAGAATATCCTCAATTCACAGCTTTCAATACTCAATACTCAATATGCGTTCTTCAAATATCTATCCACAAACATCAATTCTCATCACTCAAACCTCAACACTCAGTCCTCAATGTTCAATCCTCAATCCTCAATTCTCAATCTTCAATCCTCAATACTGAATCTTCAATCCTCAATCCTCAATCCTCAATCCTCAATCCTCAATCCTCAATCCTCAAACCTCAATTTTCAATCCCCAATACTCAATCTTCAATCCTCAATCCTCAGTCCTCAATCCTCAATCCTCAATCGTCAGTCCTCAATCCTCAATACTCAATCTTTAATACTCAATCCTCAATCCTCAAACCTCAATCCTCAACCCTCAATCCTCAATCTTCAATCCTCAATACTCAATCTGCAATCTTCAATCCTCAATCCTCAATCCTCAATCCTCATTCTTCAATCCTCAATACCCAATCCTCAATCTTCAATCCTCAATCCTGTATCCACAATCCTCAATCTGCAATCCTCCATCCTCAATCCTCAATCCTCAATCCTCATTCTTCAATCCTGAATGCCCAATCCTCAATCTTCAATCCTCAATCCTCAATCCTCAATCCTCAATCTTCTTTCTTCAATCCTCAATACCCAATCCTCAATCTTCAATCCTCAATCCTCAATCCTCAATCCTCAATCCTCAATCCCCAGTCCTCTAACCTCAATCCTTAATCCTCAATCCTGAATCCTCAATGTTCAGCCCTCACTCCTCAACAATCAGTTGTCAATCCTCAATCCTCAATAGAATACCATCAATTCACAGTTTTCATTACTCAATACTCAATCTGCAATCTTCAAATCTCTACCCACAAACATCAATCCTCGTCACTCAGCCCTCAACACTCAGTCCCCAATCCTCAATATTCAATCCTCAATTCTCAGTCCTCAATCCACAATCCTCAACCTTCAATCCTCAATACTCAATCCTCAATCCTCAATCCTCAATCGTCAGTCCTCAATCCTCAATACTCAATCTTCAATACTCAATCCTCAATCCTCAAACCTCAATCCTCAGTCCTCAATCCTCAATCTTCAATTCTCAATACTCAATCTGCAATCTTCAATACTCAATCCTCAATCCTCAATCCTCATTCTTCAATCCTCAATACCCAATCCTCAATCTTCAATCCTCAATCCTGAATCCACAATTCTCAATCCTCAATCCTCAATCCTCAGACCTCAAACATCAATACCCAACCCTCAGTCCTCGTCCTCAATACACAACCCTCAATCCTCGATCCTCAATCTTCAATCATCAATATTCAATCTTGAATCCTGAATCCTCAATCCTCAATACTCAATCCTCTATCCACAATATTCAATCCTCAATACCCAATCCTCAATCATCAATCCTCAATCCTCAATCCTCAATTCTCAATCCTCAATCCTCATTCTTCAATCATCAATACCCAATCCTCAATCCTCAATATTCAATCCTCAATACTAAATTTTCAATCCTCAATCCTCAATCCTCAATCCTCAATCCTCAATCCTCAGTCATCAATCCTCAATCTTCAATACTCAATAATCAATCTCCAATCCTAGATCCTCAATCCCCAATCCTCAATCTTCAATCCTCAATCCTCAATCCTCAATCCTCAATTCTCAATCCTCAATCCTCATTCTTCAATCCTCAATACCCAATCCTCAATCCTCAATATTCAATCCTCAATACTCAATCCTCAATCCTCAATCCTCAATCCTCGTTCCTCAAACCTCAATCCTCAACCCTCAGTCCTCATCCTCAATTCTCAATTCTCAATGCTCAGTCCTCAATCATCAATTCTCAACCCTCAATCCTCAATCCTCAATCCTCAATCTTCAATCCTCAATAACCAACCTCCAATCCTAGATCCTCAATCCCCAATCCTCAATCCTTAATCCTCAATCTTCAATCCTCAATCCCCAGTCCTCAATCTTCAATCCTCAATGTTCAATCCTCAATCCTCAATCCTCAGTCCACAATCCTCAATCCTCAATCCTCAAACCTCAATCCTCAACCGTCAGTCCTCATACTCAATCCTCAACCCTCAATCCTCAATCCTCAATCTTCAATCATCAATACTCAATCTTCAATCCTCAATCCTCAATCATCAATACTCAATCTTCAGTACTCAATCCTCAATCCTCAATCCTCAATCCTCAATCCTCAAACCTCAATCATCAGTCCTCAAACCTCAATCCTCATCCCTCAGTCCTCATCCTCAATTCTGAATTCTCAATCCTGAATCCTCAATCCTCAATCTTCAATCCTCAATAACCAATCTCCAATCTTAGATACTCAATCCCCAATCTTCAGTCCTTAATCCTCAATCTTGAATCCTCATTCCCCAGTCCTCAATCTTCAATCCACAATGCTCAATCCTCTATCCTCAATCCTCAGTCCTCAATCCTCAATCCTCAATCCTCCAACCTCAATCCTCAACCGTCAGTCCTCGTCCTCAATCCTCAAACCTCAATCCTCAATCCTCAATCTTCAATCATCAATAATCAATCTTCAATACTCAATCCTCAATCCTCAATCCTCAATCCTCAATCCTCAATATTCAACACACAACCCTCCACCATCAATCCTCAATACTCAACCATCAATCCTCAATTCTCAATACTCAATAGAATATCCTGAATTCTCATGGTTCAATACTTAATCCACAAAGTTCAATAATCAAATCTCAATCCTCAAACATCAATTTTCAACACTCAATCCTCAATACTCAGTCCTCTCTCTTCAATCCTGAATACCCAATCCTCAACCTTCAATCCTCAATCCTCAGTCCGCAATCCTCAATCCTCAATCCTCAATCCTCAATCTTCAATCCTCGGTCCCAAATCCTCAATCTTCAAAACTCAATTCTCAATCCTCAATCCTCAATCTTCAACCCTCAATCCTCAATCCTCAATCCTCAATCGTCAAGCTTCAATCCTCAATACTCAATCCTCAATCCTCAATCCTCAATCTTCAATCCTCAGTCCCAAATCCTCAATCTTCAATACTCAATACTCAATCCTCAATCCTCAATCTTCAATCCTCAATCCTCAATCCTCAACCCTCAATCGTCAATCTTCAATCCTCAATACTCAATCTTCAATCCTCAATCCTCAATCCTCAATCCTCAATCCTCATTCTTCAATCCTGAATACCCAACCCTCAATCTTCAATCCTCAATCCTCAATCCTCAATCCTCAATCCTCTTTCTTCAATCCTCAATACCCAATCCTCAATCTTCAATCCTCAATCCTCATTCCTCAATTCTCAATCATCAATCCTCAATCCTCAGACCTCAAACATCAATACTCAACCCTGAGTCCTCGTCCTCAATCCACAACCCTCAATCCTCTATCCTCAATCTTCAATCCTCAATCCTCAATCCTCTATCCTCAATCCTCAATCCTCAATCCCCAATCATCAATCTTCAATCCTCAATTATCAATTCTCTATCCTCAACCCTCAATCCACAATCGTCAATCCTCAATCCCCAATCCTCAATCTTCAATCCTCAATCATTAATCCTCAATCCTCAATCCTCAAACCTCAATCCTCAATCCTCAGTCCGCATCCTCAATTCTGAATTCTCAATCCTCAATCCTTAATCCTCAGTCTTCAATCCTCAATAATCAATCTCCAATCCTAGATCCTCAATCCCCAATACTCAATCCTTAATCCTCAATCTTCAATCCTCAATCCCCAGGCCTCAACCTTCAATCCTCAATGCTCAACCCTCAATCCTCAATCCTCAGTCCTCAATCCTCAATCTTGTTCCTCAATACTCCACCTTCAGTCCTCAATCCTCAGTCCTCAAACCTCAATTCTGAATTCTCAATCCTGAATCCTCAATCTTCAGCCGTCAGTCCTCAACAATCAGTTGTCAATCCTCAATCCTCAATAGAATATCCTCAATTCACAGCTTTCAATACTCAATACTCAATATGCGTTCTTCAAATATCTATCCACAAACATCAATTCTCATCACTCAAACCTCAACACTCAGTCCTCAATGTTCAATCCTCAATCCTCAATTCTCAATCTTCAATCCTCAATACTGAATCTTCAATCCTCAATCCTCAATCCTCAATCCTCAATCCTCAATCCTCAATCCTCAAACCTCAATTTTCAATCCCCAATACTCAATCTTCAATCCTCAATCCTCAGTCCTCAATCCTCAATCCTCAATCGTCAGTCCTCAATCCTCAATACTCAATCTTTAATACTCAATCCTCAATCCTCAAACCTCAATCCTCAACCCTCAATCCTCAATCTTCAATCCTCAATACTCAATCTGCAATCTTCAATCCTCAATCCTCAATCCTCAATCCTCATTCTTCAATCCTCAATACCCAATCCTCAATCTTCAATCCTCAATCCTGTATCCACAATCCTCAATCTGCAATCCTCCATCCTCAATCCTCAATCCTCAATCCTCATTCTTCAATCCTGAATGCCCAATCCTCAATCTTCAATCCTCAATCCTCAATCCTCAATCCTCAATCTTCTTTCTTCAATCCTCAATACCCAATCCTCAATCTTCAATCCTCAATCCTCAATCCTCAATCCTCAATCCTCAATCCCCAGTCCTCTAACCTCAATCCTTAATCCTCAATCCTGAATCCTCAATGTTCAGCCCTCACTCCTCAACAATCAGTTGTCAATCCTCAATCCTCAATAGAATACCATCAATTCACAGTTTTCATTACTCAATACTCAATCTGCAATCTTCAAATCTCTACCCACAAACATCAATCCTCGTCACTCAGCCCTCAACACTCAGTCCCCAATCCTCAATATTCAATCCTCAATTCTCAGTCCTCAATCCACAATCCTCAACCTTCAATCCTCAATACTCAGTCTTCAATGCTCAATCCTCAATCCTCAATCCTCAATCCTCAATCCTCAATCCTCATTCTTCAATCCGCAATACCCAATCCTCAATCCTCAATCCTCAATCCTCAATCCTCATTCTTCAATCCTCAATACCCAATCCTCAATCTTCAATCCTCAATCCTGAATCCACAATTCTCAATCCTCAATCCTCAATCCTCAGACCTCAAACATCAATACCCAACCCTCAGTCCTCGTCCTCAATACACAACCCTCAATCCTCGATCCTCAATCTTCAATCATCAATATTCAATCTTGAATCCTGAATCCTCAATCCTCAATACTCAATCCTCTATCCACAATATTCAATCCTCAATACCCAATCCTCAATCATCAATCCTCAATCCTCAATCCTCAATTCTCAATCCTCAATCCTCATTCTTCAATCATCAATACCCAATCCTCAATCCTCAATATTCAATCCTCAATACTAAATTTTCAATCCTCAATCCTCAATCCTCAATCCTCAATCCTCAATCCTCAGTCATCAATCCTCAATCTTCAATACTCAATAATCAATCTCCAATCCTAGATCCTCAATCCCCAATCCTCAATCTTCAATCCTCAATCCTCAATCCTCAATCCTCAATTCTCAATCCTCAATCCTCATTCTTCAATCCTCAATACCCAATCCTCAATCCTCAATATTCAATCCTCAATACTCAATCCTCAATCCTCAATCCTCAATCCTCGTTCCTCAAACCTCAATCCTCAACCCTCAGTCCTCATCCTCAATTCTCAATTCTCAATGCTCAGTCCTCAATCATCAATTCTCAACCCTCAATCCTCAATCCTCAATCCTCAATCTTCAATCCTCAATAACCAACCTCCAATCCTAGATCCTCAATCCCCAATCCTCAATCCTTAATCCTCAATCTTCAATCCTCAATCCCCAGTCCTCAATCTTCAATCCTCAATGTTCAATCCTCAATCCTCAATCCTCAGTCCACAATCCTCAATCCTCAATCCTCAAACCTCAATCCTCAACCGTCAGTCCTCATACTCAATCCTCAACCCTCAATCCTCAATCCTCAATCTTCAATCATCAATACTCAATCTTCAATCCTCAATCCTCAATCATCAATACTCAATCTTCAGTACTCAATCCTCAATCCTCAATCCTCAATCCTCAATCCTCAAACCTCAATCATCAGTCCTCAAACCTCAATCCTCATCCCTCAGTCCTCATCCTCAATTCTGAATTCTCAATCCTGAATCCTCAATCCTCAATCTTCAATCCTCAATAACCAATCTCCAATCTTAGATACTCAATCCCCAATCTTCAGTCCTTAATCCTCAATCTTGAATCCTCATTCCCCAGTCCTCAATCTTCAATCCACAATGCTCAATCCTCTATCCTCAATCCTCAGTCCTCAATCCTCAATCCTCAATCCTCCAACCTCAATCCTCAACCGTCAGTCCTCGTCCTCAATCCTCAAACCTCAATCCTCAATCCTCAATCTTCAATCATCAATAATCAATCTTCAATACTCAATCCTCAATCCTCAATCCTCAATCCTCAATCCTCAATATTCAACACACAACCCTCCACCATCAATCCTCAATACTCAACCATCAATCCTCAATTCTCAATACTCAATAGAATATCCTGAATTCTCATGGTTCAATACTTAATCCACAAAGTTCAATAATCAAATCTCAATCCTCAAACATCAATTTTCAACACTCAATCCTCAATACTCAGTCCTCTCTCTTCAATCCTGAATACCCAATCCTCAACCTTCAATCCTCAATCCTCAGTCCGCAATCCTCAATCCTCAATCCTCAATCCTCAATCTTCAATCCTCGGTCCCAAATCCTCAATCTTCAAAACTCAATTCTCAATCCTCAATCCTCAATCTTCAATCCTCAATCCTCAATCCTCAATCCTCAATCGTCAAGCTTCAATCCTCAATACTCAATCCTCAATCCTCAATCCTCAATCTTCAATCCTCAGTCCCAAATCCTCAATCTTCAATACTCAATACTCAATCCTCAATCCTCAATCTTCAATCCTCAATCCTCAATCCTCAACCCTCAATCGTCAATCTTCAATCCTCAATACTCAATCTTCAATCCTCAATCCTCAATCCTCAATCCTCAATCCTCATTCTTCAATCCTGAATACCCAACCCTCAATCTTCAATCCTCAATCCTCAATCCTCAATCCTCAATCCTCTTTCTTCAATCCTCAATACCCAATCCTCAATCTTCAATCCTCAATCCTCATTCCTCAATTCTCAATCATCAATCCTCAATCCTCAGACCTCAAACATCAATACTCAACCCTGAGTCCTCGTCCTCAATCCACAACCCTCAATCCTCTATCCTCAATCTTCAATCCTCAATCCTCAATCCTCTATCCTCAATCCTCAATCCTCAATCCCCAATCATCAATCTTCAATCCTCAATTATCAATTCTCTATCCTCAACCCTCAATCCACAATCGTCAATCCTCAATCCCCAATCCTCAATCTTCAATCCTCAATCATTAATCCTCAATCCTCAATCCTCAAACCTCAATCCTCAATCCTCAGTCCGCATCCTCAATTCTGAATTCTCAATCCTCAATCCTTAATCCTCAGTCTTCAATCCTCAATAATCAATCTCCAATCCTAGATCCTCAATCCCCAATACTCAATCCTTAATCCTCAATCTTCAATCCTCAATCCCCAGGCCTCAACCTTCAATCCTCAATGCTCAACCCTCAATCCTCAATCCTCAGTCCTCAATCCTCAATCTTGTTCCTCAATACTCCACCTTCAGTCCTCAATCCTCAGTCCTCAAACCTCAATTCTGAATTCTCAATCCTGAATCCTCAATCTTCAGCCGTCAGTCCTCAACAATCAGTTGTCAATCCTCAATCCTCAATAGAATATCCTCAATTCACAGCTTTCAATACTCAATACTCAATATGCGTTCTTCAAATATCTATCCACAAACATCAATTCTCATCACTCAAACCTCAACACTCAGTCCTCAATGTTCAATCCTCAATCCTCAATTCTCAATCTTCAATCCTCAATACTGAATCTTCAATCCTCAATCCTCAATCCTCAATCCTCAATCCTCAATCCTCAATCCTCAAACCTCAATTTTCAATCCCCAATACTCAATCTTCAATCCTCAATCCTCAGTCCTCAATCCTCAATCCTCAATCGTCAGTCCTCAATCCTCAATACTCAATCTTCAATACTCAATCCTCAATCCTCAAACCTCAATCCTCAACCCTCAATCCTCAATCTTCAATCCTCAATACTCAATCTGCAATCTTCAATCCTCAATCCTCAATCCTCAATCCTCATTCTTCAATCCTCAATACCCAATCCTCAATCTTCAATCCTCAATCCTGTATCCACAATCCTCAATCTGCAATCCTCCATCCTCAATCCTCAATCCTCAATCCTCATTCTTCAATCCTGAATGCCCAATCCTCAATCTTCAATCCTCAATCCTCAATCCTCAATCCTCAATCTTCTTTCTTCAATCCTCAATACCCAATCCTCAATCTTCAATCCTCAATCCTCAATCCTCAATCCTCAATCCTCAATCCCCAGTCCTCTAACCTCAATCCTTAATCCTCAATCCTGAATCCTCAATGTTCAGCCCTCACTCCTCAACAATCAGTTGTCAATCCTCAATCCTCAATAGAATACCATCAATTCACAGTTTTCATTACTCAATACTCAATCTGCAATCTTCAAATCTCTACCCACAAACATCAATCCTCGTCACTCAGCCCTCAACACTCAGTCCCCAATCCTCAATATTCAATCCTCAATTCTCAGTCCTCAATCCACAATCCTCAACCTTCAATCCTCAATACTCAGTCTTCAATGCTCAATCCTCAATCCTCAATCCTCAATCCTCAATCCTCAATCCTCATTCTTCAATCCGCAATACCCAATCCTCAATCCTCAATCCTCAATCCTCAACACTCAATCTTCAATCCTCAATCCTCAATCCTCAATCCTCAATCCTCATTCTTCAATCCGCAATACCCAATCCTCAATCTTCAATCCTCAATCCTCAATCCTCAATACTCAATCCTCAATCCTCAGTCCTCAGTCCTCAAATCTCAACCCTCAACCCTCGGCCCTCATCCTCAATCCTCAAACCTCAATCCTCAATCCTCAACCTTCTTCCTCAATACTCAATCTTCAATCCTCAATCCTCAGTCCTCAAACCTCAATTCTGAATTCTCAATCCTGAATCCTCAATCTTCAGCCCTCAGTCCTCAACAATCAGTTGTCAATCCTCAATCCTCAATAGAATATCCTCAATTCACAGATTTCAATACTCAATACTCAATCTGCATTCTTCAAATCTCTATCCACAAACATTAATTCTCATCACTCAACCCTCAACACTCAGTCCTCAATGTTCAATCCTCAATCCTCAATTCTCAATCTTCAATCCTCAATACTGAATCTTCAATCCTCAATCCTCAATCCTCAATCCTCAATCCTCAATCCTCAATCCTCAATCCTCATTCTTCAATCCTCAACACCCAATCCTCAATCGTCAATCTTCAATCCTCAATACTCAATCTTCATTCCTTAATCCTCAATCCTCAAACCTCAATCCTCAATCCTCAATCCTCAATCTTCAATCCTCAATACTCAATCTGCAATCTTCAATCCTCAATCCTCAATCCTCAATCCTCATTCTTCAATCCTCAACACCCAATCCTCAATCGTCAATCTTCAATCCTCAATCCTCAATCCTCAATCCTCGATCCTCAATCCTCAATCCTCAATCGTCAATCTCCAATCCTCAATACTCAATCTTCAATACTGAATCCTCAATCCCCAATCCTCAATCCTGATTCTTCAATCCTCAGTACCCAATCCTCAATCTTCAATCCTCAATCCTCAATCCTCAATCCTCATTGTTCAACCCTCAATCCTGAATCCTCAATCTTCAATCCTCAATCTTCAATCCTCAATACTGAATGTTCAATCGTCAATCCTCAATCCTCAATCCTAATTCCTCAATCCTCAATCCTCAATCTTCAATCCTCAGTCCCCAATCCTCAACATTCAATCCTCAATCCTCAATCCTCTATCCTCAAACCTCAATCCTCAATCCTCAGTCCTCAGTCCTCAAACCTCAACCGTCAACCCTCTGTCATCAATCCTCAATCTTCAATACTCAATCGTCAATCCTCAGTCCTCAATCCTCAATCCTCAATCCTCGTTCCTCAAACCTCAATCCTCAACCCTCAGGCATCATCCTCAATTCTCAATGCTCAGTCCTCAATCCTCAATCCTCAACCCTCAATCCTCAATCCTCAATCCTCAATCTTCAATCCTCAATAAGCAACCTCCAATCCTAGATCCTCAATCCCCAATCCTCAATCCTTAATCCTCAATCTTCAATCCTCAATCCCCAGTCCTCAATCTTCAATCCTCAATGTTCAATCCTAAATCCTCAATCCTCAGTCCACAATCCTCAATCCTCAATCCACAAACCTCAACCCTCAACCGTCAGTCATCATCCTCAATCCTCAACCCTCAATCCTCAATCCTCAATCTTCAATCATCAATACTCAATCTTCAATCCTCAATCCTCAATCCTTAATCCTCAACCCTCAATCCTTAATATTCAACACACAACCCTCAACCATCAATCCTCAATACTCAACCATCAATCCTCAATTCTCAATACTCAATAGAATATCCTGCATTCTCATGGTTCAATACTCAATCCACAATATTCAATAATCAAATCTCAATCCTCAAACATCAATTCTCTACACTCAATCCTCAACACTCAGTCCTCAATCCACAAGCGTCAATTCTCATCACTCAACCCTCAACACTCAGTCCTCAATCTTCAATCCTCAATCCTCAGTCCTCAATCTTCAATCCTCAATTCTCAATCTTCAATCCTCAATCCTCAATTCTCTATCCTCAACCCTCAATCCTCAATCCTTAATCCCCAATCCTCAATCTTCAATCCTCAATCATCAATACTCAATCCTCAATCCTCAAACCTCAATCCTCAACCCTCAGTCCTCATCCTCAATTGTCAATTCTCAATCCTCTATCCTTAATCCTCAGTCTTCAATCCTCAATAATCAATCTCCAATCCTAGATCCTCAATCCCCAATCCTCAATCCTTAATCCTCAATCTTCAATCCTCAATCCCCAGGCCTCAATCTTCAATCCTCAATCCTCAGTCCTCAATCCTCAGTCCTCAATCCTCAATCCTCAATTCTCAATACTCAACTTAATATCCTGAATTCTCATGGTTCAATGCTCAATCCACAATATTCATTAATCAAATCTCAATCCTCAAATATCAATTCTCAACACACAATCCTCAACACTCAGTCCTCTCTCTTCAATCCTCCATCCTCAATCCTCAATCCTCAAGCGTCAATCCTCGATCCTCAGTCCTCATCCTCAATTCTCAATCCTCAATTCTCAATCCTCAATCCTCAATCTTCAATCCTCAATACTCAATCTTCAATCCTCAATCCTCAATCCTCGATCCTCAATCCTCAATCCTCAATCGCCAATCTCCAATCCTGAATACTCAATCTTCAATACTCAATCCTCAATCCCCAAACCTCAATCCTGATTCTTCAATCCTCAGTACCCAATCCTCAATCTTCAATCCTCAATCCTCAATCCTCAATACTCAATCGTCAATCCTCAGTCCTCAGTCCTCAAACCTCAACCCTCAACCCTTAGCCCTCATCCTCAATCATCAATCCTCAATCCTCAATCCTCAATCCTCTTCCTCAATACTCAATCTTCAATCCTCAATCCTCAGTCCTCAAACCTCAATTCTGAATTCTCAATCCTGAATCCTCAATCTTCAGCCCTCAGTCCTCAACAATCAGTTGTCAATCCTCAATCCTCAATAGAATATCCTCAATTCACAGCTTTCAATACTCAATACCCAATCTGCATTCTTCAAATCTCTATCCACAAACATCAATTCTCATCACTCAACCCTCAACACTCAGTCCTCAATGTTCAATCCTCAACCCTCAATCCTCAATCCTCAATCCTCAATCCTGAATCCTCAATCCTCAATCTTCAATCCTCAATACTCAATCTTCAGTCCTCAATCCTCAATCCTCAATCCTCAATCCTCATTCTTCAATCCTCAACACCCAATCCTCAATCTTCAATCCTCAATCCTCAATCCTCAATTCTCAATCCTCAAACCTCAATCCTCAGACCTCAAACATCAATACTCAACCCTCAGTCCTCGTCCTCAATCCAGCACCCTCAATCCCCGGTCCTCAATCTTCAATCATCAATATTCAATCTTGAATCCTGAATCCTCAATCCTCAATACTCAATCCTCTATCCACAATGTTCAATCCTCAATACCCAATCCTCAATCTTCAATCCTGAATCCTCAATCCTCAATTCTCAATCCTCAATCCTCATTCTTCAATCCTCAATACCCAATCCTCAATCCTCAATATTCAATCCTCAATACTCAATCTTCAATCCTCAATCCTCAATCCTCAATCCTCAATCCTCATTCTTCAATACTCAGTCGCCAATCCTCAACATTCAATCCTCAATCCGCAATCCTCAATCCTCAATCCTCAATACTCAATCCTCAGTCCTCAGTCCTCAAACCTCAACCGTCAACCCTCATTCATCAATCCTCAATCGTCAATACTCAATCCTCAATCCTCAATCCTCAACCCTCATTCTTCAATACTCAGTCGCCAATCCTCAACATTCAATCCTCAATCCACAATCCTCAATCCTCAATCCTCATCCTCAATCCTCAATCCTCAAACCTCAATCCTCAACCCTCAGTCCGCATCCTCAATTCTCAATTCTCAATCCTCAATCCTTAATCCTCAGTCTTCAATCCTCAATAATCAATCTCCAATCCTAGATCCTCAATCCCCAATACTCAATCCTTAATCCTGAATCTTCAATCCTCAATCCCCAGGCCTCAATCTTCAATCCTCAATGCTCAACCCTCAATCCTCAATCCTCAGTCCTCAATCCTCAATCTTCTTCCTCAATACTCGATCTTCAATCCTCAATCCTCAGTCCTCAAACCTCAATACTGAATTCTCAATCCTGAATCCTCAATCTTCAGCCGTCAGTCCTCAACAATCAGTTGTCAATCCTCAATCCTCAATAGAATATCCTCAATTCACAGCTTTCAATACTCAATACTCAATCTGCATTCTTCAAATATCTATCCACAAACATCAATTCTCATCACTCAACCCTCAACACTCAGTCCTCAGTGTTCAATCCTCAATCCTCAATTCTCAATCTTCAATCCTCAATACTGAATCTTCAATCCTCAATCCTCAATCCTCAATCCTCATCCTCAATCCTCAATCCTCAAACCTCAATCCTCAACCCTCAGTCCGCATCCTCAATTCTCAATTCTCAATCCTCAATCCTTAATCCTCAGTCTTCAATCCTCAATAATCAATCTCCAATCCTCAATCCTCAATCCTCAATACTCAATCCTCAATCCTCAAACCTCAATTTTCAATCCTCAATACTCAATCCTCAATCCTCAATCCTCAATCCTCAATCCTCAATCCTCAATCGTCAGTCCACAATCCTCAATACTCAATCTTCAATACTCAATCCTCAATCTTCAAACCTCAATCCTCAATCCTCAAACCTCAATCCTCAATCCTCAATCCTCAATCTTCAATCCTCAATCCTCAATCCTCAATCCTCAATCCTCAATCCTCAATCCTCAGGCATCAAACGTCAATCTTCAATACTCAATAATCAATCACCAATCCTAGATCCTCAATCCCCAATCCTCAATCCTTAATCCTCAATCTTCAATCCTCAATCCCCAGTCCTCAATCTTCAATCCTCAATCCTCAATCCTCAAACCTCAATCCTCATTATTCAACACACAATCCTCAATCATCAATCCACAATACTCAACCATCAATCCTCAATACTCAGTCTTCAATCCTCAATCCTCAATCCTCAATCCTCAATCCTGAATCCTCAATCCTCAATCTTCAATCCTCAATACTCAATCTTCAATCCTCAATCCTCAATCCTCAATCCTCAATCCTCAATCCTCACTCATCAATCCTCAACACCCAATCCTCAGTCTTCAATCCTCAATCCTCAATCCTCAATTCTCAATCCTCAATCCTCAATTCTCAGACCTCAAACATCAATACTCAACCCTCAGTCCTCGTCCTCAATCCACCACCCTCAATCCCCGATCTTCAATCTTCAACCATCAATATTCAATCTTGAATCCTGAATCCTCAAACCTCAATACTCAATCCTCTATCCACAATGTTCAATCCTCAATACCCAATCCTCAATCTTCAATCCTGAATCCTCAATCCTCAATTCTCAATCCTCAATCCTCATTCTTCAATCCTCAATACCCAATCCTCAATCCTCAATATTCAATCCTCAATACTCAATCTTCAATCCTCAATCCTCAATCCTCAATCCTCAATCCTCATTCTTCAATACTCAGTCGCCAATCCTCAACATTCAATCCTCAATCCACAATCCTCAATCCTCAATCCTCAATACTCAATCCTCAGTCCTCAGTCCTCAAACCTCAACCGTCAACCCTCATTCATCAATCCTCAACATTCAATCCTCAATCCACAATCCTCAATCCTCAATCCTCAATCCTCAATCCACAATCCTCAAACCTCAATCCTCAACCCTCAGTCCGCATCCTCAATTCTCAATTCTCAATCCTCAATCCTTAATCCTCAGTCTTCAATCCTCAATAATCAATCTCCAATCCTAGATCCTCAATCCCCAATACTCAATCCTTAATCCTCAATCTTCAATCCTCAATCCCCAGGCCTCAATCTTCAATCCTCAATGCTCTATCCTCAATCCTCAATTCTCAATCCTCAATCCTCAATCTTCAATCCTCAATACTCAATCTTCAATCCTCAATCCTCAATCCTCGATCCTCAATCCTCAATCCTCAATCGCCAATCTCCAATCCTGAATACTCAATCTTCAATACTCAATCCTCAATCCCCAAACCTCAATCCTGATTCTTCAATCCTCAGTACCCAATCCTCAATCTTCAATCCTCAATCCTCAATCCTCAATACTCAATCGTCAATCCTCAGTCCTCAGTCCTCAAACCTCAACCCTCAACCCTTAGCCCTCATCCTCAATCATCAATCCTCAATCCTCAATCCTCAATCTTCTTCCTCAATACTCAATCTTCAATCCTCAATCCTCAGTCCTCAAACCTCAATTCTGAATTCTCAATCCCGAATCCTCAATCTTCAGCCCTCAGTCCTCTACAATCAGTTGTCAATCCTCAATCCTCAATAGAATATCCTCAATTCACAGCTTTCAATACTCAATACCCAATCTGCATTCTTCAAATCTCTATCCACAAACATCAATTCTCATCACTCAACCCTCAACACTCAGTCCTCAATGTTCAATCCTCAACCCTCAATCCTCAATCCTCAATCCTCAATCCTGAATCCTCAATCCTCAATCTTCAATCCTCAATACTCAATCTTCAGTCCTCAATCCTCAATCCTCAATCCTCAATCCTCATTCTTCAATCCTCAACACCCAATCCTCAATCTTCAATCCTCAATCCTCAATCCTCAATTCTCAATCCTCAAACCTCAATCCTCAGACCTCAAACATCAATACTCAACCCTCAGTCCTCGTCCTCAATCCACCACCCTCAATCCCCGATCCTCAATCTTCAATCATCAATATTCAATCTTGAATCCTGAATCCTCAATCCTCAATACTCAATCCTCTATCCACAATGTTCAATCCTCAATACCCAATCCTCAATCTTCAATCCTGAATCCTCAATCCTCAATTCTCAATCCTCAATCCTCATTCTTCAATCCTCAATACCCAATCCTCAATCCTCAATATTCAATCCTCAATACTCAATCTTCAATCCTCAATCCTCAATCCTCAATCCTCAATCCTCATTCTTCAATACTCAGTCGCCAATCCTCAACATTCAATCCTCAATCCTCAATCCTCAATCCTCAATCCTCAATACTCAATCCTCAGTCCTCAGTCCTCAAACCTCAACCGTCAACCCTCATTCATCAATCCTCAATCTTCAATACTCAATCCTCAATCCTCAATCCTCAATCCTCATTCTTCAATACTCAGTCGCCAATCCTCAACATTCAATCCTCAATCCACAATCCTCAATCCTCCAACCTCAATCCTCAACCCTCAGTCCGCATCCTCAATTCTCAATTCTCAATCCTCAATCCTTAATCCTCAGTCTTCAATCCTCAATAATCAATCTCCAATCCTAGATCCTCAATCCCCAATACTCAATCCTTAATCCTCAATCTTCAATCCTCAATCCCCAGGCCTCAATCTTCAATCCTCAATGCTCAACCCTCAATCCTCAATCCTCAGTCCTCAATCCTCAATCTTCTTCCTCAATACTCGATCTTCAATCCTCAATCCTCAGTCCTCAAACCTCAATTCTGAATTCTCAATCCTGAATCCTCAATCTTCAGCCGTCAGTCCTCAACAATCAGTTGTCAATCCTCAATCCTCAATAGAATATCCTCAATTCACAGCTTTCAATACTCAATACTCAATCTGCATTCTTCAAATATCTATCCACAAACATCAATTCTCATCACTCAACCCTCAACACTCAGTCCTCAGTGTTCAATCCTCAATCCTCAATTCTCAATCTTCAATCCTCAATACTGAATCTTCAATCCTCAATCCTCAATCCTCAATCCTCAATACTCAATCCTCAATCCTCAAACCTCAATTTTCAATCCTCAATACTCAATCCTCAATCCTCAATCCTCAATCCTCAATCCTCAATCCTCAATCGTCAGTCCACAATCCTCAATACTCAATCTTCAATACTCAATCCTCAATCTTCAAACCTCAATCCTCAATCCTCAAACCTCAATCCTCAATCCTCAATCCTCAATCTTCAATCCTCAATCCTCAATCCTCAATCCTCAATCCTCAATCCTCAATCCTCAGGCATCAAACGTCAATCTTCAATACTCAATAATCAATCACCAATCCTAGATCCTCAATCCCCAATCCTCAATCCTTAATCCTCAATCTTCAATCCTCAATCCCCAGTCCTCAATCTTCAATCCTCAATCCTCAATCCTCAAACCTCAATCCTCATTATTCAACACACAATCCTCAATCATCAATCCACAATACTCAACCATCAATCCTCAATACTCAGTCTTCAATCCTCAATCCTCAATCCTCAATCCTCAATCCTGAATCCTCAATCCTCAATCTTCAATCCTCAATACTCAATCTTCAATCCTCAATCCTCAATCCTCAATCCTCAATCCTCACTCATCAATCCTCAACACCCAATCCTCAGTCTTCAATCCTCAATCCTCAATCCTCAATTCTCAATCCTCAATCCTCAATTCTCAGACCTCAAACGTCAATACTCAACCCTCAGTCCTCGTCCTCAATCCACCACCCTCAATCCCCGATCTTCAATCTTCAACCATCAATATTCAATCTTGAATCCTGAATCCTCAAACCTCAATACTCAATCCTCTATCCACAATGTTCAATCCTCAATACCCAATCCTCAATCTTCAATCCTCAATCCTCAATCGTCAGTCCTCAATCCTCAATACTCAATCTTCAATACTCAATCCTCAATCCTCAAACCTCAATCCTCAATCCTCAAACCTCAATCCTCAATCCTCAATCCTCAATCTTCAATTCTCAATACTCAATCTGCAATCTTCAATCCTCAATCCTCAATCCTCAATCCTCATTCTTCAATCCTCAATACCCAATCCTCAATCTTCAATCCTCAATCCTGAATCCACAATTCTCAATCCTCAATCCTCAATCCTCAGACCTCAAACATCAATACCCAACCCTCAGTCCTCGTCCTCAATACACAACCCTCAATCCTTAATCCTCAGTCTTCAATCCTCAATAATCAATCTCCAATCCTAGATCCTCAATCCCCAATACTCAATCCTTAATCCTCAATCTTCAATCCTCAATCCCCAGGCCTCAATCTTCAATCCTCAATGCTCTATCCTCAATCCTCAATCCTCAGTCCTCAATCCTCAATCTTCTTCCTCAATACTCGATCTTCAATCCTCAATCCTCAGTCCTCAAACCTCAATTCTGGATTCTCAATCCTGAATCCTCAATCTTCAGACGTCAGTCCTCAACAATCAGTTGTCAATCCTCAATCCTCAATAGAATATCCTCAATTCACAGCTTTCAATACTCAATACTCAATCTGCATTCTTCAAATATCGATCCGCAAACATCAATTCTCATCACTCAACCCTCAACACTCAGTCCTCAATGTTCATTCCTCAATCCTCTATTCTCAATCTTCAATCCTCAATACTGAATCTTCAATCCTCAATCCTCAATCCTCAATCCTCAATCCTCAATCCTCAATCCTCAAACCTCAATTTTCAATCCTCAATACTCAATCCTCAATACTCAATCCTCAATCCTCAATCCTCAATCCTCAATCGTCAGTCCTCAATCCTCAATACTCAATCTTCAATACTCAATCCTCAATCCTCAAACCTCAATCCTCAATCCTCAAACCTCAATCCTCAATCCTCAATCCTCAATCTTCAATCCTCAATACTCAATCTGCAATCTTCAATCCTCAATCCTCAATCCTCAATCCTCATTCTTCAATCCTCAATACCCAATCCTCAATCTTCAATCCTCAATCCTGAATCCACAATTCTCAATCCTCAATCCTCAATCCTCAGACCTCAAACATCAATACCCAACCCTCAGTCCTCGTCCTCAATACACAACCCTCAATCCTCGATCCTCAATCTTCAATCATCAATATTCAATCTTGAATCCTGAATCCTCAATCCTCAATACTCAATCCTCTATCCACAATGTTCAATCCTCAATACCCAATCCTCAATCTTCAATCCTGAATCCTCAATCCTCAATTCTCAATCCTCAATCCTCATTCTTCAATCCTCAATACCCAATCCTCAATCCTCAATGTTCAATCCTCAATACTCAATCTTCAATCCTCAATCCTCAATCCTCAATCCTCAATCCTCATTCTTCAATACTCAGTCGCCAATCCTCAACATTCAATCCTCAATCCACAATCCTCAATCCTCAATCCTCAATACTCAATCCTCAGTCCTCAGTCCTCAAACCTCAACCGTCAACCCTCATTCATCAATCCTCAATCTTCAATACTCAATCGTCAAGCCTCAGTCCTCAATCCTCAATCCTCAATCCTCAATCGTCAGTCCTCAATCCTCAATACTCAATCTTCAATACTCAATCCTCAATCCTCAATCCTCAATACTCAATCCTCTATCCACAATGGTCAATCCTCAATACCCAATCCTCAATCTTCAATCCTGAATCCTCAATCCTCAATTCTCAATCCTCAATCCTCATTCTTCAATCCTCAATACCCAATCCTCAATCCTCAATATTCAATCCTCAATACTCAATCTTCAATCCTCAATCCTCAATCCTCAATCCTCAATCCTCATTCTTCAATACTCAGTCGCCAATCCTCAACATTCAATCCTCAATCCACAATCCTCAATCCTCAATCCTCAATACTCAATCCTCAGTCCTCAGTCCTCAAACCTCAACCGTCAACCCTCATTCATCAATCCTCAATCTTCAATACTCAATCGTCAAGCCTCAGTCCTCAATCCTCAATCCTCAATCCTCGTTCCTCAAACCTCAACCCTCAACCCTCAGTCCTCATCCTCAATTCTCAATTCTCAATGCTCAGTCCTCAATCCTCAATCCTCAACCCTCAATTATCAATCCTCAATCCTCAATCTTCAATCCTCAATAACCAACCTCCAATCCTAGATCCTTAATCCCCAATCCTCAATCCTTAATCCTCAATCTTCAATCCTCAATCCCCAGTCCTCAATCTTCAATCCTCAATGTTCAATCCTCAATCCTCAATCCTCAATCCTCAATCCTCAATCCTCAATCCTCAATATTCAACACACAACCCTCAGCCATCAATCCTCACTACTCAACCATCAATCCTCAATACTCAACCATCAATCCTCAATTCTCAATACTCAATAGAATATCCTGAATTCTCATGGTTCAATACTCAATCCACAATATTCAATAATCAAATCTCAATCCTCAAACATCAATTCTCTAGACTCAATCCTCAACACTCAGTCCTCTCTCTTCAATCCTCTATCATCAATCCTCAATCCTCAATCCTCATGCGTCAATCCTCGATCCTCAAGCCACAACCCTCAATCCTCGGTCCTCAAACCTCAATCCCGAATCCTCAATCCTGAATCCTCAGTCTTCAGCCCTCAGTCCTCAACAATCAATCGTCAATCCTCAACCCTCAGACGTCAAACATCAATATTCAATCCTCAGTCATCAATCCTCAACCTTCAATCATCAACATTCAATCTTCAATCCTCAATACTCAATCCTCAATCCTCAATCCTCAATCCTCAATCTTCAATCCTCAATCCTCAATACTCTATCCTCAATCCTCAATCTTCAATCCTCAATCCTCAATCCTCAATCATCAATACTCAATCTTCAGTACTCAATCCTCAATCCTCAATCCTCAATGCTCAATCCTCAATCCTCAAACCTCAATCATCAGTCCTCAAACCTCAATCCTCATCCCTCAGTCCTCATCCTCAATTCTGAATTCCCAATCCTGAATCCTCAATCCTCAATCTTCAATCCTCAATAATCAATCTCCAATCCTAGATACTCAATCCCCAATCTTCAGTCCTTAATCCTCAATCTTGAATCCTCATTCCCCAGTCCTCAATCTTCAATCCACAATGCTCAATCCTCTATCCTCAATCCTCAGTCCTCAATCCTCAATCCTCAATCCTCCAACCTCAATCCTCAACCGTCAGTCCTCGTCCTCTATCCTCAAACCTCAATCCTCAATCCTCAATCTTCAATCATCAATAATCAATCTTCAATACTCAATCCTCAATCCTCAATCCTCAATCCTCAATCCTCAATCCTCAATATTCAACACACAACCCTCCACCATCAATCCTCAATACTCATCCATGAATCCTCAATTCTCAATACTCAATAGAATATCCTGAATTCTCATGGTTCAATACTTAATCCACAAAGTTCAATAATCAAATCTCAATCCTCAAACATCAATTTTCAACACTCAATCCTCAATACTCAGTCCTTTCTCTTCAATCCTCCATCCTCAATCCTCAATCCTCAAGCGTCAATCCTCAATCCTCAATCCTCAATCCTCAACCCTCAATCCTCAGTCCTCAAACCTCAATCCGGAATCCTCAATCCTGAATCCTCCATCCTCAATCCTCAATCGTCAATCTTCAATCCTCAATACTCAATCTTCAATCCACAATCCTCAATCCTCAATCCTCAATCCTCATTCTTCAATCCTGAATACCCAACCCTCAACCTTCAATCCTCAATCATCAGTCCGCAATCCTCAATCCTCAATCCTCAATCCTCAATATTCAATCCTCAGTCCCAAATCCTCAATCTTCAATACTCAATACTCAATCCTCAATCCTCAATCCTCAATCCTCAATCCTCAATCCTCAATCCTCAGTCATCAATCCTCAATCTTCAATACTCAATAATCAATCTCCAATCCTAGATCCTCAATCACCAATCCTCAATCTTCAATCCTCAATCCCCAGTCCTCAATCTTCAATCCTCAATCCTCAATCCTCAATCCTCAATCCTCAACCCTCAATCCTCAGTCCTCAAACCTCAATCCGGAATCCTCAATCCTGAATCCTCCATCCTCAATCCTCAATCGTCAATCTTCAATCCTCAATACTCAATCTTCAATCCACAATCCTCAATCCTCAATTGTCAATCCTCATTCTTCAATCCTGAATACCCAATCCTCAACCTTCAATCCTCAATCCTCAGTCCGCAATCCTCAATCCTCAATCCTCAATCCTCAATCTTCAATCCTCAGTCCCAAATCCTCAATCTTCAATACTCAATACTCAATCCTCAATCCTCAATCTTCAATCCCCAATCCTCAATCCTCAATCCTCAATCGTCAATCTTCAATCCTCAATACTCAATCTTCAATCCTCAATCCTCAATCCTCAATCCTCAATCCTCAATCCTCATTCTTCAATCCTGAATACCCAATCCTCAATCTTCAATCCTCAATCCTCAATCCTCAATCCTCAATCCTCCTTCTTCAATCCTCAATACCCAATCCTCAATCTTCAATCCTCAATCCTCATTCCTCAATTCTCAATCATCAATCCTCAATCCTCAGACCTCAAACATCAATACTCAACCCTGAGTCCTCGTCCTCAATCCACAACCCTCAATCCTCAATCGTCAATATTCAATCCTCAATCCTCAAACCTCTATCCTCAATCCTCAATCCTCAATCCCCAATCATCAATCTTCAATCCTCAATCCTCAATTCTCTATCCTCAACCCTCAATCCACAGTCGTCAATCCTCAATCCCCAATCCTCAATCTTCAATCCTCAATCATCAATCCTCAATCCTCAATCCTCAAACCTCAATCCTCAACCCTCAGTCCGCATCCTCAATTCTCAATTCTCAATCCTCAATCCTTAATCCTCAGTCTTCAATCCTCAATAATCAATCTCCAATCCTAGATCCTCAATCCCCAATCCTCAATCCTTAATCCTCAATCTTCAATCCTCAATCCCCAGGCCTCAATCTTCAATCCTCAATGCTCAACCCTCAATCCTGAATCCTCAGTCCTCAATCCTCAATCTTCTTCCTCAATACTCAATCTTCAATCCTCAATCCTCAGTCCTCAAACCTCAATTCTGAATTCTCAATCCTGAATCCTCAATCTTCAGCCGTCAGTCCTCAACAATCAGTTGTCAATCCTCAATCCTCAATAGAATATCCTTAATTCACAGCTTTCAATACTCAATACTCAATCTGCATTCTTCAAATATCTATCCACAAACATCAATTCTCATCACTCAACCCTCAACACTCAGTCCTCAATGTTCAATCCTCAATCCTCAATTCTCAATCTTCAATCCTCAATACTGAATCTTCAATCCTCAATCCTCAATCCTCAATCCTCAATCCTCAATCCTCAATCCTCAAACCTCAATTTTCAATCCTCAATACTCAATCTTCAATCCTCAATCCTCAATCCTCAATCCTCAATCCTCAATCGTCAGTCCTCAATCCTCAATACTCAATCTTCAATACTCAATCCTCAATCCTCAAACCTCAATCCTCAATCCTCAATCCTCAATCTTCAATTCTCAATACTCAATCTGCAATCTTCAATTCTCAATCCTCAATCCTCAATCCTCAATCCTCATTCTTCAATCCTCAATACCCAATCCTCAATCTTCAATCCTCAATCCTGAATCCACAATTCTCAATCCTCAATCCTCAATCCTCAGACCTCAAACATCAATACCCAACCCTCAGTCCTCGTCCTCAATACACAACCCTCAATCCTCGATCCTCAATCTTCAATCATCAATATTCAATCTTGAATCCTGAATCCTCAATCCTCAATACTCAATCCTCTATCCACAATGTTCAATCCTCAATACCCAATCCTCAATCATCAATCCTCAATCCTCAATCCTCAATTCTCAATCCTCAATCCTCATTCTTCAATCATCAATACCCAATCCTCAATCCTCAATATTCAATCCTCAATACTAAATTTTCAATCCTCAATCCTCAATCCTCAATCCTCAATCATCAATCCTCAGTCATCAATCCTCAATCTTCAATACTCAATAATCAATCTCCAATCCTAGATCCTCAATCCCCAATCTTCTTCCTCAATACTCAATCTTCAATTCACAATCCTCAGTCCTCAAACCTCAATTCTGAATTCTCAATCCTGAATCCTCAATCTTCAGCCGTCAGTCCTCAACAATCAGTTGTCAATCCTCAATCCTCAATAGAATATCCTCAATTCACAGCTTTCAATACTCAATACTCAATCTGCATTCTTCAAATATCTATCCACAAACATCAATTCTCGTCACTCAACCCTCAACACTCAGTCCTCAATGTTCAATCCTCAGTCCTCAGTTCTCAATCTTCAATCCTCAATACTGAATCTTCAATCCTCAATCCTCAATCCTCAATCCTCAATCCTCAATCCTCAATCCTCAAACCTCAATTTTCAATCCTCAATACTCAATCTTCAATCCTCAATCCTCAATCCTCAATCCTCAATCCTCAATCGTCAGTCCTCAATCCTCAATACTCAATCTTCAATACTCAATCCTCAATCCTCAAACCTCAATCCTCAATCCTCAATCCTCAATCTTCAATTCTCAATACTCAATCTGCAATCTTCAATTCTCAATCCTCAATCCTCAATCCTCATTCTTCAATCCTCAATACCCAATCCTCAATCTTCAATCCTCAATCCTGAATCCACAATTCTCAATCCTCAATCCTCAATCCTCAGACCTCAAACATCAATACCCAACCCTCAGTCCTCGTCCTCAATACACAACCCTCAATCCTCGATCCTCAATCTTCAATCATCAATATTCAATCTTGAATCCTGAATCCTCAATCCTCAATACTCAATCCTCTATCCACAATGTTCAATCCTCAATACCCAATCCTCAATCATCAATCCTCAATCCTCAATCCTCAATTCTCAATCCTCAATCCTCATTCTTCAATCATCAATACCCAATCTTCAATCCTCAATATTCAATCCTCAATACTAAATTTTCAATCCTCAATCCTCAATCCTCAATCCTCAATCATCAATCCTCAGTCATCAATCCTCAATCTTCAATACTCAATAATCAATCTCCAATCCTAGATCCTCAATCCCCAATCTTCTTCCTCAATACTCAATCTTCAATCCTCAATCCTCAGTCCTCAAACCTCAATTCTGAATTCTCAATCCTGAATCCTCAAACTTCAGCCGTCAGTCCTCAACAATCAGTTGTCAATCCTCAATCCTCAATAGAATATCCTCAATTCACAGCTTTCAATACTCAATACTCAATCTGCATTCTTCAAATATCTATCCACAAACATCAATTCTCATCACTCAACCCTCAACACTCAGTCCTCAATGTTCAATCCTCAATCCACAATTCTCAATCTTCAATCCTCAATACTGAATCTTCAATCCTCAATCCTCAATCCTCAATCCTCAATCCTCAATCCTCAATCCTCAAACCTCAATTTTCAATCCTCAATACTCAATCTTCAATCCTCAATCCTCAATCCTCAATCCTCAATCCTCAATCGTCAGTCCTCAATCCTCAATACTCAATCTTCAATACTCAATCCTCAATCCTCAAACCTCAATCCTCAGTCCACAATCCTCAATCTTCAATTCTCAATACTCAATCTGCAATCTTCAATCCTCAATCCTCAATCCTCAATCCTCATTCTTCAATCCTCAATACCCAATCCTCAATCTTTAATCCTCAATCCTGAATCCACAATTCTCAATCCTCAATCCTCAATCCTCAGACCTCAAACATCAATACCCAACCCTCAGTCCTCGTCCTCAATACACAACCCTCAATCCTCGATCCTCAATCTTCAAGCATCAATATTTAATCTTGAATCCTGAATCCTCAATCCTCAATACTCAATCCTCTATCCACAATGTTCAATCCTCAATACCCAATCCTCAATCATCAATCCTCAATCCTCAATCCTCAATTCTCAATCCTCAATCCTCATTCTTCAATCATCAATACCCAATCCTCAATCCTCAATATTCAATCCTCAATACTAAATATTCAATCCTCAATCCTCAATCCTCAATCCTCAATCCTCAATCCTCAGTCATCAATCCTCAATCTTCAATACTCAATAATCAATCTCCAATCCTAGATCCTCAATCCCCAATCCTCAATCTTCAATCCTCAATCCTCAATCCTCAATTCCCAATCCTCAATCCTCATTCTTCAATCCTCAATACCCAATCCGCAATCCTCAATATTCAATCCTCAATACTCAATCCTCAATCCTCAATCCTCAATCCTCGTTCCTCAAACCTCAATCCTCAACCCTCAGTCCTCATCCTCAATTCTCAATTCTCAATGCTCAGTCCTCAATCATCAATTCTCAACCCTCAATCCTCAATCCTCAATCCTCAATCTTCAATCCTCAATAACCAACCTCCAATCCTAGATCCTCAATCCCCAATCCTCAATCCTTAATCCTCAATCTTCAATCCTCAATCCCCAGTCCTCAATCTTCAATCCTCAATGTTCAATCCTCAATCCTCAATCCTCAGTCCACAATCCTCAATCCTCAGTCCTCAAACCTCAATCCTCAACCGTCAGTCCTCATACTCAATCCTCAACCCTCTATCCTCAATCCTCAATCTTCAATCATCAATACTCAATCTTCAATCCTCAATCCTCAATCCTCAATCCTCAATCCTCAATCCTCAATATTCAACACACAACCCTCAGCCATCAATCCTCAATACTCAACCATCAATCCTCAATACTCAATCATCAATCCTCAATTCTCAAAACTCAATAGAATATCCTGAATTCTCATGGTTCAATACTCAATCCACAATATTCAATAATCAAATCTCAATCCTCAAACATCAATTCTCTACACTCAATCCTCAGCACTCAGTCCTCTCTCTTCAATCCTCCATCATCAATCCTCAATCCTCAATCCTCATGCGTCAATCCTCGATCCTCAATCCACAACCCTCAATCCTCGGTCCTCAAACCTCAATCCCGAATCCTCAATCCTGAATCCTCAGTCTTCAGCCCTCAGTCCTCAACAATCAATCGTCAATCCTCAATCCTCAGACCTCAAACATCAATATTCAATCCTCAGTCCTCGTCCTCAGTCCGCAACCCTCAATCCTCAATCCTCAATCTTCAATCATCAATATTCAATCTTCAATCCTCAATACTCAATCCTCAATCCTCAATCCTCAATCCTCAATCCTCAATCCTCAATTTTCAATCCTCAATACTCAATCTTCAATCCTCAATCCTCAATCCTCAATCCTCAACCCTCAATCGTCAGTCTTCAATCCTCAATCCTCAATCTTCAATCCTCATTACTCAATCTGCAATCTTCAATCCTCAATCCTCAATCCTCAATCCTCATTCTTCAATCCTCAACACCCAATCCTCAATCGTCAATCTTCAAACCTCAATCCTCAATCCTCAATCCTCGATCCTCAATCCTCAATCCTCAATCGTCAATCTCCAATCCTCAATACTCAATCTTCAATACTGAATCCTCAATCCCCAATCCTCAATCCTGATTCTTCAATCCTCAGTACCCAACCCTCAATCTTCAATCCTCAATTCTCAATCCTCAATCCTCATTGTTCAACCCTCAATCCTCAATCCTCAATCTTCAATCCTCAATCTTCAATCCTCAATACTGAATGTTCAATCGTCAATCCCCAATCCTCAATCCTAATTCCTCAATCCTCAATCCTCAATCTTCAATCCTCAGTCCCCAATCCTCAACATTCAATCCTCAATCCTCAATCCTCTATCCTCAAACCTCAATCCTCAAACCTCAACCGTCAACCCTCTGTCATCAAACCTCAATCTTCAATCCTCAATCCCCAGTCCTCAATCTTCAATCCTCAATGTTCAATCCTAAATCCTCAATCCTCAGTCCACAATCCTCAATCCTCAATCCACAAACCTCAGTCCTCAACCGTCAGTCATCATCCTCAATCCTCAACCCTCAATCCACAATCCTCAATCTTCAATCATCAATACTCAATCTTCAATCCTCAATCCTCAATCCTCAATCCTCAATCCTCAATCCTCATTCTTCAATCCTGAATACCCAACCCTCAATCTTCAATCCTCAATCCTCAATCCCCAATCCTCAATCCTCTTTCTTCAATCCTCAATACCCAATCCTCAATCTTCAATCCTCAATCCTCATTCCTCAATTCTCAATCATCAATCCTCAATCCTCAGACCTCAAACATCAATACTCAACCCTGAGTCCTCGTCCTCAATCCATAACCCTCAATCCTCAATCCTCAATATTCAATCCTCAATCCTCAAACCTCTATCCTCAATCCTCAATCCTCAATCCCCATTCATCAATCTTCAATCCTCAATCCTCAATTCTCTATCCTCAACCCTCAATCCACAATCGTCAATCCTCAATCCCCAATCCTCAATCTTCAATCCTCAATCATCAATCCTCAATCCTCAATCCTCAAACCTCAATCCTCAACCCTCAGTCCGCATCCTCAATTCTCAATTCTCAATCCTCAATCCTTAATCCTCAGTCTTCAATCCTCAATAATCAATCTCCAATCCTAGATCCTCAATCCCCAATCCTCAATCCTTAATCCTCAATCTTCAATCCTCAATCCCCAGGCCTCAATCTTCAATCCTCAATGCTCAACCCTCAATCCTGAATCCTCAGTCCTCAATCCTCAATCTTCTTCCTCAATACTCAATCTTCAATCCTCAATCCTCAGTCCTCAAACCTCAATTCTGAATTCTCAATCCTGAATCCTCAATCTTCAGCCGTCAGTCCTCAACAATCAGTTGTCAATCCTCAATCCTCAATAGAATATCCTCAATTCACAGCTTTCAATACTCAATACTCAATCTGCATTCTTCAAATATCTATCCACAAACATCAATTCTCGTCACTCAACCCTCAACACTCAGTCCTCAATGTTCAATCCTCAATCCTCAGTTCTCAATCTTCAATCCTCAATACTGAATCTTCAATCCTCAATCCTCAATCCTCAATCCTCAATCCTCAATCCTCAATCCTCAAACCTCAATTTTCAATCCTCAATACTCAATCTTCAATCCTCAATCCTCAATCCTCAATCCTCAATCCTCAATCGTCAGTCCTCAATCCTCAATACTCAATCTTCACTACTCAATCCTCAATCCTCAAACCTCAATCCTCAATCCTCAATCCTCAATCTTCAATTCTCAATACTCAATCTGCAATCTTCAATTCTCAATCCTCAATCCTCAATCCTCATTCTTCAATCCTCAATACCCAATCCTCAATCTTCAATCCTCAATCCTGAATCAACAATTCTCAATCCTCAATCCTCAATCCTCAGACCTCAAACATCAATACCCAACCCTCAGTCCTCGTCCTCAATACACAACCCTCAATCCTCGATCCTCAATCTTCAATCATCAATATTCAATCTTGAATCCTGAATCCTCAATCCTCAATACTCAATCCTCTATCCACAATGTTCAATCCTCAATACCCAATCCTCAATCATCAATCCTCAATCCTCAATCCTCAATTCTCAATCCTCAATCCTCATTCTTCAATCATCAATACCCAATCCTCAATCCTCAATATTCAATCCTCAATACTAAATTTTCAATCCTCAATCCTCAATCCTCAATCCTCAATCATCAATCCTCAGTCATCAATCCTCAATCTTCAATACTCAATAATCAATCTCCAATCCTAGATCCTCAATCCCCAATCTTCTTCCTCAATACTCAATCTTCAATTCACAATCCTCAGTCCTCAAACCTCAATTCTGAATTCTCAATCCTGAATCCTCAATCTTCAGCCGTCAGTCCTCAACAATCAGTTGTCAATCCTCAATCCTCAATAGAATATCCTCAATTCACAGCTTTCAATACTCAATACTCAATCTGCATTCTTCAAATATCTATCCACAAACATCAATTCTCATCACTCAACCCTCAACACTCAGTCCTCAATGTTCAATCCTCAATCCTCAATTCTCAATCTTCAATCCTCAATACTGAATCTTCAATCCTCAATCCTCAATCCTCAATCCTCAATCCTCAATCCTCAATCCTCAAACCTCAATTTTCAATCCTCAATACTCAATCTTCAATCCTCAATCCTCAATCCTCAATCCTCAATCCTCAATCGCCAGTCCTCAATCCTCAATACTCAATCTTCAATACTCAATCCTCAATCCTCAAACCTCAATCCTCAGTCCACAATCCTCAATCTTCAATTCTCAATACTCAATCTGCAATCTTCAATCCTCAATCCTCAATCCTCAATCCTCATTCTTCAATCCTCAATACCCAATCCTCAATCTTCAATCCTCAATCCTGAATCCACAATTCTCAATCCTCAATCCTCAATCCTCAGACCTCAAACATCAATACCCAACCCTCAGTCCTCGTCCTCAATACACAACCCTCAATCCTCGATCCTCAATCTTCAAGCATCAATATTCAATCTTGAATCCTGAATCCTCAATCCTCAATACTCAATCCTCTATCCACAATGTTCAATCCTCAATACCAATCCTCAATCTTCAATCCTCAATCCTCAATCCTCAATTCTCAATCCTCAATCCTCATTCTTCAGTCATCAATACCCAATCCTCAATCCTCAATATTCAATCCTCAATACTAAATTTTCAATCCTCAATCCTCAATCCTCAATCCTCAATCCTCAATCCTCAGTCATCAATCCTCAATCTTCAATACTCAATAATCAATCTCCAATCCTAGATCCTCAATCACCAATCCTCAATCTTCAATCCTCAATCCTCAATCCTCAATTCTCCATCCTCAATCCTCATTCTTCAATCCTCAATACCCAATCCTCAATCCTCAATATTCAATCCTCAATACTCAATCTTCAATCCTCAATCCTCAATCCTCAATCCTCAATCCTCAATCCTCAATCCTCAGGCATCAAACGTCAATCTTCAATACTCAATATTCAATCACCAATCCTAGATCCTCAATCCCCAATCCTCAATCCTTAATCCTGAAACTTCAATCCTCACTCCCCAGTCCTCAATCTTCAATCCTCAATCCTCAATCCTCAATCCTCAATCCTCAATCCTCAATCCTCAATATTCAATCCTCAATCCTCAAACCTCTATCCTCAATCCTCAATCCTCAATCCCCAATCATCAATCTTCAATCCTCAATCCTCAATTCTCTATCCTCAACCCTCAATCCACAATCGTCAATCCTCAATCCCCAATCCTCAATCTTCAATCCTCAATCATCAATCCTCAATCCTCAATCCTCAAACCTCAATCCTCAACCCTCAGTCCGCATCCTCAATTCTCAATTCTCAATCCTCAATCCTTAATCCTCAGTCTTCAATCCTCAATAATCAATCTCCAATCCTAGATCCTCAATCCCCAATCCTCAATCCTTAATCCTCAATCTTCAATCCTCAATCCCCAGGCCTCAATCTTCAATCCTCAATGCTCAACCCTCAATCCTGAATCCTCAGTCCTCAATCCTCAATCTTCTTCCTCAATACTCAATCTTCAATCCTCAATCCTCAGTCCTCAAACCTCAATTCTGAATTCTCAATCCTGAATCCTCAATCTTCAGCCGTCAGTCCTCAACAATCAGTTGTCAATCCTCAATCCTCAATAGAATATCCTCAATTCACAGCTTTCAATACTCAATACTCAATCTGCATTCTTCAAATATCTATCCACAAACATCAATTCTCGTCACTCAACCCTCAACACTCAGTCCTCAATGTTCAATCCTCAATCCTCAGTTCTCAATCTTCAATCCTCAATACTGAATCTTCAATCCTCAATCCTCAATCCTCAATCCTCAATCCTCAATCCTCAATCCTCAAACCTCAATTTTCAATCCTCAATACTCAATCTTCAATCCTCAATCCTCAATCCTCAATCCTCAATCCTCAATCGTCAGTCCTCAATCCTCAATACTCAATCTTCAATACTCAATCCTCAATCCTCAAACCTCAATCCTCAATCCTCAATCCTCAATCTTCAATTCTCAATACTCAATCTGCAATCTTCAATTCTCAATCCTCAATCCTCAATCCTCATTCTTCAATCCTCAATACCCAATCCTCAATCTTCAATCCTCAATCCTGAATCCACAATTCTCAATCCTCAATCCTCAATCCTCAGACCTCAAACATCAATACCCAACCCTCAGTCCTCGTCCTCAATACACAACCCTCAATCCTCGATCCTCAATCTTCAATCATCAATATTCAATCTTGAATCCTGAATCCTCAATCCTCAATACTCAATCCTCTATCCACAATGTTCAATCCTCAATACCCAATCCTCAATCATCAATCCTCAATCCTCAATCCTCAATTCTCAATCCTCAATCCTCATTCTTCAATCATCAATACCCAATCCTCAATCCTCAATATTCAATCCTCAATACTAAATTTTCAATCCTCAATCCTGAATCCTCAATCCTCAATCATCAATCCTCAGTCATCAATCCTCAATCTTCAATACTCAATAATCAATCTCCAATTCTAGATCCTCAATCCCCAATCTTCTTCCTCAATACTCAATCTTCAATCCTCAATCCTCAGTCCTCAAACCTCAATTCTGAATTCTCAATCCTGAATCCTCAATCTTCAGCCGTCAGTCCTCAACAATCAGTTGTCAATCCTCAATCCTCAATAGAATATCCTCAATTCACAGCTTTCAATACTCAATACTCAATCTGCATTCTTCAAATATCTATCCACAAACATCAATTCTCATCACTCAACCCTCAACACTCAGTCCTCAATGTTCAATCCTCAATCCTCAATTCTCAATCTTCAATCCTCAATACTGAATCTTCAATCCTCAATCCTCAATCCTCAATCCTCAATCCTCAATCCTCAATCCTCAAACCTCAATTTTCAATCCTCAATACTCAATCTTCAATCCTCAATCCTCAATCCTCAATCCTCAATCCTCAATCGTCAGTCCTCAATCCTCAATACTCAATCTTCAATACTCAATCCTCAATCCTCAAACCTCAATCCTCAGTCCACAATCCTCAATCTTCAATTCTCAATACTCAATCTGCAATCTTCAATCCTCAATCCTCAATCCTCAATCCTCATTCTTCAATCCTCAATACCCAATCCTCAATCTTCAATCCTCAATCCTGAATCCACAATTCTCAATCCTCAATCCTCAATCCTCAGACGTCAAACATCAATACCCAACCCTCAGTCCTCGTCCTCAATACACAACCCTCAATCCTCGATCCTCAATCTTCAAGCATCAATATTTAATCTTGAATCCTGAATCCTCAATCCTCAATACTCAATCCTCTATCCACAATGTTCAATCCTCAATACCCAATCCTCAATCATCAATCCTCAATCCTCAATCCTCAATTCTCAATCCTCAATCCTCATTCTTCAATCATCAATACCCAATCCTCAATCCTCAATATTCAATCCTCAATACTAAATATTCAATCCTCAATCCTCAATCCTCAATCCTCAATCCTCAATCCTCAGTCATCAATCCTCAATCTTCAATACTCAATAATCAATCTCCAATCCTAGATCCTCAATCCCCAATCCTCAATCTTCAATCCTCAATCCTCAATCCTCAATTCCCAATCCTCAATCCTCATTCTTCAATCCTCAATACCCAATCCGCAATCCTCAATATTCAATCCTCAATACTCAATCCTCAATCCTCAATCCTCAATCCTCGTTCCTCAAACCTCAATCCTCAACCCTCAGTCCTCATCCTCAATTCTCAATTCTCAATGCTCAGTCCTCAATCATCAATTCTCAACCCTCAATCCTCAATCCTCAATCCTCAATCTTCAATCCTCAATAACCAACCTCCAATCCTAGATCCTCAATCCCCAATCCTCAATCCTTAATCCTCAATCTTCAATCCTCAATCCCCAGTCCTCAATCTTCAATCCTCAATGTTCAATCCTCAATCCTCAATCCTCAGTCCACAATCCTCAATCCTCAGTCCTCAAACCTCAATCCTCAACCGTCAGTCCTCATACTCAATCCTCAACCCTCTATCCTCAATCCTCAATCTTCAATCATCAATACTCAATCTTCAATCCTCAATCCTCAATCCTCAATCCTCAATCCTCAATCCTCAATATTCAACACACAACCCTCAGCCATCAATCCTCAATACTCAACCATCAATCCTCAATACTCAATCATCAATCCTCAATTCTCAAAACTCAATAGAATATCCTGAATTCTCATGGTTCAATACTCAATCCACAATATTCAATAATCAAATCTCAATCCTCAAACATCAATTCTCTACACTCAATCCTCAGCACTCAGTCCTCTCTCTTCAATCCTCCATCATCAATCCTCAATCCTCAATCCTCATGCGTCAATCCTCGATCCTCAATCCACAACCCTCAATCCTCGGTCCTCAAACCTCAATCCCGAATCCTCAATCCTGAATCCTCAGTCTTCAGCCCTCAGTCCTCAACAATCAATCGTCAATCCTCAATCCTCAGACCTCAAACATCAATATTCAATCCTCAGTCCTCGTCCTCAGTCCGCAACCCTCAATCCTCAATCCTCAATCTTCAATCATCAATATTCAATCTTCAATCCTCAATACTCAATCCTCAATCCTCAATCCTCAATCCTCAATCTTCAATCCTCAATCCTCAATCCTCAATCCTCAATCCTCTATCCCCAGTCCTCTAACCTCAATCCTTAATCCTCAATCCTGAATCCTCAATGCTCAGCCCTCACTCCTCAACAATCAGTTGTCAATCCTCAATCCTCAATAGAATATCCTCAATTCACAGCTTTCAATACTCAATACTCAATCTGCATTCTTCAAATCTCTATCCACAAACATGAATTCTCATCACTCAACCCTCAACACTCAGTCCTCAATGTTCAATCCTCAATCCTCAATTCTCAACCTTCAATCCTCAATACTGAATCTTCAATCCTCAATCCTCAATCCTCAATCCTCAATCCTCAATCCTCAATCCTCAATCCTCAATTTTCAATCCTCAACACTCAATCTTCAATCCTCAATCCTCAATCCTCAATCCTCAATCCTCATTCTTCAATCCGCAATACCCAATCCTCAATCTTCAATCCTCAATCATCAATCCTCAATACTCAATCCTCAATCCTCAGTCCTCAGTCCTCAAATCTCAACCCTCAACCCTCGGCCCTCATCCTCAATCCTCAAACCTCAATCCTCAATCCTCAACCTTCTTCCTCAATACTCAATCTTCAATCCTCAATCCTCAGTCCTCAAACCTCAATTCTGAATTCTCAATCCTGAATCCTCAATCTTCAGCCCTCAGTCCTCAACAATCAGTTGTCAATCCTCAATCCTCAATAGAATATCCTCAATTCACAGATTTCAATACTCAATACTCAATCTGCATTCTTCAAATCTCTATCCACAAACATCAATTCTCATCACTCAACCCTCAACACTCAGTCCTCAATGTTCAATCCTCAATCCTCAATTCTCAATCTTCAATCCTCAATACTGAATCTTCAATCCTCAATCCTCAATCCTCAATCCTCAATCCTCAATCCTCAATCCTCAATCCTCATTCTTCAATCCTCAACACCCAATCCTCAATCGTCAATCTTCAATCCTCAATACTCAATCTTCATTCCTTAATCCTCAATCCTCAAACCTCAATCCTCAATCCTCAATCCTCAATCTTCAATCCTCGATACTCAATCTGCAATCTTCAATCCTCAATCCTCAATCCTCAATCCTCATTCTTCAATCCTCAACACCCAATCCTCAATCGTCAATCTTCAATCCTCAATCCTCAATCCTCAATCCTCGATCCTCAATCCTCAATCCTCAATCGTCAATCTCCAATCCTCAATACTCAATCTTCAATACTGAATCCTCAATCCCCAATCCTCAATCCTGATTCTTCAATCCTCAGTACCCAATCCTCAATCTTCAATCCTCAATCCTCAATCCCCAATCCTCATTGTTCAACCCTCAATCCTCAATCCTCAATCTTCAATCCTCAATCTTCAATCCTCAATACTGAATGTTCAATCGTCAATCCTCAATCCTCAATCCTAATTCCTCAATCCTCAATCCTCAATCTTCAATCCTCAGTCCCCAAGCCTCAACATTCAATCCTCAATCCTCAATCCTCTATCCTCAAACCTCAATCCTCAATCCTCAGTCCTCAGTCCTCAAACCTCAACCGTCAACCCTCTGTCATCAATCCTCAATCTTCAATACTCAATCGTCAATCCTCAGTCCTCAATCCTCAATCCTCAATCCTCGTTCCTCAAACCTCAATCCTCAACCCTCAGGCATCATCCTCAATTCTCAATTCTCAATGCTCAGTCCTCAATCCTCAATCCTCAACCCTCAATCCTCAATCCTCAATCCTCAATCTTCAATCCTCAATAACCAACCTCCAATCCTAGATCCTCAATCCCCAATCCTCAATCCTTAATCCTCAATCTTCAATCCTCAATCCCCAGTCCTCAATCTTCAATCCTCAATGTTCAATCCGAAATCCTCAATCCTCAGTCCACAATCCTCAATCCTCAATCCACAAACCTCAATCCTCAACCGTCAGACATCATCCTCAATCCTCAACCCTCAATCCTCAATCCTCAATCTTCAATCATCAATACTCAATCTTCAATCCTCAATCCTCAATCCTTAATCCTCAATCCTCAATCCTTAATATTCAACACACAACCCTCAACCATCAATCCTCAATACTCAACCATCAATCCTCAATTCTCAATACTCAATAGAATATCCTGCATTCTCATGGTTCAATACTCAATCCACAATATTCAATAATCAAATCTCAATCCTCAAACATCAATTCTCTACACTCAATCCTCAACACTCAGTCCTCTCTCTTCAATCCTCCATCCTCAATCCTCAATCCTCAATCCTCATGCGTCAATCCTCGATCCTCAATCCACCACCCTCATTCCTCGGTCCTCAAACCTCAATCCCGAATCCTCAATCCTGAATCCTCACTCTTCAGCCTTCAGTCCTCAACAATCAACCGTCAATCCTCAATAATCAATAGAATATCCTCAATTCACAGTTTTCAATACTCAATCCCCAATCTTCAATCTTCAAATCTCAATCCACAAGCGTCAATTCTCATCACTCAACCCTCAACACTCAGTCCTCAATCCACAAGCGTCAATTCTCATCACTCAACCCTCAACACTCAGTCCTCAATCTTCAATCCTCAATCCTCAGTCCTCAATCTTCAATCCTCAATTCTCAATCTTCAATCCTCAATCCTCAATTCTCTATCCTCAACCCTCAATCCTCAATCCTTAATCCCCAATCCTCAATCTTCAATCCTCAAACCTCAATCTTCAATCCTCAATCATCAATCCTCAATCCTCAATCCTCAAACCTCAATCCTCAACCCTCAGTCCTCATCCTCAATTCTCAATTCTCAGTCCTCAATGCTTAATCCTCAGTCTTCAATCCTCGATAATCAATCTCCAATCCTAGATCCTCAATCCCCAATCCTCAATCCTTAATCCTCAATCTTCAATCCTCAATCCACAGGCCTCAATATTCAATCCTCAATCCTGAATCCTCAATCCTCAATCCTCAATCGTCAGTCACCAATACTCAATCTTCAATACTCAATCCTCAATCCTCAATCCTCAATCCTCAATCCTCAACCCTCAGTCATCATTCCTCAAACCTCAAACCTCAACCCTTAGTCCTCATCCTCAATTCTGAATTCTCAATCCTCAATCCTCAGTCCTCATTCTTCAATCCTCAGTACCCAATCCTCAATCTTCAATCCTCAATTCTCAATCCTCAATTCTCAACCCTCAACCCTCAATCCTCAGACCTCAAACATCAATACTCAACCCTGAGTCCTCGTCCTCAATCCACAACCCTCAATCCTCAATCCTCAATCTTCAATCCTCAATCCTCAATCCTCAGTCCTCAATCCTCAATCCTCAATCATCAATATTCAATCCTCAATCCTCAATTATCTATCCTCAACCCTCAATTCTCAATCGTCAATCCTCAATGCCCAATCCTCAATCTTCAATCCTCAATCATCAATCCTCAATCCTCAACCCTCAAACCTCAATCCTCAACCCTCAGTCCTCATTTTCAATTCTCAATTCTCAATCCTCAATCCTTAATCCTCAGTCTTCAATCCTCAATAATCAATCTCCAATACTAGATCCTCAATCCCCAATCCTCAATCCTTAATCCTCAATCTTCAATCCTCAATCCCCAGGCCTCAATCTTCAATCCTCAATCCTCAGTCCTCAATCCTCAGTCCTCAATCCTCAATCCTCAATCCTCAAGCCTCAATCCTCAACCGTCAGTCCTCGTCCTCAATCCTCAACCCTCAATCCTCAATCCTCAATCTTCAATCATCAATACTCAATCTTCAATCTTCAACCCTCAATCCTCAATCATCAATCCTCAATCCTCAATCCTCAATCCTCAATCCTCAATATTCAACACACAACCCTCAACCTTCAATCCTCAATGCTCAACCATCAATCCTCAATTCTCAATACTCAACATAATATCCTGAATTCTCATGGTTCAATGCTCAATTCACAATATTCATTAATCAAATCTCAATCCTCAAATATCAATTCTCAACACACAATCCTCAACACTCAGTCCTCTCTCTTCAATCCTCCATCCTCAATCCTCAATCCTCAAGCGTCAATCCTCGATCCTCAGTCCTCAACCCTCAGTCCTCATCCTCAATTCTCAATTCTCAGTCCTCAATCCTTAATCCTCAGTCTTTAATCATCAATAATCAATCTCCAATCCTAGATCCTCAATCCCCAATCCTCAATACTCAATCCTCAATCCTCAATCCTCAATCCTCAACCCTCAGACCTCATCCTCAATCCTCAATTCTCAATCCTCAATCCTCAATCTTCAATCCTCAATACTCAATCTTCAATCCTCAATCCTCAATCCTCGATCCTCAATCCTCAATCCTCAATCGCCAATCTCCAATCCTGAATACTCAATCTTCAATACTCAATCCTCAATCCCCAAACCTCAATCCTGATTCTTCAATCCTCAGTACCCAATCCTCATCTTCAATCCTCAATCCTCAATCCTCAATACTCAATCGTCAATCCTCAGTCCTCAGTCCTCAAACCTCAACCCTCAACCCTCAGCCCTCATCCTCAATCATCAATCCTCAATCCTCAATCCTCAATCTTCTTCCTCAATACTCAATCTTCAATCCTCAATCCTCAGTCCTCAAACCTCAATTCTGAATTCTCAATCCTGAATCCTCAATCTTCAGCCGTCAGTCCTCAACAATCAGTTGTCAATCCTCAATCCTCAATAGAATATCCTCAATTCACAGCTTTCAATACTCAATACCCAATCTGCATTCTTCAAATCTCTATCCACAAACATCAATTCTCATCACTCAACCCTCAACACTCAGTCCTCAATGTTCAATCCTCAATCCTCAATCCTCAATCCTCAATCCTCAATCCTGAATCCTCAATCCTCAATCTTCAATCCTCAATACTCAATCTTCCGTCCTCAATCCTCAATCCTCAATCCTCAATCCTCATTCTTCAATCCTCAACACCCAATCCTCAATCTTCAATCCTCAATCCTCAATCCTCAATTCTCAATCCTCAAACCTCAATCCTCAGACCTCAAACATCAATACTCAACCCTCAGTCCTCGTCCTCAATCCACCACCCTCAATCCCCGATCCTCAATCTTCAATCATCAATATTCAATCTTGAATCCTGAATCCTCAATCCTCAATACACAATCCTCTATCCACAATGTTCAATCCTCAATACCCAATCCTCAATCTTCAATCCTGAATCCTCAATCCTCAATTCTCAATCCTCAATCCTCATTCTTCAATCCTCAATACCCAATCCTCAATCCTCAATATTCAATCCTCAATACTCAATCTTCAATCCTCAATCCTCAATCCTCAATCCTCAATCCTCATTCTTCAATACTCAGTCGCCAATCCTCAACATTCAATCCTCAATCCACAATCCTCAATCCTCAATCCTCAATACTCAATCCTCAGTCCTCAGTCCTCAAACCTCAACCGTCAACCCTCATTCATCAATCCTCAATCTTCAATACTCAATCCTCAATCCTCAATCCTCAATCCTCATTCTTCAATACTCAGTCGCCAATCCTCAACATTCAATCCTCAATCCACAATCCTCAATCCTCAATCCTCATCCTCAATCCTCAATCCTCAAACCTCAATCCTCAACCCTCAGTCCGCATCCTCAATTCTCAATTCTCAATCCTCAATCCTTAATCCTCAGTCTTCAATCCTCAATAATCAATCTCCAATCCTAGATCCTCAATCCCCAATACTCAATCCTTAATCCTCAATCTTCAATCCTCAATCCCCAGGCCTCAATCTTCAATCCTCAATGCTCAACCCTCAATCCTCAATCCTCAGTCCTCAATCCTCAATCTTCTTCCTCAATACTCGATCTTGAATCCTCAATCCTCAGTCCTCAAACCTCAATTCTGAATTCTCAATCCTGAATCCTCAATCTTCAGCCGTCAGTCCTCAACAATCAGTTGTCAATCCTCAATCCTCAATAGAATATCCTCAATTCACAGCTTTCAATATTCAATACTCAATCTGCATTCTTCAAATATCTATCCACAAACATCAATTCTCATCACTCAACCCTCAACACTCAGTCCTCAGTGTTCAATCCTCAATCCTCAATTCTCAATCTTCAATCCTCAATACTGAATCTTCAATCTTCAATCCTCAATCCTCAATCCTCAATACTCAATCCTCAATCCTCAAACCTCAATTTTCAATCCTCAATACTCAATCCTCAATCCTCAATCCTCAATCCTCAATCCTCAATCCTCAATCGTCAGTCCACAATCCTCAATACTCAATCTTCAATACTCAATCCTCAATCTTCAAACCTCAATCCTCAATCCTCAAACCTCAATCCTCAATCCTCAATCCTCAATCTTCAATCCTCAATCCTCAATCCTCAATCCTCAATCCTCAATCCTCAATCCTCAGGCATCAAACGTCAATCTTCAATACTCAATAATCAATCACCAATCCTAGATCCTCAATCCCCAATCCTCAATCCTTAATCCTCAATCTTCAATCCTCAATCCCCAGTCCTCAATCTTCAATCCTCAATCCTCAATCCTCAAACCTCAATCCTCATTATTCAACACACAATCCTCAGTCATCAATCCACAATACTCAACCATCAATCCTCAATACTCAGTCTACAATCCTCAATCCTCAATCCTCAATCCTCAATCCTGAATCCTCAATCCTCAATCTTCAATCCTCAATACTCAATCTTCAATCCTCAATCCTCAATCCTCAATCCTCAATCCTCACTCATCAATCCTCAACACCCAATCCTCAATCCTCAATATTCAATCCTCAATACTAAATTTTCAATCCTCAATCCTCAATCCTCAATCCTCAATCATCAATCCTCAGTCATCAATCCTCAATCTTCAATACTCAATAATCAATCTCCAATCCTAGATCCTCAATCCCCAATCTTCTTCCTCAATACTCAATCTTCAATCCTCAATCCTCAGTCCTCAAACCTCAATTCTGAATTCTCAATCCTGAATCCTCAATCTTCAGCCGTCAGTCCTCAACAATCAGTTGTCAATCCTCAATCCACAATAGAATATCCTCAATTCACAGCTTTCAATACTCAATACTCAATCTGCATTCTTCAAATATCTATCCACAAACATCAATTCTCATCACTCAACCCTCAACACTCAGTCCTCAATGTTCAATCCTCAATCCTCAATTCTCAATCTTCAATCCTCAATACTGAATCTTCAATCCTCAATCCTCAATCCTCAATCCTCAATCCTCAATCCTCAATCCTCAAACCTCAATTTTCAATCCTCAATACTCAATCTTCAATCCTCAATCCTCAATCCTCAATCCTCAATCCTCAATCGTCAGTCCACAATCCTCAATACTCAATCTTCAATACTCAATCCTCAATCCTCAAACCTCAATCCTCAGTCCTCAATACTCAATCTTCAATTCTCAATACTCAATCTGCAATCTTCAATCCTCAATCCTCATTCTTCAATACTCAGTCGCCAATCCTCAACATTCAATCCTCAATCCTCAATCCTCAATCCTCAAGCCTCAATCCTCAATCCTCAAACCTCAATTTTCAATCCTCAATACTCAATCTTCAATCCTCAATCCTTAATCCTCAATCTTCAATCCTCAATCCCCAGTCCTCAATCTTCAATCCTCAATCCTCAATCCTCAAACCTCAATCCTCAATATTCAACACACAATACTCAACCATCAATCCACAATACTCAACCATCAATCCTCAATACTCAGTCTTCAATCCTCAATCCTCAATCCTCAATCCTCAATCCTGAATCCTCAATCCTCAATCTTCAACCCTCAATACTCAATCTTCAATCCTCAATCCTCAATCCTCAATCCTCAATCCTCACTCATCAATCCTCAACACCCAATCCTCAATCTTCAATCCTCAATCCTCAATCCTCAATTCTCAATCTTCAATCCTCAATCCTCAGACATCAAACATCAATACTCAGCCCTCAGTCCTCGTCCTCAATACACCACCCTCAATCCCCGATCCTCAATATTCAACCATCAATATTCAATCTTCAATCCTGAATCCTCAATCCTCAATCCTCAATCCTCAATCCTCGTTCCTCAAACCTCAATCCACAACCCTCAGTCCTCATCCTCAATTCTCAATTCTCAATGCTCAGTCCTCAATCATCAATTCTCAACCCTCAATCCTCAATCCTCAATCCTCAATCTTCAATCCTCAATAACCAACCTCCAATCCTAGATCCTCAATCCCCAATCCTCAATCCTTAATCCTCAATCTTCAATCCTCAATCCCCAGTCCTCAATCTTCAATCCTCAATGTTCAATCCTCAATCCTCAATCCTCAGTCCACAATCCTCAATCCTCAATCCTCAAACCTCAATCCTCAACCGTCAGTCCTCATACTCAATCCTCAACCCTCAATCCTCAATCCTCAATCTTCAATCATCAATACTCAATCTTCAATCCTCAATCCTCAATCCTCAATCCTCAATCCTCAATCCTCAATATTCAACACACAACCCTCAGCCATCAATCCTCAATACTCAACCATCAATCCTCAATACTCAATCATCAATCCTCAATTCTCAAAACTCAATAGAATATCCTGAATTCTCATGGTTCAATACTCAATCCACAATATTCAATAATCAAATCTCAATCCTCAAACATCAATTCTCTACACTCAATCCTCAGCACTCAGTCCTCTCTCTTCAATCCTCCATCATCAATCCTCAATCCTCAATCCTCATGCGTCAATCCTCGATCCTCAATCCACAACCCTCAATCCTCGGTCCTCAAACCTCAATCCCGAATCCTCAATCCTGAATCCTCAGTCTTCAGCCCTCAGTCCTCAACAATCAATCGTCAATCCTCAATCCTCAGACCTCAAACATCAATATTCAATCCTCAGTCCTCGTCCTCAGTCCGCAACCCTCAATCCTCAATCCTCAATCTTCAATCATCAATATTCAATCTTCAATCCTCAATACTCAATCCTCAATCCTCAATCCTCAATCCTCAATCCTCAATCTTCAATCCTCAATCCTCAATCCTCAATCGTCAGTCCTCAATCCTCAATACTCAATCTTCAATACTCAATCCTCAATCCTCAAACCTCAATCCTCAATCCTCAATCCTCAATCTTCAATTCTCAATACTCAATCTGCAATCTTCAATCCTCAATCCTCAATCCTCAATCCTCATTCTTCAATCCTCAATACCCAATCCTCAATCTTCAATCCTCAATCCTGAATCCACAATTCTCAATCCTCAATCCTCAATCCTCAGACCTCAAACATCAATACCCAACCCTCAGTCCTCGTCCTCAATACACAACCCTCAATCCTCGATCCTCAATCTTCAATCATCAATATTCAATCTTGAATCCTGAATCCTCAATCCTCAATACTCAATCCTCTATCCACAATGTTCAATCCTCAATACCCAATCCTCAATCATCAATCCTCAATCCTCAATCCTCAATTCTCAATCCTCAATCCTCATTCTTCAATCATCAATACCCAATCCTCAATCCTCAATATTCAATCCTCAATACTAAATTTTCAATCCTCAATCCTCAATCCTCAATCCTCAATCATCAATCCTCAGTCATCAATCCTCAATCTTCAATACTCAATAATCAATCTCCAATTCTAGATCCTCAATCCCCAATCTTCTTCCTCAATACTCAATCTTCAATCCTCAATCCTCAGTCCTCAAACCTCAATTCTGAATTCTCAATCCTGAATCCTCAATCTTCAGCCGTCAGTCCTCAACAATCAGTTGTCAATCCTCAATCCTCAATAGAATATCCTCAATTGACAGCTTTCAATACTCAATACTCAATCTGCATTCTTCAAATATCTATCCACAAACATCAATTCTCATCACTCAACCCTCAACACTCAGTCCTCAATGTTCAATCCTCAATCCTCAATTCTCAATCTTCAATCCTCAATACTGAATCTTCAATCCTCAATCCTCAATCCTCAATCCTCAATCCTCAATCCTCAATCCTCAAACCTCAATTTTCAATCCTCAATACTCAATCTTCAATCCTCAATCCTCAATCCTCAATCCTCAATCCTCAATCGTCAGTCCTCAATCCTCAATACTCAATCTTCAATACTCAATCCTCAATCCTCAAACCTCAATCCTCAGTCCACAATCCTCAATCTTCAATTCTCAATACTCAATCTGCAATCTTCAATCCTCAATCCTCAATCCTCAATCCTCATTCTTCAATCCTCAATACCCAATCCTCAATCTTCAATCCTCAATCCTGAATCCACAATTCTCAATCCTCAATCCTCAATCCTCAGACCTCAAACATCAATACCCAACCCTCAGTCCTCGTCCTCAATACACAACCCTCAATCCTCGATCCTCAATCTTCAAGCATCAATATTTAATCTTGAATCCTGAATCCTCAATCCTCAATACTCAATCCTCTATCCACAATGTTCAATCCTCAATACCCAATCCTCAATCATCAATCCTCAATCCTCAATCCTCAATTCTCAATCCTCAATCCTCATTCTTCAATCATCAATACCCAATCCTCAATCCTCAATATTCAATCCTCAATACTAAATATTCAATCCTCAATCCTCAATCCTCAATCCTCAATCCTCAATCCTCAGTCATCAATCCTCAATCTTCAATACTCAATAATCAATCTCCAATCCTAGATCCTCAATCCCCAATCCTCAATCTTCAATCCTCAATCCTCAATCCTCAATTCCCAATCCTCAATCCTCATTCTTCAATCCTCAATACCCAATCCGCAATCCTCAATATTCAATCCTCAATACTCAATCCTCAATCCTCAATCCTCAATCCTCGTTCCTCAAACCTCAATCCTCAACCCTCAGTCCTCATCCTCAATTCTCAATTCTCAATGCTCAGTCCTCAATCATCAATTCTCAACCCTCAATCCTCAATCCTCAATCCTCAATCTTCAATCCTCAATAACCAACCTCCAATCCTAGATCCTCAATCCCCAATCCTCAATCCTTAATCCTCAATCTTCAATCCTCAATCCCCAGTCCTCAATCTTCAATCCTCAATGTTCAATCCTCAATCCTCAATCCTCAGTCCACAATCCTCAATCCTCAGTCCTCAAACCTCAATCCTCAACCGTCAGTCCTCATACTCAATCCTCAACCCTCTATCCTCAATCCTCAATCTTCAATCATCAATACTCAATCTTCAATCCTCAATCCTCAATCCTCAATCCTCAATCCTCAATCCTCAATATTCAACACACAACCCTCAGCCATCAATCCTCAATACTCAACCATCAATCCTCAATACTCAATCATCAATCCTCAATTCTCAAAACTCAATAGAATATCCTGAATTCTCATGGTTCAATACTCAATCCACAATATTCAATAATCAAATCTCAATCCTCAAACATCAATTCTCTACACTCAATCCTCAGCACTCAGTCCTCTCTCTTCAATCCTCCATCATCAATCCTCAATCCTCAATCCTCATGCGTCAATCCTCGATCCTCAATCCACAACCCTCAATCCTCGGTCCTCAAACCTCAATCCCGAATCCTCAATCCTGAATCCTCAGTCTTCAGCCCTCAGTCCTCAACAATCAATCGTCAATCCTCAATCCTCAGACCTCAAACATCAATATTCAATCCTCAGTCCTCGTCCTCAGTCCGCAACCCTCAATCCTCAATCCTCAATCTTCAATCATCAATATTCAATCTTCAATCCTCAATACTCAATCCTCAATCCTCAATCCTCAATCCTCAATCTTCAATCCTCAATCCTCAATCCTCAATCCTCAATCCTCTATCCCCAGTCCTCTAACCTCAATCCTTAATCCTCAATCCTGAATCCTCAATGCTCAGCCCTCACTCCTCAACAATCAGTTGTCAATCCTCAATCCTCAATAGAATACCATCAATTCACAGTTTTCATTACTCAATACTCAATCTGCAATCTTCAAATCTCTACCCATAAACATCAATCCTCATCACTCAGCCCTCAACACTCAGTCCCCAATCCTCAATATTCAATCCTCAATTCTCAGTCCTCAATCCACAATCCTCAACCTTCAATCCTCAATACTCAGTCTTCAATGCTCAATCCTAAATCCTCAATCCTCAATCCTCAATCCTCACTCCTCATTCTTCAATCCGCAATACCCAATCCTCAATCCTCAATCCTCAATCCTCAATCCTCAATACTCAATCCTCAATCCTCAGTCCTCAGTCCTCAAATCTCAACCCTCAACCCTCGGCCCTCATCCTCAATCCTCAACCCTCAATCCTCAATCCTCAACCTTCTTCCTCAATACTCAATCTTCAATCCTCAATCCTCAGTCCTCAAACCTCAATTCTGAATTCTCAATCCTGAATCCTCAATCTTCAGCTCTCAGTCCTCAACAATCAGTTGTCAATCCTCAATCCTCAATAGAATATCCTCAATTCACAGCTTTCAATACTCAATACTCAATCTGCATTCTTCAAATCTCTATCCACAAACATGAATTCTCATCACTCAACCCTCAACACTCAGTCCTCAATGTTCAATCCTCAATCCTCAATTCTCAATCTTCAATCCTCAATTCTGAATCTTCAATCCTCAATCCTCAATCCTCAATCCTCAATCCTCAATCCTCAATTCTCAATCCTCAATTTTCAATCCTCAACACTCAATCTTCAATCCTCAATCCTCAATCCTCAATCCTCAATCCTCATTCTTCAATCCGCAATACCCAATCCTCAATCTTCAATCCTCAATCCTCAATCCTCAATACTCAATCCTCAATCCTCAGTCCTCAGTCCTCAAATCTCAACCCTCAACCCTCGGCCCTCATCCTCAATCCTCAACCCTCAATCCTCAATCCTCAACCTTCTTCCTCAATACTCAATCTTCAATCCTCAATCCTCAGTCCTCAAACCTCAATTCTGAATTCTCAATCCTGAATCCTCAATCTTCAGCCCTCAGTCTTCAACAATCAGTTGTCAATCCTCAATCCTCAATAGAATATCCTCAATTCACAGCTTTCAATACTCAATACTCAATCTGCATTCTTCAAATCTCTATCCACAAACATCAATTCTCATCACTCAACCCTCAACACTCTGTCCTCAATGTTCAATCCTCAATACTCAATTCTCAATCTTCAATCCTCAATACTGAATCTTGAATCCTCAATCCTCAATCCTCAATCCTCAATCCTCAATCCTCAATCCTCAATCCTCAATTTTCAATCCTCAATACTCAATCTTCAATCCTCAATCCTCAATCCTCAATCCTCAACCCTCAATCGTCAGTCTTCAATCCTCAATCCTCAATCTTCAATCCTCATTACTCAATCTGCAATCTTCAATCCTCAATCCTCAATCCTCAATCCTCATTCTTCAATCCTCAACACCCAATCCTCAATCGTCAATCTTCAAACCTCAATCCTCAATCCTCAATCCTCGATCCTCAATCCTCAATCCTCAATCGTCAATCTCCAATCCTCAATACTCAATCTTCAATACTGAATCCTCAATCCCCAATCCTCAATCCTGATTCTTCAATCCTCAGTACCCAACCCTCAATCTTCAATCCTCAATTCTCAATCCTCAATCCTCATTGTTCAACCCTCAATCCTCAATCCTCAATCTTCAATCCTCAATCTTCAATCCTCAATACTGAATGTTCAATCGTCAATCCCCAATCCTCAATCCTAATTCCTCAATCCTCAATCCTCAATCTTCAATCCTCAGTCCCCAATCCTCAACATTCAATCCTCAATCCTCAATCCTCTATCCTCAAACCTCAATCCTCAAACCTCAACCGTCAACCCTCTGTCATCAAACCTCAATCTTCAATACTCAATCGTCAATCCTCAGTCCTCAATCCTCAATCCTCAATCCTCGTTCCTCAAACCTCAATCCTCAACCCTCAGGCATCATCCTCAATTCTCAATTCTCAATGCTCAGTCCTCAATCCTCAATCCTCAACCCTCAATCCTCAATCCTCAATCCTCAATCTTCAATCCTCAATAACCAACCTCCAATCCTAGATCCTCAATCCCCAATCCTCAATCCTTAATCCTCAATCTTCAATCCTCAATCCCCAGTCCTCAATCTTCAATCCTCAATGTTCAATCCTAAATCCTCAATCCTCAGTCCACAATCCTCAATCCTCAATCCACAAACCTCTGTCCTCAACCGTCAGTCATCATCCTCAATCCTCAACCCTCAATCCACAATCCTCAATCTTCAATCATCAATACTCAATCTTCAATCCTCAATCCTCAATCCTCAATCCTCAATCCTCAATCGTCAGTCCTCAATCCTCAATACTCAATCTTCAATACTCAATCCTCAATCCTCAATCCTCAATCCTCAATCCTCAATCCTCAATTCTGAATCCTCAATCCTCATTCTTCAATCCTCAATACCCAATCCGCAATCCTCAATATTCAATCCTCAATACTCAATCCTCAATCCTCAATCCTCAATCCTCGTTCCTCAAACCTCAATCCTCAACCCTCAGTCCTCATCCTCAATTCTCAATTCTCAATGCTCAGTCCTCAATCATCAATTCTCAACCCTCAATCCTCAATCCTCAATCCTCAATCTTCAATCCTCAATAACCAACCTCCAATCCTAGATCCTCAATCCCCAATCCTCAATCCTTAATCCTCAATCTTCAATCCTCAATCCCCAGTCCTCAATCTTCAATCCTCAATGTTCAATCCTCAATCCTCAATCCTCAGTCCACAATCCTCAATCCTCAGTCCTCAAACCTCAATCCTCAACCGTCAGTCCTCATACTCAATCCTCAACCCTCTATCCTCAATCCTCAATCTTCAATCATCAATACTCAATCTTCAATCCTCAATCCTCAATCCTCAATCCTCAATCCTCAATCCTCAACATTCAACACACAACCCTCAGCCATCAATCCTCAATACTCAACCATCAATCCTCAATACTCAATCATCAATCCTCAATTCTCAAAACTCAATAGAATATCCTGAATTCTCATGGTTCAATACTCAATCCACAATATTCAATAATCAAATCTCAATCCTCAAACATCAATTCTCTACACTCAATCCTCAGCACTCAGTCCTCTCTCTTCAATCCTCCATCATCAATCCTCAATCCTCAATCCTCATGCGTCAATCCTCGATCCTCAATCCACAACCCTCAATCCTCGGTCCTCAAACCTCAATCCCGAATCCTCAATCCCGAATCCTCAGTCTTCAGCCCTCAGTCCTCAACAATCAATCGTCAATCCTCAATCCTCAGACCTCAAACATCAATATTCAATCCTCAGTCCTCGTCCTCAGTCCGCAACCCTCAATCCTCAATCCTCAATCTTCAATCATCAATATTCAATCTTCAATCCTCAATACTCAATCCTCAATCCTCAATCCTCAATCCTCAATCTTCAATCCTCAATCCTCAATCCTCAATCCTCAATCCTCTATCCCCAGTCCTCTAACCTCAATCCTTAATCCTCAATCCTGAATCCTCAATGCTCAGCCCTCACTCCTCAACAATCAGTTGTCAATCCTCAATCCTCAATAGAATACCATCAATTCACAGTTTTCATTACTCAATACTCAATCTGCAATCTTCAAATCTCTACCCATAAACATCAATCCTCATCACTCAGCCCTCAACACTCAGTCCCCAATCCTCAATATTCAATCCTCAATTCTCAGTCCTCAATCCACAATCCTCAACCTTCAATCCTCAATACTCAGTCTTCAATGCTCAATCCTAAATCCTCAATCCTCAATCCTCAATCCTCACTCCTCATTCTTCAATCCGCAATACCCAATCCTCAATCCTCAATCCTCAATCCTCAATCCTCAATACTCAATCCTCAATCCTCAGTCCTCAGTCCTCAAATCTCAACCCTCAACCCTCGGCCCTCATCCTCAATCCTCAACCCTCAATCCTCAATCCTCAACCTTCTTCCTCAATACTCAATTTCCAATCCTCAATCCTCAGTCCTCAAACCTCAATTCTGAATTCTCAATCCTGAATCCTCAATCTTCAGCTCTCAGTCCTCAACAATCAGTTGTCAATCCTCAATCCTCAATAGAATATCCTCAATTCACAGCTTTCAATACTCAATACTCAATCTGCATTCTTCAAATCTCTATCCACAAACATGAATTCTCATCACTCAACCCTCAACACTCAGTCCTCAATGTTCAATCCTCAATCCTCAATTCTCAATCTTCAATCCTCAATACTGAATCTTCAATCCTCAATCCTCAATCCTCAATCCTCAATCCTCAATCCTCAATTCTCAATCCTCAATTTTCAATCCTCAACACTCAATCTTCAATCCTCAATCCTCAATCCTCAATCCTCAATCCTCATTCTTCAATCCGCAATACCCAATCCTCAATCTTCAATCCTCAATCCTCAATCCTCAATACTCAATCCTCAATCCTCAGTCCTCAGTCCTCAAATCTCAACCCTCAACCCTCGGCCCTCATCCTCAATCCTCAACCCTCAATCCTCAATCCTCAACCTTCTTCCTCAATACTCAATCTTCAATCCTCAATCCTCAGTCCTCAAACCTAAATTCTGAATTCTCAATCCTGAATCCTCAATCTTCAGCCCTCAGTCCTCAACAATCAGTTGTCAATCCTCAATCCTCAATAGAATATCCTCAATTCACAGCTTTCAATACTCAATACTCAATCTGCATTCTTCAAATCTCTATCCACAAACATCAATTCTCATCACTCAACCCTCAACACTCTGTCCTCAATGTTCAATCCTCAATACTCAATTCTCAATCTTCAATCCTCAATACTGAATCTTCAATCCTCAATCCTCAATCCTCAATCCTCAATCCTCAATCCTCAATCCTCAATCCTCAATTTTCAATCCTCAATACTCAATCTTCAATCCTCAATCCTCAATCCTCAATCCTCAACCCTCAATCGTCAGTCTTCAATCCTGAATCCTCAATCTTCAATCCTCATTACTCAATCTGCAATCTTCAATCCTCAATCCTCAATCCTCAATCCTCATTCTTCAATCCTCAACACCCAATCCTCAATCGTCAATCTTCAAACCTCAATCCTCAATCCTCAATCCTCGATCCTCAATCCTCAATCCTCAATCGTCAATCTCCAATCCTCAATACTCAATCTTCAATACTGAATCCTCAATCCCCAATCCTCAATCCTGATTCTTCAATCCTCAATCTTCAATCCTCAATACTGAATGTTCAATCGTCAATCCTCAATCCTCAATCCTAATTCCTCAATCCTCAATCCTCAATCTTCAATCCTCAGTCCCCAATCCTCAACATTCAATCCTCAATCCTCAATCCTCTATCCTCAAACCTCAATCCTCAAACCTCAACCGTCAACCCTCTGTCATCAAACCTCAATCTTCAATACTCAATCGTCAATCCTCAGTCCTCAATCCTCAATCCTCAATCCTCGTTCCTCAAACCTCAATCCTCAACCCTCAGGCATCATCCTCAATTCTCAATTCTCAATGCTCAGTCCTCAATCCTCAATCCTCAACCCTCAATCCTCAATCCTCAATCCTCAATCTTCAATCCTCAATAACCAACCTCCAATCCTAGATCCTCAATCCCCAATCCTCAATCCTTAATCCTCAATCTTCAATCCTCAATCCCCAGTCCTCAATCTTCAATCCTCAATGTTCAATCCTAAATCCTCAATCCTCAGTCCACAATCCTCAATCCTCAATCCACAAACCTCAGTCCTCAACCGTCAGTCATCATCCTCAATCCTCAACCCTCAATCCTCAATCCTCAATCTTCAATCATCAATACTCAATCTTCAATCCTCAATCCTCAATCCTCAATCCTCAATCCTCAATCCTTAATATTCAACACACAACCCTCAACCATCAATCCTCAATACTCAACCATCAATCCTCAATTCTCAATACTCAATAGAATATCCTGCATTCTCATGGTTCAATACTCAATCCACAATATTCAATAATCAAATCTCAATCCTCAAACATCAATTCTCTACACTCAATCCTCAACACTCAGTCCTCTCTCTTCAATCCTCCATCCTCAATCCTCAATCCTCAATCCTCATGCGTCAATCCTCGATCCTCAATCCACCACCCTCATTCCTCGGTCCTCAAACCTCAATCCCGAATCCTCAATCCTGAATCCTCAGTCTTCAGCCCTCAGTCCTCAACAATCAATCGTCAATCCTCAGCCCTCAGACGTCAAACATCAATATTCAATCCTCAGTCCTCAATCCTCAACCTTCAATCATCATCATTCAATCTTCAATCCTCAATACTCAATCCTCAATCCTCATTCCTCAATCCTCAATCTTCAATCCTCAATCCTCAATACTCTATCCTCAATCCTCAATCTTCAATCCTCAATCCTCAATCCTCAATCATCAATACTCAATCTTCAGTACTCAATCCTCAATCCTCAATCCTCAATCCTCAATCCTCAAACCTCAATCATCAGTCCTCAAACCTCAATCCTCATCCCTCAGTCCTCATCCTCAATTCTGAATTCTCAATCCTGAATCCTCAATCCTCAATCTTCAATCCTCAATAACCAATCTCCAATCTTAGATACTCAATCCCCAATCTTCAGTCCTTAATCCTCAATCTTGAATCCTCATTCCCCAGTCCTCAATCTTCAATCCACAATGCTCAATCCTCTATCCTCAATCCTCAGTCCTCAATCCTCAATCCTCAATCCTCCAACCTCAATCCTCAACCGTCAGTCCTCGTCCTCAATCCTCAAACCTCAATCCTCAATCCTCAATCTTCAATCATCAATAATCAATCTTCAATACTCAATCCTCAATCCTCAATATTCAACACACAACCCTCCACCATCAATCCTCAATACTCAACCATCAATCCTCAATTCTCAATACTCAATAGAATATCCTGAATTCTCATGATTCAATACTTAATCCACAAAGTTCAATAATCAAATAAATCTCAATCCTCAAACATCAATTTTCAACACTCAATCCTCAATACTCAGTCCTCTCTCTTCAATCCTGAATACCCAATCCTCAACCTTCAATCCTCAATCCTCAGTCCGCAATCCTCAATCCTCAATCCTCAATCCTCAGTCTTCAATCCTCGGTCCCAAATCCTCAATCTTCAAAACTCAATACTCAATCCTCAATCCTCAATCTTCAATCCTCAATCCTCAATCCTCAATCCTCAATCGTCAATCTTCAATCCTCAATACTCAATCCTCAATCCTCAATCCTCAATCTTCAATCCTCAGTCCCAAATCCTCAATCTTCAATACTCAATACTCAATCCTCAATCCTCAATCTTCAATCCTCAATCCTCAATCCTCAACCCTCAATCGTCAATCTTCAATCCTCAATACTCAATCTTCAATCCTCAATCCTCAATCCTCAATCCTCAATCCTCATTCTTCAATCCTGAATACCCAACCCTCAATCTTCAATCCTCAATCCTCAATCCCCAATCCTCAATCCTCTTTCTTCAATCCTCAATACCCAATCCTCAATCTTCAATCCTCAATCCTCATTCCTCAATTCTCAATCATCAATCCTCAATCCTCAGACCTCAAACATCAATACTCAACCCTGAGTCCTCGTCCTCAATCCACAACCCTCAATCCTCTATCCTCAATCTTCAATCCTCAATCCTCAATCGTCTATCCTCAATCCTCAATCCTCAATCCCCAATCATCAATCTTCAATCCTCAATTATCAATTCTCTATCCTCAACCCTCAATCCACAATCGTCAATCCTCAATCCCCAATCCTCAATCTTCAATCCTCAATTATTAATCCTCAATCCTCAATCCTCAAACCTCAATCCTCAACCCTCAGTCCGCATCCTCAATTCTCAATTCTCAATCCTCAATCCTTAATCCTCAGTCTTCAATCCTCAATAATCAATCTCCAATCCTAGATCCTCAATCCCCAATACTCAATCCTTAATCCTCAATCTTCAATCCTCAATCCCCAGGCCTCAACCTTCAATCCTCAATGCTCAACCCTCAATCCTCAATCCTCAGTCCTCAATCCTCAATCTTCTTCCTCAATACTCAATCTTCAGTCCTCAATCCTCAGTCCTCAAACCTCAATTCTGAATTCTCAATCCTGAATCCTCAATCTTCAGCCGTCAGTCCTCAACAATCAGTTGTCAATCCTCAATCCTCAATAGAATATCCTCAATTCACAGCTTTCAATACTCAATACTCAATCTGCGTTCTTCAAATATCTATCCACAAACATCAATTCTCATCACTCAAACCTCAACACTCAGTCCTCAATGTTCAATCCTCAATCCTCAATTCTCAATCTTCAATCCTCAATACTGAATCTTCAATCCTCAATCCTCAATCCTCAATCCTCAATCCTCAATCCTCAATCCTCAAACCTCAATTTTCAATCCCCAATACTCAATCTTCAATCCTCAATCCTCAATCCTCAATCCTCAATCCTCAATCGTCAGTCCTCAATCCTCAATACTCAATCTTCAATACTCAATCCTCAATCCTCAAACCTCAATCCTCAACCCTCAATCCTCAATCTTCAATCCTCAATACTCAATCTGCAATCTTCAATCCTCAATCCTCAATCCTCAATCCTCATTCTTCAATCCTCAATACCCAATCCTCAATCTTCAATCCTCAATCCTGAATCCACAATCCTCAATCTGCAATCCTCCATCCTCAATCCTCAATCCTCAATCCTCATTCTTCAATCCTGAATACCCAATCCTCAATCTTCAATCCTCAATCCTCAATCCTCAATCCTCTTTCTTCAATCCTCAATACCCAATCCTCAATCCTCAATCCTCAATCCTCAATCCTCAATCCTCAATCCCCAGTCCTCTAACCTCAATCCTTAATCCTCAATCCTGAATCCTCAATGTTCAGCCCTCACTCCTCAACAATCAGTTGTCAATCCTCAATCCTCAATAGAATACCATCAATTCACAGTTTTCATTACTCAATACTCAATCTGCAATCTTCAAATCTCTACCCACAAACATCAATCCTCGTCACTCAGCCCTCAACACTCAGTCCCCAATCCTCAATATTCAATCCTCAATTCTCAGTCCTCAATCCACAATCCTCAACCTTCAATCCTCAATACTCAGTCTTCAATGCTCAATCCTCAATCCTCAATCCTCAATCCTCAATCCTCAATCCTCATTCTTCAATCCGCAATACCCAATCCTCAATCCTCAATCCTCAATACTCAATCCTCAATACTCAATCCTCAATCCTCAGTCCTCAGTCCTCAAATCTCAACCCTCAACCCTCGGCCCTCATCCTCAATCCTCAACCCTCAATCCTCAATCCTCAACCTTCTTCCTCAATACTCAATCTTCAATCCTCAATCCTCAGTCCTCAAACCTCAATTCTGAATTCTCAATCCTGAATCCTCAATCTTCAGCTCTCAGTCCTCAACAATCAGTTGTCAATCCTCAATCCTCAATAGAATATCCTCAATTCACAGCTTTCAATACTCAATACTCAATCTGCATTCTTCAAATCTCTATCCACAAACATGAATTCTCATCACTCAACCCTCAACACTCAGTCCTCAATGTTCAATCCTCAATCCTCAATTCTCAACCTTCAATCCTCAATACTGAATCTTCAATCCTCAATCCTCAATCCTCAATCCTCAATCCTCAATCCTCAATCCTCAATCCTCAATTTTCAATCCTCAACACTCAATCTTCAATCCTCAATCCTCAATCCTCAATCCTCAATCCTCATTCTTCAATCCGCAATACCCAATCCTCAATCTTCAATCCTCAATCATCAATCCTCAATACTCAATCCTCAATCCTCAGTCCTCAGTCCTCAAATCTCAACCCTCAACCCTCGGCCCTCATCCTCAATCCTCAAACCTCAATCCTCAATCCTCAACCTTCTTCCTCAATACTCAATCTTCAATCCTCAATCCTCAGTCCTCAAACCTCAATTCTGAATTCTCAATCCTGAATCCTCAATCTTCAGCCCTCAGTCCTCAACAATCAGTTGTCAATCCTCAATCCTCAATAGAATATCCTCAATTCACAGATTTCAATACTCAATACTCAATCTGCATTCTTCAAATCTCTATCCACAAACATCAATTCTCATCACTCAACCCTCAACACTCAGTCCTCAATGTTCAATCCTCAATCCTCAATTCTCAATCTTCAATCCTCAATACTGAATCTTCAATCCTCAATCCTCAATCCTCAATCCTCAATCCTCAATCCTCAATCCTCAATCCTCATTCTTCAATCCTCAACACCCAATCCTCAATCGTCAATCTTCAATCCTCAATACTCAATCTTCATTCCTTAATCCTCAATCCTCAAACCTCAATCCTCAATCCTCAATCCTCAATCTTCAATCCTCGATACTCAATCTGCAATCTTCAATCCTCAATCCTCAATCCTCAATCCTCATTCTTCAATCCTCAACACCCAATCCTCAATCGTCAATCTTCAATCCTCAATCCTCAATCCTCAATCCTCGATCCTCAATCCTCAATCCTCAACCTTCTTCCTCAATACTCAATCTTCAATCCTCAATCCTCAGTCCTCAAACCTCAATTCTGAATTCTCAATCCTGAATCCTCAATCTTCAGCTCTCAGTCCTCAACAATCAGTTGTCAATCCTCAATCCTCAATAGAATATCCTCAATTCACAGCTTTCAATACTCAATACTCAATCTGCATTCTTCAAATCTCTATCCACAAACATGAATTCTCATCACTCAACCCTCAACACTCAGTCCTCAATGTTCAATCCTCAATCCTCAATTCTCAACCTTCAATCCTCAATACTGAATCTTCAATCCTCAATCCTCAATCCTCAATCCTCAATCCTCAATCCTCAATCCTCAATCCTCAATTTTCAATCCTCAACACTCAATCTTCAATCCTCAATCCTCAATCCTCAATCCTCAATCCTCATTCTTCAATCCGCAATACCCAATCCTCAATCTTCAATCCTCAATCATCAATCCTCAATACTCAATCCTCAATCCTCAGTCCTCAGTCCTCAAATCTCAACCCTCAACCCTCGGCCCTCATCCTCAATCCTCAAACCTCAATCCTCAATCCTCAACCTTCTTCCTCAATACTCAATCTTCAATCCTCAATCCTCAGTCCTCAAACCTCAATTCTGAATTCTCAATCCTGAATCCTCAATCTTCAGCCCTCAGTCCTCAACAATCAGTTGTCAATCCTCAATCCTCAATAGAATATCCTCAATTCACAGATTTCAATACTCAATACTAAATCTGCATTCTTCAAATCTCTATCCACAAACATCAATTCTCATCACTCAACCCTCAACACTCAGTCCTCAATGTTCAATCCTCAATCCTCAATTCTCAATCTTCAATCCTCAATACTGAATCTTCAATCCTCAATCCTCAATCCTCAATCCTCAATCCTCAATCCTCAATCCTCAATCCTCATTCTTCAATCCTCAACACCCAATCCTCAATCGTCAATCTTCAATCCTCAATACTCAATCTTCATTCCTTAATCCTCAATCCTCAAACCTCAATCCTCAATCCTCAATCCTCAATCTTCAATCCTCGATACTCAATCTGCAATCTTCAATCCTCAATCCTCAATCCTCAATCCTCATTCTTCAATCCTCAACACCCAATCCTCAATCGTCAATCTTCAATCCTCAATCCTCAATCCTCGATCCTCGATCCTCAATCCTCAATCCTCAATCGTCAATCTCCAATCCTCAATACTCAATCTTCAATACTGAATCCTCAATCCCCAATCCTCAATCCTGATTCTTCAATCCTCAGTACCCAATCCTCAATCTTCAATCCTCAATCCTCAATCCTCAATCCTCATTGTTCAACCCTCAATCCTCAATCCTCAATCTTCAATCCTCAATCTTCAATCCTCAATACTGAATGTTCAATCGTCAATCCTCAATCCTCAATCCTAATTCCTCAATCCTCAATCCTCAATCTTCAATCCTCAGTCCCCAAGCCTCAACATTCAATCCTCAATCCTCAATCCTCTATCCTCAAACCTCAATCCTCAATCCTCAGTCCTCAGTCCTCAAACCTCAACCGTCAACCCTCTGTCATCAATCCTCAATCTTCAATACTCAATCGTCAATCCTCAGTCCTCAATCCTCAATCCTCAATCCTCGTTCCTCAAACCTCAATCCTCAACCCTCAGGCATCATCCTCAATTCTCAATTCTCAATGCTCAGTCCTCAATCCTCAATCCTCAACCCTCAATCCTCAATCCTCAATCCTCAATCTTCAATCCTCAATAACCAACCTCCAATCCTAGATCCTCAATCCCCAATCCTCAATCCTTAATCCTCAATCTTCAATCCTCAATCCCCAGTCCTCAATCTTCAATCCTCAATGTTCAATCCGAAATCCTCAATCCTCAGTCCACAATCCTCAATCCTCAATCCACAAACCTCAATCCTCAACCGTCAGACATCATCCTCAATCCTCAACCCTCAATCCTCAATCCTCAATCTTCAATCATCAATACTCAATCTTCAATCCTCAATCCTCAATCCTTAATCCTCAATCCTCAATCCTTAATATTCAACACACAACCCTCAACCATCAATCCTCAATACTCAACCATCAATCCTCAATTCTCAATACTCAATAGAATATCCTGCATTCTCATGGTTCAATACTCAATCCACAATATTCAATAATCAAATCTCAATCCTCAAACATCAATTCTCTACACTCAATCCTCAACACTCAGTCCTCTCTCTTCAATCCTCCACCCTCAATCCTCAATCCTCAATCCTCATGCGTCAATCCTCGATCCTCAATCCACCACCCTCATTCCTCGGTCCTCAAACCTCAATCTCGAATCCTCAATCCTGAATCCTCAGTCTTCAGCCCTCAGTCCTCAACAATCAATCGTCAATCCTCAGCCCTCAGACGTCAAACATCAATATTCAATCCTCAGTCCTCAATCCTCAACCTTCAATCATCATCATTCAATCTTCAATCCTCAATACTCAATCCTCAATCCTCAATCCTCAATCCTCAATCTTCAATCCTCAATCCTCAATACTCTATCCTCAATCCTCAATCTTCAATCCTCAATCCTCAATCCTCAATCATCAATACTCAATCTTCAGTACTCAATCCTCAATCCTCAATCCTCAATCCTCAATCCTCAAACCTCAATCATCAGTCCTCAAACCTCAATCCTCATCCCTCAGTCCTCATCCTCAATTCTGAATTCTCAATCCTGAATCCTCAATCCTCAATCTTCAATCCTCAATAATCAATCTCCAATCCTAGATACTCAATCCCCAATCTTCAGTCCTTAATCCTCAATCTTGAATCCTCATTCCCCAGGCCTCAATCTTCAATCCACAATGCTCAATCCTCTATCCTCAATCCTCAGTCCTTAATCCTCAATCCTCAATCCTCCAACCTCAATCCTCAACCGTCAGTCCTCGTCCTCAATCCTCAAACCTCAATCCTCAATCCTCAACCTTCAATCATCAATAATCAATCTTCAATACTCAATCCTCAATCCTCAATCCTCAATCCTCAATCCTCAATATTCAACACACAACCCTCCACCATCAATCCTCAATACTCAACCATCAATCCGCAATTCTCAATACTCAATAGAATATCCTGAATTCTCATGGTTCAATACTTAATCCACAAAGTTCAATAATCAAATCTCAATCCTCAAACATCAATTTTCAACACTCAATCCTCAATACTCAGTCCTCTCTCTTCAATCCTGAATACCCAATCCTCAACCTTCAATCCTCAATCCTCAAACCTCAATCCTCAACCCTCAGTCCTCATCCTCAATTCTCAATTCTCAATCATCAATCCTTAATCCTCAGTCTTCAATCCTCAATAATCAATCTCCAATCCTCAATCCTTAATCCTCAATCTTCAATCCTCTATCCCCAGGCCTCAATCTTCAATCCTCAATCCTCAATCCTCAATCTTCAATCCTCAATCCTCAATCCTCAGTCCACAATCCTCAATCCTCAATCCTCAAACCTCAATCCTCAACCGTCAGTCCTCATCCTCAATCCTCAACTTTCAATCCTCAATCCTCAATCTTCAATCATCAATACTCTATCTTCAATCCTCAAACCTCTATCCTCAATCCTCAATCCTCAATCCTCAACCCTCAATCCTCAATCTTCAATTTTCAATCCTCAATACTCAATCTTCAATCCTCAATCCTCAATCCTCAATCCTCAATCCTCAATCGTTAGTCTTCAATCCTCAATACTCAATCTTCAATCCTCAATCCTCAATCCTCAAACCTCAATCCTCAATCCTCAATCCTCAATCTTCAATCCTCAATAGTCAATCTATAATCTTCAATCCTCAATCCTCAATCCTGAATCCTCATTCTTCAATCCTCAATACCCAATCCTCAATCTACAATCCTCAATCCTGAATCCACAATTCTCAATCCTCAATCCTCAATCCTCAGACCTCAAACATCAATATTCAACCCTCAGTCCTCTCCGCAAACCACAACCCTCAATCCTCAATCCTTAATATTCAATCATCAATATTCAATCTTCAACTCTCAATCTTCAATCCTCAATTCTCAGTCACCAATCCCCAATCTTCAATACACAATAATCAATCTCCAATCCTAGATCCTCAATCCCCAGTCCTCAATCCTTAATACTCAATCTTCAATCATCAATCCCCAGTCCTCAATCTTCAATCCTCAATACTCAATCTTCAATCCACAATCCTCAATCCTCAAACCTCAATCCTCAATCCTCAATCCTCAATCTTCAATCCTCAATACTCAATGTGCAATCTTCAATCCTCAATCCTCAATCCTCAATCCTCATTCTTCAATCCTCAATACTCAATCTTCAATCCTCAATCCTCAATCATCAATCCTCAATCCTGAATCCTCAATCCTCAATCCTCAATCCTCAATCTTCAGTCCACAATACTCAATCTTGAATCCTCTATCCTCAATCCTCAACCCTCAGACCTCATCCTCAATCCTCAATTCTCAATCCTCAATGCTCAATCTTCAATCCTCAATACTCAATCTTCAATCCTCAATCTTCAGTCCTCAATTCTCAATCTTCAATCCTCAATCCTCAATCCTCGATCCTCAATCCTCAATCCTCAATCGTCAATCTCCAATCCTGAATACTCAATCTTCAATACTCAATCCTCAATACCCAATCCTCAATCCTGATTCTTCAATCCTCAGTACCCAATCCTCAATCTTCAATCCTCAATCCTCAATCCTCAATTCCCAATCCTCAATCCTCAGTCCTCAGTCCTCAAACCTCAATCCTCAACCGTCAGCACTCATCCTCAATCCTCAACACTCAATCCTCAATCCTCAATCCTCAATCCTCAATCCTCATTCTTCAATCCGCAATACCCAATCCTCAATCCTCAATCTTCAATCCTCAATCCTCAATCCTCAATACTCAATCCTCAATCCTCAGTCCTCAGTCCTCAAACCTCAACCCTCATCCCTCAGCCCTCATCCTCAATCCTCAACCCTCAATCCTCAATCCTCAGTACTCAATCCTCAATCTTCAATCCTCAAACCTCAATCCTCAGCAGTCAGTCCTCGTCCTCAATCCTCAACCCTCAATCCTCAATCCTCAATCCTCAATCTTCAATACTCAATCCTCAATCCTCAAACCTCAATCCTCAGCCCTCAGTCCTCATCCTCAATTCTCAATCCTCAATCCTCAAACCTCAATATTCAACACACAACCCTCAACCATCAATCCTCAATACTCAACCATCAATCCTCAATTCTCAATACTCAGTAGAATATCCTGAATTCTCAGGATTCAATACTCAAACCTCAATCCTCAACCTTCAGCCCTCATCCTCCATCCTCAATCCTCAATCCTTAATCCCCAATATACAATCCTCGACCCTCAATCTTCAATCATCAATATTCAATCTTCAATCCTCAATACTCAATCCTCAATCCTCAATCCTCAACCCTCAGTCATCATTCCTCAAACCTCAATCCTCAACCCTTAGTCCTAATCCTCAATTCTGAATTCTCAATCCTCAATCCTCAATCCTCATTCTTCAATCCTCAATACCCAATCCTCAATCTTCAATCCTCAATCCTCAATCCTCAATTCTCAACCCTCAACCCTCAATCCTCAGACCTCAAACATCAATGCTCAACCCTGAGCCCTCGTCCTCAATCCACAACACTCAATCCCCAATCCTCAATCTTCAATCCTCAATCTTCAATCCTCAATCCTCAATCCTCAATCCTCAATCCTCAATCATCAAAATTCAATCCTCAATCCTCAATTATCTATCCTCAACCCTCAATCCTCAATCGCCAATCCTCAATCCCCAATCCTCAATCTTCAATCCTCAATCATCAATCCTCAATCCTCAATCCTCTAACCTCAATCCTCAACCCTCAGTCCTCATCCTCAATTCTCAATTCTCAATCCTCAGTCCTTAATCCTCAGTCATCAATCCTCAATAATCAGTCTCCAATCCTAGATCCTCAATCCCCAATCCTCAATCCTTAATCCTCAATCTTCAATCCTCAACCCCAGGCCTCAATCTTCATTCCTCAATCCTCAGTCCTCAATCCTCAGTCCTCAATCCTCAATCCTCAATCCTCAAGCTTCAATCCTCAACCGTCAGTCCTCATCCTCAATCCTCAACCCTCAATCCTCAATCCTCAATCATCAATCATCAATACTCAATCTTCAATCTTCAACCCTCAATCCTCAATCCTCAATCCTCAATCCTCAATCCTCAATCCTCAATCCTCAATATTCAACACACAACCCTCAACCGTCAATCCTCAATACTCAACCATCAATCCTCAATCCTCAATCCTCAATCCTCAATCCTCAATCTTCAATACTCAGTCCCCAATCCTCAACATTCAATCCTCAATCCTCAATCCTCAATCCTCAGACATCAAACATCAATACTCAATCCTCAGTCCTCGTCCTCAATCCACCACCCACAATCCCCGATCCTCAATCTTCAATCATCAATATTCAATCTTGAATCCTGAATCCTCAATCCTCAATACTCAATCCTCTATCCACAATGTTCAATCCTCAATACCCAATCCTCAATCTTCAATCCTGAATCCTCAATCCTCAATTCTCAATCCTCAATCCTCATTCTTCAATCCTCAATACCCAATCCTCAATCCTCAATATTCAATCCTCAATACTCAATCTTCAATCCTCAATCCTCAATCCTCAATCCTCAATCCTCAATCTTCAATACTCAGACCCCAATCCTCAACATTCAATCCTCAATACTCAATCCTCTATCCACAATGTTCAATCCTCATTCTTCAATCCTCAATACCCAATCCTCAATCCTCAATATTCAATCCTCAATACTCAATCTTCAATCCTCAATCCTCAATCCTCAATCCTCAATCCTCAATCTTCAATACTCAGTCCCCAATCCTCAACATTCAATCCTCAATCCTCAATCCTCAATCCTCAATCTTCAATACTCAATCGTCAATCCTCAGTCCTCAATCCTCAATCCTCAATCCTAGTTCCTCAAACCTCAATCCTCAACCCTCAGTCCTCATCCTCAATCCTCAATTCTCAATGCTCAGTCCTCAATCCTCAATCCTCAACCCTCAATGCTCAATCCTCAATCCTCAATCTTCAATCCTCAATAACCAACCTCCAATCCTAGATTCTCAATCCCCAATCCTCAATCCTTAATCCTCAATATTCAATCCTCAATCCCCAGTCCTCAATCTTCAATCCTCAACGTTCAATCCTCAATCCTCAGTCCACAATCCTCAATCCTCAATATTCAACACACAACCCTCAACCATCAATCCTAAATACTCAACCATCAATCCTCAATACTCAACCATCAATCCTCAATTCTCAATACTCAATTGAATATCCTGAATTCTCATGGTTCAATACTCAATCCACAATATTCAATAATCAGATCTCAATCCTCAAACATCAATTCTCTACACTCAATCCTCAACACTCAGTCCTCTCTCTTCAATCCTCCATCATCAATCCTCAATCCTCAATCCTCATGCGTCAATCCACGATCCTCAATCCACAACCCTCAATCCGCAACCCTCAATCCTCAATCCTCAATCTTCAATCGTCAATACTCAATCTTCAATCCTCAATCCTCAATACTCAATCCTCAATCCTCAATCCTCAATCCTCAATCTTCAACCCTCAACCCTCAGTCCTCAAACCTCAATCCGGAATCCTCAATCCTGAATCCTCAATCCTCAATCCTCAATCTTCAATACTCAGAACCCAATCCTCAACATTCAATCCTCAATCCTCAATCCTCAATCCTCAATCCTCAATCCTCAATCCTCAGTCCTCAGTCCTCAAACCTCAACCGTCAACCCTCAGTCGTCAATCCTCAATCTTCAATACTCAATCGTCAATCCTCAGTCCTCAATCCTCAATCCTCAATCCTAGTTCCTCAAACCTCAATCCTCAACCCTCAGTCCTCATCCTCAATCCTCAATTCTCAATGCTCAGTCCCCAATACTCAATCCTCAACCCTCAATGCTCAATCCTCAATCCTCAATCTTCAATCCTCAATAACCAACCTCCAATCCTAGATTCTCAATCCCCAATCCTCAATCCTTAATCCTCAATATTCAATCCTCAATCCCCAGTCCTCAATATTCAATCCTCAACGTTCAATCCTCAATCCTCAATCCTCAGTCCACAATCCTCAATCCTCAATCCTCAAACCTCAATCCTCAACCGTCAGTCCTCATCCTCAATCCTCAACCCTCAATCCTCAATCCTCAATCTTCAATCATCAATACTCAGTCTTCAATCCTCAAACCTCAATCCTCAATCCTCAATCCTCAATCCTCAATATTCAACACACAACCCTCAACCATCTATCCTAAATACTCAACCATCAATCCTCAATACTCAACCATCAATCCTCAATTCTCAATACTCAATAGAATATCCTGAATTCTCATGGTTCAATACTCAATCCACGATATTCAGTAATCAGATCTCAATCCTCAAACATCAATTCTCTATACTCAATCCTCAACACTCAGTCGTCTCTCTTCAATCCTCCATCATCAATCCTCCATCCTCAATCCTCATGCGTCAATCCTCGATCCTCAATCCACAACCCTCAATCCGCAACCCTCAATACTCAATCCTCAATCCTCAATCATCAATACTCAATCTTCAATCCTCAATACTCAATCCTCAATCCTCAATCCTCAATCCTCAATCTTCAACCCTCAACCCTCAGTCCTCAAACCTCACTCCGGAATCCTCAATCCTGAATCCTCAATCCTCAAACCTCAATCGTCAATCTTCAATCCTCAATACTCAATCTTCAACCCTCAATCCTCAATCCTCAATACTCAATCCTCAATCCTCAGTCCTCAGATCTCAAATCTCAACCCTCAACCCTCAACCCTCAGCCCTCATCCTCAATCCTCAATCCTCAGTCCTCAAACCTCAATTCTGAATTCTCAATCCTGAATCCTCAATCTTCAGCCCTCAGTCCTCAACAATCAATCGTCAATCCTCAATCCTCAGACCTCAAACATCAATATTCAATCCTCAGTCCTCGTCCTCAATCCGCAACCCTCAATCCTCAATCCTCAACCTTCAATCATCAATATTCAATCTTCAATCCTCAATACTCAATCCTCAATCCTCAATCCTCAATCCTCAATCTTCAATCCTCAATCCTCAATCCTCAGTCCACAATCCTCAATCCTCAATCCTCAAACCTCAATCCTCAACCGTCAGTCCTCATCCTCAATCCTCAACCTTCAATCCTCAATCCTCAATCTTCAATCATCAATACTCTATCTTCAATCCTCAAACCTCTATCCTCAATCCCCAATCCTCAATCCTCAACCCTCAATCCTCAATCTTCAATTTTCAATCCTCAATACTCAATCTTCAATCCTCAATCCTCAATCCTCAATCCTCAATCCTCAATCTTCAATCGTCAATACTCAATCTTCAATCCTCAATCCTCAATACTCAATCCTCAATCCTCAATCCTCAATCCTCAATCTTCAACCCTCAACCCTCAGTCCTCAAACCTCAATCCGGAATCCTCAATCCTGAATCCTCAATCCTCAATCCTCAATCTTCAATACTCAGAACCCAATCCTCAACATTCAATCCTCAATCCTCAATCCTCAATCCTCAATCCTCAATCCTCAATCCTCAATCCTCAGTCCTCCGTCCTCAAACCTCAACCGTCAACCCTCAGTCATCAATCCTCAATCTTCAATACTCAATCGTCAATCCTCAGTCCTCAATCCTCAATCCTCAATCCTAGTTCCTCAAACCTCAATCCTCAACCCTCAGTCCTCATCCTCAATCCTCAATTCTCAATGCTCAGTCCCCAATACTCAATCCTCAACCCTCAATGCTCAATCCTCAATCCTCAATCTTCAATCCTCAATAACCAACCTCCAATCCTAGATTCTCAATCCCCAATCCTCAATCCTTAATCCTCAATATTCAATCCTCAATCCCCAGTCCTCAATCTTCAATCCTCAACGTTCAATCCTCAATCCTCAATCCTCAGTCCACAATCCTCAATCCTCAATCCTCAAACCTCAATCCTCAACCGTCAGTCCTCATCCTCAATCCTCAACCCTCAATCCTCAATCCTCAATCTTCAATCATCAATACTCAGTCTTCAATCCTCAAACCTCAATCCTCAATCCTCAATCCTCAATCCTCAATATTCAACACACAACCCTCAACCATCTATCCTAAATACTCAACCATCAATCCTCAATACTCAACCATCAATCCTCAATTCTCAATACTCAATAGAATGTTCTGAATTCTCATGGTTCAATACTCAATCCACGATATTCAATAATCAGATCTCAATCCTCAAACATCAATTCTCTACACTCAATCCTCAACACTCAGTCGTCTCTCTTCAATCCTCCATCATCAATCCTCCATCCTCAATCCTCATGCGTCAATCCTCGATCCTCAATCCACAACCCTCAATCCGCAACCCTCAATACTCAATCCTCAATCCTCAATCATCAATACTCAATCTTCAATCCTCAATACTCAATCCTCAATCCTCAATCCTCAATCCTCAATCTTCAACCCTCAACCCTCAGTCCTCAAACCTCACTCCGGAATCCTCAATCCTGAATCCTCAATCCTCAAACCTCAATCGTCAATCTTCAATCCTCAATACTCAATCTTCAACCCTCAATCCTCAATCCTCAATACTCAATCCTCAATCCTCAGTCCTCAGATCTCAAATCTCAACCCTCAACCCTCAACCCTCAGCCCTCATCCTCAATCCTCAATCCTCAGTCCTCAAACCTCAATTCTGAATTCTCAATCCTGAATCCTCAATCTTCAGCCCTCAGTCCTCAACAATCAATCGTCAATCCTCAATCCTCAGACCTCAAACATCAATATTCAATCCTCAGTCCTCGTCCTCAATCCGCAACCCTCAATCCTCAATCCTCAACCTTCAATCATCAATATTCAATCTTCAATCCTCAATACTCAATCCTCAATCCTCAATCCTCAATCCTCAATCTTCAATCCTCAATCCTCAATCCTCAGTCCACAATCCTCAATCCTCAATCCTCAAACCTCAATCCTCAACCGTCAGTCCTCATCCTCAATCCTCAACCTTCAATCCTCAATCCTCAATCTTCAATCATCAATACTCTATCTTCAATCCTCAAACCTCTATCCTCAATCCTCAATCCTCAATCCTCAACCCTCAATCCTCAATCTTCAATTTTCAATCCTCAATACTCAATCTTCAATCCTCAATCCTCAATCCTCAACCCTCAATCCTCAATCTTCAATCGTCAATACTCAATCTTCAATCCTCAATCCTCAATACTCAATCCTCAATCCTCAATCCTCAATCCTCAATCTTCAACCCTCAACCCTCAGTCCTCAAACCTCAATCCGGAATCCTCAATCCTGAATCCTCAATCCTCAATCCTCAATCTTCAATACTCAGAACCCAATCCTCAACATTCAATCCTCAATCCTCAATCCTCAATCCTCAATCCTCAATCCTCAATCCTCAGTCCTCCGTCCTCAAACCTCAACCGTCAACCCTCAGTCATCAATCCTCAATCTTCAATACTCAATCGTCAATCCTCAGTCCTCAATCCTCAATCCTCAATCCTAGTTCCTCAAACCTCAATCCTCACCCCTCAGTCCTCATCCTCAATCCTCAATTCTCAATGCTCAGTCCCCAATACTCAATCCTCAACCCTCAATGCTCAATCCTCAATCCTCAATCTTCAATCCTCAATAACCAACCTCCAATCCTAGATTCTCAATCCCCAATCCTCAATCCTTAATCCTCAATATTCAATCCTCAATCCCCAGTCCTCAATCTTCAATCCTCAACGTTCAATCCTCAATCCTCAATCCTCAGTCCACAATCCTCAATCCTCAATCCTCAAACCTCAATCCTCAACCGTCAGTCCTCATCCTCAATCCTCAACCCTCAATCCTCAATCCTCAATCTTCAATCATCAATACTCAGTCTTCAATCCTCAAACCTCAATCCTCAATCCTCAATCCTCAATCCTCAATATTCAACACACAACCCTCAACCATCTATCCTAAATACTCAACCATCAATCCTCAATACTCAACCATCAATCCTCAATTCTCAATACTCAATAGAATATTCTGAATTCTCATGGTTCAATACTCAATCCACGATATTCAATAATCAGATCTCAATCCTCAAACATCAATTCTCTACACTCAATCCTCAACACTCAGTCGTCTCTCTTCAATCCTCCATCATCAATCCTCCATCCTCAATCCTCATGCGTCAATCCTCGATCCTCAATCCACAACCCTCAATCCGCAACCCTCAATACTCAATCCTCAATCCTCAATCATCAATACTCAATCTTCAATCCTCAATACTCAATCCTCAATCCTCAATCCTCAATCCTCAATCTTCAACCCTCAACCCTCAGTCCTCAAACCTCACTCCGGAATCCTCAATCCTGAATCCTCAATCCTCAAACCTCAATCGTCAATCTTCAATCCTCAATACTCAATCTTCAACCCTCAATCCTCAATCCTCAATACTCAATCCTCAATCCTCAGTCCTCAGATCTCAAATCTCAACCCTCAACCCTCAACCCTCAGCCCTCATCCTCAATCCTCAATCCTCAGTCCTCAAACCTCAATTCTGAATTCTCAATCCTGAATCCTCAATCTTCAGCCCTCAGTCCTCAACAATCAATCGTCAATCCTCAATCCTCAGACCTCAAACATCAATATTCAATCCTCAGTCCTCGTCCTCAATCCGCAACCCTCAATCCTCAATCCTCAACCTTCAATCATCAATATTCAATCTTCAATCCTCAATACTCAATCCTCAATCCTCAATCCTCAATCCTCAATCTTCAATCCTCAGTCCTCAATCCTCAGTCCACAATCCTCAATCCTCAATCCTCAAACCTCAATCCTCAACCGTCAGTCCTCATCCTCAATCCTCAACCTTCAATCCTCAATCCTCAATCTTCAATCATCAATACTCTATCTTCAATCCTCAAACCTCTATCCTCAATCCTCAATCCTCAATCCTCAACCCTCAATCCTCAATCTTCAATTTTCAATCCTCAATACTCAATCTTCAATCCTCAATCCTCAATCCTCAATCCTCAATCCTCAATCGTCAGTCTTCAATCCTCAATACTCAATCTTCAATCCTCAATCCTCAATCCTCAATCCTCAATCCTCAATCCTCAATCCTCAATCTTCAATCCTCAATACTCAATCTATAATATTCAATCCTCAATCCTCAATCCTGAATCCTCATTCTTCAATCCTCAATACCCAATCCTCAATCTACAATCCTCAATCCTGAATCCACAATTCTCAATCCTCAATCCTCAATCCTCAGACCTCAAACATCAATATTCAACCCTCAGTCCTCTCCTCAAACCACAACCCTCAATCCTCAATCCTTAATATTCAATCATCAATATTCAATCTTCAACTCTCAATCTTCAATCCTCAATTCTCAGTCACCAATCCCCAATCTTCAATACTCAATAATCAATCTCCAATCCTAGATCCTCAATCCCCAGTCCTCAATCCTTAATACTCAATCTTCAATCATCAATCCCCAGTCCTCAATCTTCAATCCTCAATACTCAATCTTCAATCCACAATCCTCAATCCTCAAACCTCAATCCTCAATCCTCAATCCTCAACCTTCAATCCTCAATACTCAATGTGCAATCTTCAATCCTCAATCCTCAATCCTCAATACTCATTCTTCAATCCTCAATACTCAATCTTCAATCCTCAATCCTCAATCATCAATCCTCAATCCTCAATCCTCAATCCTCAATCCTCAATCCTCAATCTTCAGTCCACAATACTCAATCTTCAATCCTCAATACTCAATCTTCAATCCTCAATCTTCAGTCCTCAATTCTCAATCTTCAATCCTCAATCCTCAATCCTCGATCCTCAATCCTCAATCCTCAATCGTCAATCTCCAATCCTGAATACTCAATCTTCAATACTCAATCCTCAATACCCAATCCTCAATCCTGATTCTTCAATCCTCAGTACCCAATCCTCAATCTTCAATCCTCAATCCTCAATCCTCAATTCCCAATCCTCAATCCTCAGTCCTCAGTCCTCAAACCTCAATCCTCAACCGTCAGCCCTCATCCTCAATCCTCAACACTCAATCCTCAATCCTCAATCCTCAATCCTCAATCCTCATTCTTCAATCCGCAATACCCAATCCTCAATCCTCAATCTTCAATCCTCAATCCTCAATCCTCAATACTCAATCCTCAATCCTCAGTCCTCAGTCCTCAAACCTCAACCCTCATCCCTCAGCCCTCATCCTCAATCCTCAACCCTCAATCCTCAATCCTCAGTACTCAATCCTCAATCTTCAATCCTCAAACCTCAATCCTCAGCAGTCAGTCCTCGTCCTCAATCCTCAACCCTCAATCCTCAATCCTCAATCCTCAATCTTCAATACTCAATCCTCAATCCTCAAACCTCAATCCTCAGCCCTCAGTCCTCATCCTCAATTCTCAATCCTCAATCCTCAAACCTCAATCCTCAACCGTCAGTCCTCGTCCTCAATCCTCAACCCTCAATCCTCAATCCTCAATCTTTAATCATCAATACTCAATCTTCAATCTTCAATCTTCAACCATCAATCCTCAATCCTCAACCCTCAATCCTCAATCCTCAATCCTCAATCCTCAATATTCAACACACAACCCTCAACCATCAATCCTCAATACTCAACCATCAATCCTCAATTCTCAATACTCAGTAGAATATCCTGAATTCTCAGGATTCAATACTCAAACCTCAATCCTCAACCTTCAGCCCTCATTCTCCATCCTCAATCCTCAATCCTTAATCCCCAATATACAATCCTCAATACTCAATCTTCAATCCACAATCCTCAATCCTCAATCCTCAATCCTCAATCCTCAGTCATCAATACTCAATCTTCAATACTCAATCCTCAATCCTCAATCCTCAATCCTCAATCCTCAAGCCTCAATCATCATTTCTCAAACCTCAATCCTCAACCCTCAATCCTCATCCTCAAGTATGAATTCTCAATCCTCAATCATCAATCCTCAATCTTCAATCCTCAATAATCAATCTCCAATCCTAGATACTCAATCCCCAATCTTCAATCCTTAATCCTCAATCTTGAATCCTCATTCCCCAGTCCTGAATCTTCAATCCTCAATGCCCAATACTCTATCCTAGATCCTCAGTCCTCAATCCTCAATCCTCAATCCTCCAACCTCAATTCTGAATTCTCAATCCTGAATCCTCAATCTTCAGCCCTCAGTCCTCAACAATCAATTGCCAATCCTCAATCCTCAATATAATATCCTCAATTCACAGCTTTCAATACTCAATGCTCAATCTGCATTCTTCAAATCTCTACCCACAAACATCAATTCTCATCACTCAACCCTCAACACTCAGTCCTCAATGTTCAATCCTCAATCTTCAATCCTCAATCATCAATCCTCAATCCTCAATCCTCAAACCTCAATCCTCAACCCTCAGTCCTCATCCTCAATTCTCAATTCTCAATTCTCAATCCTCAATCCTTAATCCTCAGTCCTCAATTATCAATAATCAATCTCCAATCCTAGATCCTCATTCCCCAATCCTCAATCCTTAATACTCAATCTTCAATCCTTAATCCCCAGGCCTCAATCTTCAATCCTCAATCCTCAATCCTCAATCTTCAATACTCAATCCTCAATCCTCAAACCTCAATCCTCAGCCCTCAGTCCTCATCCTCAATTCTCAATCCTCAATCCTCAAACCTCAATCCTCAACCGTCAGTCCTCGTCCTCAATCCTCAACCCTCAATCCTCAATACTCAATCTTCAATCAACAATACTCAATCTTCAATCTTCAATCTTCAACCCTCAATCCTCAATCCTCAACCCTCAATCCTCAATCCTCAATCCTCAATCCTCAATATTCAACACACAACCCTCAACCATCAATCCTCAATACTCAACCATCAATCCTCAATTCTCAATACTCAGTAGAATATCCTGAATTCTCAGGATTCAATACTCAAACCTCAATCCTCAACCTTCAGCCCTCATCCTCCATCCTCAATCCTCAATCCTTAATCCCCAATATACAATCCTCGACCCTCAATCTTCAATCATCAATATTCAATCTTCAATCCTCAATACTCAATCCTCAATCCTCAATCCTCAACCCTCAGTCCTCATCCTCAATTCTGAATTCTCAATCCTCAATCCTCAACCCCCAATCTTCAATCCTCAATAATCAATCTCCAGTCCTAGATACTCAATCCCCAATCTTCACTCCTTAATCCTCAATCTTGAATCCTCATTCCCCAGTCCTCAATCTTCAATCCTCAATGCTCAATCCTCTATCCTCAATCCTCAGTCCTCAATCCTCAATCCTCAATCCTCCAACCTCAATCCTCAACCGTCAGTCCTCGTCCTCAATCCTCAAACCTCAATCCTCAATCCTCAATCTTCAATCATCAATAATCAATCTTCAATACTCAATCCTCAATCCTCAATCCTCAATCCTCAATCCTCAATACTCAATTCGCAATCCTCAATCTTCAATCCTCAATCCTCAATCCTCAGACCTCAGTCATCAATACTCAATCTTCAATACTCAATCCTCAATCCTCAATCCTCAATCCTCAATCCTCAATCCTCAATCCTCAATCCTCAGTCACCAATACTCAATCTTCAATAATCAATCCTCAATCCTCAATCCTCAATCCTCAATCCTCAACCCTCAGTCATCATTCCTCAAACCTCAATCCTCAACCCTTAGTCCTAATCCTCAATTCTGAATTCTCAATCCTCAATCCTCAATCCTCAATCCTCAATCCTCAATCTTCAATACTCAATCGTCAATCCTCAGTCCTCAATCCTCAATCCTCAATCCTAGTTCCTCAAACCTCAATCCTCAACCCTCAGTCCTCATCCTCAATCCTCAATTCTCAATGCTCAGTCCTCAATCCTCAATCCTCAACCCTCAATGCTCAATCCTCAATCCTCAATCTTCAATCCTCAATAACCAACCTCCAATCCTAGATTCTCAATCCCCAATCCTCAATCCTTAATCCTCAATATTCAATCCTCAATCCCCAGTCCTCAATCTTCAATCCTCAACGTTCAATCCTCAATCCTCAGTCCACAATCCTCAATCCTCAATATTCAACACACAACCCTCAACCATCAATCCTAAATACTCAACCATCAATCCTCAATACTCAACCATCAATCCTCAATTCTCAATACTCAATTGAATATCCTGAATTCTCATGGTTCAATACTCAATCCACAATATTCAATAATCAGATCTCAATCCTCAAACATCAATTCTCTACACTCAATCCTCAACACTCAGTCCTCTCTCTTCAATCCTCCATCATCAATCCTCAATCCTCAATCCTCATGCGTCAATCCACGATCCTCAATCCACAACCCTCAATCCGCAACCCTCAATCCTCAATCCTCAATCTTCAATCGTCAATACTCAATCTTCAATCCTCAATCCTCAATACTCAATCCTCAATCCTCAATCCTCAATCCTCAATCTTCAACCCTCAACCCTCAGTCCTCAAACCTCAATCCGGAATCCTCAATCCTGAATCCTCAATCCTCAATCCTCAATCTTCAATACTCAGAACCCAATCCTCAACATTCAATCCTCAATCCTCAATCCTCAATCCTCAATCCTCAATCCTCAATCCTCAGTCCTCAGTCCTCAAACCTCAACCGTCAACCCTCAGTCATCAATCCTCAATCTTCAATACTCAATCGTCAATCCTCAGTCCTCAATCCTCAATCCTCAATCCTAGTTCCTCAAACCTCAATCCTCAACCCTCAGTCCTCATCCTCAATCCTCAATTCTCAATGCTCAGTCCCCAATACTCAATCCTCAACCCTCAATGCTCAATCCTCAATCCTCAATCTTCAATCCTCAATAACCAACCTCCAATCCTAGATTCTCAATCCCCAATCCTCAATCCTTAATCCTCAATATTCAATCCTCAATCCCCAGTCCTCAATATTCAATCCTCAACGTTCAATCCTCAATCCTCAATCCTCAGTCCACAATCCTCAATCCTCAATCCTCAAACCTCAATCCTCAACCGTCAGTCCTCATCCTCAATCCTCAACCCTCAATCCTCAATCCTCAATCTTCAATCATCAATACTCAGTCTTCAATCCTCAAACCTCAATCCTCAATCCTCAATCCTCAATCCTCAATATTCAACACACAACCCTCAACCATCTATCCTAAATACTCAACCATCAATCCTCAATACTCAACCATCAATCCTCAATTCTCAATACTCAATAGAATATCCTGAATTCTCATGGTTCAATACTCAATCCACGATATTCAGTAATCAGATCTCAATCCTCAAACATCAATTCTCTATACTCAATCCTCAACACTCAGTCGTCTCTCTTCAATCCTCCATCATCAATCCTCCATCCTCAATCCTCATGCGTCAATCCTCGATCCTCAATCCACAACCCTCAATCCGCAACCCTCAATACTCAATCCTCAATCCTCAATCATCAATACTCAATCTTCAATCCTCAATACTCAATCCTCAATCCTCAATCCTCAATCCTCAATCTTCAACCCTCAACCCTCAGTCCTCAAACCTCACTCCGGAATCCTCAATCCTGAATCCTCAATCCTCAAACCTCAATCGTCAATCTTCAATCCTCAATACTCAATCTTCAACCCTCAATCCTCAATCCTCAATACTCAATCCTCAATCCTCAGTCCTCAGATCTCAAATCTCAACCCTCAACCCTCAACCCTCAGCCCTCATCCTCAATCCTCAATCCTCAGTCCTCAAACCTCAATTCTGAATTCTCAATCCTGAATCCTCAATCTTCAGCCCTCAGTCCTCAACAATCAATCGTCAATCCTCAATCCTCAGACCTCAAACATCAATATTCAATCCTCAGTCCTCGTCCTCAATCCGCAACCCTCAATCCTCAATCCTCAACCTTCAATCATCAATATTCAATCTTCAATCCTCAATACTCAATCCTCAATCCTCAATCCTCAATCCTCAATCTTCAATCCTCAATCCTCAATCCTCAGTCCACAATCCTCAATCCTCAATCCTCAAACCTCAATCCTCAACCGTCAGTCCTCATCCTCAATCCTCAACCTTCAATCCTCAATCCTCAATCTTCAATCATCAATACTCTATCTTCAATCCTCAAACCTCTATCCTCAATCCTCAATCCTCAATCCTCAACCCTCAATCCTCAATCTTCAATTTTCAATCCTCAATACTCAATCTTCAATCCTCAATCCTCAATCCTCAATCCTCAATCCTCAATCTTCAATCGTCAATACTCAATCTTCAATCCTCAATCCTCAATACTCAATCCTCAATCCTCAATCCTCAATCCTCAATCTTCAACCCTCAACCCTCAGTCCTCAAACCTCAATCCGGAATCCTCAATCCTGAATCCTCAATCCTCAATCCTCAATCTTCAATACTCAGAACCCAATCCTCAACATTCAATCCTCAATCCTCAATCCTCAATCCTCAATCCTCAATCCTCAATCCTCAATCCTCAGTCCTCCGTCCTCAAACCTCAACCGTCAACCCTCAGTCATCAATCCTCAATCTTCAATACTCAATCGTCAATCCTCAGTCCTCAATCCTCAATCCTCAATCCTAGTTCCTCAAACCTCAATCCTCAACCCTCAGTCCTCATCCTCAATCCTCAATTCTCAATGCTCAGTCCCCAATACTCAATCCTCAACCCTCAATGCTCAATCCTCAATCCTCAATCTTCAATCCTCAATAACCAACCTCCAATCCTAGATTCTCAATCCCCAATCCTCAATCCTTAATCCTCAATATTCAATCCTCAATCCCCAGTCCTCAATCTTCAATCCTCAACGTTCAATCCTCAATCCTCAATCCTCAGTCCACAATCCTCAATCCTCAATCCTCAAACCTCAATCCTCAACCGTCAGTCCTCATCCTCAATCCTCAACCCTCAATCCTCAATCCTCAATCTTCAATCATCAATACTCAGTCTTCAATCCTCAAACCTCAATCCTCAATCCTCAATCCTCAATCCTCAATATTCAACACACAACCCTCAACCATCTATCCTAAATACTCAACCATCAATCCTCAATACTCAACCATCAATCCTCAATTCTCAATACTCAATAGAATATTCTGAATTCTCATGGTTCAATACTCAATCCACGATATTCAATAATCAGATCTCAATCCTCAAACATCAATTCTCTACACTCAATCCTCAACACTCAGTCGTCTCTCTTCAATCCTCCATCATCAATCCTCCATCCTCAATCCTCATGCGTCAATCCTCGATCCTCAATCCACAACCCTCAATCCGCAACCCTCAATACTCAATCCTCAATCCTCAATCATCAATACTCAATCTTCAATCCTCAATACTCAATCCTCAATCCTCAATCCTCAATCCTCAATCTTCAACCCTCAACCCTCAGTCCTCAAACCTCACTCCGGAATCCTCAATCCTGAATCCTCAATCCTCAAACCTCAATCGTCAATCTTCAATCCTCAATACTCAATCTTCAACCCTCAATCCTCAATCCTCAATACTCAATCCTCAATCCTCAGTCCTCAGATCTCAAATCTCAACCCTCAACCCTCAACCCTCAGCCCTCATCCTCAATCCTCAATCCTCAGTCCTCAAACCTCAATTCTGAATTCTCAATCCTGAATCCTCAATCTTCAGCCCTCAGTCCTCAACAATCAATCGTCAATCCTCAATCCTCAGACCTCAAACATCAATATTCAATCCTCAGTCCTCGTCCTCAATCCGCAACCCTCAATCCTCAATCCTCAACCTTCAATCATCAATATTCAATCTTCAATCCTCAATACTCAATCCTCAATCCTCAATCCTCAATCCTCAATCTTCAATCCTCAATCCTCAATCCTCAGTCCACAATCCTCAATCCTCAATCCTCAAACCTCAATCCTCAACCGTCAGTCCTCATCCTCAATCCTCAACCTTCAATCCTCAATCCTCAATCTTCAATCATCAATACTCTATCTTCAATCCTCAAACCTCTATCCTCAATCCTCAATCCTCAATCCTCAACCCTCAATCCTCAATCTTCAATTTTCAATCCTCAATACTCAATCTTCAATCCTCAATCCTCAATCCTCAATCCTCAATCCTCAATCTTCAATCGTCAATACTCAATCTTCAATCCTCAATCCTCAATACTCAATCCTCAATCCTCAATCCTCAATCCTCAATCTTCAACCCTCAACCCTCAGTCCTCAAACCTCAATCCGGAATCCTCAATCCTGAATCCTCAATCCTCAATCCTCAATCTTCAATACTCAGAACCCAATCCTCAACATTCAATCCTCAATCCTCAATCCTCAATCCTCAATCCTCAATCCTCAATCCTCAGTCCTCCGTCCTCAAACCTCAACCGTCAACCCTCAGTCATCAATCCTCAATCTTCAATACTCAATCGTCAATCCTCAGTCCTCAATCCTCAATCCTCAATCCTAGTTCCTCAAACCTCAATCCTCACCCCTCAGTCCTCATCCTCAATCCTCAATTCTCAATGCTCAGTCCCCAATACTCAATCCTCAACCCTCAATGCTCAATCCTCAATCCTCAATCTTCAATCCTCAATAACCAACCTCCAATCCTAGATTCTCAATCCCCAATCCTCAATCCTTAATCCTCAATATTCAATCCTCAATCCCCAGTCCTCAATCTTCAATCCTCAACGTTCAATCCTCAATCCTCAATCCTCAGTCCACAATCCTCAATCCTCAATCCTCAAACCTCAATCCTCAACCGTCAGTCCTCATCCTCAATCCTCAACCCTCAATCCTCAATCCTCAATCTTCAATCATCAATACTCAGTCTTCAATCCTCAAACCTCAATCCTCAATCCTCAATCCTCAATCCTCAATATTCAACACACAACCCTCAACCATCTATCCTAAATACTCAACCATCAATCCTCAATACTCAACCATCAATCCTCAATTCTCAATACTCAATAGAATATTCTGAATTCTCATGGTTCAATACTCAATCCACGATATTCAATAATCAGATCTCAATCCTCAAACATCAATTCTCTACACTCAATCCTCAACACTCAGTCGTCTCTCTTCAATCCTCCATCATCAATCCTCCATCCTCAATCCTCATGCGTCAATCCTCGATCCTCAATCCACAACCCTCAATCCGCAACCCTCAATACTCAATCCTCAATCCTCAATCATCAATACTCAATCTTCAATCCTCAATACTCAATCCTCAATCCTCAATCCTCAATCCTCAATCTTCAACCCTCAACCCTCAGTCCTCAAACCTCACTCCGGAATCCTCAATCCTGAATCCTCAATCCTCAAACCTCAATCGTCAATCTTCAATCCTCAATACTCAATCTTCAACCCTCAATCCTCAATCCTCAATACTCAATCCTCAATCCTCAGTCCTCAGATCTCAAATCTCAACCCTCAACCCTCAACCCTCAGCCCTCATCCTCAATCCTCAATCCTCAGTCCTCAAACCTCAATTCTGAATTCTCAATCCTGAATCCTCAATCTTCAGCCCTCAGTCCTCAACAATCAATCGTCAATCCTCAATCCTCAGACCTCAAACATCAATATTCAATCCTCAGTCCTCGTCCTCAATCCGCAACCCTCAATCCTCAATCCTCAACCTTCAATCATCAATATTCAATCTTCAATCCTCAATACTCAATCCTCAATCCTCAATCCTCAATCCTCAATCTTCAATCCTCAGTCCTCAATCCTCAGTCCACAATCCTCAATCCTCAATCCTCAAACCTCAATCCTCAACCGTCAGTCCTCATCCTCAATCCTCAACCTTCAATCCTCAATCCTCAATCTTCAATCATCAATACTCTATCTTCAATCCTCAAACCTCTATCCTCAATCCTCAATCCTCAATCCTCAACCCTCAATCCTCAATCTTCAATTTTCAATCCTCAATACTCAATCTTCAATCCTCAATCCTCAATCCTCAATCCTCAATCCTCAATCGTCAGTCTTCAATCCTCAATACTCAATCTTCAATCCTCAATCCTCAATCCTCAATCCTCAATCCTCAATCCTCAATCCTCAATCTTCAATCCTCAATACTCAATCTATAATATTCAATCCTCAATCCTCAATCCTGAATCCTCATTCTTCAATCCTCAATACCCAATCCTCAATCTACAATCCTCAATCCTGAATCCACAATTCTCAATCCTCAATCCTCAATCCTCAGACCTCAAACATCAATCTTCAACCCTCAGTCCTCTCCTCAAACCACAACCCTCAATCCTCAATCCTTAATATTCAATCATCAATATTCAATCTTCAACTCTCAATCTTCAATCCTCAATTCTCAGTCACCAATCCCCAATCTTCAATACTCAATAATCAATCTCCAATCCTAGATCCTCAATCCCCAGTCCTCAATCCTTAATACTCAATCTTCAATCATCAATCCCCAGTCCTCAATCTTCAATCCTCAATACTCAATCTTCAATCCACAATCCTCAATCCTCAAACCTCAATCCTCAATCCTCAATCCTCAACCTTCAATCCTCAATACTCAATGTGCAATCTTCAATCCTCAATCCTCAATCCTCAATACTCATTCTTCAATCCTCAATACTCAATCTTCAATCCTCAATCCTCAATCATCAATCCTCAATCCTCAATCCTCAATCCTCAATCCTCAATCCTCAATCTTCAGTCCACAATACTCAATCTTGAATCCTCTATCCTCAATCCTCAACCCTCAGACCTCATCCTCAATCCTCAATTCTCAATCCTCAATGCTCAATCTTCAATCCTCAATACTCAATCTTCAATCCTCAATCTTCAGTCCTCAATTCTCAATCTTCAATCCTCAATCCTCAATCCTCGATCCTCAATCCTCAATCCTCAATCGTCAATCTCCAATCCTGAATACTCAATCTTCAATACTCAATCCTCAATACCCAATCCTCAATCCTGATTCTTCAATCCTCAGTACCCAATCCTCAATCTTCAATCCTCAATCCTCAATCCTCAATTCCCAATCCTCAATCCTCAGTCCTCAGTCCTCAAACCTCAATCCTCAACCGTCAGCCCTCATCCTCAATCCTCAACACTCAATCCTCAATCCTCAATCCTCAATCCTCAATCCTCATTCTTCAATCCGCAATACCCAATCCTCAATCCTCAATCTTCAATCCTCAATCCTCAATCCTCAATACTCAATCCTCAATCCTCAGTCCTCAGTCCTCAAACCTCAACCCTCATCCCTCAGCCCTCATCCTCAATCCTCAACCCTCAATCCTCAATCCTCAGTACTCAATCCTCAATCTTCAATCCTCAAACCTCAATCCTCAGCAGTCAGTCCTCGTCCTCAATCCTCAACCCTCAATCCTCAATCCTCAATCCTCAATCTTCAATACTCAATCCTCAATCCTCAAACCTCAATCCTCAGCCCTCAGTCCTCATCCTCAATTCTCAATCCTCAATCCTCAAACCTCAATCCTCAACCGTCAGTCCTCGTCCTCAATCCTCAACCCTCAATCCTCAATCCTCAATCTTTAATCATCAATACTCAATCTTCAATCTTCAATCTTCAACCATCAATCCTCAATCCTCAACCCTCAATCCTCAATCCTCAATCCTCAATCCTCAATATTCAACACACAACCCTCAACCATCAATCCTCAATACTCAACCATCAATCCTCAATTCTCAATACTCAGTAGAATATCCTGAATTCTCAGGATTCAATACTCAAACCTCAATCCTCAACCTTCAGCCCTCATTCTCCATCCTCAATCCTCAATCCTTAATCCCCAATATACAATCCTCAATACTCAATCTTCAATCCACAATCCTCAATCCTCAATCCTCAATCCTCAATCCTCAGTCATCAATACTCAATCTTCAATACTCAATCCTCAATCCTCAATCCTCAATCCTCAATCCTCAAGCCTCAATCATCATTCCTCAAACCTCAATCCTCAACCCTCAATCCTCATCCTCAAGTATGAATTCTCAATCCTCAATCATCAATCCTCAATCTTCAATCCTCAATAATCAATCTCCAATCCTAGATACTCAATCCCCAATCTTCAATCCGTAATCCTCAATCTTGAATCCTCATTCCCCAGTCCTGAATCTTCAATCCTCAATGCCCAATACTCTATCCTAGATCCTCAGTCCTCAATCCTCAATCCTCAATCCTCCAACCTCAATTCTGAATTCTCAATCCTGAATCCTCAATCTTCAGCCCTCAGTCCTCAACAATCAATTGCCAATCCTCAATCCTCAATATAATATCCTCAATTCACAGCTTTCAATACTCAATGCTCAATCTGCATTCTTCAAATCTCTACCCACAAACATCAATTCTCATCACTCAACCCTCAACACTCAGTCCTCAATGTTCAATCCTCAATCTTCAATCCTCAATCATCAATCCTCAATCCTCAATCCTCAAACCTCAATCCTCAACCCTCAGTCCTCATCCTCAATTCTCAATTCTCAATTCTCAATCCTCAATCCTTAATCCTCAGTCCTCAATTATCAATAATCAATCTCCAATCCTAGATCCTCATTCCCCAATCCTCAATCCTTAATACTCAATCTTCAATCCTTAATCCCCAGGCCTCAATCTTCAATCCTCAATCCTCAATCCTCAATCTTCAATACTCAATCCTCAATCCTCAAACCTCAATCCTCAGCCCTCAGTCCTCATCCTCAATTCTCAATCCTCAATCCTCAAACCTCAATCCTCAACCGTCAGTCCTCGTCCTCAATCCTCAACCCTCAATCCTCAATACTCAATCTTCAATCAACAATACTCAATCTTCAATCTTCAATCTTCAACCCTCAATCCTCAATCCTCAACCCTCAATCCTCAATCCTCAATCCTCAATCCTCAATATTCAACACACAACCCTCAACCATCAATCCTCAATACTCAACCATCAATCCTCAATTCTCAATACTCAGTAGAATATCCTGAATTCTCAGGATTCAACACTCAAACCTCAATCCTCAACCTTCAGCCCTCATCCTCCATCCTCAATCCTCAATCCTTAATCCCCAATATACAATCCTCGACCCTCAATCTTCAATCATCAATATTCAATCTTCAATCCTCAATACTCAATCCTCAATCCTCAATCCTCAACCCTCAGTCCTCATCCTCAATTCTGAATTCTCAATCCTCAATCCTCAACCCCCAATCTTCAATCCTCAATAATCAATCTCCAATCCTAGATACTCAATCCCCAATCTTCACTCCTTAATCCTCAATCTTGAATCCTCATTCCCCAGTCCTCAATCTTCAATCCTCAATGCTCAATCCTCTATCCTCAATCCTCAGTCCTCAATCCTCAATCCTCAATCCTCCAACCTCAATCCTCAACCGTCAGTCCTCGTCCTCAATCCTCAAACCTCAATCCTCAATCCTCAATCTTCAATCATCAATAATCAATCTTCAATACTCAATCCTCAATCCTCAATCCTCAATCCTCAATCCTCAATACTCAATTCGCAATCCTCAATCTTCAATCCTCAATCCTCAATCCTCAGACCTCAGTCATCAATACTCAATCTTCAATACTCAATCCTCAATCCTCAATCCTCAATCCTCAATCCTCAATCCTCAATCCTCAATCCTCAGTCACCAATACTCAATCTTCAATAATCAATCCTCAATCCTCAATCCTCAATCCTCAATCCTCAACCCTCAGTCATCATTCCTCAAACCTCAATCCTCAACCCTTAGTCCTAATCCTCAATTCTGAATTCTCAATCCTCAATCCTCAATCCTCATTCTTCAATCCTCAATACCCAATCCTCAATCTTCAATCCTCAATCCTCAATCCTCAATTCTCAACCCTCAACCCTCAATCCTCAGACCTCAAACATCAATGCTCAACCCTGAGCCCTCGTCCTCAATCCACAACACTCAATCCCCAATCCTCAATCTTCAATCCTCAATCTTCAATCCTCAATCCTCAATCCTCAATCCTCAATCCTCAATCATCAATATTCAATCCTCAATCCTCAATTATCTATCCTCAACCCTCAATCCTCAATCGCCAATCCTCAATCCCCAATCCTCAATCTTCAATCCTCAATCATCAATCCTCAATCCTCAATCCTCTAACCTCAATCCTCAACCCTCAGTCCTCATCCTCAATTCTCAATTCTCAATCCTCAATCCTTAATCCTCAGTCATCAATCCTCAATAATCAGTCTCCAATCCTAGATCCTCAATCCCCAATCCTCAATCCTTAATCCTCAATCTTCAATCCTCAACCCCAGGCCTCAATCTTCATTCCTCAATCCTCAGTCCTCAATCCTCAGTCCTCAATCCTCAATCCTCAATCCTCAAGCTTCAATCCTCAACCGTCAGTCCTCGTCCTCAATCCTCAACCCTCAATCCTCAATCCTCAATCATCAATCATCAATACTCAATCTTCAATCTTCAACCCTCAATCCTCAATCCTCAATCCTCAATCCTCAATCCTCAATCCTCAATCCTCAATATTCAACACACAACCCTCAACCGTCAATCCTCAATACTCAACCATCAATCCTCAATCCTCAATCCTCAATCCTCAATCCTCAATCTTCAATACTCAGTCCCCAATCCTCAACATTCAATCCTCAATCCTCAATCCTCAATCCTCAATCTTCAATACTCAATCGTCAATCCTCAGTCCTCAATCCTCAATCCTCAATCCTAGTTCCTCAAACCTCAATCCTCAACCCTCAGTCCTCATCCTCAATCCTCAATTCTCAATGCTCAGTCCTCAATCCTCAATCCTCAACCCTCAATGCTCAATCCTCAATCCTCAATCTTCAATCCTCAATAACCAACCTCCAATCCTAGATTCTCAATCCCCAATCCTCAATCCTTAATCCTCAATATTCAATCCTCAATCCCCAGTCCTCAATCTTCAATCCTCAACGTTCAATCCTCAATCCTCAGTCCACAATCCTCAATCCTCAATATTCAACACACAACCCTCAACCATCAATCCTAAATACTCAACCATCAATCCTCAATACTCAACCATCAATCCTCAATTCTCAATACTCAATTGAATATCCTGAATTCTCATGGTTCAATACTCAATCCACAATATTCAATAATCAGATCTCAATCCTCAAACATCAATTCTCTACACTCAATCCTCAACACTCAGTCCTCTCTCTTCAATCCTCCATCATCAATCCTCAATCCTCAATCCTCATGCGTCAATCCACGATCCTCAATCCACAACCCTCAATCCGCAACCCTCAATCCTCAATCCTCAATCTTCAATCGTCAATACTCAATTTTCAATCCTCAATCCTCAATACTCAATCCTCAATCCTCAATCCTCAATCCTCAATCTTCAACCCTCAACCCTCAGTCCTCAAACCTCAATCCGGAATCCTCAATCCTGAATCCTCAATCCTCAATCCTCAATCTTCAATACTCAGAACCCAATCCTCAACATTCAATCCTCAATCCTCAATCCTCAATCCTCAATCCTCAATCCTCAATCCTCAGTCCTCAGTCCTCAAACCTCAACCGTCAACCCTCAGTCATCAATCCTCAATCTTCAATACTCAATCGTCAATCCTCAGTCCTCAATCCTCAATCCTCAATCCTAGTTCCTCAAACCTCAATCCTCAACCCTCAGTCCTCATCCTCAATCCTCAATTCTCAATGCTCAGTCCCCAATACTCAATCCTCAACCCTCAATGCTCAATCCTCAATCCTCAATCTTCAATCCTCAATAACCAACCTCCAATCCTAGATTCTCAATCCCCAATCCTCAATCCTTAATCCTCAATATTCAATCCTCAATCCCCAGTCCTCAATATTCAATCCTCAACGTTCAATCCTCAATCCTCAATCCTCAGTCCACAATCCTCAATCCTCAATCCTCAAACCTCAATCCTCAACCGTCAGTCCTCATCCTCAATCCTCAACCCTCAATCCTCAATCCTCAATCTTCAATCATCAATACTCAGTCTTCAATCCTCAAACCTCAATCCTCAATCCTCAATCCTCAATCCTCAATATTCAACACACAACCCTCAACCATCTATCCTAAATACTCAACCATCAATCCTCAATACTCAACCATCAATCCTCAATTCTCAATACTCAATAGAATATCCTGAATTCTCATGGTTCAATACTCAATCCACGATATTCAGTAATCAGATCTCAATCCTCAAACATCAATTCTCTATACTCAATCCTCAACACTCAGTCGTCTCTCTTCAATCCTCCATCATCAATCCTCCATCCTCAATCCTCATGCGTCAATCCTCGATCCTCAATCCACAACCCTCAATCCGCAACCCTCAATACTCAATCCTCAATCCTCAATCATCAATACTCAATCTTCAATCCTCAATACTCAATCCTCAATCCTCAATCCTCAATCCTCAATCTTCAACCCTCAACCCTCAGTCCTCAAACCTCACTCCGGAATCCTCAATCCTGAATCCTCAATCCTCAAACCTCAATCGTCAATCTTCAATCCTCAATACTCAATCTTCAACCCTCAATCCTCAATCCTCAATACTCAATCCTCAATCCTCAGTCCTCAGATCTCAAATCTCAACCCTCAACCCTCAACCCTCAGCCCTCATCCTCAATCCTCAATCCTCAGTCCTCAAACCTCAATTCTGAATTCTCAATCCTGAATCCTCAATCTTCAGCCCTCAGTCCTCAACAATCAATCGTCAATCCTCAATCCTCAGACCTCAAACATCAATATTCAATCCTCAGTCCTCGTCCTCAATCCGCAACCCTCAATCCTCAATCCTCAACCTTCAATCATCAATATTCAATCTTCAATCCTCAATACTCAATCCTCAATCCTCAATCCTCAATCCTCAATCTTCAATCCTCAATCCTCAATCCTCAGTCCACAATCCTCAATCCTCAATCCTCAAACCTCAATCCTCAACCGTCAGTCCTCATCCTCAATCCTCAACCTTCAATCCTCAATCCTCAATCTTCAATCATCAATACTCTATCTTCAATCCTCAAACCTCTATCCTCAATCCTCAATCCTCAATCCTCAACCCTCAATCCTCAATCTTCAATTTTCAATCCTCAATACTCAATCTTCAATCCTCAATCCTCAATCCTCAATCCTCAATCCTCAATCTTCAATCGTCAATACTCAATCTTCAATCCTCAATCCTCAATACTCAATCCTCAATCCTCAATCCTCAATCCTCAATCTTCAACCCTCAACCCTCAGTCCTCAAACCTCAATCCGGAATCCTCAATCCTGAATCCTCAATCCTCAATCCTCAATCTTCAATACTCAGAACCCAATCCTCAACATTCAATCCTCAATCCTCAATCCTCAATCCTCAATCCTCAATCCTCAATCCTCAATCCTCAGTCCTCCGTCCTCAAACCTCAACCGTCAACCCTCAGTCATCAATCCTCAATCTTCAATACTCAATCGTCAATCCTCAGTCCTCAATCCTCAATCCTCAATCCTAGTTCCTCAAACCTCAATCCTCAACCCTCAGTCCTCATCCTCAATCCTCAATTCTCAATGCTCAGTCCCCAATACTCAATCCTCAACCCTCAATGCTCAATCCTCAATCCTCAATCTTCAATCCTCAATAACCAACCTCCAATCCTAGATTCTCAATCCCCAGTCCTCAATCCTTAATCCTCAATATTCAATCCTCAATCCCCAGTCCTCAATCTTCAATCCTCAACGTTCAATCCTCAATCCTCAATCCTCAGTCCACAATCCTCAATCCTCAATCCTCAAACCTCAATCCTCAACCGTCAGTCCTCATCCTCAATCCTCAACCCTCAATCCTCAATCCTCAATCTTCAATCATCAATACTCAGTCTTCAATCCTCAAACCTCAATCCTCAATCCTCAATCCTCAATCCTCAATATTCAACACACAACCCTCAACCATCTATCCTAAATACTCAACCATCAATCCTCAATACTCAACCATCAATCCTCAATTCTCAATACTCAATAGAATATTCTGAATTCTCATGGTTCAATACTCAATCCACGATATTCAATAATCAGATCTCAATCCTCAAACATCAATTCTCTACACTCAATCCTCAACACTCAGTCGTCTCTCTTCAATCCTCCATCATCAATCCTCCATCCTCAATCCTCATGCGTCAATCCTCGATCCTCAATCCACAACCCTCAATCCGCAACCCTCAATACTCAATCCTCAATCCTCAATCATCAATACTCAATCTTCAATCCTCAATACTCAATCCTCAATCCTCAATCCTCAATCCTCAATCTTCAACCCTCAACCCTCAGTCCTCAAACCTCACTCCGGAATCCTCAATCCTGAATCCTCAATCCTCAAACCTCAATCGTCAATCTTCAATCCTCAATACTCAATCTTCAACCCTCAATCCTCAATCCTCAATACTCAATCCTCAATCCTCAGTCCTCAGATCTCAAATCTCAACCCTCAACCCTCAACCCTCAGCCCTCATCCTCAATCCTCAATCCTCAGTCCTCAAACCTCAATTCTGAATTCTCAATCCTGAATCCTCAATCTTCAGCCCTCAGTCCTCAACAATCAATCGTCAATCCTCAATCCTCAGACCTCAAACATCAATATTCAATCCTCAGTCCTCGTCCTCAATCCGCAACCCTCAATCCTCAATCCTCAACCTTCAATCATCAATATTCAATCTTCAATCCTCAATACTCAATCCTCAATCCTCAATCCTCAATCCTCAATCTTCAATCCTCAATCCTCAATCCTCAGTCCACAATCCTCAATCCTCAATCCTCAAACCTCAATCCTCAACCGTCAGTCCTCATCCTCAATCCTCAACCTTCAATCCTCAATCCTCAATCTTCAATCATCAATACTCTATCTTCAATCCTCAAACCTCTATCCTCAATCCTCAATCCTCAATCCTCAACCCTCAATCCTCAATCTTCAATTTTCAATCCTCAATACTCAATCTTCAATCCTCAATCCTCAATCCTCAATCCTCAATCCTCAATCTTCAATCGTCAATACTCAATCTTCAATCCTCAATCCTCAATACTCAATCCTCAATCCTCAATCCTCAATCCTCAATCTTCAACCCTCAACCCTCAGTCCTCAAACCTCAATCCGGAATCCTCAATCCTGAATCCTCAATCCTCAATCCTCAATCTTCAATACTCAGAACCCAATCCTCAACATTCAATCCTCAATCCTCAATCCTCAATCCTCAATCCTCAATCCTCAATCCTCAGTCCTCCGTCCTCAAACCTCAACCGTCAACCCTCAGTCATCAATCCTCAATCTTCAATACTCAATCGTCAATCCTCGGTCCTCAATCCTCAATCCTCAATCCTAGTTCCTCAAACCTCAATCCTCAACCCTCAGTCCTCATCCTCAATCCTCAATTCTCAATGCTCAGTCCCCAATACTCAATCCTCAACCCTCAATGCTCAATCCTCAATCCTCAATCTTCAATCCTCAATAACCAACCTCCAATCCTAGATTCTCAATCCCCAATCCTCAATCCTTAATCCTCAATATTCAATCCTCAATCCCCAGTCCTCAATCTTCAATCCTCAACGTTCAATCCTCAATCCTCAATCCTCAGTCCACAATCCTCAATCCTCAATCCTCAAACCTCAATCCTCAACCGTCAGTCCTCATCCTCAATCCTCAACCCTCAATCCTCAATCCTCAATCTTCAATCATCAATACTCAGTCTTCAATCCTCAAACCTCAATCCTCAATCCTCAATCCTCAATCCTCAATATTCAACACACAACCCTCAACCATCTATCCTAAATACTCAACCATCAATCCTCAATACTCAACCATCAATCCTCAATTCTCAATACTCAATAGAATATTCTGAATTCTCATGGTTCAATACTCAATCCACGATATTCAATAATCAGATCTCAATCCTCAAACATCAATTCTCTACACTCAATCCTCAACACTCAGTCGTCTCTCTTCAATCCTCCATCATCAATCCTCCATCCTCAATCCTCATGCGTCAATCCTCGATCCTCAATCCACAACCCTCAATCCGCAACCCTCAATACTCAATCCTCAATCCTCAATCATCAATACTCAATCTTCAATCCTCAATACTCAATCCTCAATCCTCAATCCTCAATCCTCAATCTTCAACCCTCAACCCTCAGTCCTCAAACCTCACTCCGGAATCCTCAATCCTGAATCCTCAATCCTCAAACCTCAATCGTCAATCTTCAATCCTCAATACTCAATCTTCAACCCTCAATCCTCAATCCTCAATACTCAATCCTCAATCCTCAGTCCTCAGATCTCAAATCTCAACCCTCAACCCTCAACCCTCAGCCCTCATCCTCAATCCTCAATCCTCAGTCCTCAAACCTCAATTCTGAATTCTCAATCCTGAATCCTCAATCTTCAGCCCTCAGTCCTCAACAATCAATCGTCAATCCTCAATCCTCAGACCTCAAACATCAATATTCAATCCTCAGTCCTCGTCCTCAATCCGCAACCCTCAATCCTCAATCCTCAACCTTCAATCATCAATATTCAATCTTCAATCCTCAATACTCAATCCTCAATCCTCAATCCTCAATCCTCAATCTTCAATCCTCAGTCCTCAATCCTCAGTCCACAATCCTCAATCCTCAATCCTCAAACCTCAATCCTCAACCGTCAGTCCTCATCCTCAATCCTCAACCTTCAATCCTCAATCCTCAATCTTCAATCATCAATACTCTATCTTCAATCCTCAAACCTCTATCCTCAATCCTCAATCCTCAATCCTCAACCCTCAATCCTCAATCTTCAATTTTCAATCCTCAATACTCAATCTTCAATCCTCAATCCTCAATCCTCAATCCTCAATCCTCAATCGTCAGTCTTCAATCCTCAATACTCAATCTTCAATCCTCAATCCTCAATCCTCAATCCTCAATCCTCAATCCTCAATCCTCAATCTTCAATCCTCAATACTCAATCTATAATATTCAATCCTCAATCCTCAATCCTGAATCCTCATTCTTCAATCCTCAATACCCAATCCTCAATCTACAATCCTCAATCCTGAATCCACAATTCTCAATCCTCAATCCTCAATCCTCAGACCTCAAACATCAATATTCAACCCTCAGTCCTCTCCTCAAACCACAACCCTCAATCCTCAATCCTTAATATTCAATCATCAATATTCAATCTTCAACTCTCAATCTTCAATCCTCAATTCTCAGTCACCAATCCCCAATCTTCAATACTCAATAATCAATCTCCAATCCTAGATCCTCAATCCCCAGTCCTCAATCCTTAATACTCAATCTTCAATCATCAATCCCCAGTCCTCAATCTTCAATCCTCAATACTCAATCTTCAATCCACAATCCTCAATCCTCAAACCTCAATCCTCAATCCTCAATCCTCAATCTTCAATCCTCAATACTCAATGTGCAATCTTCAATCCTCAATCCTCAATCCTCAATACTCATTCTTCAATCCTCAATACTCAATCTTCAATCCTCAATCCTCAATCATCAATCCTCAATCCTCAATCCTCAATCCTCAATCCTCAATCCTCAATCTTCAGTCCACAATACTCAATCTTGAATCCTCTATCCTCAATCCTCAATCCTCAATCCTCAATCCTCAAGCCTCAATCATCATTCCTCAAACCTCAATCCTCAACCCTCAATCCTCATCCTCAAGTATGAATTCTCAATCCTCAATCATCAATCCTCAATCTTCAATCCTCAATAATCAATCTCCAATCCTAGATACTCAATCCCCAATCTTCAATCCTTAATCCTCAATCTTGAATCCTCATTCCCCAGTCCTGAATCTTCAATCCTCAATGCCCAATACTCTATCCTAGATCCTCAGTCCTCAATCCTCAATCCTCAATCCTCCAACCTCAATTCTGAATTCTCAATCCTGAATCCTCAATCTTCAGCCCTCAGTCCTCAACAATCAATTGCCAATCCTCAATCCTCAATATAATATCCTCAATTCACAGCTTTCAATACTCAATGCTCAATCTGCATTCTTCAAATCTCTACCCACAAACATCAATTCTCATCACTCAACCCTCAACACTCAGTCCTCAATGTTCAATCCTCAATCTTCAATCCTCAATCATCAATCCTCAATCCTCAATCCTCAAACCTCAATCCTCAACCCTCAGTCCTCATCCTCAATTCTCAGTTCTCAATTCTCAATCCTCAATCCTTAATCCTCAGTCCTCAATTATCAATAATCAATCTCCAATCCTAGATCCTCATTCCCCAATCCTCAATCCTTAATACTCAATCTTCAATCCTTAATCCCCAGGCCTCAATCTTCAATCCTCAATCCTCAATCCTCAATCTTCAATACTCAATCCTCAATCCTCAAACCTCAATCCTCAGCCCTCAGTCCTCATCCTCAATTCTCAATCCTCAATCCTCAAACCTCAATCCTCAACCGTCAGTCCTCGTCCTCAATCCTCAACCCTCAATCCTCAATCCTCAATCTTCAATCAACAATACTCAATCTTCAATCTTCAATCTTCAACCCTCAATCCTCAATCCTCAACCCTCAATCCTCAATCCTCAATCCTCAATCCTCAATATTCAACACACAACCCTCAACCATCAATCCTCAATACTCAACCATCAATCCTCAATTCTCAATACTCAGTAGAATATCCTGAATTCTCAGGATTCAATACTCAAACCTCAATCCTCAACCTTCAGCCCTCATCCTCCATCCTCAATCCTCAATCCTTAATCCCCAATATACAATCCTCGACCCTCAATCTTCAATCATCAATATTCAATCTTCAATCCTCAATACTCAATCCTCAATCCTCAATCCTCAACCCTCAGTCCTCATCCTCAATTCTGAATTCTCAATCCTCAATCCTCAACCCCCAATCTTCAATCCTCAATAATCAATCTCCAATCCTAGATACTCAATCCCCAATCTTCACTCCTTAATCCTCAATCTTGAATCCTCATTCCCCAGTCCTCAATCTTCAATCCTCAATGCTCAATCCTCTATCCTCAATCCTCAGTCCTCAATCCTCAATCCTCAATCCTCCAACCTCAATCCTCAACCGTCAGTCCTCGTCCTCAATCCTCAAACCTCAATCCTCAATCCTCAATCTTCAATCATCAATAATCAATCTTCAATACTCAATCCTCAATCCTCAATCCTCAATCCTCAATCCTCAATACTCAATTCGCAATCCTCAATCTTCAATCCTCAATCCTCAATCCTCAGACCTCAGTCATCAATACTCAATCTTCAATACTCAATCCTCAATCCTCAATCCTCAATCCTCAATCCTCAATCCTCAATCCTCAATCCTCAGTCACCAATACTCAATCTTCAATAATCAATCCTCAATCCTCAATCCTCAATCCTCAATCCTCAACCCTCAGTCATCATTCCTCAAACCTCAATCCTCAACCCTTAGTCCTAATCCTCAATTCTGAATTCTCAATCCTCAATCCTCAATCCTCATTCTTCAATCCTCAATACCCAATCCTCAATCTTCAATCCTCAATCCTCAATCCTCAATTCTCAACCCTCAACCCTCAATCCTCAGACCTCAAACATCAATGCTCAACCCTGAGCCCTCGTCCTCAATCCACAACACTCAATCCCCAATCCTCAATCTTCAACCCTCAATCTTCAATCCTCAATCCTCAATCCTCAATCCTCAATCCTCAATCATCAATATTCAATCCTCAATCCTCAATTATCTATCCTCAACCCTCAATCCTCAATCGCCAATCCTCAATCCCCAATCCTCAATCTTCAATCCTCAATCATCAATCCTCAATCCTCAATCCTCTAACCTCAATCCTCAACCCTCAGTCCTCATCCTCAATTCTCAATTCTCAATCCTCAATCCTTAATCCTCAGTCATCAATCCTCAATAATCAGTCTCCAATCCTAGATCCTCAATCCCCAATCCTCAATCCTTAATCCTCAATCTTCAATCCTCAATCCCCAGGCCTCAATCTTCATTCCTCAATCCTCAGTCCTCAATCCTCAGTCCTCAATCCTCAATCCTCAATCCTCAAGCTTCAATCCTCAACCGTCAGTCCTCGTCCTCAATCCTCAACCCTCAATCCTCAATCCTCAATCATCAATCATCAATACTCAATCTTCAATCTTCAACCCTCAATCCTCAATCCTCAATCCTCAATCCTCAATCCTCAATCCTCAATCCTCAATATTCAACACACAACCCTCAACCATCAATCCTCAATACTCAACCATCAATCCTCAATCCTCAATCCTCAATCCTCAATCCTCAATCTTCAATACTCAGTCCCCAATCCTCAACATTCAATCCTCAATCCTCAATCCTCAATCCTCAGACATCAAACATCAATACTCAATCCTCAGTCCTCGTCCTCAATCCACCACCCACAATCCCCGATCCTCAATCTTCAATCATCAATATTCAATCTTGAATCCTGAATCCTCAATCCTCAATACTCAATCCTCTATCCACAATGTTCAATCCTCAATACCCAATCCTCAATCTTGAATCCTGAATCCTCAATCCTCAATTCTCAATCCTCAATCCTCATTCTTCAATCCTCAATACCCAATCCTCAATCCTCAATATTCAATCCTCAATACTCAATCTTCAATCCTGAATCCTCAATCCTCAATCCTCAATCCTCAATCTTCAATACTCAGACCCCAATCCTCAACATTCAATCCTCAATACTCAATCCTCTATACACAATGTTCAATCCTCATTCTTCAATCCTCAATACCCAATCCTCAATCCTCAATATTCAATCCTCAATACTCAATCTTCAATCCTCAATCCTCAATCCTCAATCCTCAATCCTCAATCTTCAATACTCAGTCCCCAATCCTCAACATTCAATCCTCAATCCTCAATCCTCAATCCTCAATCTTCAATACTCAATCGTCAATCCTCAGTCCTCAATCCTCAATCCTCAATCCTAGTTCCTCAAACCTCAATCCTCAACCCTCAGTCCTCATCCTCAATCCTCAATTCTCAATGCTCAGTCCTCAATCCTCAATCCTCAACCCTCAATGCTCAATCCTCAATCCTCAATCTTCAATCCTCAATAACCAACCTCCAATCCTAGATTCTCAATCCCCAATCCTCAATCCTTAATCCTCCATATTCAATCCTCAATCCCCAGTCCTCAATCTTCAATCCTCAACGTTCAATCCTCAATCCTCAATCCTCAGTCCACAATCCTCAATCCTCAATATTCAACACACAACCCTCAACCATCAATCCTAAATACTCAACCATCAATCCTCAATACTCAACCATCAATCCTCAATTCTCAATACTCAATTGAATATCCTGAATTCTCATGGTTCAATACTCAATCCACAATATTCAATAATCAGATCTCAATCCTCAAACATCAATTCTCTACACTCAATCCTCAACACTCAGTCCTCTCTCTTCAATCCTCCATCATCAATCCTCAATCCTCAATCCTCATGCGTTAATCCACGATCCTCAATCCACAACCCTCAATCCGCAACCCTCAATCCTCAATCCTCAATCTTCAATCGTCAATACTCAATCTTCAATCCTCAATCCTCAATACTCAATCCTCAATACTCAATCCTCAATCCTCTATCTTCAACCCTCAACCCTCAGTCCTCAAACCTCAATCCGGAATCCTCAATACTGAATCCTCAATCCTCAATCCTCAATCTTCAATACTCAGAACCCAATCCTCAACATTCAATCCTCAATCCTCAATCCTCAATCCTCAATCCTCAATCCTCAATCCTCAGTCCTCAGTCCTCAAACCTCAACCGTCAACCCTCAGTCATCAATCCTCAATCTTCAATACTCAATCGTCAATCCTCAGTCCTCAATCCTCAATCCTCAATCCTAGTTCCTCAAACCTCAATCCTCAACCCTCAGTCCTCATCCTCAATCCTCAATTCTCAATGCTCAGTCCCCAATACTCAATCCTCAACCCTCAATGCTCAATCCTCAATCCTCAATCTTCAATCCTCAATAACCAACCTCCAATCCTAGATTCTCAATCCCCAATCCTCAATCCTTAATCCTCAATATTCAATCCTCAATCCCCAGTCCTCAATCTTCAATCCTCAACGTTCAATCCTCAATCCTCAATCCTCAGTCCACAATCCTCAATCCTCAATCCTCAAACCTCAATCCTCAACCGTCAGTCCTCATCCTCAATCCTCAACCCTCAATCCTCAATCCTCAATCTTCAATCATCAATACTCAGTCTTCAATCCTCAAACCTCAATCCTCAATCCTCAATCCTCAATCCTCAATATTCAACACACAACCCTCAACCATCTATCCTAAATACTCAACCATCAATCCTCAATACTCAACCATCAATCCTCAATTCTCAATACTCAATAGAATATCCTGAATTCTCATGGTTCAATACTCAATCCACGATATTCAATAATCAGATCTCAATCCTCAAACATCAATTCTCTACACTCAATCCTCAACACTCAGTCGTCTCTCTTCAATCCTCCATCATCAATCCTCCATCCTCAATCCTCATGCGTCAATCCTCGATCCTCAATCCACAACCCTCAATCCGCAACACTCAATACTCAATCCTCAATCCTCAATCATCAATACTCAATCTTCAATCCTCAATACTCAATCCTCAATCCTCAATCCTCAATCCTCAATCTTCAACCCTCAACCCTCAGTCCTCAAACCTCACTCCGGAATCCTCAATCCTGAATCCTCAATCCTCAAACCTCAATCGTCAATCTTCAATCCTCAATACTCAATCTTCAACCCTCAATCCTCAATCCTCAATACTCAATCCTCAATCCTCAGTCCTCAGATCTCAAATCTCAACCCTCAACCCTCAACCCTCAGCCCTCATCCTCAATCCTCAATCCTCAGTCCTCAAACCTCAATTCTGAATTCTCAATCCTGAATCCTCAATCTTCAGCCCTCAGTCCTCAACAATCAATCGTCAATCCTCAATCCTCAGACCTCAAACATCAATATTCAATCCTCAGTCCTCGTCCTCAATCCGCAACCCTCAATCCTCAATCCTCAACCTTCAATCATCAATATTCAATCTTCAATCCTCAATACTCAATCCTCAATCCTCAATCCTCAATCCTCAATCTTCAATCCTCAATCCTCAATCCTCAGTCCACAATCCTCAATCCTCAATCCTCAAACCTCAATCCTCAACCGTCAGTCCTCATCCTCCATCCTCAACCTTCAATCCTCAATCCTCAATCTTCAATCATCAATACTCTATCTTCAATCCTCAAACCTCTATCCTCAATCCTCAATCCTCAATCCTCAACCCTCAATCCTCAATCTTCAATTTTCAATCCTCAATACTCTATCTTCAATCCTCAATCCTCAATCCTCAATCCTCAATCCTCAATCGTCAGTCTTCAATCCTCAATACTCAATCTTCAATCCTCAATCCTCAATCCTCAAACCTCAATCCTCAATCCTCAATCCTCAATCTTCAATCCTCAATACTCAATCTATAATCTTCAATCCTCAATCCTCAATCCTGAATCCTCATTCTTCAATCCTCAATACCCAATCCTCAATCTACAATCCTCAATCCTGAATCCACAATTCTCAATCCTCAATCCTCAATCCTCAGACCTCAAACATCAATATTCAACCCTCAGTCCTCTCCTCAAACCACAACCCTCAATCCTCAATCCTTAATATTCAATCATCAATATTCAATCTTCAACTCTCAATCTTCAATCCTCAATTCTCAGTCACCAATCCCCAATCTTCAATACTCAATAATCAATCTCCAATCCTAGATCCTCAATCCCCAGTCCTCAATCCTTAATACTCAATCTTCAATCATCAATCCCCAGTCCTCAATCTTCAATCCTCAATACTCAATCTTCAATCCACAATCCTCTATCCTCAAACCTCAATCCTCAATCCTCAATCCTCAATCTTCAATCCTCAATACTCAATGTGCAATCTTCAATCCTCAATCCTCAATCCTCAATCCTCATTCTTCAATCCTCAATACTCAATCTTCAATCCTCAATCCTCAATCATCAATCCTCAATCCTCAATCCTCAATCCTCAATCCTCAATCCTCAATCTTCAGTCCACAATACTCAATCTTGAATCCTCTATCCTCAATCCTCAACCCTCAGACCTCATCCTCAATCCTCAATTCTCAATCCTCAATGCTCAATCTTCAATCCTCAATACTCAATCTTCAATCCTCAATCTTCAGTCCTCAATTCTCAATCTTCAATCCTCAATCCTCAATCCTCGATCCTCAATCCTCAATCCTCAATCGTCAATCTCCAATCCTGAATACTCAATCTTCAATACTCAATCCTCAATACCCAATCCTCAATCCTGATTCTTCAATCCTCAGTACCCAATCCTCAATCTTCAATCCTCAATCCTCAATCCTCAATTCCCAATCCTCAATCCTCAGTCCTCAGTCCTCAAACCTCAATCCTCAACCGTCAGCCCTCATCCTCAATCCTCAACACTCAATCCTCAATCCTCAATCCTCAATCCTCAATCCTCATTCTTCAATCCGCAATACCCAATCCTCAATCCTCAATCTTCAATCGTCAATCCTCAATCCTCAATACTCAATCCTCAATCCTCAGTCCTCAGTCCTCAAACCTCAACCCTCATCCCTCAGCCCTCATCCTCAATCCTCAACCCTCAATCCTCAATCCTCAGTACTCAATCCTCAATCTTCAATCCTCAAACCTCAATCCTCAGCAGTCAGTCCTCGTCCTCAATCCTCAACCCTCAATCCTCAATCCTCAATCCTCAATCTTCAATACTCAATCCTCAATCCTCAAACCTCAATCCTCAGCCCTCAGTCCTCATCCTCAATTCTCAATCCTCAATCCTCAAACCTCAATCCTCAACCGTCAGTCCTCGTCCTCAATCCTCAACCCTCAACCCTCAATCCTCAATCTTCAATCATCAATACTCAATCTTCAATCTTCAATCTTCAACCCTCAATCCTCAATCCTCAACCCTCAATCCTCAATCCTCAATCCTAAATCCTCAATATTCAACACACAACCCTCAACCATCAATCCTCAATACTCAACCATCAATCCTCAATTCTCAATACTCAGTAGAATATCCTGAATTCTCAGGGTTCAATACTCAAACCTCAATCCTCAACCTTCAGCCCTCATCCTCCATCCTCAATCCTCAATCCTTAATCCCCAATATACAATCCTCAATACTCAATCTTCAATCCACAATCCTCAATCCTCAATCCTCAATCCTCAATCCTCAGTCATCAATACTCAATCTTCAATACTCAATCCTCAATCCTCAATCCTCAATCCTCAATCCTCAAGCCTCAATCATCATTCCTCAAACCTCAATCCTCAACCCTCAATCCTCATCCTCAAGTATGAATTCTCAATCCTCAATCATCAATCCTCAATCTTCAATCCTCAATAATCAATCTCCAATCCTAGATACTGATTCCCCAATCTTCAATCCTTAATCCACAATCTTGAATCCTCATTCCCCAGTCCTGAATCTTCAATCCTCAATGGCCAATACTCTATCCTAGATCCTCAGTCCTCAATCCTCAATCCTCAATCCTCCAACCTCAATTCTGAATTCTCAATCCTGAATCCTCAATCTTCAGCCCTCAGTCCTCAACAATCAATTGCCAATCCTCAATCCTCAATATAATATCCTCAATTCACAGCTTTCAATACTCAATGCTCAATCTGCATTCTTCAAATCTCTATCCACAAACATCAATTCTCATCACTCAACCCTCAACACTCAGTCCTCAATGTTCAATCCTCAATCTTCAATCCTCAATCATCAATCCTCAATCCTCAATCCTCAAACCTCAATCCTCAACCCTCAGTCCTCATTCTCAATTCTCAATTCTCAATCCTCAATCCTTAATCCTCAGTCCTCAATTATCAATAATCAATCTCCAATCCTAGATCCTCATTCCCCAATCCTCAATCCTTAATACTCAATCTTCAATCCTTAATCCCCAGGCCTCAATCTTCAATCCTCAATGCTCAATCCTCAATCCACAATGCTCAATCCTCAATACTCAATCATCAATCCTCAATCTTCAATCCTCAACACTCAATCTTCAATCCTCAATCCTCAATCATCAATCCTCAATCCCCAATCCTCAATCCTCAATCCTCAATCCTCAACCTTCAGTCCTCAATACTCAATCTTGAGTCCTCAATCCTCAATCCTCAACCCTCAGACCTCATCCTCAATCCTCAATTCTCAATCCTCAATGCTCAATCTTCAATCCTCAATACTCAATCTTCAATCCTCAATCTTCAGTCCTCAATTCTCAATCTTCAATCCTCAATACTCAATCATCAATCCTCAATCTTCAATCCTCAATACTCAATCTTCAATCCTCAATCCTCAATCATCAATCCTCAATCCTCAATCCTCAATCCTCAATCCTCAATCCTCAATCTTCAGTCCACAATACTCAATCTTGAATCCTCAATCCTCAATCCTCAACCCTCAGACCTCATCCTCAATCCTCAATTCTCAATCCTCAATGCTCAATCTTCAATCCTCAATACTCAATCTTCAATCCTCAATCTTCAGTCCTCAATTCTCAATCTTCAATCCTCAATCCTCAACCCTCAGCCCTCATCCTCAATCCTCAATCCTCAGTCCTCAAACCTCAATTCTGAATTCTCAATCCTGAATCCTCAATCTTCAGCCCTCAGTCCTCAACAATCAATCGTCAATCCTCAATCCTCAGACCTCAAACATCAATATTCAATCCTCAGTCCTCGTCCTCAATCCGCAACCCTCAATCCTCAATCCTCAACCTTCAATCATCAATATTCAATCTTCAATCCTCAATACTCAATCCTCAATCCTCAATCCTCAATCCTCAATCTTCAATCCTCAATCCTCAATCCTCAGTCCACAATCCTCAATCCTCAATCCTCAAACCTCAATCCTCAACCGTCAGTCCTCATCCTCCATCCTCAACCTTCAATCCTCAATCCTCAATCTTCAATCATCAATACTCTATCTTCAATCCTCAAACCTCTATCCTCAATCCTCAATCATCAATCCTCAATCCTCAATCCTCAAACCTCAATCCTCAATCCTCAATCCTCAATCTTCAATCCTCAATACTCAATCTATAATCTTCAATCCTCAATCCTCAATCCTGAATCCTCATTCTTCAATCCTCAATACCCAATCCTCAATCTACAATCCTCAATCCTGAATCCACAATTCTCAATCCTCAATCCTCAATCCTCAGACCTCAAACATCAATATTCAACCCTCAGTCCTCTCCTCAAACCACAACCCTCAATCCTCAATCCTTAATATTCAATCATCAATATTCAATCTTCAACTCTCAATCTTCAATCCTCAATTCTCAGTCACCAATCCCCAATCTTCAATACTCAATAATCAATCTCCAATCCTAGATCCTCAATCCCCAGTCCTCAGTCCTTAATACTCAATCTTCAATCATCAATCCCCAGTCCTCAATCTTCAATCCTCAATACTCAATCTTCAATCCACAATCCTCAATCCTCAAACCTCAATCCTCAATCCTCAATCCTCAATCTTCAATCCTCAATACTCAATGTGCAATCTTCAATCCTCAATCCTCAATCCTCAATCCTCATTCTTCAATCCTCAATACTCAATCTTCAATCCTCAATCCTCAATCATCAATCCTCAATCCTCAATCCTCAATCCTCAATCCTCAATCCTCAATCTTCAGTCCACAATACTCAATCTTGAATCCTCTATCCTCAATCCTCAACCCTCAGACCTCATCCTCAATCCTCAATTCTCAATCCTCAATGCTCAATCTTCAATCCTCAATACTCAATCTTCAATCCTCAATACTCAATCTTCAATCCTCAATCTTCAGTCCTCAATTCTCAATCTTCAATCCTCAATCCTCAATCCTCGATCCTCAATCCTCAATCCTCAATCGTCAATCTCCAATCCTGAATACTCAATCTTCAATACTCAATCCTCAATACCCAATCCTCAATCCTGATTCTTCAATCCTCAGTACCCAATCCTCAATCTTCAATCCTCAATCCTCAATCCTCAATTCCCAATCCTCAATCCTCAGTCCTCAGTCCTCAAACCTCAATCCTCAACCGTCAGCCCTCATCCTCAATCCTCAACACTCAATCCTCAATCCTCAATCCTCAATCCTCAATCCTCATTCTTCAATCCGCAATACCCAATCCTCAATCCTCAATCTTCAATCCTCAATCCTCAATCCTCAATACTCAATCCTCAATCCTCAGTCCTCAGTCCTCAAACCTCAACCCTCATCCCTCAGCCCTCATCCTCAATCCTCAACCCTCAATCCTCAATCCTCAGTACTCAATCCTCAATCTTCAATCCTCAAACCTCAATCCTCAGCAGTCAGTCCTCGTCCTCAATCCTCAACCCTCAATCCTCAATCCTCAATCCTCAATCTTCAATACTCAATCCTCAATCCTCAAACCTCAATCCTCAGCCCTCAGTCCTCATCCTCAATTCTCAATCCTCAATCCTCAAACCTCAATCCTCAACCGTCAGTCCTCGTCCTCAATCCTCAACCCTCAATCCTCAATCCTCAATCTTCAATCATCAATACTCAATCTTCAATCTTCAATCTTCAACCCTCAATCCTCAATCCTCAACCCTCAATCCTCAATCCTCAATCCTCAATCCTCAATATTCAACACACAACCCTCAACCATCAATCCTCAATACTCAACCATCAATCCTCAATTCTCAATACTCAGTAGAATATCCTGAATTCTCAGGATTCAATACTCAAACCTCAATCCTCAACCTTCAGCCCTCATCCTCCATCCTCAATCCTCAATCCTTAATCCCCAATATAGAATCCTCAATACTCAATCTTCAATCCACAATCCTCAATCCTCAATCCTCAATCCTCAATCCTCAGTCATCAATACTCAATCTTCAATACTCAATCCTCAATCCTCAATCCTCAATCCTCAATCCTCAAGCCTCAATCATCATTCCTCAAACCTCAATCCTCAACCCTCAATCCTCATCCTCAAGTATGAATTCTCAATCCTCAATCATCAATCCTCAATCTTCAATCCTCAATAATCAATCTCCAATCCTAGATACTCAATCCCCAATCTTCAATCCTTAATCCTCAATCTTGAATCCTCATTCCCCAGTCCTGAATCTTCAATCCTCAATGCCCAATACTCTATCCTAGATCCTCAGTCCTCAATCCTCAATCCTCAATCCTCCAACCTCAATTCTGAATTCTCAATCCTGAGTCCTCAATCTTCAGCCCTCAGTCCTCAACAATCAATTGCCAATACTCAATCCTCAATATAATATCCTCAATTCACAGCTTTCAATACTCAATGCTCAATCTGCATTCTTCAAATCTCTATCCACAAACATCAATTCTCATCACTCAACCCTCAACACTCAGTCCTCAATGTTCAATCCTCAATCTTCAATCCTCAATCATCAATCCTCAATCCTCAATCTTCAAACCTCAATCCTCAACCCTCAGTCCTCATCCTCAATTCTCAATTCTCAATCCTCAATCCTTAATCCTCAGTCCTCAATTATCAATAATCAATCTCCAATCCTAGATCCTCATTCCCCAATCCTCAATCCTTAATACTCAATCTTCAATCCTTAATCCCCAGGCCTCAATCTTCAATCCTCAATGCTCAATCCTCAATCCACAATGCTCAATCCTCAATACTCAATCATCAATCCTCAATCTTCAATCCTCAACACTCAATCTTCAATCCTCAATCCTCAATCATCAATCCTCAATCCTCAATCCTCAATCCTCAATCCTCAATCCTCAACCTTCAGTCCTCAATACTCAATCTTGAGTCCTCAATCCTCAATCCTCAACCCTCAGACCTCATCCTCAATCCTCAATTCTCAATCCTCAATGCTCAATCTTCAATCCTCAATACTCAATCTTCAATCCTCAATCTTCAGTCCTCAATTCTCAATCTTCAATCCTCAATACTCAATCATCAATCCTCAATCTTCAATCCTCAATACTCAATCTTCAATCCTCAATCCTCAATCATCAATCCTCAATCCTCAATCCTCAATCCTCAATCCTCAATCCTCAATCTTCAGTCCACAATACTCAATCTTGAATCCTCAATCCTCAATCCTCAACCCTCAGACCTCATCCTCAATCCTCAATTCTCAATCCTCAATGCTCAATCTTCAATCCTGAATACTCAATCTTCAATCCTCAATCTTCAGTCCTCAATTCTCAATCTTCAATCCTCAATCCTCAATCCTCGATCCTCAATCCTCAATCCTCAATCGTCAATCTCCAATCCTGAATACTCAATCCTCAATACTCAATCCTCAATACCCAATCCTCAATACTGATTCTTCAATCCTCAGTACCCAATCCTCAATCTTCAATCCTCAATCCTCAATCCTCAATTCCCAATCCTCAATCATCAGTGCTCAGTCCTCAAACCTCAATCCTCAACCGTCAGCCCTCATCCTCAATCCTCAACCCTCAATCTTCAATCATCAATACTCTATCTTCAATCCTCAAACCTCTATCCTCAATCCTCAATCATCAATCCTCAATCCTCAATCCTCAAACCTCAATCCTCAATCCTCAATCCTCAATCTTCAATCCTCAATACTCAATCTATAATCTTCAATCCTCAATCCTCAATCCTGAATCCTCATTCTTCAATCCTCAATACCCAATCCTCAATCTACAATCCTCAATCCTGAATCCACAATTCTCAATCCTCAATCCTCAATCCTCAGACCTCAAACATCAATATTCAACCCTCAGTCCTCTCCTCAAACCACAACCCTCAATCCTCAATCCTTAATATTCAATCATCAATATTCAATCTTCAACTCTCAATCTTCAATCCTCAATTCTCAGTCACCAATCCCCAATCTTCAATACTCAATAATCAATCTCCAATCCTAGATCCTCAATCCCCAGTCCTCAGTCCTTAATACTCAATCTTCAATCATCAATCCCCAGTCCTCAATCTTCAATCCTCAATACTCAATCTTCAATCCACAATCCTCAATCCTCAAACCTCAATCCTCAATCCTCAATCCTCAATCTTCAATCCTCAATACTCAATGTGCAATCTTCAATCCTCAATCCTCAATCCTCAATCCTCATTCTTCAATCCTCAATACTCAATCTTCAATCCTCAATCCTCAATCATCAATCCTCAATCCTCAATCCTCAATCCTCAATCCTCAATCCTCAATCCTCAATCTTCAGTCCACAATACTCAATCTTGAATCCTCTATCCTCAATCCTCAACCCTCAGACCTCATCCTCAATCCTCAATTCTCAATCCTCAATGCTCAATCTTCAATCCTCAATACTCAATCTTCAATCCTCAATACTCAATCTTCAATCCTCAATCTTCAGTCCTCAATTCTCAATCTTCAATCCTCAATCCTCAATCCTCGATCCTCAATCCTCAATCCTCAATCGTCAATCTCCAATCCTGAATACTCAATCTTCAATACTCAATCCTCAATACCCAATCCTCAATCCTGATTCTTCAATCCTCAGTACCCAATCCTCAATCTTCAATCCTCAATCCTCAATCCTCAATTCCCAATCCTCAATCCTCAGTCCTCAGTCCTCAAACCTCAATCCTCAACCGTCAGCCCTCATCCTCAATCCTCAACACTCAATCCTCAATCCTCAATCCTCAATCCTCAATCCTCATTCTTCAATCCGCAATACCCAATCCTCAATCCTCAATCTTCAATCCTCAATCCTCAATCCTCAATACTCAATCCTCAATCCTCAGTCCTCAGTCCTCAAACCTCAACCCTCATCCCTCAGCCCTCATCCTCAATCCTCAACCCTCAATCCTCAATCCTCAGTACTCAATCCTCAATCTTCAATCCTCAAACCTCAATCCTCAGCAGTCAGTCCTCGTCCTCAATCCTCAACCCTCAATCCTCAATCCTCAATCCTCAATCTTCAATACTCAATCCTCAATCCTCAAACCTCAATCCTCAGCCCTCAGTCCTCATCCTCAATTCTCAATCCTCAATCCTCAAACCTCAATCCTCAACCGTCAGTCCTCGTCCTCAATCCTCAACCCTCAATCCTCAATCCTCAATCTTCAATCATCAATACTCAATCTTCAATCTTCAATCTTCAACCCTCAATCCTCAATCCTCAACCCTCAATCCTCAATCCTCAATCCTCAATCCTCAATATTCAACACACAACCCTCAACCATCAATCCTCAATACTCAACCATCAATCCTCAATTCTCAATACTCAGTAGAATATCCTGAATTCTCAGGATTCAATACTCAAACCTCAATCCTCAACCTTCAGCCCTCATCCTCCATCCTCAATCCTCAATCCTTAATCCCCAATATACAATCCTCAATACTCAATCTTCAATCCACAATCCTCAATCCTCAATCCTCAATCCTCAATCCTCAGTCATCAATACTCAATCTTCAATACTCAATCCTCAATCCTCAATCCTCAATCCTCAATCCTCAAGCCTCAATCATCATTCCTCAAACCTCAATCCTCAACCCTCAATCCTCATCCTCAAGTATGAATTCTCAATCCTCAATCATCAATCCTCAATCTTCAATCCTCAATAATCAATCTCCAATCCTAGATACTCAATCCCCAATCTTCAATCCTTAATCCTCAATCTTGAATCCTCATTCCCCAGTCCTGAATCTTCAATCCTCAATGCCCAATACTCTATCCTAGATCCTCAGTCCTCAATCCTCAATCCTCAATCCTCCAACCTCAATTCTGAATTCTCAATCCTGAATCCTCAATCTTCAGCCCTCAGTCCTCAACAATCAATTGCCAATACTCAATCCTCAATATAATATCCTCAATTCACAGCTTTCAATACTCAATGCTCAATCTGCATTCTTCAAATCTCTATCCACAAACATCAATTCTCATCACTCAACCCTCAACACTCAGTCCTCAATGTTCAATCCTCAATCTTCAATCCTCAATCATCAATCCTCAATCCTCAATCCTCAAACCTCAATCCTCAACCCTCAGTCCTCATCCTCAATTCTCAATTCTCAATCCTCAATCCTTAATCCTCAGTCCTCAATTATCAATAATCAATCTCCAATCCTAGATCCTCATTCCCCAATCCTCAATCCTTAATACTCAATCTTCAATCCTTAATCCCCAGGCCTCAATCTTCAATCCTCAATGCTCAATCCTCAATCCACAATGCTCAATCCTCAATACTCAATCATCAATCCTCAATCTTCAATCCTCAACACTCAATCTTCAATCCTCAATCCTCAATCATCAATCCTCAATCCTCAATCCTCAATCCTCAATCCTCAATCCTCAACCTTCAGTCCTCAATACTCAATCTTGAGTCCTCAATCCTCAATCCTCAACCCTCAGACCTCATCCTCAATCCTCAATTCTCAATCCTCAATGCTCAATCTTCAATCCTCAATACTCAATCTTCAATCCTCAATCTTCAGTCCTCAATTCTCAATCTTCAATCCTCAATACTCAATCATCAATCCTCAATCTTCAATCCTCAATACTCAATCTTCAATCCTCAATCCTCAATCATCAATCCTCAATCCTCAATCCTCAATCCTCAATCCTCAATCCTCAATCTTCAGTCCACAATACTCAATCTTGAATCCTCAATCCTCAATCCTCAACCCTCAGACCTCATCCTCAATCCTCATTTCTCAATCCTCAATGCTCAATCTTCAATCCTGAATACTCAATCTTCAATCCTCAATCTTCAGTCCTCAATTCTCAATCTTCAATCCTCAATCCTCAATCCTCGATCCTCAATCCTCAATCCTCAATCGTCAATCTCCAATCCTGAATACTCAATCCTCAATACTCAATCCTCAATACCCAATCCTCAATACTGATTCTTCAATCCTCAGTACCCAATCCTCAATCTTCAATCCTCAATCCTCAATCCTCAATTCCCAATCCTCAATCCTCAGTGCTCAGTCCTCAAACCTCAATCCTCAACCGTCAGCCCTCATCCTCAATCCTCAACCCTCAATCCTCAATCCTCAATCCTCAATCCTCAATCCTCATTCTTCAATCCGCAATACCCAATCCTCAATCCTCAATCTTCAATCCTCAATCCTCAATCCTCAATACTCAATCCTCAATCCTCAGTCCTCAGTCCTCAAACCTCAACCCTCATCCCTCAGCCCTCATCCTCAATCCTCAACCCTCAATCCTCAATCCTCAGTACTCAATCCTCAATCTTCAATCCTCAAACCTCAATCCTCAGCAGTCAGCCCTCGTCCTCAATCCTCAACCCTCAATCCTCAATCCTCAATCCTCAATCTTCAATCCTCAATCCTCAATCCTCAAACCTCAATCCTCAGCCCTCAGTCCTCATCCTCAATTCTCAATCCTCAATCCTCAAACCTCAATCCTCAACCGTCAGTCCTCGTCCTCAATCCTCAACCCTCAATCCTCAATCCTCAATCTTCAATCATCAATACTCAATCTTCAATCTTCTATCTTCAACCCTCAATCCTCAATCCTCAACCCTCAATCCTCGATCCTCAATCCTCAATCATCAATCCTCAATCCTCAATCCTCAATCCTCAGTCACCAATACTCAATCTTCAATACTCAATCCTCAATCCTCAATCCTCAATCCTCAATCCTCAATCCTCAATCCTCAATCCCCAACCCTCAGTCATCATTCCTCAAACCTCAATCCTCAACCCTCAGTCCTCATCCTCAATTCTGAATTCTCAATCCTAAATCCTCAATCCTCATTCTTCAATCCTCAATACGCAATCCTCAATCTTCAATCCTCAATCCTCAATCCTCAATTGTCAACCCTGAACCCTCAATCCTCAGACCTCAAACATCAATACTCAACCCTGAGTCCTCGTCCTCAATCCACAACCCTCAATCCTCAATCCTCAATCCCCAATCCGCAATCTTCAATCCTCAATCATCAATCCTCAAACCTCAATCCTCAATCCTTAAACCTCAATCCTCAACCCTCAATGCTCAATCTTCAATCCTCAATACTCAATCTTCAATCCTCAATCCTCAGTCCTCAATAATCAACCATCAATTCTCAATTCTCAATACTCAATAGAATATCCTGAATTCTCAGGATTCAATACTCAAACCTCAATCCTCAACCCTCAGCCCTCATCCTCCATCCTCATTCCTCAATCCTCAATCCCCAATCTTCAATCCTCAATACTCAATCTTCAATCCTCAATCCTCAATCCTCAATCCTCAATCCTCAATCCTCAATCCTCAGTCACCAATACTCAATCTTCAATACTCAATCCTCAGTCCTCAATCCTCAATCCTCAATCCTCAATCCTCAATCCTCAATCCTCAATCCCCAACCCTCAGTCATCATTCCTCGGACATCAATCCTCAACCCTCAGTCCTCATCCTCAATTCTGAATCCTCAATCCTAAATCCTCAATCCTCATTCTTCAATCCTCAATACGCAATCCTCAATCTTCTATCCTCAATCCTCTATCCTCAATTCTCAACCCTGAACCCTCAATCCTCAGACCTCAAACATCAATACTCAACCCTGAGTCCTCGTCCTCAATCCACAACCCTCAATCCTCAATCCTCAATCTTCAATCCTCAATCCTCAATCCTCAATCCTCAATCCTCAATCCTCAATACTCAATCATCAATATTCAATCCTCAATCCTCAATTCTGTATCCTCAACCCTCAATCCTCAATCGTCAATCCTCAATCCCCAATCCTCAATCTTCAATCCTCAATCATCAATCCTCAATCCTCAATCCTCAAACCTCAATCCTCAGCCCTCAGTCCTCATCCTCAATTCTCAATTCTCAATCCTCAATCCTTAATCCTCAGTCATCGATCCTCAATAATCAATCTCCAATCCTAGATCCTCAATCCCCAATCCTCAATCCTTAATCCTCAATCTTCAATCCTCAATCCCCAGGCCTCAATCTTCAATCCTCAATCCTCAGTCCTCAATCCTCAGTCCTCAATCCGCAATCCTCAATCCTCAAACCTCAATCCTCAACCGTCAGTCATCGTCCTCAATCCTCAACCCTCAATCCTCAATCCTCAATCTTCAATAATCAATACTCAATCTTCAATCTTCAACCCTCAATCCTCAATCCTCAATCCTCAATCCTCAATCCTCAATCAACAATCCTCAATATTCAACACACAACCCTCAACCATCAATCCTCAATACTGAACCATCAATCCTCAATTCTCAATACTCAACATAATATCCTGAATTCTCATGATTCAATACTCAATCCTCAATATTCAATAATCAAATCTCAATCCTCAAACATCAATTCTCAACACTCAATCCTCAATACTCAATCCTCATTCTTCAATCCGCAATACCCAATCCTCAATATTCAATCCTCAATCCTCAATCATCAAACCTCAATCCTCATTCTTCAATCCTGAATACCCAATCCTCAATCTTCAATCCTCAATCCTCAGTCCGCAATCCTCAATCCTCAATCCTCAATCCTCAATCTTCAATCCTCAGTCCCAAATCCTCAATCTTCAATACACAATCCTCAATCCTCAATCCTCAATCCTCAATCCTCATTCTTCAATCCTCAATACCCAATCCTCAATCTTCAATCCTCAATCCTCAATCCTCAATTCTCAATCATCAATCCTCAATCCTCAGACCTGAAACATCAATAATCAAACCTGAGTCCTCGTCCTCAATCCACAACCCTCAATCCTCAATCCTCAATCTTCAATCCTCAATCCTCAATCCTCAATACTCAATCCTCAATCCTCAATCCTCAGTCTTCAATCCTCAATAATCAATCTCCAATCCTAGATCCTCAATCCCCAATACTCAGACCTCAATCCTCAATCTTTAATCCTCAATAATCAATCTTCAATCCTCAATCCTCAGTCCTCAAACCTCAATTCTGAATTCTCAATCCTGAATCCTCAATCTTCAGCCCTCAGTCCTCAACAATCAATTGCCAATCCTCAATCCTCAGTATAATATCCTCAATTCACAGCTTTCAATACTCAATGCTCAATCTGCATTCTTCAAATCTCTATCCACAAACATCAATTCTCATCACTCAACCCTCAACACTCAGTCCTCAATGTTCAATCCTCAATCTTCAATCCTCAATCATCAATCCTCAATCCTCAATCCTCAAACCTCAATCCTCAACCCTCAGTCCTCATCCTCAATTCTCAATTCTCAATCCTCAATCCTTAATCCTCAGTCCTCAATTATCAATAATCAATCTCCAATCCTAGATCCTCATTCCCCAATCCTCAATCCTTAATACTCAATCTTCAATCCTTAATCCCCAGGCCTCAATCTTCAATCCTCAATGCTCAATCCTCAATCCACAATGCTCAATCCTCAATACTCAATCATCAATCCTCAATCTTCAATCCTCAACACTCCATCTTCAATCCTCAATCCTCAATCATCAATCCTCAATCCTCAATCCTCAATCCTCAATCCTCAATCCTCAACCTTCAGTCCTCAATACTCAATCTTGAGTCCTCAATCCTCAATCCTCAACCCTCAGACCTCATCCTCAATCCTCAATTCTCAATCCTCAATGCTCAATCTTCAATCCTCAATACTCAATCTTCAATCCTCAATCTTCAGTCCTCAATTCTCAATCTTCAATCCTCAAAACTCAATCATCAATCCTCAATCTTCAATCCTCAATACTCAATCTTCCATCTTCAACCCTCAATCCTCAATCCTCAACCCTCAATCCTCAATCCTCAATCCTCAATCATCAATCCTCAATCCTCAATCCTCAATCCTCAGTCACCAATACTCAATCTTCAATACTCAATCCTCAATCCTCAATCCTCAATCCTCAATCCTCAATCCTCAATCCTCAATCCCCAACCCTCAGTCATCATTCCTCAAACCTCAATCCTCAACCCTCAGTCCTCATCCTCAATTCTGAATTCTCAATCCTAAATCCTCAATCCTCATTCTTCAATCCTCAATACGCAATCCTCAATCTTCAATCCTCAATCCTCAATCCTCAATTGTCAACCCTGAACCCTCAATCCTCAGACCTCAAACATCAATACTCAACCCTGAGTCCTCGTCCTCAATCCACAACCCTCAATCCTCAATCCTCAATCTTCAATCCTCAATCCTCAATCCTCAATCCTCAATCCTCAATCCTCAATCCTCAATCATCAATATTCAATCCTCGATCCTCAATTCTGTATCCTCAACCCTCAATCCTCAATCGTCAATCCTCAATCCCCAATCCTCAATCTTCAATCCTCAATCATCAATCCTCAATCCTCAATCCTCAAACCTCAATCCTCAGCCCTCAGTCCACATCCTCAATTCTCAATTCTCAATCCTCAATCCTTAATCCTCAGTCTTCAATCCTCAATAATCAATCTCCAATCCTAGATCCTCAATCCCCAATCCTCAATCCTTAATCCTCAATATTCAATCCTCAATCCTCAGGCCTCAATCTTCAATCCTCAATCCTCAGTCCTCAATCCTCAGTCCTCAATCCACAATCCTCAATCCTCAAACCTCAATCCTCAACCGTCAGTCTTCGTCCTCAATCCTCAACCCTCAATCCTCAATCCTCAATCTTCAATCATCAATACTCAATCTTCAATCTTCAACCCTCAATCCTCAATCCTCAATCCTCAATCCTCAATCCTCAATCCTCAATCCTCAATATTCAACACACAACCCTCAACCAACAATCCTCAATACTGAACCATCAATCCTCAATTCTCAATACTCAACGTAATATCCTGAATTCTCATGATTCAATACTCAATCCTCAATATTCAATAATCAAATCTCAATCCTCAAACATCAATTCTCAACACTCAATCCTCAATACTCAATCCTCATTCTTCAATCCGCAATACCCAATCCTCAATCTTCAATCCTCAATCCTCAATCCTCAATACTCAATCCTCAATCCTCAGTCCGCAGTCCTCAAACCTCAACACTCAATCCTCAATCCTCAATCTTCAATCATCAATATTCAATCTTCAATCCTCAATACTCAATCCTCAATCCTCAGTCCTCAATCCTCAATCTTTAATCCTCAATCCTCAATCCACAATCCTCAATCCTCAACCTTCAACCCTCAATACTCAATCTTCAATCCTCAATCCTCAATCCTCAATCCTCAATCCTGAATCCTCAATCCTCAATCTTCAATCCTCAATACTCAATCTTCAATCCTCAATCCTCAATCCTCAATCCTCAATCCTCCAACCTCAATCCTCAACCGTCAGTCCTCGTCCTCAATCCTCAAACCTCAATCCTCAATCCTCAATCTTCAATCATCAATAATCAATCTTCAATACTCAATCCTCAATCCTCAATCCTCAATCCTCAATATTCAACACACAACCCTCCACCATCAATCCTCAATACTCAACCATCAATCCTCAATTCTCAATACTCAATAGAATATCCTGAATTCTCATGGTTCAATACTCAATCCACAAAGTTCAATAATCAAATCTCAATCCTCAAACATCAACTTTCAACACTCAATCCTCAATACTCAGTCCTCTCTCTTCAATCCTCCATCCTCAATCCTCAATCCTCAATCTTCAATCATCAATAATAAATCTTCAATACTCAATCCTCAATCCTCAATCCTCAATCCTCAATCCTCAATCCTCAATATTCAACACACAACCCTCCACCATCAATCCTCAATACTCAACCATCAATCCTCAATTCTCAATACTCAATAGAATATCCTGAATTCTCATGGTTCAATACTCAATCCACAAAGTTCAATAATCAAATCTCAATCCTCAAACATCAACTTTCAACACTCAATCCTCAATACTCAGTCCTCTCTCTTCAATCCTCCATCCTCAATCCTCAATCCTCAAGCGTCAATCTTCAATCCTCAATCCTCAACCCTCAATCCTCAGTCCTCAAACCTCAAACCGGAATCCTCAATCCTGAATCCTCAATACTCAATCCTAAATCGTCAATCTTCAATCCTCAATACTCAATCTTCAATCCTCAATCCTCAATCATCAAACCTCAATCCTCATTCTTCAATCCTGAATACCCAATCCTCAATCTTCAATCCTCAATCCTCAGTCCGCAATCCTCAATCCTCAATCCTCAATCCTCAATCTTCAATCCTCAGTCCCAAATCCTCAATCTTCAATACACAATCCTCAATCCTCAATCCTCAATCCTCAATCCTCATTCTTCAATCCTCAATACCCAATCCTCAATCTTCAATCCTCAATCCTCAATCCTCAATTCTCAATCATCAATCCTCAATCCTCAGACCTGAAACATCAATAATCAAACCTGAGTCCTCGTCCTCAATCCACAACCCTCAATCCTCAATCCTCAATCTTCAATCCTCAATCCTCAATCCTCAATACTCAATCCTCAATCCTCAATCCTCAGTCTTCAATCCTCAATAATCAATCTCCAATCCTAGATCCTCAATCCCCAATACTCAGTCCTCAATCCTCAATCTTTAATCCTCAATACTCAATCTTCAATCCTCAATCCTCAGTCCTCAAACCTCAATTCTGAATTCTCAATCCTGAATCCTCAATCTTCAGCCCTCAGTCCTCAACAATCAGTTGTCAATCCTCAATCCTCAATATAATATCCTCAATTCACAGCTTTCAATACTCAATGCTCAATCTGCATTCTTCAAATCTCTATCCACAAACATCAATTCTCATCACTCAACCCTCAACACTCAGTCCTCAATGTTCAATCCTCAATCTTCAATCCTCAATCATCAATCCCCAATCCTCAATCCTCAAACCTCAATCCTCAACCCTCAGTCCTCATCCTCAATTCTCAATTCTCAATCCTCAATCCTTAATCCTCAGTCCTCAATCCTCAATCCTCAAACCTCAATCCTCAGCCCTCAGTCCTCATCCTCAATTCTCAGTCCTCAATCCTCAAACCTCAATCCTCAACCGTCAGTCCTCGTCCTCAATCCTCAACCCTCAATCCTCAATCCTCAATCTTCAATCATCAATAATCAATCTTCAATCTTCAATCTTCAACCCTCAATCCTCAATCCTCAACCCTCAATCCTCAATCCTCAATCCTCAATCCTCAATATTCAACACACAACCCTCAACCATCAATCCTCAATACTCAACCATCAATCCTCAATTCTCAATACTCAGTAGAATATCCTGAATTCTCAGGATTCAATACTCAAACCTCAATCCTCAACCTTCAGCCCTCATCCTCCATCCTCAATCCTCAATCCTTAATCCCCAATATTCAATCCTCAATACTCAATCTTCAATCCACAATCCTCAATCCTCAATCCTCAATCCTCAATCCTCAATCTTCAATCCTCAGTCCCAAATCCTCAATCTTCAATCCTCAATGCTCAATCCTCAATCCTCAATCCTCATTCTTCAATCCTCAACACCCAATCCTCAATCTTCAATCCTAAATCTTCAATCCTCAATTCTCAACCATCAACCCTCAATCCTCAGACCTCAAACATCAATAATCAACCCTGAGTCCTCGTCCTCAGTCCACAACCCTCAATCCTCAATCCTGAATCTTCAATCCTCAATCATCAATCTTCAATCCTCAATCCTCAATCATCAATATTCAATCCTCAATCCTCAATTCTCTATGTTCAACCCTCAATACTCAATCGTCAATCCTCAATCCTCAGTCCTCAATCTTCAATCCTCAATACTCAATCTTCAATCCTCAATCCTCAGTTCTCTATCCTCAACCCTCAATCCTCAATCCTCAATCCCCAATACGCAATCTTCAATCCTCAATCATCAATCCTCAAACCTCAATCCTCAATCCTCAAACCTCAATCCTCAACCCTCAATGCTCAATCTTCAATCCTCAATACTCAATCTTCAATCCTCAATCCTCAGTCCTCAATAATCAACCATCAATTCTCAATTCTCAATACTCAATAGAATATCCTGAATTCTCAGGATTCAATACTCAAACCTCAATCCTCAACCCTCAGCCCTCATCCTCCATCCTCATTCCTCAATCCTCAATCCCCAGTCTTCAATCCTCAATACTCAATCTTCAATCCTCAATCCTCAATCCTCAATCCTCAATCCTCAATCCTCAATCCTCAGTCACCAATACTCAATCTTCAATACTCAATCCTCAATCCTCAATCCTCAATCCTCAATCCTCAATCCTCAATCCTCAATCCCCAACCCTCAGTCATCATTCCTCAAACCTCAATCCTCAACCCTCAGTCCTCATCCTCAATTCTGAATTCTCAATCCTAAATCCTCAATTCTCATTCTTCAATCCTCAATACGCAATCCTCAATCTTCAATCCTCAATCCTCAATCCTCAATTCTCAACCCTGAACCCTCAATCCTCAGACCTCAAACATCAATACTCAACCCTGAGTCCTCGTCCTCAATCCACAACCCTCAATCCTCAATCCTCAATCTTCAATCCTCAATCCTCAATCCTCAATCCTCAATCCTCAATCCTCAATCCTCAATCATCAATATTCAATGCTCAATCCTCAATTCTGTATCCTCAGCCCTCAATCCTCAATCGTCAATCCTCAATCCCCAATCCTCAATCTTCAATCCTCAATCATCAATCATCAATCCTCAATCCTCAATCCTCAAACCTCAATCCTCAGCCCTCAGTCCTCATCCTCAATTCTCAATTCTCAATCCTCAATCCTTAATCCTCAGTCTTCAATCCTCAATAATCAATCTCCAATCCTTGATCCTCAATCCCCAATCCTCAAACCTTAATGCTCAATCTTCAATCCTCAATCCCCAGGCCTCAATCTTCAATCCTCAATCCTCAGTCCTCAATCCTCAGTCCTCAATCCACAATCCTCAATCCTCAAACCTCAATCCTCAACCGTCAGTCATCGTCCTCAATCCTCAACCCTCAATCCTCAATCCTCAATCTTCAATCATCAATACTCAATCTTCAATCTACAACGCTCAATCCTCAATCCTCAATCCTCAATCCTCAATCCTCAATCCTCAATCCTCAATCCTCAATCCTCAATCCTCAATCCTCAATTCTCAGTCACCAATACTCAATCTTCAATACTCAATCCTCAATCCTCAATCCTCAATCCTCAATCCTCAATCCTCAATCCTCAATCCCCAACCCTCAGTCATCATTCCTCGGACCTCAATCCTCAACCCTCAGTCCTCATCCTCAATTCTGAATCCTCAATCCTAAATCCTCAATCCTCATTCTTCAATCCTCAATACGCAATCCTCAATCTTCAATCCTCAATCCTCTATCCTCTATTCTCAACCCTGAACCCTCAATCCTCAGACCTCAAACATCAATACTCAACCCTGAGTCCTCGTCCTCAATCCACAACCCTCAATCCTCAATCCTCAATCTTCAATCCTCAATCCTCAATCCTCAATCCTCAATCCTCAATCCTCAATACTCAATCATCAATATTCAATCCTCAATCCTCAATTCTGTATCCTCAACCCTCAATCCTCAATCGTCAATCCTCAATCCCCAATCATCAATCTTCAATCCTCAATCATCAATCATCAATCCTCAATCCTCAATCCTCAATCCTCAAACCTCAATCCTCAGCCCTCAGTCCTCATCCTCAATTCTCAATTCTCAATCCTCAATCCTTAATCCTCAGTCTTCAATCCTCAATAATCAATCTCCAATCCTAGATCCTCAATCCCCAATCCTCAATCCTTAATCCTCAATCTTCAATCCTCAATCCCCAGGCCTCAATCTTCAATCCTCAATCCTCAGTCCTCAATCCTCAGTCCTCAATCCACAATCCTCAATCCTCAAACCTCAATCCTCAACCGTCAGTCATCGTCCTCAATCCTCAACCCTCAATCCTCAATCCTCAATCTTCAATAATCAATACTCAATCTTCAATCTTCAACCCTCAATACTCAATCCTCAATCCTCAATCCTCAATCCTCAATCCTCAATCCTCAATATTCAACACACAACCCTCAACCATCAATCCTCAATTCTCAATACTCAACATAATATCCTGAATTCTCATGATTCAATACTCAATCCTCAATATTCAATAATCAAATCTCAATCCTCAAACATCAATTCTCAACACTCAATCCTCAATACTCAATCCTCATTCTTCAATCCGCAATACCCAATCCTCAATATTCAATCCTCAATCCTCAATCCTCAGTCCGCAGTCCTCAAACCTCAACACTCAATCCTCAATCCTCAATCTTCAATCATCAATATTCAATCTTCAATCCTCAATCCTCAGTCCTCAATCCTCAGTCCTCAATCCTCAATCTTTAATCCTCAATCCTCAATCCACAATCCTCAATCCTCAATCTTCAACCCTCAATACTCAATCTTCAATCCTCAATCCTCAATCCTCAATCCTCAATCCTGAATCCTCAATCCTCAATCTTCAATCCTCAATACTCAATCTTCAATCCTCAATCCTCAATCCTCAATCCTCAATCCTCCAACCTCAGTCCTCAACCGTCAGTCCTCGTCCTCAATCCTCAAACCTCAATCCTCAATCCTCAATCTTCAATCATCAATAATCAATCTTCAATACTCAATCCTCAATCCTCAATCCTCAATCCTCAATCCTCAATATTCAACACACAACCCTCCACCATCAATCCTCAATACTCAACCATCAATCCTCAATTCTCAGTACGCAATAGAATATCCTGAATTCTCATGGTTCAATACTCAATCCACAAAGTTCAATAGTCAAATCTCAATCCTCAAACATCAACTTTCAACACTCAATCCTCAATACTCAGTCCTCTCACTTCAATCCTCCATCCTCAATCCTCAATCCTCAATCTTCAATCATCAATAATAAATCTTCAATACTCAATCCTGAATCCTCAATCCTCAATCCTCAATCCTCAATATTCAACACACAACCCTCCACCATCAATCCTCAATACTCAACCATCAATCCTCAATTCTCAATACTCAATAGAATATCCTGAATTCTCATGGTTCAATACTCAATCCACAAAGTTCAATAATCAAATCTCAATCCTCAAACATCAACTTTCAACACTCAATCCTCAATACTCAGTCCTCTCTCTTCAATCCTCCATCCTCAATCCTCAATCCTCAATCTTCAATCATCAATAATAAATCTTCAATACTCAATCCTCAATCCTCAATCCTCAATCCTCAATCCTCAATATTCAACACACAACCCTCCACCATCAATCCTCAATACTCAACCATCAATCCTCAATTCTCAATCCTCAATACTCAATCATCAATATTCAATACTCAATCCTCAATTCTGTATCCTCAACCCTCAATCCTCAATCGTCAATCCTCAATCCCCAATCCTCAATCTTCAATCCTCAATCATCAATCCTCAATCCTCAATCCTCAAACCTCAATCCTCAGCCCTCAGTCCTCATCCTCAATTCTCAATTCTCAATCCTCAATCCTTAATCCTCAGTCATCAATCCTCAATAATCAATCTCCAATCCTAGATCCTCAATCCCCAATCCTCAATCCTTAATCCTCAATCTTCAATCCTCAATCCCCAGGCCTCAATCTTCAATCCTCAATCCTCAGTCCTCAATCCTCAGTCCTCAATCCGCAATCCTCAATCCTCAAACCTCAATCCTCAACCGTCAGTCATCGTTCTCAATCCTCAACCCTCAATCCTCAATCCTCAATCTTCAATAATCAATACTCAATCTTCAATCTTCAACCCTCAATCCTCAATCCTCAATCCTCAATCCTCAATCCTCAATCAACAATCCTCAATATTCAACACACAACCCTCAACCATCAATCCTCAATACTGAACCATCAATCCTCAATTCTCAATACTCAACATAATATCCTGAATTCTCATGATTCAATACTCAATCCTCAATATTCAATAATCAAATCTCAATCCTCAAACATCAATTCTCAACACTCAATCCTCAATACTCAATCCTCATTCTTCAATCCGCAATACCCAATCCTCAATATTCAATCCTCAATCCTCAATCATCAAACCTCAATCCTCATTCTTCAATCCTGAATACCCAATCCTCAATCTTCAATCCTCAATCCTCAGTCCGCAATCCTCAATCCTCAATCCTCAATCCTCAATCTTCAATCCTCAGTCCCAAATCCTCAATCTTCAATACACAATCCTCAATCCTCAATCCTCAATCCTCAATCCTCATTCTTCAATCCTCAATACCCAATCCTCAATCTTCAATCCTCAATCCTCAATCCTCAATTCTCAATCATCAATCCTCAATCCTCAGACCTGAAACATCAATAATCAAACCTGAGTCCTCGTCCTCAATCCACAACCCTCAATCCTCAATCCTCAATCTTCAATCCTCAATCCTCAATCCTCAATACTCAATCCTCAATCCTCAATCCTCAGTCTTCAATCCTCAATAATCAATCTCCAATCCTAGATCCTCAATCCCCAATACTCAGACCTCAATCCTCAATCTTTAATCCTCAATAATCAATCTTCAATCCTCAATCCTCAGTCCTCAAACCTCAATTCTGAATTCTCAATCCTGAATCCTCAATCTTCAGCCCTCAGTCCTCAACAATCAATTGCCAATCCTCAATCCTCAATATAATATCCTCAATTCACAGCTTTCAATACTCAATGCTCAATCTGCATTCTTCAAATCTCTATCCACAAACATCAATTCTCGTCACTCAACCCTCAACACTCAGTCCTCAATGTTCAATCCTCAATCTTCAATCCTCAATCATCAATCCTCAATCCTCAATCCTCAAACCTCAATCCTCAACCCTCAGTCCTCATCCTCAATTCTCAATTCTCAATCCTCAATCCTTAATCCTCAGTCCTCAATTATCAATAATCAATCTCCAATCCTAGATCCTCATTCCCCAATCCTCAATCCTTAATACTCAATCTTCAATCCTTAATCCCCAGGCCTCAATCTTCAATCCTCAATGCTCAATCCTCAATCCACAATGCTCAATCCTCAATACTCAATCATCAATCCTCAATCTTCAATCCTCAACACTCAATCTTCAATCCTCAATCCTCAATCATCAATCCTCAATCCTCAATCGTCAATCCTCAATCCTCAATCCTCAACCTTCAGTCCTCAATACTCAATCTTGAGTCCTCAATCCTCAATCCTCAACCCTCAGACCTCATCCTCAATCCTCAATTCTCAATCCTCAATGCTCAATCTTCAATCCTCAATACTCAATCTTCAATCCTCAATCTTCAGTCCTCAATTCTCAATCTTCAATCCTCAAAACTCAATCATCAATCCTCAATCTTCAATCCTCAATACTCAATCTTCCATCTTCAACCCTCAATCCTCAATCCTCAACCCTCAATCCTCAACCCTCAATCCTCAATCATCAATCCTCAATCCTCAATCCTCAATCCTCAGTCACCAATACTCAATCTTCAATACTCAATCCTCAATCCTCAATCCTCAATCCTCAATCCTCAATCCTCAATCCTCAATCCCCAACCCTCAGTCATCATTCCTCAAACCTCAATCCTCAACCCTCAGTCCTCATCCTCAATTCTGAATTCTCAATCCTAAATCCTCAATCCTCATTCTTCAATCCTCAATACGCAATCCTCAATCTTCAATCCTCAATCCTCAATCCTCAATTGTCAACCCTGAACCCTCAATCCTCAGACCTCAAACATCAATACTCAACCCTGAGTCCTCGTCCTCAATCCACAACCCTCAATCCTCAATCCTCAATCTTCAATCCTCAATCCTCAATCCTCAATCCTCAATCCTCAATCCTCAATCCTCAATCATCAATATTCAATCCTCGATCCTCAATTCTGTATCCTCAACCCTCAATCCTCAATCGTCAATCCTCAATCCCCAATCCTCAATCTTCAATCCTCAATCATCAATCCTCAATCCTCAATCCTCAAACCTCAATCCTCAGCCCTCAGTCCACATCCTCAATTCTCAATTCTCAATCCTCAATCCTTAATCCTCAGTCTTCAATCCTCAATAATCAATCTCCAATCCTAGATCCTCAATCCCCAATCCTCAATCCTTAATCCTCAATATTGAATCCTCAATCCTCAGGCCTCAATCTTCAATCCTCAATCCTCAGTCCTCAATCCTCAGTCCTCAATCCACAATCCTCAATCCTCAAACCTCAATCCTCAACCGTCAGTCTTCGTCCTCAATCCTCAACCCTCAATCCTCAATCCTCAATCTTCAATCATCAATACTCAATCTTCAATCTTCAACCCTCAATCCTCAATCCTCAATCCTCAATCCTCAGGCCTCAATCTTCAATCCGCAATACCCAATCCTCAATCTTCAATCCTCAATCCTCAATCCTCAATACTCAATCCTCAATCCTCAGTCCGCAGTCCTCAAACCTCAACACTCAATCCTCAATCCTCAATCTTCAATCATCAATATTCAATCTTCAATCCTCAATACTCAATCCTCAATCCTCAGTCCTCAATCCTCAATCTTTAATCCTCAATCCTCAATCCACAATCCTCAATCCTCAATCTTCAACCCTCAATACTCAATCTTCAATCTTCAATCCTCAATCCTCAATCCTCAATCCTGAATCCTCAATCCTCAATCTTCAATCCTCAATACTCAATCTTCAATCCTCAATCCTCAATCCTCAATCCTCAATCCTCCAACCTCAATCCTCAACCGTCAGTCCTCGTCCTCAATCCTCAAACCTCAATCCTCAATCCTCAATCTTCAATCATCAATAATCAATCTTCAATACTCAATCCTCAATCCTCAATCCTCAATCCTCAATATTCAACACACAACCCTCCACCATCAATCCTCAATACTCAACCATCAATCCTCAATTCTCAATACTCAATAGAATATCCTGAATTCTCATGGTTCAATACTCAATCCACAAAGTTCAATAATCAAATCTCAATCCTCAAACATCAACTTTCAACACTCAATCCTCAATACTCAGTCCTCTCTCTTCAATCCTCCATCCTCAATCCTCAATCCTCAATCTTCAATCATCAATAATAAATCTTCAATACTCAATCCTCAATCCTCAATCCTCAATCCTCAATCCTCAATCCTCAATATTCAACACACAAGCCTCCACCATCAATCCTCAATACTCAACCATCAATCCTCAATTCTCAATACTCAATAGAATATCCTGAATTCTCATGGTTCAATACTCAATCCACAAAGTTCAATAATCAAATCTCAATCCTCAAACATCAACTTTCAACACTCAATCCTCAATACTCAGTCCTCTCTCTTCAATCCTCCATCCTCAATCCTCAATCCTCAAGCGTCAATCTTCAATCCTCAATCCTCAACCCTCAATCCTCAGTCCTCAAACCTCAAACCGGAATCCTCAATCCTGAATCCTCAATACTCAATCCTAAATCGTCAATCTTCAATCCTCAATACTCAATCTTCAATCCTCAATCCTCAATCATCAAACCTCAATCCTCATTCTTCAATCCTGAATACCCAATCCTCAATCTTCAATCCTCAATCCTCAGTCCGCAATCCTCAATCCTCAATCCTCAATCCTCAATCTTCAATCCTCAGTCCCAAATCCTCAATCTTCAATACACAATCCTCAATCCTCAATCCTCAATCCTCAATCCTCATTCTTCAATCCTCAATACCCAATCCTCAATCTTCAATCCTCAATCCTCAATCCTCAATTCTCAATCATCAATCCTCAATCCTCAGACCTGAAACATCAATAATCAAACCTGAGTCCTCGTCCTCAATCCACAACCCTCAATCCTCAATCCTCAATCTTCAATCCTCAATCCTCAATCCTCAATACTCAATCCTCAATCCTCAATCCTCAGTCTTCAATCCTCAATAATCAATCTCGAATCCTAGATCCTCAATCCCCAATACTCAGTCCTCAATCCTCAATCTTTAATCCTCAATACTCAATCTTCAATCCTCAATCCTCAGTCCTCAAACCTCAATTCTGAATTCTCAATCCTGAATCCTCAATCTTCAGCCCTCAGTCCTCAACAATCAGTTGTCAATCCTCAATCCTCAATATAATATCCTCAATTCACAGCTTTCAATACTCAATGCTCAATCTGCATTCTTCAAATCTCTATCCACAAACATCAATTCTCATCACTCAACCCTCAACACTCAGTCCTCAATGTTCAATCCTCAATCTTCAATCCTCAATCATCAATCCCCAATCCTCAATCCTCAAACCTCAATCCTCAACCCTCAGTCCTCATCCTCAATTCTCAATTCTCAATCCTCAATCCTTAATCCTCAGTCCTCAATCCTCAATCCTCAAACCTCAATCCTCAGCCCTCAGTCCTCATCCTCAATTCTCAGTCCTCAATCCTCAAACCTCAATCCTCAACCGTCAGTCCTCGTCCTCAATCCTCAACCCTCAATCCTCAATCCTCAATCTTCAATCATCAATAATCAATCTTCAATCTTCAATCTTCAACCCTCAATCCTCAATCCTCAACCCTCAATCCTCAATCCTCAATCCTCAATCCTCAATATTCAACACACAACCCTCAACCATCAATCCTCAATACTCAACCATCAATCCTCAATTCTCAATACTCAGTAGAATATCCTGAATTCTCAGGATTCAATACTCAAACCTCAATCCTCAACCTTCAGCCCTCATCCTCCATCCTCAATCCTCAATCCTTAATCCCCAATATTCAATCCTCAATACTCAATCTTCAATCCACAATCCTCAATCCTCAATCCTCAATCCTCAATCCTCAATCTTCAATCCTCAGTCCCAAATCCTCAATCTTCAATCCTCAATGCTCAATCCTCAATCCTCAATCCTCATTCTTCAATCCTCAACACCCAATCCTCAATCTTCAATCCTAAATCTTCAATCCTCAATTCTCAACCATCAACCCTCAATCCTCAGACCTCAAACATCAATACTCAACCCTGAGTCCTCGTCCTCAGTCCACAACCCTCAATCCTCAATCCTGAATCTTCAATCCTCAATCCTCAATCTTCAATCCTCAATCCTCAATCATCAATATTCAATCCTCAATCCTCAATTCTCTATGTTCAACCCTCAATACTCAATCGTCAATCCTCAATCCTCAGTCCTCAATCTTCAATCCTCAATACTCAATCTTCAATCCTCAATCCTCAGTTCTCTATCCTCAACCCTCAATCCTCAATCCTCAATCCCCAATACGCAATCTTCAATCCTCAATCATCAATCCTCAAACCTCAATCCTCAATCCTCAAACCTCAATCCTCAACCCTCAATGCTCAATCTTCAATCCTCAATACTCAATCTTCAATCCTCAATCCTCAGTCCTCAATAATCAACCATCAATTCTCAATTCTCAATACTCAATAGAATATCCTGAATTCTCAGGATTCAATACTCAAACCTCAATCCTCAACCCTCAGCCCTCATCCTCCATCCTCATTCCTCAATCCTCAATCCCCAGTCTTCAATCCTCAATACTCAATCTTCAATCCTCAATCCTCAATCCTCAATCCTCAATCCTCAATCCTCAATCCTCAGTCACCAATACTCAATCTTCAATACTCAATCCTCAATCCTCAATCCTCAATCCTCAATCCTCAATCCTCAATCCTCAATCCCCAACCCTCAGTCATCATTCCTCAAACCTCAATCCTCAACCCTCAGTCCTCATCCTCAATTCTGAATTCTCAATCCTAAATCCTCAATTCTCATTCTTCAATCCTCAATACGCAATCCTCAATCTTCAATCCTCAATCCTCAATCCTCAATTCTCAACCCTGAACCCTCAATCCTCAGACCTCAAACATCAATACTCAACCCTGAGTCCTCGTCCTCAATCCACAACCCTCAATCCTCAATCCTCAATCTTCAATCCTCAATCCTCAATCCTCAATCCTCAATCCTCAATCCTCAATCCTCAATCATCAATATTCAATGCTCAATCCTCAATTCTGTATCCTCAGCCCTCAATCCTCAATCGTCAATCCTCAATCCCCAATCCTCAATCTTCAATCCTCAATCATCAATCATCAATCCTCAATCCTCAATCCTCAAACCTCAATCCTCAGCCCTCAGTCCTCATCCTCAATTCTCAATTCTCAATCCTCAATCCTTAATCCTCAGTCTTCAATCCTCAATAATCAATCTCCAATCCTTGATCCTCAATCCCCAATCCTCAAACCTTAATCCTCAATCTTCAATCCTCAATCCCCAGGCCTCAATCTTCAATCCTCAATCCTCAGTCCTCAATCCTCAGTCCTCAATCCACAATCCTCAATCCTCAAACCTCAATCCTCAACCGTCAGTCATCGTCCTCAATCCTCAACCCTCAATCCTCAATCCTCAATCTTCAATCATCAATACTCAATCTTCAATCTACAACGCTCAATCCTCAATCCTCAATCCTCAATCCTCAATCCTCAATCCTCAATCCTCAATCCTCAATCCTCAATCCTCAATCCTCAATCCTCAATCCTCAGTCACCAATACTCAATCTTCAATACTCAATCCTCAATCCTCAATCCTCAATCCTCAATCCTCAATCCTCAATCCTCAATCCCCAACCCTCAGTCATCATTCCTCGGACCTCAATCCTCAACCCTCAGTCCTCATCCTCAATTCTGAATCCTCAATCCTAAATCCTCAATCCTCATTCTTCAATCCTCAATACGCAATCCTCAATCTTCAATCCTCAATCCTCTATCCTCAATTCTCAACCCTGAACCCTCAATCCTCAGACCTCAAACATCAATACTCAACCCTGAGTCCTCGTCCTCAATCCACAACCCTCAATCCTCAATCCTCAATCTTCAATCCTCAATCCTCAATCCTCAATCCTCAATCCTCAATCCTCAATACTCAATCATCAATATTCAATCCTCAATCCTCAATTCTGTATCCTCAACCCTCAATCCTCAATCGTCAATCCTCAATCCCCAATCCTCAATCTTCAATCCTCAATCATCAATCCTCAATCCTCAATCCTCAATCCTCAAACCTCAATCCTCAGCCCTCAGTCCTCATCCTCAATTCTCAATTCTCAATCCTCAATCCTTAATCCTCAGTCTTCAATCCTCAATAATCAATCTCCAATCCTAGATCCTCAATCCCCAATCCTCAATCCTTAATCCTCAATCTTCAATCCTCAATCCCCAGGCCTCAATCTTCAATCCTCAATCCTCAGTCCTCAATCCTCAGTCCTCAATCCACAATCCTCAATCCTCAAACCTCAATCCTCAACCGTCAGTCATCGTCCTCAATCCTCAACCCTCAATCCTCAATCCTCAATCTTCAATAATCAATACTCAATCTTCAATCTTCAACCCTCAATACTCAATCCTCAATCCTCAATCCTCAATCCTCAATCCTCAATCCTCAATATTCAACACACAACCCTCAACCATCAATCCTCAATTCTCAATACTCAACATAATATCCTGAATTCTCATGATTCAATACTCAATCCTCAATATTCAATAATCAAATCTCAATCCTCAAACATCAATTCTCAACACTCAATCCTCAATACTCAATCCTCATTCTTCAATCCGCAATACCCAATCCTCAATATTCAATCCTCAATCCTCAATCCTCAGTCCGCAGTCCTCAAACCTCAACACTCAATCCTCAATCCTCAATCTTCAATCATCAATATTCAATCTTCAATCCTCAATCCTCAGTCCTCAATCCTCAGTCCTCAATCCTCAATCCTCAATCCTCAATATTCAACACACAACCCTCCACCATCAATCCTCAATACTCAACCATCAATCCTCAATTCTCAATACGCAATAGAATATCCTGAATTCTCATGGTTCAATACTCAATCCACAAAGTTCAATAGTCAAATCTCAATCCTCAAACATCAACTTTCAACACTCAATCCTCAATACTCAGTCCTCTCACTTCAATCCTCCATCCTCAATCCTCAATCCTCAATCTTCAATCATCAATAATAAATCTTCAATACTCAATCCTCAATCCTCAATCCTCAATCCTCAATCCTCAATATTCAACACACAACCCTCCACCATCAATCCTCAATACTCAACCATCAATCCTCAATTCTCAATACTCAATAGAATATCCTGAATTCTCATGGTTCAATACTCAATCCACAAAGTTCAATAATCAAATCTCAATCCTCAAACATCAACTTTCAACACTCAATCCTCAATACTCAGTCCTCTCTCTTCAATCCTCCATCCTCAATCCTCAATCCTCAATCTTCAATCATCAATAATAAATCTTCAATACTCAATCCTCAATCCTCAATCCTCAATCCTCAATCCTCAATATTCAACACACAACCCTCCACCATCAAGCCTCAATACTCAACCATCAATCCTCAATTCTCAATACTCAATAGAATATCCTGAATTCTCATGGTTCAATACTCAATCCACAAAGTTCAATAATCAAATCTCAATCCTCAAACATCAACTTTCAACACTCAATCCTCAATACTCAGTCCTCTCTCTTCAATCCTCCATCCTCAATCCTCAATCCTCAATCTTCAATCATCAATAATAAATCTTCAATACTCAATCCTCAATCCTCAATCCTCAATCCTCAATCCTCAATATTCAACACACAACCCTCCACCATCAATCCTCAATACTCAACCATCAATCCTCAATTCTCAATACTCAATAGAATATCCTGAATTCTCATGGTTCAATACTCAATCCACAAAGTTCAATAATCAAATCTCAATCCTCAAACATCAACTTTCAACACTCAATCCTCAATACTCAGTCCTCTCTCTTCAATCCTCCATCCTCAATCCTCAATCCTCAAGCGTCAATCCTCAATCCTCAATCCTCAACCCTCAATCCTCAGTCCTCAAACCTCAAACCGGAATCCTCAATCCTGAATCCTCAATACTCAATCCTCAATCGTCAATCTTCAATCCTCAATACTCAATCTTCAATCCTCAATCCTCAATCATCAAACCTCAATCCTCATTCTTCAATCCTGAATACCCAATCCTCAATCTTCAATCCTCAATCCTCAGTCCGCAATCCTCAATCCTCAATCCTCAATCCTCAATCTTCAATCCTCAGTCCCAAATCCTCAATCTTCAATACACAATCCTCAATCCTCAATCCTCAATCCTCAATCCTCATTCTTCAATCCTCAATACCCAATCCTCAATCTTCAATCCTCAATCCTCAATCCTCAATTCTCAATCATCAATCCTCAATCCTCAGACCTGAAACATCAATAATCAAACCTGAGTCCTCGTCCTCAATCCACAACCCTCAATCCTCAATCCTCAATCTTCAATCCTCAATCCTCAATCCTCAATACTCAATCCTCAATCCTCAATCCTCAGTCTTCAATCCTCAATAATCAATCTCCAATCCTAGATCCTCAATCCCCAATACTCAGACCTCAATCCTCAATCTTTAATCCTCAATAATCAATCTTCAATCCTCAATCCTCAGTCCTCAAACCTCAATTCTGAATTCTCGATCCTGAATCCTCAATCTTCAGCCCTCAGTCCTCAACAATCAATTGCCAATCCTCAATCCTCAATATAATATCCTCAATTCACAGCTTTCAATACTGAATGCTCAATCTGCATTCTTCAAATCTCTATCCACAAACATCAATTCTCATCACTCAACCCTCAACACTCAGTCCTCAATGTTCAATCCTCAATCTTCAATCCTCAATCATCAATCCTCAATCCTCAATCCTCAAACCTCAATCCTCAACCCTCAGTCCTCATCCTCAATTCTCAATTCTCAATCCTCAATCCTTAATCATCAGTCCTCAATTATCAATAATCAATCTCCAATCCTAGATCCTCATTCCCCAATCCTCAATCCTTAATCCTCAATCCTCAATCCTCAATCCTCAGTCACCAATACTCAATCTTCAATACTCAATCCTCAATCCTCAATCCTGAATCCTCAATCCTCAATCCTCAATCCTCAATCCCCAACCCTCAGTCATCATTCCTCAAACCTCAATCCTCAACCCTCAGTCCTCATCCTCAATTCTGAATTCTCAATCCTAAATCCTCAATCCTCATTCTTCAATCCTCAATACGCAATCCTCAATCTTCAATCCTCAATCCTCAATCCTCAATTGTCAACCCTGAACCCTCAATCCTCAGACCTCAAACATCAATACTCAACCCTGAGTCCTCGTCCTCAATCCACAACCCTCAATCCTCAATCCTCAATCTTCAATCCTCAATCCTCAATCCTCAATCCTCAATCCTCAATCCTCAATCATCAATATTCAATCCTCGATCCTCAATTCTGTATCCTCAACCCTCAATCCTCAATCGTCAATCCTCAATCCCCAATCCTCAATCTTCAATCCTCAATCATCAATCCTCAATCCTCAATCCTCAAACCTCAATCCTCAGCCCTCAGTCCACATCCTCAATTCTCAATTCTCAATCCTCAATCCTTAATCCTCAGTCTTCAATCCTCAATAATCAATCTCCAATCCTAGATCCTCAATCCCCAATCCTCAATCCTTAATCCTCAATCTTCAATCCTCAATCCTCAGGCCTCAATCTTCAATCCTCAATCCTCAGTCCTCAATCCTCAGTCCTCAATCCACAATCCTCAATCCTCAAACCTCAATCCTCAACCGTCAGTCATCGTCCTCAATCCTCAACCCTCAATCCTCAATCCTCAATCTTCAATAATCAATACTCAATCTTCAATCTTCAACCCTCAATACTCAATCCTCAATCCTCAATCCTCAATCCTCAATCCTCAATCCTCAATATTCAACACACAACCCTCAACCATCAATCCTCAATTCTCAATACTCAACATAATATCCTGAATTCTCATGATTCAATACTCAATCCTCAATATTCAATAATCAAATCTCAATCCTCAAACATCAATTCTCAACACTCAATCCTCAATACTCAATCCTCATTCTTCAATCCGCAATACCCAATCCTCAATATTCAATCCTCAATCCTCAATCCTCAGTCCGCAGTCCTCAAACCTCAACACTCAATCCTCAATCCTCAATCTTCAATCATCAATATTCAATCTTCAATCCTCAATCCTCAGTCCTCAATCCTCAGTCCTCAATCCTCAATCCTCAATCCTCAATATTCAACACACAACCCTCCACCATCAATCCTCAATACTCAACCATCAATCCTCAATTCTCAATACGCAATAGAATATCCTGAATTCTCATGGTTCAATACTCAATCCACAAAGTTCAATAGTCAAATCTCAATCCTCAAACATCAACTTTCAACACTCAATCCTCAATACTCAGTCCTCTCACTTCAATCCTCCATCCTCAATCCTCAATCCTCAATCTTCAATCATCAATAATAAATCTTCAATACTCAATCCTCAATCCTCAATCCTCAATCCTCAATCCTCAATATTCAACACACAACCCTCCACCATCAATCCTCAATACTCAACCATCAATCCTCAATTCTCAATACTCAATAGAATATCCTGAATTCTCATGGTTCAATACTCAATCCACAAAGTTCAATAATCAAATCTCAATCCTCAAACATCAACTTTCAACACTCAATCCTCAATACTCAGTCCTCTCTCTTCAATCCTCCATCCTCAATCCTCAATCCTCAATCTTCAATCATCAATAATAAATCTTCAATACTCAATCCTCAATCCTCAATCCTCAATCCTCAATCCTCAATATTCAACACACAACCCTCCACCATCAAGCCTCAATACTCAACCATCAATCCTCAATTCTCAATACTCAATAGAATATCCTGAATTCTCATGGTTCAATACTCAATCCACAAAGTTCAATAATCAAATCTCAATCCTCAAACATCAACTTTCAACACTCAATCCTCAATACTCAGTCCTCTCTCTTCAATCCTCCATCCTCAATCCTCAATCCTCAATCTTCAATCATCAATAATAAATCTTCAATACTCAATCCTCAATCCTCAATCCTCAATCCTCAATCCTCAATATTCAACACACAACCCTCCACCATCAATCCTCAATACTCAACCATCAATCCTCAATTCTCAATACTCAATAGAATATCCTGAATTCTCATGGTTCAATACTCAATCCACAAAGTTCAATAATCAAATCTCAATCCTCAAACATCAACTTTCAACACTCAATCCTCAATACTCAGTCCTCTCTCTTCAATCCTCCATCCTCAATCCTCAATCCTCAAGCGTCAATCCTCAATCCTCAATCCTCAACCCTCAATCCTCAGTCCTCAAACCTCAAACCGGAATCCTCAATCCTGAATCCTCAATACTCAATCCTCAATCGTCAATCTTCAATCCTCAATACTCAATCTTCAATCCTCAATCCTCAATCATCAAACCTCAATCCTCATTCTTCAATCCTGAATACCCAATCCTCAATCTTCAATCCTCAATCCTCAGTCCGCAATCCTCAATCCTCAATCCTCAATCCTCAATCTTCAATCCTCAGTCCCAAATCCTCAATCTTCAATACACAATCCTCAATCCTCAATCCTCAATCCTCAATCCTCATTCTTCAATCCTCAATACCCAATCCTCAATCTTCAATCCTCAATCCTCAATCCTCAATTCTCAATCATCAATCCTCAATCCTCAGACCTGAAACATCAATAATCAAACCTGAGTCCTCGTCCTCAATCCACAACCCTCAATCCTCAATCCTCAATCTTCAATCCTCAATCCTCAATCCTCAATACTCAATCCTCAATCCTCAATCCTCAGTCTTCAATCCTCAATAATCAATCTCCAATCCTAGATCCTCAATCCCCAATACTCAGACCTCAATCCTCAATCTTTAATCCTCAATAATCAATCTTCAATCCTCAATCCTCAGTCCTCAAACCTCAATTCTGAATTCTCGATCCTGAATCCTCAATCTTCAGCCCTCAGTCCTCAACAATCAATTGCCAATCCTCAATCCTCAATATAATATCCTCAATTCACAGCTTTCAATACTGAATGCTCAATCTGCATTCTTCAAATCTCTATCCACAAACATCAATTCTCATCACTCAACCCTCAACACTCAGTCCTCAATGTTCAATCCTCAATCTTCAATCCTCAATCATCAATCCTCAATCCTCAATCCTCAAACCTCAATCCTCAACCCTCAGTCCTCATCCTCAATTCTCAATTCTCAATCCTCAATCCTTAATCATCAGTCCTCAATTATCAATAATCAATCTCCAATCCTAGATCCTCATTCCCCAATCCTCAATCCTTAATCCTCAATCCTCAATCCTCAATCCTCAGTCACCAATACTCAATCTTCAATACTCAATCCTCAATCCTCAATCCTGAATCCTCAATCCTCAATCCTCAATCCTCAATCCCCAACCCTCAGTCATCATTCCTCAAACCTCAATCCTCAACCCTCAGTCCTCATCCTCAATTCTGAATTCTCAATCCTAAATCCTCAATCCTCATTCTTCAATCCTCAATACGCAATCCTCAATCTTCAATCCTCAATCCTCAATCCTCAATTGTCAACCCTGAACCCTCAATCCTCAGACCTCAAACATCAATACTCAACCCTGAGTCCTCGTCCTCAATCCACAACCCTCAATCCTCAATCCTCAATCTTCAATCCTCAATCCTCAATCCTCAATCCTCAATCCTCAATCCTCAATCATCAATATTCAATCCTCGATCCTCAATTCTGTATCCTCAACCCTCAATCCTCAATCGTCAATCCTCAATCCCCAATCCTCAATCTTCAATCCTCAATCATCAATCCTCAATCCTCAATCCTCAAACCTCAATCCTCAGCCCTCAGTCCACATCCTCAATTCTCAATTCTCAATCCTCAATCCTTAATCCTCAGTCTTCAATCCTCAATAATCAATCTCCAATCCTAGATCCTCAATCCCCAATCCTCAATCCTTAATCCTCAATCTTCAATCCTCAATCCTCAGGCCTCAATCTTCAATCCTCAATCCTCAGTCCTCAATCCTCAGTCCTCAATCCACAATCCTCAATCCTCAAACCTCAATCCTCAACCGTCAGTCATCGTCCTCAATCCTCAACCCTCAATCCTCAATCCTCAATCTTCAATCATCAATACTCAATCTTCAATCTTCAACCCTCAATCCTCAATCCTCAATCCTCAATCCTCAATCCTCAATCCTCAATCCTCAATCCTCAATATTCAACACACAACCCTCAACCATCAATCCTCAATACTGAACCATCAATACTCAATTCTCAATACTCAACATAATATCCTGAATTCTCATGATTCAATACTCAATCCTCAATATTCAATAATCAAATCTCAATCCTCAAACATCAATTCTCAACACTCAATCCTCAATACTCAATCCTCATTCTTCAATCCGCAATACCCAATCCTCAATCTTCAATCCTCAATCCTCAATCCTCAATACTCAATCCTCAATCCTCAGTCCGCAGTCCTCAAACCTCAACACTCAATCCTCAATCCTCAATCTTCAATCATCAATATTCAATCTTCAATCCTCAATCCTCAATCCTCAATCCTCAGTCCTCAATCCTCAATCTTTAATCCTCAATCATCAATCCACAATCCTCAATCCTCAATCTTCAACCCTCAATACTCAATCTTCAATCCTCAATCCTCAATCCTCAATCCTCAATCCTGAATCCTCAATCCTCAATCTTCAATCCTCAATACTCAATCTTCAATCCTCAATCCTCAATCCTCAATCCTCAATCCTCCAACCTCAATCCTCAACCGTCAGTCCTCGTCCTCATTCCTCAAACCTCAATCCTCAATCCTCAATCTTCAATCATCAATAATCAATCTTCAATACTCAATCCTCAATCCTCAATCCTCAATCCTCAATCCTCAATATTCAACACACAACCCTCCACCATCAATCCTCAATACTCAACCATCAATCCTCAATTCTCAATACTCAATAGAATATCCTGAATTCTCATGGTTCAATACTCAATCCACAAAGTTCAATAATCAAATCTCAATCCTCAAACATCAACTTTCAACACTCAATCCTCAATACTCAGTCCTCTCTCTTCAATCCTCCATCCTCAATCCTCAATCCTCAATCTTCAATCATCAATAATAAATCTTCAATACTCAATCCTCTATCCTCAATCCTCAATCCTCAATCCTCAATCCTCAATCCTCAATATTCAACACACAACCCTCCACCATCAATCCTCAATACTCAACCATCAATCCTCAATTCTCAATACTCAATAGAATATCCTGAATTCTCATGGTTCAATACTCAATCCACAAAGTTCAATAATCAAATCTCAATCCTCAAACATCAACTTTCAACACTCAATCCTCAATACTCAGTCCTCTCTCTTCAATCCTCCATCCTCAATCCTCAATCCTCAAGCGTCAATCTTCAATCCTCAATCCTGAACCCTCAATCCTCAGTCCTGAAACCTCAAACCGGAATCCTCAATCCTGAATCCTCAATACTGAATCCTCAATCGTCAATCTTCAATCCTCAATACTCAATCTTCAATCCTCAATCCTCAATCATCAAACCTCAATCCTCATTCTTCAATCCTGAATACCCAATCCTCAATCTTCAATCCTCAATCCTCAGTCCGCAATCCTCAATCCTCAATCCTCAATCCTCAATCTTCAATCCTCAGTCCCAAATCCTCAATCTTCAATACACAATCCTCAATCCTCAATCCTCAATCCTCAATCCTCATTCTTCAATCCTCAATACCCAATCCTCAATCTTCAATCCTCAATCCTCAATCCTCAATCCTCAGTCACCAATACTCAATCTTCAATACTCAATCCTCAATCCTCAATCCTCAATCCTCAATCCTCAATCCTCAATCCTCAATCCTCAATCCCCAACCCTCAGTCATCATTCCTCAAACCTCAATCCTCAACCCTCAGTCCTCATCCTCAATTCTGAATTCTCAATCCTAAATCCTCAATCCTCATTCTTCAATCCTCAATACGCAATCCTCAATCTTCAATCCTCAATCCTCAATCCTCAATTGTCAACCCTGAACCCTCAATCCTCAGACCTCAAACATCAATACTCAACCCTGAGTCCTCGTCCTCAATCCACAACCCTCAATCCTCAATCCTCAATCTTCAATCCTCAATCCTCAATCCTCAATCCTCAATCCTCAATCCTCAATCCTCAATCATCAATATTCAATCCTCGATCCTCAATTCTGTATCCTCAACCCTCAATCCTCAATCGTCAATCCTCAATCCCCAATCCTCAATCTTCAATCCTCAATCATCAATCCTCAATCCTCAATCCTCAAACCTCAATCCTCAGCCCTCAGTCCACATCCTCAATTATCAATTCTCAATCCTCAATCCTTAATCCTCAGTCTTCAATCCTCAATAATCAATCTCCAATCCTAGATCCTCAATCCCCAATCCTCAATCCTTAATCCTCAATCTTCAATCCTCAATCCTCAGGCCTCAATCTTCAATCCTCAATCCTCAGTCCTCAATCCTCAGTCCTCAATCCACAATCCTCAATCCTCAAACCTCAATCCTCAACCGTCAGTCATCGTCCTCAATCCTCAACCCTCAATCCTCAATCCTCAATCTTCAATCATCAATACTCAATCTTCAATCTTCAACCCTCAATCCTCAATCCTCAATCCTCAATCCTCAATCCTCAATCCTCAATCCTCAATATTCAACACACAACCCTCAACCATCAGTCCTCAATACTGAACCATCAATACTCAATTCTCAATACTCAACATAATATCCTGAATTCTCATGATTCAATACTCAATCCTCAATATTCAATAATCAAATCTCAATCCTCAAACATCAATTCTCAACACTCAATCCTCAATACTCAATCCTCATTCTTCAATCCGCAATACCCAATCCTCAATCTTCAATCCTCAATCCTCAATCCTCAATACTCAATCCTCAATCCTCAGTCCGCAGTCCTCAAACCTCAACACTCAATCCTCAATCCTCAATCTTCAATCATCAATATTCAATCTTCAATCCTCAATCCTCAATCCTCAATCCTCAGTCCTCAATCCTCAATCTTTAATCCTCAATCCTCAATCCACAATCCTCAATCCTCAATCTTCAACCCTCAATACTCAATCTTCAATCCTCAATCCTCAATCCTCAATCCTCAATCCTGAATCCTCAATCCTCAATCTTCAATCCTCAATACTCAATCTTCAATCCTCAATCCTCAATCCTCAATCCTCAATCCTCCAACCTCAATCCTCAACCGTCAGTCCTCGTCCTCATTCCTCAAACCTCAATCCTCAATCCTCAATCTTCAATCATCAATAATCAATCTTCAATACTCAATCCTCAATCCTCAATCCTCAATCCTCAATCCTCAATATTCAACACACAACCCTCCACCATCAATCCTCAATACTCAACCATCAATCCTCAATTCTCAATACTCAATAGAATATCCTGAATTCTCATGGTTCAATACTCAATCCACAAAGCTGAATAATCAAATCTCAATCCTCAAACATCAACTTTCAACACTCAATCCTCAATACTCAGTCCTCTCTCTTCAATCCTCCATCCTCAATCCTCAATCCTCAATCTTCAATCATCAATAATAAATCTTCAATACTCAATCCTCTATCCTCAATCCTCAATCCTCAATCCTCAATCCTCAATCCTTAATCCCCAATATTCAATCCTCAATACTCAATCTTCAATCCACAATCCTCAATCCTCAATCCTCAATCCTCAATCCTCAATCTTCAATCCTCAGTCCCAAATCCTCAATCTTCAATCCTCAATGCTCAATCCTCAATCCTCAATCCTCATTCTTCAATCCTCAACACCCAATCCTCAATCTTCAATCCTAAATCTTCAATCCTCAATTCTCAACCATCAACCCTCAATCCTCAGACCTCAAACATCAATACTCAACCCTGAGTCCTCGACCTCAGTCCACAACCCTCAATCCTCAATCCTGAATCTTCAATCCTCAATCCTCAATCCTCAATCCTCAATCCTCAATCATCAATATTCAATCCTCAATCCTCAATTCTCTATGTTCAACCCTCAATACTCAATCGTCAATCCTCAATCCTCAGTCCTCAATCTTCAATCCTCAATACTCAATCTTCAATCCTCAATCCTCAGTTCTCTATCCTCAACCCTCAATCCTCAATCCTCAATCCCCAATACGCAATCTTCAATCCTCAATCCTCAATCCCCAGTCTTCAATCCTCAATACTCAATCTTCAATCCTCAATCCTCAATCCTCAATCCTCAATCCTCAATCCTCAATCCGCAGTCACCAATACTCAATCTTCAATACTCAATCCTCAATCCTCAATCCTCAATCCTCAATCCTCAATCCTCAATCCTCAATCCCCAACCCTCAGTCATCATTCCTCAAACCTCAATCCTCAACCCTCAGTCCTCATCCTCAATTCTGAATTCTCAATCCTAAATCCTCAATCCTCATTCTTCAATCCTCAATACGCAATCCTCAATCTTCAATCCTCAATCCTCAATCCTCAATTCTCAACCCTGAACCCTCAATCCTCAGACCTCAAACATCAATACTCAACCCTGAGTCCTCGTCCTCAATCCACAACCCTCAATCCTCAATCCTCAATCTTCAATCCTCAATCCTCAATCCTCAATCCTTAATCCTCAATCCTCAATCCTCAATCATCAATATTCAATCCTCAATCCTCAATTCTGTATCCTCAGCCCTCAATCCTCAATCGTCAATCCTCAATCCCCAATCCTCAATCTTCAATCCTCAATCATCAATCATCAATCCTCAATCCTCAATCCTCAAACCTCAATCCTCAGCCCTCAGTCCTCATCCTCAATTCTCAATTCTCAATCCTCAATCCTTAATCCTCAGTCTTCAATCCTCAATAATCAATCTCCAATCCTTGATCCTCAATCCCCAATCCTCAAACCTTAATCCTCAATCTTCAATCCTCAATCCCCAGGCCTCAATCTTCAATCCTCAATCCTCAGTCCTCAATCCTCAGTCCTCAATCCACAATCCTCAATCCTCAAACCTCAATCCTCAACCGTCAGTCATCGTCCTCAATCCTCAACCCTCAATCCTCAATCCTCAATCTTCAATCATCAATACTCAATCTTCAATCTACGACGCTCAATCCTCAATCCTCAATCCTCAATCCTCAATATTCAACACACAACCCTCAACCATCAATCCTCAATACTGAACCATCAATCCTCAATTCTCAATACTCAACATAATATCCTGAATTCTCATGATTCAATACTCAATCCTCAATATTCAATAATCAAATCTCAATCCTCAAACATCAATTCTCAACACTCAATCCTCAATACTCAATCCTCATTCTTCAATCCGCAATACCCAATCCTCAATCTTCAATCCTCAATCCTCAATCCTCAATACTCAATCCTCAATCCTCAGTCCGCAGTCCTCAAACCTCAACACTCAATCCTCAATCCTCAATCTTCAATCATCAATATTCAATCTTCAATCCTCAATCCTCAATCCTCAATCCTCAGTCCTGAATCCTCAATCTTTAATCCTCAATCCTCAATCCACAATCCTCAATCCTCAATCTTCAACCCTCAATACTCAATCTTCAATCCTCAATCCTCAATCCTCAATCCTCAATCCTGAATCCTCAATCCTCAATCTTCAATCCTCAATACTCAATCTTCAATCCTCAATCCTCAATCCTCAATCCTCAATCCTCCAACCTCAATCCTCAACCGTCAGTCCTCGTCCTCAATCCTCAAACCTCAATCCTCAATCCTCAATCTTCAATCATCAATAATCAATCTTCAATACTCAATCCTCAATCCTCAATCCTCAATCCTCAATCCTCAATATTCAACACACAACCCTCCACCATCAATCCTCAATACTCAACCATCAATCCTCAATTCTCAATACTCAATAGAATATCCTGAATTCTCATGGTTCAATACTCAATCCACAAAGTTCAGTAATCAAACCTCAATCCTCAAACATCAACTTTCAACACTCAATCCTCAATACTCAGTCCTCTCTCTTCAATCCTCCATCCTCAATCCTCAATCCTCAATCTTCAATCATCAATAATAAATCTTCAATACTCAATCCTCAATCCTCAATCCTCAATCCTCAATCCTCAATATTCAACACACAACCCTCCACCATCAATCCTCAATACTCAACCATCAATCCTCAATTCTCAATACTCAATAGAATATCCTGAATTCTCATGGTTCAATACTCAATCCACAAAGTTCAATAATCAAATCTCAATCCTCAAACATCAACTTTCAACACTCAATCCTCAATACTCAGTCCTCTCTCTTCAATCCTCCATCCTCAATCCTCAATCCTCAAGCGTCAATCCTCAATCCTCAATCCTCAACCCTCAATCCTCAGTCCTCAAACCTCAAACCGGAATCCTCAATCCTCAGTCCGCAATCCTCAATCCTTAATCCTCAATCCTCAATCTTCAATCCTCAGTCCCAAATCCTCAATCTTCAATACACAATACTCAATCCTCAATCCTCAATCCTCAATCCTCATTCTTCAATCCTCAATACCCAATCCTCAATCTTCAATCCTCAATCCTCAATCCTCAATTCTCAATCATCAATCCTCAATCCTCAGACCTGAAACATCAATAATCAAACCTGAGTCCTCGTCCTCAATCCACAACCCTCAATCCTCAATCCTCAATCTTCAATCCTCAATCCTCAATCCTCAATACTCAATCCTCAATCCTCAATCCTCAGTCTTCAATCCTCAATAATCAATCTCCAATCCTAGATCCTCAATCCCCAATACTCAGTCCTCAATCCTCAATCTTTAATCCTCAATACTCAATCTTCAATCCTCAATCCTCAGTCCTCAAACCTCAATTCTGAATTCTCAATCCTGAATCCTCAATCTTCAGCCCTCAGTCCTCAACAATCAGTTGTCAATCCTCAATCCTCAATATAATATCCTCAATTCACAGCTTTCAATACTCAATGCTCAATCTGCATTCTTCAAATCTCTATCCACAAACATCAATTCTCATCACTCAACCCTCAACACTCAGTCCTCAATGTTCAATCCTCAATCTTCAATCCTCAATCATCAATCCCCAATCCTCAATCCTCAAACCTCAATCCTCAACCCTCAGTCCTCATCCTCAATTCTCAATCCTCAATCCTCAATCCTTAATCCTCAGTCCTCAATCCTCAATAATCAATCTCCAATCCTAGATCCACATTCCCCAATCCTCAATCCTTAATACTCAATCTTCAATCCTTAATCCCCAGGCCTCAATCTTCAATCCTCAATGCTCAATCCTCAATCCACAATGCTCAATCCTCAATACTCAATCATCAATCCTCAATCTTCAATCCTCAATACTCAATCTTCAATCCTCAATCCTCAATCATCAATCCTCAATCCTCAATCCTCAATCCTCAATCCTCAATCCTCAATCTTCAGTCCTCAATACTTAATCTTGAATCCTCAATCCTCAATCCTCAACCCTCAGACCTCATCCTCAATCCTCAATTCTCAATCCTCAATGCTCAATCTTCAATCCTCAATACTCAATCTTCAATCCTCAATCTTCAGTCCTCAATTCTCAATCTTCAATCCTCAATCCTCAATCCTCGATCCTCAATCCTCAATCCTCAATCGTCAATCTCCAATCCTGAATACTCAATCTTCAATACTCAATCCTCAATACCCAATCCTCAATCCTGATTCTTCAATCCTCAGTACCCAATCCTCAATCTTCAATCCTCAATCCTCAATCCTCAATTCCCAATCCTCAATCCTCAGTCCTCAGTCCTCAAACCTCAATCCAGAACCGTCAGCCCTCATCCTCAATCCTCAAACCTCAATCCTCAATCCTCAATCCTCAATCCTCAATCCTCATTCTTCAATCCGCAATACCCAATCCTCAATCCTCAATCTTCAATCCTCAATCCTCAATCCTCAATACTCAATCCTCAATCCTCAGTCCTCAGTCCTCAGACCTCAACCCTCATCCCTCAGCCCTCATCCTCAATCCTCAACCCTCAATCCTCAATCCTCAGTACTCAATCCTCAATCTTCAATCCTCAAACCTCAATCCTCAGCAGTCAGCCCTCGTCCTCAATCCTCAACCCTCAATCCTCAATCCTCAATCCTCAATCTTCAATCCTCAATCCTCAATCCTCAAACCTCAATCCTCAGCCCTCAGTCCTCATCCTCAATTCTCAATTCTCAATCCTCAATCCTCAAACCTCAATCCTCAACCGTCAGTCCTCGTCCTCAATCCTCAACCCTCAATCCTCAATCCTCAATCTTCAATCATCAATACTCAATCTTCAATCTTCAATCTTCAACCCTCAATCCTCAAACCTCAACCCTCAATCCTCAATCCTCAGTCCTCAATCCTCAATATTCAACACACAACCCTCAACCATCAATCCTCAATACTCAACCATCAATCCTCAATTCTCAATACTCAGTAGAATATCCTGAATTCTCAGGATTCAATACTCAAACCTCAATCCTCAACCTTCAGCCCTCATCCTCCAAACTCAATCCTCAATCCTTAATTCCCAATATTCAATCCTCAATACTCAATCTTCAATCCACAATCCTCAATCCTCAATCCTCAATCCTCAATCCTCAGTCATCAATACTCAATCTTCAATACTCAATCCTCAATCCTCAATCCTCAATCTTCAATCCTCAGTCCCAAATCCTCAATCTTCAATCCTCAATCCTCAATCCTCAATCCTCAATCCTCATTTTTCAATCCTCAACACCCAATCCTCAATCTTCAATCCTAAATCTTCAATCCTCAATTCTGAACCATCAACCCTCAACCCTCAGACCTCAAACATCAATACTCGACCCTGAGTCCTCGTCCTCAATCCACAACCCTCAATCCTCAATCCTCAATCTTCAATCCTCAATCCTCAATCCTCAATTCTCAATCCTCAATCATCAATATTCAATCCTCAATCCTCAATTCTCTATGTTCAACCCTCAATACTCAATCGTCAATCCTCAATCCCCAATCCTCAATCTTCAATCTTCAATCATCAATCCTCAATCCTCAATCCTCAAACCTCAATCCTCAACCCTCAGTCCTCATCTTCAATTCTCAATTCTCAATCCTCAATCCTTAATCCTCAGTCTTCAAACCTCAATAATCAATCTCCAATCCTAGATCCTCAATCCCCAAACCTCAATCCTTAATCCTCAATCTTCAATCCTCAATCCCCAGTCCTCAATCTTCAATCCTCAATCCTCAATCCTCAATCCTCAATTCTCAATCCTCAATCCTCAAACCTCAATCCTCAACCGTCAGTCCTCGTCCTCAATCCTCAACCCTCAATCCTCAATCCTCAATCTTCAATCATCAATACTCAATCTTCAATCTTCAATCTTCAACCCTCAGTCCTCAATCCTCAACCCTCAATCCTCAATCCTCAGTCCTCAATCCTCAATATTCAACACACAACCCTCAACCATCAATCCTCAATACTCAACCATCAATCCTCAATTCTCAATACTCAGTAGAATATCCTGAATTCTCAGGATTCAATACTCAAACCTCAATCCTCAACCTTCAGCCCTCATCCTCCAAACTCAATCCTCAATCCTTAATCCCCAATATTCAATCCTCAATACTCAATCTTCAATCCACAATCCTCAATCCTCAATCCTCAATCCTCAATCCTCAGTCATCAATACTCAATCTTCAATACTCAATCCTCAATCCTCAATCCTCAATCCTCAATCCTCAAGCCTCAATCATCATTCCTCAATTCTCAATCGTCAGTCTTCAATCCTCAATACTCAATCTTCAATCCTCAATCCTCAATCCTCAATCCTCAATCCTCAATCATCAATCATCAATACCCAATCCTCAATCTTCAATCCTCAATCCTCAATCCTCAATCCTCAATCCTCAATCCTCAATCCTCAATCCTCAATCTTCAATCCTCAGTCCCAAATCCTCAATCTTCAATCCTCAATCCTCAATCCTCAATCCTCAATCCTCATTTTTCAATCCTCAACACCCAATCCTCAATCTTCAATCCTAAATCTTCAATCCTCAATTCTCAACCATCAACCCTCAACCCTCAGACCTCAAACATCAATACTCAACCCTGAGTCCTCGTCCTCAATCCACAACCCTCAATCCTCAATCCTCAATCTTCAATCCTCAATCCTCGATCCTCAATCCTCAATCCTCAATCATCAATATTCAATCCTCAATCCTCAATTCTCTATGTTCAACCCTCAATACTCAATCGTCAATCCTCAATCCCCAATCCTCAATCTTCAATCCTCAATCATCAATCCTCAATCCTCAATCCTCAAACCTCAATCCTCAACCCTCAGTCCTCATCTTCAATTCTCAATTCTCAATCCTCAATCCTTAATCCTCAGTCTTCAAACCTCAATAATCAATCTCCAATCCTAGATCCTCAATCCCCAATCCTCAATCCTTAATCCTCAATCTTCAATCCTCAATCCCCAGTCCTCAATCTTCAATCCTCAATCCTCAATCCTCAATCCTCAATACTCAATATTCAACACACAACCCTCAACCATCAATCCTCAATACTCAACCATTAATCCTCAATTCTCACTACTCAACAGAATATCCTGAATTCTCATGGTTCAATGCTCAGTCCACAATATTCATTAATCAAATCTCAATCCTCAAACATCAATTCTAAACACACAATCCTCAACACTCAGTCCTCTCTCTTCAATCCTCCATCCTCAATCCTCAATCCTCAAGCGTCAATCCTCGATCCTCAATCCTCAACCCTCAATCCTCAGTCCTCAAACCTCAATCCCGAATCTTCAATCCTGAATCCTCAACCTTCAGCCTTCAGTCCTCAACAATCAATCGTCAATCCGCAATCCTCAATAGAATATCCTCAATTCACAGTTTTCAATACTCAATCCCCAACCTTCAATCTTCAAATCTCAATCCACAAGCATCAATTCTCATCACTCAACCCTCAACAATCAGTCCTCAATCTTCAATCCTCTATCCTCAGTCCTCAAACTTCAATCCTCAATACTCAATCTTCAATCCTCAATCCTCAGTTCTCTATCCTCAACCCTCAATCCTCAATCCTCAATCCCCAATCCGCAATCTTCAATCCTCAATCATCAATCCTCAATCCTCAATCCTCAATCCTCAAACCTCAATCCTCAATCTTCAGTCCTCAATACTCAATCTTGAATCCTCAATCCTCAATCCTCAACCCTCAGACCTCATCCTCAATCCTCAATTCTCAATCCTCAATGCTCAATCTTCAATCCTCAATACTCAATCTTCAATCCTCAATCTTCAGTCCTCAATTCTCAACCCTCAATACTCAATCTTCAATCCTCAATCCTCAATCCTCAATCCTCAATCCTGAATCCTCAATCCTCAATCTTCAATCCTCAATACTCAATCTTCAATCCTCAATCCTCAATCCTCAATCCTCAATCCTCCAACCTCAGTCCTCAACCGTCAGTCCTCGTCCTCAATCCTCAAACCTCAATCCTCAATCCTCAATCTTCAATCATCAATAATCAATCTTCAATACTCAATCCTCAATCCTCAATCCTCAATCCTCAATCCTCAATATTCAACACACAACCCTCCACCATCAATCCTCAATACTCAACCATCAATCCTCAATTCTCAATACGCAATAGAATATCCTGAATTCTCATGGTTCAATACTCAATCCACAAAGTTCAATAGTCAAATCTCAATCCTCAAACATCAACTTTCAACACTCAATCCTCAATACTCAGTCCTCTCACTTCAATCCTCCATCCTCAATCCTCAATCCTCAATATTCAATCATCAATAATAAATCTTCAATACTCAATCCTCAATCCTCAATCCTCAATCCTCAATCCTCAATATTCAACACACAACCCTCCACCATCAATCCTCAATACTCAACCATCAATCCTCAATTCTCAATACTCAATAGAATATCCTGAATTCTCATGGTTCAATACTCAATCCACAAAGTTCAATAATCAAATCTCAATCCTCAAACATCAACTTTCAACACTCAATCCTCAATACTCAGTCCTCTCTCTTCAATCCTCCATCCTCAATCCTCAATCCTCAATCTTCAATCATCAATAATAAATCTTCAATACTCAATCCTCAATCCTCAATCCTCAATCCTCAATCCTCAATATTCAACACACAACCCTCCACCATCAAGCCTCAATACTCAACCATCAATCCTCAATTCTCAATGCTCAATAGAATATCCTGAATTCTCATGGTTCAATACTCAATCCACAAAGTTCAATAATCAAATCTCAATCCTCAAACATCAACTTTCAACACTCAATCCTCAATACTCAGTCCTCTCTCTTCAATCCTCCATCCTCAATCCTCAATCCTCAATCTTCAATCATCAATAATAAATCTTCAATACTCAATCCTCAATCCTCAATCCTCAATCCTCAATCCTCAATATTCAACACACAACCCTCCACCATCAATCCTCAATACTCAACCATCAATCCTCAATTCTCAATACTCAATAGAATATCCTGAATTCTCATGGTTCAATACTCAATCCACAAAGTTCAATAATCAAATCTCAATCCTCAAACATCAACTTTCAACACTCAATCCTCAATACTCAGTCCTCTCTCTTCAATCCTCCATCCTCAATCCTCAATCCTCAAGCGTCAATCCTCAATCCTCAATCCTCAACCCTCAATCCTCAGTCCTCAAACCTCAAACCGGAATCCTCAATCCTGAATCCTCAATACTCAATCCTCAATCGTCAATCTTCAATCCTCAATACTCAATCTTCAATCCTCAATCCTCAATCATCAAACCTCAATCCTCATTCTTCAATCCTGAATACCCAATCCTCAATCTTCAATCCTCAATCCTCAGTCCGCAATCCTCAATCCTCAATCCTCAATCCTCAATCTTCAATCCTCAGTCCCAAATCCTCAATCTTCAATACACAATCCTCAATCCTCAATCCTCAATCCTCAATCCTCATTCTTCAATCCTCAATACCCAATCCTCAATCTTCAATCCTCAATCCTCAATCCTCAATTCTCAATCATCAATCCTCAATCCTCAGACCTGAAACATCAATAATCAAACCTGAGTCCTCGTCCTCAATCCACAACCCTCAATCCTCAATCCTCAATCTTCAATCCTCAATCCTCAATCCTCAATACTCAATCCTCAATCCTCAATCCTCAGTCTTCAATCCTCAATAATCAATCTCCAATCCTAGATCCTCAATCCCCAATACTCAGACCTCAATCCTCAATCTTTAATCCTCAATAATCAATCTTCAATCCTCAATCCTCAGTCCTCAAACCTCAATTCTGAATTCTCAATCCTGAATCCTCAATCTTCAGCCCTCAGTCCTCAACAATCAATTGCCAATCCTCAATCCTCAATATAATATCCTCAATTCACAGCTTTCAATACTCAATGCTCAATCTGCATTCTTCAAATCTCTATCCACAAACATCAATTCTCATCACTCAACCCTCAACACTCAGTCCTCAATGTTCAATCCTCAATCTTCAATCCTCAATCATCAATCCTCAATCCTCAATCCTCAAACCTCAATCCTCAACCCTCAGTCCTCATCCTCAATTCTCAATTCTCAATCCTCAATCCTTAATCATCAGTCCTCAATTATCAATAATCAATCTCCAATCATAGATCCTCATTCCCCAATCCTCAATCCTTAATACTCAATCTTCAATCCTTAATCCCCAGGCCTCAATCTTCAATCCTCAATGCTCAATCCTCAATCCACAATGCTCAATCCTCAATACTCAATCATCAATCCTCAATCTTCAATCCTCAACACTCAATCTTCAATCCTCAATCCTCAATCATCAATCCTCAATCCTCAATCCTCAATCCTCAATCCTCAATCCTCAACCTTCAGTCCTCAATACTCAATCTTGAGTCCTCAATCCTCAATCCTCAACCCTCAGACCTCATCCTCAATCCTCAATTCTCAATCCTCAATGCTCAATCTTCAATCCTCAATACTCAATCTTCAATCCTCAATCTTCAGTCCTCAATTCTCAATCTTCAATCCTCAAAACTCAATCATCAATCCTCAATCTTCAATCCTCAATACTCAATCTTCAATCTTCAACCCTCAATCCTCAATCCTCAACCCTCAATCCTCAATCCTCAATCCTCAATCATCAATCCTCAATCCTCAATCCTCAATCCTCAGTCACCAATACTCAATCTTCAATACTCAATCCTCAATCCTCAATCCCCAACCCTCAGTCATCATTCCTCAAACCTCAATCCTCAACCCTCAGTCCTCATCCTCAATTCTGAATTCTCAATCCTAAATCCTCAATCCTCATTCTTCAATCCTCAATACGCAATCCTCAATCTTCAATCCTCAATCCTCAATCCTCAATTGTCAACCCTGAACCCTCAATCCTCAGACCTCAAACATCAATACTCAACCCTGAGTCCTCGTCCTCAATCCACAACCCTCAATCCTCAATCCTCAATCTTCAATCCTCAATCCTCAATCCTCAATCCTCAATCCTCAATCCTCAATCATCAATATTCAATCCTCGATCCTCAATTCTGTATCCTCAACCCTCAATCCTCAATCGTCAATCCTCAATCCCCAATCCTCAATCTTCAATCCTCAATCATCAATCCTCAATCCTCAATCCTCAAACCTCAATCCTCAGCCCTCAGTCCACATCCTCAATTCTCAATTCTCAATCCTCAATCCTTAATCCTCAGTCTTCAATCCTCAATAATCAATCTCCAATCCTAGATCCTCAATCCCCAATCCTCAATCCTTAATCCTCAATCTTCAATCCTCAATCCTCAGGCCTCAATCTTCAATCCTCAATCCTCAGTCCTCAATCCTCAGTCCTCAATCCACAATCCTCAATCCTCAAACCTCAATCCTCAACCGTCAGTCATCGTCCTCAATCCTCAACCCTCAATCCTCAATCCTCAATCTTCAATCATCAATACTCAATCTTCAATCTTCAACCCTCAATCCTCAATCCTCAATCCTCAATCCTCAATCCTCAATCCTCAATCCTCAATCCTCAATATTCAACACACAACCCTCAACCATCAATCCTCAATACTGAACCATCAATACTCAATTCTCAATACTCAACATAATATCCTGAATTCTCATGATTCAATACTCAATCCTCAATATTCAATAATCAAATCTCAATCCTCAAACATCAATTCTCAACACTCAATCCTCAATACTCAATCCTCATTCTTCAATCCGCAATACCCAATCCTCAATCTTCAATCCTCAATCCTCAATCCTCAATACTCAATCCTCAATCCTCAGTCCGCAGTCCTCAAACCTCAACACTCAATCCTCAATCCTCAATCTTCAATCATCAATATTCAATCTTCAATCCTCAATCCTCAATCCTCAATCCTCAGTCCTCAATCCTCAATCTTTAATCCTCAATCCTCAATCCACAATCCTCAATCCTCAATCTTCAACCCTCAATACTCAATCTTCAATCCTCAATCCTCAATCCTCAATCCTCAATCCTCAATCCTGAATCCTCAATCCTCAATCTTCAATCCTCAATACTCAATCTTCAATCCTCAATCCTCAATCCTCAATCCTCAATCCTCCAACCTCAATCCTCAACCGTCAGTCCTCGTCCTCATTCCTCAAACCTCAATCCTCAATCCTCAATCTTCAATCATCAATAATCAATCTTCAATACTCAATCCTCAATCCTCAATCCTCAATCCTCAATCCTCAATATTCAACACACAACCCTCCACCATCAATCCTCAATACTCAACCATCAATCCTCAATTCTCAATACTCAATAGAATATCCTGAATTCTCATGGTTCAATACTCAATCCACAAAGTTCAATAATCAAATCTCAATCCTCAAACATCAACTTTCAACACTCAATCCTCAATACTCAGTCCTCTCTCTTCAATCCTCCATCCTCAATCCTCAATCCTCAATCTTCAATCATCAATAATAAATCTTCAATACTCAATCCTCTATCCTCAATCCTTAATCCTCAATCCTCAATCCTCAATCCTCAATATTCAACACACAACCCTCCACCATCAATCCTCAATACTCAACCATCAATCCTCAATTCTCAATACTCAATAGAATATCCTGAATTCTCATGGTTCAATACTCAATCCACAAAGTTCAATAATCAAATCTCAATCCTCAAACATCAACTTTCAACACTCAATCCTCAATACTCAGTCCTCTCTCTTCAATCCTCCATCCTCAATCCTCAATCCTCAAGCGTCAATCTTCAATCCTCAATCCTGAACCCTCAATCCTCAGTCCTCAAACCTCAAACCGGAATCCTCAATCCTGAATCCTCAATACTCAATCCTCAATCGTCAATCTTCAATCCTCAATACTCAATCTTCAATCCTCAATCCTCAATCATCAAACCTCAATCCTCATTCTTCAATCCTGAATACCCAATCCTCAATCTTCAATCCTCAATCCTCAGTCCGCAATCCTCAATCCTCAATCCTCAATCCTCAATCTTCAATCCTCAGTCCCAAATCCTCAATCTTCAATACACAATCCTCAATCCTCAATCCTCAATCCTCAATCCTCATTCTTCAATCCTCAATACCCAATCCTCAATCTTCAATCCTCAATCCTCAATCCTCAATCCTCAGTCACCAATACTCAATCTTCAATACTCAATCCTCAATCCTCAATCCTCAATCCTCAATCCTCAATCCTCAATCCTCAATCCCCAACCCTCAGTCATCATTCCTCAAACCTCAATCCTCAACCCTCAGTCCTCATCCTCAATTCTGAATTCTCAATCCTAAATCCTCAATCCTCATTCTTCAATCCTCAATACGCAATCCTCAATCTTCAATCCTCAATCCTCAATCCTCAATTGTCAACCCTGAACCCTCAATCCTCAGACCTCAAACATCAATACTCAACCCTGAGTCCTCGTCCTCAATCCACAACCCTCAATCCTCAATCCTCAATCTTCAATCCTCAATCCTCAATCCTCAATCCTCAATCCTCAATCCTCAATCCTCAATCATCAATATTCAATCCTCGATCCTCAATTCTGTATCCTCAACCCTCAATCCTCAATCGTCAATCCTCAATCCCCAATCCTCAATCTTCAATCCTCAATCATCAATCCTCAATCCTCAATCCTCAAACCTCAATCCTCAGCCCTCAGTCCACATCCTCAATTCTCAATTCTCAATCCTCAATCCTTAATCCTCAGTCTTCAATCCTCAATAATCAATCTCCAATCCTAGATCCTCAATCCCCAATCCTCAATCCTTAATCCTCAATCTTCAATCCTCAATCCTCAGGCCTCAATCTTCAATCCTCAATCCTCAGTCCTCAATCCTCAGTCCTCAATCCACAATCCTCAATCCTCAAACCTCAATCCTCAACCGTCAGTCATCGTCCTCAATCCTCAACCCTCAATCCTCAATCCTCAATCTTCAATCATCAATACTCAATCTTCAATCTTCAACCCTCAATCCTCAATCCTCAATCCTCAATCCTCAATCCTCAATCCTCAATCCTCAATATTCAACACACAACCCTCAACCATCAATCCTCAATACTGAACCATCAATACTCAATTCTCAATACTCAACATAATATCCTGAATTCTCATGATTCAATACTCAATCCTCAATATTCAATAATCAAATCTCAATCCTCAAACATCAATTCTCAACACTCAATCCTCAATACTCAATCCTCATTCTTCAATCCGCAATACCCAATCCTCAATCTTCAATCCTCAATCCTCAATCCTCAATACTCAATCCTCAATCCTCAGTCCGCAGTCCTCAAACCTCAACACTCAATCCTCAATCCTCAATCTTCAATCATCAATATTCAATCTTCAATCCTCAATCCTCAATCCTCAATCCTCAGTCCTCAATCCTCAATCTTTAATCCTCAATCCTCAATCCACAATCCTCAATCCTCAATCTTCAACCCTCAATACTCAATCTTCAATCCTCAATCCTCAATCCTCAATCCTCAATCCTGAATCCTCAATCCTGAATCTTCAATCCTCAATACTCAATCTTCAATCCTCAATCCTCAATCCTCAATCCTCAATCCTCCAACCCCAATCCTCAACCGTCAGTCCTCGTCCTCATTCCTCAAACCTCAATCCTCAATCCTCAATCTTCAATCATCAATAATCAATCTTCAATACTCAATCCTCAATCCTCAATCCTCAATCCTCAATCCTCAATATTCAACACACAACCCTCCACCATCAATCCTCAATACTCAACCATCAATCCTCAATTCTCAATACTCAATAGAATATCCTGAATTCTCATGGTTCAATACTCAATCCACAAAGCTGAATAATCAAATCTCAATCCTCAAACATCAACTTTCAACACTCAATCCTCAATACTCAGTCCTCTCTCTTCAATCCTCCATCCTCAATCCTCAATCCTCAATCTTCAATCATCAATAATAAATCTTCAATACTCAATCCTCTATCCTCAATCCTCAATCCTCAATCCTCAATCCTCAATCCTTAATCCCCAATATTCAATCCTCAATACTCAATCTTCAATCCACAATCCTCAATCCTCAATCCTCAATCCTCAATCCTCAATCTTCAATCCTCAGTCCCAAATCCTCAATCTTCAATCCTCAATGCTCAATCCTCAATCCTCAATCCTCATTCTTCAATCCTCAACACCCAATCCTCAATCTTCAATCCTAAATCTTCAATCCTCAATTCTCAACCATCAACCCTCAATCCTCAGACCTCAAACATCAATACTCAACCCTGAGTCCTCGTCCTCAGTCCACAACCCTCAATCCTCAATCCTGAATCTTCAATCCTCAATCCTCAATCCTCAATCCTCAATCCTCAATCATCAATATTCAATCCTCAATCCTCAATTCTCTATGTTCAACCCTCAATACTCAATCGTCAATCCTCAATCCTCAGTCCTTAATCTTCAATCCTCAATACTCAATCTTCAATCCTCAATCCTCAGTTCTCTATCCTCAACCCTCAATCCTCAATCCTCAATCCCCAATACGCAATCTTCAATCCTCAATCCTCAATCCTCAATCCTCAATCCTGAATCCTCAATCCTGAATCTTCAATCCTCAATACTCAATCTTCAATCCTCAATCCTCAATCCTCAATCCTCAATCCTCCAACCCCAATCCTCAACCGTCAGTCCTCGTCCTCATTCCTCAAACCTCAATCCTCAATCCTCAATCTTCAATCATCAATAATCAATCTTCAATACTCAATCCTCAATCCTCAATCCTCAATCCTCAATCCTCAATATTCAACACACAACCCTCCACCATCAATCCTCAATACTCAACCATCAATCCTCAATTCTCAATACTCAATAGAATACCCTGAATTCTCATGGTTCAATACTCAATCCACAAAGCTGAATAATCAAATCTCAATCCTCAAACATCAACTTTCAACACTCAATCCTCAATACTCAGTCCTCTCTCTTCAATCCTCCATCCTCAATCCTCAATCCTCAATCTTCAATCATCAATAATAAATCTTCAATACTCAATCCTCTATCCTCAATCCTCAATCCTCAATCCTCAATCCTCAATCCTTAATCCCCAATATTCAATCCTCAATACTCAATCTTCAATCCACAATCCTCAATCCTCAATCCTCAATCCTCAATCCTCAATCTTCAATCCTCAGTCCCAAATCCTCAATCTTCAATCCTCAATGCTCAATCCTCAATCCTCAATCCTCATTCTTCAATCCTCAACACCCAATCCTCAATCTTCAATCCTAAATCTTCAATCCTCAATTCTCAACCATCAACCCTCAATCCTCAGACCTCAAACATCAATACTCAACCCTGAGTCCTCGTCCTCAGTCCACAACCCTCAATCCTCAATCCTGAATCTTCAATCCTCAATCCTCAATCCTCAATCCTCAATCCTCAATCATCAATATTCAATCCTCAATCCTCAATTCTCTATGTTCAACCCTCAATACTCAATCGTCAATCCTCAATCCTCAGTCCTTAATCTTCAATCCTCAATACTCAATCTTCAATCCTCAATCCTCAGTTCTCTATCCTCAACCCTCAATCCTCAATCCTCAATCCCCAATACGCAATCTTCAATCCTCAATCCTCAATCCCCAGTCTTCAATCCTCAATACTCAATCTTCAATCCTCAATCCTCAATCCTCAATCCTCAATCCTCAATCCTCAATCCGCAGTCACCAATACTCAATCTTCAATACTCAATCCTCAATCCTCAATCCTCAATCCTCAATCCTCAATCCTCAATCCTCAATCCCCAACCCTCAGTCATCATTCCTCAAACCTCAATCCTCAACCCTCAGTCCTCATCCTCAATTCTGAATTCTCAACCCTAAATCCTCAATCCTCATTCTTCAATCCTCAATACGCAATCCTCAATCTTCAATCCTCAATCCTCAATCCTCAATTCTCAACCCTGAACCCTCAATCCTCAGACCTCAAACATCAATACTCAACCCTGAGTCCTCGTCCTCAATCCACAACCCTCAATCCTCAATCCTCAATCTTCAATCCTCAATCCTCAATCCTCAATCCTCAATCCTCAATCCTCAATCCTCAATCATCAATATTCAATCCTCAATCCTCAATTCTGTATCCTCAGCCCTCAATCCTCAATCGTCAATCCTCAATCCCCAATCCTCAATCTTCAATCCTCAATCATCAATCATCAATCCTCAATCCTCAATCCTCAAACCTCAATCCTCAGCCCTCAGTCCTCATCCTCAATTCTCAATTCTCAATCCTCAATCCTTAATCCTCAGTCTTCAATCCTCAATAATCAATCTCCAATCCTTGATCCTCAATCCCCAATCCTCAAACCTTAATCCTCAATCTTCAATCCTCAATCCCCAGGCCTCAATCTTCAATCCTCAATCCTCAGTCCTCAATCCTCAGTCCTCAATCCACAATCCTCAATCCTCAAACCTCAATCCTCAACCGTCAGTCATCGTCCTCAATCCTCAACCCTCAATCCTCAATCCTCAATCTTCAATCATCAATACTCAATCTTCAATCTACGACGCTCAATCCTCAATCCTCAATCCTCAATCCTCAATCCTCAATCCTCAATCCTCAATATTCAACACACAACACTCAACCATCAATCCTCAATACTGAACCATCAATCCTCAATTCTCAATACTCAACATAATATCCTGAATTCTCATGATTCAATACTCAATCCTCAATATTCAATAATCAAATCTCAATCCTCAAACATCAATTCTCAACACTCAATCCTCAATACTCAATCCTCATTCTTCAATCCGCAATACCCAATCCTCAATCTTCAATCCTCAATCCTCAATCCTCAATACTCAATCCTCAATCCTCAGTCCGCAGTCCTCAAACCTCAACACTCAATCCTCAATCCTCAATCTTCAATCATCAATATTCAATCTTCAATCCTCAATCCTCAATCCTCAATCCTCAGTCCTCAATCCTCAATCTTTAATCCTCAATCCTCAATCCACAATCCTCAATCCTCAATCTTCAACCCTCAATACTCAATCTTCAATCCTCAATCCTCAATCCTCAATCCTCAATCCTGAATCCTCAATCCTCAATCTTCAATCCTCAATACTCAATCTTCAATCCTCAATCCTCAATCCTCAATCCTCAATCCTCCAACCTCAATCCTCAACCGTCAGTCCTCGTCCTCAATCCTCAAACCTCAATCCTCAATCCTCAATCTTCAATCATCAATAATCAATCTTCAATACTCAATCCTCAATCCTCAATCCTCAATCCTCAATCCTCAATATTCAACACACAACCCTCCACCATCAATCCTCAATACTCAACCATCAATCCTCAATTCTCAATACTCAATAGAATATCCTGAATTCTCATGGTTCAATACTCAATCCACAAAGTTCAGTAATCAAACCTCAATCCTCAAACATCAACTTTCAACACTCAATCCTCAATACTCAGTCCTCTCTCTTCAATCCTCCATCCTCAATCCTCAATCCTCAATCTTCAATCATCAATAATAAATCTTCAATACTCAATCCTCAATCCTCAATCCTCAATCCTCAATCCTCAATATTCAACACACAACCCTCCACCATCAATCCTCAATACTCAACCATCAATCCTCAATTCTCAATACTCAATAGAATATCCTGAATTCTCATGGTTCAATACTCAATCCACAAAGTTCAATAATCAAATCTCAATCCTCAAACATCAACTTTCAACACTCAATCCTCAATACTCAGTCCTCTCTCTTCAATCCTCCATCCTCAATCCTCAATCCTCAAGCGTCAATCCTCAATCCTCAATCCTCAACCCTCAATCCTCAGTCCTCAAACCTCAAACCGGAATCCTCAATCCTGAATCCTCAATACTCAATCCTCAATCGTCAATCTTCAATCCTCAATACTCAATCTTCAATCCTCAATCCTCAATCATCAAACCTCAATCCTCATTCTTCAATCCTGAATACCCAATCCTCAATCTTCAATCCTCAATCCTCAGTCCGCAATCCTCAATCCTCAATCCTCAATCCTCAATCTTCAATCCTCAGTCCCAAATCCTCAATCTTCAATACACAATACTCAATCCTCAATCCTCAATCCTCAATCCTCATTCTTCAATCCTCAATACCCAATCCTCAATCTTCAATCCTCAATCCTCAATCCTCAGTCTTCAATCCTCAATAATCAATCTCCAATCCTAGATCCTCAATCCCCAATACTCAGTCCTCAATCCTCAATCTTTAATCCTCAATACTCAATCTTCAATCCTCAATCCTCAGTCCTCAAACCTGAATTCTGAATTCTCAATCCTGAATCCTCAATCTTCAGCCCTCAGTCCTCAACAATCAGTTGTCAATCCTCAATCCTCAATATAATATCCTCAATTCACAGCTTTCAATACTCAATGCTCAATCTGCATTCTTCAAATCTCTATCCACAAACATCAATTCTCATCACTCAACCCTCAACACTCAGTCCTCAATGTTCAATCCTCAATCTTCAATCCTCAATCATCAATCCCCAATCCTCAATCCTCAAACCTCAATCCTCAACCCTCAGTCCTCATCCTCAATTCTCAATCCTCAATCCTCAATCCTTAATCCTCAGTCCTCAATCCTCAATAATCAATCTCCAATCCTAGATCCTCATTCCCCAATCCTCAATCCTTAATACTCAATCTTCAATCCTTAATCCCCAGGCCTCAATCTTCAATCCTCAATGCTCAATCCTCAATCCACAATGCTCAATCCTCAATACTCAATCATCAATCCTCAATCTTCAATCCTCAATACTCAATCTTCAATCCTCAATCCTCAATCATCAATCCTCAATCCTCAATCCTCAATCCTCAATCCTCAATCCTCAATCTTCAGTCCTCAATACTTAATCTTGAATCCTCAATCCTCAATCCTCAACCCTCAGACCTCATCCTCAATCCTCAATTCTCAATCCTCAATGCTCAATCTTCAATCCTCAATACTCAATCTTCAATCCTCAATCTTCAGTCCTCAATTCTCAATCTTCAATCCTCAATCCTCAATCCTCGATCCTCAATCCTCAATCCTCAATCGTCAATCTCCAATCCTGAATACTCAATCTTCAATACTCAATCCTCAATACCCAATCCTCAATCCTGATTCTTCAATCCTCAGTACCCAATCCTCAATCTTCAATCCTCAATCCTCATTCCTCAATTCCCAATCCTCAATCCTCAGTCCTCAGTCCTCAAACCTCAATCCAGAACCGTCAGCCCTCATCCTCAATCCTCAAACCTCAATCCTCAATCCTCAATCCTCAATCCTCAATCCTCATTCTTCAATCCGCAATACCCAATCCTCAATCCTCAATCTTCAATCCTCAATCCTCAATCCTCAATACTCAATCCTCAATCCTCAGTCCTCAGTCCTCAGACCTCAACCCTCATCCCTCAGCCCTCATCCTCAATCCTCAACCCTCAATCCTCAATCCTCAGTACTCAATCCTCAATCTTCAATCCTCAAACCTCAATCCTCAGCAGTCAGCCCTCGTCCTCAATCCTCAACCCTCAATCCTCAATCCTCAATCCTCAATCTTCAATCCTCAATCCTCAATCCTCAAACCTCAATCATCAGCCCTCAGTCCTCATCCTCAATTCTCAATTCTCAATCCTCAATCCTCAAACCTCAATCCTCAACCGTCAGTCCTCGTCCTCAATCCTCAACCCTCAATCCTCAATCCTCAATCTTCAATCATCAATACTCAATCTTCAATCTTCAATCTTCAACCCTCAATCCTCAAACCTCAACCCTCAATCCTCAATCCTCAGTCCTCAATCCTCAATATTCAACACACAACCCTCAACCATCAATCCTCAATACTCAACCATCAATCCTCAATT